>NC_090447.1:693731942-694990342 GCF_031143425.1 Pleurodeles waltl
CAATGGTCTGGGGAAAGGCAGAGGTTGCAAACCAGATGCTGGTCTGTGTATGGGTACTTCGCGTGGCACCGAGGACTGAATCGGAATGGAGTCCGATCTATGAGGCTTCCACGTGGTCGGCCCGAATAGGCCCGAGTTGGGCACGCGAGCCCCGAGGGGCAATCGAAGTTGTTTTCCCAACGGTACTGCTGTGTTGATGGAAGGACATTAACCCGATCGATACAATACAGACGAAAAGAGAGTTTTAAAGAGTTTTCCGAATCGAAATCTCAGAGCGAGAGGAAACACGTCCGAACCAGACGGCGGAAACAAAACAATCTAACAATGGAGCCGATGCCCATGCGCAATGCAACCGAAGAGGAGGAATCACTCAATCCTGTGACTTGAAAACACTTCTTCGAAGAAAAACAACTTGTAACACTCCGAGCCCAACACTAGAAGATGGACTACTAATGCACAGCATGTGTATCTGCAGCTACACATGCCATCTAACACATATAAATATATATTTGCCACCACTTGTCTTGCAGTTGCAGCTTACGTCTTGAAAGCAATGCATATACTTCAACTGACACGTTTCAACTCTAGCTTTTAGGCAGCAATAAAAAAGGATCAGAGACTGAGACAGCAGATACTGAGACAGCATCTGAGGAAAAGGACAACAGAGCAGACTCTGGAACTTCAGTTGGAGGAGTCCAATTTGATAACTCCTCTTCCAGTAATTATGAGGCATGCAGAGTCTGTGCAACGGGACAATAGCGGGTTAGCCCAACCCAGAGAGCAGGTGAATGCGGCAGCAAGCACAGAGAGAGAGTGCTCTCTTGGGAGCTCCCCAATTTAGTTCAGGCCCAAATTCCACCACCCAAATCGTATTGTGGAGACATAAAAATTATATATCACAAAACAAACTGGTTTTGTAAGGCAGCCACCTGTGTTTTTGGTCCTGGGCTCGACGGCCATATAGGGAAACATACTAAACCCAGACATTTCTGGAAACTAGACATCCGGGGGAGTCCACAGAGGTGTGACTTGTGTGGATTCCCCAAAGTTTTCCTACCCAGAATATCCTGCAAGCTGAAATGTTGAATAAAAACTCTATGTTTTCTTGCAGTTCTTTCACACAAATTACAGGAATATGCAGGAATCCACAAAATTCCGACCACCCAGTGATTCCTCACCTGTCCTGATAAAACCACTACCCCACTTGAGTGCCTGTACCTAGTGCCTGCATCAGGAATGGATCACCCCAGGGTCAACAGTTGCCTCATGTAAGGACCAACATTGACTGTTGTGTGATCTATTCCTGTTGCGGGCGCTAGGCCTACCCACACAAGTGAGGTACCATTTTTATCAAGAGACTTGGGGGAACGGTGGGTGAAAGGAAATTTGTGTCTCCTCCCAGATTCCAGAACTTTCTGTCACCAAAATGTCAGGAAAAAGTGATTTTTTTCGCCAGATTTTGAGGTTTGCAAAGGATTCTGGAACCTGGTAAGAGCCCCACAAGTCACTCCATCCTGGATTCCCCTAGGTGTCTAGTTTTCAAAAATGTGCAGGTTTGGTATGTTTCCCTAGGTGCTGGCTGGGCTAAAGGCCAAAATCCACAGCTAGGCACTTTGGAAAAAACAGGCCTGTTTTCTTTGGGAAGATGTGATGTGTCCACGTTGTGTTTTGGGGCATTTCCTGTCGCGGGCGCTAGGCCTACCCACACAAGTGAGGTACCATTTTTATTGGGACCCTTGGGGGAATGCTGGGTGGAAGGAAATGTGTGTCTCCTCTCAGATTCCAGAGTTTTCTGTCACCGAAATGTGAGGAAAAAGTTTTTTTATTTGGGGCCAAATTCTGAGGTTTGCAAACGATTCTGGGTAACAGAACCTGGTCAGAGCCCCACAAGTTACCCCATTTCGGATTCCCCTAGGTGTCTAGATTTCAAAAATGCGCAGGTTTGGTAGGTTTCCCTAGGTGCCAGGCTGAGCTAGAGGCCAAAATCTACAGCTAGGCACTTTGCAAAAAAACACGTCAGATTTCAATGTAAAAATGTGATGTGTCCATGTTGCGTCTCCTGTTGCGAGCATTAGGCCTACCCATGCAAGTGAGGTACCATTTTTATTGTGAGACTTGGGGGGGACACAGAATAGCAAAACAAGTGTTATTGCCCCTTGTCGTTCTCTACATTTTTTCCTCCCAAATGTAAGAGTGTGTAAAAAAGATGCCTATTTGAGAAATGCCCTGTAATTCACATGCTAGTATGGGGACCACGGAATTCAGAGATGTGCAAATAACCACTGCTTCTGAACACCTTATCTTATGCCCATTCTGGAAATACAAAGGTTTTCTTGATACCTATTTTTCACTCTTTATATTTCAGTAAAAGAATTGCTGTATACCCTGTATAGAATGAAAACCCATTGCAAGGTGCAGCTCACTTATTGGTTCTGGGTACCTAGGGATCTTGATGAACCTACAAGCCCTATATATCTCCGCAACCAGAAGAGTCCAGCAAACTTAACGGTATATTGCTTTAAAAAATCTGGCATTGCAGGAAAAAGTTAGAGTAAAATGTGGCTATTTTTTCCAGCTCAGTTTCAATATTGTTTTATTTCAGCTGTTATTTTCTGTAGGAAAACCTTGTAGGACCTACACAAATGACCCCTTACTAAATTCAGAATTTTGTCTACTTTTCAGTAATGTTTAGCTTTCCGGGATCCAGCATTGGTTTCACACCCATACCTGTTACTAACTGGAAGGAGGCTGAAAGCACAAAAAATAGTAAAAATGGGGTATGTCCCAGTAAAATGCATAAACTTGTGTTGAAAAATGTGGTTTTCTGATTCAAGTCTGCCTGTTCCTGAAAGCTGGGAGGATGGTGATTTTAGCACCGCAAACCCTTTGTTGATGCCATTTTTAGGGAAAAAACCAAAAGCCTTCTTCAGCAGCCCTTATTTAAAAAAAAGAAAAAAACAAAAAACATTTCAGCTGTATTTTGGCTTATTTCTTGGTCTCCTCCAGGGGAACCCACAAACTCTGGGTACCTTTAGAATCCCTAGGATGTTTGGGCGCTCCTGGGGAATGCATGCCAAAGAGACCCTAGGGAACCTTCAGTTAGAGGCTCTCTGGGTGGACCCAGACAGAGTTAACCAGGACAATGTGGGTCAGGTAAAAGATCGGTATCGGGAATTTAACAAGATGAGGATGTCCCAGGAAATCGGGCCTGATTCGATCACAAGCCACAATTTTATTTATTAATGTCCATGACCCGGCCCCTCCGGATTACTGGGATCTGCTGTGAAGCGGTCTCTATACATAAAATACAGGTTGGGTGTGCTGCCCCTAACAGGCAGGGTGTAGGCTTGAGGCAGGACTAGAGTACTGTGATTGTACTCCTGGGGAGGAAGACAATGTGGTCCACTTTACTCGGTTTTGCAAGAAATTTGATTTGGCGAGGCACAGGTGGCTCCACCCCCTTTTTAAGTCAAGTGGAGCAAATTGCACTAAAACTGCACTAGCACAAGGCCCGGTGATATTAGCGAATACAAATCAATAGCCTCATATATATGGGTCCCATTGGCCCCAGCTGAGAAAGCTACAACTAAATTATGGCTGACTAAACCACAAGACCCACAAGGCCCTAGCTGCCATTTGTGAGATAGAACTACGGCTCTCTCCTGCATAAATGAGGCTCTTTTTTTTTTACCTTCTTTATAGCCATGTTGCAAAAAATTACTGCTGCTAACACTAATCTCTATGAGCACATGCACTTTCTTTATGGTGTAAAAAACACACAAAAATGGCAACACAGAAAAAAATTATATATGCACTTTCCCATAGTCTTCTACAAATAAAAGCTGAGCTGAAGGTGCTCATACACTAAAACACATTGTTGCCATGATGTGTATTACCGGAATTCTATACGGTAAACCAGTAGCATAAACCAAAAGAAAAAAGATTAGTGGAGCACACAAAGTAATCATCTGTATAAACAAATCAGAGACCAATTATGTCTCAGAAACAATGTTAGAAATTTCCAATTATTTTTAAAATCATATTTTGAATTAACTACAATGGTGTTGGTTCTCTTATCAGAATATAAAAAATTAAAAAAATCAATGTTAAATACATACAAACATTTTATTAAAGACAACACCTATGATGAAAACAATACATAACAAACAATAATACAATGATGATGCTAAATATGAGGAGCATGGAACATCTGCCGACACGTGTTTCGTCCAAGGCTTAGTCATTCATATATCCCTCAGTCTCACAATCCCCTTTAGGACTTGATACAGTACAACCTATATATGAATTCTTGGTATTGGGCCCACATCATATTCTTTAATTTTACTCTCACTTCCTGGTCTCAACTGAGAGACGATGTAATTCGCATGTACCTCACATGCAATGCAGAACGTCACCAAAAAGCAATTTATTGCCTGTATATCACAACGTCGCGCATCATGAGTTCACCTCCTCATGTTTCTATCAGAGAAACGAGCGAGCATCTTTATAGGGCTCCCTTGTATAAGTTTGTTCCTGAAGGGGAATGCTCCTTTTCCTAGAGATGTAAAGAGGACTGTATTTATTCATTTATCTACGTAACTGTATAGATGTATGTGGTCCTTTTATGAGTAACAGACCTGTTAGGGCAGAGCGGAGTGCTGCTATTATGTGTTTTTAAATTATGACTAATGATATTATGTAACTAAGTTTTATTGTTTGTGTGTACTGCTTTCTATATTATTGTAAGGCTTGCCGCTGAAACAATTAAATTACATTAAATTATGACTCTCTTTATGTTTGGCAGTCAGGGTGCCAAAGAGGAAATCCTCTTCAATAAGGTCAGTGAGCAGTTGGACATTGTGGTATGTGGCTGCTCTTGTTATGACCTGCCTATAAGATGCTGTGTCTTCTGGAGGTGGTGGCCGTGCTGGATATTATTTGGGGTCATTTGACAGGATAGGATCTGGATCATATGAATCGCATGGGTCTATGTCATGTGGTATGTCACCCAAATCATTTCCCTGAGTTGGTGCTGGACCCTGTGGTGAAAACTGTGGTTCAATAAGTGGTGTAGGAGATTGGGGAGGTGGTGGAGGGGTGGAAGGAAGCACTGGCAATTGTGGTGGAGAAGGCTGAGGTCTTACTGGAACCTTGTCCTTAGAGACCTTTTTAGAGGGAGAAGCAGTGTCCGGGGCTTCTTCTTTTATTTGGAACAGGGGGAAACCAATTACTCTCCCTGCTCTTTTTTTTTTTTTTTACTATGGGGCTGGCGCTGACGTCCATAATCTCTAAAATAGGCTCCACTGGTGAAGTAGCTTCGGAGGAATGCCTTGAGTCTCTAGAAGGCCATTTTCAGAGCCGAAGTCTTGGATTGGGTCGAGGTGGTTGCAGAGGCTTTTTTGTTCAGCGCCGAAGCTCTCGGTTCAATGGATCTGCTTGATCACGAAGAAGCCTGTGATGTTGCCAAGCGGAAGGCCGAGGCCGAAGATGTCTCTGTTGTTTTCAGTGCCGAGCCGGAAGGAGGGGCATCCAAAGGTGATTTTTGGATCCAACCATGGCCTGAAGGCAGTGGCGGTCAGGCAACCTGTCTTTGTATGGAGATTGGGGTCTGTTCTAGTCACTGGGTGCGTGGAGGTGACAGGTTGGCTGACAAAAATGGATTGGGTGTCTGACTTAGTCTTCAATGGAGAAGGCCTCCTCCTGTTAAGGCTCCTCCTGGGCATGCTCTTCCCCAAAGATATCTGGAGTGTCATCTGGTGTTTCGGATGCCATCTCTAACCAACGAGCTCTTCAGGCCTGAAGCGTCTTCTTGGATAGAAAGGAATGGCAGGTGTCTCAACTTTGCTTGTTGTGGTCCGGGGAGAGAGACCAATTACACACCAGATGTTGGTCAGTATGTGGGAATTTAGAGTGGCATCGAGGCCAGAACCGAAATGGAGTACGTTCCATTAGCCCTGCATAGTCCGACACCCCGTGGAGATGTAGGCCCGAGATGGGTGCCCGAAAGGTGGTGAACTGGCTCCCAGTGCAGCAATTCAGACCAAATACGAAATATATAGAAAACCTGTTTGAAATACAATACCATCATTGAGAGAAAGACGGAAGAGAAGAGTTCAGGATAGACCTAACTGAGGGAATGCCAGAGCGAGAGGAACACAGGTCTGAAACAGACGGCAGAGAGAACACAATCTAACAAAGGACTCGATGCCAATGTGCAGTATCACTGAGAGGAGAAGTCACTCAATCCCATAACTCAAAAAGATTCTTCGAACAAAAACAATTTGTAACACTCTGGACCCAACACTAGATGGCAGACTTATACAAAGCATGTTTATCTACAGCCACACATGCCAATCGAACATATATTTTCAGCAGTTACAGTTATACTTATGTTAAGAAACTATAATTCATGGCCTAAAGTTATTTTACTGCACAAGTTATAGTTTCTTCAGATAAGTGTAACTGTAAGTATAATGAACTTCTGCATTGCTATGTTTTTGAATGGGGGAAAACGTCAAGTATAACGTCCCTGTAACCTTTGGTTTTCTCAGTGAAGTTCAAGTTTTTTTTTTTTTTTTAACTTAAAGTAATATATAATTACTGTATGTTAATACAGCCACCTCATTTGGCCGTGTGGGGCGGGGGCTTCATGCTTAAATGGTTGTATTTTATTTTTTTTTTAAAGTCTGCTTTGGATTCGCGGATATTTTGTGATTTTACACAGTGGGGCGCGCTTAACACTACAGTGAATCTGCGGATCAGCCAAAAAAGAATTTGAGCAATTTTTTGTCAGGGCCCCTCCATGTGTCTTATAGGGTCAGGAAACATGTATCCTGTACCCTTATATAGGTTTCACCTTTTCACTTCCCTCGCCTGGCTCAGGCAAGAAAGAATATGGTGCTCCAACTTTCCTTTCAGGATGAGGCTAGCCAATCAGGGCCTTTGTTTTAGTCCAGGATCCATGGATCCCCGTGGATGGATTCACGAAGGATCCACGTTCCTAGATATCTATATTTTATTTCCTTTAATTACTCTGAAACTATTGAACAGATTGACACCAAATAAAAAAAGGAGATCTTTCTGGTCCAAGATCTATCTTTCGGCCAAAATTGGTATAAATCTGTTCAGCAGTTCGGGCTGTAGTAGTGGTCAAAAATTTGAAAATCTCTATAGACATAGCATGGGGAAAAAGTGTTGTGGGACCCCCCCTATTTCTCGGCCCCTTGACGAATCACACCAAAACTTTCGAGAAAGCAGCTAAACAAATTAGCGTATGAGTTTTGAAAACTTAGTGAAAAAACGCTTTGTCTATGGGAAACGTTGGTGCCAACTATAACTACCTACTGGCTATCCCCACCAGTTATCCAGGTTATCTATCGATGTATCTATTTACCTACACACATATATACAATGATGTCACAGAAAATGCAACGAGTGATGTAATACGTGAGGTCACAAGCAATGGTAGCAGGGGCGCAAGTTATAGTTAGCTCTGCTAATTATAACTGGTGTATTTCTGTATTATTTTAAGTTCAAAATGTTAATGTTGTTACTGACATTCACAAACTATTCTATTACTTTAGCCTTTGTTTTTTTGAGTTTATCTCTAAGGTTTTTTTTTTTAAACAAAAATATATTTTTGTCATACGCAAGTTTAACCCCTTCGCTGCCAGGCCTTTCCCCCTCCTGTGCCGAGCCTTTTTTTGGCTATTTGGGGCAGTTTGCGCTTAGGCCCTCATAACTTTTTGTCCACATACGCTAGCCAAGCCAAATTTGCGTCCTTTTTTTCCAACATCCTAGGGATTCTAGAGGTACCCAGACTTTTGGGTTCCCCAGAAGGAGGCCAAGAAATTAGCCAAAATACAGTAAAAACTTTGTTTTTTTCAAACAAATTGGAAAAAGGGGCTGCAGAAGAAGGCTTGTGGTTTGTTTTTTCTCCTGAAAAGGGCATCAACAAAGGGTTTGCGGTGCTAAAATCACCAGCTTCCCAGCTTTCAGGAACAGGCAGACTTGAATCAGAAAACCCAATTTTTCAACACAATTTTGGCATTTTACTGGGACATACCCCATTTTTACGATTTTTTGTGCTTTCAGCCTCCTTCCAGTCAGTGACAGAAATGGGCATGAAACCAACGCTGGATCCCAGAAACCACAACATTTCTGAAAAGTAGACAAAATTCTGAATTCAGCAAGGGGTAATTTGTGTAGATCCTACAAGGGTTTCCTACAGAAAATAACAACTGAAAAAGAAAAATATTGAAATTGAGGTGAAAAAAACATCAATTTTTCTCTACGTTTTACTCTGGAACCTTTTCCTGCAATATCAGATTTTCGAAAGCAATATACTGTTACGTCTGCTGGACTCTTCTGGTTGCGGGGATATATAGGGCTTGTAGGTTCATCAAGAACTCTAGGTACCCAGAGCCAATAAATGACCTGCACCCTGCAGGGGGTTTTCATTCTATACCGGGTATACAGCAATTCATTTGCTGAAATATAAAGAGTAAAAAATAGCTATCAAGAAAACCTTTGTATTTCCAAAATGGGCACAAGATAAGGTGTTGAGAAGCAGTGGTTATTTGCACATCTCTGAATTCCGGGGTGCCCATACTAGCATGTGAATTACAGGGCATTTCTCAAATAGATGTCTTTTTTACACACTGTCTTACATTTGGAAGGGAAAAATGTAGAGAAAGACAAGGGGCAATAACACTTGTTTTGCTATTCTATGTTCCCCCAAGTCTCCCGATAAAAATGATACCTCACTTGTGTGGGTAGACCTAGCGCCCGCGACAGGATATGCCCCAAAACACAACGTGGACACATCACAGAAAACAGAGCTGTTTTTTGCAAAGTGCCTAGCTGTAGATTTTGGCCTCTAGCTCAGCCGGCACCTAGGGAAACCTACCAAACCTGTGCATTTTTGAAAACTAGAGACCTAGGGGAATCCAAGATGGGGAGTCTTGTGGGGCTCTGACCAGGTTCTGTTACCCAGAATCCTTTGCAAACCTCAAAATTTGGCAAAAAAACCATTTTCCTCACATTTCGGTGACAGAAAGTTCTGGAACCTGAGAGGAGCCACAAATTTCCTTCCACCCAGCGTTCCCCCAAGTCTCCTGATAAAAATGATACCTCACTTGTGTGGGTAGGCCTAGCGCCCGCGACAGGAAATGGCCCAAAACACAACGTGGACACATCACATTTTTTCATAGAAAACAGTGCCTACCTGTGGATTTTGGCCTCTAGCTCAGCCGGCACTGGGGGAAACCTAGCAAACCAGCGCATTTTTGAAAACTAGAAACCCAGGGGAATCCAAGATGGGGTGAATTGTGGGGCTCTAACCTTGTTTTGTTACCCAGAATCCTTTCAAAACCTCAAAATTTGGCTAAAAAACACATTTTCCTCACATTTCGGTGACAGAAAGTTCTGGAATCTGAGAGGAGCCACAAATTTCCTTCCACCTAGCATTCCCCCAAGTCTCCCGATAAAAATGACACCTCACTTGTGTGGGTAGGCCTAGCGCCCGCAACAGGAAATTGCCCAAGGTCGCTCCCCTTGCGTGACGGCGCAAAAAAAAAAAGATCCCTGGTGCCTAGTGGTTTCTGCCCACCTTGGGGGCAGATTGACCTACAATCGGCCAATATGCCCCCAAGGGGGGCAGAAATGGTCTAAATACAATTTGCCCCCCAGGGGAGCGACCCTTGCCTGATGGGTCGCTCCCCATCTCTAAAAAAACAAACAAACAAACAAAAAAAACACAAAAAAACTATTTGCCCTGGCGCCTAGAGGTTTCTGCCCCCCCGGGGGCAGATCGGCCTAATACAAATAGGCTGATCTACCCCCCCAGGGGGGCAGAAATGGCCTAAAATAATCCCCCCCCACCCCCCGGGGAGCGACCCTTGCCTACAAGGTCGCTCCCCTTGCGTGAAGGCGCAAAAAAAAGATCCCTGGTGCCTAGTGGTTTCTGCCCCCCTTGGGGGCAGATTGACCTACAATCGGCAAATCTGCCCCCAAGGGAGGCAGAAATGGTCTATATACAATTTGCCCCCCAGGGGAGCGAACCTTGCCTAATGGGTCGCTCCCCA
Organism: Pleurodeles waltl; assembly: GCF_031143425.1. Taxonomy (NCBI): domain Eukaryota; kingdom Metazoa; phylum Chordata; class Amphibia; order Caudata; family Salamandridae; genus Pleurodeles; species Pleurodeles waltl. The sequence continues at coordinate 693,742,028 of NC_090447.1, forward strand.
TCTCTAAAAAACAAAAACAAAAAAAACACAAAAAAACTATTTGCCCTGGCGCCTAAAGGTTTCTGCCCCCCCCGGGGGCAGATCGGCCTAATACCAATAGGCTGATCTGCCCCCGGGGGGGCAGAAATGGCCTAAAATAAATTTGCACCCCCCCCCACCCCCTCCCCGGGGAGCGACCCTTGCCTACAAGGTCGCTCCCCTTGCGTGACGGTGCAAAAAAAAGATCCCTGGTGCCTAGTGGTTTCTGTCCCCCTTGGGAGCAGATTGACCTAAAATCGGCCGATCTGCCCCCAAAGCGGGCAGAAATGGCCTAAATAAAATTTGCCCCTCCAGGGGAGCGACCCTTGTCCAAGGGGTCGCTCCCATCTGTAAAACAAAAAAATCCCTGGTGCCTAGTGGTTTCTGATCAGCCTAATCAAAATAGGCTGATCTACCCCCCCAGGGGGGCAGAAATGGCCTAAAATAATCCCCCCCCCCCCCCCAGGGAGCGACCCTTGCCTAAAGGGTCGCTCCCCTTGCATGAAATGCACGCAAAAAAAAAAAAAACTCCCTGGTGTCTAATGGTTTCTACCTCCCTTGGGGGCAGATTGGCCTCATCAAAATAGGCCAATCTGCCCCCAAGGGGGGCAGAAATGGCCTAAATATAATTTGCCCCCTAGGGGAGAGACCCCTGCCTAAGGGGTCGCTCCCCACCTAAAAAAAAAAAGAAAACATAAAAAAAAAGAAGAAAAAAAAAAAAAAGATCCCTGGTGCGTAGAGGTTTCGGGCCACTGGGGGGGCAGAAAAGGCATTCCCAAAAAAATGCCCCCCCTTGGGAGTGACCCTTGCCCAAGGGGTTGCTCCCCTTGCGTGAAATTCACGCAAAAAACTCCCTGGCGTCTAATGGTTTCTGCCCCCGTTGGGGGCAGAGTGGCCTCATCAAAATAGGCCATTATGCCCCCAAGGGGGGCAGAAATGGCCTAAATATAATTTGCCCCCTAGGGGAGTGACCCTTGCCTAAGGGGTCGCTCCCCACCTAAAAAAAAAAGAAAACATTACAAAAAGAAAATAAAAACAAAAAGATCCCTGGTGCCTAGAGGTTTCTGCCCCGAGGGGGGGCAGAAAAGGCCTTCCCAAAAAAATGCCCCCCCCCCCGGGAGCGACCCTTGCCCAAGGGGTCGCTCCCTTTTGCCAGTTTCAGTAAAAAAAAAAGAAAAAAAAAAATCCCTCGGTGTCTAGTGGGGTTTGAAAGCAATCCGGCTTCTGAAACCCTGGGAGAGACTTCAAAGGGAAGGAAATACATTTCCTTCCCTTTGAAGCCCCTCCGGGCCTCCCCCATGGGATTGAAAGAGAAATGCTTTGCATTGAAAACCCGACGCCTGTTTGCACTCTGCACCCGGCCGCCCCTGTGCCGCTGAGGGTGTACTTTCTGTGCCTGCTTGTGTCCCCCCGGGTGCCCTACAAAACCCCCCTGGTCTGCCCTCCGAAGTCGCGGGTACTTACCTGCTGGCAGACTGGAACCGGGGCACCCCTATTTCCATTTAAGCCTATGTGCTTTGGGCACCACTTTGACCTCTGCACCTGACCGGCCCTGAGCTGCTGGTGTGGTAACTTTGGAGTTGCCTTGAACCCCCAACGGTGGGCTACCTTGGACCCAACTTTGAACCCTGTAAGTGTTTTACTTACCTGTGAACTTAACAATTACTTACCTCCCCCAGGAACTGTTGATTTTTGCACAGTGTCCACTTTTAAAATAGCTTATTGCCATTTTTGCCAAAACTGTACATGCTATTGTGATAATTCAAAGTTCCTAGAATACCTGAGTGAAATACCTTTCATTTAAAGTACTGTTTGTAAATCTTGAACCTGTGGTTCTTAAAATATACCAAGAAAATATATTTTTTCTATATAAAAAAATATTGGCCTAGAATTTGTCTTTATGTGTGTGGTCCTCATTTATTGCCTGTATGTGTACAACAAATGCTTAACTCTACCCTCTGATAAGCCTATTGCTCGACCACACTACCACAAAATAGAGCATTAGAATTATCTCTTTTTGCCACTATCTTACCTCTAAGGGGAACCCTTGGACTCTGTGCACACTATTTCTTACTTTGAAATAGTATATACAGAGACAACTTCCTAAAAATCTTCACAAGATTTTCCAAACAAATTTGACAGTCGCGTGATCTGCTGTCTGGAAATTTCAGGGTGATCCATCAAGCAGGGGCTGAGGTAAAGTGGGGGTGCAATCCAGAGCTTTACCAATGTAAATTTCCATAGGAAACATTGAACAGCGGTAGCGCAAAAACCACTAGACGGAATTACACCAAATTTGACAGAAAAGTAGCTCTTTGTCCAGAAAGAGCCCTTTTTAGGTCAAATGTGCAAGTGTTCTGCCCTCTTTCAATCTATTTGTGGGTTCACTATCACTTGTTTGTGGGCTTGACTTTCAAAAATCCTTTTTTATAATTGGTAAATGCTTTAAGTTTGTCCCTACTTGCGACAGTTTTGTTACCGCCTTGGCCATCGACCCCGTTACATGGATAATTGCACATTTGCCGATACGTCTGACTGTGAGCAAATTTCGTTTCCTTTTGTGCCTCTCCTACGCGTTCATGTTCATGGCGGTCATGAAGCTTTGAATCGCCTCACTTATGTCAACTGTTTTACTTTTCTTTTTCAATTTATGTGGCAAGAAAAATCCAGTTACGAATTTACAACGTTAATAGCTCTAACTTGAGCAAACACAAGCCCCATTGCATTACAAATGCTTGTTATTTGGTGTGAATCCGTTCAGTAGTTTTTGAGAAATTTTCGTGACCCCTCCCGATGTCGTGCAGAGATCTGATTGGCTGATAACACTTAAACAACAGAAGAGTTGTCAGCTATCTTGAAAAAAGAAAAAAAAAAAACTACGAAAGGAACCACGGTATAAACACCCTGACCCCTCAGCTCTGATGGTGGGGTCCAAAGGGACCCCCGAGACCACCCTCCCCAAAAAATAAAAACAGAGCTAAAAAGCCTATTTTCAAAGTTTACAGTCAGATTTGCAGCAGATCCACACTAATATAAAACAGTAAAAAATGAAGCGCTTCATTATCATGAAGACCCCGGGTGGACTAAGTCCAGAGTGCCTCCTGGTCCCCTCCCGCTGCCCCAGGGACCACCACTCTGCCGGGGCTTATAATGTATATGCAGGGGTGCTGCATGGCCCCTGTTGCCCCAGGGGCCACTACCTCCCCGGGCTGTTATGATATGTGGAGGTGGATGTGGAGGAGGGTGCCAAGCCCCCTCCTGCTGCCCCGGGGACCACCACCTCCCCAGGGCAAATGAATAAAAAAAAAAAAAAAGCAACAGGGTCCCTATGGGAACCCTGTGCCCTAGGGAAAACCACCCCCCGGGGAAAATAGAAAACAATTTATATTGGGCCGTTTTGGAACCCATTAGCCCTGGGGACCACCAACCCCAAGGGCTACCTTCACATTGGAGTGGGGTCGCGAGGCTCCCCTCATGAGCCTCTGATGGCCCTGGTAACTGCCACCACCCCCCACCCCCCACCCCCGCAGGGCCAGCTACTACTATGTACTGGAGTGCCCACCGCCAGGATATAGCTGTTTGCTGTAGCTTAAAAATATATATTTTATTTAAAATAATATTTTTTTATTTTAAATTGAACACAAATATCTTTTTTTTTTTTTACTATATGAGATATTAAAGCCTAAAAAAAAACTTTCCCTCTCACTTTCTTTCTCTCCTTCAATAAATTTCTCCCACACAGACACTTAAGCAACCACTCACACTCACTCACGCACCCACTCACAGACCCACTCACACCCTTATGCACCCACTCACAGACCCGCGCACACACTGACGCACCCACTAAAACACTGATGTACACACTCTCACACCCAGACAATCTGACAGCCACTCTCACCCCCAGATACACCCTCTCACATCTATTCTCACACCCAGAGGCTGTGGCCGTATCACGATACGCACGGCCAAAGGCCCGTGTACAGCATGCGGTTGAGTGGTTAGAGGGGAGTTGGCTGCAGGGTCTGGCTGCAGGCAAGGTCTTGGGGGCAACTTCCCCTGTGCATGGGTGAAGGCCATGCACGGTGCAAGTTTGGGTGCTTATAGAGAGTTGGCCTCAGGGGCCTGGCTTCTAACCACCGCCGCACACGGCGATAGTGAAACATAGAAATTCACTGAAAAAAACAAAGGTTACAGGGACGTTATAGTTAGGAAACAAATTTTAAAAAACATAGAAATTCACTAAAAAAAAACTAAAGTTAGAGGGACGTTTTAGTTAGGCTCATATTTCAAGCGTACAAAACGATCGAAATTCAGCAGTTATAGTTATAGTTACATCTAGTAACTATAACTTGTGCCCTAAGATAACTATAACTCTCGCCCGGGCCGTGCACTGCTAATTCCCCCACAAATTACTGCACCCATGACATCTTTGATAACATCCTTGATAATATCAAGGTAATATTTGCTTTAGGAAAAAACTGTGTATGGCGGGGGGTGTGTGTGTGTGTGTGTGTGTGTGTATATATATATATATATATATACACACACACATATATATGTATACCATTGATGTCATGAGTGATGTAATATGTGACGTCATAAGCAGTGCATGCCGGGGGCCAAGTTATAGTTAGCTCTGCTAACTATTACTGGTGAATTTCAGATTGCAGTTGTCACTGTATAGTTATGGTTAGGACCACATTACCATCAGAAATGGACTTTTAGTTTGCTAATAACCTTGGCACTAATTGATGAATCTTCACAAATCTTTTTTAAAAAACAACTTAAATATCAGGGTGATCCATCAGCCGGGAACAAGAAAAAGGGGGTGGGGGTATAAAAACAATTTCTCCATGCAATTTCCCTAGGGATTTTTAAACAGTGCAACAGCCAAAATGACTGAACAAAATTACTAAATATGTATGGGAAAGATAGATTTTACTTGGAAAGTGTTCTTTTTGTGATTTGATGTAAATTATTTCAGTAGTTTTTCAGAAATTAAGGATCAAACTATAGATATCACATCCATGTTTTGGGAGTGATGTAGGAGAATAAGCAACCTCCTACTGCAGATGTGTGGGGTGTGTGCAAGTTAGATTGAAGTAGAGTGTAGGTGTCTGGCAGGCAACTGAAGTGTAAGGGGCTGTTGAGTTATGTTGGTCCAGTGCTGTGTAAGGCTTTGTATATGTGCATGAGAAGTTTGAATTGGCTGCGCTTGTGAATGGGGAGCGAGTGAAGCTCTATGAGGTGAGGTCTGATGAGGGTGTGGCATGGGAGGTTTAGTATGAGTCTGCTGCGGCGTTCTGAATAGTTTGGAGTCTGTGTAGGAGTTATTTGGAGATGTTAGCGTAGTGTATTGCTGTAGTCTAGCCTGCGAGTGATGAGTGCTTGTGTAACAGTCCGTCTGGTGTTCGGTGGCAGCCACTTGAAGATCGTTCGTAGCATGTGTAGAATGTGGAAGCACGCTCACTGTGTTGACTTGAGCCGTCATGTTGAGCTTCTCCTCTAGGGTGATCCCCAGTAATCTGTGCGTGGTTGGTTGGTGTTCATCTTAGCTCTAACAGTCACCAGGTGGAATCCCATGGGGAGGTCTTGTTTCCAAAGACCAGAACTTCCATCTTGTCAGATGGAAACTTCAAGCAGTTGGTTTGCATCCAGTTTGCTACTACTAGTCATGCAGTTGGTGAAGCTGGTTCTGGTGGTGACTGTCTTGTCTGCCAGAAAAAGGAGGAGTAAGGTCTCATTGGCATAGATGATGCCATGGGTTTGAATGATTATACCAAGTGGTATCATGTAGATGTTGAATAGGGTGGGGGCTTAGGGCCGGTTCCCTGGGAGACTTTGCAGACCGGGTTCTCGGTCTCTGATGTGAAAGGCGGCAATCTGACCCTTTGGGTTCTTCCTGTGAGAAAGGAGCAGATCCAGTTGAGTGCAGATCCTTGGATGTCAACTGCATGGAGACTTCCGATGAGCGTACTGTGTGGGACCATGTTGAAAGCGGCAGAGAGGTCTAGCAGGACAAGGGCTCTGTTTCTCCTCAGTCCATGATAGTCCAGATGTCGTCGGTGGCTGCGATGAGTGTTGTTTTCATGCTGTGGTTCTTCCAGAATCCTGAGTGGGTTTTGTCTAACACGTGGTGATGCTTGAGGTGGGTTGAGAGCACTGGCAGAGTGATGTATTAAGCAGGTTTATGGTGGCAAAACCTATGATTCATAAAATCACAGGCTTTGAGAATTAAAAAATGCAGATCATAAAGGCCTGGATGAAATTTTAATTACGTTTAGTAATCAGAATAATTTCTGTAATTTTGCGATACTCTTGTGATGGAAAAGTACCAAAAACTGTGTGATTATTCCTGCGTAATTTAAAGTAATTAGGGGTAAAAATGTCTCTCTCTGGAGCACAGGCACAGAGCATGAGTAGCTTCTGCTGTTCATGTTCTTTGCATTTTGCACCATTTTCTTAGCACAAAATACATCCGTGGGTTCATTTTAGACACAAGATAATAGCGCTAAATGGAGTTTACACTTTGCATAATTCCACATGCTCTCGCATAGTTTTGCTGTAATTTCACTAATTAGTCAACAGCAAATTACAGAATTACAGGATTCCCCCCCCCAGCATAATGTAAAAATAAAAATAAAAAAAAGGAGTTAAAATGTTTACCATTAAAAATCATAATTAAAGAGGTTACATTATACTTTGCTCTAAAGTACCCACATGGTTTGTGCTTCAGCTGTGGCCAATGATGAAGCGGTAAGGCGAAGTGCTTTTGAATCTATAATGAAACATATTATTTAAAGTAATGTTTTCCAAAATAGTTTAAAATGCACATTATTAAAATACAGACAGTGAGAATACAGCGGTAAGGAAAACAATTGTATTAGGGTAAAACTATTCCATGATGGCTATGTCAGCTTTGCTTCTAATATAGGGATCGGATTACTCAAGTGTGTTTAGAATCCCTTGTTGTGCTGAAGACTGCAGTACCACCTCTTCTCTACAGGGGCAGAGTTGACTATGAAAATAAACACTTTATCAATCACTGGGCCCCACAAGGTCGAATTTTAAAAAGATGTAAACATTGACACAGATGTTTCTCGAGTCATTTGTTTATGATTTAGAAGTCATTGCCTTGTGGGGAAGTGAGTTTAGGTTCCATAGTACAATCAAGTCCCCAAAGCATGAGTGTGTTATCACAACCAAGTGCCCACAGGAATAGTAACATAAAACACACACACTCCTTAAATAAAAAAACTAAACCTCCACCCACACACTCGTTAAAAGAAAACAAAAATTAACGGGAAGTTAAAGTTGATGGGACGTTAAGAATAGGTGTGACACAATCTAATAAGAGCTGAAATTCACTAGTTAAGATCCTACTATACTCTTAACACCAACAAGGATCATAGGTGAAACGCTGAAATGAATATGCCTAACCAACTGATTGTTAATGAATGTATACAAGTTTAAATGAATACCTTACAAAGTTGGTGCACCCAGGCTTCAAGTTAAATCAAGAGTCTATTATTGTGCTCTTTATATCAGTACTTAGTTACAGCACCTGTGAGTAAATAATACTATATTTTTTATTAGTCATAAAGAGTTATCCTAGAGTGTTCCATATACACGCCAGTACATCAATGCACTTGAAGTACTGTATGGTATACAGTTAATAAGCTTTTGCCCTGTAAAAGTGAGATTGCATTAATGTTATCATTCTTGTGTCAAAAATGGATAGGATCAAATATGTGATATCGTCCTACAAGAGTGAAGTGATGCCTGACATCGGAAAGATTTGCCTACCCATGTCCCATGCAAGCTGTGCCCCTGGAACCAAGCAATTCACAACTGATGATCCATATTAAGGGTGAACCCAGTCTTGGATTACTTTTATTCCTGTTCAGGGAGGACCTGGCCTGGCAGTTTGGGAGCAGGGTCAAAACTGAAATGCATATGGCTTGGTTCAAAGAGAGGTGGCATGTGTGCAAAATAACGGACTGGGATGCAGCCCTGAGTAAATACCAATGGCTGAAGGTAATTCAAGCATTCCACCTAACACTTTTTGTATACTTCACTAACTACAAGTCAGACAAAGTGGAATTAAAGCATTGAATTCAGCTCCACCTGATTATACATTGTTAGGGTTTTCCACGACAATTTTTTCCAGGGGAGCGAAAATGAAATCTAATTTTCCCAGGCAGTAAATCCTGACAAAGCTCACAAGACATTGGCAACAATAGCAGCCGAGTCTCATTCCTATTTTCTTCTGACAGGGGAGCATGCCACGCTCTCCCTGTTACAAATTACCTACCCTCCACTACTCCCCCACATCCTCCCCCTCATCTCCCTCCCCATGCAAGGGTAAATGCTTGCACTGACCACCTGCTCAGAGCAGGTGATAAATATATGTGTTAAACCCCACAGTATTGGAAATTCGGTGTGGTTTTAAGAGCCAAAAAAACAAAAACAGTCCCATATGGTAAATCACAATAGATGACACTGGGGTGAATTTACTTATGGTTAACAGTAAATGTGCACACAAATTTACCATTACTCCAGCACCATCTAAGATGTAATCAGGGACAAAGAGTTACTGTTCCATGCCTTACTCTTCTAGTAATATCAATACTGTAGTTACCCACATTGATTCAAAAGTGGCACTATGCCAAAGCTAACCCAACTTTTGTTGTTAAAAAAAAAAAATAATAATAAAGAGATGTCAGAAAATGAAAAAGCATGAAGATACTGTGAGACATGTGGGATACGTTCCAGAAGATAATATGTTTCCAACAGTTGGACATAAACAGGATCCAAATGTACGTAGTCACCAAGGAGGAGCACATACTGCTATATAGAGGAGCCTGAATAAATCAAGGAAATATCTTATTTTTATAACAAGGATTGTTTGCTACGGAGGAACCATGGTTGACCAATCATTTGAGATTCTATGATCAAGGGTATTATACAAATGCTCCCAACTGTATATCTGGTACATTCATAAGTATGACTGCAGATGAACACCACAAGCCTATCACTCACAACCTGCCTTGACAGAACCATGTCAAGGCTATGAGTTCCAGCTGCTTTGTGATCTACAGACTAAAAATGTTAGCATAAAACCCCTTGAATTCAGTGCCATGTCATTTGAGAATACTCACCTGTTTGGAATTGTCGGTTTTCCAATCTCCTCCTTTTTTTCGGTCTTTGTTTATCAAGTCTGTCTAGATCATCAGACTCATCTATGTGCAAAAGAGCACTAGCAGTTCCATTCCTGTTCTCAATTCCATCAGTATTATTACCTTGGAACAATGATAATGCAGTTTTAATTATGTACAAAAAGGCGATCAAAACCATTAGTTATTACTACAGATGTTTTCAGAACCTGTCCTGTACATTTAGAAAGAATGTATACCATAAGGAGTGGTGGGAGTCCCATGCTTTTAAATTCACTGAGAAAGGCATTATTGTTAAAAGAAACATGTGTATTCATAACAAACAACACTGTCAAGACATTCTGAAAACTGGATAGCTGACAAAAAACATTTTTTTTTTTTTTTTTTGGACACACAGCAGGATACAATTTCATCAGAAAGCTGAATCAGTCACAACAAACAATAAATATTTGATCAATAATACATGGAGCAGGTGCAAGTTCATTGTTCATGTAATTACTAATCTATCCTCTAAACCCTTTGAAACCAAATTGACAGAGGGGCCCAGATTTTCAAGCCCCTTTTCCTGTTCGTGGTGCCCTTTATCGTGCATAAACAGGATTCCAAACGGTACGCAGACAAAAGGCGCGTAATCCATTGATTCCAGGAAGGGGGTTCAGGTTTCAGCCAATTAGATGTGACACACCCACTCATCACTGACATTGCCAAAAAAGAAAATATCGCAATTGATTCCTGCATATTGTCTCATCAACCGCTAATAACACCAGTTGTGTTAGGCTGATATCCTGTTTCAGCAATTTTTTTAAAAATTCAGAAATATCGCTGATAAAACCGGATCGTTTTTCACAGTTGACGAACATATGACATAAATCAGCCTTTGGGCTCCTACACCGGGGTCAAGTGATCCCTTCTGTCCTTCCCCAGCTAGCGATCTTGGCGGGTGTATAGAATAGGTTAAATAATACCTTATAGTGCTGAGCTTACTTTCCAGCCAACAAAAACACACACTGATCCATATCTAGAGACTATAGGACCGCAGCTTCACTAGCCCCTATCCGCCGGTCCCAATTCATGACAAGGTGTCCCAAATCATCTTGCATTGAATCTATCAAAAGCGTATTTGGTATAGTAGAGTTTGCTAGTGGTAAAGCAATACTACGTTTCCCATAGCATCCATTAACCAATTTTCTAATCAATGGGTCAATAAATAAGGCAAACAGCAGCTGTGAGCACGGGCACCCCTGTCTTGTACCCCTCTGAATAAAACTTGGATCCGATTTTGATCCCGCCACTTGCATAGTGGCTGTGGGGTTACAATATAGATTCTGGATAGCCCTGATAAACCCGGGGCCAATGTTGTTTTTACGCAAAATTGACCATAAAAATGTCCAATGCACCCGGTTGAAAGCTTTCTCCACATCAAGCAGAATCACTGCCATCTGCAGCTTTGCCACTTCCAGGGCGTCCAATAATGTAATTACACATCTAACATGATCAGTTGTGCCTTTCCCTGGAATAAACCCATGTTGCCAGGGATAGACTAAATTGATAATCACCGAGCTTAGCCGAATAGCTAGAACCTTAGCATAACTTTTGGCATCGCTGTTTATTAAGGAGAGGGCGATATGAGCTCGGCAGCCGCGGATCCTTTTCTTTTTTCAAAAAGACCATCACGGTTGCCTCCACCCACGATGCAGGTGGTTGGGACCCTGCTTACACCTCTAAAAATAAGGTGAGGAGCTTTCATTTAACTTCCCAAAAAACTTTAAAAAAAATGTAAGGTCATTTTATCTGGGCCTGTAGCCTTCCCACTTGAAAGAGTGCTAACAGCTGCTCCAATCTCCTTATCCGACAGAGGGGCCTTCAACTCATTTATTTCCCCTTCCTGTAACTGTCCCACTGAGATATTGGCCATATATTATAAGGATAGCCACACAGTGAGCCAGGTGGGGGGTAGGGCGACTTCTATCTTACGGACCCAGCGGTCTGGTAGTCTCACTTAGCAGTGAGGGGGGGTGGCCTATGGTAGGGTTGTGTTGTGTTGCGGGGGGAGTTTGCAAATGGTCAAGGTAGGAGAGGGGGGAGCTTAAGGGGACACACAGCAGGGGAATTATTATAATAGTGGATCGCAGACAGGTACAGGGTGTGGAAAGAATAATTGGGTGACACAGCTAAGGAACATTGTACAATGGAGAATATGGGTCAGAAAGGTAAAGTATGTATAGTAACAGTGAATATTTGTGGGCTCAATGATGGTTAAAAAAAAAGGCAACTGGTAAGGGAAGGGCTAAAAGCTTTTAAGGCCGACATTGTCTGCATGCAAGAGACACATATCGTAGGCTTGCAGAAACATCTGTTGGAATTTCCTGGATGGAGGCTGGTGGTGTATACTAGTCAAAGTACAAGTACTAAAGGGATAGCTATACTCGCACGTATCAAATCATTAAAGGTTGGACGAGTGGTGGTGTTGGATCACAATCTGCTCAATCTATGGGTCGAATGTAGATGACCCGTGTAGGAAAAATGGCTCTGTATTACAGTTACCCCCCCACTTCTTGCCTGATATTGATGCTAACTTGACTGAGAAGTGTGCGGAGACCCTGTTAACCAGGCCCCAGCACCAGTGTTCTTTCACTAAAAATGTACCATTGTTTCCACAATTGGCACACCCCTGGCACACAGATAAGTCCCTTGTAAAAGGTACCAGTGGTACCAAGGGCTGTGTGACCAGAGAAGGTCCCTAAGGGGTGCAGCCACCCTAAGGGACCCCTCACCTAACACAGGCACACTGTCATTGCAGACTGTTTGCGTTGGTGGGGAGAAAAAGGCAAAGTCGACATGGCATCCCCATCCGGATGCCAGGCACACAAAACACTGCCTGTGGCATAGGTAAGTCACCCCTCTAGCAGGCTTTACAACCCTAAGGCAGGGTGCACTATACCACAGGTGAGGGCATAGCTGCATGATCAATATGCCTCTACAGTGTCTAAGTCCATTCTTAGACATTGTGAGTACAGTGTGGCCATATTAAGTATATGGTCTGGGAGTTTGTCAAAAACGAACTCCACAGCTCCATAATGGCTACACTGAATACTGGGAAGTTTGGTATCAAACTTCTCAGAATAATAAACCCACACTGATGCCAGTGTTGTATTATTGAAAAATGCACACAGAGGGCATCTTAGAGATGCCCCCTGTATTTTACCCAATCCTTCAGTGCAGGACTGACTGGTCTGTGCCAGCCTGCTGCTGAGAGACGAGTTTCTGCCCCCCTGGGGTGAGAGCCTTTGTGCTCTCTGAGGACGGAAACAAAGCCTGCCCTGGGTGGAGGTGCTTAACACCTCTCCCCTGCAGGAACTGTAACACCTAGCAGTGAGCCTCAAAGGCTCAGGCTTTGTGTTACAATACCCCAGGGCACTCCAGCTAGTGGAGCTGCCCGACCCCTGGACACAGCCTCCAATTTTGGCGGCAAGTCCAGAGGAGATAATGAGAAAAACAAGGAGGAGTCACCTACCAGTCAGGACAGCCCCTAAGAAACCCTGAGCTGAGGTGAGCTCTGCCTTTAGAAATCCTCCATCTTGGTTTTGGAGACTTCCCCCAAAAGGAATAGGCATGTGCCCCCCCTTACCTCAGGGAGGAGGCCTAAAGAGGGTGTAGCCACCCTCAAGGACAGTAGCCATTGGCTACTGCCCCCCCCAGACCTAAACACACCCCTAAATTGAGTATTTAGGGGCAACCCTGAAGCCAGAAAATCTGATTCCTGCAACCTGAACCAAGAAGAAGGACTGCTGACCAACAAGCCTGCAGAGACGATGGATGACAACTGCTTTGGCCCCGCCCTACCGGCCTGTCTCCAGAGTCGAAAACCTGCAACCAGCGAAGCATCCAACAGGAACCAGCGACCTCTGAAGCCACAGAGGACTGCCCTGACACCCAGGACCAAGAAACTCCCGTGAGCAGCGGCTCTGCTCAAAAACAGATACATCTTTGCAACAAAGAAGCAACTTCCAAAGAACTCACTCTTCCCGCCGGAAGCGTGAGACTTCACACTCTGCACTCGACACCCACGGCTCGAGATCCAGAGAGCCAACACCACAGGGAGGACTACCCAGCGAATGCGATCCCATAAGTAGCCCGAGACGACCCCCCTGGGCCCCCACAGCGACGCCTGCAGAGAGAATCCAGAGGCTCCCCCTGACCGCGACTGCCTGTAACAAGGGACCCGAAGCCTGGACCAAACACTGCACCCGCAGCCCCCAGGACCTGAAGAAACCGAACATCAGTGCAGGAGTGACCCCAAGGCGACCCTCTGCCTAGCCCAGGTGGTGGCTGTCCCGAGAAGCCCCCCTCGTGCCTGCCTGCACCGCTAGAGTGACCCCCGGGTCCTTCCGTTGAAACCTATCTAAAACCCGACGCCTGCTTTGCACACTGCACCCGGCCACCCGTGTGCCGCTGACGGTGTGTTTTGTGTGCCTACTTGTATCCCCCCCTGTGCTCTACAAAACCCCCCTGGTCTGCCCTAGAGGACGCGGGTACTTACCTGCTGGCAGACTGGAACTGCAGCACCCTGTTCTCCATAGGCGCCTATGCGTTTTGGGCACCTCTTTGACCTCTGCACCTGACCGGCCCTGAGCTGCTGGTGTGGTAACTTTGGGGTTGCCTTGAACCCCCAACGGTGGGCTGCCTATGCCCAGGAACTGAGACTTGTAAGTGTCTTACTTACCTCACAAATCTAACCATTACTTACCTCCCCCAGGAACTGTTGATTTTTGCACTGTGTCCACTTTTAAAATAACTTATTGCCATTTTAACAGACTGTATATGATATTGCTCTAATTCAAAGTTCCCAACTTACCTGTGTGGAGTACCTTGCATTTTATGTATTTACTTCAAATCTTGAAATTGTGGGTCTTAAAATAAGCCTTTGAGTGTGTGTTCCTCATTTATTGCCTGTGTGTGTACAACAAATGCTTAACACTCCCCTCTGATAAGCCTACTGCTCGAACACACTACCACAAAACAGAGCATTAGAATTATCTAATTTTGCCACTATCTTGCCTCTAAGGGGAACCCTTGGACTCTGTGCACACTATTTCTTACTTTGAAATAGTTTATACGGAGCCAACATCCTACAACCCGGAAGTGCTGGACCTTGTCAACAGGGAGCTTGCGTCTTGGTCGCCTCCGGTGATAGTATGCGGTGATTTAAACATACATTTAGATAACTAATACAGTATTCAAGATCAATCAACATATCAGGGGAGGAAACCCAAAGTCTTTGCTGCATTACAGACATTATTACTGAACTACGGTATGGTCGATACCTGGCAGAACTGTAGGTCTTTTGAACTAGGCCATACATTTTTCTCCTTCCCACATAAGAAGTCAGTGAGGCTAGACTATATTTTTGTGTCTGCCACGATGTGAGAGGGTTTATGGATCGAGAGGTATCCAAGAATAATGTCGGATCATAACCCTCTGGTTTTGGAAGTGTGTTTGGGGAGTGACGGTCCCCAGGCTAGGACCTGGTAATTTGATAGAGGGGTGCTACGTGATCCAGTGTATGTTCAACATATGAGGGCTTGGATCCCGGAGTTTTGGGAGATAAATCGGGGTACCGCCCCTTGCCATACAGTATGAGACACGCTCAAAGCTGCTATCAGAGGAGAGACGCTCAGATATGCTGTTAGTAAAGAGAGGGCGTGCTATAACCAGCTGAAGGCAATACTAGGAAAACTGGCTTTAGTTTAACAGCGGTTGGGGGATGCAGCTACAAATGACTCCGCGATGTTGGACATCTTAAATGAAATTACAGTGGTAAAAGATGAGATTATGAAAATATATATGGAAACCGCAGCGGCTACATTTTTGGTATACCTACAGGAATGTTATGAACATAGAGAAAAAGTTGGCAAGTTGCTGTCTTTAAAAATAAGACAGAAAGCAACTCATAGCAATATTAACATACTTGAAGATGGTCAATTGGTCAGCGATAATTTAGAAGTCCTAAGAGTGCTTAAAGAATTTTACCAGAACCTGTATTCACAAGAAATATACTCCAAGAGGATGAGGTAACTCAGTATAAAGCACTGTTGAAGATAAGCAAATCAGTAAAACAATAATACGTCCAGCATAAGATTGACAAAGTACAACATCATAAAGAAAAAGTTACTAGCCTTCGGTAACAATATTTGTGGTGGATACATAATCATCTCACGTAGTCCTCTCCTTATGAACTTTCCTTTTTTCCTTCAAGGCTCCAGACTACTCTGGAAAAGCTTTTCCCCAGCAATATCTCTTCAACCTTGCTAGGTGAAGCTTCAGTTGAGACTTTGCCTTGGGACATAAAGGCAACTGAGTATAGAAGGCATCAACTTGCCTGTTCCTACGTCTTTTACCTTGCATCATTTTGGCATGTATGCAAAGAGAGGAAACAAAAGAGCAGCTACAGCAACAAATACAGCACATAAGATGTCTGCATACCTTGGATCTGAATAGTCACTGTATTAACGCGTTAGGGGAGGATTGTGAGGAAATTACAGGAAGATCATATATCCATCAAAAGGAAAATGTTACTTACCCAGTAAACATCTGTTTGTGGCATGTAGTGCTGTAAATCACATGTTTAGCATAATTCTGCCATTAAGTGTTGGGATCGGATGTGTGCAAGTTGTTGTTCTTTGAAGAAAGTCTTTGAAGTCACAAGGCAGTGAGACTCCTCCTCTTGCTAGTAATGTGCATAGTCATCGACTCCACTGTTACATTGTTTTCCTGCATGGCAAGTGAGGATGGAACGGGAAGCAAAGCATAGAATAAAGAGGTGTCCATGCAAAAGGAGTCCCTGAAAAAAGTGAAAGTAACTGTAACAAGCACAGGTGCCCTGGGAGGAGGGTGGGCGAATGTGAATCTACAGCACTACATGCTATGAACAGATGCTTACCAGGTAACTAACATTTTCCTTTCGAGGCATGTGTGGCTGTAGATACACATGCTTAGCACAGAATATAAAACAGTACTTCTCTATAAGTAGTGACTAACCTGTGGGAGTTACAGTTGCTTGAAATAGTGTACGTAGACATGCTTGGTCCACATTGGCTTGTTGACAGGCCAGAACATCTACACAGTAATGTTTTGTAAATGTATGCGGTGTAGGCCATGTAGCTGCTTTACATTTGTCAGCTATAGGTATGTTTCCCAGGAAGGCCACTGAAGCTTCTCTTATGAGCGAGTGAGCTCTAGGAGGAAAGGGTGAATTTCTTTTAACTTTAGCATAACATGTTTGGATGTATTTAACAATCCATTGTGCAATGCCTGATTTAGAAATAGCCCTCCTTTGTGAGGTTTTGAGACCGCAACAAATAGTTGTTGTGTCTTTCTAAACAATTTAGTTATTCTGGTCAATGTAACACATAGAAGTTTGTTTTACATCTAAGGTACGCAGAACCCTTTCTGCAACTGAGTTAGGTTGCAGAAAAAAAAGACAGGCAGTTCAATAGATTAAGGTGGAATTGTGGGATCACCTTTGTAAGAAATTTGGAGTTGGTGCACAGTACAACCCTATCCCTATATATATAAGGAAGAAGGGTTCTTCTAAAGTTAGTGCCTGAAGCTGACAATGTCTAAGTGTAGTGATAGCGACCAGAAATATTACATTCCAGGATAAAAACTGGTGGGGGCGAGAGTGGAGAGGCTCCAATGGAGGACCCATTAACCTTGTTAATCCAATACTGAAATCCCATGTGGAAGATGGTAGCACACTGGGAGGAATGACTCTTAAGACCTCCCATGAAGGCTTTAGGAAAGTGCCCTCTTTCTTAGGAAGGTCAACCCCATTGTCTGCTTGTTGTCAGTATGTTTGACTGTGTCTACTGGGTTCCTGCTAACTAGGACCCCAATAGTGTTGTTATCTCCTCTAAACTGCACCTTTTTCTTCCCACAATTGGCATACTGGTCCCCCCATGTAAGTCCTTACTATATGGTACGTAGGTACCCAGGGCATTTGGGCTCCAGGGGATCTCTATGGGCTGCAGCAGTTATTCTGCCACCCATATGGAGCCCATGCAAAGGGTTCTGCAGGACTGCCATTGAAGACTGCGCAAAATGGGTGCACGCACCCAGTTTCACTACAGGTCACTACACCAGATCACTGTAAGTCACCCCTATGGTAGGCCCTCTCAGCCCAGAGGGCAGGATGCAGGTACCTGTGGTTGAGGGCAGCCCTGCACTAGCAGAGTTGCCCCCAAGAACTCCAGCCCCATTTTATAGGTCACGACCTATATCCAGCTACATAATGGTAACTCCGAACCTGGACATTTCGGAATCATACCCCAGTACTAATGCAAGTACTGGAAGTATGATTTCATGCACTCGGGGGGGCTCCATATAGGACCCCCGGCATTGCTACCACCTATCTAGTGAAGGTCTGTGCAATGGTATTTGGCATGACACCGAGGACAAAGTTGAAAAGGCATCCGTTCCACCATTGAGTGGACATAGTGCAGAGGAGTGCCTGAGAATAGAAGCAGCACCCGAAGTGTGTAGGCCCATGAGGGCCGCAGTTGATGCAAGTCGCCCCAATGAAGTTGATGCCGTTAAACTGAACAAGAGTCAGAAAAGACTGAATAAAAACAATACAGACAGAAAGTAGGTATACAAAGGGAAAACTACATGAACATGATGATGGTGCCGAACAAGAGCAGAAGAACACACATCCGAACCAGACTGCGGCAAAAAACTGTCTAACAATGGAGTCCATGACCATGTGCATTATTAGCAAGAGGAGTCACACTACCTTTTGACTGAATAACTTTCTTCGAAGAAAAACAAGTACACATCTGAGCCCCAACACTAGATGGTAGGATCATGCTAAGCATGTGTATCTACAGCCACACACCTCAAACATTTTCTTCTGATATATACATCTTCTAGCAGATTTATCATCTTATCAGTCTCAAAGCAATAAGTCCTGTGAAGTGAGAATAGAGCTGTGCCAGATAATCAAGGGAATCATGCAATACAGCTCAGGTAAAGTACTCTCACTGTGTCCCTAAGGTAAGAGACTGTAGTGCATACCATAATATGCTAAGATAACCATGAAGCCACTCTGCATATATTGACAAACATGATATCTATCAAGAGGGCCATACAGGCAGCCCTGCTGCTAGTGGAATGGACACGGATGCCCTTTGGAGGATCTTTCTTGGCCAAGGCATAATAGTACTTGATACGGAGGGAAGATGAAAAAGCAAAATAGCACAAGCTGAGCATTCATAATGTCCTGTCGAGTGTGGTTGATATAACATGATTCTGCAATTAGGAGTATGGTCTATGGAGCAGTTCCTCTTACTTTGTAGAGAAAGAAAGATGGAATGGTAACAGTCTAGACAAAATGCAGATCCCAAACTGGGAAAGATGGATAGTCAAGCATGAAGGACCAATTTACCTGGACAGAAACATGTAAACGATGAACAAACAAAGAATGCCTGAAGCTCTCGAGCCATAGAAGCTAAACTTATTGTCACCAATCTAACTAACTTTAGGGCAAGTCTTCGAATTGCCCAACTGTGCATTGACTTGAATGGGAATTCCATCAATAAATTATTCACAGAAGTAAAATCTCATTGAGAAACAAACAGAATAAGAGGAAACAAGTAAACTATTTGGAAATTCTGCCATTAGTGACACGTCCAACAAGGAAGGCTGATCCGGAAGATACAAGAAGGCACACAGGACCACCGGATGGACCTGTGCGGTAACTACTGTCCAAACCCTCCAGGATATTGCAATTTTAGAAAGAAACTAGTTACCTACCGATAACAATAGTTTTGCAGTTTGAACTCTTCTAGATTTACATACTATACATATATTCTGCCATCTAGTGGTTGGAGTCAGAAAGTGCTACTTGTTTTTTTTTTTTTTTATTTATTTTTTTATATAATGGGTGTGTGTGAAACCAGATCCTTCTGGCATCAGCTACAACCCCCTTTGTGTGTGTGCTAGCTTTCAAGTTATTATTTTCTTCTCGCCTTGTGACTGTGTATGCCCGCCGAATAGGTGTAATACTATTTGTATGTTTCTATTGTAGTGAATGTGCAGGGTTAGGTTTATCCCTAGAAAAAGGGTAGTGCTTGTTGTGTGTTCCACATATGTTGTAGCAGATATATTTTTGCCCTACAAATGAAGAGAACATTAGTATCTGTATTCTTATGATTTGTTTACGGATTTGTTCTTTTTCCCTTTATATGTGAACTATGTAGTTGAGTGCGTGTGACACTATTATGAAATGTCACCTGAGTTGAATACGTGTGACATTATTATGAAATATCATCTGGTGTGACACGTAGATGCATGTAGCATTTTTTTATTTTTTATAATGCACTTATGTATCATCTTGGGCTGAGGTACTGTGTCCACTTTTTTTTAAATTATTTTATCATCACACCTTTAATTATTTTATAAATTTTGTAAGTTTTCTCTTTCACTGGGGAGGTAGGAGGGTCCCATGTGAATCTAGAAGAGTTCAGGTTGCAAAACTATTGTTACAGGTAGGTATCTAGTTTCTTTTGAAGCATGGACATCTTCTAGATTCACATGGGACCCCTCCACCCCCCAGTGAAAGAGAAAACGTACAAAATAAATAAAATAATTAAAGGTGTGATACATTAGCTCCCATACTATGCATTGATCACGTAGTGGTATTTGCCCATTGTACAGGAGAGAATGAAATAGAAGTAGTTCCAACAGAAAAAGTTTTTCTGTGCTTTACCACTAGTTGTCTTTGCGAGAGCATGGTTTCTCCACATCATCTCTCCATATATCTACATATACTGAAAAAATGTACATACATGTATATACACACACCCCAGACCTACCTGGGTATGTGAGTGTGTGTGTAATTATCTATAGGCATAACTATGAATCATTTTTATTTTGTGGTTACTGGATAGCTGTTAACTAGATGTATGTGGCAATTGTTATACTCCCTTGGCCCATACATCATTATTTAGGGTAAAGTTGAATTTAGGGTCTTTCATTTTGATGGTGCTCTTCTAATATGCTTTATAGCTGTATGCGTGCATTTAGAGGCCCATGGTTTCACTGTTACCAACCAATAGCTCGTTGACTAGCTAACCAAAGACTGTTTGTAGTTTTGGCAATGCAGTGGGCCAAACCTTAATGCTTTGTGTAGATATGGATTAGGGGTTACTGGGTGCTTGGTTGTTTTTAAGTATGCTGTAGTCCATCCTTTCCTTTCTATGTTTATGGTTTTCCTGTAACATTGAAAGTACGGTATGATTATTGGAGTTATATATGTGTTTAAGAGTAAACCCCCAGAGAAGCTGTGATTCACCTTGGTATATAGTCAATGTCTCCATTTAGTATGCAGATGTTGGTTGTTCTCAGGGAACTTTAGTGTGTGTGTGTGTGTGTGCGTGCGTGGAAAATGGTCACTTACCCAGTGTACATCTGTTTGTGGCATGAGACGCTGCAGATTCACATGCTGTGCACTATCCTGCCATCTAGTGTTGGGCTCGGAGTGTTACAAGTTGTTTTTCTTCGAAGAAGTCTTTTCAAGTCACGAGACCGAGGGACTCCTCCCTCTCAGCTCCATTGCGCAGGGGCGTCAACTCCATCTTAGATTGTTTTCCCGCAGAGGGTGAGGTAGGAGTTGTGTATATAGTAAAGGTGCCCATGCAATGGAGTAAGTATGTATGTACATAATGTGTATAAAAGTGATATATATTTACTAATGTACAAGTTTCATCAACTTACAACGGCTACAGGTTCCCGGGGAGGTGGGAGGGCGCATGTGAATCTGCAGCGTCTCATGCCACGAACAGATGTACACTGGGTGACATTTTCCTTTCGATGGCATGTGTAGCTGCAGATACACATGCTGTGCATAGACTAGTAAGCAGTTACTCCCCAGAAGCGGTGGCTTAGCCTGTAGGAGTTGAAGTTGTCTGAAATAATGTTCGTAATACTGCCTGTCCTACTGTGGCTTGTTGTGGTGTTAACACATCCACACAGTAATGTTTTGTGAATGTATGAGGCGTAGACCATGTGGCTGCTTTACAGATTTCTGTCATAGGTATATTTCCTAGAAAGGCCATTGTGGCAACTTTCTTTCTAGTGGAGTGCGCCTTTGGTGTAATAGGCAGATCTCTCTTTGCTTTAACATAGCAGGTTTGAATACATTTCACTATCCACCTGGCAATGCCTTGTTTGGATATTGGATTTCCTGCATGAGGTTTTTGGAAGGCTACAAACAATTGTTTTGCGAAATTGTTTTGTTCTATCAATGTAATACATTAGTGCTCTTTTGATGTCTAATGTATGTAAGGCTCTTTCGGCTATTGAGTATGGTTGTGGAAAAAAGACTGTGAGTTCCACTGTTTGGTTTAGGTGGAACGGTGATATAAGGTTTGGCAAGAATTTGGGATTTGTGCATAGAACCACTTTATGTTTGTGTATTTGTATAAAGGGTTCTTGTTTAGTAAATGCTTGTATTTCACTTACTCTTCTAAGAGAAGTGATAGCTATGAGGAAGGCTACTTTCCAGGTTAAGTATTGCATCTAACAAGAGTGCATGGGTTCAAATGGTGGACCCATGAGTCGTGTTAATACAATATTGAGGTTCCATGAGGGAACTGGTGGTGTTCTTGGGGGTATAATTCTCTTTAGACCCTCCATAAATGCTTTGATAACTGGGATTCTAAAGAGTGATGTTGAATGTGTAATCTGTAGATAGGCAGATAATGCTGTGAGATGTACTTTAATGGAAGAAAAAGCTAGATTTGTTTTTTGTAAGTGTAATAAGTAGCTTACAAGGTTTTTTGCGGACGCATGTAGTGGTTGAATCTTATTATTATGGCAGTAATAAACAAATCTTTTCCATTTATTTGCATAACAATGTCTTGTAGTAGGTTTTCTAGCTTGTTTAATGACCTCCATACATTCTTGTGTGAGGTCTAAATGTCCAAATTCTAAGACTTCAGGAGCCAGATTGCTAGATTGAGCGATGCTGGATTCGGGTGTCTGATCTGTTGTTTGTGATGAGTTAACAGATCTGGTCTGTTTGGTAGTTTGATATGAGGTACTACTGACAGATCTAGTAGTGTTGTGTACCATGGCTGGCGAGCCCAGGATGGTGCTATTAGTATTAGTTTGAGTTTGTTATGACTTAATTTGTTTACCAGATACGGAAGGAGTAGGAGAGGGGGAAAAAGCGTAAGCAAATATCCCTGACCAACTCATCCATAACGCATTGCCCTTGGAGTGAGGGTGTGGATACCTGGACGTGAAGTTTTGGCATTTTGCGTTTTGTTTTGTTGCGAATAGGTCTATTTGTGGTGTTCCCCAGAATCGAAAGTAAGTTTGTAGTATCTGGGGATGAATTTCCCATTCGTGTGTTTGTTGGTGATCTCAACTGAGATTGTCGGCTAACTGGTTTTGAATTCCTGGGATGTACTGTGCTGTTAGGCGAATGTGAATCAGCCAATGCCAAATCTTTTGTGCTAAGAGACACAGCTGTGATGAGTGTGTCCCTCCCTGTTTGTTTAGGTAATACATTGTTGTCATGTTGTCTGTTTTGACAAGAATGTGTTTGTGGGCTATTAACGGTTGAAATGTTTTCAATGCTAGAAACACTGCTAGCAGTTCTAGATGATTTATATGAAGTTGCCTTTGTTGAGCGTCCCATTGTCCCTGTATGCTGTGCTGGCTGAGTTGTGCTCCCCACCCTACCATGGAAGCATCTGTTGTGATCACGTATTGAGGCACAGGGTCTTGGAATGGCCGCCCTTGGTTTAAATTTACAGTATTCCACCATTCAAGCGAGGAGTGTGTTTGGCGGTCTATCATCACTAGATCTTGAAGTTGACCCTGTGCTTGTGTCCATTAGTGGACTTGGAGTGGCAATCCCTTTTTGTGTGTTGATTGTTGCTCCTAAGTATTGTTGTATTTGACACGGTTGTAGATGTGATTTTTGGTAGTTTATGGAGAACCCCAGTTTGTGAAGGGTTTCTATGACGTATTTGGTGTGTAGAAGACACTGTTGTTGAGTGCTGGTTTTTATTAACCAATCGTCTAAGTAAGGGAATACGTGCATGTGCTGTCTCCTGATATGAGCAGCTACTGCTGCAAGGCATTTTGTGAATACCCTTGGTGCTGTTGTTATCCCGAACGGTAACACTTTGAATTGGTAATGCACGCCTTGTATTACAAACCTCAAGTATTTCCTGTGGGAAGGATGTATGGGTATGTGGAAGTAAGCATCCTTGAGATCTAATGTTGACATGTAGTCCTGTTGTTTGAGCAATGGAATCAGGTCTTGAAGTGTTACCATGTGAAAATGATCTGATTTGATGTAAAGATTTAGTGTTCTGAGGTTTAATATGGGTCTCAGTGTTTTGTCCTTTTTTGGAATTAGGAAATACAGGGAGTAAACACCTGTTCCTTTTTGATGGTTGGGTACTAGCTCTATTGCTTATTTTTGTAGCAATGCTTGGACTTCTAGTTTCAACAGGCCTAAGTGTTGTTTGGACATGTTGTGTGCTCTTGGAGGCACATTTGGTGGCAAATGTAGGAATTCAATGCAATAACCATGTTGGATAATGGCTAGGACCCACGCGTCCGTAGTTATGTGTTCCCAATTTTGGTAATAATCTGTGAGTCTCCCCCCCACTGGTGTTGTGTGGTGGGGGTTTGTGACGTTTGAGTCACTGTTTAGTTTGTGGGGTTTTTGGGCTTTGGAATTTCCCTCTTGTTTTAGGGAAATGTCCACCCCTATATTGTCCCCGAAAACTTCCTCTTTGATATTGTCCCTGGTATGTGGGTCTGGCTTGTGAGGTGGAAGGCTCTATGGTCTGGGCCCGAAACCCCCCCCCAAAAGTGCGGCTTCCTAAAAGTGCCTCTACTCTGTGGGGTGTAGAGCGCGCCCATGGCTTTGGCTGTGTCAGTGTCTTTCTTTAGTTTGTCTATTGCTATATCCACCTCCGGCCCAAACAATTGTTGTCCGTTGAAAGGCATACTCAGCACAGCCTGCTGGATTTCTGGCTTAAATCCGGAGGTACGTAGCCACGCGTGTCTCCAAATGGTTACCGCCGTGTTTACTGCTCTGGCCGCAGTGTCTGCTGAGTCCATAGCTGACCTTATTTGGTTGTTGGAGATAGTTTGGCCCTCCTCGACAACCTTTTGAGCACGTTTCTGGAACTCTTTGGGAAGGTGTTGAATGAAATGTTGCATTTCATCCCAATGTGCCCTGTCGTATCTTGCCAGTAGAGCTTGCGAATTGGCAATTCGCCATTGATTAGCTGCTTGTGCTGCCACCCTTTTGCCTGCTGCATCGAATTTCCGACTTTCTTTGTTGGGTGGTGGTGCGTCTCCAGAAGTTTGTGAGTTTGCCCTTTTCCGGGCTGCTCCTACTACCACCGAATCAGGAGTTAATTGTTGTGTAATGTACACAGGGTCCGTAGGGGGAGGTTTATATTTCTTCTCCACCCTAGGTGTGATGGCTCTGCTTTTGACTGGGTCTTGAAACACCTGTTTGGCATGTTTTAACATGCCTGGTAACATTGGCAAACTTTGATATTGGCTGTGCATAGATGACAGGGTATTGAACAAGAAGTCATCTTCGATGGGCTCTGCATGCAGTGCTACGTTATGAAAAGTAGCTGCCCTGGAAACCACCTGCATGTAAGCAGTACTGTTCTCCGGTGGTGATAGCCTTGTCAGGTAGCAATCCGGACTATTATCTGAGACCGGTGCGTCGTACAGATCCCATGCATCTGGGTCATCCTGGCTCATCCCTGTGTGCGTTGGTGACTGCATCATTGGGGGTGTTGCTACTGGGGACAGATGTGGCGAGTGTGGTGGCGATGGCTGTGGAGAACACTGTGGTGGTGTTTTTTCTTTAGCCACCTTAGCTTTTGGGTGCATTTCCGCCTCATGGAATGCAAGCTTCCACTTTATCTTGATTGGAGGAAGAGTTCTGATTTTCCCCGTGTCTTTTTGTATATGGAGCCTTCTCTGGGTATGGTCTGGCTCTCCCATGCTCTTGTTCAAACCTGTGGCCTTGTAACTGTGAGGAAAGGCCCTGTTCTTCTGTGTAGGAGCTGTGTTTCGGCTCCGAGGCTGCGTGTTTCGGCACCGAAACCTTTTCTGCAGCCTTTTTCGGCTCCGAAGAAACCTTTTTGGTTTTCGGGGTGCCGACCTCTCGGTGCCGAATCTGGTCAGAGCCGGTATCTCGGTGCCGAGTCTGTTCGGAGCCAGTATCTCGACCGGAGTCAGATGTCTTCGGCTGCTGGGAGGCCTTTTTCGGTGCCGATGTTTGGTCACTGTGTTTCCGGGTAAAGCCATGGCCTGTTGGCGGTGGCGTCCCCTGGGCCTTCATGATTTTGGAGTGAGTTTTTGCCGGGGCTGGTTTACTCACGGTTTGTTGCCTCCTTGGCTGCTCACTCTCGGGCTCGTCCGAGTCCGAATCTGGGATGGAGAATCTCTCCACTTCTTCTACGTCGAGATGTCCAGCCGGTGTGACGCCATCTGAAGTCTTAGAGCTCTACGATCCTGCAGTGTCTTCTTGGATCGAAATGCCTGACAGGCCTCGCACGTATCCTCTTTGTGTTCGGGGGACAAACAAAGATTACAGACCAAGTGTTGGTCTGTATAAGGATACTTAGCATGGCATTTGGGGCAGAAGCGGAATGGGGTCCGTTCCATGAGCTTTGAGGATGCACGCGGTCGGGCCGACCAGGCCCCTCCAAGGAGAGGAAGCCCCGAAGGGCTGCCGGAGCTCCTCTTTTCTTCGGTGTCTATGTGCTAGCACTAACCCGGTACCGAGCGCTAACAATACCGTCAAATTTTCTGATTAATGTCTATCTTTTCCGAACCGAAACATGGAGTGAAGAGGAACACGTCCGAACTCGATGGCGGAAAAAAAACAATCTAAGATGGAGTCGACGCCCATGCGTAATGGAGCCGAAAGGGAGGAGTCCCTCGGTCTCGTGACTCGAAAAGACTTCTTCGAAGAAAAACAACTTGTAACACTCCAAGCCCAACACTAGATGGCAGGATAGTGCACAGCATGTGTATCTGCAGCTACACATGCCATTGAACATATATATATATACATACACATACATAAACACACATGTACACATCTATATATCCATATACATATTCATACATATATGAATCCAAATGTATGTATTTATCACTAATGTGTAAATGTACCTCTTAGGGTATCCATATGTATATCCTTTGTGAATATGTTTACATACTGGTATCCAAGGCCACTATACCTATTTTGGGTCACCACCTCCCTGCCCGTTATGTGGGTTCGTAAGGTCTTCAGTGTTAGGAAGATCCATTAGGGTTGTAGGAGATGTATGTGCTTTACAGCTTCTGTGGGGCACCATAGGCCCCTGAGTTTGTTGATTGTTGGTGTATGCTCCCCATTCAGTGGGATGCAACCTTTGTTATGGTTATAGTGGGAGTTGGGTATTTGCGAAGTACCAATCTGCACTGTATGCATATATGTTATACTGATTTCTGGTCCAGCCTAAGTGAATTGTGAAAAATGGTTTATGCTGTGTGGTGAAGTGTTGTTTAGGAAAATATTAACAATCGCCAACTGGGTTATGTTACCCTTAATTTTCCTGTGTACTTTGGGCTTTGGACCAACTATTTGGAATAGTATTTTCTGTCCTGACTGTGTATGCATTTATTATATTGCAGTAGGGTGTGTGTGTGTGCGTGTGTTTCATTTGGTGGCGGGGTGTCATCCTACCACATTTTTGTGGGGTATTAGGAGGTTGCGGTCAACCCCAGGTGTCGGCCCCCTATAGCACATTTGGAGGTTGCAGTGAAACCTCTTTGAAGACTTGCCAGCCCCCTTATGGTGTCAATATTAGTGTCCCTTTTAAGAGCTGATTTGCACCCTTTTTGGAGTGGCCACGCCCCATTTCGTCCGAGATCAATCTACCCCTATCAAAGCTGTCTCGCCTTTTTTTTTGTGAACGATCATTATGATTGGGGGTGCCATGCCCAGCAATGTAGTCAAGAATAGTCTTCTTTACCGAAGCTGATGCGCCCTTTCGGTGATAAACACCTTATTTAGCAATAGATTAGTCAGGTAGACCCTTGACCTGTTTATTTTGTGGAGTGAGGGTAGGCTCCCTTGGTAAAAAAAAAAAAAAAGTGCTGTGTGGCCTTAGGCCTTTGTGGATGTGATCTGTTACAAGGGGTTTTAAGTCTTCCTATTGTGAGTGAGATCCATGCCCTCGCTAGACGTTGGTTGAGTATTAGGATATCGTATGGTTTTTCAGTGCATGCTATTTTTCCACCAAAAGAAAGGTTGAAAACTTAGTAGGAGTAAATAGGGTTGTGAACAACTTTCGTAGTTGGTGTTATTATCCCCATGACCTTTAACTGCTATACATGTGAATGTGTAGAGGCAGAGAGTTACATGCTCTCCTTCTGTGTAACTGTATATATGAAAAACCATCTATGCATGTCTTGGAAACTGTGATTGCCTACAGCAATGAATTTGGGTATAATGCAGTGTGTAAATGGTAAAGATGCATGCAACTTTATATAGGGATTATTGTTGCTTTCTTTGGCATCCCAATTTAAGGAACCGTCTCACTCAAACTCTGTCCATTCCTGACAACGAAGGTCTGTCCTTCTCTTTAGCAATCAATGCTACCTTTACCTCCTCTGGAATATTGATATATCGTCCTCCTGGCCCTGATGAGAAGTTTCTGCAGGTTCTATCAGAAGTGGGTGCAGACTTTGCCTGTAGGAATTCTAATTTCACCATCTTGGGTGACTTTACTATTCATGTAGACAACAAATACAATAGTTCTGCTAAATCCCTTCTCATGGATCTAGCAGCCTTAGACTTGACATAACTGATTATCGGCCCCACTCACATTAAAGGTCACACAATTGATTTGGTATTTAGTAACCTCTTAAGTTTATCAGCTGTGGCTCCTTTCCCCTTGGTCTGATCACTTTTTAATTTCGCTCACACTTCTTACATTTCTAGCAAATCAACTCTGCGCCAGTGGTCAAAGTTAAGTTGCAGATACTGGACAGACACTTAAGAACACTATCGCCCTACCTTTTTTTACCAATGAGCTTTGCTCAGCAGAAATATTTAACAAATGGATCTCTAACTCTCTTGGTGTCATGTTAGCTACTAAGACTGTCCTTAAAAATGCCCGCCTTAAGAAATCTCCATGGTTCGCTCCCGAGTTGCAGCAATTAAAAAAGGAATGCAAGCAGCTAGAAAGAAAGTGGAGGAAAACCTATGATGATGCCTCCAAACGTGAATATAGAAAAGTCATTAGATCTTACCATGTGGAAATTAGATCTGCACCGGGAGCATTCTATTCCTCTAGAATAGAACATTCTTCCAACTCCCCTAAAGAGATTTTTTCAATTTTTAAAGAAATGATTCAATACCCCTCTCCTAGCAATTCAATTGAAGCCTCTATGGAACACAGTAATAACCTAGCATGTTTCTTCCAAGCGAAAATTCTTGATATTCAAGCAACTTTCCCTAATAACCCCTACCAAGAGGCCAAGCTGGCATCTCAAGATGAATCCCATCCTTTGAGAGACGCATTCTCAGTCTTTCAGCCTCTGACAGAATATCTAGTAGGGAATTATCTGTGCACTATAAAATCAGGTTCTCCTCTGGACGCTGCCCCTGTGTATATCAGCTTTAGGTTCATACGCTACAGTGCCTGTCCTAACCAAGGTTCTCAATAGCGCTCTTACATCTGGTCATGTTCCGCAACACTGGAAACATGCTGTTATAAAACCTCTATTAAAAAAACCTAGGCTTGATCCAACTCTATTTAGTAATTACAGACCAATGTCTCTTCTTCCCATAGAATCCAAAATAATTGAAAAAAAAATTCAATAAACAAATTACAGGTTTCCTTGAAGAACATAACCTTCTTCATCACACCCAAATGGGCTTCAGTACATTACACAGTACTGAGTCTGCCCTTCTGGCCATCACAGAAGAAACTCGACAATGCCGGGATGCAGGCGGATATGCAGCAATCATATTATTAGATCTGAGCACTGCATTTGATATCGTGGATCACAAGATATTACTACATAGAATATCTCAGGTAGGATGAGGGCACCACCTTTAAGTGGCTTTCCTCCTTCCTGAAGGAAAGGACCTTTCAAGTCTTGGATCAGTAATTTTTCTCCAATACTCTCCCCCTTAGTTGTGGGATTCCACAGGGCTCTTCCCTAAGCCTACTCATTTTAATGTTTATATGTTTCCTTTGGCAAAGATTATAGAACCCTACGGTCTATCCCGAGTATCTTATGCTGATGAAACTCAGTTGGTCTTTTCTTTTTCCGCCAAAGCTAACTCAGAACCGGCCACCTTATCCTCCTGTCTTCTAGATGTTGCCAGATGGATGGCGGATAGCAAAGTCAAACTTAACGACGAGAAAACAGAGGTAATGATGGTAGGGAATCTTTCCCTACTTAAATACCCTGGTTCCAGCTATGGAATGGTAAAAAGACCTTCCCCCACCAAAAGAAACTATTAAAAAAGTCTAGGTTTCGCGCTAGACTCTCGTCTCACGATGGAATGCCATTCCCAAAAACTTGCAGCCACTTGCTTTCGTCTGTTAAGAATTTTCAGGAAAATCTTTAAGCTCCTTCTTTTCCCTGCCAAAAGGCTCATCATCCAGGCCCTTATACTGTCACGTCTGGACTAAGAGAATGTTTTATTCTTGAGCTCTCCATCTTATGTCCTAAAGAGACTGCAGGTGGTACAAAATGTTGCTGTCTGCTTATGGACACTCCCAGACATCTGTCTGCCAAGCCAGCTTTAGTTTCTCTTCACTGGCTTCCTATTGAACAACATACCATCTTTAAAGCCATGTGTTTTGTGCACTGAGCCCTTCAAAACAGGGGCCCGGCCTTTCTCAGACAAATTATTACACCCTACATCCCTCAGAGAACACTTAGATTATCATCAGCCTTTTTAAATAACTCCCTTCGCCTTAAGAAAGCCAGATGGGGAGGCAGATCCTTTGCCTGTAGAGCAGCTAATTTATGGAACTCTCTACCCTTAGAGCTCCGCCAAGATAACTCCGAACTTTCTTTTTGTAGAAAACTGAAAACTGCACTATTTTAAGCGTAGTCCTGGTCTCAACTCTTTTCGGACCTGTATTAGCGCTGGGAAGTCTTCTGGTAGCCATGCACTCTATAAATCCCGTAAAATAAGATAAACTTATGTGGCAAGAAAGGTCCAATTGGACATTAACAACTCCAATAGCTCTAACACTCGCAAATGCAAGACCTATTGCATTGCAAATGTTTGTTCTTTTCTGGAACTGTAATTCTGCCCTCCTGTCCTTGGTTGGAGGGCAGCCATGGCACGCACTTCCTGAAGATAAGCCTATGATTTATGAGGTAGCTGTCCTGGACTTGAAAGCTATTTTATGGCATCTATTATCCCTTGCTAGAAACTTCCCTGTTGTGGAGCCTCCTATGTATGCCCGACCTGAGAGGGAGTTTTATGATCTTTACAGCCTTTTGTAAGAGACTCCCAGATGCGAGCCCCATATGGGCAGTGTGAAGTTTTGTTTTGTGCTTACATGTTTAAAGCCCGTGCAACAGCCTACTTGTGCTGCAGATAGAATGCATGTTTCTTATACGTAAATGTTTGATACTTGGGGCAAAAACATCCCCTCCCGGCTGAATATTGTTAAGAGAGCCCAAAACTCTTTTTTAACCAAATCACCATTACAGCCATATTCTCTTGGCAGTATTCAGCACTGAGAAGTCAAGCGTGCATCTTTGGCCTAATACTTTATTAATGTTTGAAAACTAAGAAAAGATTGGGAAAACTATTAAACATCCCCAAGAAACCCCGTAGTGTTACAACAGCAGCTACTAAAAACACATTTAAATGTGTTCAAAATAAATACAAAGCAGAATACGAAGTGTGTATCCGCACTTTGCTGTAAGCATAGGCATGTTAAAGATGCTGATATTTACGGAACTGTTAAATAGGTTGTTGATGCACATTTAAAAACGTTTGCGCTCATGCATAGAGCAGGTCCTCTGTGTTCCTGCTTCTATAATATACTACAGAATAAATTCCTACCTCATCCTTTATGGTTTTCGGATGAATAAATACCTCAACAGAGTATACCAGGAACGTATACTAGCCTTGTTTCATGAGGGAAAATGTGAGCAGCGCCAATCAAGCTGCTTTGCTCAAGATTATCCCCTAATGCAACCTTCTTTTATACAACCTATCTCTCCTCTGGAGGGCTTCCTTTCTTGCATACTTCTGTTGCTCTATGTTCTCTGCATTCTGCATGGCACCTCCGATCTCCGTGGCTGAAAAAATAATGTGAGAGCTAGGGTAGCACGCGCAAAACAAGTAGCAATTTCCGACTCCAACCACTAGATGGCAGGATATTTGCACAACATGGCAATCTAGAAAACGTCCATGCTGCAAAAACCATGATTTTTGTGCGAAATAAGCTGAAAAGCGCTATACCCGCAAGTTCTGATGAAACACAATAAATATCGTTTTCCATTTTGATTTACATTTTCTTTTTTTTTTTAAAAGGCTGCTTTCATGCCATTGGCTGAATGTGCCCCTACATCAGCACGTCATGTGTGGTGCCTCCAGTAAGTGCGTTCTCTGGAGACAACATCAGTCGAACTTGGCACTGATTGAATTAATGAGAGCACTGTGGTCATAGCTGACCGAGGAAGATAGACAGCCAAACATGTCTTATTTATTTATTTTTTGAGTCAAGCGCGCAAAGCTCTCTGTCCATGGTGTAATCTCTCTGTGGGCTTTTAACCACACCCATCAGTTTGGTTGGTTCTGGGCTTGCCTTTTAAAATTCGCTTGATTTAATTAGTGAAAGGCATGTATGTATTGGTCATGCCTTTTCCGGTGTTTAGCCCGTCTCGAGCGCACCGGCCAAATACTGAAGTTTTCTATGTTTTCTGGACTTCTTTTTCTCTTTATTTCGTAGGCGTGATCTCACTGGGCAGTAGTTGAGCGCTTTGCATGACATCCACCCTGTTACATGGATATTTGCACTTTTGAAGGTTACATGGATAATTGCTGTTTTGCCGATAAGTTTCACCGCAAGCGAACTTCTGTTTCCTTTTGTGAGTCTGCTTTGCGCTCATGGTTGCTGTCGGCTCGCTTACGTGAAACTGTTTTACTTTTCATTTTCAGTTTGTGTGGCAAGAAAAGTCCGGTTAGGTGTTCACAACGCTAATAGCTTTAACTCGAGCAAACGCGAAACCCACTGCATTGCAAATGCTTGTTTTTTAATGTGCACAGCTAAACTCCGTGACTCGCCAGGGTAATTAATATGCGTACAGTAAACACACACATGCAGCTTCTGTTTCTATATCAGTCTGGAAAATGAATGTTTATTTTCTATTCGTGGTGTGCACACAATGGACAGGAGAATAAAAAAAACAGGGAAAAAAACTTCAGCAGAGCATTTCACTCGATCAAGGGTGGTGTAAATGTGTTAAAATGCAGGTCAGTTGCAGTGGCGTGGGGGCAAGGCATGCATAACTATTTTAAAAGCAATGCGAGCAAAAACAAAATTGGAGACAGAGAAGCATAAAGGGTCATAGAGAAATGAGCATATTGAATGGGCTGGGTGGCTCTTTTGCCATCATTATGTACGTGTGTGAATCTTCTGATTATCAGCAGTACACCTTTAATAAGCCAGCAGTGTTCATATTTCTTTAAAACGAGTTCAAAGATCTCTTTTAATTTTCCTTATATGTACGTGGCAAAGAACGTAAACCAGCCCATATAAACTATTGTTGCTCACTATACTATTTGCATAATAAATGTTTTAAGATGCTCTTGCCTTTCTACAACAGATTCAAACAAAAACTGTCATTTGACACATGCCACTCTGAAATATGATGCTGACCCTCAAACAAATATAGGTGTTAACTCTCACTGCAGGCACAATGGGAAATGACAAGCACATAAAGCATTATGTTGATAATTAATGTGGTGCGAGTTGTCTTGTTTATAGATGTTGAAGTTAAGTCATTATGAAATATTAGTGGAAAGAGCCACTTCCTGCTAACCGTGCAAGAAATAATGATGAAAATACCTTACCCATAGTCTGGGACTGAGGCTAGCTGGGAGAGGAAAGGGAACCATATGGTGCGCAGACTGCTCAGATAATGGATCACCCACTTGATAACCTTAGCCATAAGGAACTAGACTATTCTGTACTAAAAAAAAGGGATGTAGAATGAGGAGGGAGAGAGTGTAGGAAAGGATTCCTATTTGGTAATGGCAGGAATTATGGTTTATCTGTGCTGTTGTGTGCACCATTACATCAGCCAGGCAATGGGAAATGATTAACAAGAGAACACAGTCCTTCTTGTCATGGTAGGTGGTGGATTTCTGGTCTTTGCTATTTAGAAATGTCTTGTTCGTTTCCTCTTGGGTCGAAGGTCCAGCAAGGTAGCCGAGATCACTGTCAGAACGAAATGAGGAATGCATCAGTGGTAATGAACGTTAAGAGCATGCAGGAGGGAGTTAAAAGGAGAACAAAAGGGGAAAGGAAGTTCCCTGTCACCCTGGTGACATCTAAACACCATGCAGTTTCTCTCTAGTTCAGTCAGTCTATTGGGTGCTGCTGGTATTCTCTGTTTCAACTCCTTTTCCCTTGCGTCTGTCTGCACTGCTCTTCTTCCCCTCTTGTAGCTACAAATCACCCTGTGTTTCTGACATAGCAGAGCCTTTCACCCCCATTCCTCCCACCTCTGAGGTGTGTTCTCGCATTGTGTCACTTTTACCTGGACCGGGAGTGGCATGTGGGTGTTGTGTGCCTGACCTAAATACGTCATGTTTTCTAGAGGGAGAGGATTTCCCTGGCTTTCCCATGTCCACAAGGGTAGGTGACTAGTCCACAGAACCAGTGTTGGGTGTAAGCAGGTTGAGGCCATAGACATTTTCCTGCCACTGAGGGTATCGAACATTTTATGTAATGCAATAAAAGCTGGGAGGATTCAGTGGTGACTTCTTAGCACTAAGAAACATGGGGTTCTCGTTGTAAAACGGGTTGCATGGCAAAGATCTTCCCGGTTATTATTGATATGCTTTTTTGAAAGATCAGTATTCTCTAGGAATAACTTGCATCTTTTTTTTGCTGCTGAGTATTGTGCAACATCACTATATCAGAATAAAATAAAGCACCACAAAAAAACAAAATTGTGTGCTGCAATATTTGCTTTTATGTGCTACAAAATGTGTAAATCCATTCAAGGGACAACATACATTGGAAGACATCAGAAAGATGAGAAGTCAAGAGCTTAAGGCCTTCAAACTCCAAGCACGGAGCAAAACTGTTTAAAGGAACTGCACAGCATGGCAATGGCTTTGGCAGTGGACTTCTTGGCCACCAAGATGACATCTGCAACCTTACAAGAAAGGCAAAAGGCCTGTTAACTACCATCATTTAATCTACATTAGCTCAGCTGCAACATTGGGGATTGGAGTGAAATAACTGATCCTCCTGCTGCATAAGTATTTACCCTCTGCGTGTGAGAGGTAGATGTGACCAAGCACTGAGTTGCAACAGATCTGCATAGATTGTGAGTGATCAGATTCACTCGATCTTCACACATTTGTGCAATATTTTCCACAGAAGTATAATTGATGGTAATGTATATAACAGGCCCTGGGGCAAGCTGAACATAAGGCAGACCCCAAAGAACTGTTCAGTGGAAAGTGTATGGCACAACACTAAAAGCACTTCCTTTTCTGGAGTGTAGAAAACGGAACCATGTACTGAACCCCTAAAACAAAGAAGATCATTGTAGCAAACTGGGGCCTGGCAGGGTCCCAGTGACACAGACTAAAACAACATATATACAGTGAAATATGGGGGTAACATGCCAGGCAAGATGGTACTTTCCTACAAGTAGCAATGCCCTCTTCCTTAAAATGGTATGTCAAATTGCATAGGCCAACTGGCAAGCAGCTTACCACCCCTGTAAGTCCCCAGTAAATGGCGGCAAGAGTGGTAAAGGGGGTACCAGGGCTGCAGCACTGATTGTGCCACACTGATTACCCCAAGTAAAAGAGAGACTGCAGAGCTGCCATGTCAGCCTGCATGAGCAGCCTGCTGCTCATGTGAGACTCTGCCCACACCAGGTGCAGACAGAGTCCCTGTTGCTGTCCATGGACAGGTCAGTCATCCCTAAGGTAGGCCCCCTCTAGCCCAGGGGGGCAAGGTGCACTGCTCCATGACTAAGGGCATATGTCAAGGATTTAGGAGGCTCCCCTGGCACCAGAACTTAGATCTTACCTGGACAAGGAGAAAAAAGCACAAAGAGACGTCTGCACCAACAACAGGACCTGGACCCCAGCCCCAGCGCAAAGAAGAGGACACAGTGACCTGCAGAAACCAGCACTGGAACTGTGAGCCTGGAGTGGGCTAGTGGTGAAAACATATTGGTCCCGACCAGAGGGACCCCCGAGGACACCAAAACCTCAAGAAGATTCCACTGACTGGTGGCACCAGTCCCCTGAAAATTGCAGGAGCAAAGAAGTTCTGAGGATGAAGAACTGCGACCCGATGGGCTCTGAGTGCCTGAGCCTAAAGAAACTTGGTGTCCAGCATCTAAGGAGTGGGAGTGAGGCCTGCACCAAATTTCCAGCCTCTACTCCCCAGCAAATGCCCTACAGCCACCAGAAAGCTTGTGGACCACCCCTGCAGTTACCAAGGCTTGTTTGTCGCCTGCATGGAAACTGATGGCCACACGACGTTCACCGACTTTAGAGCACCCCCCAGCATAGGGAGGGACATCAACAGTGACCCCCTCCAGTGGTTGTTGCAGCCTGAAGGAAGTGACTTCGGCTGAAGCAGCAAAGCAGCTTTGGTACGAGCAGCCTGTGATTGACAGCTAGGAGCTACCTCTGCACCCGGAGCCACCGGACGAGGTGGTGAAGATCCAAGGTTTAAATCCTGGACCTGGTCTCCCAAAGACCTCTACATCCAAAGGGTAGAGTGTGAGTCTACCCCCAAGTCCAGTTTTGCACATAGTGCAAAACACACCAGCCACTGCAGATCGTTTAGCAAAGGACAAGGCACCTCTCCAATTGGACACCCTAGGCAAGATAACAAATGTTTGACTGTTGACTCTTGGTCTAGGTTCCGCAGCACCTTAAGTTCCCGCCGATTCACCGTAACTCACCCAAGAAGTGCCAAGTGCACACTGCTATTTTCTACATTTACTTCAATGGAAGCCCTTTAAATATGCAAAGTACTGTATTTGCCAAAGACTTAAAAATTCACAACTCCGGGTGTACAAAAGCTACAAAGTTCGTTTTGGTGTCTAAATTAAGATTAAAATCTAATCTATGTTTCTAAATTGGTGTCGGATTTCTGTTGTTTCATTTACTTATTGTCAATGTTGCTAATGTGAACAGCTTTACACATGTTCCTCTAGTAGCCTGACTGATCTTTGCCACACAGACAGGACTGAGCTAGGGTTTGCTGAGAATGAATCCAAGGTCCACTGCTGGTTATTGTGTTGGTATTCCAGCATAAGACTACCTAGTCATACCATATAATAACTTCACTTTGCTACAATCATCCACTTCATGCCACTTCAAAGTGCAGCTCCAACTCATGGTCCTTTCATGAGAGTGGACTGAAAGCATCCATCACACTGAGGGAATCTGCAAGATGAGCCACTACCATGAACATTCCCACTAGCTACACCGACCGCCACAGGCAAATCGCCTTCCAATATAAAGTTCACAACCCCACTCTGTCCTGCCCGTTAATATAATGGACTGTAGGGGTGTATTTCAACAGAATCTGAATGCTGATCGTTTGAGAGGCGTGTGAAATACTTTCAAAGCTAGATGGGCTGTCTGCAGCTTGAGAACCCTTATGTGCTGGCACAGCTGCAAAACGAACCAGAAACCCCACAGCATCACATCATGCAGACGGGAACTCTAGCCAAGCTTGTGACCAATGTCTCCTAAGCCTGCAAAGGGCTGAAAACATGACCTAGCAAAAGGTGGGAGGGGTCATCCATGAGTCTCTGCTAAATACTGATGCCACTGTGACCTCAAGGCTGGGTGTGGGCGCCAGTAGGTACGCAGTTTCTAAACAGATGCAAGACATCCAGAACCAGGATCAAAATCTGAGCCCGAGTCACAAGCTTTGGATTCATCTCCCAAAACTCAACAATCCTCCAAAAAGGAGGATAGTGTTTAAGGCAGCAGAGTCAGTCAGAGGAGGGAAGAGACTGGTTCCGCCCCTGCTGCTGGACTCTCCTAGATCCACACCAGTCTCAAAAGGAGCAATATACCCACTGGGGTTTCTAGACCCACTGAGGTTCTCTCTTCCGGGTTTGCCTTGCCCTGAATTAGCAGACGGGTTTCTCTCTCAAAAGCCACTCGCTACAGAAGGGCATCTCCATAAAGTGGCTTGAACATCTCCTGAGAAACCAGTGGAAAACATCCAAATGTGCTGGTGCACCATGACAGCAGTGTCTATGGACTGAGCAAGGGTGCTGGAAGAATCCAGGCTGCACTTCACTGTCTGTTTTGCTGCATAAATCAGACATTGACCAAGTATATAAGCAATGTTTTCATGTGGTCTGGCAAGCTGATCCCCTAATATTTTGTCAGTTTCAACAAGGCATGAACATATCAGCTGAAGAGGGAGGTGGCATTCGCAGTACAGAGGGGCCAGCCTGCCGGAAGCAAAAAATGTCAGCCCACAGATTCAAGTTTCTTTAGGAGGTGCTGGGGGAAGGCATCAATCAATCAATATTTGAAAAGCGCGGCTACTCACCCGTGAGGGTCTCAAGGTGCGCGGAGGGGAGGGGCCCTCATCCGAAGAGCCACATCTTGAGGTTCTTCTTGAAGATGGTGAGTGACGGGCTTTGTCTGAGGTGCAGGGGAAGGTTGTTCCAGCTCTTTGCTGCCGTGTAGGTGAAGGATCATCCTCTGGCGGTGGTTTTGCAGATGCGAGGGATGGTGGCCAGGGCCATCTGGGTGGAGCGGAGGGATCTGGCGGGGTTTTGGAAGGAGATGCAGTGGTTGTGGTAGGCTGGTCCTGCATTGTGTATGGCCTTGTACGTGTGGGTCAGAAGCTTGAAGGTGATTCGCTTCTCAACCGGTAGCCAGTGGAGGGTTCTCAGGTGCTGGGAGATTTGTTCTCAGCGAGTTAGGTCCAGAATGAGTCTGGCGGCAGTGTTCTGGATGAGCTGTAGTTTTCTGATTTTCCTTGTTGAGGTGCCAGCGTAGAGGGCGCTGCGTAGTCGAGCTTGCTAGTGACTAAGGTGTGGATGACTGTCCTGTGACAGTCAGTTGGGATCCATCTGAAGATTTTCCGAAGTTTGTAGAGTGTGTGCCAGTAGGAGGAGGCAACAGAGTTTACCTGGTGGGTCATGAATAGGGAAGAGTAGAGGTTGAATCCTAAGTTGTGGACGTGCTCAGTCGGTGTAGGGGGGGTGCTGAGGGATGTGGGCCTACAGGAGTCGTCCCCCGAAGATGATGAGCTCAGTCTTGTCAGAGTTGAGCACGAGGCATCTTTTTCTCATCCAGGTGGCGACAGCTTCCATTCCTGAGTGGAAGCTCCTTTTGGCCGTGTGCCGGTCTTCTGTGAGGGAAATGATGAGTTGTGTGTCATCAGCATATGACACACTGTTCATACCATGGCTTCTGACGATGGCAGCGAGAGGGGCCATGTATACGTTGAACAGTGTGGGACTCAGTGAGGATCCTTTGGGGACTCAGCAGGTGACTCCTGTGGGTCTGGAAGTGTAGGGCGGAATCTGACCCTCTGCGCCCTCTTGGAGAGGAAGGAATAGATCCATTCCAGGGCTCTTCTGCAGATTCCTGTCGTGAAGTCTTTTGCGCAGAGTGCTGTGGGAGACTGTGTCTAATGCTGCTGAGAGGTCGAGAATTATGAGTGCTGCGGTGTGGCCGCAGTCTAGGAGTAATCGGACTTCGTCAGTGGCTCGGTGGCTGCCAGGAGGGCTGTCTCCATGCTGTGGTTGCTGCGGAAGCCAGACTGGAGTTGTTGGGAGTTGTTGGCCTCAATGAAATTCCATAGTTGTGTGTTGATTGCTTTCTTCAGTACTTTGGCAGGGTAGGGTAGCAGCAAGAAGGGCCAGAAATTCTTTAGTTCTGATGGGTCAGACGAAGGTTTCTTCAGGAGAGGGCGTATTTCGGCATGTTTCCAGTCCGCGGGGAAAGTGCCCTTGTTGATGGAGCAGTTGATTGTGTTTTGGGGCTTGGGGGGGCGATGGATGCGCTGGATCTGATGTATAAGTGGTGCGGGCAGTGGTCAGAGAAGGCTCCGGAGTGGATCCTGTTCATGATGTTGACTGTTTCATCTGTGGTGAGCGTGGACCAGCTGTGAATGGTCTGGGTGGGTTCTGGGCGGGTCAGTCACTGGTTCCTGTGCCAGGATTTTCCAGGAGGAAGCTGTTGTAGATGTCCTCGATCTTGTGGTGGAAAAAGGAGGTGAGTTTGTCGCAAAGGTTCTGTGACGGGGGATGCTGGTGGCTTCGGAAGGGGGGGATCTGTGAACTTGTTAATGACTGAGAAGAGTTCCTTAGAGTTGTGTGCGGAGGATTTGATGCGCTACCTGATTATATCCTTCCTTGCATTCTTGGTCACTGGGCGGCAGTTGCGCCTCTGAATGAGGCGAGGTCTTCACTGGTTTGGCTGTTCCTTAATTTTTTCTCTAAACGTCTGCGGGTAAGCATCGATTCTTGGAGTTCAGTGGTGAACCAGCTGGCTTTCTTTGGTACGCATTTGGCTGATGTCAGCAGGAAAGGGGCTAGAGTGTTGGCGCATTCGGTGATCCATACGTTGAGATTGCGCGCTGCTGTGTTGGTGTCATTGGAGGGAGGAGGGAGGGATTTGGCGAGTGATGAGGTGAGTTGCTCGTTGGTGATTTCATTCAATTTCCTGCAGGGAGTCTTGGAGGTGAGGCTGCTGACTGCGGTGACTGTGAAGTGTATGTAGCAGTGGTTGGTCCAGTCTGGGGCAGAGATGGTGTTGATGGTGATCCGGTTGCTTGAGGTGAAGATGGGGTCTGGTGTGTGTCCTACAACGTGTGTAGGTGCGGAGAAGTGGGAAGGCATTGGGGCTCTGCTTCAATAATGAGATATGAA
Source organism: Pleurodeles waltl (assembly GCF_031143425.1). Lineage (NCBI taxonomy): Eukaryota > Metazoa > Chordata > Amphibia > Caudata > Salamandridae > Pleurodeles > Pleurodeles waltl. The sequence continues at coordinate 693,782,431 of NC_090447.1, forward strand.
TAACCAGATTATCCAGTGATGGCTGACAGGACAAAAAGGAAGGAGTCACTTTGGGCAAGTCCATGGCATCTGGCTATCCATCTGTGGACTGCTGAGCTTGAAAAGTGTTCTCACATGCAACCATTACAGGATGTTAGCGAGCCTCAGTGGATGGAAGCATGGGCTCGATCACTGAAGAGGAGAGGTGCCAGATCTCAGACAAAATATAGAACTTTGCATACACAAAGGGCAAGGGCAAGGGCAATTCCAAGACTTGTGCTGCTTTTCCTACCACAGTTATGACTGAGTAAATTTTCTCTGAATTCCTCTGTAGCAGGTCCAGAGGGGTAAAGGACACCTGCTTCAGGTGAAGTATCACAGACACTTGCATTTTTTGTAAGTCTAGATATAAGCCAGCGTTACTATTATAGCGTGGGATCGTCATAATCTGGGAAGCCATAGCCATTATCAGACACTGTGAAGACATCAGAGTTGGAGGCAAACAACTGCTCCATCTTGACAAAACTCTGAGCATTAAGAAGGTGCTCTGCCAAGAAAATACTAATGAAGCTCAGCCTAAATTTCTCTCTTGCAGAAATGATAATCTAATCTGAGAATCGTTTCTGAGTTTGGCTTCACAGTCTCCAAGGGCGAGTTTTGTATCAAGGACATAGTTTGCATCCGTGCCAAGGGAGGCTTGGGCACCAGAGACAGCAGTGGCACTCTGCCCACTCGGTAGGCCCAGAAGATACAGGAGCTGTCCCGAACAGATTCAGCAAAGTGAGTCTGAAGGACTTGAATTTCACAGGGTTCGCCGATGCACCAACATCTCTGCCCTCATCTTTTTCCCTTAGTGTCTTAAAAGATGATGAGGTAAAGTCTGGCTTTAGGGAATGGCACCAAGGCTCCAAAAGGTCCTGGAGCAAACAGCTTACTCGAGAAAGAAGAGGACTTTTCTTTCAATGGTGGTTTGTGTGTTTTTAATGGGAAAATCTCTTAGGAGATCATTCCATGACTGGTGACTTACCTGTGGGAGAAGGAGATCACTGTGGTGTCTCCCTGAGGTCTTAGCTAAAACAACTCAGCTTTCAACTCCCTCATGGCCTTCGGGTACACAGTGAACACGAATCAAAGGTCGCAGAAGTCACTATCGGCCAGAAAGGGACATCTAATGCATCAGCAACAAGGTCTGAAACCTGTTCGGAGGAGACATTTGACCTTGTCGCTGTCAAAGTGCTGAGGAATTTCATTAGTGAAACTGCAAAAGATAGCTTTAGACCAACACAATGGGGTGCAGAAAAATCTGAAGCTAGCATGTTAATTGGTGCTCACTGGTGCCTTTGTCTGGAGGACTCACAGCTGAAGTCACATGGCACCAACCTGGCCAAACGTGAAATATATTGCTGGGGAAAGCTTTTCTGACCCAACCTGAAAGAATAATTAATAAAATGAGGCATGATACATCCGTCAGAAACATAATATGGAAATATTGATATACAGACCACTAATGTGTGTCATTTTCTTTTAAATCTTTTTATTGAAAAGTCGACAAGTACACATTGCAGTTTGTAGTTTTCTCAGTAGAGAGCCTAAGAACTAAAACACAATCTCAACAGCTCTTCCCATCTCCCTTCCCAGGGACCTCTGCACCGCCCAGTTCGTAGAGGATAACCTCTATTGCACTTTGTCTATTCCCAGCAGTTGTTTTGTGTGGCTGTTGGGGGGGGGGGGGGGGGGGGTACATAGTCCACGTCTGTGTTCATTCCACTTCCCCAATTCTATGGCCATCCCTGACTCAAGTAAACGGCCTTCTCTGCAATCATACACCAATCCATATCTCTCTTCCAGTCCTGCAGTTGTGGCAGTTCTGCCAATCCCCACAGCCTGGCCATATTTCTCTTCGCGACCACCATGCCCAACGTTACCAATATCCTCTCTGACTGTCTCAGGTCTGTGTATCACCATATAGTCAGTTAGTGTCCCTTCATTGACAAAGTCAGTTTCTCAGTTAGGAGATCACTAAGGCATTCCAGTATCATGGCCAATATTGACTAATTGCAGGGCACTCCAAAATAATGTGTATTAAGGACCCCTCCACCCCACATCCCCTAAGGCATAGGCTGTCGGGGGCCCTTTATTATCTGACTCGAAGTATACCCGGAAAGTAGGTTCTGTGGAGTTTTTTCAGCTGAATCAGGCGAAACCTGGAGCAAATTCTCACCTTCCTCGGGGATCCCAGTGCCTCCTCTCACTCCTCCTCTTCCAGCTCTCCCAAGTTCTGTTCAAACTGTGGTTTGAGGTGCAGGAGCATGTCTTGTGAGTTGTTGAGAATGGTTTTGTAAGTGAGGGACATATCTTTTTTATGCAATAATTCCTCAAGCAACCAGCGCTCCAGGAGAGAAGCCTCAGGGAGCTCTTCTCCCTTAGGGAGTGGTGTGTGTAGAGTGTGCCGCACTTGTAGATAGTGGAAGTACTCAGAAGTAACCAGTTTATACTTCTCTTGTAGTTCACAGAAGGTTTTAATGGCATTGCGTGGCCAAAGGACTCCGATCTCTGATATGCCGATAGTATCCCACTTGGCAAAGCCAGGGAGGTTGGGGCGTGGCATGGCCGTCCGGCAAGATGGCTGCCACACTGTGAGGCTCTGCCTGGCGGGGGACTTCATCGACGCTGTTATCCTAGCGGATCAGCCACCCGCCTCCTAATTCTTCCCGAGTGCTGCAGGGGAAAGGCCTCCTGTTGCCCCCCATGTTTTGGGGGACTTGGGGGCGGGGTGGGGCTGGTGCCCTGTGACCGTGGGGGATGCCCCTCGAGACACCTGGGGTATGGACCTAACAACCCCCTCCCCCCCCTCTCCTGTAGGTGGTCGGCTGGTGATCCTGGGCCTGGCCTCTCTGGTTAGGCGGGGGCCCTGCTACTGGTGACCTGCAGTGCCTGATCGGCGGTGGGGTTCGAGCTGCGTGGCCCCGTGGGTAGGAGTGCTGTTGCTGTGGACTGCTGTGACGAAGTTCTGTGGCTGCTGCCGGCTGTGCAGTGGCAGACGTAGGCCTGGTGCCTGGCGCCCCCTCCCTTCTTTGCTGTGGTATGAGCGACGGGCGGGAGTAAGTGCCCACAAAGAGCTTCTGTTCTTTAGTGGCCCTACTTATCTGGTGACTTCAACTGATGCAGAGTGGTGGGCGTCTCTTTGGCTGCCGGCCAGGTCTGCTACGTAGAGGATGGTGAAGGCGGACCAGAGGCAGCCTAAGCTCACTTTTGATGGCGGGAAAAAGAAAAGCGGCCCAACTGGCTGGTCGGTGGATGACCTGCCGCTTGAGGAGGAGGCCTCCGCGCCCTCTGTTAAGGCTACGTTTTTAGACCTCAAGCATAGCCTGGCTAGCATTGACGCCAAGCTCAACCATTTAACTGAGCAAATGGATCGTTTAAAGGAACAGGTAGATGGTCATGACGCCCGCTTTGAGTAGCTGAAATCATGCACCTCGGACCTGGAGGACAATCGCTGCGAGACGGGGAAAAGTTGCTGCGCATGGAGCGCATGCTGGAGGTGATTCGGAATAAAAATGAGGACCCTGAGGTCTGCTCCCACCGTAATAACATCAGCATTTTGGGCCTCCCGGAGTCGACAGCCATGGGCCGCATGGAGGACTATGTTGAGACCATACTTTTTGCGTTATTCCCTGGTGAGCTCTACTGGGTGTTGGTGGTGGAGAGGGCCCACAGATCTCTGGAACCGCAGCCTCTGCCGGGGGCTCCGGCATGCCCTATTATTGTACGCTTACTGAATTACAGAGACAGGGACTGGCCAGAGAGCGTCGACCTGTGATCTATAATAATACTGAACTGAGTATCTTCCCTGATTACACTCCTGGGGTGCAGCCGGCCCGTAAGGCCTTCTTGCCAGTCAAACGCACTCTGAGCCAGACCAATGCCAAATACTCCCTCATTTATCCAGCTAAACTACAAGTACAGCATAAGGGCAAGCTGCACTTTTTCACTGACCTGAAACTGGCTGCTAAATACGCTAAATCTGTCCCTAAGAAAGCGCCGGAGTGACTGCAGGCTGCTGGCGGAGATAGTGACTGTCTTAGTGACAATGACTGAATTCATTCTACTGTGTGGGGTCCCCGTGGCCCTGTACGGTGCCTTGTGGCCTTCAAATTTGTTATTGACTTAAATGTTGGTGCGGTCTGTTCTGCTATACACCTTACATTGTGAGTCCCCTTGCCCACCCATGCCATTTGGGATGGTTTTCGGATGGCCTCGATGAAGCCCCATTGGATGAGTCCACTCAAGCTGTTCATTATGTTGTGGGGTATGTATTTGGGTTTGAGCGGGATTGTAGTACTGACCCATTTGGAGGGGTCAGCATGGGTGGGGATCCGTAATGTTTTGTACTTGGTTTACTCTCCTTGCCTTTTATTATTTCTCTCCTGTTCCTTCCTCTGCATGCAGCCGATGCTTCTATTGAGATTGTATGGGGAGTTGTGTGTTTTGGTAGATTGCTGGGATGGCGCAGAAAAGCGTGACATCTGTACGTCGCCTCGCTTGGAATGTTCGTAGGCTGATTGATGGGCGTAAGATGAGGTTGCTGTCTGCCTATATCAGCGGCATGCGATTGAAATTTGTATGCTGCAGGAGGCTCTCCTGGTGGAAGCCACGAAACACCGGATCAAAGCTGGTTGGATTGGTGAGTGTCACGCTGCGATGTGCTCGAGATATGCATGGGTGTGGCAATCCTGATCTGGAAGGGGCTGCAATGACGTACTGAAAAGTTGCTTGTGGATCCGAATGGTCGCTATGTCATGCTGCGTGGAACACTGCTAGGTAGACCATGTAGGTTGGTGTCAATCTACGGCCCAAATACTGATGACCCTGAATTCTTTGGGTAGTGTGGCGGCTGATTGGCTCACTGGGTCCTGGGTCCCTGCTCTGTGTGTGTGTGGAGGGGGGACTTCAACGTGGTGCTGAACTTTGTGGCGGATCGGGAAAGCCAGGCTAGACCACAGCACGCAGCGGCTGCTAAGGCCTTGTCTCTTGTGATGGCTGAAGGTGCTTTGGTGGACCTATGGAGGGCAATACATGGAACTGACAGGGAGGGTACCTGTGTCAATTATGTGCATGGCAGTCCCATATAGATAGATGGCTCGGCACCAGGGACGTAGAGCTCTGGATGCAGTCAATTGAGCATAATGCCCGTACCTTATCGGACCATTCATCTGTCATGCTGGAGTTGCTTGTTCCTGGAGGTGCTGGTTGTGCCTTTATGTGGAGGCTCCCCCAAGGTGCGCATAGAGATCAGGTTTTTAGGGACAAGATTCATGACGCCATCATGCACTATTTTGCTGAGAATCAGGGTTCTGTGTCCTCTGCAGGCATCGTGTGGGAGGCTTTCAAGGTAGTAATTTACGGGCTCTGCCTCTCTAAACAGCACGGAGTGCTGAAGATGCTAAGGAGGGATTAGGCAAGTCTGGAGGACCAGCTTGCTGATCTTGAAAAACGATTGGTCTCTGACTGGCCTGGTGACCTTCTGGCTGAACTGAGAGGAAAGATAACACAGTATGAGGAGGCCGCTCTTCGCGAGGTTTGTTTTCTAGGGAAAGAGGCTACGGTAAGGAGATATGGTGAGGGGCGGCCGAAAGCTGGCAACAATGCTTCGTAAGCCGTGGGCAAGTAATTATATTGTAGAGCTGACTGATTCGACTGGCGTGTGGCATACCGGCACTGAAGAGATCAGGCGAGTCCTCACTGACTTCTATTATGACCTGTATACTGAGCACTCGGGGCTGAGATCCGCGGCTGCAACTGACTATTTTGAGGATATCAGCCTTCTGTGGTTTGAGAATTCACATAGGCAATATCTTGATGTTCCCTTTTCGGCGGACGATGTGATCCAGGCTATAGCAAGTCTGGCAGGTGATAAGGCCTCTGGGCTGGATGGCTTGACGCCGTCCTTCTATAAGGAATATGCAGATAAATTAGCGCCGCACCTCCTGAAGGCATATGCAGAGGCTCTTGAGAACGGTGTTCTCCCGGCCTCGTTGCAGAAGGCACTCATTGTGACAATTCTGAAGCCTGGGAGGGATCCGTGCTGTTGCGATTCATATCTGCCCCTCTCATTAATAAAGATAATAAGATTCTGGCGAAACTTATTGCGGCCAACTGCAGCCTCTGCTCTCTTCCTTGGTGCTGCCGGATCAGTCCGGCTTTGTGTTGGGGTGCTCTACTTTGTATAATCTCCGCCCCTACTTTGCAATATCTAGCATGATCGATCCTGATGACCGTGCGGCAGCGATGTTCTTTGATGCCACTAAGGCCTTTGAGACTCTTGCGTGGCCTTATATGTTCACTTTGTTAGCTCGGGTGGGGTTGAGCCCTAGGTTTATTAAACTGTTTCGCCTTCTGTATTCGCAGCCATCCGCCCGGCTGAGAGTCAATGGGACTATTGCTGACCCCTTTTCGATTGCTAGGGGCACTCGCCAGGGATGCCCACTCTCTCCGCTGCTTTTTGCAGTTGCGATGGAACCGCTTGCGGTACGCCTGACAGCACCATAACCACAGGGGATTGGAATTTTGACAGCATCCAATATTGATCTCTATGTATGCGGACAATGTTGTGCTATAGGTTCGCGATCCGAAGCTGCACCTTGACACTTGGCTAGATGAGATAGTTTGCTTTGGGCAGATTTCTGGGATCACCATCAACTGGTCCAAGTCGGTGGTGCTGCCATTGTCTGAGGCAATGGTACAGTGCTCCTCTGGATATCCCCTTAGCTGGGCTGATGGACTGGTGCGGTATTTAGGTATCTGGCTGAGTAGAGACATTAATACGCTTTGGTCAGCAAATTACGGCAAAGCTATTGCATGGCTGGAAGAGAAGGTGGAGGTGTGGCGTTCATTGCCGCTCTCGCTGACAGGACACTTCAGTTTGAACTGGGTGGTTTGGCAGCCCCAGATCTCAAACTTTATCATCATTGCGAGCTGGCTAATTTTGCGCATTTTTGGCTGCACCCTATACTATATCTGCCACATTTGGCACCGGAGTGTGACGCAGTGTAGCCTGATAGGCTGCCGCGGGTGCTTAGTGGCCTGATCAGACCTCAAGGGGTTGATACTGTGGCTTGTACAGCAAGGGTCTGGACTGCGCTGTTGCTGTGCGCTGTTGTGCGAGAGCCCTTTGCGCCTTCGATGCCGGTGCGGCATGTTGCAGACAAGCCGTTGTCGGAGGATGTCAGAGTCTGTGAGTTTCTTCAAGAGTCCAACTTAACTAATTTGGGATTGGTTTTCTGATGGGATGTTTATCTCCTTGGAGGCTGCACTTGGTGATGTGCATGACACTGCACTGCACAGATTATTCTTTCTCAGAATTCGTGCCATGCTCCATGCGCGTTACCCCTGCTTTCCTGCAATGCCCCAGGTGTGCCGAGCGTTGGAACTTATATATCAAGCGCAATCCCCGCGTAGGCTTATCATGAGTCTATATGTTTGCATGCAGAATGCTGTGTCTGAGACTGAGATTTAAGCTAAAGCCCACTGAGAGGCAGACATAGGCAAAATTATTCCTGATGACGTGTGGCGACAATGCTGCACGCATATGAGAGAGCTGTCCTCTAACTATAGACTGTGCTTTATTCACTTTAAATTTTTACATCGCCTGCATTATACGCCCTGTAGATTGAAGAGTATGCGTATTCGAGCTGATGCGCGCTGCGAGAGGTGTCTGGCTCCTGAGGTGGACTTCTTGCATCTCGCGTGGAGTTGTACAGCGCTGCAAGAATACTGGACGGAGGTGTTGCAGGCGACTGAGGAGATGACTGGGCACCTGTTGCCGCACACCCCTAAGCTTGCTCTTTTGGGATATGACGAGGGGCTGGTGGGACTGCCGCTGTTGCTGGTTAAGCGTAGGGTCGCCATGTGCTGGATGTGACTGCAGACTCCCTGTTGCTGTGACTGGTTGCAGGACGCTGCATACTGTCAGGAGCAATTAATGATATACTGGGACCTTATGTCTTAGGGTTCCCGTCCAAGGGCTATATGGGTCCCCCTGCGATCATTTTTGGAGTCCCAACCATCGAACAAAATATGGTTGCCCAACGCTTCCCACTGAATATGCAATAGCTACGCTCCCCTTACACACCATTCAATTACTGCTTGCACTCCTGTTGGTGCTGTGTTCCTTTGTCCCCCCCCTCTTTTTCTTCTTCATCATCTTGCTCTTTGTTCTTCCTCTTTTCCTTTTCCTCCCCTTTCCTTTCGTTGTCTGCATCAGGATGTTTCAATGAGGTGGTTCTGTTTACACAGCGCCTAGCAGCGACATGCCACCTTCTCCTTGATTTATACGATGGTTTATGCAACTCCAGTTGTGCCTTGTACTCTACTCTGACTATAATCTGTACTTGTTGATCTCAGAGTTTTGTTCTGTGTGGGTTTTGTTACCAATAAATGTAACTATACGAATATCATTGCAGTAGGATTGTCCTTCCAGATCTTCGACTTTGGCTTCCAGTAACACCGTAGTTGTCTTGAGCTAGAGTACTTGTGCCTTGAGTGTGGCCGAGTCATCTTTGGCCTCCCTCTAGCTCAGAGTTTGTGAAAGTCCGCCCTTATTAGCACCACTTCTGATACTACGGAGTCAATCTTGGATTCAAGGGAGCCACATACTTCCTATTTGCGGCCATGATGTCCTTCAGCGAAATGGCTTAATCTCCTGGGATCATGGCCATCGCTACAACTCTCTGGTCTTTGGTTTCCCGTGGTCTCCCTGGGGTGGGTGAATTTATCAAGCTTCAGCTGGTGTCTTGTCTCCGCACACCTACCACCCGTCATGGCACCACTGGCGTTGGAAACTGCAACCTTGTATGTACTGTACCTATAGCAGATTACCCCTGGCTTGTTTTCAACTACTTGGCTACTCAGCGTCTGCCCGCGTGGGAGACCACTGCTCCCGGGTTGCTGTGTTGTCAGCGTTTCACTTTGAGCCGCCTTTACCTTGTCAAAGATTCCACGCATTGCAGACGTCACTTAGCTAGCACCTCTTATCTGCCTCTATTCCAGCGTCCCTGAATCCATTTCAGTACTTAGCAAGTGTCCGTCGCCCCTCCCTCCAGATGCTTAGGGATCTCACACTTTTCTTCTGGTTGTATGTAGAGACGATTTAATGCTTCCCACTGGTATGGGGGGCTCAGTTTTCCTTCTTTTATCGGGACATGGATCAGATGAGTCCTTCTCTTACGTGCTTGGAGCATGTTTTCCCAATTCTTGGGGAGGGGGTGTGGGGTCTCAGCCTCACGCTCCAGGCGGGCACAGGGGGCCTGCCGCTTTTTCATTAGACACGGGGGCCTGCTGACTTATGTTCTCTCCTCTCGTTCCCCTCCAGCAGTGATTTAGGGTTTGTCTGTCACGTCCAGCTGTGGTGGATTGGGGTGTTGCTGTCGCTTACGCAGGTCTGTACTTCTGTATTGGGCGAAACCCCCACTCCACAACTCATCTCTTCTGTTCCCTGCGCAGCCCCAAGCATGACACGCTGTTCCAATTCACGCTCTGATGCTGGGTCTCTGGGCGCTGCAACCCTCCTCCACCCAGGCACCACTCACCGCCACGGCCCGGTGGGTCCACAATAAAGTTCCACTGCTCACCGGACTGCCCTCCTCGTCTTGCAGCCCCGCACACCATGCTAGGCAGTGGCTCAGCATCCCAGGTAGACCCCGACTCACCACTTGTTCAGCACCTCAGGTTCCTCGGAGCCTCCGCTTCATTTGCCGGAAATCCTGGGCTCTGATGCTGGATGTATGTTCGGATTTATTAGGGGATTTCAGTAGTGCTCCCGGGAGCTCTGCTCCTCTGCGGCCATTTTGCACAGCGGTTGGCTCAGCCCCCCTAATAATGTGCATCTTTGACCTAGCATTTGTTTATCACCCTTGACAAAAGGAAAGGGTACTCACCTGTATAAACACAATATTATTTGGTCAAAGACTTCCTTACATTGCTAGCTATTAAAACATGCACTGGCAAAGCCAAAAGGTTAGATATTCACACTAGAGTGTGACACAGCCAAACCAATAAATATGCCTGCTGTAGTGAAAAACAAATAAAAATGTTTGTGTGTACAATGCATTGATGAGATTAAGAAATACCTACATGATGACACCAGGGAAAAGGAATTCGTATGGCTCAACACATAGACCTATTGTTTGGGGTCAATCTCGATTTTCAGATTTACTTTGTCCACTGGACAAGAGGTCCAACCATCTGCAACACAAACCCATTAGCTACCACTTTACAGTACAGCAGTATGGATCTTTGAAATAAAATTGTGTGCCACTAAAGGTAAGATAAGAATCCATAAATATTCTGTGTAGACTTGTATATATGATTCATTAATACTTAAAGCTATTAGCAGGCGTATTCTTAAGAAATGCAGTGAGCTTAACTTGCATTCCTTACAGTGGTTCCTGTATAAAAATGCACGTGCACATTTTGAAACCATAATAATTGAGGGTATTTGTAATGCTTTCAGAATGCTACCCTAATTACAGGCATGTATATGCATGAAAGCAAGACTGGTGATTGTTTGTGCACACTAAAAAATTGCAATTCAAAAGGAAAATGTAACTTACTCTGTAATCATCTATTTCTTGCATACAGTCCTGTGGATTCACATGGCTCTGCATACTCGTGCCATCTAGTGCTGGGCATAGACATATGCAACTTGTTTTTCTGTGAAGACTTATGAAACATAAGAACTGTTGGGACTCTCTGTCCACAAGGCAATAGCACATGGGCTCCCGTTCTCCTCCCATAGGTTAACACTGAAGAACTAAAAAATTGCACATTGTCCGCTTTTGCAAGTGAAAAGTATTTATGCTCAAAAACGTGCTTACTTGTAACAAAGTTCTTGGTTTCAAAATATATGTAAAAAGAAGTGTTATTTTTCTAAATTGATCTCTGATTTATTCTCCGAGTATGTGTCTCATTTATTGCCTCTGTGAGTACAAGAAATTCTTAGCACTACCCTCTGATAAGCCTAACTGCTCACCCACACTACCACAAAATAGAGCGTTAGCAGTATCTACTTTTGCCTCTGAAAACCAATTGAGGATCCACTGGACTCTGCACGGTGTACTTCTTAGTGCACCGTATAGAGAGCCAGCTTCCTACAATAGGAATATGAAAGCAGGCGTCTTTTAAATCTAGTGCACTGTTGAAGTAGGATCACATCATGAAGTGTGACCATGTGAAAATGCTCTGACATGGTGTAGTGATTCAGATGCCTGAGTTCTAGAATAGGCCTTAATGACCCGTTCTTTTTGAGGTTAGAAAATACAGAGAGTAAATCCCTGTTCCCTGATGTTGTGGAGAAACGGGTTCTATAGCTCCTTTGCTTAGTAAATCCTGCACTTCCCGTTTGAGCAGAATGATATGTTCGGGTGAAAGTTTGAGTGCAAGGGGGGGATGTTTGGAGTTGTGGAAATGAGCTGCAGACAGTAACAATGTTGGATAATATCCTACGCCAATATCTGTTATACTTTACCTGAAAAACATTGTTGAAGATGTCCCCCAACAGGTGTTAAGTAGTCGGAGAGGCGGATCAGGGGCGTGAAGGTGAAGCAAGTCACTGTTTGGAGACAGTGGACCAGCCTCTAGGGGAGGGTGTCGTCCTCTGTTATTGTTTCCCCTGTAGGGGCACCTTTGTAAAAACCTCTATGGGATGATGAATAAGGTTGGCCCTTTTGGCAAAACGACGAAGTGTCCATGGCTGTTGTTTTGGAGGATGATTTAGATATTGGCCTTCAAAAAGCACCACAAGAACCAGCGGTTTGCAGGAACTCCCATAGACTTAGCTACCTCATTGTTTTTCTTCATCTCTTTCAGTACATGATCAGCCTGTGGGCTAAAGAGGTGCTCCTTGTCAAAAGTCTACATTGAGTATGGTCTCTGTACTTCAGGTTTAAATCCAGACATGCGTAAGCGATGCATGCCGACGCAACAGGACACTGGTGCTGATGCCCAAGGCACAGCGAATATAATTGTTAGAGATAAGCTGGCCTTTGCTAACAATTTCTTGGACCCTCTTTCTGTGCTCCCCTGGGAGAGATTGGAGGAGCTCCTCCAACTGGACTCAATCAGCACTGTCATACCTAGCAAACAAGCCTTGAGTGTTAGCGATACATCAATGGCTGGCAACTTAAGCAGCAAACAAGTGTCAATTAACTTCCTCTCCTTCTGAGAAGGTGGAGCATCGCTAGCTGCTTGCGAATTAACTCTTTCTTGCATTAGACAGCACCAAAGAATCTGTGGGAATCTGACTTCTAACAAAAACAGGGTCTGCTTAAGAGGCTTTCTATTAGTTCTTCACACGCGGTGTGATGATATGTGCCCGGGCAGGATCCTTAAAAATGTCCTTTGGGTGTCTCATTATTCCCTTAAGCATGGGAAGGTATTGTGTGGCCCTGCTGGATGGAGTGAGTGTTTCAAAGAGGAAATCATCCTCAGTGGGCTCTTTGTCTGGGGGCACCGATTGATAAGTAGCCGGCCTCCTAGAGAGCTCATGAAAGGATGTAGTGTAATCTGTAGGAGAAGGTCTGGCCAGATAGACGTGTTTCTGTGTAAGGGTCAGCATCATATTGTGACCAACAGTCTGTGTCTTGTGGGAAAGTCACAGTATCATCCCCTGCTCCCTCATCAAAATGAAAAGAATGGGGGGAACCCTAGAGATGTAATGTCAAGTGGGTCACCATGAGAGTGAAGTTGTGAAAGGGAGGGTGGTGATGGTGGAGAAGAAGACAAAGAAGTTTGCATGCCACCAGAGTCTCTATCCATCCTTGTGTGTTTGGTAGGAGGCGTAGGAATATTAATAGCCTCTTAAATGGTAAGCTGTCTCCTAGAAGGCATAGAAATTGCAGTTTTAACCAGAACATGTCCAGTCTTTGGTTGGATATAAAGCTGTGTCTGCTTATTATCCAGTTGCTGCTTCATTTTGTGGAGGTTAGGTTCTATTGAAGTACTCAGCTCTGAAGGCACGGTCACTTTAAATTTTTTTTTGGTGCCGAAACTATTGGTGCAGAGGCCAGTATCTGTCTTTTCGGTGCCGGGTGGGAGCTGAAAGCTTTTGGTGCTGAAGCTGAAGCTGTAGGCGTGTGGTTCAGCACTAAGATGGTGTGTTTCGGCTTACTTTTCAGAGCTGAGCTTGGTGGCAGGGTTTCCAAATGAGTCTTTCAGTGCCTGCCACAGCCCAATAACAGTGGTGGCCTGATAGCCTTTGCTTCCATGCAAGAGGATGTCCTTTTAGGCTGAACAGGCGAGCCAGTGCTCATGGTTGGTTGAGCTGGAAAAAGGTTCTGCATTTCAAGAACCGTGTTCACAAGCAAACTGAGGTTTGTCGAACGAAAAGGCCTCCTCTGCGGCTGCAGCGGCCTCTTGTAGATCCTGCTCTGGCTCTGACTTGATGCCTTGTAGCCCAAAGATGTCTGGGGTCTCTTCAATCTCCTTTTGCTACATCCCACATCCTTGGGCCCTTCGATCCCTCAGGGTCTTTTCAGACCAAAAAGGATTACAAGCCTCGCAGTCCTTCTCTTTATGGTCTAGGTAGAAACAGAGGTTGCAGACCTGGTGCTGGTCGGTCCGCAGGAACTTAGGGCAGAAACGGAGGGGAGTCCTTTCCACTAGAAGTTCATTCTCTTTGAGAGGGAACCGAGAAAATGGTGGCTGAAGAGCCTCCAGCGGAACTTGACGATCCGACGGGTAGTTTCTTCTGGCACAGTATGCAAAGGATATAAGCGTTCCAAAAGACACTAGCCACGGTAGGGGAGGTATCAGACATGAAAAAAAACTGCCTCTAACCAGAGCTCAGCAAAAAACACGACCTAACCCAATGGCGGGATGCCCATGCGCATTGCTAGCAAGAGGAGGAGTCACTATAATCTGTGACTTGAAAGACTTTGAAGAAAAACAACTTGCATCGTTCCAGACCCAACACTACAATGCAGAAGTATATCCATGATTATCTATTGCTTTCGGGTGAGAAGAGTGGGGGCCCCCCATGTTAATATACACCACTACATGCACCAAACAGTTAGTTACAGGGCAACATTTTCAGTTCGTAGCAGGTGTAACTTTTAATACAGATCCTCTGCATATAGTAAAAAGTAGTCTCACTCCAAAGTGATGGCTAGGAAGTAGATGACACAGATATTGAAAAAATGTTACTAAAACTGCTTGGCCAACTAAAGCTTGCTGATGGAGAACATCCACAGAGTAAGACTGCTTAGTGAATGTATTCAGTCTTGACCAAGTAGCAGCCTTGCATATATTAATTAAACTGATCTTAACCAAAAAAGCTAACCTGGCCCCTTTTATTCATGAAGAATGAGCTCTAGAGGGAACTGGAAGTGTATTTTTAGTCTTCAGAAAGCAAGTCTCGATCTACTTAATTAACTATCTGGCAATGCCAGCTTTAGAAATGGCATAACCTCTGTGTGGTTTTGCAAAGGACACAAAAAGTTGATATCTGTTAATGTAATACATCAGCACCCTCCCAACATCCAGAGCTTGAAGGGCTGTTTCTGCCACTGACTGGTTGAGGAAGTAACACAGAGACCATTCAATAGTTTTGTTGGTAAGATAAGGGAAAAACACTTTAGGCAGAAATTTGGAGTTCGTATGTCAATAGTGCTTTTCCTAGGAACCTGAATAAACAGTTCCTGCATTGTGAGAACTTGAAGATCACTAACACGCCTACGGGAGGTAGATGTGATTAAAAAGGCAACCTTCCAAGAGTGAAACAGTAGCTGAAATGAGTTGAAAGGAAGACCCATGAGTCTTGTAAGAAAAATAATAGGGTTTAATGCAGGTGTACCTTTAAATGCATTATTCTTTTTTGGGCACTCCATTAAGGTTTAACACACTGGAATTCTAAAAACTGAAGTATGTTGACTGTTTTGAAGGTGAGCTACAACTGCAGCTAGATGCTGGAGTAACAAAGTGTAGACAAGGCTTGCATTTTGTAAGTGCAGGAGATATGAAACAATGTCACACACAAAGGCTTTAAGCATATGTAATTGTTTGGAAATGCAATAATGCATACATCAGTACAACTGTGCAGCGCAGCAGGCCCGAATAATAGGTTTGCACTTTTATAATATCCATACTACTGTGGGAGGCTGAGATAACCGAACTCTAGGACCTCAGGTGCAAAACTGTCACAGTTCTAGATGTCTTAGCTGACCTGGATGCCAATTGAGGAGGTCCGGCAGTTGAGGGAGTTTCTCATGGGGATTGATTGACATCTCTCATAACATAGAATACCAGGGTTTTAAGGCCTACATTGGGGCCTGTGGAGTGAGGGTCACTGATACATGCCTTTTCTTTCTGATCATATATGGGATGAAGGGAAGAGAAGGAAAAGGATAAACAAATATCCCTGACCATCCATAATGCACTGCCCATGGACTGCGGATGGTGATCTCTAGAAGTGGAATTTAGGCATTTTGCTTTTTCAGGCGGTTCAAAGAGATCTACTGTAGGAGTCCCCCACCGCTGAATGTCTTTGTGGAGGACTTGCGGGTGGAGTTCCAACTTGTGGACCTGTTAACCAGATCTGCAAAATAATTCTCCACCTCTGGGAAATGTTCCACCAATAAGTGAATGTCTGTGAATTGTCTAATGCCAATTTTTCTGTGCCAATGCAGAGAGCTGGTGTCATGTCAGTTTTCAGCAGCACAGTCTTTACCCATATGAGTGAAAGTAAGGCATTAAAAGCTAGTAGAGCTTGCTTGATGTTTGTAGCTCCAAACAGCTTTTGTGACTTTTGTAGCTGTGCAGTATACATTCCCTGAATGGCCATTTCTCAGAGCTGGGCACGTCACATTACGACAGACACATCAGTGGTTATAGTCACTTTGCGGAAGAGAGTTTATGAAGCGCCTACCAAGCAGCAGATTGTTGCTGTTCGACCAAAGAAGAAAATGCAGAGCCTTGGTAGCTACCGTCACTACAACCTCCCCACACCCTTCTTGTTGAACCCATTGTGCTGCTGGACATTCCTGGAGGGAACACACATGCAATCTGGTGTGCAGCACATTTGCTATGCATGAGGCCATCATTCCCAATAATGTACTGACAATTTGAACAGTGAAAAGATGTTGTTGCTGCTAAAATGCCATTACCTTCTGGTTGTTAGTGTATGGCTTGCTTTTTAGTGTATTGAGCCTGTTGGGGGCATGTAAATGGAATTTCTGTGCACTGATAGTGAAACCCAGTCTGTGTAATAAAGGCTGCTTTCTAGGGTGTGATAGGCATTGTCTCTTGCAGCTGCTCTTGCCAGCCAAACATTTATATATTGAAGCACATGAATGGAATTTCTGCGCAGGACGGCAGCTACTCTCACTCAACTCTGCAAAAAACCTTGGAGCTGTAGTGACTCCAAAAGGTAGCACTTAACTGGTAATGTTATCCTCTTACCTCCAACGCACAGGTATTGGTGGTGCAACCCTGTAACGGGTTTTGAGCTGTTGTGGGTCCTGAAAGGAGTGATCATATATCTGTTAAGGAGGTCTCTGGTTAGAGGCTTGACTTGGGAACTCCTCTGAACTATAGCTTTCTGTAACTGGTTTGGGACTGGGGACTGCAGGCCACCCATGGACTTAGCAATGTCTGTATCCTTCTTAATCTTCTCAAGCATCTGGTCCAGCTGAGGGCCACAGAGATGCTCAACGTCAAAGGGTACATTGAGGAGGTGAGGGCACATCTGATACTAGTATTGATAATAATCTGAACCTCTATGATGAATTCATGTTGCCTCTAGTCCTAGGCCTTTGGTAGGTATTTTAGCAGCACCCCCATCTTCTCCCACTGGTAACAATCATTCCTAGAGTAGAGAACTACCAATTTGGCAATGTGTGGCTGCCCCAAATGCCCCCCGCTTGCCATCCGCATCAATTCTCTTGCACTCCTTAACGGGCAGGGGAGCCTCTCCTGCTCTCTGACTGGAGACCCTTGTCTGGCTTCATGGACCACCAGCATGTCCAGAATTATCTACCTCTTAAAGTACGCTAGGTCTTCTCGAGCCGCCTTGTATTTATCCCCACTCTTGGTGTGATCATACTAGCCTTAACTGGCTCCTTAAAGTTTTCTATGGCAGACATCTCCAGGGGCAGAGATACAGGTTTTTTTTTGGGTCACGACTGGTCCGATTCGCAAAATCGAGGCATTTGTGACCAAAAAAAACATTTTGGAATGTACAAAGGACCTATTTCCGATTCAGTAACCTATTACTGAATCGCAAATTGGATTTGTGATTCAGTATTAGGAAGGGGCGTGTTTAAGGCATCCCTTCCTAATATCAAATCCCATTGTTATTTGTGAATCCTTTGTGACTGAAATGCGGTCGCAAAACATTCAAATTTTACCGCCTACTTCAAGTAGGTGGTAACACATTTGCAAATGGGAAGGCGTCTGCAAGGGACCTTCCACTTTGAGAATGGATGTAAACATATTTTTAAGAGCAGCCAGTGGTCCCATGGACTACTGCCTAGTCTTAAGAAGTGAAAAGGAAACTTTTCATTTTTCTTTTTGAAACCCATCCTGTTTTCCTTTAAGAAAATGTACAGGCTGTATTAAAAAAAAAAAAAAAAAAGATTGCTTTATTGTAAAGTAATCGTAGACATGGTGGTCTGCTGACACCACCAGGCCATAATCGCTGTTATTTTTCCCATTCCCAAATGGTCGGGAACCAAGACCTACCTCAGGAATATTAATGAAGTAGGTCTATTTGCGACCCACTGGGAATAGCAAAAAGCGTTAATCACAATTACCAAATAGCGCATCACAAAAATGTGCTATTTGGTAATTGCAAATACTACCTTTTGTACATTTGGCCCCAGGTTCTTAAGGACTTGATGGTAGTATACTGCCCTCTTGGTTTTTTAAAGGTTTTGACAAAAAATATCAGCCTTGTCTTCCACAGAACAAAACTTAACCTAGTGATGATTCACTGCTCTTTGAAAAACTGCATGGTAGGCAGACATGTCATCAAGTGGAGATTGTTTGAGAGGGTATGGCTACGAATCTGGAGCATCAAGGGGTTCCACTTAGCAGTCCTCCCAAGGGTTATCCCTCAGGCATGATCTAAAGGATTCCTCACAGGGGTCTTGAGGATAATAAGGACTGGTGACAGAGTCTTGAGCTCTTTCAGTGCTATAGGCGGAGCCTGCAGCTCCTCCTATAAGTCTAGATGTCTCTTTTTCAGTATGCGCCAGAGTCCTGATGCCAATGGTTTGGCAAACATCTTGCCAGTGTCACAGTGCATGCAAATCTTGTTGCTTCTCATCCTGCAAATCTGCCAGTTTCCCCAACGACAGAACTCCCACAGATCTCCAACAACATAGACTTCTACTCCAAAAGAGGTCTTCCAGCAGCTTGCTCCCTGCTCTCAACTTGACACTCAACTGCCCTGAGACCAGTACATGTTGCACCTCTTGCTCGATAAATTAAATCTCCTACTCGATGTTAGAGTCTTCAGAGAAGTGTGCCTCCATATCTTCTGGTTCATGCAGTACCTGGATGTGAAATGGGCCCACCGCTTCTCTTCTGTGCTCAACATTTCTTCAATGCCGAATAGGTCAGGTGTCTGAGACAAAACTTGTATTTTCATTTTGCAGTGTGCTCACCTTCTCTCCCTCTGCTGACAGTCTTTTTTCAAAAGAAAGCAAGCTGGGTGTCAAACGATGCTTCAACGTGCTCGAGAAAAAGGCAATGATTACAGACATCGTGTTGATCCGATAAAGGGTATTTGCACTTTTTCTAGTGCTTAAAGTCCTTTCTGACTTTTACTTGAATGAGGAAACACCCACCCTTAAGGGCGACAGGGCCCCACCCCTCCAGTCTTCTTACAAACATGAAAAGTGACAGTCTGGTAGAACAAAGGCCAACTTGACACTCGTGTTGTAAAGGTCAGGCAGCCAGAAGTTGTGCATGCACTAAATGACCAGGCACCTAGAATCTTGAGCTATGGATTTCACAGCCCTACCACAGTGACCTACTCAGCCTGGCAAAGCCCTTTGAGGTACCCCTCCTCATGATGAGGGGTGTGTCACTGATAGACCTGGACCTGGATGTTTCAGTTTTAAGCCCTGAAGTTCCCAGGGCCAAGTGTCCGTCAGTGATGCTAGTCACAGATTGGGGGGGGATTAGCAACTCTCACTGACCCCCATCCTATGAGTAAGGGACTGCCAACTCCTTTGGGACAGCCAATGACAGCAGGAAGTCCCAACCTTTCAGGAACCTCTGAGACTTCCCTCCTGCCACCTGAACTTACTATCTGCAGCCAGGGAAGTTTGTCTTTTGTAATGTCTGGTACATGCATGTATGTATGAATGTATGTGTATTCATGTGTGCAAGCTGTGAATGAGTGTTGTGCTTGTGAATGGTAGGTGTATGTGTGCATGCTTGTGAATTTAAGGGTATGAGTGAGTGTGTCTGGTGTGGATGGGTGAGTATGTAGGTGTGCGTGTGTGGGTGCTGAGGCAGTAATCTCTGAAAGTTGCCATAATCTGCTGCTAGGTGGAAAATAATTTTACAGGCACTTGTAAAACTTCTGTCACTCTATCTTAACAAGGGACGTACACAGGTGTAAAAGCCTGGGGCTGCAACTCACAGTCTTGGTAATGTTCCTCCTCATCCATCATATCTTCAAAGCCTGAGAAGTAACACAATTCAGTTATATACGGCTGTAGGCAGTCTCTGAAGTGAGATGGATGACATTTTCCTCTGGTCCAGAGTCATGCGAGTAAGATAAAGGCAGTATATGCACTGGTCATGTGACTAATCAGTGTAAATCGTTTTCTATCAACAGTTAGAGCAGAATTTGAATAGCAATCTTTTTCTCTCTGTCAGTCATGGTGCCCATTGGCACAGAAAAAGGGTGTTCCTTGAACAGAAAAATGAATGCAGCCTAAAAACAACTTTCTATACTCTGAAACTGAAGGTAATGCTGGTTCCATCACAGGGTAGATTGGAAAATATTACAGGATAGTGTTACTGAGAGGTTAAAGCAGATCTCTGGTTGGGGACTCCATCACACATGATGTGCAGTAGAAATCTGAGCTATGGTGGCCTCAAGAGGGAGTAGAAGAGCTGACACTTCCAATTAATTAGCTGAAATTTGGGTTGCTACAAATGAAGTAGATATGCTACTAAATAAACAAACACTGTTGTTGAGGCTTATGGCCATTTTAACAAAGTTTACAGCTTTTCAAATTTACCAAGGATTCCAAATGTGACAACAGGGAATGATTCAAGCTGTTTTTTTTTTTTTAGTAGTATGTATAATTATCGTATTAAAAACAATCAATTACAAAATCCATCATACGTTTAAAAGCAGTGCATGCCGTAACTGAATGATGCTTAACATGTGAAAACCCTAAACAATACATTCAGGGCTTGATTCACAAACAGTCTCCGCAGTCATGGCAGATGATCTGCACTCGTGGCGGAGGCTCTGCAATGAGAAACTTTAGTGCGCTACGACTGCAGAGGACCTTTGTGAATCGGGCCCCAAGTGTAAAATTAATTCAGATCATTTCCCAAGTTTCAAATTAAAGTGTGGCCTGGGTCAGAAGAGGCAAGCCACTCATATGCAGAGCCAAGTTATTTCACCACTTTACTTATGGGGCACTTAGACTGTAGCGAGAAACATCTTTGTTGCTTTCTTGACTGGTCGTACTTTGTTGACAGTGGCGGTTTGGGGGAGGTATTTCTTTCTCAGATTCATTAAGTTGGGGCAGATGCCTACTATATGTTTCCAAAGATTCTGATCTGTAGCCGCATAGCTGGCAGTCAACGTTAGGTCGCAGCTTGGTGTTCCAGGAACCCCCTAGGCTGGGGACTGGAACGTACAAAAGACGGAAATGCAGATTTTTAATTTTGAGAGAAGCCTTTAAATCTGAATCAAAATAAGATTTTTCTGCTTTTTGAAGGTTGTCAAAGACTTAATGGCTCTGCTTTTGAAAATCTGAGAGATCCAGTGTTGGGGAACTGTAGTTAACTCTTTTTTTATGTCTTCTATCTTTCATGGTTTGATATTCCAGAATCAAAGTAAGTTAGCATCTAAACAAATATTAAATAAAATTACATATATGACGGAGGTGAGAACTAGACACACTTTACGAAAAGGGAAAATGAAGCACCCTATGGCCCACTGTGACTTGTAATCCTTTCTTCTATTCAGCCAGTTGAACTGGTGAAAATGTTAGAGTACTTCCAGTTGGGTGCTCCATAAATGTCTTCTGAATTCTATAACCATTGTTCGAGGAGAATATTTGGTTTTAGAATGGCAGAGGCAATACAAGCGGATATCCACATCAAAAGATTGTGCTGTTTATCATAGTGGCCGAAATGTCAAACAGATGGAAGGATGCACTTAGGTTTTTGTTTCTGTGTAAGTAGAATCTACAACAGCACTAAACATCTAAGAAATGCAGTGTACATTTTGTTAGTTTGGCTGGATTAGGAGAAAATGTCTGGTTTGTTGTGCTGAAAGACTGAAGGAATTTTCTGAATTAACTTTGGATTGCTGTGTAGTGTGACAGGTTGAGTTCCCAAACAGTCAGGGGTTTTCTTACTGGCAGAAATATCCTACAGAGACTCTTTATTAATTCATTGATAATACACTACAAAAACCATCAATGCTGATTTGTGAGTGTGTCAAAATATTGATTTTGCTAAAAGTTTAACTCCCACTGTCTTTAGAGAGTAACTATGCACAATGAATTATCATGCCACCTCTGGTGGATATTAACGCGCTAGGACAGCCAGGGCATTTGCTGCATTCATAGTAATTACAACCATTGGGGTGGTCTCTTTTCATTAATGTGTCTAAGGGGCTACCTTCTTTGTTCAGCGGCTTCACACAGGGATTTTTCATTTATTGAATGACATTGCACACCAATGATGATCAATGTACCTTAGGGTGCACAATAAGGCAGGCTTGGGGCTGTGTCCAGTCATTTTTTTTTTCTTCTCTCGACGTGAAATAACTGCTGATAATGCAGCAAGAGTATTCATAAGGCATTGCCCTCCTTCAAAGATGGTGTCAAAAACAGTAAAACATATTATTAATCACTGCAGCTGCCTCTCAAATAATAGATTTCTCAGTTTCCCTTTTGCCGCCACATGGAAATCATATTGTCTGCAAGCCCTTTTCACAAGAGAAAGGGAGTAAGGTATGTCACCTGGAAGGAAACAATAAACAAGCACATCCAACTGGTGTGGACTGTATACCTTCTTGGAAGCTGCCACACTGTACTTTATGGTTTACATTTTCATCATCAACATCTTATCTCAATAGGTAATGTTTATGAGCAGATGATTGACATCCACAACTTGTTTGAGGAAATAAGACTGAAAGAGTTGTTTTATTGTTTGTCAATGAGGCTGTCAATGACAATAACGCAGTTGAGGTTTGGTTCAATGGTCAGGAGGCAGTAGCCAATGAGGTTATCACAGACACCATAAATGTCCTCTCAAGCAATGTTCCTATCACCCTACTGCTTTGATAAAACATGCATAGATAACTGTTTCAAACTTAACATCACTAATGACAGTATAGAAAGAATGGACGTATCATTCTGCAGCTAGATATAGCCTCTACAGCTAGATACAGCCTAGAACACAAAGATGTTACGAAAGATAGGTATCTTGGTCTTCTGACACAAACTTTCAGCCGCATATTCCTCACCTTTTCAATAGATAGTAAAGCAGTACATATTTAAATGTGGGTCTATGGGAGGACTCAAACCAGAAAGTCTTGCAGGACCAAGTAGACAAAATACCATTCTCGAAGAAGGTGACTGTCCAGACAATAGTGCCTTGTGACCATATGGAGGGATGCTGTTTCAACGCAGTGGTAGCAGCTTTGGCCCTGGTCAAATAAACACATAGGGGGTTATTCCAATTTTGGAGGAGGTGGTAATCCGTCCCAAATGTGACGGATTTACCACCAGCCGTATTACGAGTTCCATAGGATATAATGGACTCGTAATACGGCTGGTGGTATATCCGTTACTTTACGGTCACTTTTGGGACAGATTACCACTTCCTCCAAAGTTGGAATAACCCCCATAGTCTTTCTGGAGGCTGTTTTTTAGCCAATGAGTAGCAGATGTTTAAGTAGAGCACCATCCAATGGGAGATGTTTCTCTTCTGCGCTGCTTTGCCTTTTTTGCTCCAGAGATCCCCAGAAAGAGCTGATCATCTACCCTGGGGTCTTTGGTATCATTTATGTAGAAGTTCCCTGCTCTCTTGGCGTCTAAGCCATGGACTCTCTACTCCTTCTCAGAGGTGAGTATAACACCCCAGTACGGTGATGGCTTGGCTGATGTGGAACAACTTCACAACTTTTAGCAGGAAGTCTGTATGACCAGTTTGTCCGGGAGGAGGGTACTGTAAGGAGGAGTAACACGAAGAGCTTGAAGCGCTGGGGATGGTGATGAGCAAAAGTGTCTTGATAGTAAGGATCTGTATGAGACAGCTGTGAAGTGACTCTAATGGCATGCACATCAGACAAGCCAGGACAAGATTAAGATTCCTTTGGAGTATCACTAAGACAGAAGGGGGAGACACATGTACCCCTTTTTAAAAAAAAAAAAATCACATCACAGTTGGTGATTTGAACAGTCAGGGCTGCTCTGGCAACCGCAAGAAAGGCTGATAGATAACCGTAACTGTGTCCAAACCAAAGCCTTGCTGGGCAAGAGACAGAACAACAGAACATCAGATAACTGTTATGGTGGGAGGATCTGGTGTGTGCTGCACCAAGCCAAAAACGTGACCCACTGACAGGTGTATGCAGTTTACATCGAGAGATGCCTGGCTACCAAGCTGAAATCAAGGTCGATTTTGTTCAGCTGTCGCAGGTCAACCTCCAAGCATGAAGGTGAATATTGCAAAGGCCCTGTTGCAGAGCCCTGTCCTGTTGCTATGGCAGCATTTCCTCCCGGAGGTGCAGTCTAGTCGTGTTATTAGGACTATTTGAGCCCTGTCTCTACTGATCTTGAGAAGCCAGGGACGGAGTGGGGATACAGAAGTCCTGAATTCACTTGAAGTGGAACGCGTCTCCGAGCAAGAGACCAGTGAAAACTCTAACGTTCAGAAATGCTGATATTGTGTGTTCTCGGCAGTGGGGAACAAATTGGGCCAATGTTCTACCCATTCGCAGGAGAGACCTTATGCTACCTTCAATTTGTGATCCACCAGCAGCAATGGCTTCCCGACAGCTAAGCTTGTCCACTGTGGCATTCAAGGACCCTATCAGGTGGTTCACAACCAGGAACATTCCTTAGTCGTCCAGCTATTTCCTGAGGCCCAAGACCTCCTGATAGAGGGTCCCTGGCCTCATCTCGTCCTGTTTGTTTCAGTACCATATGCTGGTGGTGTTGCCTGTATTAGCCTCTATTTGATGGATTGCAGGAAGGCTTTCAAGGCCAAGTGGATGGCCACTCAGTGCCAGAAGGTTAACGTGGAACCAGGACTCTGCCGGAGACCAGAGGGCTCTGTTCTCAAACTCTCCCAAAATGCCACCCCAGCCAAGAAACGATGCATCCGTCCCCACTCTCAGCTTTGGGTGAGGAAGGGAGAGGGGGCTGCTGTTGACCCAACTGCAGACCAGCAACCTCCACTGCAGATCTTTTGCAGTCTCCTCTAAAATAAGAACGTGGTCAGAGAGGTCCCCTTGATGTTGAGCCCGTTGGGATTTTAGATCCCACTGCAGAGACCACAATGTCACCTGCTGTGCTCGACCAGCAGGGTGCAGGAGACCATCCATCCCAGAAGCATCAGAGTTGATCTTACTGAAATCTTGGATTGAGGCTTTAAGACTGGGATCATATCCTGAACGTCCTGGACTCCATCTCCTGGGAAAAGGGCACAAAACTAAACTATCTCCGGAATGGCTCAGATGAAGGGAAGCATTTGAGAAGAAGTCATGTGTGCCTTCAGTATATTTATAGTGAACCCCAACGAGGAAAGGATGTTCACAGTAGTCTGGAAGTGGTTGACAACTGCCTGGTTTGAGCCCGCCTTCAACAGCCAGTCTTAGAAGTAGGGAAAGGTCTCCAAAGATGATCTGCCACCACTGCCATCACTTTCATGAATACCAGAGTGGCAGTGGTGAGATCAAAGGGGAGCACAGCTGGAAATTCTCCTTTCCTAACATGAACCGCTGATAGAGTTGATTAGCCAGTAGTTCGGGAATATGAAAATGGGTGTCCAGCAGGTTTAAGGCCCCCATTCAGTCTCTAGGGTCGAGTGCAGACAACACCTAGGCCAGGGTGAGCATCTTGAACTTTTCTTTTCGGAGGATGGCATTGAGAAGGTGCAGATCTAGACCCTAGGCCTCGTTCTTGAGCACCAGAAAGTGGAGGAAATAGCAAACGTGCCCTACTTATGGGGCTGGCACCCTCTCATAAGCCCCTTTGGCCAAAAGAACTGCCACAAAATGGAAACAAGGTTCTTCATCAGTTGTTGAGGGGACAGTGGCAGGCGCAGCAGTCAGAAAGGAATGGGAGAGCAAGCCCCCTGTAGGCTACGTACAGCACCCACCTGTCCAACATGATCTCCCACCAATCTGGAAAAAATAATTAGATTCTACCTCACACTGGGTGGCTGTGCTCTGCAAGGGCACACTAAAGAAATCTGGCAGATAGGGTTGCTGCTGGGGAGGAGGGGGTGGTTTTGGGACATGCTGGCCTTGGCCACAACCATAACATTTCCGGTGGGTCCCCTGAGGAGGTTGGACAGGCTGGCAGTAAGGGATGCCTCACCCAAAACTGCAAAAGGAGTGCTGACGCTGGTGCAGGTTGGAGAGGAAGGGTGGAGAGGCCCAGAAAAATTAGCCCTATCCCTGCTCTCTTTAAAACACTCAAGAGCAGAGTCAACCTTGTCCACATATGGGTGCGTCCCGTCAAAGTGTATGTCCATTAGGGAGGACTGGATGCTGCTTGAGTCCAGTTGATCGCAGCCATACATGGTGGCAAATGGCAACACTGCTGCCGGAAGCTGACCCCATGGAATCGGTGGTGTTCAAGCAACAATGTATTGTGAACATGACTGCATCGTGCCCACATTGAACTACCGGGGCCAAGACTGGGTGAAGGTCGTCAGGAACACTTCAGTTAACTTGAGCCACCAAATCTTAAAGAGCATGGGAGTAATGGCCCAACAAGGACTTGCATTGACAGAGCAGAGGGCTAGGCTGGTGGAAGAAAAAAAAGACTCTCTAGGAGTGCAGGGAAACATGCCTGGAGTAGATCGATTCGTGGAGTTTTGGATAACAAGGCTGTCTGGGGAAGGATGCTGCAAGAGTAAAGCAGGGTCGCCTGGAGCAGGCCAACTGAACCTGGCAACTTTTTTTTTATTTTTTTTTTAAACAGAGTTTATTGCTATTTTCTTGTTGAACAACCACAGCAGTATATGTCATGTAATTGACATAAATCAATGAGCACTTTAAACACTACATCACATTTGCTCTGTAAATTACAATACAATACAGTTGGTGTGTTCTGAACAGTGCTATTGGATGATCTGCCACATTAACCAAATATTGCAACTCCCCTGCTTATGCATCTGCCTACTTCACACCCCAATCAATTTATAGTTTCCCCTGAAAGTGGGCACTGCCTTCGGTGTACGACACCCCTGCCTTGTAGGTTAAGTGGCCGGGGCAACCTCTTTTTCAGATTCCTGGGAAGGCACTAAAGAAGTGTCATAGGAGTATACTTTGGGCTCTTTTAAACAATCAACTAGGTGGTCCCAGGGCCTGGCTTTATCTGGAGTGCACTGCCCTCTCGCTTCGTCTCAAAACAGCACCTGTTCCTCCAGTCCCACCCATAGGAGCAGGTTTTCTCTTCATTTGTCTAAACGGGGGCTTCTAGGGGCCGTCCAGTGTGTTGTAATTTCTTATTTTGCCAGCAAGAGGTCTAAGTCAATAAATTTCGTAGTGACTCTGTTTTCCAGGGCGTGAGAATCCACCCAGTAAGCCAGCCAGAGGAGCAAATGGGAGGCTCTGCAACTTCTTTCTTTTGAACGGATTTGCCCATGGTGAAAAGGTATAATTAAGGTGATGAGGCCTCAGCTCAATGGAGCCCAATCGGTCAACGGTAGTACGGAGCACCACACAAATACAGTGTGCAGCCCCCCTTTTTCTTAGGGCTACTTAATAGTTCTCTGTCTGAAACTGGGTGTCACTCCGATTACGCAGCACTGTCCGTGGGTGAGAACCTGAGCTGGCTGCAGCTGACCAGTTCAGCCCAAATGACAAGCTGCGGTTGGGCCCTTGCAGCTGTGCTGCTTCTCAATTTGTCTCACCAACTAGCTCAAGGATACAGCAGAATGGGGCAAGGAAGACGGGTGTCGCAACTATCCCACTCAGAATGGAGGTTGGGGGGTGGAGGAGGGAGAGAGAACGTCTATTGAGGCAGAGCACTAGTGAGAGAGGCAGGAGAGGAGCCCCACCTTCGCACAAGGTTAGATCACTGTTCAAGTGTGCATTTGCGATAGTATGACAAGGCCCAGGCCTGATGTCTTCACGGTCAGCTAAGGATGCGGAATGGCATGGATCTCAGTTACAGGGGGCTATGCAGGGTATCTGTTGCTGTGCCCTAAATCAGTGTTGCTTTATAGGTCTATTTCAGCCATCCATCCTCAGTTCAGCGCAACAGACCAGGAAGTCTCTGTTGTGTTTGCCTGTCACATTTGTGCCTTTTTATGAGTCCCTGACCTACCTCAATACTCTTCTCATGGCAAGTCCAAAATAGTTTTTTTTTATTGTGCAATGTTTTTAATCTCCACCTGTAGCAAATGTGAAGTTCCTGAGGGTGCCGCTGGGGTGGTGTATCATGTAGCTGAGGGTCCATAGTAGTTTTAGACAGGCACAGGGTGCCTGGACCCCACCTAGTCTCAAGGCATCCCAGCACGTTCATGCAGGTGGGGTGGGGAGTTGTGGACGCACCGCAGAAAGTGTCTCGTTCCTCGAGGGACCCACCAGAATCAGGGCCCTCCAAGAAGCCAGTAACGGGCCAGCAAAGAATGCGAGCGGGGGCAACTCTGGAGTGGGGCATAATGCTGCAAAAGCACATAGTGCCTTCTGAGGCTCCACCGCCTCATTGTCAGTTTCACATGCAGCCTTGGTTCGCACCGGCCCCACTGGGGTTCCCAGTCTTATCAGAGGCTTCGTTGCCACGGTGGATGTTACAACCCCACGGGGTAGCTTACCGCCATGTCTCCATGGGCTGTGAGGTGCCGCCCATCACAGTCAGGGCCTCAGGCAACTCACATCCCGCCTGGTCCAAATTTAGTCAGGGGCTGCGAGGTGCAGCAGTCTCCAAGTCTCCCTGTGTGCCTCTGGGCAGTTGTTAGCGCAGGGGTCTTTTCAGATGTCTTTCGACTGGCACTCAACCCTAGTTCCCCTCTCCCGATTCACACCCCTCAATGGGAGCGAGGTTGCATTGTGATGGGTGTCACCATCTTAATTCTTGGGCAATCAGGGCTCCTCTACAGGCCCCGTATGGCAACCATCTCTTGGGTAGCAGAGAGGCTCAAACAATGCCCCTCGCTCTATAGGGGCTTGGTGGGGGACCCCACATCAGGTGTCTGAGGGGCTCTGGCACGAGAACGGGATAGATGATTAGGGCAGATCGTGTGCTACTCCATCGGCACCAAGTCGCATGCCGGAACTTAGCAACTTATCAGCTGACAGAGGGCACACTGCAAAAATTGTCCCAGTCCCCTAATAGTGTCTGTCAAAGCCTTGATAAAAGGGAGGAGAGGTTCAGCTTGAAGTCTTTTCAGGTTGTAGGACTTAAAGTCAGAACATTAGTTTTGACCTTCATGGTGGAGAGGTGAAGGTCAAGAGTTTCAGCTGCCTATGAATAACCATGTTGTAGGAAGCCGATTCCTCCCTGGCGGGTTCAGGAGGAGAAAAAAGAGCTGTCTCAGGAGATGTGTTGAAGCCAGTAACTCTCTGCGTGTTTTCATAGCAATTACCATTGGTATAGGACTGAGTGAACTCATCACCCTGGTCAAAGTGGTCAGAATCGGTGTCAACAAGCACTGGCAAAGCCAATAGGTCTCCATCTCGTAAGAGTTATTGGTTTTGCCACTGTCTTTTAGCCATGATGTACAGCGTGGTGTAAAGTGGAGTAGAATAGAGTGGCACTGTGAAGAGTGGCGCAGGTTAGAATAGACCGTCAGTGGAGATGGCAGAAGGGGTGAATTGAACATTAATTAGAAGCTGTAAGTCTGAATTAAAAGTAGGAAAGTACATTGCATGTCCAGGAATAATACTGAAATGCTTACAAAATAAAAAATGTGTGTGCTGCAAAACGACGAGAAAGAACAAGGATGAGGAAGAAAACACGTACTTGGTCTATGCTCCAAGAAGGAGCTAACACAAGAAAGGAGGGGAAGCCTGTGGAAGCTGAGCAATCGGAAGATTGCAAATCAGTGTGACAATGAAAACAACTAGTGGTATGTTGTGGGCGGGTTGGAAGCCCACTGAAATGATCTACAAAAAAGGTTGTCTCAAGCCTCACTAAAATTGAGAAAGGGCACTACAAGGGCAGATGCGGCTTACTCTTCCACAAACACTGAAAAACAGCTGTGCCATAGGCAGCAACAGTCAAACACCTCTCACAGACAATACAGGCAGTAGGAGCTGCAGAACATCAAATGTCACCAGTGTGCCACTAATATACACACGCACACAGCTGCAGAGCAACACAGAGAAAGTTTAAAGAACAGAGAGCTGGCCCTGGCAAGATGAACTTTTTTATGCAAACATATGTGATATTTAGGAACAATGCAGCAAAAATATGTTTAAAAAATATAAAAAATAAAGGCATGTCCAGCAGCCCAGGTACGCTAGCCCTCACACATTTTATGAGGTTATGCACATTTAATCAGGAAACCTGTTGTCACTCACATGCACTTACTACAACACAGTCAAAGGCTGGAGTGGACACACCCAGTGCCACATGCTCTATGCAGTGGTGGGTGCACGCGTATTGTGACTAACCCCTTAACAGACCAATGGGTGAGGAAGGCTGATCAAAATCACCTGCATCAAGGCACATGCATATGTATTTTTGTGCAGGACTTATGGGGGTAGAACAAGAGACTGGAGTAACAGCTACAGCTGGCTCTAAACTAGATCTAAAAAAGGTAGCCCTCCTCCCCTCATACCAAGAGTATGTAGTTTGTAGATAGCATGTTAAAAACTAGAGTTGGTGGTTTTGGAAGAGCTTTAACCCTCATTCTGTCTATATACATGTGCATCCATTTTCCTAGGCTATTTATTGTTAACATGCCCAAAGTCGCAAAAGGAATGGTTTCTTACCTGTAACTCCAGTTCTCTCGTAGGGGTATTTCCATGATAGTCATAAGCACTGAATAGTTCCGCGCGCCTGCGGGGACCCCGGAGCACTGTTGTGTAGTATATTCTTAAGTGCAATCATCAGCTCCTTGACAAAAAAGGTCTGTGAAAAACACTTAAGAATAACAATGTGCAGCCTATGTGAACAGCTACACAGGCCAAATTGTTAGAAGAAAAAACAGTTGTAGTGTAAATTCACGTTTAAACCTCTATTTATTCTATAAATACATAAATAAATACATTCTCATATTTTATTTACACCTCTCATGAGAATAAAACAATGTAGGGCAGTGTAGCCCATAGGCTGCCATTATACAGAATGAAAATAGAGCTGTGCCTTTAAGAAAGTAAAGTCTTCCTGTTTCCCATCATGCACAGCAAAAGGCAGTTGCCTCAGTTCTTTTTTGGAGGCTATTAACCTGACATGAAGAAAAACAAAACATTTGTTGGAGTACCAACCTCCATAATATTCATGTTCTATGTCAACTCCACCGGGGAGGAGGGAGGGTTGCTCTTGACTATCATG
This sequence comes from Pleurodeles waltl, assembly GCF_031143425.1. Lineage (NCBI taxonomy): Eukaryota > Metazoa > Chordata > Amphibia > Caudata > Salamandridae > Pleurodeles > Pleurodeles waltl. The sequence continues at coordinate 693,813,351 of NC_090447.1, forward strand.
GAAATACCCCTACGAGAGAACTGGAGTTACAGGTAAGAAACCATTCCTTCTCTCGTAGGGGATTTCCATGTATAGTCATAAGCACTGAATAGAGTAGCAAGCCCATCCCCATAACCGCGGTGGAGTAGATATAAGAATACTGAGAAAAACATGAATCATGCAAACAAATTCTTGAGCAAAGCCTGTCCAACCTGAGCATCTGCCCTAGCGTCTGTATCAAGGCAGTAATGCTTAGTAAAGGTATGGACCGACCTCCAAGTGGCAGCCTTGCATATTTCTGCCAAAGGGACATTTCTCATCAAGGCTACAGTAGCTGCTTTCCCTCTGGTAGAGTGGGCTTTTGGCCTACCACCAAGGGATTTGTTTGCTAACTGATAACATAACATTATACATGAAACAATCCACCTGGATAAAGATTGTTTAGATGTGCCCAAACCTGTTCTGATTGGGCCATAGTTAATAAAAAGCTGTTGTGATTTTCGTAAGCTTTTTGTCCTGTCCAAGTAAAATTTCAAGACTCTCTTTACATCCAGAGAGTGCAGAGTTCTCTCAGCAGGAGAAGCTGGATTCTGAAAGAAAGTCGGTAATGAAATTGTTTGGTTCACATGGAAGTCGGAGACTACCTTAGGTAAAATTTTTGGATGAGTTCTCATTACCACTTTTGCAGAATGAAAAACCGTGTAGGGTTCCTGAGCGCAAAGGGCCTGGATTTCGCTGACCCTACGCGCTGAAGTGATTGCCACCAGAAAAGCAGCTTTCCATGTGAGATGTTGCAGCGATGCCTTATGTATCGGCTCGAATGGCGGCAGCATCAGACGTGATAAGACAACGTTCAGTTCCCATGGAGGAGAAGGCTTTCTAATGGGAGGAAAAACCTTTTTTAAACCTTCTAGGAAATCCTTAATAATCGGAATCCGAAAAAAGGAAGTTTGTGAAGGACTCTTTCTGTATGCCGTGACAGCCGCCAAGTGAACTTTTATTGACGACAGTTGTAAGCCCGATTTTGCCAAACTTAACAAGTATGGCAGGATAGATTGTTCTCCACAGGAAACCGGGTCAATGTTGTTGTGTAAACACCAAATGCAGAATCTCTTCCACTTGCTTGCATAGGCTGATCGTGTGGAAGGGCGCTTTGCTTCCTTCAGAATTTCCATACAGTCCTGAGGTAGGTTCAAGTGTCCATATTGCACTAGCTCAGGAGCCATGCTGCCAAACTCAACGATGAGGGGTTGGGATGAGATATCTGCCCTCTGAACTTCGTGAGCAGGTCCGGACGATATGGTAGCCTGATGTGTGGTTTGAGTGACCGGTGAAGAAGGTCTGGGAACCACCACTGGCGTGGCCACTCCGGAGCAATTAGGATCATTTTGGTCTGAGCATTGGACAGCTTCTGGAGGACCGCCGGAATCAGGGGAAGCGGTGGAAAGGCGTAAAGAAATGCTCCTGACCAGCTTATCCATAGGGCATTCCCCAATGTCCCTGGATGGTAATATCTGGAGGCGAAGTTTTGGCACTTTTTGTTGTCTGGGGTTGCGAAAAGGTCTGTAGAGGGGGTACCCCAGAGTGCGAAAATGGAATGAACGACGTCGTCGTGTAGTACCCATTCGTGGTTCTCGTCCATTACCCGACTGAGGGCATCCGCTTGAACATTCTGGATGCCGGGCAGGTGAGTTGCCACTAGCGACAGGTTCCTGGCTAGAAGCCAATGCCAGATTGTCTGAGCCTCTCTGGATAAAATTCTGGACCTGGTGCCTCCTTGTCTGTTCACGTAGTACATAGTGGCCACGTTGTCTGTCTGGAGAAGGAGAGTTTCCGTTCTCAGAGAGGGAAGGAAGGCTTTGAGCGCAAGGTGGACTGCGCGAAGTTCCAGCAGGTTGATGTGATAGAGACTCTCTCTCTGTGACCACTCTCCTTGGACTCGAAGATGTTCCATGTGCGCCCCCCATCCGAGCAGTGACGCATCTGTTACGATGGTTTGAGATGGAGGCCGTTGTTGGAACGGAATCCCCACCAAGAGATTGCTGGGTAAACACCACCACTTGAGGGATTGTAGGGTGTGAGGAGAAAGAAAGACTTTGTTCTCCCAATCGTCCCTCAGTTGACACCACTGATCCTCCAGATTTTCCTGCAATGGTCTCATATGGAGGCGAGCATTGGGAACCAGATGGATACAAGACGCCATCGAGCCCAGTAGAGAAGCTATTATTCTTGCAGTGGCTTGAGGTCTTTCCTGCAGTTGTTTGCACTTTTGGAGAATCGATAACCGTCGTTCCTCCGAAGGAAACACCTTTCCTAGCCTGGTATCTACAATGGCCCCTAAGTAATGCAACCTCTGAACAGGTGTTGCTGTAGATTTCAGGAGATTGACTTGAAGACCAAGTTTTTGCAGCAGTTGTAGAGTCCATTCGAAATGCTGTTGTGCCTCGAGACAACTGGAGGCCTTTATGAGCCAATCGTCTAGATAGGGGTAGACGAATATTCGTTGTTTCCTCAAGTGGGCGGCTACTACCGCCATGCATTTGGAAAAAGTTCTCGGCGCTGATTTTAGGCCGAAAGGTAAAACAGCAAATTGGTAATGGCGTTTTCCGACGGTGAACCTTAGGAATTTTCGATGTTTCTTGGTTATTGGGATATGAAAGTAAGCGTCGCAAAGATCTATCGCACAGAGCCAGTCGCCCTGACGTAGATGTGGGTAAATTTGGTGTAAGGCTAACATCCTGAATTTTTCTTTGCGAATCCATTTGTTTGCTGTCCTCAGATCTAAAATGGGACAAAACTCTTGTTTGTCTTTTTTCGGTACAAGGAAATATCTCGAATAAATCCCCTTCCCTTGCTGGCTGATGGGAACGGGTTCTATGGCTCTTTTTTGCAATAGAATATTGACCTCTAATTGAAGAGCTTCGAGATGGCGGTTGGCTGTTTTGGGTGGAACAGATGGTGGAGAACTGGTGAATCTGAGAGCGTAACCATGTCTCACAATATTCAATACCCAGGCGTCTGTTGTGATGCGTAGCCACTCGTCCAGATGATTTGAGATACTTCCCCCTACCGGAGTGGATAACGGAGGAGGGGGAAGCAAAGATTCAGGGCTTAGACGTGGGAGCCTGTCGAGTTGCCTGAGTTTGAGGTGTTGAACGACCCCTTGTCGACCTTCGCTGAGTGGAGAAACCCCTTTGATGCTGCTGTTGTTGCTGCTGCTGGGGGCGCGAAGACATCCAGTGTGGCGACTGATACCGGTGTGTGAAAAGTCGTCGTTGATATGGCCGGAAAACCTTTCTTTGTTCTTTCGGTCTTTCCATGCCTACCGCTTTCAGGGTATCTAGTTCAGCCTTCATTCTAGCCATCTCGTCATCGGCATGAGAACCGAACAAGGTGGAGCCCGAGAAAGGCAAGTTTTGTATTCACTGCTGCGCTTCAGGTTTGAGTGATGTAAGTCTCAACCATGCATGCCTTCTGAGCGCTATCCCGTGTGCATAATTGTGTGCGGATAGCACCGAAGAGTCAGCTGCAGCACTTATAATTTGGTTAGAAACCATGGCTTCCTCACCCACGACCTCCAGGAAATCTTCCCTTTTATCCTTAGGAAGATGTTCCGCAAACTGCATTAAAGAGTCCCAGAGGGCACGGTCGTATCGCCCTAATAACGCAGTAGTGCTGGCTGCCTTCATCGTGACGGCTGCAGTAGAACATACTTTTCGTGCTGCAGCATCTATCTTTCTGCTCTCTTTATCAGGAGGCGAAGAAGACGACGGTGAGGTTGAATGCAGTTTCTTTGCCGCTACTATGACCACCGAATCAGGTACTGGGTCCGACCTCAAGAATAGAGGATCTTGTTCTGGTGGACGATATTTTTTAACAAGTCTGGAAGGAGCAGACTTTGTTGCGGCCGGTGCAAGGAAAATATCCATTGCTGGTTCGAGGAGACCTGGAACCAGTGGAAGCAAAGGTCTGGAAGATGTCCTGTGATGCAAAGTCTCGAAGATCACTGACGTCGATGGGGCAGGTACCGCCAGCGGGATGTTCAGCTTGGTCGCCCCTCGTACTAAGACCTCCTGGAACGTATTCACATCATCTATGGGGGACACTCTCGGGGACGGTGAGTCCGAAAGGGTTGGAGAGTAGTCCCGTGTAGACGAAGAAGAACGCCTGTGATGTGAATGCTGAGATCTCTGTGATTCATGACGGTGCCGAGAGGAAGAAGAGCGTCTAGAGGAATGTCCAGAACGTCTTACAGACCGCGTTGGAGTCCTCAAAACAGACTCTGAAGGGGGAGCCGGAAGAGGCGCCGTAGGTGTTACCGGCGTCTGTGGCAATGGTGATTGTCGAGGAGAGAGTTGTGGAGACGCTGGAAGGAGGATGAGTGAGGCCGAGGATTCTGAGGTTGTATAAAGCCTTCTAGGTCTTTTTGATTGTCTCGACGTCGACACACTCCTCGACGTCGAAGTACGGTGACGCGAGTGCTCTTCGACGTCGATTCTTCTCGCCGTTGAGAATCTCTCGACGACGACCCTCGACGTCGCCGTGATGACGGTGAACGCCTACGACGTCGAGCACCCCTCGACGTTGATCGCTCTCGCCGTGTCGACGGCGAGCCGGATTCAGATCTCCTCGACATGGAACGTCCTCGCGTGTCGACGGCGACCCAGATCTCGACGGCGAAAGTCCACGCCGTCTCGACGGCGAAATCGTCATCGACGGCGAGCGATGTCTCTTTCTCGCCGGCGAACCACTCCTCGACGGCGAGCATGTTGGCGCCGTTCCTTGCCTCGACGTCGACGCCCTCGACGTCGTCGGAGACCTGTGCCGTTTTTGAGCCGGTCTGGTCGGAGTTATAGAGGAAACAGTGTGAGCCTTGGTAGAAGACTGACCTTCTCCTCGCTCTGTGGTAGAATGACCACTTTTCCTCCTGTCCTCTTTCGCCTGGAGTCGGATCTTCTCCCTGTCACGAAGGGTCCTTCTAGAGAAGGTTTTGCAGATGTCACATGACTCCGGTTTGTGGCTGGAAGGAAGGCAAATTATGCAGACCCGATGTGGATCTGTTTTGGCCTTTTTTCTGCCACAAGAAGGGCATTTGTCAAACAGTGAAGGCATTTCTGAAGTAGAAAAACCTCAAAATTCTGTCAGAATCTAACAGAAAACAATAGAAAATGATCACTCAATGTTAAAAACGTCGAGTGAAATTGAAATTCAAAAGATTTTAAATGAATTTTTGTCACAAAAGGATTTTGTGAGGTAGAGCTCAATGCTTCAGGGTCCTGTCAGAAAGGAGCCGGAAAAAATAACTGAGGCAACTGCCTTTTGCTGTGCATGATGGGAAACAGGAAGACTTTACTTTCTTAAAGGCACAGCTCTATTTTCATTCTGTATAATGGCAGCCTATGGGCTACACTGCCCTACATTGTTTTATTCTCATGAGAGGTGTAAATAAAATATGAGAATGTATTTATTTATGTATTTATAGAATAAATAGAGGTTTAAACTTGAATTTACACTACAACTGTTTTTTCTTCTAACAATTTGGCCTGTGTAGCTGTTCACATAGGCTGCACATTGTTATTCTTAAGTGTTTTTCACAGACCTTTTTTGTCAAGGAGCTGATGATTGCACTTAAGAATATACTACACAACAGTGCTCCGGGGTCCCCGCAGGCGCGCGGAACTATTCAGTGCTTATGACTATACATGGAAATCCCCTACGAGAGAAGCTCCTTTCACTTTAGGGACACATACATATCCACCCAACACACCCTGCTCCCCAACCGATCCCTACCTTAAGTGCAAAAAAAGTCAACTTTATTAGGGTACTTACAAAATATCAAAGAACAATAGACGAAGTTCTCCATGAAAATGCCACAGAATAGCAATGATAAAGGGTGCATAATACCATTTGTTTATACAGTGCTCAATAATGTGATTTCCAATTTTGTATCACTGTGAACAATTTCCTAGAGAACTGTGTACTATGTGTAATTAGAACTTCTTAAATTACTGAATAGGCCTGATGTATCTAATGTACATAACATTGTAGACATTGGACTTTAGACCTAACTTGCAGACTATAATGTTTTATACTCAATTCAATTTCAGCTTTATTTCGGCAAGAATACCCTAAAAGCATATTAACATAACTTCTTACAAATAAAAGCACGTAAAAGAGATCATTAAAGTTCACATAGATGTTGATAAATCTCACGTCCAAACTTACCCAAAGCCATGTGATAAAAATATATAAAATATTGATAATATAAATAGTGTAAAAAGTAAACAAACACTCATCACCATAAAAATATTAATACATAGCTGTAAATACAAATCTTTGTACAAAAAGCAATAAGGGCCTATCAATTCACACGATATATGGAGTGTATTATATCCTTCACACAATAGCAAAAATAAGATTCCCGTTCTATTATCTCACTGTTAATCACAAGTATTCGCATCTAGCTAATGTGTTCTCTTATTCACTAATACTTTGTGTACAAAGATAATAGCTATAGTTAAAAGTAGAGTTTATACTTTAATAGTTAAAAATTTGCCTCTAATATGCCAAATTGCCTCTAAGAATCTTGCCAGTGCGCATCCCACAATCCCATACAGGCTTGTTTTACAGATTCTAAGGGCCGAGTGGCGATCCCTGATACCCAAAGATTTACATAATGGTCTGATCCAGCAAGCCCTGTTTCTTGTACGTCTGGCAAAAAAATAAAACATGTGCAATATTCTCTTGGGTCATGCATCCCATTGGACAGAGATCCATTGGGTTTTCTCTTTGTTCCCATCTGGAAGTAAAAGCCCGCAATGGTAATGATCCAACTCTAAATCTAATATAAAGTGTGCTTGCTAAAGGTGAAGTTATTATGTCTAAGTATTGCTCAAACTCATAGTGGCACTTGGTTAAAAAGAAATCATCCGTCAAGCTAGAGGGCGGGACTAATGCCAATTCGTCTACTTGCCAGTTCATCCAATAAGCATCCGATCAGTGTTCTTTGGAAGATGCATAGGATCTGACCAGTACTGACCTAAACTAAGTTTGTAAAATACTTTTTTTCACATATTTGCACCATGGAATTTTCTCTATTTCGGAGGCTACTAACACCGCTCTAAGCCAAGCTCTATACGGGTCTAGAGTATCTGTGGACCATGGTCTGATCCAGTATTGGAGTGGCCTTAGGGCAGCTATCTCTGCAATGGAATGTAGGTTTAGGTCCATTCGAATGCGAGGTGTGGGAGAGCTCAAAGGAACTTTTAGCAATGCTTTTAAATACAAGTTTTCCGCTCTCTCCAAGTCTTGCAGATTGCTATGCCCCCATAGCTCTGCACCGTATATGGCTCCCTCCTCTAACCTGGCTTTTGCAAATTTCCATTGCTGGCATAATGGAATATCTAGATGATCTGGCAGCGAACCTCAATATGCCACCTGCTTTTTGTTTCAATGACATAGTACACTTTAACAGGTGAGCTGGCCATTTGTGAGAATCCTCCAACCTAACTCCTAAATAATCGAAATCCAATACTCTTTCTTGCCATCAAGCATTATTGTTTTCCTCATTCTACGATTTGTATCCCCAAACACCATATATTTGGTCTTAGTGGCATTACCTTGGAGACCATAATCTCTGCAAAACTCCCAGAATTTAACAAGAAACCTGGCTATTCCTGAAGCAGTTTGTGAGAGCAGTAAGGTATCGTCTGCAAACATGAGAGGGCGTCTTTGCTCCATCCAATTTTGGGGCATCATTTTCGCAATCATATAAATGGGGGATACAAGCATTTATAAAGAGTAAAAAAGAGTGTGGGGGCCAATACACAACCCTGTCTCACACCTTTCTATAATGGAAGTTCCTCTGTGAGTTCACCGTCTGGTCCCCACCTAATTCTAGCATAGCTTCCAGAGTATAGGTCTTGGATCAGTTTTAACAAGAGTCCCGGAACTCCGACCATGCCCATGATCTCCCATAATTTGTTGCAGCGGACCAGGTCAAAAACAGACTCAAGGTCCACAAATGCAACAAAAAGTCTCCCTGCCTCCAAATCAACAGTTTTCCATTTTATTGTTAGAAAGAGGAAAACCTGTTCTATTGTACTTGTTTTCTGTCTAAATCCTGCCTGCAAACGGCTTAAGGCATCACTGACTTTAATTCAGTCCCTAAGCCTACACAGGACCTGATAAGAAAACATCTTCTTTAGATTATCTAGGAGGCTTATTGGTCTAAGATTTCCTGGGATTGACCTGTCCCCTTTCTTATGCATTGGGACAATTATCACACCTCTCCATGTTTAGGGAAGTTAGCACCCTTCCAAAATTGCATTAGACATGCAGTTGGTATAAGGTCCCCAAAATTTGAGAACAGTTTGGAACACGTCAGAAGGGATTCCATCTAGACCTGGTACCTTTCCTGATTTTTGGGCTAGAATTGCTGTCTCTGTTTCCCTTAGGGTAAACCGTATAAGCACACCTGTGTCAAGAGTAACTATCTCTATTATACCCTTATTGCCTACAGAAGGAACGGTCTCCTGTCTATAAAAGGTCTAAAAAATATTGCGTACAGTTTTCAGCAGAGATATGGCATTCAGGTCTAAAGTTTCCGTTAAGCCTATTATTCTATTAGCAATTATGATTCTATTAGCAATCAGAGACCAGAACCGTTTGGAATTACTATATTTTGCTGCTTGTAACAAATCTTGCCAGGTTGCCTTCTCCCAGTTGGACTTACAGATCTTTGTTCTGGGGGCATACTCATAATTATCTTCTCGCTATTGTTTGACCTTACTGCTTCCATGAGCCTACTCTTGGCCTGCCTGCACTTTTTATTGAACCACCTGCAGTTACTTCCTCTACGCTGCTTGTTCCCCTTAAAAACTGTGAAGAATAAATCCCTCATAGAGGAAAAAAAACAGTGTGTGTGTGGCCATAAACTGAATAGGTCAGCATTTAGACGGTGCAACCACAGCTGAGTGCTTGAGAATTAAATTGTGCATTTTGGCCACTGACCCATTGGAATTTGCGAAGGTCTCCCATTTTATGGAGTGTTTGTTATTTGCCACAGTAATGGGGAGCATACCCTCACATTCACGCTGAATGTTAGGTTCAGTGGAAAACCACCTCTAGCACTGTACTAAAATGGGTGAGTGGTCACTACTGTGTTGTTCTCCCAACCTAAGATCTTGAAATTCATGCCAGATCCTAACGTCAATAAGCACAAAATCAATGGGGCTATTGTAACTCCCTCTAAAAAAAGTCAGATTGGATAGCGTATCAGAAGGAAAGTGCCCATTTCCAGGGCGAAGACCATGCGTTATCAAAGTCAATAACCTGCAAAGCCCTAGTGCTCAATTTAGGCTGTTTTCTTATCGATGAAAAAAGAGGGATTCCCCATGAGAGGCCCTCTAACTGAATTTATTCAGAAAAGAGGGAATTGGGCTCCAGAGGTATATTCAAATCTCCAGCTACAAGAACATAGTGAGAAGGAAGGAATTCTGAGACCAATGCACTCAGCATACTAATGGTGGTAGTGATTTGACTCAGAGGGCCTGGTTTATTGTATACATTTAACACACAAAAGTCTAGGGCCCTGGTTTAACTTGATTGAGATTGCCAATATGTCACATGAGTCAACATATATTTCCTTTGTTTCACCCACATGAGAAATATTTATCCATGTGATAAGGCCCCCAACTGCCCGCCCAGCCTCAGATGGTCTTGTCTTCCTACAATATGAGATGAACCCATGCCTATGGATATTCGAAGTACACCATGTTTCCTAAAAAAAAAAAAAAAAAAAAAAAAGCCATTGAAGGTGTCGATAAACTGCCCCCACCCAGCGTTGATCTTATTACAAAAGCCAGCTACATTCCATGATATTAATACAGGGTCGAAAGAGCCCAGTCCCATAGAGCTACCCACTGGAAGCCCATAGGTGGGGACTGTATTTGACTGATTATCAGTGTTGGCCATATTTACGGTCTCTGCTTGGTCTGTACTTCTAGATGTTGCCAGTTCCAGTAGTGGTGGGGGTCCTATCTCAAGGAATGGATGGATGGTCGAGCAGGCAGAGAATGGCACAGTCAATCAATATCAGAGAGATCGTCAGGTTGCAATGGGGCCTGAATCCCAGACAAGTTTGTGCCCTCTGATCCACACGCCTTTGTGTGCACCTTTAAGTGTGGAAGTGGGGTTGCGAGTCCTGTACCATTGGGGCCCCTCCTCTCAATATGTGATGACCCCTCACTCCATGACCCTTGCGGTTCTCTCAGCGTTCTCAATATGTCAAGCGAGTTGGGGCATTCACCGGAAGTCATGGATTGGTCCTTCGCCAATACCACTACAGGCGAGTGACCCATAGGATTCAGCACATTGTTCGTGGTGGGAAGTCCCGCAAGCCACCTGTGCGTCGCCTCGGGAGGGAAGGCCTAAAAACAATATTCGAGCCATTCCTAGGGGGGGTTGTAACTCCAAGGATAACAACCCTTCCATCAGTTTAGGGCAGGCAAGTGTTATTTCTATGGTGTCCCAGGGCCCTGGCGTCTCTGTATAACGCTTGACGGAGATGATATCAGAGTATTTGATAGATCCACACTGCCTAACATGCCTAGTCCAATGTATAACTTTATTCTTTATTGACAAGCTACTTTCACGTAAGGTAGAGGATACTGGCGGTACTTTGCACATATAAATTTGATGGCCCTTATCATGGTTTTTAAGGGGAAGTGGTACGGAAAACAATTTGCGTGACCTGCTCGCTCTAGGACAGGGCACTGGCATAAACCTCTTCTGGCCATTGGGTCCGTGGTTAGATGCAATAGCCAGGGGTGATCTCATTTCAGCATCCAGCTTTAAAGAGCCTTCACTCGTTGTGGCCCTCTGCTTTTCATAGGTGGGCAACATAGGGTTTTACACTATTAAGAGCTACTGGTACTGGCGCCGCCCCCCCCCCCCCCCTCACAAGCAGCCTCCTGGGACAGAGTCCCCCACAGAGTGATGGTGTCCCGCGTTGAGCGATGGCCAATGAGCTTTTAAGCGCTACTGGTCCCTGGGCTGCCCCCCTCTCACAAGCAGCCTCCTGGGACAGAGAGTCCCCACCACAGAGTGATGGTGTCCCGCGTTGTGGGCCGGCTCTCACAAGCAGCCTCCTGGGACAGAGAGTCCCCCCCACAGAACGATGGTGTCCCCATTATAGTCAAAAATCTGTAATGATGGCTAGAAAGGACTGAACGTACCAGTTTTGGGGCTCAGCAATAATTGACATATGATATGTTTTATTCTATGTTTTTCAAAAGAAACTCAAGTTATCTAGCTCGTCTGGTATTTCATTTGAGATGCGCCATTTCAAAGATTTCTTTATATTGCTTTTTTCAATAGTGAATTTGAGCCTGCTTTCTTTACATCATGGTCATCATATAAACCGGCAGCTTTTACAAAAGTGAAGACTGTATTACAGTTACTGCTGGATTGGAGGCTCACCATTTAATTGTAACTTAGTATACACCACTTTGGCCCTGTTTATGAGTTGCCAAAAAATTATGAGGGAGTAGTTCTGACCCTGTGTATATTAGGTACTACGACTTGCAGATTTACCCACACAGAAAATTACTGCCCCATTTGATTATTTAAACTTGTAGAGCTTTGTAGAGTTAGGATAAAATCCCAATGTAGTGACCTACATACACATTTTTATTTTGTAAAAGTAGTGTAGCACTTCTAGGAAGAAAAATCATGTTTATAGTGAAAAAACAAAAGTACATGCTTTAGGTAAAACAACGGCTACACTACAACAGCATCAAATATTATATAAAATGACTGTAAAACCAAAGACGTCTGTGTGAATTTTCTAGCGGGGTCCAGATATATTACACCTCAAAGTATACCAGCAATCCGAACCCTTCGGTGCAGATGATCACATGAGTGTATCAACCACTTAAAGCACAAATTAAAGTCACCAGTGAGGCTAGTACTCCTTACTGAGAGCGACTGTGCTGGGACATTACACAAGAGAAGTGAGCATCAACAGCAGAAGACCTATAACTGTGTACCGGCCTCAAAGCTCGGAGTTAAAGGGAAGTTCAACAGCTGTCTGTCCTATTTTTGTTTTGTTCCACTAGCAGTACGTTACTTTAAAGCTACAATGTTAAATTAACTACTGTAATAAAGCAAAACATTAAATGCACTAGTCATTTGTATTTTCCATGTATAGCTGTATTACGACTGCTTGTAGTTGCCTAATAAAATTTTAAAATCCTGAAAAAGCTGAAAGCGGAACTTGTTTTAAAGAATTCACAACAACAGAGCACATACACTGAAAGTTTAGATTTCAGGAGCACATGGATGTGCAATGACCTTATCCGTTGCCAAATCGAATGCAAGGTCTTCAGACTGAGAAGCAAAGTGGTTCAGAGGAAAGTACAAGGGCTCTTACTGGGAGCGGCATGCATTAGAGCTCATTTGCCAGACATCTGTATATACTATCACTTTCAAAATGGTCTCATGGTGCTAAAACAGGATACCGCCACAGCTCTACAAGTCCAGGAAAAAGGTTTTTTACTGGTACTCATGAAAGCAGATTGCCTCTTGATGCATGGCTGGAACTTTTTATTTTTAAACATATAGAAGTGCTATAATGCGGCCATTGCTGGTCGCGTTATACTGCCTTTTTAAAATTTCTGGCAGGAGTGTGGGGGGGTGGGGGCAACAGCGATAGACGGAGGGAGAGCGTGTGTTGGGTGGTGCAACACTGACGGGGCAGCATGCACATCAAAGGGTGGGTGGGAGGGGCTGTTATTAACAAAAACAAAGGGGGTGGGTGAGAGTGCTGGGCACAGGCACATGGACAATGTTGGGAGGGGCTCTGGCAAGCAACAACCCAGATATAAGGAGAAGAAGGATAGGTGGGAGCATGTGAGAGGAGAATTACATAAGGGGGTCTGCTAAAAAGCTGCAACCAAAAGAAAAAATTGTGCCTAAAAATATGAACTGTGGAAGGACACAGGTAATGAGGCCATGCTCCAGGGGAGGGGCAAATGGGAACGACAGTGATGCCAACCAAAGGTAAATAATGGGTGGCCTCCAAGTCTACTGTTTGAAAACTAAATGTCTTGAAGAAACATCACATTGCTCTCTGGCCAAGGCCTAAAAAGGGAGTGCAAAGTGGGCTGCCTGCCTTGAGGAATAGGAACAGCCAATAGAGGACAAGGTGTCTCAGTCTGATTCAGGAGTGACATCAGCTGAGGTCTGACTGACTCTACGTCATAGGGAACAATTCTGTGTTAATGGAATCGGCATGGGAGTCAAGGAACAAGGGCCCAGGACACATCTTGGGCTTGAAGTGGGGTGAGAAACAGAGGCAAAAATGGCTTGGAGGGTCCAACTAGCACGAGGAAAAACCTGCTGGCAGTGTCCCAGACGGATGGTCTTGCAGCTCCTTGGGGCCCGCAGGCACGCCAGAGGGAGTTGGATAGGGTCTGAGGAGGCGTAACATGGCTGTGCAGAACTCCTTGATCTGATATGGAGTGGCATTCAACCCTGGAAACTCAAGTTGTGCCGATAAGTTGCATAATCAGCTTCTAAGTCAACCAACTTTCGGAGTGAGATCAAGAAGATTGGTGCTGCCAAGCAACTGCTCACGCAAATGCAAGAGAGCAGAATCCCGCTTTGACTTCTTGTGTTTCTTTTTAGATTAACCTGAGGGTATGGAGAGCCCACAAAGACTCCGGGAATGAAATCAGGAAAGAACTTTGGACGAGAACCACGATTTGGACCAGCCCCTATGAAGACTCTTCTTATACTTGGGGAAGTAGGGTTTCGCCCCGTTTCCTTGATGTCATTCAGGATCTTTCAAATACAATTGGTGCAGGGCTTAGAGTCATGCCTCGGCTCCAGGTACCACAAGCGTATCTGGTGGGGATCCATCACAGGCATCTGTTTGTGACATTCTCAACATGGCTTGAATAAGAAACAAGCCAATAGCAGTAGTGATATTTGAACACTGCACAGGTCAATATACCAAATCAATAAGTCTTTATGCATGCTCCCACGGGTTTGACTGCCAGCAAAACCCAATTCACTTTTAAAGAACTAACAGTACAGGAGGGCAACATATATATTATTTCGGCAAACATCCATGGAACAGGAACTGTGAATCACTTATAACCAGAACTAAAAGTACGGCAGGGCAACAAATATGTTATTTCGGCAAACATCCATGGAACAGGAACTGTGACTCATATATAACCAGATGGTCAAGAAGAAAAATCAACTCATGCAGGAATCCAGTTCTCCAAATATGTGGAAATTTCAAATGTCTTTAATTTCTAAATTCTCTCAAATTTAATAAGACCCATCCAACATGTTTCGTCCCATGTGCAGGGACTTCATCAGGGCACAGCACAGTTCCTTTTACAATTCAAATCATAGCTGTATAGTTTACTGTCCTAATACATAACATTGCATATCACTGGGCAAGAAATCCTTTCTTGGAAATGCCAACATATTTGTTGTCGTCCTGTACTGTTAGTTCTCTCCATGGCTTGAAGTCTGTAGTTTCTGCGGGGGTGGCATCCGCTGCAAATTTTGAGGTACAAGTCTCAAAGAGATGAAGAATGGAAACTTAGGATCCGTTTCTGGTGGTGCGAAAGAAAGGAACAGATATCATGTGGGAGTGCTGCCTTTATAGGTACCCTACGACATTTTCGGAATGGAACAGTGTCAGTGTGGTGAGCAATGCACCACCTTTCAGCACGCAGAGGTACTGCTGAAAGGTTTCAGTATCAAGTCTGATGCCTATGGAATATCCAAAAGGTAAGGAATCTGGGCTCTATAAGAAATGTAAATTCCTTCTGTGTTTCAAACATCTTCATTGCCTTACAAAGCCAAAATATCATTAAAATTGCATTGAATTTGTAATCTAATCAAGAGTTGTTTCGATTGCTTGCCACGGCCAAACCATAGGTCTTCAAATCATTGTTGAAATCAGAAAACTGAGTTGCTGATACAATGCTAATGCAATATTTTCCTGTATTCTGATGTAATGCAACAAAGTAGTGTGATCTCACAAAATTTACATTTACTAAGGAAGGAAGGGATGAATGGCTTCAGATCCAGCATAGCAGCTCAGAATTATAAGTCAATGATGTGCATAAGATGTTTTTTGGCTGCCAAAGAGGACAAGTTCTTATGGTATGTGCTGACCCACAAGGGACGCATCCATTATCACTATTTTCTCCATTTGTGGATTATGAAATGCTATCCCCTTAAGTAGGCTGCACTGTTTTATCCGCCACACTAACTCCTTCTCCATGGCCACAATTACTGGTTATAATGTCCACCCACTGTACTGAAAACTGCTTCAGCAGCTCGTGTTCAATGCGATACATCAAGAGTCTGCAATGAAGGAAGAGGTGGAATGCAAGTTAATGTAGACCTTATATAAGTGTTGTACTGTTTACAGTGGTGACCATCTGAAACCTCTTCACATTACTATTGTGTCATTGGCTGTCTCCTGTATATGCCTCCAGCATCTATTGGAAGAAAGCCCCAAACCCTACTTTTCCCCTCATCCAAAAGTGGGATTGGTTTAGTTCTGTGGAGCAGGTCTTAAAAGCTTTGGGTTAGTATGCGGTGGTACTAGGAAAACTTAAAAAGCTTTAAAGAGACATCCAAATTATGCACTGCAGCAACAGTCAAAGAGTTACTTGTTATTTTTGAAGACCTGTGTACTGTATGCAAAAGAGGGTTAACTTTTAAAAGGCATTAGAGATTATTGGTTTTGGGGATGCTCAACTTCTTCATATACACCATCTTGGTTTAGGGGAGTCTTGATTTTGGTCTCCAATAAAGTTTGAAAAGACTTGAATCAAATAAACTCACCGGATGCCTCTTCATCTTTCAGCTTGAGTATACATTTTCCAAATACTTTTGTGACCAAATCTCAGAAAGACAGCTATCAGAGATCTGAAAGAAATTGAAGGTACTTCTACAGTTTGGTGCCAAAGGCTTAGAAGTATCCAAATATTCAATCTTTCTGCTTTAAAAGTGAATGGAATCTGTCCCAAATTGGTTCCTTGGGTCTGACGCATTCATGGTACACTCATAATTTTAAATTTCTTTAACAAAATACTAGATAGCAATGCTGTGAGTTACTTGTGTAGCCAATAAAATTCATACAGTTAAAATAATTGCAAGAAACTCTCAGGATAAACCGGTAGTCTCACAAGATATGAATAAAACATCACGTCATAAGCCTTCCCCTAACATGAAGAAGGTGTCTGAATTTGAAGCAGTCAAATTCCCATGCAGCTGCTTGGCCAGCTAGTTTCTGGTCAGTAACTTGAGTCAATAGTGTAGAGTAACTATGTGGAGAACTCAATGTTACACATCAGGTAAACTGCAATCAACTATTTCACAAAAGACCTACTTTAACAACTTTGCAAGAAAGAGTCCACCTATTACTGAATATATCTTAACAGGGAACACTAACTTAAACAGAGGTATACATTGACACAACACAAGACCACTAAAATCAAGTGTTCCTTTAACAGTCACCCTTTACAAATAAACAACTTGCACTTAATGTTTTGACTAACCAAATGATTTTGGGCTTGTGGGGGCTATGGGCTCTTTTGCCTACTCTTGCTCATTTCTCAAACCCATTTTGTCAGGAAAGCCACAGGAGCACCCACTGAAGCAAAAGAAATATCCAGGAATGATAACCTGATACCAGAAGCACATCACACACACTGCATAGACAACTAAAAGGTTTGTTAAGGATATTGAAGAACCCAGCTGCATCGTCCTGAAAAGTGTATTTAGGAAATTCACCATACAACCTCAAGTCTTAAACTGATCCAGTTTCTACTCCTTAGACTGCTGGGCGGGAGTAGAGGAGATTGTCCAACATGTCTCACAAGAGGCACTTGTGTTTCTCTCTGAACCAATCTGCATGTTTTGCTCTCTGTCCAGCTTCAGCCATTCTACTCTAGGCTTTGGTCCACCAACCTCAATTTATACTCAACCAAGACCTTCCCTTTAGAGAACAGTGCCAACATTTTAGCTCTTTACCTTACCCCTTGCAAAAGGCACACATTGTAGGTAACAAGGAGCCCTTTGCCCTTATCTTAGATATAACTAGGTACCCTTTTAACAAATAAAATATAGTATGTTGTACATTTTGAGGGATGGTGTTCAAAGAGCCTAACTTCTTTGCATGCACACTTAAGGAAATTTGCCTTCTGGTGAATCTGGAATTTCTAGTCTACAATCTTGGAACAGCCAATTCTGGCAATAACAATTTGGAGAAAAAAAACTTTTCCAAAGGAACAATGCTACTTTAATGAATTTTGGAGCCCTTCATGCGTGTGCGTCTCTTCATGTTTTATCATGCATCAAAAGAGAATAAATGTAAGCAAAGCTAAGCAACCCAAAAAAGTGCAGGAAAAACTTTCAGGTATCATCCACTATTTATGTAAAGAGATGTGCTGATGGAACCTTGCTTTTATGAAAAGAACACAATTTTTCCTCTAAATTTCCTTCAACATCTCAAAATCATTTCTTCATTAATTCGCATCATCAGTATATTTTATATGTATTTATACCACTGCAAGTGAGTTCTATACATTTACCTAAGTGTAGCAGTAGGTAGTGTCAGCATTGTTTTTGAGCTGAGAATTAGATGTTATCAGTTTATTGTGTGTGGCCAGAGATGTAGCTACTGTGCATACATTATGAGTCATTCAGCTTGTGGACTGTCCAGGATGTTTGGTTGTGTATAAATTAGCGGTGGGTTATTCGGCTTGGGCACTGCTGGGCAAATTTGTGAATTAATCAGGGGCGCTGAGTGGTGATGTGGAACCTTGATGTCGATCTGCAGGTTTATCAGGAATTGTTGGTTCTGTGGAATAATGCATCCACAGCAGCACCCATTGTTTTACATCATGGTCACCGGCTGTAATCACAAGTCCACTCAGCCTCTTCTCCTTCCAAGGATGATAAAATGAGTTCACTGTGTAAGTAATATCTGTTATTCAGCACCAAGATTTCCCATAAGGTGAAAATGCACTTTACAAATACAAGTTTTGAGTTCTGTTTTGACGTTTTTCTTATAGTACAAATACATCATAGTAGAAGAAAAATACCTAACACTAGATCACACCCAATTTAAGAAATCTTAAACATACCGTAGGCTGCGGCCCAAGCTACAGGCATAAATGTTTTATTGATGTCAGTGTCATCAATTTGTTGCTCATGAATTGCAGCTGCATCTTCTTCTCCAACAATAACTTCCATGTAGACCTCATCAGCAATTTCGGTGACATCTGAAGAAAAATAAGCAATGAAGTAGTAAGCAATTATGAGCCTGTCTGCTACTTTCACCAATATTCATATGGAAAGGAATTTATATACCAAAAAATAAGATTACTAGCTTTTTTGTCGGTCTGCTGAATAATATTAAAAACTTTCTTTCTGATAAAAAGAATAAGAATCTAATTAATAAAGTCTTCTAACTAAAAACCTTAAATATTGACAACATAGTGTGAATAATGTTTATTTGGAGATCTCTCTCGCTATTGTTAGGACACAGGTTACCTGTTGGGCCCATGATTATATCTGCTGTGGGTAATTTTTCTTTTTCTTTACTGCAGTATTTTTTCAGAGAAGGTATTGAGTGCATGTTTGCTCTAAAAAATATGACTCTTAACCTGAGTACTTAGGTCTCACAATTCACTGTTAAAATCAGCCCATGTGGGTAAACGTTGTGCATATTTAGGTTTATGGTGTCTGTGCGATTATTCACTATGGTCTCCTGGTTTCTTTGGGTTGTTATGAAGTGTGGTCTTATCTCTGTTTTGGTGCTCGGCTTAAACTGAACTCTTGAGCCTCTTGACTTTTTCCCTAACAAAACGTTAACTGTAAACCTATTAAACCTGGGTGGGTATATAGGCCAGTTGTGGCAAACACATTACACTTATGTCCAATCTTCTTCCATTCAGTGCACCCACCCTTCCATTGTTCTCCCCTTCACTTGTATGATCTGTCAAAGTTATTTCATTTGTTTGGAATATTAGTTCAGCTTATTAAGGCATAAAAGAAGACTGTGTGAATAGTCTTAAAGGTAACTTAGTTTGAGTTGTCTCTACCAATAGTTATTTTGTGGTTTGTGTTTCTTTTGCCATCCTTGTTTTTACCCCCATCTGTTCTTGTTGAGAGTCTAAAGGTGTGATTGTTCTTTACTGTGATCTGGTAGGTTGTTTGGTGAAGGTCAATTATTTCTTGTACTTCCTCCACTGCCTTAATCAGAGCGAAAAATCAGAGCGAATTAGTAGGCCAATCTGTATTTTGATAATTCCCACGTGATCTCCTGTAGTGCTCTTACCTTGGGCTGTGTATTTTGTGACAAGTCTGGCAATAAATGCATTGTATTGTCTTCAAACACTTTCTCCAGTTCATCTAGCCATTTTTAAGATTCTGTCGGTCAGTTTTATTAGGATATCTTTCCAGAATTCCAGGTGCTGCTGATGGTGGGCCCAACTGATGGGCCCTCTCAATATATAGTAGAAACTCTTTGTTTTTTTTGTAATATGGAGAAACAGTGCATAACATAATACCCTGATATTGTTTCCCTCTATGTATTCGCCTGTGTTTTAGATTATTATATTCTCTTTTCTAGATCTGTCCTTGAGATCGTCACATTTGTCTCTGAACAGTTTAAGTTCTGCAGTTAGTGATTTTAACTTAGAGTTTGATTGTTCAATTGCTACATTCATGGTAGTGATGGCTTCTTTTACACTCCATATTCTCCTATGGATTGTTTGTCTTTTGTGATTTCTGTTGTCTGGGAGGTAATTTCTGTTTGTAAAGTGGGGATTACAGTAACTTTGGTCCTTAGCAGTATTACTGTTTTTCTCTTGCAGATCTTTGTGATGGTTTGTTCGTTTAGGCTGTCTCCCTTGCTGGGGTTTGCAGTATTGTTTTTCTCTATCCAGCTCCTTACTAAATTTCCTTTGGCCTTACTGGAGTTACGGTGGGAAATCATGGTGTGGCTTGGCTTTAGCTTGATTGGTGGTTTAGGGATTTCTGTTAGTTTTCTCTCTCAGTCGTTTTTCATCTGCTATTGCGTGCCTTAGATTTGCATTTTGTAGACTGCCACTATTCTTGGTCCTCTTTTGCAGCAGATATTCAGGCCTTCCTTTCTTTACAGCCGTTCACTACTCTCAAATATGTCCTGGTGGTTAACACTGGTTTGGGGGTTCGTTAGTTGTAGTGGGTTGCAGTGCCTCTTGCTCCGTTTGATCGTTCAGTCACACCCGCCTGCCTAGAAATCCTTTTGTTTGTTGTGGCATGGCATAGAGGGATGGGGAAGACTTTCTTGCTTCTCTAGATGCAAAGGTCCGCTCGGTCTTCCATAATCCCCCGCACTTGATGTGTGGTGTTCTTTCACAAGCTGCAGCCTTAACGGTTCCAAATTGTTTTGTCTGCTACCATGCATGCTCCACCACCTTCTAAAACAAGGCTCTTACTGCACTTAGTTTTCCGTAGCAGATAGGCCCAAATATGGTGTGGAATGCCTTCTGATGTTCTTGGCCAAGTAACGTGGGTATTGTTGATTTTTGTTATGCTTCTTTTGCATTTATCCACTTCGGCTAATGCTTCTAGCTTTACAAAATTGCCTGAGAGCTCCTGCGCCGATGTCTTGTCAGTAATTTGGCACTGGAGAATGGGAGTCAGAGAAGGGGCTCAACCTCAGCGCGTCTGCATCATCTCAACGTTGTGTACGCCCCCCCCCATCTGAATCGCCTGAATACATCAGGACTGGATCAGGCTGCAAACAAAAGCCATTCCCAAGTCCATCATTAATTGAGGTATTATTAATGTATGGGCAAATAGTTCATCTAATTTGTACCACTTTAGCACCTAAATACACTAACCAACAACTGAAAGGTTAGCAGGTAATCTTTGCAAAGTAATACACTGTACTACAATGTGTGTGGCAAATTATTTTTAGGAACTGTTTGAGCTAGACACTGAAGAATGAAATCTGTAAACTATGCAGCAGTTTGGAATTTGTGGCACATGCAGCAAATCATATTCAGAAAACACCACAGCCTCACAATTGTGTTTTGCAGTGGTCCTAATCATAACCAATTGCCATGCTCTCTCTCAAACTGACACCTCCCCCCCCAGCCATTCATATCTCAACTCTCAAATGAGACATTTCTGGCTCTTGTATAGTTCTTAAAATTCTTTTGGTATAAAACTGGAATTATACCTTTCAGCTATACAGAAAACTACCTGCACCAACCTTTTTCCATGGCCCAGTCCTGCTCTTTCTTCTGTGTTTCCTATCTTCATCTGACTGCAGCATGCGTTTCTGCAGCTCAAATTCACTGGTCTCAAACTCTGTCCTTTGCCGCAAGGATAAAACTAGTCTTTACAACTTTAAGAATTTGGCAAGGTAGGGGCCACTACGAATGGGGATCCCAGGTAAGGGGTTAAGGGGACTACTTCAGCTTTGAAACAGGGAAAGCACTGGCTACCTGCATCTGAGATATCTAGACTACCACTTGGTCCTGCCCCTCAGCAGAGGTCTCCTCTAAACTGTGAAACTAGAATGTCTGCAATCAAAGGGTCTTTAGCATCGCTATGGGGTTTTACCTTTTTCTCCAGGCAGATTTCCTTCATTTTGTGAACAGCAATAGAGCTCAGCCCACCCCCATTTCCACATCCTAATCCCTTAATTAGTCTCTTACCATACATTTACAGGACATTGGTGTGTGTATGCAGTGCCTACTGTAGTCTTGAATTAAGTAATTACACTATCTGCTCTTGCTGTCTTTATAGGCCTTTATTTAATTAATGTGCGAGTGTCACAATATGGACCATGGAAACGAAGAAGTGTGTCTTTTGAAACCTCCCTGTCGGCATCAGTAACTTACCATCCTCCTCATAGGAATGGACCAGAAGAAATACATAATGATGTAATTCATAGTGAAGATGGAAACTAGCCCGCCATTTGCTTGATTTAGGGAAATACTTTTACACTTAAGTGGTTTATTTTATTGTGCATGCCAATAGGGGATCAACAAGGATTCTGCTTCACTGTTCACATCACACGTGTGGAAGATGTTTTACTCTTCAAGGAGGCCATCAAGAAAATCGCTGATTGGTCACCATTAATTAAAGTTAAAAATTGTCTCACCTAGAGAGGTCCATAATATGATGTCAAGAAATGTAGATATTAGAGGCTAATATGGGGATGTTTCAAGATCTCCTGATCATGGGTCTCTACAAGGAAGAAGGTTTCACAAAAGGCACTGAAGAGAAGATGTACTCACTGCCCAGACCCGGCCTGGTGTTTCACTAGAGAGGGACAGTGGAAGCTTAGCCAAAACTGCAAAATCTGTTCTCATAATGTACAGGTAGCCTATGTTACTCGGTTGGGTCACCCTCATTTTTGGTACTAGTGCCATTGCCATTTGCTTGCCATTGAGATACTGATACAGAGACAAACCCCCTGGGCCCATTAGGACTGCAAGGTACGATCAGTGTCTTTGTAAAAGCAGAAGGCAGCTCCACAAGACCAGAGTCTACCATATTGGCACAGGTAGCTGTTACAAAATCATACAAAGCAAGACTTGAATAAACAGTTTGTTACTTATAACAAGAGCTCACCAGCATTTGTGTCTCATTGATTCATATGCTTCAATTTTTGTTGCAGGCTGGGAATGTTTGGTAGTCAATGTTAACACAGCAATACATACATACACTAAAATAGCCCTTTCATAGACCAATTAAGCTAGCTCTCACTTCTTGCAACTGGAAATGTCTGCTTAGGGTATGTACCATAGCATTGTGGTGCCCTGAAACAACCTCTGTAGTCAGTGTGAATCCATACTGTTGGACCCAGTGTCATGGTGTAGGAAAGTGGCCCTTTTTGACATGGTCACCTCCACTTTTTGCCTATTATTCGATGCAATTTTGACTGAAAGTGCACTGGGTTCCAGCTAACCAGGTCCCCAGTGACCGATCTTTTTCCCTAAAACTGTGCAATTGTTCCCCAACTGGCAATACCTTTGGTCCCTTGTAAGACCCTTGTAAATGGTACCCTTGTTGCCCAAGGCAAGGGTACTAAAGAGGCTCCCCAAGGGCTGCATTATCTACTGTGCCATCCTCAGGGACCCGCACCTAACACATGCAGAGTGCCACTGCAGGCTGCATGTCTTGGTGGAGCTAAAAGTGAAAATACAACATGGCACACTGCCAGTGTGCCATGCCCGTTAACACTGCATACAATATATGTAAGCCACTCCTACAAGCAGGCCTTACAGCCCTAAGGCAGGATGCATTATATTACATGTGAGGACATATCTGCAAGAGCACATATGCCCCTGTTATATCTTTGTTGATTATTAGACATAGTGAGTGAACAGAGAAGCCATTTTAAGTACATGTGCTGGACACTGAGTACTATTGATGGCTTCTCTGAAAATAGGGATGTTGGTATCAAACATCTCGTATTAATAAACCCTCACCGATGCCAGTGATGGATTTATTAATACATGCACCCAGAGGACACCTTAGAGGTGCCCCTTAAAAGCTACCAAGTACCTGTGTGGGGACTGACCTGTTTTAGCCAGCCTGCCACCATCAGACACGATTCTGGCCCCATAGGGTGAGAGCCTTTGCTCTCAGAGAGGTGTTTGCACACCCCACACAACAGGATAACCTGTGAATCTGCATTCCAAGGCAGGGGGCTTTAAAGAAGCCTGCTGCCCTTGGTATGCAGGTCTGGCTTCACTCACAGGAGAGTTGCGACCCCCCCTGCCCCTGGGACCATTTGGCACCTGGGCAGGCAGGAACTTTAGTATTCAGGGAGGTGTGTCCTCCCCTCAAGTCAGTCCCATCCCTAAGGTGCGCTGCCTGATGTGGACACAACTTTTAGAAATCTGCCATCTTGGTGTTGGCAGATTTAGGAACTCTGGGACAGGGTTATACCCACTTCTCACAGGAACTGGTTATATGGGGGATGTAGTGACCACAGGGGTAAGTAGCCCATTGGGTACTACCCTACACTCCCTGAAAGACCCCTAAATGCAATATTTTGGGGAGCACCTGTCACCAGGAAAGCAGATTCCTGCTGACCTATGAAGAATTACAAACAAGAGCCGCAAAAATAAAGCCCAAGGATGAAGCACCTGACTTGGCCCCAGCCCTGCCGGCCTGTCTGCTGTTTTCACAGATTTGCCCCAAAGTCAGCGCGTCCTGCAAGCTGCTGTGCCTCCAAAAGTATGGGATGCTAGCCTGCATTCAACAAAGACCCAGGAACTCCAGTGGAGCAGTGGAGCTGCTTCCCTGCATCGTAAAAGCATCCCAAGAAGCACTGAGGGGACTGTGGACCACCTAAAACTCGACAACTGAAAGCACCACTGCACCTGTGCCACACAACCCAAGTTGAAGTGGACCAATGGTGCCAGTGTGGTTCCCAAACCTTCCATAGACAAAGCCCACCTTGGACTTGCCCACTGTGGACTCACCGATGCCTCCTGCAGCCTCTGCACGCAGGCCCCCTAAATTGCGAGTGCTCTGGTGGAGAAAACCTGATGCCTCAAGACACCTCTGCACCTGTCTCCCCTGACCCATGAAGAAGAGAACCTGAAGTGTCCCCACGCTCCCGGCCATCCCAAGATTGGGACCCACTGGTTGGTTCCTCTCGACTGGATCCGAGGTCCTCACCTGCAGCATCTTTTCGACTGGACCAATCCCTGGGGACTAACAATGGACACACGACGGTGTATACACCTTTGCACCCAGCAGTCCCAGTGCCACCTAGTGTGACCTGTTGGTGTGGTCCTGACCCCTGCCCAATACTCACCGTAAGTCCAGGAGATTGGTCCCGAAAGTCACTCTACTGTACCTGCATGGTGTCTTTGTTTTTCCTCCACAGGATAACATTGCAGCTTCCAAAAATTGCTGGCTTTTCAAAACTGTAAAGATTTTTCTTGCAAAATGTACTTACCCGATCAAATTGATTCTGGTGCCAAAACATAAATAAAGATACTTGTTATTTTGGGAAATTTGTGTGGATTTCCTTCTTGAGTCGTGTGTCTTATTTACAGACTGTGTGTGTATTTGAAAATGTCTCACACTCCTGTCTGATAAGGCTAAGGCTGCTCGACCACACTACCCCCTAAAAGAGCACCTTGAGATTGCTAGAGCAAGCCTTTGCCCACTGGTAACGGAACTCCTGGTCTCTCTGCACAATATATCTAATTTTGATACATCATATAAAGATCAGCTTCCTACACTGGTGGCGCAGTGATGGGGTACAAGGCTTGACATTTGCTGTACCACTCGGTTAATAAGTGACACCACTAAGGAATCCAAAATTGTCTTTAAATAGGAATCATTTTTTTTCCAATTGCAACTTATTCTAAATTGTTTACAATTACTGTTAGGGCTTTGTGTTAAGTCCCTAGTCCAAACATTTTAGAATTTAAACTACCTTTAGTTAGTTAATCCTTTTAGTAGTTCACTTAGAATTTCTTAAATTTTCTAAAACTGTCACTACTACTATAAAGCCATGACTGAGGCAGCAGGTACATCACAGGATCTCAACCTGGGCCCCTAGCAAAACCTTAAATTGGCTCAACGAAAGGCTCTCTGCCAAGCAGTGAAACTTTCCATGGCTTCCAAACCCACAAAATCTAATCTGCAGCAACTGCTTGCAAAAAATGACAGACCCATGGCAAGGAAAGGAGCCTGGGGAGGAAGTGTGTAGGAAACTGCCAGTTTTTGCACGGTCCTCCCTTCCCACCACTGTTTGCCCGATATTGATGCTGACTTGACTGAGTGTGTGCTGGGAGCTGCTAACCAGGCCCAGCAGTTCCCTAAACTGTACCATTGTTTCCAAAATGTGCCCACCCCTGGCACACAGCTAAGTCCCTTGTAAAGGGTACCAGTGGTATCACAGGCTCTGTGGCGAGGGAGGGCCCCTAAGGTTTGCAGCATGTATTTACCCTAAGGGACCACACACCAAACATATACACACTGCCATTGGAGATTGTGTGTGTTGGTGCGGAGAAAAAGCTAAAGTTGACATGGCATCCCTCCCAGTGTGCCACGCCCACAAACCACTGCCTGTGGCATAGGTAAGCCACCCCTCTATCAGGCCTTACAGTCTGAGGCAGGGTGCACTATACCACAGGTGAGGACATAGCTGCATGAGCAATATGCCCCTAAAGTTTCTAAGTCCAATCTT
Source organism: Pleurodeles waltl (assembly GCF_031143425.1). NCBI lineage: Eukaryota > Metazoa > Chordata > Amphibia > Caudata > Salamandridae > Pleurodeles > Pleurodeles waltl. The sequence continues at coordinate 693,839,593 of NC_090447.1, forward strand.
GGACATTGTAAGTGCAGTGTAGCCATATTAAGTACATGTGCTGGGAGTTTGTCATTATACACTCCACAGCTGCATGATGGCTTCACTGAAAACTGGGAAGTTTGGTATCAAACTTCTCAGCACAATAAACCTACATTGATGCCAGTGTTGGATATATTGTAAAATGCACACAGAGGGCATCTTAGAGATGCCCCCTGTATTTTATCCAACACTCTAGCATAGGGCTGACTGGTCTGTGCCAGCCTGCCACTAACAGACAAGTTTCTGACCCTTGGGGGTGACAGCCTTTGTGCTCTTTGGGGTCAGAAACAAAGCCTGCTCTGGATGGAGGTGCTTCACACCTTCCCCCTGCAGAAACTGCAACACTTGGGGTGAGCCTCAATTGCTCAGGCCTCCTGTTACGGTGACCAACGGTACTACAGCTAATGGAGATGCCCCCACTGATGAAGCCTCACTTTTGGCGGCAGGTCTGGAGGGAAAATTAGGTAAAGCAAGGTGGAGTCACCACTGCAGCTAGGACCACCCTTAAGGTGTCCAGAGCTGAGGTGACCCCCTCCTTGCAGAATCCTCCATCTTGTTTAGGAGGAAACAGACCAATTGGGATAGGGATGTGCTCCCCCTCCCCAAAGGGAGTGGGCACAGGAAGGGTGTAGCCACCCTCAGGGACAGTAGCCATTGGCTACTGCCCTCTGAACCCTGTAACACCCCTAAATCTAGTAATTAGGGACACCCCTGAACCTTGCTAACCACATTCTTAGAGACCTCAAGAAAGAAGGAGGACTGAAGAGCCGACCCCAGCAGTGAAGACTCCAGATGACAACTGACTTGGTCTTAGCCCTACCGGCCTGCCTGCAGCTTCAAGACTCCTGCTACAAAAAGGTGATGCATCATGTAGGACCAGCAACCACTACAAACTCCCAGAGAACTGCCTGCCCAGCAGAGGACCAAAAACTCCAGAGGACAGCGACCCTGTCTAGAAGAAATACTCCAAAAGGACTCCAGAACCACCCCAGATCTGCAAGCCCTGCCCACTCTGCACCTGACACCCATGGCCTGTGTCCAGGTGGCCCACCGGTCCAAAGAAGGTCCCCAAGCGATTCCAACCCAGAGTGCACCCTAGGTTGACCCCTCCTGGACAACATGACAATGCCTGCAGCCTGAATCCGGAGGATTCCTCTGCTGTGACCGGATCCGACAAAGACTCCAGACACCCAGCAGCCCCCTGTCCTTGGGGAACCCAACCGACATTCCAGTAACGTCCAGTGGGCAGCTCTCCTACTTGTTCAGCCTTTGGTTTTTCTGGATCCGAACCCCTGGACCCAGCCTGCAGCATTGTTGTGATCCCCCTGGGGTCCCCCCTCCATTGAAAAGCAGTGGGCGCCCAAAGCTGTGTTAGCACCCTGCACCCGGCTGCCCCTGTGCCGCTGAGGGTGTATGTTTGGTGCTGACCTGTGACCCTCCCACCACCAACCAACCCTTCCCCACAGGTGCTGACCTAAACCTCCCAGGCCTGTGTCCTGAAACCGCGGGTACTTACCTGCAATCTGTGTTCTACTGAGCATCCCGAGTCCTCATAGAATTCCATTGAAAACCCAACACCAATTTTGACCTCTGCACCTAGCCACCCAGAGTTGCTGGGGGTGTGCTTTTGGGGTCAACTTGAACTTTGACCTGTGGACCTCCAAACCTCTAAAAACTGGAATGAGTCAAGCGCTTACCTGTTAGCTAACACTTTTCCTCCCCTAGGACTGCATTGGTTCCTATGCGAAATTGCAGTGTCAACTTTTAAAATTGAAAAGTGTTACTCACTGGTAAACTGTTTTATCTGCAAAACCTAAACAAAATACATTTGATAGATATGCTTGATACCTACTTGCAACTGTACTTACCTGCAACAAAGACCTTTTGGTTCCAGTAATAAGGTAACAAAATATATTTTTGCTACATAAAAGCATTGACCTGAAGTTAGTCATTGATGTGCGCCTCAGTTCTTGATTGTGTGTACAACAAATCCTTTGCACTACCCTCTGATAAGCCTAACTGCTCGACTACACTACCACAAAAGAGAGCATTAGTATTATCTACCTTAGCCTCTGGTAAGCCTCTGGAGAATCCTTGGGCTCTGCGCACACTATACCTCATTTTGGTATAGTATATAAAGAGCCAGCTTCCTACAAAGAGGAGCTGAAAGAGGATGATGAATCCCTTCACAACCCCACTGACAGTAACACCACTGGAAGCACTTCTGATAGTACCTCAGGGTATGGAGACAGTAAAGATGCTGAACCTCAAAAGTTAGCTAAGAGAATAGAATTAGAGTCTAGACTCTTAGCTATAGAAAATGAAAGAGCTGAGATGGGCCGAGAAGCCATCTCCGATGGCAGCAAACTTTTAAACAGGGAGAATGAATAAGTTTAGCTTTTGACCCTAAGATCCCCAAGGGGATTGTCCCCAAATAGTCAGAGGGTGATGATATCACTAAATGATTCAAATACTTTAAGAGGGCCTGTGCCATGAGGAAACTCAACCAACAGTATTGGGGCTCTCCACTCTGGGAGCTGTTTTCAGGGAAGTGTAGGGATAGACTGCTGACATTGGCTGGAGCAGATGCAGAGTCTGATGACCGAATGAAAGATACTCTAATTGAGGGATTTAAACTCCCAACTGAGGAGTACATGATTAGATTTGGGTAGAATAGGAAAACCTCTAGTCAGTCCTGGGAAAATATTGTTGACTTCTTAGTCAAAACACTAGGTCGCTAGTTGAAAGGGAACCAGGAGCATGACTATGATGGGCTTTATAGTCTTATTTTAAAAGAGCATCTGTTCAGTAACCGTGTTTCTGAAAATTTTAATCAGTACCTGGTATAACTAGGTTCTATTTCTCCTAAGAATTGTGAAAGAAAGCAGATCACTGGATCAATACAAGGGTATCCAAGACATCTCAGGGTGGGGATGACCACAAGAAAGAGGTTGCTAAGCCACCCTAAGGGAAAGACAGTAACCAGTCTAAAAACTAAGATTTTTCTAAAGGCACCCAGAAACCTGATCAGGAGGGTGGGCCCTGAGACAAATCACAAGCCAAGGGAGGGTCCCAGGGTAAGAACTTTGACGCCAAGAAGGCTTGGTGCTTCAACTGCAAAGCTAATGGGCACAAACTGGAGACCCTGCCTGTCCCAAAACGAATACCCCAAATGCACCCGCAACGCCTGCTGCAGTGGTAAGCCTGAAGAAGGGATCCCAGGATGGCCCTGACCATGTCAGAGAGCTCACAGAAGCAACTTTAGTCTCAAAGGGAGGGATTGATGTAGCTGCATTGGCTGTATGGCCCAGTACTCTGGAGAAGTACAGACAACAGCCTCATTTTAATGGGATCCAAGTTTAAGCACTAAGGGATATAGGTGCAAGTGTCACCATAGTGATTGAAACACTGATATCCCCAGAACAGTATCTGACTGGTGAAACTTTCAGTCACCAATGCTGACAACCAAGCTAAGGACCATCCCATGGCAATGGTGTCCTTGGAGTGGAGAGGGGTTACTGTCCAGTAAAATGTAGTGGTATCCTCTGTAAATCCTGTAGCCTGTCTGCTAGGAAATTATCTGGCGTCCTCAGCATGGGCTGAGGTCGAAAGAAAGACCCATGCAGCTATGCTGGGTATACTTGAATGGCTGTGTGTGAAAACCATAGCACAATGCAAACTCCAGGGTGACAGAGTTGCTGGAGCCTGGAATACTTGCCCGGCTCTCGAAGAAAAAAGGCAGGAAAACTAGTAAACCAGCTTCTGAGCAGCCCCAAGCTCAGGTCTTCTTTCCTCAATGAGATGACCTCGTGGCCCTTAAGGGAAATGAGCCCCAGGAACTACGGCCGTAACAGAAGAGCTCCTAGGCCCAGGGGGACTCTCCAGGGAAGAGCTGTACCAGGGACAGGGAACCTGTCCCACTCTTGAAAGCCTGAGACAGCAAGCTGCTGACCAGGAAAAGGGAAATGTCAGTGGTTCCTACAGAACCTACTGAGAGGAGGGACTTCTGGATACTGAGGCCAGAGACCCCAAACTTGGTGCCATTACCTGGTGCTACTCGCATTGGGTCATGACATCCCCTTAGCTGGGCATCTTGGCCGGACCAAAACCTGGAGTAGCTTGGTACCTCACTTCTACTGGCCAGGTGTGTCCCAGAAAGTGAAGGTGTTTTACACCTTCTGTGTCACCTGTCAGGCCAGTGGCAAGACAGTTGGACACCCAAAGGCCCCCTTAATTCCACTTCCAGTGGTTGGGGTTCCCATTGAAAGGGTATGGGTTGATGTTGTTGCCCCGCTATATCCTCCGACAGCATCAGGTAACATATTTATACTGGTGGTAGTGGACCTTGCCACCAGGTACCCTGAGGTTATAACCCTTAGGACTACTGCTGCTCTTGCAGTTGCTAGGGCCCTACTTAGTATTTGTACTAGAGTGGGCTTCCCGAAAGAGATGGTATCAGACAGAGGTAGTAACTTCATATCTACATACCTCAAGGCAATGTGGAATGAATGTGGAGTCACTATCCCGTATCACAATGATTGCAGGACAAAACTCAAAAGGAGACGGGCTACACTGATTCCCTGCTTGCTTTTCACCTACAGAGAAGTGTCACAAAAGGGAGTAGGTTTATACACCTTTAAACATCTGTTTGGCCATCCTGTAAGGGGACCACTGTGTATAGTGAGGAAAGGCTGGGAGAGACCTCTCAAAGAGCCCAAACAAGACATTGTACACTATGTGCTTGGCCTACATTCTAGGATGACTGAGTACATGGAAAATGCATCCATAAACCTTGAGGCCAGCCAAGACCTCCAGAAGCTCTGGTATGACCAAAAGGGTGCAATGCTGGATTCCAACAAGGGCAGAAGGTGTGGGTACTGGACAAATGGAGTGATCCTTACCACATCTGGTTGACCGGGGCACTTCCAGGAACCCTCACAGGGTCATCCATGTGAACTGCCTAAAGCTCCTCCATGACAGGGCTGATGTAGCCCTGCTGATGGTCACTAATGAGAATCAGGAAGAAGAGGGTGAGTCCCTCCCTGGCTTCCTCTCCCACAGCCCCAAAAATGGGTAAGTTGAAGGAGTGGTCTTTTCAGACACCCTCACTGCCCAGCAGTAAGGTGACTGCAGGCAAATCCCATAGTAGTATGCTGACCTTTTTTCCCCCTCACCCTGGTCAGACTAATATGGCGGCAGAGGTCGGACGATCTCTGCGATCACGTGAAGAATACTGCAGCCTCCCGCAAGGCAAACGTTCAAGTTTTTTTAAAGTTGGAGCTCTCTGCGTTGTAAATGGCATTTTTTTTTACTTGTGTTTAAAAAAAAAAAAAGTTATGCAGCCCTGGTCCGGACTTCTTGGCTTGGACATATTGTAATGGTGTGGCCGCAATATGTAAACAAAGTGTGGCATGCCAGGCTGCAAATGCCTCATGCACTCCAACAGGGAGAATGGTGTGGCGCATGGACTAGAGCTTTGGAACGGAGGACCTGGGTTTGAGTGACAACGTCGCTCAACATCACTTAATCACTCAGTGCCTATAAAAAATTAATATGTCCTTGTTTAATGTTGCTAGTACTTATGTAAGCCTCGAAAGTTATTAAATAAACAAGCGGGCCACCTCCCTCCCACCAATTAGGACCGCATGCAGGCACTGGGCTCGAAAAGCAAATGTGACCAAGGTAACAGCCTGATTTACAGCCTTGTTGACAGAAAAGCTTAGCTGAGAGCAAGAATGTCCTCCAAAGGAAAACTGAAGCTTCTCTGAACACAAGCAGGAAACAAAGAAAAAAGTGCCCTAAAGAAGAATTAAATAGGACAAAGCTTAATTATAACTAGTTGGTTCCTGCTGCCAAAGAGAAAAGGAGGGACAAATAGGCATGATTGACCACTAGCAAGCAATGATTTTTAAATGACACTGAAACGAACAAATGAAATGGCTTTAAGCCCACAATAAGCATACTAAAAGTATACAAGAAGCCGTATGCTTAATTTAAAAAAAAAAACGCTGGCAAAGGATACTGACCCAGAGCCGTCCAATAAATGTGCAGCAAGCTGTACAGGGCAGGTACTCCGTCAGAAATAGATTTCGTGGGCAAAAGGGGCAACTGAAGCTCCCCTTCTAGTCACAGTGGTGCTGACAGGAATCTAGCATCCAGAAGGGGAAAAGGAAGCAGGTAAACATCAGCAATTATAGCAGGATACACGCTAGGACGTGACGGCAAAATGACATGGGTGGTAGCAGGACCTGGGCGTTTAGAGTAGTCGCCACGGGAACAAAGTAACAAACTTGTGCTGATGTCAGTGATCTTTTTTTTTTTTTAAATCAACAGGGGAAGAAAGTTATGGACAAAAGCCCATTATGGGGAACAATACTGGCAGGAAGGAGCAATGGAATCAGAAAAGTTATGAACAAAGATGGTAAAAAGTGGGGGGAAGGGTTCCAATTACAGCACAGCCGAAAAGAAAATCAGTAGCGAAGGTGTAATGGGACAGCAGATAGCGTAAATCCAGTTACATGATTTGCAGTCTGTAGAGTGGCTCAGGGATTGTGAGATAGTACCATATTTAAAATCCCTGGTGTTAATAGTTTGGGAACACACTGGTAATGAGAGTGTTAGTACTGCACTTAGTAGCAGAGTCAACATGGCCTTGACCAAACAGCCTTGGAGATTTTTACCTCTTTTGTAGAAAAAGAGGTGAAGGCTGTTATTGGCCTCCTAAGAATAATACAGGGGAAGCATTGGACACCGTTTGCGGGCTGGAGGGACTCGCTGTCCCAGAATCCTCTGTCCCAGGAGGAGAGGCTCCCTCCCATTTTCGCACACCACTGCGATTTATAGTGCTTTGGACACTGTTTGCTGGCCAGAGGGACATGCTGTCCAAGAATCCTTCACCCCAGAAGGAAGGGATGCCTCCCATTTTCCAGAACAGCCTCGCTTTATAGCTTTTTGCCATCTCCTTTGGGATGCTTTGGACACTGTTTGCCGGCCTGAGAAACTTGCTATCCCAGAATCCTTCACCCCAGGAGGTGGGGGCTGCACCCCATTTTCCTGCACCACCACGCTTTATAGCACTTTGTCATCTCCTGTAGTGCAGGTCCCGCCCGGGTGAATCCTGGACCAATGACGGGCCTGTCTTGCATCTGTCATCGCCCAGAGGAGGCTGGACTGGGCCTCCCCCCTGTCATATGCAAGGCCAGAAGGTTCGAGAACTAATCTTTTGGGGGTTTTGGGCTGGATAGAGAAAGCTCTAAGCCAATAGTTCTTTCTGGTTTGGCTGCTGTTTAGGTGTACACTAATATGCAGAACAGGAAGCTGCTGGAGACGTCCATGAAGGCCTCCACTTCTAAGAAAATTAGGGTTGCAGCTAGTAGTAACACCTTAATGGAGATCAACACCTTGACTGAGGAAGTTTAAACAATGTTGAAATCTAAACATCCCTCTGATCCTCTCCCCTCCTCGCCCCTTGAAGTTAGCGAGACTTTGAAACCTGTGGCAAAAATAGTTATACAAAAAAAAAAAACACACAAGGAAAAGAGACAAAGTTATTTGTATGTAGTCTTGCAAGCCTTTGGGACTGAGAAACAGCTGGTGACTAAACCTTTAGACATTACGCTTGCTCAAGAGACTCCATTGCCTTATTCTCCTGAAACGTTTAGCATGCCATGCAGTAATTGATATGGCCCTTTAACCAGTATGGAGCCTGATTATGATTGTGAGCTAGCTACTCTTGGGGGTCCGGGTGAATCAACCTAGTTCTTCACCATGTTTGATTCAGGCCTTGCTAAAGACCGTTGCTGACCTCATGAATGAATTAAAGGTCCTGAGACTGCAGATTAATTCCCTAACAGAGTTACACTGATTAATAACTCCTCTATTTCAACATCTGTCACTGGGTAGTTTGCAAACAATGTGCATGGCACGTCTGGCTCCCCACCCTGTCTTAGCCCAATCCTTGGCCATCCTCGCTAGCCACTTTCCGAACCCCAGAATGCAGAATACCCTAACATTTGCAGCTATCAATGCAGAGGATGAAGGTTTTTGGCAACACAGGTGGGTTTTATAATAACCACCTTCCTGCCCTTCCGCTGCATGTGGGATGTGAGCCAGGGTGCACAGGGCCTGAGATCCTAAATCACGGCTGGGATACTAGGACAAGGTTAGCAAAGTTGGCATGTGTATATCTTATGATGTTCCTTCTGCGAGTCCAATGCCCTCTCTCTTATGGGACCACAGGCTCAGGGAGTGGCAGCACTATCGATATGCATAATGCTCCAAGGTTGTTACAAGGAGGTAGAGAAGATCATGTGTTGTTGACTAACCAAGTGATCCACTGGATACGCAATGTGCTCAAATGCCTGTAAGTTACCTGCCAGGACATTGATGGGACTCTATCAGAGGGTTATCTAGACTATGTTGAATTGGCCGATAACATTATTGCTTTGGAGATGCGTTTACCTTGCCCCATGACAAGAAAGATCAGTTTAAAGTGTAATGCGTCCCAGAATTTGAATGGAGCGGACCAGAGCAACCGTCAGCATATGGGCATTGGACTAACTGAGGTTTGACCGTCATAACCAATAATGAATCCATCTGTAACGCTTACCCCTTTTAAGATGCAATACAAAGTTTGGAATTTACTTTCTTGGAACACTGCTGGCTTTATATTTTAAGTAGTTGATCCAGACTGAGGGGGTTTAATTGACTCAATTGATGTCTGTCTGCTGCAAGAAACCTGGCGTAGACTCCACATACAGGACATCGTTCACAAACTTTTACAGTCTAGCTGCATCACGGAAAGAGGTCAGTCTGCTGGTGGCCTTATCATGTGGGTAAAGAATACGTTAGCCTTTACGATTAGAGAGCTTACATTACCCACTCTGAACATTTTGGGGTTGTCCCTAGATAGGAGAGTGTCCTCTTTTTATACCTTCAATGTATACAATAGGACTAGTGGGGTGAGTAGGCTATTGATGCTATACCACCTGATGGCCTGGTAGCGGTCGCAGGAGATTTCAATGTAACCTTTGAACCCTATGGCCCCTTGCTATTCAATCTAACAGAACAGGAAGATGTATCCTTGGATACAGATTAGATCTGAAACCGGTCAAAAGTTGGTCAACAGTTGCTCATCAGTTGCTTTCAACAGGCACACTCAAACGAGATGTATTGATTACATATTTCTACCCCTACAAATGTGGTCCTCTCTGGTGGACATGGTGGTTCTTGATCAGCACGGTAGTGACCATAATGCACTTAAGCTAATCATTAACAGACCTGGCAATCAAGATCAATTGCATGTTATCTCTAGGTCTGAAATGGGCCTTTAAAACAGTAAGCACGGCCTAAAATAGCTCTGTCTACAGGAAAATGAATCCATCTTTTATCTAACATTTAAGGGCAGGTTGCTGATACTCTGGATGTGATGAAACCTTGTGGGGCCTCAAATTCAGACTGTGTCTGTAATTCTCATGAAGATCTATGTAATAGACTTGAGGCATTTCTAAGGATGGCAACAAGGGAAGTAAATCAACCACACAATGGCTCATGGTTTAGCAGCCATTGTCCATTGGCTATGGCCAACCTCATTAGGTCAGTTAAAGCTGGGAACAGAACTAAAATATCGTGGACCGGAAAGAATTATAAGACACACACTGTCCTGGGCCAAAACTACTTGGGAATATGGGGTGTGAGAGGATTTGGTAGAAGCAGCCAGGGTAGAAGACAAGCTGTTCTGGGGAATACTGGTTCATGGTAGTTGACATGCTGTTTCTCGTATCAACTATCATCTGTGACTAGAGTTATGGGTGGAACATTTCAATAGGGTATATGCAGTTAAATGTGCTACCACATCTAAAGATGTAACATTAGGGTCTGCATCACCAGAAAGAAAAGATAAACCATTGTTTTTTTTTTTCGCTCAGAGAAATTCTCGAGCCATTAAAGGCGATACCCCGTCAGCAATTACCTGGCTCTGATTCTGTCACTGGAAATTTGTATGTATCAGAATCCCTTTTCTTGGAGCCTTACTTCTATCTATTATTTCAATCAGTTCTGGAAGGTGGCCCGTTACAATGATATTCGCAGGAAGCCAAAAATTGTCCTAATTGTTTAAAAAGGGCAGTAAGGATGATCCTGCTAGATGATAGCTTAAATGGTGCTTCACAGAAATTATTTAGCTGTATTATATTGGAGGAATTGTCAGAGTGGGCTCATGCGGTTGTATATTCTCAGATCTGCAAGCACGATTTAGGAAAAACATTAGCACAGTTGAACCAAATACTAGGCTTTTGCAGTATTTATTGGAAAACTGTAGCACTATCAGGGCCAACTGTAAATGTTTTGGAAGTGCCGAAGCAGATGGGTGTCCCCGATAATCTTGTCGGTTCTTGTAAAAATACATGCCTCTAATTATGCACGAGCAAAAAAAGGAGAGCTAACTGCCCACTTCAGGACTGAGACAGATGTCTGACAGGGGTGTGTCCTGGCACCGGCCCTACTCACACTCTAAATTAATGATTTCGTAAAAGTTTTTGATTTCTCTGGTAATGCTGCTCCAAAATTGGGTTCTTATAAACTTCCCACTATGCTGTCTGCAGACGACACGCTCCTAATATTCAAAACTCAGTGCAGTCTGCAGGCCATATTAAATCACTTGCTAAGCTTTTGCAGACATAGGGGCTTGTAAGTAAATATACACAAAACCAAGTTTATAGTTTTCAAACTCTATAAAGAGGTGAGAGCGAACATTTTGGTGCAGAGGAACCCTCTGGAAGCCTGAATCTAAGCTTTATGGTTTTAGCTAATATGCATTTGCTTCTAGAGTTTTTTGATCGACAATAAAGAAGTGGCTGGTGTTGCGGTGGGCAAATTATCTTCATGCAGTCTGGCTCATTTGTAGGCGTAGTAGGAGCTTTATGAACGAGCATAAGGCTCCAGCCAGCATTCCTTAATTGTGCTCTGGACTGTTCCAGCACTGTAATACTACAGGCCATAAGAAGTTAATTCTAATACAAAAGGGGTAGATGGCCAGAGGTTTAGTGGTGTTTAGTCACCTTTTTAGCAGCAGCACTTTACTGTCCCGGAAATGTTATGTGTAATAACAACTGTTTTATTTCTTTTAATTGAGCATTTGCACTTTACAATGTTTGATTGATGGCATTACAGTGTAATTACACTTTATTGTATTTTTAAACTACTATTTACTATCCTAACTATGGCTGGTAACAGTATGGATTGTTTTTACTGTGGGTATATGGATTGTATACCCGAAGTAAACTAATTGACTGACAGAATAACAGTCTTTTTTTGATGGTTTTGGTCACCTAGTTGGTACGTGGACTGAATGTGGTCACACAAGGTACACAGTGACTACCGAGTTTATTACGTGGAGTCAGTAAAGTTTCTTAAGGACAGTCCTATCCCCTTTTTAAGTGCTTTAGATACAAGGCGTTTGGGTCCTCTTTCAATCAATTTCTTAGAGAGAATAAGCTGCCTTGAGGTAGTCAGCTTTCCATTTACAGTTTCTGCCTACACGCAGAAACTGACCATAAGGCAGGCCATCTCTAAGGCCTCTGGAATGATTGTTGGAATATAGTACGAGTGAATTATCTTCAGTGGATTCACTGTATAAGCTTCTCCCGAGCTTACCATCACATATTCTAATAGTTAGGTCAAGAAGAGATAAACCACTTTTGTTGGATTCAAATGTGTATGTAAGATGCTGGTGTGATTGGTTAAGCCACTTGATGAGCTCCAACAGGGATTCATCACTGCCTTTCCAAATCACGTCTATTATAATCTTCCACAAGCATATGGTATTAAAGTATAGATTGGATGGTGTAAGTATAAAATTTGTTTTAAAATCATCAACAAACTATGGTAAAATCTGAGACAAAAAAAGAACCCATGGGAATACCTTTTTCTGTGATAAAAAGTATCCTCAAACAAAAAGTTATTTTTAGTCAAGGTCATGTCCAGTTATGCAATACAGAAATTTGGGGGGTTAGGTCTAGTGCTGAGTAATTACCGCATTATAGTGAGTCCTTTGCTCTAAGGAATGTTGGTATACAAAAACTGCATGTCAAGTCCAACTAAGAAGTCAGCGGAGCTGTTACAATCAAAATCCTCAATCAGGTAAATTAAGGTCATACATTTACTTTGATGGGTCTTTGTCATTGGAACAAATTCTTTAATGAGTATATCAATATATTTGCTCACTTGTTCAGTGACAGAACCACAACCTGATACAATCGGGTGGCCCAGAAGATTATTGCTGTTTTTAACAAATCTTGAATAAAGTATAGGTAACCGGTATAGGTAACCGGAACAGGTGGTATGTTGTTTTTAAGAAACAAGAATTCCTTCTGACTCAGTATGTAACAGTCATAGAGAGAGCATGATTATGAGAATTTCTGCTTGGATCTCCTTAGTGGGATTGTGTTTGAGCTGGGATGTCTACGAATTTCAGTGCCGCGCCAAAGTTAAAGCCAGGCCCGGTGCCGGCGTCGAAAATGCAAGCTTCGACGTATGAAAAGCACCATAAGGCATCGGACTAAAAAAATAACAGCTTCAGAACTGAAAAAACCCTTGCTGAAGATTAATATCCCGCCAAGAACCCATCAGCAACGAAAATGCCTTCCATGCCTAAACAGTCAACGCCGAAAGTACCCTTGATGCCAAAAACTGCAAAAACATTTGCTAGAGCCAAAACAGCAATCTGGTAAGCCAATACTCACAAAACTGCAGGAAACATTTGACACCAAACAACTTTGTTCATACATTAGGACACTGGAAAGGTAGTTGCAAAACCACTTCTTTCACCAACAGACACGCTTCTCAAAATGGAAAAAGACTTTTGAAGAGGAGATCATGGGGCCAGAACCACCCAAATCCCCCAAAAAGAAGAGCAAAGATAGACACTAGCCCAATACTGTTTCCTCAGTCGCCACCTCCCCCTTCTGCTACTACACCACTACCTCTACTTTCTCCTCCACCACCTCTCATTCCTTTGCTACCAGCACCTGCTGCACCACCAGTTCATCCAACATCACTCTCCTCGAGACCAACCATGGGCATCCCCCATACCATCATCTATAGGGGACTTTAGCATAGGGGATAACTTTGACTTCTATGAGGCACCTTAATTTCCTAACCTACAGGGCGATCCAGACAATGTTGAAGCCTGGGAACATTATGACATAGACCCCCCTCGTTTATAATGATACATGCCTACACCCCTCTAAACCCTCACCACCAGACAACACAACAACTTACCACAAGGTCCTGGGTAGAGCTGCACATCACCATAAAGATGATAAGCACTAGCGGATGTGGATGACTTTTTAGTGGAAACATTAGGAATGTCTCAAAGAACAGTATAGTTCTGGCTTATGCTAAAAGGTATGCATAAGCCCGCAATAGAAATCTTTAAGCAACCAGTAAAGTCCAGAGTCTTAACCCCAAGGGTAGACAAAAAATATAGGCTTTTCCTTCTGGCCCAACATACGTCAAAGGCCATGCTCCACCAGATTCTTTGGTGGTACATACTGCCAGAAAACGGGCCAATTTGCAAGGGACTGGAGATGCTGCCCCCACTGATGAGGAGAGCTAAAAGCATGATGGGGCAGGAACATGCTTGGCTGCACAAGCAGCCAACCATCTCAGAATAGTAAATTCTGTAGCCACAACAAAGACCAATGGGATGAGATGCAGGAACTACACCAGCATCTCCTAGACCAATACAAGGAAAGAGGGGAGGAGCTAGTGGAGAAAGGCAAACTTATTTCAAATGCCACCATACAGTGTGCATTAGACACAGCAGATACAAATGCAAGGGAGGTTAATACCAGTGTCATCGTCAGGTTTTAAGTCTGATGTCCAGCAGCATCTACTCAACTTACCATTCGATGGACATTTGTTCACCCCACAAGTAGATGTGATGCTTGAAAAAATTAAGAAAGACATTGACACCACCAAAGCCATGGGTGCGCTACAAAGCTACCAACAGAGGGGTTTACTTTCATATAGGCCACTAAACAGGGGCATCAAAAACAAGTACCTTCACAGACACAGCCATTGCACAGAAGCAGCAAGGTTCCTATTAGTCTCAATATACCAAAGGGACAAACTATGGGCCATAGTACAAAAAAAAACGAGGATGAAGTTGTGGATCAGCCACCAAAAGGACCACTCCCGCTAAGCTGTGACTCTTTACGCCTCCACACTTAGCAGTAGGGGGTGTCTTCAACACTACCACAAAGACTGGTCACAAATTACAACAGATCAGTGAGTCCTTTCCATCATAAAAGATGGGTACTGTCTAGCACTCACAGCTACCCCACCCACTATATTACCACGTACACAAACTATATCAAAAGAACACCTATCACTACTACAAGAGGAGATCAAAGCTCTGATTAAAAAAAAAGGGGCCATAGAGCAGGTCCCAAAACAACATCAAGGACACAGGTATACTCACTGTACTCCTTCATTCCAAAAAAGGATGGAACTTTAAGGACTATATTAGGACTTTGGGCCTACATCCTGCCAGAGCATTTTCATATGGTAACACCCAAAGAAGTGACCCATTTGCAACAGCAAGGAGAATTCATGACAGCCACAGACCTCTAAGACGCCTCCTTCCACATTCCAATACGTCCAGCCTATCGCTGCTACCCTCGATTTCAGGAAAGGGGCCAACATTACTGGTTCAAGGTGTTGCCACTGGGAGTAACTAATGCACCAAGAGCATTCACAAAATGCCTTGCTATAGTTGCAGTTCATCTCAGGAAGGGGGAGAGGGCACGCACATGTTCCTGTATCTAGAGGACTGGCTGATCAAAAGCTCAAGCAAACAACATCTGCAGGACAATCAAAATGTTATCAACCTTTGACACAAATTAGGCAGAGTGCTCAGTACAGTAAAATCTCACCTTCAAGCCTTGCAAGTGCAGCCATTCTTAGGTGCAACCATATACTCTACTGCTGCCAAAGCCTATGTCAGTTTTGCAAGAATGCAAAAGTTTCAGTTAGCATTGCCTCTTTTTCAGCCACATTGTCAAGTTACAGTCAAAATAGTGTTGAATTTTCTCGGAATGATAGAGTCATGTATCTCCACAATGCCACATGCAAGGTTGCACATTTACCCCCTTCAATCACAATGGTCTCAAATAGAGGAACATCTACTATATCTAGTGCTGGTAGGGCCAGCAACCAATCGCTCTCTGCAGTGGTGGAAATTCAATAACCTGTTGCAAGGTCGTTCATGCAAAGCCCCAGTTCCGCAAATGACCATTACGACAGATGCATCCCTACAGAGCTGGTGGGCACATCTGCAGGATCTCACTATACATGGCCTATGGTCTCCAACTCAGAAACACTTACACATTAGTCACCTACAGCTTCTTGCAATTCAGTGAGCTCTCAAAGTTTTCAGCAACATCTTCATCAAAAAGTAATTCTAGTCCATACCAACAGCACAACTGCAATGTTCTACATTACAAAATATAGAGGCACACTCTCCATACAACTCTCACACATGCCAGCGCAGATATGGCACCGGGCCATATATCACAATATCCACCTCCTAGCAGAAGACCTACCAGAGGTGGACAATGACACTGCAGATACGATCAGCAGAATGCATCAGCAAGTACACAAGTACAAGATCGACAACACTGCGCCACTCATTTTTCCGTTGGAAACCATGGAGATAGACCTTTTTGCAACACAACAGAAAGCAAAATTCCAAAGCCTTGCTTACAGGTTTCCTCACCCACAATCCAAAGTCAAGGCTCTATGATCAACTGGTCAGGTATATTTGCTTACACTTTCCCCCCCTCTCACATTCATTTCTTAAGTAGTTCAGAAGCTCACACAAACATCATGTAATCTAATCCTAATAGCACCAACATGGTTTTGTCAAGCATGGTTCATAAACCTAATACAATTATAGGCTGTTGTAGGAAGTTGGCTCTGTATATACTATCTCAAAGTGAGAGATAGTGTGCACAGAGTCCAAGGGTTCCCCTTAGAGGTTGATAGTTGCAAAATTAGATCATTCTAATGCTCTATTTTGTGGTAGTGTGGTCGAGAAGTAGGCTTTTCAGAGGGTAGTGTTAAGCATTTGTTGTAAACACACAGGCAATAAATGAGGAACACACACTCAAAGACTTAACTCCAGGCCAACAGTTTTTATAGAAAAATATATTTTCTTAATTTATTTTAGAAACACAAGATTCAAGATTTGTAGTAAATACATAAAATGCAAGGTACTCCTCACAGGTAAGTAGGGAACTTTGAATTAATGCAGTAGTACACACAGTATAGGTTAAAATGACAATAAGCTATTTTAAAAGTGGACACAGTGCAAAAATCAACAGTTCCTGGAGGAGATAAGTTTGGTTAGGTTTTGCAGGTAAGTAAAGCACTTACACAGTCAGGCTACTGGGCATAGGCAGGCAACCGTTGGGGGTTAAAGGCAACCCCAAAGTCCCCGCACCAGCAACACAGGGCCGGTCAGGTGCAGAGGTCAAAGGAGGGCCCAAAACACATAGGCGGCTAAGGGGAACAGGCGTTCTCTGGTTCCGGTCTGCTGGCAGGTAAGTACTTGCATCCTCAGGAAGGAGACCGGGGGGGGGGGGGATTGTAGAAGCACTGGAGGGGACACAAACAGGCACATAAAACACACCCTCAGCGGCACAGGGGTGGCCGGGTGCAGCGTGCAAAGTAGGCATCAGGTTTTCTATAGGAAGCAATGGAGGGACGCGGGGGTCACTTGGGCGATGCAGGCAGGGCACAGGGGAGCTTCTCTGGCCAGCTAGTGACTGGGCTAGGAAGAGGGACGCCTGCTGGTTACTCCTGCACTGGAAGGTGGTTCCTCTCGGTCCTGGGGCTGCGGGTGCAGTGCTTGGTCCAGGCGTCGGGTTCCTTGTTACAGGCAGTCAGGGGGAACCTATGGATCCTCTTAGCAGGCGTCACTGTGGGGGTGCAGGGGGGTCGACTCAGGTTACTCACGTCATTGCAGTCGACTTGGGAGTCCTCTCTGCAGTGTTTGTTCTCTGGTGCTCGAGCCGGGGGCGTCGGGTGCAGAGTGAGAAGTCTCACACTTCCGGCAGGAAGGGAGAGTTCTTTCAAAGTTGCTTTAAAGTTGCAAAAGTTTTGCAGTTTGTGAACAGCGCCGCTGTTCTCTGGAGTTTCTTGGTCCTTCGGGTTCAGGGCAGTCCTCAGAGATCGCTGGTCCCTGTCAGATGCGTCGCTGTGCAGGTTCTTTGAGTCTGGAGACAGGCCGGTAGGGCTGGGGCCAAGTCAGTTGGTGTCTCCGTCATCTCTGCAGGGCTTTCAGGTCAGCAGTCCCTCTTCTTTGTATAGGTTGTAGGAATCTGATTTCCTGGGTTTAGGGTAGGAGCTGTAGGAAAGTAGCCTCTTTCTAGCATGGTAACCCCCACTTTCGGCCTGTTTGTGAGTGTGTGTCAATGTGTTTTTACTGTGTCACTGGGATCCTGCTAGCCAGGACCCCAGTGCTCATAGTTTGTGGCCTAATGTGTAAGCCTGTGTAGTGCCTAACTGTGTCACTGAGGCTCTGCTAACCAGAACCTAAGTGCTTTTGTTCACTCTGCTTTTAAATTTGTCACTGTAGGCCAGTGACTTCACTTACCAATTTCAATTGGCATACTGGAACACCCTTATAATTCTCTAGTATATGGTACCTAGGTACCCAGGGCATTGGGGTTCCAGGAGATCCATATGGGCTGCAGCATTTTGTTTGCCACCCAAACGGAGCTCAGACAAACCCTAACACAGGACGGCCATTGGTGCCTGCGTGAAATAGTGCACACACTATTTCACAGCCATTTTTCACTGCACTTAAGTAACTTATAAGTCACCTATATGTCTAACCTTCACTTGCTGAAGGTTAGGTGCAAAGTTACTAAGTGTGAGGGCACCCTTGCACTAGCAAAGGTGCCCCCACATAGTTCTGGGCCATTTCCCAGACTTTGTGAATGCAGGGACGCCATTACACACGTGCACTACATATAGGTCAATACCTATATGTAGCTTCGCAATGGTAACCCCGAATATGGCCATGTAACATGTCTAAGATGATGGAATTGTCCCCCCCATTCCAAATATGGTATTGGGAAGCCAATTACATGCAGCCTGGGCACTCCACCATGGACCCCCAGTACTGCCAAACCAGCTCTCTGAGGCTTGCAATGCAGCTACAGCTGCTGCCACCTCACAGACAGGGTTCGGCCCTCCTGGGGTCTGGGCAGCCCAGTCCCAGGAAGGCAGAACAAAGCATTTCCTCTGAGAGCAGGGTGTTACCCCCTCTCCGTTTGGAAATAGGTGTTACAGGCTGGGGAAGGGTAGCCTCCTGCATCCTCTGGAAATGCGTTGAAGGGCACAGATGGTGCTCTTCTTGTATAAACCAGTCTAAACCGGTTAAGGGACCCCTTCTCCCCTGCTCTGGTGGGAAACGGGACAAAGGAAAGGGGAGTGACCACTCCCCTGTCCATCACCACCCCAGGCGTGGTGCCCAGAGCATCTACAGTGTGTCCCAGACTTCAGCCATCTTGCTTTGCAAGATGTGGGGGCACTCTGGAGGGCTCTGAGTGGCCAGTGCCAGCATGTGACATCAGAGCCCCCTCCTGTTAGGTCCATACCTGATAAGGTAGCCAATCCTCTTCTCAGGGCTATTTAAGGTCTCTCCTGTGGGTTCTCTTCAGATTCTGCTTGCAAGTTTCCTTCAGGAATCCTCTGCAACAACTTCAGCATCCTCTGACCTTGGATCAACCGCAGCCTGCTCCAAGAAACGCTGTAACAAAGTTTCTACAAGAGACACTTTTCTTCAGCAACCTCAGCACCAAGTCAGCAACTGCAACAATTTCCAAGGTGTGCATGCTCTGGGGACTCCCGGTCTTCATCCTGCACCAGAAGGGCCAAAGAAATCTCCCATGGAGTGACTGAGTCAATCCCCTGCTCCAAGCAGGCACCTTCCAAGGCGACAACCGGTACCCTGGGACTCCTCTCACAGCGACGAGCGTGCTCCTAAGGACACGGAGGGTGGACATCATCGACAGACTGTCCTGAGGTCCTACTGATGCAATTTGGAGGAGGTAAGACCTTGCCTTCCCCGAGAATGACGGTACCCCTGTGTTTTGTGTCTTCTTCGCTTCCTGAGGCCTCTGTGCACTCTTTGCAAAATTCGTTCGTGCACAGCCTGGCCCAAGTCCCCAGCACTCCACCATGCGACACTCAACTCGCTGAGTTGTTCTCTGGCGGCGTGAGACCTTCTTTTGTTGTGCTGCATCAACCGCGTTTTGCACCTCCTTGGAAACCCGGATCCTAC
This sequence comes from Pleurodeles waltl, assembly GCF_031143425.1. Taxonomy (NCBI): domain Eukaryota; kingdom Metazoa; phylum Chordata; class Amphibia; order Caudata; family Salamandridae; genus Pleurodeles; species Pleurodeles waltl. The sequence continues at coordinate 693,858,968 of NC_090447.1, forward strand.
AGCTTCTGGGGGTGTTGGCTGGCATCCTGAGGCCTCTCCAAAGTGCTGAGAGCCCCCCTTCCTCCTCACACAGAGTTGAGGCCCCCAGGTCCCTCCTGGGTCCATCCAGCCCCATTTTGATGAAAAACGCACTTTTGTCGTAGCCAAGGCTTGTTGGTGCCTTCCAACACGAAATCTCATCTGCAACGATCTTCACGCCGTGAGACATCTTTTGCATTACGCAGCAACCCGCTGGCATCTTCCTAGGGTGAATTTCTGCAGTCTTCTACTAACCGGGGACTCTTCTTTTGCACCCTCTTCTAGGTTGGCAGGGGCTCCTGTCCTTCCTGGAACTTCTTTCAACTTCTGGACTTGGTCCCCTTCCTTTGCAGGTCTTCAGGTCCAATAATCCAGCAGTTGTTCTTTGCAGACTTGGTTGGCTGCTGCAAAATCCCAAAAACGAGGTGTAGTGTGTCCTAAGGAAATGTGTGGTACTTAACTCCTGCTTTTCTATTCTCTGGGGTGGGGTAATTTACTTACCTTTACTGTATTCTTACTCTCCAAGCAATTCTGCACACACTACACTTATCTAGGGGGAAATTCGTGATTCACATTACACTTTTTTAGTATGTTGTTTGTGTTGCCCCTAGACCTATTTTCTCCCATTGCATTCTATAGGATTTCTTACTGTTTGCATTGTTCTATGACTATTTACTTGTCTAATTTAGGTGTCTAGTGTATATATTGTGTATAATACTTACCGCCAGAAGGAGTATTGTCTCTAAGATATTTTTTGTACTGTGTCACCCCAATAAATACCTTTATTTTTGGTACCACTGAGTATTGCCTTTACTTGTGTATAAGTACTGTGTAACTATAAGTGGTAGTGGATGAGCTTTGCATGTCTCCTAGTTCAGCCTAAGTTGCTCTGCTATAAGTGCCTCTATCAGCCTAAGCTGCTAGAACACTACAACATTCACTAATAAGGGATAACTGGACCTGGTATAAGGTGTAAGTACCCAAGGTACCCACTACAAACCAGGCCAGCCTCCTACAGTAGCCAATGGCTATTGTCCTGGAGGGTGGCTACACCCTCTTTGTGCCTCCTCTCTGAGGGGAGGGGGGCACATCCCTAATCCCATTGGGGGAATCCTCCAATCTCAAGATGGAGAATTTCTAAAGGCAGGAGTCACCTCAGCTCAGGGCACCTTAGGGGCTGTCCTGACTGGTGGGTGACTCCTCCTTGTTTTCCTCATTATCTTCTCCAGCCTTGCCGCCAAAAGTGGGGGGAGTGGCCAGAGGAGCGGGCATCTCCACTAGCTGGGATGCCCTGGGGTGCTGTAACAAAAGACAGGAGCCTTTGAGGCTCACCGCCAGGTGTTACAGTTCCTGCAGGGGGAGGTGAGGAGCACCTCCACCCAGTACAGGCTTTGTTCCTGGCCACAGAGTGACAAAGGCACTCACCCCATGTGGCCAGAAACTCGTCTGGTTGTGGCAGGCTGGCAGAAACTGGTCAGCCTAGCACCAGGAATCGGACTGGTATTCAGGGGGCATTTCTAAGATGCCCTCTGAGTGTATTTTACAATAAATCCCACACTGGCATCAGTGTGCATTTATTGTGCTGAGAAGTTTGATACCAAACATTCCAGATTTTAGTGTAGCCATTATGGAACTGTGGAGTTCCTGTTTGACAAACTCCCAGACCATATACTCTTTATGGCTACCCTGCACTTACAATGTCTAAGGTTTTGCTTAGACACTTTAGGGGCATAGTGCTCATGCGACTATGCCCTCACCTGTGGTATAGTGCACCCTTCCTTAGGGCTGTAAGGCCTGCTAAAGGGGTGACTTACCGATGCCACAGGCAGTGAGAGGTGGGCATGGCACTCTGAGGAGAGTGCCATGGCCACTTAGTCATTTTCTCCCCACCAGCACAAACAAGCTGTGAGGCAGTGTGCATGTGCTGAGTAAGGGGTCCCCAGGGTGGCATAAGACATTCTGCAGCCCTTAGAGACCTTCCCTGGCAACAGGGCCCTTGGTACCAGGGGTAACATTTACAAGGGAGTTATCTGAGTGCTGGGGCTGTGCCAATTGTGGGAACAAAGTTACAGTTTAGGGAAAGAACATTGGTGCTGGGGCCTGGTTAGCAGGGTCCTGGCACACTGTCAATCATAACTGGCATCAACAAAAGGCAAAAAGTCAGGGGTTAACCAGGCCAAGGAAGCAGCTGAACCTAGCAATCTGGCTCCTGAAGTCTTATAATTTGGATACCTCAATCTACCTCACGAATGCATGACTATTCCAAAACAAGCTTGCAGGCCAATCATACAAGCCATTACACAGCCAAATGAAAGAGGTTTGCCCATTACTGCTCGCCCCACAAATCCACAACTTTTTCCAACAGTGCAAGACTGTGTTATCTATTACATTTACCACAACCAGGCCTGACATATGCCTCTGTTAGACTACACTTAGTAGCACTTGCTGCATACATGCAAAACAGGCATATGCCGCTGTTCAAAATTTGAGTAATTAAAGCATTTATGGGAGGACAAAAAAAAAGTCATTCCACCCTCCATCCTACCAGCGCCAGTCTGGAACCTCAATACTGTTCTCACCAGACTCACGGTCCACCATTTGAACCACTACATTCATGTGATTTACAGTTACACAAATGAAAAGTAGCATTCTTAGTAGTTAGCACATCTCTTAGGTGAATAAGCGAACTTCAAGCACTCACTCAAGAAGAACCTTTCTTCCAAATTCCCACATTCCATGCAAATCAAACATTTGCGCAACCAGTATTCTTTCCTAAACCAGCTATTCACACCCTCAATGTTAAAAGAGCATCAATGTACTACATCAAGACAACAAAACTACTTGTTGTTGCCTTTTCAAACCCACAAAAGAGTTCCGCGTCTAAGGCTGGAACCGAAAGATGGCTAGCAAGATGTATTCAGACTTGCTACCACTAAGCTAAGCGACTGCTGCCTGTAACTCCATGAGTTCACCCCACACGCAAAAAATGAACTTCAATGGCTTTCCTAGAAAACATCCCATTAGCAGATATCTTTAAAGCAGCTAACATGGAATAACCCACATACATTCACAACACACTATTGTTGATGTATTAGCTAATCAACAGACTAGATTGGGTCAGCCTGTATTACAAACACTTTCACACATCTACGTCAACCACTAGCTAACCACCACTTTTGGGGAGCACTCCTTTACACTGGATGCTACACATATGTATCTACAGCCAACACATGCTACAAATGGAATATGTTACTTACCCTGTAAGAATCTATTCGTAACGTGTAGTGCCACAGGATCATATGCACCCACTCTCCTCCCTGGAAGCTACTATCTGTTTTACTGGCTACTACAACACTCAACATTATCTTGATTTCCCCCACATGCTCAATCTTCCCGTCTCTACACTGCTCCTGTCCCAAGCTCACCAGATGAGCCGAAAAACAACAAAGGAGCTGATGAACATGTGCAATACAGGCTATAGGACAAGTCGCAATACCTCGTGAATCGAAAGTCTTCTTCGAAGAAAAACAAGTTGCAAACGTCCGAGCCCAACACTAGATTACAGGAGTATGCTAAGCATATGAATCTACAGCAGTACACACTACAAATGGATGCGTACAGGGCAAGTCACATATTCCTAATAGTGATATCTTGGAATGGCAACAGCCTTCAAGACCATATTAAGAGAGGGGCAGTCCTCAGATTTATGAAGTGTTTCTACCAGGCTGCATTGTATCTTCAGGAAATGAACCTTCTTGGGACCTGATGCCCTGTCCAAGCCAGGTATGGTTATGACAGGGTTTTCCACACAGGGCACAGATCCAGAGGTCTGCAATCCTCTTAGACAAAACCTTCTGACTGTCCAGCTCTCAACTCACTAGAGACCTCTCCAAGAGATAGGATGTGGTAGAGGGTTATCTAGGCGGGAAGCAATACAGCCACATTAGCACATACATTCCTCTGCTGATAGCAAGAACCTCCCTTAATGATATTAGAGAGGTATTCGTGGGTTTACCCCAAGGCCTGACAATACCAGACTGAATCTGAACACAGTATTGGGCCTTACACCCGACTTCACTGGGGCCAAAACAGCAAAACCACAAAAAAAATCCTGTCCTGGTGGAGTGGGCAATTGCCATGGGCCTCGGTGATGTCAGACTAGAGTGCCACCCTCTAGCCGCTAAATACATCCACGTTTTGGAGGTGCATGTCAGCATGTCTAGAACTGAATACCTTTTCTTTCCGGCAGCAGATGTGCTGTGTACAACTGCAGCAGCCATCCTTCCTCAGAGAATCTCTGCTCACTCCTAAGTTACAGGACAGGTGGAGACCCCTGAGGTGAGGTGGAGGGAGAGGTGGATTGAGTTTGGAGTCTGACCAATGTGGAATATGACTGCTTGGTGCCTGGTTGACACACAATGCTCAAACTACTTACTGCAAGATCTGAAATCCTTACTTCGAACTCGATGTGGGCTCAGTGGAATCTGCTGGGACGATATGGGACACAAGGAAACCACCCTGCAGAGGCAGTCTAAGGCCTTCCTGATAAAGAATAACAAGGAGAAAAAACAAGTGTCAGACCTGGAGGCAAAATCTCCTGTACTTGAGCATGAATATCTTACAAGGAGAGATGAGAGAATCCAACATCAACTGGTGATGGACAGAGCCTTGCTGCACCAACTCTGTTGGAAGCTCAGTAGTGCCGGATTGTCTCAAAAAGACACATTTAGAAGTAGGATAACATGTTTGGGAAGCTGCTCTATTGGTGGCAACCACAGATGTTAGATAAAGTGTAATCCCCGATCTAAGGGGTTTCCTTGAGAGACAGGTCTTCACATCAATAGAAATCTTGTCTGTTTTTGTCTCCTACTACAGGGACCTTTGTGGGCAGTGGGAACCATGGGACCATAGGAACTCCAACACCCTTATCGCAGATCTCCCATTGGAGACCGCTGGACCAACCCCTCACAATAGAGGAGACTGAAACAGTTAGAGGTGATATGAAGCGGCAAAGACAGCGCAGCCAGATGGGTTCCTGCATGAATACTATACCAAATTCAAATCATCCCTCCCCAATCCCCCCACTTTCTGAATATGTATCAGGGAGGCTGGTTTCCTCCTAAACTCAACCTAGCCATTATCATGGTCCTACACAAGCCAGGATGATCCCAGATCAATCCACATCATATATCGCCCAGTCTCCCTCATCAACGCAGTTATCAAGATTTATGCCAAGGTGCTGGCTAACAGACACCTCCAGGTAGCAACCTCACTTGTTCATCCAAATTAATGTGGGCTTATCTCCCACTGCAGCACCCAAGAGCGTATTCTCAAAAGTCCACATTTCCTTGGCACAGCAAAGGTTTGGGGATCCCTCTGCACTTATGTTTAAAGATTTCAAAAAAGTATTTCACTCCCTGAACTGATGCTTTCTGTCCTAAGTATTCCCTTCACATGTGCTTTGGGACCCACTTTATTTTGTTCATGTAAGTCCTATATACCCACCCTGAAGCACAGATGAAAGTGAATGGCAACCTCTCATCTTCGCTTCTGATTTCTAGAAGAACGAGAAAGAGATGACCTGTCTCACTTATCCCTTTTGCCCTAACTAGTGATCCCATGGTGGTATGGGTGTGGTGTGACACCCAGGTATAAGAGCTTCGCTGGAATCATGATTGGGGGAAGAGATTGCTCTCTATGATGAGAACATAGCAATTTTGCATGTCAGTCTCATTACACAGATCCCAGACTTATTCAGATACTATAATTCTATAGTGAATCATCCTGCCTTAAGGTCAACAGGTCAAAGTCACTGCTGATTCTGCTTAAAAACAAGAGAGAGACTGACTGGCGATTTTATCTTCAAGTCTTTAGACTTAGTTTACAGTAACCAGGAATACACACTGCCCTGGAATCAGGACTCAACTGGTGCGTTAATCTTACCACGCTCTTGGCTCGGACCCGAAGAACATAAATAAGTGGTATAACCTCCTTCTTACAATTCTTGGAGGAGTAGCATTGTTTAAAAAGATGGTTGTGTCAAGGTGTCTACATTTTTCCCTTAGTGACCCCTCAGACCTAGTTTGCTTACCTGGCGGACAAGGTGTGATCTTATCTCTGGGCAACCAAAACACCCCGCATTAATTTCAACAAGTGTACATAATTCACCTATGATGAGGGAATGGGAATGGCAGACCTCCGGCTTCATCTCTGAACATCACAGACCCATGGTATAAATGGCTAGCTGTTTGGCAGACATAAAAACCCTGCTTTTCCTGTTGCAGGAGAACTGATTGTTCAGACTAATAGGGTTGGGTTATTGTATGAGGATCTTCTTGCAGACTTGCTACTGGATGTCACTAAGGTAGTTCTCAGTGTTAGCGGCTTCCTTTGATATTGACTCAGTGGGATTGGAAAACTCAGGCAAGAGACATCCCTCTGTCAGGGCAGATGACTTCTACATAGTGCTCTTCTCGAGGGGTTTGAAAGGTGGGACCTCATTGAAGTTTCAGAGCTTGAGGATATTTGGCAAGGTGCACAATTTAAATCGTTTCAGAATCCTCAAGCAGACATTTACCTCCACAGAAAACAATTCTACGGGTACTTATGGGTGCAGCTAATCAGTCTGCACTGATTGAGCCTTGAATGAGCCTTTGGAATAGAGCCCATAAGAAGCCACAATACCCAAGGTCTACTTTGGAAAAGTGGTATCTCACGGATCTATAAATCCCTAATTATTAATGCATCAGACCGCTTCATGGTCCATGAAAAATGTTGGGAGAGATCGGTTAGCTCCCTTGATGAAAGTAATTGGAGTGATGATAAAATAGTCTTCAGTGATTTGGTGATTTCTTCAGGGCTATGCTTCATACAACTAAGCTACTTACTCACTGTATACTTTAAAACCTCTGCCGCCCCTGCGCTTCAGATGCATTGCTAGTTAATGTGATTCCTTTCTTATGCAACAGAATTGTCCTATCATACTAAAATACTGGTCTGCAATATTCTCTACCCTCTCCAAAATAACAGGAAAGCTGACCACACTGCACTTCTAGGTATCCTGGAGGACATGGGTGGCCACAAAGGAGAGCGTGCCTTCAGTGGGACAGGGAATATGGAAGCCCAACACTGGAAGTCTCCTGGCCCCCTTCACTGACCGAATGCTAGGCAGGACTGGACTGGAACACAAAGCTGTAGGAACCTATCTATAAAACTAGGGGCTGGCCGTACAAGCGTGGTAGGCTCCTGGAAAGCTTGGCGGGATGATTATAATTTGCAGTGTGTATTATGGTCTTCTCAGGTGAATCCATACAATTGTGATTGCAGTGCGCTTTTGCATGTTTCCGAATTAATTAATACAATAACATTGTTGTTAAAAAAATTAAGAAATAAAAAAATAAGGCAAATAAAACCAGGACATGCAAGCACTGTCTGAGGCCGAGATACGAGCTCAAACACCATTATAGTCACATACATTAAATATGCCACAACACTAGACCGATTGCTGATGTTAAAGTATGGGGTGTACCAAAGTCAATTTTGGGGTCTTCAGAAATGTTTCTGTCTCTAGTCACTTGCAAGAGGTGGTTTTTTTCCTGAGGAATTCAGATTTGGGAAAGTAACTCAAGGGTGTGAAGTAGGATTACTACCTTGCTTCATGAGCACTGAGGAGGAGGATTACAGGTAGGTAGTGGGTCATGGACAGTGATTCAAAGCAGCTCTTTCGATGGCAGATGAGGAATTGTTTACATTTTGTTTTTTGTGTGAATGAACAAATAACCACCCTCTGAATGGCCTCAGAGTGCTTCAAGTAAAGGTACATATAAAACATTAGTGGGTGGAAGGATGGTTCTTTGAGTATACCTTGTAATGCAGGACTAAGTAGACCATCAGATAGGGGTCCAGAACACAAAGAAAACAGGCCAATAAATACATCCCAAAAAGATGACAGAGCCATATAAAACACTGAAAGTCAAGGGTAATTAAGAAACACCAGTCTTAGTTGTCAGACCAGCCATAATGTTTCATCATTACTATAGTCTTGCTCTGCAGAAAAAAAACAATTAACATCGCTAGTGAGATAAGCTAGAGCACAACTAAAGCATATAAATGGACTCCACACAGATGCAGGTACCTACAGAAAGGTCGAGATGGGAGCCTAAAGCTAGGCAGCACACGGACCCTGTGCTCAAAAGCAGAATATAGCATAGGTGCTTGTATGACATGCCCCTTTAAAGAGGAGGGCTCAAGACTAGTCAAAGATATTCTTACACGATACCATAAGGAAGCAACTGAGACAGCAAAGAAGGCATTTGAGGCATGGTCAATCTAACCCTTAGTGGCCCGACTGAACGGAAAATCCAGGGGACTAAAAGGAGTCCTGTTAGACATCCTTAGATGAGTTCCATGCCAAAGTAGTAGGGGGGGATGAAATATCAAGGCTACATTTGACAAAAATAGGCACCAAAACAGTCATTTGCTTTGTAATAAGTAAAACTTAAACCAGGGGCCTTTAGGCAAAGTCTCTGAGAAAGCAAGTTCCAGTAATCCATAACTGATGGGCTGAGCCCACTGATGACATCAGAATCATGGTAACCAAGTTGGAGGTACTGGTTTTCCTGTGGCCCTTCTCATCTAGAAAAATCAACATGCAAATTCTTTGAAGCCTGGTTAGTTAACAAGGCAGCAATGTCTTACAAGATGGGGCTTTGATACCAGTTATATGGACGAGCCTGCTGCTGAATTTTGAGCCTTTGTGGTTCTAAGCAATGCTGCTATGAAATGGATCAAGATCTACAGCAACTTTTGCCTTGAAAACTACCCTAGGATTGTGCTGATGATGGTATTTGCCCAGCAGCAGTGCAGGCCTTGGGTTTAAGGTCTATAAAACGCAGCTTTGTTATTCGGTTGGATTAACCCGGAGACCCACAATGGAGTAAAAAAAAAACAGTGCAACATACTATTTCTCTTCTGCTTCTGGAAACCTAGTGAGGGATGGCAGTCTGGTTCACTCAGTACTGCAGCCTTTTTAAATATGGAATATGAATTCCAAAGAAGAAAGCAAACATAATTTACCAAAGGCCCATTCTCAGCAGGTGCATTTTGTGTTTGTTAGCTTACACAAATTTAAGTTGCAGACCTAGCACTGTTTAAAACTGTTTAGCTGTGAAGTACAAACAAATCCAAGAAACTGAACAAATAGGCAGCATTCAGGAGGGCTCCTGGGCACAACAAACATCACTGAAGCAGCAAAAGAAAAGTATGGGTGAGGGGAAACAACACACAGTAAGCAAACTCATTCTGCCTTGTACGACCAGTGTAAGACCAAGAAAATTAACTCTGGTATGAAAGTTGTAGGCAAGCAAGGTACTGGGTATATTCTGGGTAGGCCTTCAAAGCACATTCAAATCCAAATTAGCCTTTAATGCTGTGCAAAAAGGAACTCTGGGCATCTCCTATGCTGGTGCAGATAACCAATGAACTAAAAGTCATAGGCTGAAAGCCAGTGAAGATACCTTCTAAATTTCTTGAAAGCCTCCCAGGTTGCTAAACAATAATCCAAACAATTCTGTTCAAGATGAGAAAATGAGACTAAATCTTTAAATGGTTGCTGGACCTTTCTTGTTCAAAGCCTGAGTCATGTACATCTTCACAGGAGATGGTACTGTGGATGGAAGGAAAATGTTACTTACCCAGTAAGCATCTGTTTGTAGCATGTAGTGCTGTATACTTGCATGCACTTCCTACTTCTGCAATCTAAAGATGGGTCCAGATGGTTGCAGGTTGTTTTTCTTTGATAAGTCTTTTGAGTCTCCAGGTATAGGGGCTACTACATTTGCTGGTAATGCGCATGGGAATCAACTCCATTGTTAGATTGTTGTTCCGCAGGACGGTGAGAAGGGAGTGTAGTGTAAAATTAAGAAATTATATAGCCATGCACATAAATTTATGAATATTATGAATAAAAAAAACTGAAACAGCCACAGGTATCCAGAGAGGCGAGTGTGCACATGTGAATCTACAGCCAAACATGCCTCAGATACACATGCTCTGCATAGAATGCACAGCAGTGCCTCTCCAAAGCAGCGGATAACCTGTGGGTGTTGCAGAGGCCGGAATAGCTATGGGAATGTTACTTAAAAAGGCCATAGTTGCTCCTTTTTTTGCAAGTGGAGTGTGCTCTACGAGCACTAGGCAATGGCCTTTTGGCATTCACATAGCAGGTTTGGATACAGTTAACAATCCACCTCGCTATGCCAGATTTGGATATAGGATTGCCTTTGTGTGGTGATAAGAAGGCAACAAAAAGTTGTTTTGTTTTCGTGAATGTTTTTAGTTCTATCAATGTAGAACATAAGCATCCTCTTTACGCTCTGTAAGCAACAGAATCTGGGTGCGGAAAGACTGGTAATTCAGCAGTTTGATTTAGATGAAATTGAGATAGGACTTTTGGTAAAAGGTTTGGAGTGGTGCAGAGAACTACTGTATCTTTGTGTATTTGGAAAAAGAGTTCTTGTAGGGCTAAGTCCTGGAGCTCACATACACGCGTAAGTGAAGTGATTGCAACTATGAATGCCACCTTCCTTGTCAGAACTTGAAGAGGACATGCATGTAGAGGTTCAAATGGTGGACCAATGATCACTCTCATAAGTCCTTCCATAAAAGCTTTAATGACTGAAATTTTCAAAAAAAGAGAAAAATGCTGTCTATTCTGAAGGTAAGAAGATACAGCTGCTAGATGTAACCCTATTGAAGTGTACGCTAAATCTGCTTTTCACAAATGAAGGTACAAAAAAGAATACCCTGCACTAGTACTTTGAAGGGGTCCCACTGTTTGGATAGACAGCAGACAAAACATTTCCATTTTGCTGCAACAGATGCTCTAGTAGTGGTTTTACATACCTCTTTCGAAAATCCATGCATTTATGAGGTAGTTTAAGGTTTCCAAACTCTATGACTTCATGAGCCATGAGATTTAGGCCCTCATTATGATGTTGGCAGTCTGGGCCGCCATGCCAGCGGTGGCAGTAATACCGCTATCCGGCATGGCAGCCCAGACCGCCACATAATGAAGACAGGGAGCACCGCCAGGCCGCCTCCGACAGGCAGCCTGACGGTGGACGGCATCATTATCCCGCCAAGGAAAGGCTGGCGGAAGGGGTGCTCTGGGGCCCCCCTGCACTGCCCATGCACTTGGCACAGGCAGTGATCTGCGCGACGGGTGTAGCTGCACCCGCCGCACAGAGGCATTGACGGCGGCTCCATGTGGAGTCGCCGGCAATTTCCCGGACAAGCATTCTGCTGGGCCGGCGGGCGGAAACAATGTTTCCGCCCGCCGGCCCAGCAGAATGTATATTATACGGCCGGCGGAGTCCCAGGGGGGCTGGCGGTCTATAGCAAGACCGCCAGCATGAACACAATGAGGGCCTTAATTCCTTGGGATTTGGGTGCCTGATTTGACCATGGTTCTGAGTGAGAAGGTCTGGGTTGAGGGGAAGCTTCTTGTGAGGAATCACCGATAGTTCCAGAAGAGTGGTGAACCACAGCTGCCTGGCACGCGTGGGGCCACCAGCATCAACTTTGGGATTGTGTGCCTGAGCTTCCGAACCAGAAACGGAAGGCAAGGGAGAGGCGGAAAAGTGTAGGCAAATATCCCTGACCATCATCATCAACAGATACTTTATTCGGTTCAGAAAAAAACATATAAGACATAATCAATTATATACATGATTCTCATACATACAATAAATAACAAAGTTAATAAAAAAAATTGAATACTGAAAGCAGCATATACAAAATTTTGCACAGCCTGTATTATCCCTTCATTTCCAAGGATGTGTAAATAAAAAAAGCAAGGTAGCTTGTGCCCACGGACAAAAATATTGGACATAAAAACCTTCTCCTGGGCTCAATATATAAACTACAGAAGAGGACAAAGTGCAAAGTGCTTTGGAGTGATTTGCCATCACAACGACATGGCAGAAGTTTCTTATACCAAGTGCCTTGGGTGGGGAAAGCTACTAAGTAGTGTATAGTCTTCAAAAGTAGTCTAGTGAGTAAAAACCTATGCCGCTCAGAGATAATAGTAACAAGATATAACATAGGATGTAATTGCTGTAGCGGGCCACCTCTCCTGTTCCCTGGCTGTGTCAGTCATTAAATTTGAATCATAAATAGGATGCCAGTATAGCTCCTTGATCCTATTATTATCCCGTCCCGCTAAAGAATCAGGGGCAAGAAAATATTCCCCTGCCCCAAGACGGAGGAGTATGGAATGAACATATCTGACCCAGGGTATGTCCATCAACGTGTCAATGACAAACAGTCCTTAATCACTGATCTACACAAATGGGCTTTGGGATTTGACCAAACTTTTAACCATAACAATATAGGTTGGGGTTTTATATGGTCAGATATGCCCTCAGGCCTACTTCTTCATGACAAAACGCTGTTGGGGTGGATTGTGGGACTGCTAATAACCTTCTTAAAAACTTCTTTTCAACTACCTGGAGACTTGAACAATCAGTGTAACCCTATACCCCTGCTCCAAATGATGCAATAGAAGAGTGTTTGCTATTAAAAACAGTCAAAATTTCTTTAACTGGTTTGTGCCCCAACTTTTTCGAAAATCTAAAAAGAGCATATATCCCTGACCAATTCATTCAGACTGCATTGCCCTTGGACTGGGTTGGACTTTGGTGAGGGAACCTGGAGGCGCAGTGTGGGCATTTTCTGTTTTCTTTTGTTGCAAATAGGTCTAGATCTGCAAACCCCCACTTTTGGAAAAGAAGGATCCAAGACTCAAGGGTGGAGTTCCACTTTATGGACTTGTTGCTGCACCCTGATGAGGAGGTCGACAAAGTTGTTGTGTGTCCCTGGGAGATGTTCCGCTATCAGGTGATAATTGCTGCAAATGGCCCAAAGCCAGATTGCCTGCGATAGGCAAGACAGTTGTAGAGATTCTCCCCTCACCCTGTTTTTGCTTCACAGTACATGGTTGTCATGATGTCTGTATGTATTAAGAGTACTTTGTTGATGAGGTGAACTGTAAACACTGAGTGCTAGGTGAACAGCTAGACGTTCCAAGTAATTGATGAGCATAGTCAATGTTTGGGATCCCAGACACCTTGGACTGTGAGATCCTGCAGGTGAGCGCCCCACCCTGTCTGAGAGGCATCCGTTGTTAGAATGATCTGTGGAACAGGGTGTAGAAAAGGTCGCCCCTTTTGAAGGCTGGTCTTGTTCCAACACTGCAGAGATCAATGGGCACAGCTGTCTACCAGCACTAGATCTTCTAAACGACCCTGTGTCTGAGACCACTGACGTACTAGACATTCCTGTAACATGCACATGTGAAGACAGGAGTGTGGCACTATGGCAATGCAGGAAGCTATCATGCCTAAAAGCCTCATGACACATTTTCCAAGGACATGGTGATTGGAGCGGAACTGCAAAAGTTGTGTCTGAACGTTTTGTATTCGTACTACTAGGCACTTTGTGAACACTCTTAGGGCAGCTTTAACTCCGAAAGGGAGTGCTTTGAACTGGTAGTGTTGTCCGGCTAACACAAATCTGAAGTATTTGCGATGTGCTGGGTGTATAGGAATGTAAGAGTAGGCATCCTTTAAATCTAGTGTTGAGAGAATATCCCCTTGTTGAAGCAGTGTGATCATGTCCTGAAGTGTGACCGTGTGAAAATGCTCTGACAGGATGTAATGATTCAAAGGCCTGAGATCTAGAATAGGCCTTCATTACCCTTCCTTTTTGGGAATAAGAAAATGTAGGTAGTATACCTGTTTCCTGAGGTTGTTGAGGAACGGATTCTATAACACCTTTGCTTAGTTGAGCCTGCACTTCCTGTTTGAGCAGAATGATATGTTCTGGTGAAAGTTTGGGAGCGCAAAGGGGGTTGTTTGGAGGTGTGGAAATGGACTGCAGACAATAACCATGTTCGATAATATCCAACCCCCATTGATCTGTTGTGATAGATTGCCATGTATAAAAATTGTTGAAGACATCCCCCAACAGGTGCTAAGTAGCCGGTAGGAAGGTGAAGGGAGTCACTGTTTGTGAAGTCAACAACTTGCAACCATCTGGACCCATCTTTAGATGGCAGAAGTAGGAAGTGCATGCAAGTATACAGCACTACATTCTACAAACAGATGCTTACTTGGTAAGTAACATTTTCCTTCCATCCACAGTACCATCTCTTGTGAAGATGTACATGACTCAGGCTTTGAACAAGAAGGGTCCAGCAACCATTTAAAGATTTAGTCTCACTTTCTCATCTTGAACAGAATTGTTTGAAGTGGAGGAGCCTCTAGAGGAGGGTAGTTTACCACATCCTCTGTTATTATTTCCCCTCTAGGGACCTTTGTAAAAACCTCTATGGGACGATGAATGGGGTTGTCCCTTTTGATAAGTGGATGAAGTGTCCGTGGCGGTTGTTTGGAGGCTGTCTTATATACTGGCCTTCGAAAGGCCAGTAAGAACTAGGAGTTTGGAAAGTGCCCATGGACTTGGGCACCTCATTATCTTTTTTCATCTTTTCAAGTGCCTGATCTCCCTGGCGGGGCAAAATTGTGTTCTTGGTCAAAAGGTACATTGAGGAGGTTTGCTGTACCTCAAGTATGAATACAGAAATGCATAGCCAAGCATGCTGGCGCATGAGAACACTGTAGATGATGCCACATGAAGTCGTGTCAGCAAAGTCCATGGCGCAGCAACTATCATTATTAAATAGAAGCTGGCATCTGCTGATGATTTCTTGACTTCTCTTTCTGTGCTCCTCTGGGAGATATTGGAGGAGCTCCTCCATTTCGTCCTAGTGGGCATGGTCATACCTAGCAAGAAGGCCTTGAGTGTTGGCGATGCGCCAGTAGTTGGCGGCTTGAGCAGTAACCCGCTTTCCAGAGGTATTGATGAGTTTGCTCTGCTTGTCAGGGAATCTGCAGGAATTTGCAAAGACATGGTCTGAGGGAGAGACTTTGTATTTCTTCTCCGCATGCAGGGTGATGATAAGTGCCCTGGCAGGATCCTTAAAAATGTCCTCTGCATGTCTCATCATTCTCTTAAGAATGGGAAAGTATTATGTGGCTTTGTGGGATGTATTGAGTGTTTTGAAGAGGAGATCACCCTCAATCGGCTCTTTGTATAGGCGCACCTGATGATAAGTAGCCACCCTTCCAAAGAGCTCCTAAAAGGAGGTTGTTTGATCTGGTGGGGAAGGTCTGGCTAGATAAACATCTGTCAGTGTCGGTGTAAGGGTCAACATCCTATTGTGACCATGGGTCTGTGTGGGAAAGTTACTGTAGTGTCCCCTGCTCCTCCACATCATGAGAAGAGTAGGGGGAGCCTGATGTAACGTCAAGGGGGCTACCATGAGAATGAGGTTGTGAACGGGACAGTGGTGGTGTAGTTGGTGGTGGTGAAGGATGCAAAGGAGGGTGTATGTCACCAGAGTCTCTATCCCCCCTTTTAAGTTTAGCCGGAGGCCTAGGAATGCCAATGGCCTCTTCAAAAGTAAGCTGCCTCTTCAAAGGCATGGAAATGACAGCATTAACCAGAACATGTCCAGTTTGACGTTTGATATAAAGCCATTGTAGGAAGTTGGCTCTGTATACACTATTTCAAAGTAAGAAATAGTGTGCACAGAGTCCAAGGGTTCCCCTTAGAGGTAATATAGTGGCAAAAGCAGATCATTCTAATGCTCTATTTTGTGGTAGTGTGGTTGAGCAGTAGGCTTATCAGAGGGTAGTGTTAAGCATTTGTTGTACACACACAAGCAATAAATAAGGAACACACACTCAAATATTTACTCCAGGCCAATAGGTCTTCATATTGAAAAATATATTTTCTTAGTTTATTTTAAGAACCACAGGTTCAAGATTTACAGTTAGATACTTTAGGAACTTTGAATGAAAACAATATCATGTACAGTCTTTGTAAAAATGGCAATAAGCTATTTTCAAAGTGGACACTGCAAAAATCAACAGTTCCTGGGGGAGGTAAGTAAAGGTTAGATTATGAGGTAAGTAAAACACTTACAAGTCTCAGTCCTGGGGCATAGGCAGCCCACCGTTGGGGGTTCAAGGCAACCCCAAAGTTACCACACCAGCAGCTCAGGGCCAGTCAGGTGCAGAGGTCAAAGAGGTGTCCAAAATACATAGGCGCCTATGGAGAACAGAGGTGTTCCGGTTCCAGTCTGCCTGCAGGTAAGTACCTGTGTCCTCGGGGGGCAGACCAGGGGGGTTTTGTAGAGCACTGGTGGGGGGGGACACAAGTAGGCACACAAAACACACCCTCAGCGGCACAGGGGCGGCCGGGTGCAGTGTGCAAAGCAGGCGTCGGGTTTCAGGAAGAAAACAATGGAGGGACCCGGGGGTCACTCTAGCGGTGCAGGCAGGCAGGCACAGGGGGGCTTCTCAGGTCAGCCACAACCTGGGCTAGGCAGAGGGTCAGCTGGGGGGTCACTCCTGCGTTGAAGTTCAGTTCCTTCAGGCCCTGGGGGCTGCGGGTGCAGTCGCGGTCAGGGGGAGCCTCTGGATTCTCTCTGCAGGCATCGCTGTGGGGCTCCAGGGGGTCGTCTCTGGCTACTCACGGGCTCGCAGTCGCCGGGGAGTCCTCCCTGTGGTGTTGGTTCTCTGCAGGTCGAGCCGGGGGCGTCGGGTGCAGAGTGTAGAGTCTCACGCATCCGGCGGGAAATGTGAAGTCCTTGGAAGTTGCTTCTTTGCTGCAAAGAAGTTGCAGATTTTGAACAGGGCTACTGTTCACAGGAGTTTCTTGGTCCTTTAGTCCAAGGCAGTCCTCTGAGGCTTCAGAGGTCGCTGGTCCCTGTCGGATGCATCGCTGGTGCAGGTTTTCGAAGTTGGAGACAGGCCGGTAGGGCTGGGGCCAAAGTAGTTGTCGTCTTCCTCTTTCTCTGCAGGCTTGTAGGTCAGCAGTCCTTGTTTCTTCAGGTTGCAGGAATCTGATTTCCTGGGATCTGGGGAACCCCTAAATACTAAATTTAGGGGTGTGTTTAGGTCTGGGAGGGCAGTAGCCAATGGCTACTGTCCTTGAGGGTGGCTACACCCTCTTTGTGCCTCCTCCCTGTGGGGAGGGGGGCAGATCCCTAATCCTATTGGGGGAATCCTCCAAACTCAAGATGGAGGATTTCTCAAGGCAGGGGTCACCTCAGCTCAGGACACCTTAGGGGCTGTCCTGGCTGGTGGGTGATTCCTCCTTGTTTTTCTCATTATCTCCTCCAGCCTTGCCGCCAAAAGTGGGGTAGTGGCCGGAGGGGCGGGCATCTCCACTAGCTGGGGTGCCCTGGGACGCTGTAACAAAAGGGGTGAGCCTTTGAGGCTCACTGCCAGGTATTACAGTGCCTGCAGGGGGAGGTGAAAAGCACCTCCACCCTGTACAGGCTTTGTTCCTGGCCACAGAGTGACAAAGGCACTCTCCCCAATGTGGCCAGCAACATGTATGGTGTGTGGCAGGCTGGCAGAAACTGGTCAGCCTACACTAGAAGTCGGGTAGGTATTCAGGGGGCATCTCTAAGAAGCCCTCTGGGTGTATGTTACAATAAATTGCACACTGGCATCAGTGTGCATTTACTGTGCTGAGAAGTTTGATACCAAACTTCCCAGTTTTCAGTGTAGCCATTATGGAACAGTGGAGTTCATGTTTGACAAACTCCCAGACCATATACTCTTATGGCTACCCTGCACTTACAATGTCTAAGGTTTTGCTTAGACACTGTAGGGGCATAGTGCTCATGCACCTATGCCCTCACCTGTGGAATAGTTCACCCTGCCTTAGGGCTGTAAGGCCTGCTAGAGGGGTGACTTACCTGTGGCACAGGCAATGTGAGGTTGGCATGGCACTCTGAGGGGAGTGCCATGTTGACTTAGTCATTTTCTCCCCACCAGCACACCCAAGCTGTGAGACAGTGTGCATGTGCTGATTGAGGGGTCCCCAGGGTGCCATAAGACATGCTGCAGCCCTTAGAGACCTTCCTTGGCATCAGGGCCCTTGGTACCAGGGGTACCAGTTACAAGGGACTCATCTGAGTGCCAGGGTTGTGCCAATTGTGGAGACTAAGGTACAGTTTAGGGAAAGAACACTGGTGCTGGGACCTGGTTAGTAGGGTCCCAGCACACTTTCAATCATAACTTAGCATCAGCAAAGGCAAAAAGTTAGCGTGTAACCATGCCAAGGAGGCATTTCCTTACAGCCATGTCAGTTTAGAATCCAGTTTCTGCTTCATCCTGTGGAGGATAGGCTCAAGTGAAGTACTTGGTCCCAAAGAAGGAGTGACTCCATTTTTTTTACGCCAAAGTGCAATTGTGTTTCAATCCCGAAACAGTTGGTGACAAGGTAGGCATCATTTTTTCAGAGCCGCAGAGGTCGATGCCAAGTAAGAGGCCGAAGCTATGGGAACCAAAGCTAGTAGTGGTCAGCTTGGTATCAAAATAGTGTTTAGGCTTACTTTTCAGAGCTGAGCTTAGTGGCGGGGCTTCTGAAAGAGTATTTCGGTGCCAGCCATGGCCTGACGGCAGTGGCGGCCCAGTAACATTTGCTTTGTTGTAGGTAGTCAATTCAATTCAAAGGAGCTTTATTGCGGCTACAGAAGCCAAAAAAGAGCAAGCTGTAATAAATACAAATAAATACACAAAATGATAATTACAATAATAAATATAATTATAAAAAGGGAGTAAAAGATAAGAAAAGATGGAATAAAAATGGAATAAAATGCACTCGCACAGGACGATGGGACAGTCTTAGTTGGAGTCTTTATACAGAAGGGATTTCCCTCTAACAAGCCAGCTAGCTCCGAGGAATTTGGCGACGGCGATCACTAGCGTTGGCCTAGTGTCTGATCTGAGGATTCGCAAGGCTAGCTCAGAGCTGCGGACTCCCAGTAGTCTGCATGCCGGGGCCAGCCATTTCCTGCGAGGGGCGGTGTACGCGGGGCAGGCAAAAAGGACGTGAGGGAGATTCTCGACGGGGGCTTTGCAAGCTGGGCATGCGGTTGATTCGTTGTGTGACCAGCTGCTGGTGAGAAGTCTTAATGGGAGTGTTCCAATGCGGAGCTGGAAGTACAGTTTCCTTTCCCTTGGGGCCGTGATTAGGTCCCAAAAAGCTTCGTACTTGCATGACTCTTTTAGGTTGGCAAAGTCACAAGATAGTGTGGTGTGGAGTGCAGCCCTTGTGTCTTCGTAATTTGCCATTTGCCAATATAGTTTCTTTAGTTCGCTTTTCGAGGGTAAGACGGACGTGGTTGGTGAGTTCCAGAGATCATCTAGCCCGAGTGAGTTCAGTGAACCCTTGATGCGTCATAGCCATGGGATTCTGTGAAGATGGTCGGCTTTTAGAATGACTTGTAGAGCTTCAGTGAAGATGTCGAGCTCAGGGGTGGTCCAGAGCCGCCGCCAGTACAGCAGAGGTCGCAGGGGGGCTTTGTGTCCAATGCGTTTGATACCGAGGTCCTTAAAAAGGGGGAACAGTGGGGTGCTTTGCGGAAGGGACACAAGGTTTCTCAGGAAGTTATTTTCAGCGGTGGTTAAGTCTTGGGTTTTGGTATAGCCCCATAGTTCAGCCCCGTAAAGCGCTGAGGAGACGGCCTGGGCTTCGTATAACTGTAATGCTGGGCGAATTGGTTTTGTGTGTGAGAGGTGAAAGTTTTTTAGTAGTACCCCTGTTTGTTTTAGTTTTAGAACTTGTTTTCCAATGTGTGGTTTCCAAGACATGTTGTCAGTGAATGTTATGCCCAGGTAGCTGAAAATGCCCACCTTCTCAAGTGTGGATCCCTCTAAAGTAAACTTCCCTTTAAAAGATCTATGGGGATTGAGGGTCATTAGTTTTGTTTTCGAGGCGTTGATTTCGAGTCCCTGTGATGTGCAGAATTTCTCGAAGCATGTAAGGAGTTTCCTTAGGCCGCTAGGGGTCTTGGATATCAGAAGAGTGTCATCGGCAAAGAGTAAGACTGGGATTTTTTGTGTGCCAAGTGAAGGTGCGTCAGCCTGCAATCTGAGGAGGGAGGGGACGATTTTATTGATATACAGGGAAAAGAGGGTCGGGCAAGGACGCACCCTTGCCGCACACCCCTGGAAACGTGGATTCTATCAGTTAGTTGGCCCTTGTTGCCCCACCTGACTCGTGCGTAGTTGTCCTCGTGGAGTCGTATCAGTATGGCAAGAATGTGCTCCGGGATTCCCATCCGAGAGAGAGTGTCCCATAGTTTGTTGCGAGGTACTAGGTCAAAAGCAGATTTGAGGTCCACAAAAGCTACATAAAGGCTGCCTTTACCAATGAGCACTGTTTTCCAATATAATAATAGGAATCTGAGGGCTTGATCAGTGGTGGAAATTTTCTTCCGGAAACCGGCTTGGAGGGGGCTAAGGATATCATGTTCAGTCATCCATTCTTCGATCTTTCCTAGGAGGCAGTGGCAGAAGACTTTTTGGACACAGTCAATTAAGCTAATAGGTCTATAGTTGCAGGGAAGTGATCTGTCGCCCTTTTTAAAGATTGGAATAACAATAGCCGCTTTCCAGGACTCGGGGATTGGCGCCCCAGATGCTATTGTGTTTGCTATAATGGTGAGGTATCTTGACCAGGATGCTAGGTCTGTTGAGAACAGGTCTGCTGGGACGCAGTCTGATCCAGGGGCCCTGCCGCGTTTTAAGGTGCTTATGGAATAGGTTATGTCGCTTAGGGAGAACAACAGGGGTGCTGCGGTGGTGGGTGCTAATGAGGGATATAGGTGGGGGCCCATGCAAACAGGAATGGGGCTATCATGGTCAGGGAAGTACAGGCTACTAAAGTGAACTACCCAGTCTTTCGGGGCAATATTGGTTGTGATGTCCAAACCACTGGTTTCTGGGCCTCGTGCTGCCAGGGACCAGAACAGACTATGGTTCCTCTTGCGCACAGCGTCACTGAGTGCTGTCCACCATTTATTATCTTGGTCACGCTTGGCTTTGCGTATTGCAGATTTATAGGACTTCCTAGCTACGCGGATGGCGGTGGGGTCCTTGGATTTAGTGGCTTGAACTAAGCGGTTGTTTAGGGACCGACACGTTTTGTTGAACCAGCGGTGCCTACCTATGTGTCGTTTGTTCTCATGGGCTGGGGGCACTGAAAAGTGGGCTGCGATATCCCTGAAACAGGAGGTGTGGATTAAGCTTATTTCCTGGTAGGGAATTGCAGGACCTGCCTCTAGGTCCATTAGTGTGGATTTTAGGGTGTTATTAGCAGCGTTGATGAGTGCGGGCCGAGCCACGACCTTGTCCCATTTTAAGTGTCGTTTATTGTTGGCCAGGCTAATACCCTCGGGTGCTACTGCTGGGGAGTTAAACGTGGAAGGGAGATTACCTAGAGCTAATGTGTGGGCAGAGAGAGGGTTGTGATCGCTTTCAGTCCTTTCAATGATCGTTATGTCGATGACTAAAGGCCATAGTCTTATGTCGAATAGACAGTAGTAGATTCAGCTGGTGTGATTGGTTTGTTGAACGTGTGAAAGCCATTGGTGTCTGATTTGGTTCTGCCATTTAAACGCCCTGAGCCCGAACTCCATGGTCAGTGATTTGACCTGGACAGCGACCTGCGTCCATCTCTTGATGGGTGGGATTGACAGGGCAGGGATAGACCAGGCTTGATCCTCCTCGTTAGTGGACCTGAGATCGTCCCAGTCAAGGGGTTCGAATGTGACGTTGAAGTCCCCTGCCACAATGGTTTTATGATGGCGGGGATAGTTTTGTAAGAGGGCTATGAGGGCGCTGTAGGTAGTCATCTTTTGGGTTGAGAAGGGGAGCCGGTACTTACAGTTGGTTGAGCTAGAGGCAGGTCTTAGATTTCAAGGACTGTGTTGACGTCTAACTTTGAATCATCGACCGAAAAGGCCTCCTCCTCGGCAGCCTGTTGTAGCTGTTGTTCTGGCTCAGACATGATGTCTTCTAGTCCAAAAACATCTGGGATCCCCTACCGCTGCATCTCATGACAATGGGCTACGATCTGTGAGGGTCCTTTTAGATCGATAAGATTTGCAAGCCACACAGTCCTCCTCTTTGTGGTCAGGAGACAAACAGAGCTTGCAGACCTGGTGCTGGTCGGTCCGTGGGATATTGGTGTGGCTCTTAGGGTAGAAATGGAAGGGAGTCCGTTCCGTTAGAAGTTCATTCTCCTCAAGAAGGAACTGAGAAAATGTCCTCCCAGAGGGCAGCTGTAAGAACTCATCAATCCGACATTAGCTTCTTCAGGTCCCTGAATGCAAAGGATACGAAATACGCTTTCTAAAAACAATACAGACTGTACGGGAGGTGTCCCGAACGGAAGAGTCCGGAAAACAATTTTGAACTGGAGCTCGTCAAAAACACGATTGGACCCGACAGCAGAAAAAAACAATCTAACAATGAAGCTGATGCCCATGTACATTACAAGCAAAAGGAGGAGTCACGATACCTGGTGACTCGAAAGACTTTTAGAAGAAAAACAACTTGCAACCATCTGGACCCAACACTAAATGGCAGAAGTATGCAGAGCATGTGTATCTACAGCCACACATCATCAAACATCTTACTTACTTGCAAGCCCACACCTCATCACTGGTATCTTTATTAAACTGATATATATATAATATTTCATTCATTTGTGTGATCCATGAAACACTTATTTCAGAGAGAGAACACTTAACAAATAACAAGAACATTTTCACGATTTAAAGATAACATTTACTATTCTTTTTTCATAAACACCAGCCTAAAAAAGGAAAAGCCTGACCATTAAGGAATTTATTGAGGAAAATGCTACTTGCCCGTAACCTCTAGTTTGCAACTTGTTCTATTGTAGATAAGGCCTGAACATTGTTTATAATTTTACTTAAAAAAAATTCAAATACCTGACTTTTGCGTTACAGAAAACTTCACTTTTTGCAATTTAGAACAACTTATATTAAACAAGCACACACTTTGCTTAAAAACATTCTGCGATGTACCAGTGAGAGACACAGAAAGTTTCTAATCCAGAGACAGTTTCTGCTTAAACCAGTCCCCTACCGTATTTCACACAACATTTCAAGTGCAGTGGCACCTTGAACAGGTCATTTTGTAAAGGTTGCTTTACACAATTTTGCACACCTCTGTTGTACATTCACATGCAGTGCAGGCTTCTACCATCTATCATCAATCTGGAAAAGTACAAGTTGTTGTACTCAAAATCTGTTTTAGTTTCAAGCATGCAAAAACATGCCAAAAGGACTCATTCTTAGGCCACTGTAAAGCCCAGAATGCACCAGGACACACACATACACACAGATTAGCGTTCCCCAGCATGAGATACAACAGTTTACCCATGAAGATGTGTATAATACATTATGTGATATCCTCCCCTTGCACTTGCTAGAGAGTTTGGAAGGTCACATATGAATCTACAACAGAACACATTTCAAGGCAATGGTTGCATGTAAGAAACAATTTACTTACCTGTAACTACAGCTCACCAGTGATGGAATCTTTCATAGGTTTGTATGGTTATTTTATTCTGTAACTACAGGCTGTAAATCTCCAGTAGTTTACATTAGAAATCAACATTGTTAGAATGACCACAGATTTAAGAACAGTATCACACTTTTATTGAGGTGTGTTTGAGACTAGACTGGGATGGTTGTAATAGGTATGGCAGTACCTGATAAAGTTGTACAGATCGGGTGTAGGAATTTACCTGCAAAACCAGAGCCAGGACGTCTTCCACATAGCGTAAGTTTTGGAAGTAGTTGGTCGAGGTGCTTGCCCAAGTCTTGCAGAATATCCAGATGAATGAATTCTAGTTAATCAGGAGATACGCTGTGAGCTTCAGAAAACATTATGTTGCACTGAAGATTTTTTTCCAGCTGCCTTGACAGAATTGCTGGGTGGACTTTGAGAGTGAACCGTGTAATACTAGACAGTCACAGCAAGGTGCACTTAGTTTCATTTAACATATGGTGAAGCCATTCAAGACCAGGGGAAAAGGTAGAAACACATTTGCAAAGACCTTGGACCAGCTCATCGAAAAAGTCTCCCTAAATGTCTTCATGGTAAAGCCTGCAGCCAAAGATTGCATTTCTTGTTCAGAGTTCCATGGATAACTATCAGAGGTTGACCACAGTTCTTGAAAAGTTGCTGGAGTTGATATAAATTCAACTCCCACTTGCAAAACTGTTTCTCTGAGGAAATCGGATTGTTGTGTTGCCCAGCATGTGTTACACAACCAGGCTGATGCGGTTAGATATTGCCCAGTTTCACAGATACTCAATCCTCTCTTGACAGAATTTTTTATCTTCTTCTGCCTCGTTTGACAATGTAATGCATTAACATTGTGTGGGCTGTCTGAATAGCTCCGTAAACAAGGGAGAACAATTTACAGGCCCAAAGATATGGCACAGTGCTTCAGAACGTTTATGTATAATCTCCTTTGGATTTCGGATCATCTACGCCCTGCTGCCAAGTCCTGCATGTGGTCTCCCTCCAACCTTACGTTGATGCATCATTATTATCGAATGCTGAGTACCTTAAAAAAGGGAAGCCCTTTGAAAGGCTCTTCAACAATCTCCACCACAACAATGCATGCACCAGCTAGTGGCTAACAGTCACTTTATCCATCCATGGCCACTCAGCCTGTTGCCACTGGTAGTCATACTCCTGTAGAAGGGCCAGCATATGAAAACTGAAATGCAGAATTAATAGATTACAGAAGGACATGAATTCTAGCGGTGGCTTGAACTGCTGGACTGGAAGGAAAAGTTGTAGAATATGAAGAAGACAAGAGGCTCCAATTCTGCCAGCCCCTTGGTAAGGGGTCACTCTGGCCAAACTGGAGGTGGCCAAGAACAAAAAAGAAAATCTGACATTGGCTGCGGTTCCAAATAGTAGGGATTAAGAAATAAGCATCCTGAAAGTCTAAGGACGTCAGGAGTTTCCTTTCTTGGAGCAGACAGAGACCCCTGCTGCAATGTGTCTACTCATAAGGACTGCCTCTTCAGGAACGTACTCAAAATTTCAAAAATCTAAAATGGATCTCTAGTTGCCAGTATTTTCTTAATTATAACATGAATTTGTAACACGCATTTTCATCCCTTGTGGCATCTTGGTACTGAATAACAGACACTTATTGTTATCCAACTCAGTGGTATTAATTT
Organism: Pleurodeles waltl; assembly: GCF_031143425.1. NCBI lineage: Eukaryota > Metazoa > Chordata > Amphibia > Caudata > Salamandridae > Pleurodeles > Pleurodeles waltl. Next base: position 693,884,145 of record NC_090447.1, read on the forward strand.
TGCCAGCCTGTGAAGGAGGAAAGCCTGAGAGAAAGCACTGGAAGTTGAACATGCGACTATGAGGTCAAAAAACAGCTCACTTGAGTGGATGCATTATAGTCCACAAGCAACCTAACCCAGAAGGACCTGAATAGAAGCCCTAACTGCATTTTTTTCAATTCTTTTTTGAATGATCACATGAAAAGGACTTTGAAAATGTCCTATTGCAACTGGCCCTGAAGATGATGATATTCCCAGAAAGGCAGGTGGCAAATGTCTGCAGTAATAAACGTTCTCCCATTCTAAGGCAAATTCTGAAACCCGGGATGTAAGATGGGGTTGGAAGCAGTGCAATCAGGTCAGTTTGTCTGTGCCTTAAATGTGTGTGTGAAGCTCTTTTTGTAAGCTTTGTTCTCAGGGTCCTCAGACAGCCTTGGTCACTGAAGTATATTGGCAGGATTGCCCCTTCAGTCTGTGTTGAAATCCATACTTCAAGCACCCACCTTTACAGGAATGCAATCTGGATCCTCAAGAGACGGAGAGCCTGCAAACCTGCAACACTCCAACAGATAGGTCATGTTGTGCTGGCATCAATCTAAATACCCTGAAGTGCCACATCCATGTGTTTACAGAACAGTACCTGGCTATCAAAGAGCATGTCCTGTACTTTTTCTTCTTGCTTGTTTCTGGTCCAAGAAGGTCCTGGCCTGGCAGTTCAGGTTGGACTGTTCTCATGGGGAACAGGGTCAAAACTGATTTGCATATGTCTGGGTCCAAACTGGGGTGGTGTGGTTGGCAAAAAAGCGATGGATTAAACTTAGATCATTGTGACTATGGGTGAATGTTTGCATTGTTCAGCATGCCATCCATCAGCTGTTCTTTTTACTTGTGTTTGGAGTACTGTCACCCATACTGAAAAGCAGAAACCCAAGTGGAAGATATCAATGGTTTAATCAATGATGGCAGCCAAGGCTTTTTAATGCTGTCTTTCACATACTTTCAGCACAAGTTCCAAGAACAGGACAACATTACTTCCCATTCACCAATCTTGAGTGCTAAAATGGTGAGAGTTTGTTTCTTTAAAGCATGCTCTAGCCATGACCTCGCTCTTGCAAAGGGCATCAACACATCTGGCAGCTTGGTCAGGGTGTGCAGGTAGGTATAATCGGATTGCAAGACCTATAATGAGCAACTGAAGCAATGACCAAAAGAGGACATGGTAGACTTGTTAAACAGGCTAGGGCACAATCCAGAATACACCATTGTTTATTGAGACATGGACCTGCAGCAGGAATGTTGACCAGCATTTTCGTTGTTGCCCTTTCTAGTAGTGCATGAAACTTGGAAGCATAATCCAGTGGAAAACTAGTGATAGCTTCAGCTACCCACGGTCTGGTTTGTTAGAATCCTTGGAGTTCTCGGCAACACAGTTATCAAGCTCAATGCTGGCATCTGAGTTAGTGCATTTAATGTCCTTTCCAATCTCTTTTTTTGTGGACTTTATAGCCACTTTTTTCCTTAACAAAGAGAAGGTCCACGACGAAGAGGTGGTGGGTGGTGTTGGAGAAGAAAGGGAAAACGGTTTGACAGATGACTGGATCCAGTGGTTAATTTGAGCCAGTAGTGTCCGGTGCTCAGCACCAGCACTTATAACACAGGGATGGGACTACGATTTTTGACCCAGCATATGTTGGTATCAATATTAATTTTTAAACTGCAAAATAAAATGAAAGATATACCTCACATAGTGATTGCCTGGCATGTCTTCATAAGCTGGCCCACCCCTGTCCATAAATGCGTATCGTCACGTTAGTGTTGATGTCATCATGCCTGTCATCATTCCATGAAGTCATCATTAACCAATGGCTTGTATTCTAGTCTCTGAGTCTACTGCAACCTGAACCTAAGCCTCCCACTCGATAACTGTAGCTGGGGGCTAGCTCATGGCTAAGTTGAGGCAAGGAAGGCCAAGTGAGCACATTCCAAACTTGTAATGAGGGCATGTAAGGAAGAATAAATGAAGTATGGACTTTGCACTTGCTGCCTAGCCAGACGAATACAGTCTGCATTGCTATCATCAACGTGCCCGAGGCAGCTGTCCATCGCAACTTTTATGCTCCATGGAGTCACCGCTTTGTATCAGTATGCCACCTCCCTGCATGCTTAAGCTGGGAATAATTGAGTCCAGTAGGCCGCAACAGCCATACTCAATGGCATTGGCAGCATTATGGCTGGGGACAATGCTTGTGCTGTAGTAGGCAGGGGCAGAACAAGCTGAGCAGTGGATGCTGATGCCATTGTAATGTCTGGAACGAACGCATTACAGGCATGACTAGCAGTGACATGACCTGCTGTGATAAGTGTTCCTCTCGAGCAGCTGCCTGATCTGTAACAAACCCAGTCGGACCACATCCATCAACACATCCAGCAATATCTGCACTGCGCCACAGATGACACTGATACAGTTAGTATTGCTGTGTGGGCAGGTTCCTGGAAAAGGCAAAACATGAGCCTTGATATTTTTAGGGAATTTCTCTAGACAAGGTTATGCCTCTGAACTGTAGTTACCAAACTTGTTTAATATTAATCATGATTGTGTGTGTGTGAGCTTCAGTAGCATCTTAACAGTACTTGTACAATACTCAGTAGCATAGCCAACATGTCATGTGCCCTAGTGCAAAGAAGAAATTGGCTGCTTTAACTGTGAAATACAAAAATAATCAGGTTTTAGTGGGCTCTTCAGGGCACTGCACCTTCTGCACAAACGGAAGCTAATGCCCTTACAATACTGTAAATACGTGAATTGCTCCTCTTCCATCCAAGTTTTGATCAGCACAAGGTGAAAGGGGCTGGCACAAAGATGGGCCCCTGGGCTTGATGACGTCTCTTTGTGATGGCAATATTAGCAGACATCCGAATGGTTCACTGCCTGGTGATTGGATGTGTAATATTTGGAATCTGAGCAGACACAAAACACGCTCCACTGTGGGGACCACTAACACCACTGATGGAAATTACAGATTGGTGGTTTCGGGAGAACTCTTGAGGGACCCCGTGTGCAGACACCAGTACGGTTCACTCCTTGTTGATTAGATGTGCAATATTAGCAAAACAGTGATTTTTGTCTTTATGATACCGTCAGCCCTGTAGAGGTCTGTGATTTGTAAAGTGTCAGCAGCTGCCCTAAGGGCGCTGTCAGGACGAACAAATCATGCAAGGCAAGAACTTTACATTTGTATGTATGTGATCTTCCCTTTGTTAAGGGATGACAATGAACAAACGCAGCATTCAAAATAGCAGGGACATGTGGAGGCTTGACTCAAGACAGGAGTGAGAGCAGTGGTAAAGACTAGAGGAGAGAGCAAAAGTAGACATGATAAACAACAAGGAAGTGATAAAATAGAGCAGAGTAGAAGGGAAGGAGTAGAGCAAATGAGATACAGAAAAAAAGAGAAGACAGACATGGTATTAAGAAGAGGGAGATAAGGAAAAAGAAGAGAGAATAAAACGATGTAGAGGAGAGGACAAACATAACAAGCATTTACAATGCGACGGGTCTCGCGTTTGGTCATGTAAGAGCTGATCGCGTTGCAAACTCTTAACCCGACTTTTCACCTATCAGGCAAAAGTGCATTTATGTACATAACCCGAAAAAGAGAAATCAAGTATGTAAAGCGCTCGACTTCTGCCAAGCGAGATCGCGCTCTAAATTAGAGAAAAAAAAGTCCACGAGCCCGATGGAAAACAGCGAGCCTCGCATGTTTTCTGTACTTGGTCGCTGCGCTCGAGGAGGGCTTGCCACCGGAAAAGGCATGACCTATGCGTGCCTTCGACTAATGAAAGCAAGCAGATTTTATTAGGGAAGCCCACGAACCAATAAAAAGCACTGACGTGAAGTTGACAGGGCTCCGAGCCCTTTTCTAAATACAAGAGAGTCCCCCTGCTATACGCATGCACGAGCGCATGCAACGCAGGATCGACCCTAAAAAGAGCACAACAGGGATAAAATGGGAAGCCAGCTAATCACTGATAGAATAGTGACAGTAAATAGCCAAGATACAGAGGAGAGAGAGCAGAGCATAGATGAAAGGGGAGAGGAAAAAGGGCAAGGGTAGAATGGAGAGAAAGAGAGGGCAAATCGGGAATAGAGGGACAAACTTAACACACCAGGGGTCACAAAGAAGACAGAAAGTGGTTAGATAGGTGAGAGGATACATCTTAGAGCAAAGACTTAGGGAACAGAGAGCGGAGCAGGGATAGAGACTGAAGTAGTGTGAGTGTTTAAAGTGGGCTACACCAGTGGTAGAAGTGGGCTGTGTCCGCCTTAAAAAACGATTTCGGCACCGGCAGGTATTTTATTATTATAACAAATTAAGCAGTAACTGGACCTTTATCAACACTGATGAGGCTGAAGTTGGCTTTGGTTTCAGAGGGAGAGATGAAAGGACATTCGCTGCAACGGATTTTTGAACCATTTGTCTGGGAAAAGAGCAAGGTTGAAGCAGGCTGCATCAAGACAGGTAATCTGCTTTTAAAGGCAAAGGTTAATTTAAAAGGTGCTTTCTTAGTAAACATCTCAGTCACAGCCAGATGCTTTCATTTCTGTACCCTTAGGGAAGTTCGTCGAGACATAGGGGGTTATTACAACTTTGGAGGAGGTGTTAATCCGTCCCAAAAGTGACGGTAAAGTGACGGATATACCACCAGCCGTATTACGAGTTCCATAGGATATAATGGACTCATAATACGGCTGGTGGTATATCCGTCACTTTACCGTCACTTTTGGGACAGATTAACACCTCCTCAAAAGTTGTAATAACCCCCACAGTTACTGAAGAATGATCTATTGACGTGGTGGGTATAAACCAAGATAGGGGAATCTCTCGTGTGCTTTTGCAGTTTTAAAAGTCAGGCTCCATCTTCCGTCATGAAGTGCCTGGGACGTAATGGATTGATAAATATCATATTTGAATGCGTTATGTTTTGGGTAAAGGCAGTTAATGCACTTGAGATGCATCTCACTGGCAAATACCTTTTGTAAGCCATAAGTCGAAAAAGGCTTTGAAGAGACATTTCTTCTTGTAAATAGAGGTTGGCATTACGGATGAAGTATACACTGGTTCAAAGAAAACAAAATCCAGAAACAAATCATTCGATCCTGACAGTGAAGATGAGCCTGAGATGATGCCCAGGAGAGGAAAAGTGAAAACTCTGAAGTTCAGCGGGAACTGGAGTTCACAACAAAAAGATCTACCAGGAGACTTCCCTTACTCTTCATGTGCTGTAGAAAATCTGAGCTACACTGGCCTCTAACGAGAGAGTGAGAGTGATCAGTACATTCGTTCTTTGGCTAAAGTTTGGGCGCTTCTCAATTAGGAGAATGAGTTATTAGACAAGCAATGCTCTTCTGTCTATAGACATTTTAACAATGTTTATTACTAATTTAAAATAGTGGGAATTTCCAGTGTGACAACATGGAAAATGTCCAGCATGTGAATTTATGAAAGATCCAAATGCTGTAGATGAAACATTTTCTGTTGGTAGCATGCACCCATTGTTGTTGTACATGCTTTTTTAGAAACTGCAAGCAGTACTTCCAGAATACAGAACATGGTTGAGGTCATGTAAGGGGAAAAGGGATTAAAATAAGATTTTTAACACCTGGTTCACTAGAGCTTCAATATGTACACAATAACTTATTTCTTAATTTATGCACCAACGGCCTTGTAGCCTCCCTGCAAAACGTCTGCAAAAGATACGTGAAAATTAGTGAACAGGGAAGGCAACTCAACTGTTTCATTAACATTAACAGATGAGACTATAAGGGAAATAACTTTGGGTGTCTGCACGTTTCTTTTATGTATGCTTGTATTCGTAGATTAAGGTGATGTGTCTCTAGTGCCTGCATCTCACTGACTTCTCAAAGAGCAAAGAAGTGATTAAATCCAGAAAGGGTGCACCGAGAGCAGCTTTCTGAGATGGCAAAAACGCATTACCTTAAAGGGTAGACCGTAAAGGTGTGCAGACCACATTTATAGCCTATGCATTGCTGGAACTGTCGATGGGTGTGATTCGAAATTTTAAGCCTTCCATAAAAGTTTTAATGATATGTATTAAGAATATGGACTGTTTCCTATTCTGAAGGTTTACTCCTATGCTACAGCATGCATACATATTGAGGTTTAAACCAAGAACGCCTCATTATTAACAAATGTTAAGTTTGATCTTGAAATTATGCCTGTACATGCAATGGTGTTTCCACTTTGTAGCATAGTCGGCATGAGTTGTAGTGTGGCGTACATTTTTTAAGACTGTCATACATTCTGGATACAAGTTAAGATACCAAACTCTATGACTGCAGGTGCTTTATTGCCAAATTGGCTGAACGTCGTGCAATACCTTCCTCCTTTTTGACTGAGAAGGCTGTAGTGTGGTAGTAGTTTACTGAAACTGTACTGCTGCAACTCCATGAGGTAGGAAAATATGGCTGACATATACATGTGGGTGCCACTAGAAATATTGTTACTGAGAGTGTACTTTCCTGACTACATACAGTAGAAGGGGGTAATGGTAGAAAAAAGTAGAGAGAACTCACAGACCAATTTATCTATAATTGATTCCTCTGAGACTTGGGTTGCATATACTGGGGGGGGGGTGGGGCGGGGGGGGGGTGATAAAGTTTTGACATTTATTTTAAAAAAGCTAAACGTGTGATTGAGAGTCCGAGTGGTAGAGTTTAACTCACACTCTGTTTCTTTTTGATGTGTGAGTAGGGTGTCTGCTTGATCATTTTCAACAATTGATATGTTCTTCCAGCAAATGCATGCATCTCTATTTAAATTGAATGCCACATACCCTGCACCACGCCTAACTACTGCAGAGAATGCATCCCTCTTTATATCTGCAACTGATGAAAAGGTTACTTACTAGTAGGAGTAATTTTGCAGCATGAAGAACTTTCTGAATTCACATGCTGTGCATTATTCTGCCATCTAGTGGTTGGGTCTGGAATTGTCAGTATGTAGTCTATTTCCTCTCCTTTTTAGGGTTGAGCGCGCAAAGCGCTCTGTCCCTGTTGTAATCTCTCTATGGGCTTGTAACCACGCCCATGTCACGCCCATCAGTTTGGTTGGTTCGTGTGCTTGCCTTTTAAAATTCGCTTGACTTCATTAGTTAAAGGCATGCACACATCATGCCTTTTCCGGTGTTTAGCGCTCCTCGAACGTACCAGCCAACTTCAGAAAACATACGAGGCTCCATGTTTTCCATATGGTTTCTGGACTACTTTTTCTCTTTATTTCGTAGCCAGTGCGATCTCGTTGGTAGGTAGTCAAGCGCTTTGCATGACATCAACCCCGTTACATGGCTAATTGCACTTTTGCCGGTAAAATGGCTAATTACACTTTTGCCAATACGTTTCACTGCTAGCAAATTTCTGTTTCCTTTTGTGTGTCTGTTTCACGCTTGTGGCGGCCGTCGGCTCGTTACTATTCTAATGCTTATGCACTCTGCAAATCTGGTGTGCCTGTACTAATGTCACTCTGGGCTCTGCATACGCATGGTATATTCATGGCTGTTTGTTTCATAGATTAGTGTGGCTCACGTCTCATTGCTGCGGTGTTTTAGTTTTTAACATTGCAGTACTTTTGATTGTGTTTTCAGGTTGGGCAGAAGGATTATTCTAGGTAAAAAACAAATGTTTTACCTTATAATGCACTAGTGCATTATTTGTACTTTTGATTGTGAAGGTAGCGTGTGTAAGTGTTTTGTGGAAACTGACTGCTTTTTGATAATACATTAACTAGCTTTGTTTTTTGTTGTAAAATTAGTGTGTGTGTCTTTTTAGGAGCAAGTACTGCATATGTGCATATACTGTATATGCTCCAAACTTGTACAGCAAGATGAATTTTAAGCAACCAAATATTGTTACGACCACATGCACAAATTGTTCTTACATAAACAAAGGGCCAGATGTAGCAAAAGTTTTTATCCATTCTGTGTCTATGGGAAAAAGTGTTCGTACATATGGCCCAATGTGTTTCTAGGTTGTTGGACGCAGGCAATTATACAGGTTTGATTTTTGGCAGAAGGGTTAGTACAGGGTGATATTTATTTTAATATGTTTTAAAAAACAAAATACTTAAACATTTCAGTTTGAGACAGCAAATAAAGAAAGATCTACAAAACTCACAAAGATCACATTTTGCTTAGAAATAGTGATTTATGGTAATTTACTCCTTTTGTTTGTGCCTACAAAGAACCCAAATGCCACTTGTACCCGCAGTAACAATCTTTACAGGCATGCAAATGTATTGACAAATACATTCAAGCAGCTCCTTTGGGAACAAAGCCTGCAAGGATTCTTCCAACTTAGGTCACATCTGACTCCATCCTGGTGCCGGGTTGATTTAAAAGGTGTCACTCCGTAAAAATCTTGTAACAGTGCAAAAGGTTACCTAAAGCCTTACAGTCACACAATGGAACCTTTGAACCAGGCACAACAAATGTTTTCCTTACTTTTAAGTTCAAACGAACTGCGTTTTGGAACAGCCATCGGGGGGGGGGGGGGGGGGGGAAGGCAGTGTGTTTTTCTTTTTTTATATGTTGCAAAAGGGGGATGTGCAGGTGTATGCACTTTTGAAAGCAATTACTTTATATGCTGCAAAGTTGTAAAGCACGATGCATCAGAAGCAAATAAGTAAATAACGTTAAAAGAGCGCAGATGCAAATTGTGCTCACCAGAACAAAGTGTTTCTAGGTTGGTGGATGTAAGGAAATGCCACCTTGGCTCGGTTACCCCCCTGACTTTTTGCCTTTTGTTGATGCCAAGTTATGATTGAAAGTTTGCTGGGACCCTGCTAACCAGGCCCCAGCACCCGTGTTCTTTCCCTAAAACTGTACCTTTGCTTCTACAATTGGCACAGCCCTGGCACTCAGATAAGTCCCTTGTAAATGGTACCCCTGGTACCAATGGCCCTGATGCCAGAGAAGGTCTCTAAAGGCTGCAGCAGGTCTTATGCCACCCCGGGGACCCCTCACTCAGCACATGCACAATACCTCACAGCTTGTGTGTGCTGGTGGGGAGAAAATGACTAAGTCGACATGTCACTTCCCTCAGAGTGCCATGTCAACCTCACACTGCCTGTGGCACAGGTAAGTCACCCCTCTAGCAGGCCTTACAGCCCTAAGGCAGGGTGCACTATACCACAGGTGAGGACATATGTGCATGAGCACTATGCCCCTACAGTGTCTAAGCAAAACCTTAGACATTGTAAGTGCAGGGTAGCCATAAGAGTATATGGTCTGGGAGTCTGTCAAAAGAACGAGTTACTTACCTTCGGTAACGACTTTTCTGGTGGATACATTAGCTACCTGTGGATTCCTCACCTCATGAATACTCCCATGGCGCCAGCATTCTACGGAAATCTTCTTACTAGTCTCTGCACGTCGACGAGGACGTCACTGTCTCGCACGCGACGCCGTCTGACGTCATACAGGCAATAAGAGGTCCTCGACGACGTGCGGACGTCAGTACCAATCATTTTTTACGTGCATGAGAACAACCAGGCAATGCAATGAAAGAACAAAGCAACATCCATTATATTGTAAAAATACACCACATTGTATGAATAACTGTAAATCTTTTTTATGTACATATATATATATATATATATATATAAAACTCTTTCTTTTAAAAATATATACACACACCAAGTATATACATAAAGATATATACACATATACCCATATATATATATAAATATATTATATATATACATCTATTGCACCCTCAAAGATCAAGAGGAGCGCACTCAAGGATTACTTGGCAAGACCATAAAGGCAACGGGGAGGCGGGTGGGACCGTGAGGAATCCACAGGTAGCTAATGTATCCACCAGAAAAGTCGTTACCGAAGGTAAGTAACTCGTTCTTCTGATGGATACAACTACCTGTGGATTCCTCACCTCATGAATAGAGTCCCAAAGCAGTACCACGCCCGGCGGTGGGTGCCTAAATGGTCAAACCAAGAAATCCTGCAGCACTGACCGTGCAAAATGGCCGTCCCTTCTAACCTCAGAATCTAAACAGTAATGTTTTGCAAAAGTGTGAAGGGACGACCAAGTTGCGGCCTTGCAGATGTCGACCACAGGAACACCTCTGGCTAAGGCCGAAGTGGCCGACTTAGCTCTGGTGGAATGAGCTCTAATGCCCTCAGGAGGATCCTTCTTTGCCAAAGAGTAACATATTTTAATGCAAAGAACAACCCACCTGGATAGTGTTCTCTTGTGGACTGCCTTTCCTCTCCTCTTGCCCACGTATCCAATAAACAGCTGATCCTCCAGCCTGAAATCCTTTGTTCTATTGATAAAGAAGCTCAACGCTCTCTTTGGATCCAGACGGTGCAGTCTTTCTTCCTCTTTGGAAGGATGAGGCGGAGGATAGAACGTGGACAAAGTAATTGCCTGAGCCAAATGGAAGGGTGAAACAACCTTCGGGAGGAAAGCAGCCTTGGTCCTCAACACCACCTTATCCCCATAAAAAGTTGTATAAGGGGGTTTTACTGATAAGGCCTGCAACTCACTCACTCTCCTTGCTGATGTTATAGCTATCAGGAAGACTGTTTTTAAAAACAAATACCTTAAGGGGCAAGAATGCATAGGTTCAAAAGGGGACCCCATAAGGAAAGTCAGGACTAAGGACAAATCCCATTGCGGCATAACGAATGGCTTTGGAGGATATTGATTTAGAAGACCTTTCAAGAATCTGATAACAATAGGGGATTTAAATAAAGATGGTTGGTCTGGAAGACATATGAAGGCTGACAAGGCCGATAAATAACCTTTAATGGTAGCCACTGCACAACCTTTCTGCGCCAGAGATAGAGCAAAAGACAAAACGTCCGATAGATGAGCTTGTAAAGGATCAATCTGCCTCTCTCCACACCACGCAACAAATTTAGACCACCTATTAGCGTAGATAGATTTAGTGGAGTGTCGCCTGGCCGCTAATATAACATCCACTACCTCAGGCGGGAGAGAGAAGGAACTCAGGTTGCCCCGTTCAATCTCCAGGCATGTAGGTGCAGACTCTGGAGGTTGGGGTGTAGAACCTGCCCCTGCGACTGCGAGAGGAGGTCTGCCCTGAAAGGGAGACGGAGCGGCGGGCACGTTGAGAGTTGGAGAAGGTCGGAGTACCACACCCTCCTTGGCCAATCCGGAGCTATTACGATTACTAGAGCCCGGTCTTGGCGAATCTTCCTCAATACTCGAGGAATCAAGGGTATGGGAGGAAACGCGTAAAGCAACTGGCCGCACCAGGTCATTTGAAACGCGTCCCCCAATGCTTCCTGCATCGGATACTGAAGGCTGCAGAACAACGGACAATGCGCGTTCTCTCGAGTGGCGAACAGATCTACCCGAGGAAACCCCCACTTCTGGAAGATTAAACGGACTTGATCTGGATGGAGACGCCACTCGTGGTCAGCCGAGAAGTGGCGACTGAGACTGTCCGCACGCACGTTCAAGACTCCGGCCAGATGGTTTGCTATCAAGCAAATCCGATGGTCCTTTGCCCAGGACCATAGTCGAAGAGCTTCTCTGCAGAGAAGGTACGACCCCACTCCTCCCTGCTTGTTTATGTACCACATCGTGGTAGTATTGTCCGTTAGGACCTGTACCGACTGACCACGAAGGGAAGGGAGGAAGGCCTTGAGAGCCAGACGTACAGCCCGTAACTCTAACAGATTGATGTGAAACATCTGTTCCTCTGGAGACCAAAGACCTTTGATCTCCAGATCCCCCAGATGAGCTCCCCACCCTAGAGTGGAAGCATCCGTTATGACTGTGGCCACTGGTGGCGACTGCTGGAACGGTTTTCCTTGTGAAAGATTGTTGCTTGCAATCCACCACTTCAAATCCACAGCAGCATCTCTGGAGATCTTGACAGTACCCTCTAGATCCCCTCTGTGTTGAGACCACTGCCTTCGGAGGCACCACTGAAGAGCCCTCATGTGCCAGCGAGCATGCGTGACCAACAGAATGCAGGAGGCAAAAAGACCGAGCAGACGAAGGACCTTGAGGACTGGAACTACCGCTCCGTTTCGAAACATTGGAACCAAATCCTGAATATCTTGAATCCGCTGAGGCGGAGGAAAGGCCCGACCCAATGTCGTATCCAGTACTGCCCCTATGAACAGGAGGCGCTGAGAGGGCTCCAGGTGAGATTTGGGCTCGTTCACCGAAAAGCCCAGGTCGAACAACAACTGGGTTGTAGACTGCAGATGACGCAACACAAGCTCCGGGGACTTGGCTTTGATCAACCAATCGTCCAAGTAAGGGAATACTGCTATCCCCTTCCTTCTGAGCTCTGCCGCAACCACCGACATCACCTTCGTGAAGACTCGAGGTGCTGAAGTAAGACCAAACGGAAGGACCGCAAACTGGTAGTGTTGCGATCCCACCACAAACCGGAGATACTTCCTGTGTGACTTGAGTATCGGGATATGAAAGTAAGCATCCTGCAAGTCGACAGACACCATCCAGTCTTCCATGTTCAACGCCAAAAGCACCTGTGCTAGGGTCAGCATCTTGAACTTTTCCTGCTTGAGGAACCAATTCAAGATCCTCAGGTCCAGAATTGGTCTCAAACGACCATCCTTCTTGGGAATCAGGAAATACCTTGAGTAAACTCCTTGACCCCTTTCCTGCTCCGGGACCAACTCCACCGCGCCCTTTAAAAGGAGGACTTCCACCTCCTGTTCTAGCAACAGGAGGTGTTCTTGTGAACAATACGAAGGGCGGGGCGGGATGAGGGGCGGAAACTCCCGAAAGGGAAGGGTGTAGCCTTTTCCCACAACACTGAGAACCCAAGTGTCCGACGTAACAGTCTCCCATTTGGTGAGAAAATGCTGTAATCTTCCCCCTACAGGAGAGGAGTGAGTGGGAAATGGTGGAAGCCTAAGGCTGCTTCCCCTGCTGCACCCCGCCAGAGGATGAGGAAGAGGCAGAGTGCTGCTGAGAGGCTCCCCTGGTGCGGACCCTACCCCTCCCCCTAAAAGATCTATAGGGGTGGGAAGAGGCAGGTTGCTGATATCTTCCCCGAAAGGAAGAGGAGGAAGAGCCACGCCCAAATCCACAAAACCTCCTGAAGAATCTGGAAGAGGCCGTGGAAGAAGGAGCTTGGAGTCCCAACGACTTAGCCGTGGCCCCGCTCTCCTTAAAACGTTCCAAGGCCGAATCAGCCTTAGCCCCAAACAGTTTGTCCCCATCAAACGGGAGATCCAACAATGTGGACTGTACATCTGCCGAAAAGCCCGAGTTACGTAGCCAGGCCTGTCTCCTTTCCACCACAGTTGTGCCCATTGCTCTGGCTACCGAGTCGGTGGTATCCAGTCCCGTCTGGATAATTTGGGTCGCAGCAGCCTGGGCATCAGAGACAAGATCCAAAAGACCCTGGGGAAGCTCTGTAAACAAAGAGGAGATGTCATCCATCAGAGCATGAATATACCTCCCCAGGATACAGGTCGCATTAGTGGCTTTTAACGCCAGACTGCAGGACGAAAAAATCTTCTTCGACTGCGCCTCTAGCTTTTTTGAGTCTCTGTCCCCAGGCACCGTCGGGAAAGAACCAGGCGCTGATTTGGACGAACAGGAGGCCTGCACAACCAAGCTCTCCGGCGTAGGGTGCCTAGATAGGAAACCAGGATCAGTTGGAGCCGTCCGATACCTCCTGGCCACGGCTCTGTGAACTGCTGGGGAAGATGCCGGCTTCTTCCACACCTCTAAAACCGGATCCAGCAGAGCGTCATTAAAAGGTAATAGAGGCTCCGCCGCGGCTGAGGCCGGATGCAACACCTCTGTCAAAAGGTTTTGTTTCGCCTCCACCACCGGCAAAGGCAGGTCCAAAAAACTAGCTGCCTTCCGTACCACTGTATGAAAGGAAGCAGCTTCCTCGGTATATTCCCCCGGGGACGAAGGGGAAGTGTCCAGCCCACTGGCCGACTCCAGTCCACGCAGCCCATCACCCGAGTCCTCTAGCTCTCCTTCCTCTAGGGCTCGTTGGTACTCCTGCTCCTCTAGTACCCGGAGAGCACGCCTCCTTGAATGCAGTCGTTGCTCAATCCGCGGAGTCGACAACACCTCCGCCGAAGTCGGAGATCGGCGCCGATCTTCCGAAGCCACCGACGCCGCATCCGGCGCCACAGGTAACTTCGGCGCCGACTGAAGAGCAGATGAAACGGATGGACCCACCGGAGTCACAGGCCGAAATCTCGACGTCGACGGGATGGAAATCCCTGGGGCCAATCCCTCCGAAGCCATCGGAGCGGCCACCGGCGCCGACACTGGCGCCGAGCCCACGTTCCCAAACGGGAGAAAGGGCATAAAGGGTGCCGGCCGAAGAGGCGCAGGATCACCCAAAGAAAAGGCCAAAGGCCCAGCCGGAGCACCCCCTGGAGCCATCTGTTGGAAGATGGAATACATCGCATTCAAGAATGCAGAACTATCGGCTCCAGGGGTGGGAAAAGCCGGATACTGGGGTGCCTGACTCGGAGGCGACCCCGACGCCGGCCTCGGCGTCTGCGCCGGAGAAAACACCTGAGGCTCCAATACCTCAATCACCGACGCCTGTCCAGGCGAAGTTGGAGACGTCGGAGAGAGCAACGGCGTCGAAGGATGCGGCGTCACCGTGGGGCTGACCTCCCATGTCCTCCGGCGCCGATCCGGAGACCTGGAACGAGCCTCCCTTGAATGACGCTGAGATTCTCTACGGCGCCGGGAGTCTCGATGACGCCGATGTCTTGGAGAAGACTTTTTCTTGTGATGCTTCTCCTTTGACTTGGCCATAAACAGCTTCGCCTCGCGTTCTTTAATGGCCTTCGGATTCATGTGCTGACACGAATCACAAGTCGAGACGTCGTGGTCGGAGCTCAAACACCAAAGGCAATCGGAATGAGGATCCGTCACCGACATCTTGCCTCCACACTCACGACAAGGCTTAAATCCAGACTTTCTCTGCGACATTATTTCCACAGAGAAAGAGTACGCAGCAAGATATACACTGTAACCGCAAGAGTAACAGTTGCTCCCTCGAAGATAACCGTTTCGAATGCACGGAAAAAAGGGAACTGACGTCCGCACGTCGTCGAGGACCTCTTATTGCCTGTATGACGTCAGACGGCGTCGCGTGCGAGACAGTGACGTCCTCGTCGACGTGCAGAGACTAGTAAGAAGATTTCCGTAGAATGCTGGCGCCATGGGAGTATTCATGAGGTGAGGAATCCACAGGTAGTTGTATCCATCAGAAACGAACTCCACAGCACCATAATGGCTACACTGAAAACTGGAAAGTTTGGTATCAAACTTCTCAGCACAATAAATGCACACTGATGCCAGTGTGGAATTTATTGTAAAATGCACCCAGAGGGCATCTTAGAGATGCCCCCTGAATACCAATCCGACTTCTAGAGTTGGGCTGACCAGTTTCTGCCAGCCTGCCACAACCAGACGAGTTGCTGGCCACATTGGGAGAGTGCCTTTGTCGCTCTGTGGCCAGGAACAAAGCCTGTACAGGGTGGAGGTGTTTCTCACCTCCCCCTGCAGGAACTGTAACACCTGGTGGTGAGCCTCAAAGGCTCACCCCTTTTGTTACAGCGTCACAGGGCATCCCAGCTAGTGGAGATGCCCACCCCTCCGGCCACTGCCCCCACTTTTGGCGGCTAGGCTGGAGGAGATAATCAGAAAAACAAGGAGAAGTCACCCACCAGTCAGGACTGCCCCTTAGGTGCCATGAGCTGAGGTGACCCCTGCCTTTAGAAATCCTCCATCTTGAGATTGGAGGATTCCCCCAATAGGATTAGGCATGTGCCCCCCTCCCCTCAGGGAGAAGGTACAAAGAGGGTGTAGCCACCCTCCAGGACAGTAGCCATTGGCTACTTCCCTCCCAGACCTAAACACACCCCTAAATGTAGCATTTAGGGGCACCCAAGAACCCAGGAAATCAGATTCCTGCGACCTGAACTAAGAAGAAGGACTGTTGACCTGCAAGCCTGCAGAGACGACGGAAAACTGCTTTGGCCCCAGCCCTACCGGCCTGTCTCCTGACTCGAAAAACTGCAACGGCGACGCATCCAACAGGGACCAGCGACCTCTGAAGCCTACGAGGACTGCCCTGAACCCCAGGACCAAGAAACTCCCGTGAGCAGCAGCTCTGCTCAACAACCCGCAACATTCTTCCAACTTTTCTACAACTTTCAAAGACCTCACTCTTCCTGCTGGAAGCGTGAGACTTCACACTCTGCACCCGACGCCCCCAGCTCGAGATCCAGAGAATGAACACCACAGGGAGGACTCCCAGGCGATTGCGACCCCGTGAGTAGCCCTAGATGACCCTCCTGGGCCCCCACAGAAATGCCTGCAGAGAGAATCCAGAGGACCCCCCTGACCACGACTGCCTGTAACAAGGGACCCGATACCTGGACCAAGCACTGCACCCGCAACCCCAGTACCAGAAGGAACCGAACCTCAGTACAGGAGTGACCCCCAGGCGACCCTCCGCCTAGACCAGCTGCTGGCTGGCCTGAGAACCCCCCCCCCCGTGCCTGCCTGCACTGCTAGAGTGACCCCCAGGTCCCTCCATTGTTTCCTATACAAAACCCGACGCCTGCTTTGCACACTGCACCCGGCCACCCCTGTGCTGCTGAGGGTGTGTTTTGTGTGCCTACTTGTGTCCCCCCCAGTGCTCTACAAACCCCCCTGGGTCTGCCCCCCCGAGGACGCGGCAGACTGGAACCGGAGCACCCCTGTTCTCTATAGGCGCCTATGTGTTTTGGGCACCTCTTTGACCTCTGCACCTGACCGGCCCTGAGCTGCTGGTGTGGGAACTTTGGGGTTGCCTTGAACCCCCAACGGTGAGCTGCCTATGCCCAGGAACTGAGACTTGTAAGTGTCTTACTTACCTCACAATCTAACCAATACGTACCTCCCCAGGAACTGTCGATTTTTGCAGTGTCTACTTTTAAAATAGCTTATTGCCATTTTAACAAAAACTGTATATGTTATTGCTCTAATTCAAAGTTCCTAACTTACCTGTGTGGAGTACCTTGCATTTTATGTATTCACTTCAAATCTTGAACTTGTGGTTCTAAAAATAAATTAAGAAAATATATTTTTCTATATAAAACCTATTGGCCTGGAGTTAAGTCTTGTGTTCCTCATTTATTGCCTGTGTGTGTACAAAAAATGCTTAACACTACCCTCTGATAAGCCTACTGCTCGACCACACTACCACAAAATAGAGCATTAGAATTATCTAATTTTGCCACTGACTTACCTCTAAAGGGAACCCTTGGACTCTGTGCACACTATCTCTTACTTTGAGATAGTATATACAGAGCCAACTTCCTACAGTGGACACACGCTATTATATGGGTTTGCATTCCGTCAAAAGGGTTAACATACTCAGAATACAAAGAGTAGTTACATTTCTTTTTAGAACAACACCACTCTTCACCAATGTGCATTGACACCCACCACTGCTGCAGACTTCTCATTTCCAAGTAAATATTGAGTTAAATGAAATCAAGACCAACCTTGGTTCATGCTTCCTGGGGTATGCCCTAGCTTATGTTTGGTACTCCACCACAATTCAGTCTCTTCTCACCGTCCTTACACTCTGCACACCTTTCTACCCAACTTGATAGCTCAACATCTATCCCAGTCTCCTAATGTTTTCCTTTATCACAGTGGCTTGCTCAGGAGCGACTGAGAGGTGGTGACGGGTGGACACTGGAATATCATTGCAGCTGTGTTCCTAAATCAGCTATGCCAGCTAAATGAATAATTACAGTGGTCTTGGTAGCTCCCCTTCTCTTGTTTTCTTGCTCATTGGTTCTGGAGCTGGGGGTCTGGTCTTGCTAATGCTGGTTTCCATACATGATTATTTGGTAGTCAGGAATTGTTTCCATTAAATCTTCTGGGGTGACCCATTTATGTGGCAAGAAAAGTCCAGTTATGAATTTACAACACCAATAGTCACCATCATTTTCAGGGACACGCTTAAGGTGACCTCATCTCAGTGTGATAACCTTGATTGTGAGGGCTTACTCTCCTCCCTCCTCTTAATCCCCAGCTTTAGTTTCTCAGGGGTATTAATTTACCAGCCCCCGGGAACAGCACAACGTTTTCTGGAAGTACTGCCAAAATATCTCGCTCAGACAATCTGTAATAAGCCTAACTTTACTATTTTACGAGATTTTAATATACATGCAGAGGAGGAGGACACGTCCACGGTTACCAAATTTCTATCTGATATGAAAGCCCTGGACCTCTTCCAACTTATCATAGGTCCCACACATAATAAAGGCCACACAATCGACCTGATCTTCAGTAATTTAATGAATCTTAAGGCCTCCCCTCCAATCCCCCTAGCCTGGACAGATCATTTCTTAATCGAATTTAGTCTCTCCACCCAGCAAGCAGGTAAATCTGCCCGACTCCAGCCCTACCCTACAGACGTTGGCATTTGCTTAACGCTACGGAATGGATTAATATTTTAACTAAAACTAAACCTATTGTGAATGAGAATCTGTGTAATTCTATTGATTCCATACACACCTGGATTACTAATAGCTTAGATGACCTCATACCTTTTACAGCGAGGCGGGGGCCATCAACTAGGAAAAAGAGGGAGCCCTGGTTCTCCCCTCAGCTGCAAGCCCTTAAAAGGAACTGCAAAAGGCTGGAAAGGAGAAGGAGAAAATCATACAGCACATCCGATAAACTAGAGTATAGGAAAGGCATTAGACATTTCCATGGGGAAATTAAAACAGCCCAAAGAATGTATTATTCGACAGTTATCGAACAGAATGCTAACTCCTTCAAAGTAATTTTCCAGGTGTTAAAAGACATTGCCTTTCCACAGCATCAGCTAGAAGGAGTAGAAGCCTCCCACAACCATAGTAATGACTTAGCCTCTTTTTTCCAGGAAAAAATCACGCAGATTTATTTAGCCTTTCAGGTAAATCATATGAGTCAGTGACCCCCGGAGCCATCATCCTGTATTGGATCGGCCAGGTTCTCAGATTTCCTTCCAATATCAAGTGTTATTAGAGCTATGGACACCCTCAAATCAGGCTCTCCACTTGACCCTGCCCCTCCGAAGGTCCTAGTCTTAGGATCATCAATAATTGTCCCCATTCTTACTGAAGTATTTAATTTGTCATTGGAGAAGGGCACCTTTCCCACTCAATGGAAACATGCGATTGTGAAACTCCTTCTTAAAGAATCTAATCTAGACCCTTCAATCCTACAGAACTATAGACCCATTTCCTTGCTGCCAGCATTCGCTAAAATATTAGAGAAATATGTAAACACCCAGTTGTCCAAATACCTTGAGGACAACAACATTCTGCATCCCTCCCAAATGGGTTTCAGACCAGCCCACAGCACTGATTCGGCCCTGATCGCTGTGATGGAAGCGGCTAGACTGCGCCTAGATGATGGGCTAGCATCAGTAGTAGTGCTATTGGACCTAAGCGCCGCCTTTGATACAGTGGATCATAGTATTCTTCATTGGCTAGAAGAGATAGGCGTGACAGGTGCGGTATTAGGCTGGTTTAGTAAATTCATAACCAAACGGACTTGCCAGGTACTGGATAGATCTTTCTACTCACAAAGTTTTAATAATAAATGAGGTGTACCCCAGGGTTCCTCCCTTAGCCCCTCACTATTCAAGGTATACATGCGGCCTCTCGCTAAGGTTGTGGAACCATTTGGTCTCTCTCTTATAACCTATGCAGATGACACACAATTGGTGTTTTCATTGACCTCTAACCAAAATTGCTTAGGCACCTCATTAGGTCCTGGCCTGTGTGCCATTTCTAATTAGGTGTCAGAAAATAAACTGAAACTTAACACAGACAAAACGGAGATCATGTTTTTGGGCTCTTAAGTTCAGCTATCACCATCTTCCTCTGCTATGCCGTATTTGAGAGAGCGGCCTGCTCCCAAGGAATATATTAAGAGCTTTAGGATTTGGCTGGACCCATGGTTAGCCATGGACCAACAGGCAAAGAAAACCTCGGCCGTGTGCTATGGTATATTCAGACTTCTAAGGAAGGAGTTGAAAATTCTTCCCTTCATGGCCAAGAGACTTATTATTCAGGCACTAATTAGTTCCCAACTGGACTATGGGAATGCCCTTTTTTTAGGGTCCCCAAAATACGTTAAGAGGAAGCTTCAAGTGGTTCAGAATACGGCCGCTAGATTGATCTTCAATATCCCTAAATACAAATCTGCTCAATCTGCTCTTCAAACCCTGCATTGGCTTCCAGTTGAGCAACGTATTAAATTTAAGGCCCTTTGCTATATACATAGATCTCTACATGATAAAGGTCCTCCACATTTACGATCTCTGGCAACGTTTTATAAACCATCGCGAAACCTTAGGTCCTCTTCTGCAGCCCTAGCAGCAGTCCCGCACATAAAAAGGGCCAGATGGGGTGGTAGGTCTCTGTCATTTTTAGGGACAAGGGTATGGAATTCTCTGCCTCTACCCCTTTGTCTCACTGACCAGGAACTTAGCTTCAGGTGGCTATTGAAAACATGGCTATACTAACTTCCCGCATCTTCTGACTTCAGGTTCTGTTAAAGCGCTGGGAGGCCTTCAGGTAGCTATGCGCTATACAAATTGAATTAACATAACCCATTACATTGCAAATGCTTGTTTGTGGGAAGCTGACGACCATTTGGTGCTATGCCCCTCTTTGTACATCAGATGCACGTCCTGGAAATCCTTTGATCGCGATTTTAAAGTATTTGTTTTGTTCCTTGCTTCTGTGGTCTTAAGAGTCTTTTATGCAAATACACCTCACTTGGTGGAGGTGGGTTGGCATCACGTGAATCCAGAAAATTCTCCAAGCTGAAAAACTACTCCTAATGGTAAGTAACCTTTTTGTTTTGCAGTGAGGATATATTCTGGATTCACATGCTGTAAACTGATTTTGCAGTTGTATTTTTTTATGTGAGGAGGCTGGGTTCCTCTGAGGGCCTCAGAGTATGTTTCCAAGCAAGTGTTTTAGCACTGTTTGTCTCACTTGAGCCTCCCTCTTAGCTTGAATGTCCACAGAGTAATGTTTCAGGAACATGTGTACTGAAGGCCATGTGGCTGTGGCATAAATATCATCCAATGAGAGCTCACAGGAAAGCCAGAGTTGCTGCCTTTTTTCTTCTCAAGCGTGCTTGTGGTGTTTGAGTGTCACCCCTGCTGTCGTGTGAAAATCTCACAATGTTACCCTTTGTGACAGAGCAGCCCTGGATTGCATGTGCAAAAGCTACAAAAAATTGCTTATCATTCCTGATTTCTTTAGTCTTTTGTAAAAAAATATATATAATGGCCTGTCTGACATAAAACATGTGTAGGCCTGTTTCTGCTTGTGTCTTTATTTACTGGAAGAACGCCAGTAACTGTAAGGCCTAGGTAAGAAGGAAACATGATACTACTATCTTTAATATGAATTTGAGGTTTGTTCTCATTGCCTCCTTATCCTTATGTATTTAAAAATACAGTTCTTTTGTGGTAAGAGCTTAGACCTCCTCATTCTTCGTTATTATATGATGGCAATCAGTAAGGCCATTTTTAAAGTTAGAAACTTTAGCCGTGCATTAGATCATACGGTGATTTTTATCAGTTGTGTTAGTACCTTGTAGGCATGAGTGTGCTATTCAGGAGAGAAACATTTGTTTACCCCCTCTAAGAATCGTTTTAGCACTGTGTGGTGACAAATCTTTCCCCTATTACACTTGTTGTGTATACCACAATGGACACTAGATGTACCTTTAGAATGCATTGGAAAAGTGCTTGTTCAACAGGCGAGGAAGGTATTTGATCACTGCAGCTTCTTGCGACCAGTCTCCAAGGTCTTTTTTTACCCATTTCACAAGTGTATGAACTTGCTTCATCTGTAAGCGTACAATCTTCTTGTAATAGGCTCACCTTGCTTCCTTAATCATTTTGCACAGACCTTTCTAGTAGGTTTAGGTGTCCAAACTCTAATTCTACAGGAGCCACAGAGCCAGGCTCTTGGTAGCTGCTTCCAGGTGATATTTGTCTCCCCAGTATCGTTAAGAGGCTTTGGTGTGCCAGGAGCTTTATGATTTCGCCCTGTGACTTCTCCAGTAGATCTGAGAACCAGGTTTCTCAGACCTACTGTGGGGCTATGAGGATTAGTGTCAGTTACAATTTGCATCTTTTTATCACGTGTGGTATCAAGGGTAGTGTGGGGAAAGCATGGGGAAATCTCATGAACATTTTATTGAGAGAGCATTCCCTAGAGATCTTGGCTGTTGAAATCTGGAAGCAAAGATCTGGCGTTTTGGGTGGTGAATAGGTCCACGTGTGGCATGCCCAATTGATGAAAGATGTCTTGCACCACTACTTCTTTTAACTCCCACTCGTGTGTGGTATTTTCCTGTCTGCTTCTGCGTTAAGCTTTCCTGGTAAATGCATTGCCTTTAGTGATATCATTGTCTCATTGGACTAGTTTTGATAGCGTAGGCGACCTTGTTCCCCCTTGCTTGTTGAGGTAGAACATCATTGTTGTATTGTCAATTTGGGATAATAACTGCCTTTCCCCTGAGGTGTTTTTAGAATGCCATCATGGGTATAAAAATCAGTCTTGAGTTCCAAATAATTTATGTGCTTTACTGCCTCTCTTTGGTTCCATGTTTAGGTTTCACGTGTGAATTCCCCATCCTGTGTCGGATGCATCAGTTGTAATGGTCACTGAGGGAGTAGTTTGTCTGAAAGATTTTCCCTTTGTGATGTTGGTCAAATTCAGTTCCATAATTGTATTTCTCTTTCTACTTGGTCTGTGACAATCACCAGGTTGTCCTAACTCTCTTCTGCTGTGACCACTGTTGCTGCAGGTATTTCTGTAGTGGTCTTGTGTGTAGTCATGCATGGTATATTAAAGGGATACAGGATGCCATCATGGCGAGCACTTTCCCCTGCAGTTCTCACAGTCTGATGTTGACCCTTCTGGTAATGGTGACTTTGGTGCAGTATCGCCTGGACTCTTTGGTTCATTGGAAAGGCTCTTGAAGTCTGTTAGTTCAAGCTTGCACACAGAAAGGTCTTTTCTCTTTTTGTTTTTGGCAATTAATTCTCGTAGTTGATGGAGAATCCCAGGCAGTAGAGTGTCCTTATGACTGTGGGTAGGCTAGTTGTGTACTGTTTAAACATCCTTGCCTTTCCTAGCCAGTCATCCAGGTAGGTAAATACACGTGTACCCCTTATTCTGAGGTGTGCTGCAACCACTTTATTAACACCCTTTGTGCTGATTTTATTCCAAATGGTAATACCTTGAATTGGTAGCGCACCTTGTCCACTACGAGTCTAAGGAATTTTTTGTGCTCTCTGTTTATTGGGGTGTGCATTTTTGCATCCTCCAAGTGTATGTATGTAGTCCCCCTTTTGCATCAGAGCGAAGAATTCTTGTAATGCTTTCAACATAGGCCTTAGGGCCTTGGCTATCTTTGGAATCAGAAAGTACGCGGAGTACACTCCTTTGTATCACCCTTCCTATTGCCCTTCTGCTTAAAAGGTCTCTGAATTCTTGCCTCAGACAACTTTGTTCCTTCCTTTTGCTTTGCTTCTTTCTCTGTGGTATTGTGGGAGGTGTCCTTGTTAATTTTGTGCAGTAACTAAGTTGGTTGATGTTTAGCATCAATTTGTCAGAAGTGATTCTTCCCATGCCTCTTCTCACAGGTGACTTGTGCAGGAGTATTTTCTCTGTTTAGTCACTTAAACTGGAATCTATCTGAAATTGAGGAGATTATTTAAAGGCTGGTGATCAAGGTGTTTTTGTAGTAATGTTGGTTCAGGTTATCCCATCTAAGTGCTAAGAAACCTTTGGTGAACGTGCGATATATATAAAACCCACAACATATCTTTGCAGTGGGTGGTCCTCCTTTAAAACCAGTCTTTTCCTGAAAAGGCATGTCTTGAGGGTGATCTGTACTGCCACTGCATTGGGGCTGTTGCAGTTCTAACCTGCTTGTCGAATGTTGAGTGCAGCATGGCTGGTGGTGTGCCCCCCGCTGAAGACGCTCTCTTCCTCTGCTACATGACCCCTAAAACTGTTTCCTATAAAGGCCTTATTGATAATGGTGGATTGTACCTCCTGCTTGAAGCCTGATCCCCCTAAGCCAGGCACGTTGACACAGAGTTGTGGCAGAGCATAGTTGTCCACTGGCTGTATCTGCCGTGTCTAGTGAGGATTTGAGACAAGTGTTGTTAATGGTCTTGTGTTCCTGGACTTTGCTGCTGGCCCTCTTTTTGAACTCTTTAGGTAGGTCCTCCATGAGTTCTTTGACTTCATGGTTGAGGAGCACATCTGCTGTATGAGTTTCTCGACTTCATCCCACTGTGGGCAGGCATACCAGTTGCACAGCATGTTTGAATTCACTATGGGTGTACATAGACGGCTTTGTGCTGCAACCACCAGACATTGTGCAAAGATTCTCACGATGACTATCAGAAATTGATTTGCAGTGAAGTGATGTTTGCCATACAAAACAAAGAACAAATTACTTACCTTCGGTAACACTCTTTCTGGTGGTTACTCTTTCTAGCCAATGATTCATCAGCTCCTGATGAAAGCTGGTAGGTTGCGTTGTACAGCTTCGCATCAACTCCACTCTGCCCAGGAAGTGGCAACTGGAGACACATATAGGTGCCACCCAAGCATGTGGACATCCTTTTCCGTGTGGACACCATACGCACCCTCTGCCACTGTGCTGATCTTTAATTTGGGACCTTTATAGATGGTACAAAGTCTATTCCCCAGAATGGAGAAGCAGTACAGTGGTGAGTAATCTTTGGTTAGGTAGAGTATCCACCAGAAACAGCATTGCTGAAGGCAAGCAACTTGTGCTTCTGATGGCTACTTCTAACCACAGATTCCACACATTCGGAATAGATACCAAATAAATACCTTCCCTTGGTGGTGAATCTATGGAACGACTAAGACTAAAAAGTCCTGCAGGGCCAAATGGCCGACATGTCCTTCCAGTCAGATCTGGCAGTCAAGGCAGTAGTGCTTTGTGAACATGTGTACTGATGACCAAGTTTCAGCCTGACAAATATCCAGGCAGGTACTCTGGCTCACATAATGGTAGCAGCTTTAGCCCTGGTGAATTGGGCCCTCAACCCTTCTGGAGTCTGCATCTTGGCCGTTTTGCAGCACATCTTAATGCAAAGGACTATGCACCTGGACAAAATCTGTGTGCACTCCTTTGCCTTTCTTTTACCTGGATAACTTCACAAAGAGCTAATTTCCAACAGGGTCCACATGATGGAGTCTCTCCTCCTACTCCTTCGAGGGGTGAGGTGGGACAAAGAATGTCGAAAGAGTGAGGAAATGCCCAACATGAAAGAAAGTTACATCTTTCGGCAGAAAGACCAGTCAAGTTCTCAGCACCAGTATATGCAGAAAGGGAAATGGTGTTGGGCTGCTAGACAGAGAGCTTGAAATCCGGTTTGAGGAAAAAAAAAAAGTAAAAGTACAGATATAAAATACAACTTAAAAATGCAATAATCATCATAAGATAAAAATAGGAGCCGACATACAATATCTTCAAAAGACTTTAATAAAATGAAAGGCTAAAATGACTGCATTAAAAACAGTCAATACAAATCATTTTCTTCACATTTTAGTTCAAATACAAGCATGTGTACTTCAGTACCTATTAGGGACTAGTAAATAAATAACACCTGCCAATTTTCACTAAAGGAATGCTCAAGAGGTGTAGGCAGTTATTTTCCTACAACAAACTCCTGCAGTTGACTACAGAGATCATGAATCTATAAATAGCTTGACACTCCTCGTCGGTCTGGAGCAACTGCAAGTAGTTCAGTGCTGCTTTACATTTTCAAATCTTTAGATTTCTCAGCAGTGGTCTTAACATACATGTGTGCTGTTCTGTATGCAGCTCACAAAATAAAAACAAATGGAGTTGTGATTGAGACACTGTTGAGTAGTACGGGCATGGAAACAAATCTTTGTTGGTATACACATTTAAAGGATAAGACACCAGAAAATGAGCCATTCAAAGCCTAAATCTAATCAGATAGAACTTTTGCCTATGAGGTTTCCTAAGCATATATGGCTCAATGAGTGGAGTAGTGCACAATGGAATATATATAGCACAACCCACCTCTTCTTCAAGTCAGCCATCTCTTCTCTACTAGGAGTTTTAGTAGTTCACCTTTCACTATGGCTTTTTCTGGCCGACTGGTGCAGAGCGCAGAATCAAACAGGTCCATCCTGTTGACTGCGTGCAGATCTTCTCTGATATGCATGAGCCATCTGATTTTATGGGCCTCTGCCATTTTGAGGCAATCAGCGATCACTGCTTGTGTCAAGGATGCCTCTGACATGGACCAGATTGATGGCCATAGCAGAGTAAGTGCCATCCTCAATAAATCCCCCAGATATTGCAGACCTAGTCCTTCATGTGCAATTATGGATGGGGAGTGAAAATCTATGCAGGAATCTGGTTTTGCCGATTTGTAATTGGGAGTGATCAATGTAACCCCAAAAACCTGCACCGTAATTGTCCATCGTACAAGTTCAATTTTATAAATTGTCATAGCACCATCCAGAGGGATGGACCCTAATTTAGTAGGGGGATGGAAAAGGCAGGTGTGGCTTGTTCAAATTGGGTTACTCTTACGTTCCTCAAGTGCTTCTAGGTGATCTTGCTGTCAAACGGGACCCCCAAATAGGTGAAAGTAGGCGTGCACTTAAGTGCACTGCCATCAATATAAAAAGGGGTCCACCTGCTCTGGGGTGACTGTAGACCATTTGTGAGGAGGCCCAAGTCTGATATTCAGAACACAAGTGTCCAGCAGTTTCTGGAGACCCCAACCCATCCTAGCCATAAGAACACAGTTGTCTGCGCACATAGGCACAGGTAGAGGGCAATTCCCTGCTTTCGGAAAGTCGACTGCAGCAGCTATGTGTTGTTCATTGAGACCGTTAATATAAAAGCTAAAGAAGAAAGATGACATCACGCAGACCTGCCTAACCCCTTTTCTGATTTTTATATGAGAGATACATTCCCCGCTTGGCCAAAATCTGATGCTTCCCTCTGCATCTGTGTGAACTGGGCAAGTAGGTGGGTAGTTTTTGGATTGCCGCCTATATTTATTAACATATTCAACAGCCTCGATCCGATTACAATGACGAAAGCTGCAATGAGGTCCACAAAGGCCAAATAAGGGCAACATTTCTTGGCAAGTACATATCTGCTCATAATCAAATAGAGGTTCAGGCACTGGTAGTCTGTCCATAGACTTGACTTAAATCCACACTGAATTGGTGTTAAAGTATTCTTTTCATTTGCCCAGTTTTCAAGATGATCTAGCAATACCCTGCCCTGGACCTTAGTCATGGAATTAAGGATGTGGGCCGACAGCATCGGGGATCACTTCTGTCCCCTTTCTAAAAAATCAGGACGATGATCACCCAGGGCCAGAACGACACGCGCTAGAAAGCACAGTTGTCATGACAGGGGCCCGAAATGCCCAATAATACCTAAAAAGGTCTACAGGCCCACGGGCAGGCCCGTGTTCCGCAGGCATCTGTTCACAACCTAGATAACATCCATGAC
The DNA here is from genome assembly GCF_031143425.1 of Pleurodeles waltl. NCBI lineage: Eukaryota > Metazoa > Chordata > Amphibia > Caudata > Salamandridae > Pleurodeles > Pleurodeles waltl. The sequence goes on from NC_090447.1 coordinate 693,911,794, forward strand.
GGTAAATGTTAATTGCTTTCCACTGCCCAGGCTTGTTTTATCCACAGTACTACTACTCTCGCTGCTGACCGCTTTGTCAATATCCTACAGCTTAGTAAAGTAATTAACCAATGAATCCTCGGGGTATTCACGTCACTGTTAGTGTCAAAGTTAATTTAAAAAAAAAAAGGTGCATTTACGACCATCCAAAACAGTGATGCATCAATCCTGGCGCAAGCAGCAGTCAGCTGCTCCCAGGCCTCCCTTCTAATCACCTCTTTTCTCTTCTTAATTGCCTCTTTGAGGAGCTTTATGAAGCTTCTAATTTCTCCCAAGTCCCTCGGGTAGTTTTGACTGCTTTAATAAGGCTACGTTGGGCTTGTGAGCAGGATTTGTTGAACTATTTGTTCAGTTTAGGAGCACAATGACATTAGGTGATCAGATACCTGGTTACAAATTTCAGCAAAAGGGCTAGTACTTTCTCTGAATCAGATTCATAATTAAGGCACATCTCAAACTGCCCCATCTGCATGTCCAGAAGCTGTCCTAGAAAAGTATTAGGTTGCACATCATGCCATTTCCCCTGTACACCCCCATTCTTTGTACATTTATTCTGATCAGCTGTTTTATATTCTACTACAGTCAAACCTAGGCTCATGTGGAATGCCAAAGGATTATGATCACTCAACAAGATTTTCAGAATCTGAAACTCACACACCTTCCTCCCCCAAGTCTTGGAACGTGCAATAAAAATGATCAAAGACCCTTTGCCTCTGCCTGTAAACATTATCTGATTAAAAGCTTCTTTGGGTGCCAGATCTATGCTGAATATAAGATTATGAATCTTCAACAACCTATTCAAATGGTCACCATAAGGATTATGGGCAAAAAGTGAGAGGTCACAAAAATCGTTATCAACCACACCACATACATTATCCTCCACAACGGGGCACCGTCTCATGTTAAAATCACCTCCACAGTATGACAATGTCTTTTTTCAAGTCCAATAGCAGTGTGTCCAAAACACAACCAAATGACTCTGATTAGCATGTTATTTCTCGAGATGTTAGTGTGATAGAAGTAAAAAAAAATACCACTAAGGGAACCCTTGCCATGGACAGATAATCTGAAAAAAGTAAAGGCCACATAAGTTTTCAGTATTTTTGGCCCCACTGTAATCCTTTATAGTGTTAGAAAGCCACGACTTAGATGCCCAGAAGATGACATAGCTGCAAGGGTGAACACTAAACAAAAGCCATTAATATGTGTGTTGGTCCAAGGACAACGTTTACTTCAAACAGATGATCTGCGGGCTAGTGATTACCGTAGTCTAGGATTTTTATCAGCTGGTTTATCCCCATAGTCCAGCAATATTCCAGTAGAGGAGACTCAAATCAAGAGTCGATTGCCAGAAGTGTCTTTGAGCAACAAAACCTGATCATTTTTTGGAGATTTGGGTAGGACTAAATGGGATAAAGGGGTGTGGGGTGCAGCATCAGTATCGATACCAAGCAAAGATGACTGGGTGGAAGTAGGCAGAATATGCTCCTTTGCTTCAAGTCTTGATAGATAGTGGGAAAGTCTGTATATTGTGGTTCTGCAAGTAAAGAAGCTCAGGAACTTACGGAGCACGGCCATAGCATCTGTTGGCTCATCTGGTCCGATACTTGCAGCAGGTCCCTCAGCAAAAGTATAGGCCTCCAAATCACGGGGCAGTCAATCAACCACTTTTAAGACCGCAAAACGGTTAAACGTTGGAATAGTAAAGTTCCAGCTGTGTTCTGACTAAGCATCTAATCTAGACGAAGCGTCAACAAACCTAGGACTGTAAAAAAGCCCAGAAGAACCGGACGTATTCCCTGTAAAAGCCCTTGTACTCTAGAGAATCTGCTCCGGATAAACTAGTCAAGACTCCTTCCAAGTGCCTAAGAACACTGGTAACATTTGCATCCCCAGATGACTCGGGCTTAGCTTCAGACTATTTTTTGGAGAGAGTAAGCCCACCTCTGCTCTTAGTCTGATGCGACGGCAGTTCCAATGCAATGTTGTTATAGTGTCAGAGTCCCCCACAAATACACAGGGATAGCTTACACCTAAGTTGGTGTCAATTGTGTGCACCCCCCACCCCGCACTCCAAAGTGGGATCGAGAACTTTCCTCTGTATCAGTTTCTGGAAGGTAGTGGTTTGCTTGTTATTAGTTATAGGTAGCAAATGAATCGTCCATGCCAAAGAGGTGCAAAATTCTCTTGTAACTGCTGGTATAAGCAACTGAATCCTATAATGCATGCAAGTAGCTTCCCATTGAGGGAGGCCAGTAGAAGAACACATTGTCTTACCAACTACCTCAGGTTTTTTTTACTCGGTCCGGGGGAGTAGTGGGAAAAGTATTGCGGTTAACACTGCTAGTGGAGACATGTACCACCAGGCTCTCAGGAGTAGCGTGCTGAAATAGGAAGGCAGGACCACCCGGAGGGGGTCTGTAACAAAGTATCACTTGTCTGTTTGCAGGTAGAGAAGAACAGGTTTTGGGCCAAGTGCCCATGAGGATATCCGTCAGGGCCTCATTGAATGGTTGTAGGGATTCAGATGAGGATTGTTCAGGTTGTAACACCTCCATAAGGACGTTCGTCTTTACCTCAACTGAAGGCTATTACAGAGCTAAGACTGTGGCCGCCTGTCTAGTGACCATGGCATATGAAGCAGATTCTTTGTGGAAGGGCCAGAAGGAGAACACACCCGTATCAGGGAAGGTGCCCAGCCCACTGGCCTCCTGTAGGTCTATATAAAAATTGTCATTAACAACTTGTGGGGAGAATTTGTCTGTATCATCATCAAAAGCTGGTTGGCTCAGGTTCAAGTCTGATCCAAGCAGATGTTGGAGCACTGGTGTGGAGCTCCTAGGCAAAGGAGCGGTCTTATAGAATTCAGAGTGATTAGGTGCCATGAGTGTAGGGACTGAGCTCGAAAGCAGCCTCAGCCAAGGTCAAGATAGATTTGCTTTGGGGTTGGACAAAACAACGGCATCAAAGTCTTCCTCCAGCATTGATGCCACAGAAACCACAAAGGATTGTGGTGTTGGCTTCGGCGTCAGAGTTAAACAAGAAGTGGATTCAGGAGGCACAGATGGTGCAGAGTGCAGACCCACCTGAAACCACCAGACTAGAGACCTCTGCAGATCCTCGGAGACTGGAAGCATGCCAGAATGAGACAGTAGAGTGCTGAAGATGTAGAGCACAGCCACGGCCTCCTTAAATTCCTCAATCTGTTGTGGTGTAGCCAACCGACACGGGAATTCAGGGTGCATCGGATCAGCTGTGAAGTCTGCTCCTCGGTGGGGGAGTGAGACACTGGCGCACCGTGATGTCCTCAGAAGGAGAGTGGCAAGGATAGCATGAGGTCGTAGGACCACCATCGAGAGCAGAAACAACTCTGTATCTTTGACTGAGCGATAGCAGCTCTTAAGCGACTTCCTGTGGCGCTCAGCAACATACAGCTTGGCTTTGCATTGCCAGCACGCCTTAAGGTGCAGCAGGGTACCCTCCTCGTAGGCCAATCCCAAATACCAGGGGATCTGTCCAGAGATGTTGATTTCCAACAGTCCCTATAAAGCTTAAAGCCCTCTAACTTTAGGTGGGAGGGGGTGATGGACGGGGCAGGGGGGTGGACATGTTCCCTTGCTCAATGGAATTACATCTGAATAGAAAAATGCTTGTCAATCGAAGATAAAATGTAGGAGCAGTCTCTGGATTTGCACACAAAGCCACAGAAACAAAGTAAAGGAAGTCATCATGCCTAGGTGGTACCCATATGCATGTCCAGTTGTCACTTTGAAGGCAGAGTCAACTCAGAACCACACAAGACCACCTGCTAGCGTGCAGAGGCTGTGTTGTAAAATCTTCTGGATCCAATGTCGGATTATTCCTATACCAAGAAAAGAAAGAAGTTACTTACCTGTAACAACGGTTTTGAGCTTGAAGCTCTTCTTGATTCACATACTGTGCATATCCTGCCATTTAGTGGATGGAGTTGGAAAGTGCTACTTGTTTTTGCTAAATTCAAAGTTTTTCCTGATTTTGTACCGGACCAAGGGCATACCTGCTGCCCAACCCAAACCCCAAAGGGCCTACACTGGATTTACCCTGGTCCCAGATTAATGCTACAGCTGTAAAACAGGCTCAGCAAATGCAATACATATGTTTTGGATGTACGGACAACTAGGGACCTACTGAGACATAGTGCTGTCAGACATATCCCGGGCAACGGGAAGAGATAAGAATGGACACAAAACAACAATGTCTCCTGGGTCTTTTCCCATGCCCCAAAATTAACCAGAGATAACTCTCTGTATGGACCTTGCCCTGCTACTAGGAAAATTAGTGTTGGTGATGAAGTGGATAGTCTCACAGACCCCATCTATATCATAATATTGGGCAGAGGTAATTAAATGCAAGCAAACGGAGAGCACTGCTCTATGCAGAGGTGAGAGACATAATTTACAGGAATACCCTTTTGCCTCACATTGGGATGTGATCCTCCAAGATTTACAACCAACCCCGACGATGACACTAGACCACCATAGAAAACCCCTGGCAATGTCAAACTCTGCCCACTATGGTCTAGGTGAACATAAAACATCACAGCTCCCTACTCCACCCCACTGTTCCTGCATAACACAGTCCCCATGTATATACCTAGCACAACAACCATGATCCCCTTCCCCACTCCTGTACAGAACATTACATGATGGCCCCCTTTAGAGGTGGTCAGTCTCTGGCGGGAGGGCATAGTTTAGTTTGAGTTAGCAAATATTTATCTTCTTCGATTTAACCAGAGAAGGGATGATCTTGAAGACCATCTCTGAACACAAAACCAACACATTGAGCACTAACATGGTCTGGAGGACTGCACTTTTAGTATCTTTCCTCCTTGTAGTAATGTTAAATAGAAATGTACTAGATATGCTTACGTTTCTCTTTATTAATCTGTAATGATGCCTTTAGGAGATTGTCAATAAAAATATATTTAAAAAAAGTTTTTCCCCAATTGGGAAACAGCGTGTCTGGTAAAACAAGGCACCTCAAGAGTAGATTATTAAACAGGACTTTTTGTGGGCATACCTTTAGATTATTTCACTGCATCTGATTGAGCAGAGCATAAGTATAGCTGAATTGTATTATTTCCTACCAGTATGTTTGTCTTTCTGCCATCAAGTTTTTTTCCTTCTAAATATCCATCGACCAAGGGACAGTGAAACCATTTTCTTGGACCTTGACGCGATTTGGTATGTCCTCCTAGCCTTTTAAATCCATGGCATTCTTTTTGCCTTGGTGCCCTGATATTTATTCTCCAAACGTTTCTCTTTGAGGAAGATTGCTGCTTCAGGAAGAAAGGATATCAATATATACCCTGCAACTTATTATTCATTAAATTAATTATCTGTGCAACAGGTTTGTATGACTGTGTACATACACACTGTAACCCCTACTGTAATAGGACCTGTTTGACAGTGAGTGTATATAACACCACGGTATGTAGCAATATTTAAAATAAATATTGCATTATGCAGTGTGGTAGGGCTGACATTATACAGACCTTCACACTCTACAGCAGTAGGATGAGTCTGGTCTTCTATTATGTGTACTGCTACACCTTATGTTTTATAGAACAGATATATAAATATATTTTATTTATTTTTGCAACTTAATTTGTATAGGATTGCAATAGAAGGTCGAGACAATTCCTACTTTGAGCTTTATTATTCTGCCTTTTGATAGTAAGCGCTAAGCATCATTGTATCAAAGCATGAAAGCACTTCCCTTTATGTGGGGAGAGGTATATTTGGATTACCTAAAGAAGTTAAGCGTCCTTAAGAATACAATTAAATATACTGGAATTTTACTTTATTACTAAAGTAAGTTTAATTTGAATTTGTTTACGGTTAAAATATTTGATTCTCCAAATAACTCTTCCACAGGGAAGGCGGGATCCTGGTTGCATGTGAGTCTAGAAGTGCTTCAAGCAGCAATTCATTTTTTACAGATGATTAAAGATAACGTAGCAGTATTTACCCCTTGCAGAGGAAGGAGTGAAGTTTGAGTTATGGTAAATAAATAAAATTAACCAACTAGCTCTTTCGAGCGCATGTTACACAGTATGGTTTATGGGACATGACCAGAGACGAACATGCAAACATTGAGCCAATGCCATTAAACAGAATATTTTTAGTTTAGAAGGTAAACAAAACTATTTTTTTTTTAATCTGTTCTCTCTGTATGCTTTGCTGTTTTATTTGTAGTTGTAGGATGTTGACATTTACCAGCCACTAGTTTCCTTTAATCTCTATTGTGACAGCTTTTGCATCTGAGTATTACATAGCATCATCCATACAGGGACTCAAACAGTACATGTTTTGTTGCCCCAGGAGAGAGTGAAAAGACAACGCTATATTTGTCTGGGCCTTTATTCAGCATAAACGCATTTAAAGGATCAGAGGACGTGCCGATCTGCAGCTCTGACTATTTGCATCTGCAGCTCGGACTATTTGCCAGCATTGGGACCCCCACCTCGGGCCCAAACACAGCTACAAAAGCGACTGCGGCAAGTGGAAGGCGCCCCCCACGCATATGGAACCGGTATGAAAGGAGGTCTTATGGCCCGAGAATAATCCGGGCGTTGACAAGCGCATAGGGAACAGTGGGCTGGCGGTCCCCGGGAGAACAACCGAAAAGGAAGAGGCAGGGACAGCGCAACTGCGTGCACCCTGGACAGCACAGTGAGTGGCAGCCTCCGATGTGAGCCGGGCACCGGCGAAGTGATCTTTGCTGAGGAGCGAAGGGCTGGTATGCAGCCCTGAAGGAGCAGACAGACAAGAGGTGACCCCTGGGGATGCCGGTCACGAGAGGGGCATACTCACATATCACCCCAAGTGAAACTCCATGGCGCCCCTCCTGCCTTGAACCCCTTTGCTCACTTCGATACAAGAGGCCCGAATACTTGGGGCCCAACTGCAGGATGCAGGTGTAAACCTCCAAATCTGCATAAAGAAGTAACTTCAAAGGGCAATAAATGTCATGCACGAGGAGTCTGCAGGCCACAGTACAGTCCTGACAGACTAATATGCAGGTGAATGACATAGGAGGAGATAGTGCAGGGGATCAGGGGGTTTGTGGAAAGAGACTGAGGCGGAATGGTAACTGGGGATCCTCACCGCCCTCCGGAAAATTCCCCCACTGGAGCAACAAGCAGATACGGAGGCCCCTGCCAGGGTTTAGTGAATGGGCTGATGCTCATGACTACAGATAGGTTGGCGTACTGCCAGGCAGAAAGCATACCATCTGAGGACCTGCTCCCGTTAGAGTGAAACACTGAACAGGGGTACACCCACGTCGTTAGGGACCTCCCAGGACTTATAGGGCTGCACTGTAGGGCACAGATGCCACTCAAACCTAAGAGGGATCTGGGCATAGCATTTAAAACGCGACAATTTAGGAAGGACTGCCTAGAATGGCGCAGAGCATGCATCCAGGTGAGGAGCTTGAGATGGGAGAAACTATGTCCCCGTTTGAACTTAAAAATGTTAGTCTGGAAGGCAACAAGGCCATAACTGAAACAATCAATGGGGTGGCTACAACAGTAACACTACTAAGGCAGGATATGGACAAGAAACGGGGAGGGTGAAGGACCTGGGAACCAAAGTGGACGGAACTGTGTCTTGAGAGTGAGGGGGACCTGCAAGTGGACAGAGCTCTTAGAACCCCAGGAGCAAATCAAAACCAGGCGCAATGCCACTAAAGCTAATCGCCAGAATGCTGAGATATAAGGACAAAATGAACGCTCTAGTAGGGGCACGTGTACAGGGGGATGTGACTTATAATGGAAATAGGATCTCCTTTTACCCAGACTATGGTGTAGCGACACAAGAACATTGCAGATCTTTCGGGGAGGTTAAAAAGAAGCTCCGGGAGCCAGGCCTGGCATATGCATTACTGCCCTTGGGGTGGCTCCAGGTGGGCATACAAAGAAAAATACACTTCTTCGGCCACACTGAGGACGCCATGCAATTTATTGAAAGGCACTGAGTGAATGGTCGACCCCCGCCGACACGAGAAAGCATGGGCATAACTGTGGTTGTGTTTTTTTTTGGGTGGGTTTTAGGGGTGTGGCACGGATGATGATTCACGTTACTGAGAAGGGGGGGAGGGGTGAGTACCAGTTGACAGAGCAAATTTTGAACGTCAGTTCCAAAACAATGATGCATAGAAATAATAGCGCTTCTTCACCGTGTGCAAGATTAATGGTTGCGCTGCAGATGGGACGGCCCCAACATCGGAGAGCGCATGAGCAACGCACTATGCTGGGGAAGTGTGTCTGTTATTCAGGGGATACTGGATTGACACTGAATTGTTGATTGTGGAGATCAGGTTGGGTGCGCCACACGGGTGGGGAAGTCAGAGGGTAGTTCAGTTTTGGATTTTGAGGGGTAAAGTACACAACATGAGCAGAGCAGTTACTTCATGACAGGACAAAAGTGGATTGCATATTCCCTACATGGGAGTGGAAGTAAGATCGTGGAATATAAAACGGATACAGAATCCGATTAAGCGACAGCGAATATGGTCCTATATATGCAAACAACAAGCGAAGATAGTAATGTTACAGGAAACGCACAAGGGGTTCTACTGATGCTTGTGTTCCCCTTAAAGCAGACACGATCTTGAAGGCTGCCAATGATCATTACATAGGAGTGGTGTGGGAAATAAGCGGTAAATGTACAGCCATTTTAAATACCTTTGCGCCGAATACAGACACACCGGAGTTTTATGAAGGGGTGATACGCCTTTTGACACCATATCCACAATTTGACATTATATGGATGGGTGATTGCAACGGTGTGCTTGACATGGAATTGAACAGTTCAATGCCCAAGGCATGACCATTGGGCAAATCCTCAAGGGCACTATTGGAGGGAATCGATACCTTAAATTTGGTGGAACTGTGATGGGTACGACATGAGTGGACACGGGGCTACTCCTTTTATTACCCATCACACAGGACATTTTCTACAGTAGGCTACATGTTCAAACACACAGTACAGGCGGCACAATTTGGGAACAGACAGTACCTAGATCATACTCTATTGGACCATGCTTCACTTGCAGCGGAGTTGCAAGGCCAAACCTATGTGGTTCCGGTGCCACAGTTGATCTTTCAGTCCAGGGCACTGTACGATGAGGCATTTAGGAAGTGTATCCAAGAGGCAATACAGGAATACTTTCTTCTCAACACGGGAACAGTCCAATTCGCCAGCATAGTGTGGGAGGCTTTTATGGTGACCATCAGAGTGAAATGTATTGATGTGACAAATGAAGTGCATAGATCACTGGGGGGCACGCTCACGTGATTAGAAAAACAGATAGTCACCACTGACAAGCAGCTCCACACACGGATGAGATCTGGGAAGTGAGAAACTGCGGGATGAACTGGATGAGGCCCAAGATACATTGGGAAAACGTTACTATTGCACATACCTGGAAACGCAACACAAACAAGGTGATACCGCTGGTCAACTGCTAGCGTGGCCGGTAAATGGCGAGAGAGGGAGACAGTGCAGTGGTAGCTCTCAGAGATGCGAACGGTGGGATACTGACATCCCAGAAAGCAATCTTGAATCACTTTTAGTTTACTCAGCACTATATGCAAGGCAGAACCGGAGTGTTGAAGCAGAAATAGAGGCGCAACTACCTTGAGTAGAGGAAGAAGTGAAGGCCCAATTGAGCGTACCAATAGAAGAGGCAGACGTTAGATGGGCTATCAAATATATGTAAACATGAAGGGTGCCTGGCAATAATGGATTGACAGTAGAATTTTATCAAAAATATGTGGATCTACTGTGTGCACCATTGCTGGCCGTTTATAGGGAAGCATTTCAAATGGGAGTGCTGCCTGCATCACTGAGGGAAGCAAACAGTGACCCTACCTAAACCTGGGAGACATACTGCTCACTGTGAATCATACCAACCATCATCAATTATCACAATAGATGCAAAGATACTGGGGAAGTTACTGGCCCAGAGACTGGCAAAAGCAGCGGGAAAGGTTGCACACACAGACCAGGCAGGGTTTGTGGGAGGTCGTAACACATTCTCCAATATTCGTAAAGCATTCCTTCTTACCAAACAAGCTATGATAGAGGAGTCAATGTGTACTGTCTAGCTTGGGTGCCCATAAGGCGTCCAACACAGATGACTGGCTGTTTATGGACAGTACACAATGTGACTGCATAAACTGGGGTGAATTATCTACAATGGGTGAAACCACTATTCAGTACAGCTAGAATGAAAGTAGGCCACAAAATGTCTGGCAGATAAAGAGGGGGTCTTAACAAGGATGTCCCCTCTCTTCCCTGATATTTGCGCTGGTAATAGAACCACTAGCACAGATTATAAGACATAGACACACGGGCACTGGTATTTTGATTGGAGACAACCGGGAGATCATCTCATTATAATCGGATAACATTTTGTTAATCCAGAGGAATCCAGCGATCAAATGGATAACGCTCAATTACACTAAAGCTGAGGTGGGGAGTCATTCAAGTTTTACATTTAACGCAGACAAAGGAGACCACAGACAACATAACAGCACAGACCACACCGGTTAAATACTTAAAAGTGCCCTTGAGCTCAGATATGAATAAATCATATGATTCGAATGTGGGTAATTTACTAGTGAGTCTGTAGTGGAGCATACAAAAATGGCTGCGATTCCCGAAGTCCTTGATGGGGCGAATAGCTCTTAGTAAAATGATAATGTTACTCACAGTTCTATATGTATTACAACACATGCCGAAGCGCATACCAGAACCTGCTTTCGCAAATTGGACAAACTACTTAGACTACTTTACTGGGGGGACAGTTAGGGCAAGGCTAAATATGGAGGTATTGAAGCTGCCCTGGGAACGTTGAGGGTTATGGCACTGGACTTTCTGGCTTATTGGCCTCGCACTTACAATACATAGTGTTCCAGGGGAAGGTACTGATCTAGTGGTTGACATATTCAAACATCTAGTTCACCAACAGGAACGGCTGGCATTGCCCCCGGTCCCTAGGAAGAAAAGGGTTACTTTACCCCTACATGTTAGAACTCTTTTGGAGGTATGGGAACGGGTATCTAAAAGAGAGGACAATATGTTAATATAAATGCAGCACCCGATCCCGTGGTGTACAGGTATTGGTTCTCAGCTACCAGCATATCTGAAAGTCAGAGAAGAGAGAAATACACCACAGAGTATGGGGGACCTATATGAGGATGGTAGGCTGCTTGGTTATGCAGATTTCTCTACTAGATGGGGCGCGGGAGGCGGTAGCTTCCTGGCATATGCTGGTCTTGCTTCTGTTATTCACAAGGCCTGAGAGGGGTTCCCACTTGAACCACACTAAACCAAACACTCCAAGACTTGGGGGAAGGTGGTAAACTCATTACACAAATCTATGTACTGTTGTTGCCGAGCACAGCTGCCTGTATGGAAAGGCTGGAGACACAATGGGAGGGTGACTTGAGGATGGAGCTCAGGGACCGCGAGTGGGTATCCATGGGAAGTAACTGCAGAAAAGTAGCACGAAATGCGCATCTGAAATTAATATGCTATAAATGCCTACATAGTAACTATGTCACACCGCAGTGGCTGCACAAGCTGGATCCATCCAAACCAGATCATTGCCCTAAGTGTAAGACAGCTGTAGGGAACATAAATATATATGTGGTGGACGTGCCCCGGGGAGGGTGCTTTCTTGAAGGAGGTGGTTAACACACTGAGGGAACTGACCAAATGAACGATTCAGCAGACAGTCCAGTTGTGTTTGATGGGCCTGGTAACACCAGCCCGGCACTCCAGACGTATGGTGAAAGTTGTAGAGCTGGGTCTGGCAGTGGCCAAACAAATGTGTAGCTCTGTGGTGGATGACAAACAAGATACCCACCAAGAAACAATGGATGTGAAAATTTGCTAAATGGACATGGGCCGAGTGTGGAGTCCACCAGAGGCTAATATATAAGGAAGGAGAGGGGAGAGGGGTCTGGTGGAATGGGATATGGTGGAGGTGTGCCTACAGGGGGAAATGGAGGAAGCCAAAGAGGCACAGGCACAGAAATTGACAGATACTTTATTGGATGAGTAGAGAATGGAAATTTAGAGGTATACAATGATTATGTGTTGAAGCAATGTGAAGTTTATATTGATCAGTAGCTATTTTGAAGAACAAAACGAAATTTAACAAACTGCTATAACATGCTCCTTGTTGGGGGGCTGAGTATAGGAGCTTAAATGAAGTTGTGAGTTTATCTGTATTTGAAATAAATAAAAGAAATACTAAAAATAAAAAACTGCAGTTAAGTTAGATGGCTCATCATCAGAGTCTACTGTGCACTATTAATTCAAGTAGTCAGTGACTACATCACGGCAATAATTATGGTTGAGGTAATCAGCCTTCAATTGGTGTCAACTCACACTTTATATAACTGTAAGGTGGTGTTTTATAAAGTTCTTCTAGAAGCAGCAGTCGAAATGCATGAAGAAAAGTATGAGAACGGTGATCCTGGATATAATAGGAGGTGAGCAGTGAGTATGGGTGGGTGGGGTCAGAGATTTGACAGAAAATAACAAAATATTCTGTAACTTTTTTTGTTAGTCTTTAATCTACAGGTAAATGCATATAAAATATAATGCACACCTTAAATGAAAAACAAAAAGAACTTAAATGTATCCGTGTAAAACACATTTTTCTGGTAAGACTGCTCAGTTGGTTAATGGAATCACTTAAGATGTCTGCGCATAACCAGCTGGTCACCTGTTTGAATCCTAGTTGGTGCACTGGCGAAACAGTGAAAGGTATTTATAGTGTTTAGCAGCCCCAATGAAAGAACAAATTCCAAATTCTATAACTTAAAGCCTATTCTGGCTGCCAGGAAGCCTCTACAGTATAGTTTCTGATTAACCAATTGCATATATTTATGTTTCTCTGAGATAGCAGCACAATGGAGAAAAGGTTTGTTTCTTGTTTGCCTGCCACCCTTCATGCTAGAGGATCCCTTCTTCTCCCCTTTCAACCAACGGCAACTCAACCATTCAGGAACAGGTTACCTTTTTTAAATAAAAAGTATGAAAGTTGTTTTGATTAAAAAATAAAGCTTGGAATGCTTTATCCTGCATTTCACTGCCGACTTAGATCTCGGTCTTGAAACCTATACTTTTGTCTTCTAAGGAGTGTTAGAAGTGGACCGGTTTTCAAAGTCAAGTTGTGTGGTCTTTCCCTGTATCTGAGCCTTGAGTTGGTGGTGAGATATGACCCCTTTTAACACCTACTGATGAAGCTGAGCCATAAACCTTCTTCACGCAAACTCGATCGTCCTCGGAAGTTGAGCTGTAGGGACCTCATTTAAATTAACGGAATTACCTTTAACCCATATTAATCATCCATGGAAGCTGAAAGGTAGAACTTAAATTACACACACCCAATCATCCCTGTGAATTCAAGTAATGTCCTTGTTTGCGCTCTAGGGCCCAGATGTAGCAAAGGGTTTTACCCATTCTGTGTCTATGGGAAAATTCGTTGGTACATATCGCCCTAGATGTCTTTTTTTGGGGCCCGAGAGGGGTGTCATTCAAATGTAAAGCTGTGTAACTTACACTTTATCAAAAGTATAATACGTCAGTGGAAAATGTAGGTGGAAAGTGATTCATTTCTTAAACGTAAACCATGTTATCTTTGGATTTATCTACTTTTGCATAGGTACACTGGGTACATCTTTCCAGAGATAGAGAGAAAGATAGACAGACAGAGGTTTATTAATGTTCGATTAGTTAAAATCATTAAAAAACAAAGGATGCTTACTATAAATTGATTATGTAGTGTAACAACCCCTCTCTATTATGCGGTTTTGCTTAAAAATATAATTTGTCAGGACACTGTGATGTGAACAAATTACTGTGCACGTTTTGAAAAGGAAGCACCAGCCCTCGTTTCATGTTTTAAGAATTGCGGTGCGAGAAAAATTATCTATAATGATATGCCTCAGAAAACTGCACCATTTCAATTGGTAGGGGGACTTATTTGACATTAAGTGTCCCATAAAGGAAAGACTAATGTTCCTGTCCCTTTGAAATTTCGCTTTTTTGAAGACATTATTACATCTTCCATCACCTTGTAGTTTTGTGATTTAACTGGAAAACACCGAGGTTATGCCAGATCAGTGAACCACAATTGTTGTTAGGCACATGCAAAGCTGTGCGACATCCAGCATCTCAACTTGTGTTATCTATGTCACGAGTCTAACAATTGTAAATGGCAATCGTTAGTTTCAAAACAGAATGGGGTTGTTTTAAAATTCAGACAGAAGAAAACTATCTCTAATAACTGGGACATCTATGTAATGAGAATGTGCTGTTCTTCAATTAGCTATGACCTGGTTATTTTTATTTATTTATTTATTTACATTATAGGGGTACTGGCACAGACGACTGTTCAGCTTCCCGTATGACCCGTTTGAATAAAAAATAAGTTTACACTGAAAGTAGTTTTGGAAGAGAAACACAACTCCATGTTTAACTGGTAGTGATCACTTGCTTTGTTCTGTATTTAGCAAATAATCGGAAAATGTACATACGGACATGTACCTATAACAGCAATGTCCACATAAACACGAACACGGAGTTACATATGTGATTAAATAAATTTATCGCGTCACTTTCTTTGACATGTCTGTGTATAAAAGGATACCAAACCAACTTTTCAATTGTTTGTAGCATGTGTGTCCTGCCATTAAAGAATGTAGCACCAGCCTTTAAAAGACATGTGATACAATGAAGTCTGTTGCGCCAGTTTCTTGCACAGGTTCGCTTAAAACACTGCTTGCTATAAAACGCCTTTCTCTGCTTTTTGCGAAAGCAGGATAATGTTTGCACTTCCTATAGATAAGGGTATTTCGGCACCGAGGATTGATTTGGATGCCGTTAAACCTCTTTGTTAAGAGGCCACTAACAGCCTTACACATGGTCGAAAAGTTTTATTTGGACGTGCCCGTCTGACGGAAAACATATTTATCTCGAATGGTTCCAAAAAGACCCATATGCACTTATTTCGATTGTGTTCCTTCGATTTAAAAACATACTCAATGACAAAATATTATTTGGTCCTTGAAAAAGTTATTTAGCTCTAAAAAGCCATTACCTAGTGATTTTCCATTGCTTTCACCTTGTTCCAGCGGGCACCATATATACCAAAGGAGGTACCACTGTAAATAAAGTTATAAATCTTACTTTTGATTTGATGATCAGTATTCTGGGTTAATCAACACCCCATGCTGCTCTTCCACACATTTTCTCTGCACAGACATGCTACATGTACAGCGTGTGATAAAAGTAGAGAGCTTACATTCATTTTTTGCGTGAGAGCAGGGGCATTTTTCTTCTTGTACATTAAAGTCTGCCTATTAAACGTACTTATGGATGTACTGAATAAATGGACTGTATTGTGTTTTAAACATAAAAATCAATAAAAATGTGATTATTAAAAAAAAAGTACATATGGTTGGCTAAAAGAGGTTTGACATCCCCAAAAACACAACCCTTTGATGGTTCTCTCGCGCAACTTTTAATCCTACCACCTATCGTATTGTTGGTAGGCTACTGGTTGTCATCTTCTCTGTGTCTTTTTCTACAGCTCAACAGCGACCGTAAACATAATCCGAAGGCATGACCACACAAGTTTAACAGAGCAACTCTTAAGTGATCTGGTTTCACCAGACAAGTCCTCTTTTGGGGGGGGCGGGGAGGGGGTGGGAGGGTTGCTTTAAAAAAGTAGCAATAGATCGAATTCAATGCGATTTTCATCTTTGTGTGTACCACCATATGCCTGCCTTAAGTTATTTCATCTTATTTGTGATGTAAACACCTAAGTCTCGCCCTGACAGGCATCAAGTGATCAAGAGAAAGGAAAACCGAATCATCAACCTTTAATTGTACTTGGATACAGGAGTAGATGTTCTCCCGAATATTACCTGGATTGTATTGTGATGTTGACTAACCTTGATAGTTTTTGGTCCTTGTGCACCGATCTTTCCATGAAGAAAGGAACCTCCTTGTGTCTTACCAAAAAAAGGGCGATGCTGCTGTAAAGCCACAAGCGACTTAGCCACCTTTGTCCTCCTTAATTTACACAAAACCCTCATCTACCTCGTGTTCAAACAAGTGGTTTGCTTCAAAAGGCTGATGTAGCAATGACTGTTGGACTTCTGGAGGAAATTTAAAAACTCTGAACGAAGCACTGCAACGCAAAAGAACAGCGGTATTGAGCTGACAGCCGGCTGTGTCTACTACATCTAATGCAGTTTGAATGCCTGCATTTCAAATCGCTTAGCCATCTTGTGTTATCTCTTTTGCTTTAGACTTTGGAAAATATTATATATCTGAATCTCTTCACAATGAAATATGTTACATCAACTAAGCAAGGCCACTGAATCAAGACTGCCCGTGAACACAGATTCCCAACAGTACTATGCACACTTTGCTTCCTTAACAGCGGGTGGGCCATGAACAGTCCAGGGACCACGAGAAGCAGTTGGTTTATTGAATTATTTATGCGCAGTATAGACTCCCAAGAAGTCAAGTCGAACATGCCTTTAATGTAAATTGGTTCTAGAGGAGCTAATTTTTATTTTTATTCATCCCATGAAGTTTCAAGACCCCTTTCCTGGTAGGCCTGACAAAGCAGTTAGCAGCAGATTTTATTAAGTGTAGGTAAGTACTGACTTCTGCTGTAGGTTCTGGGGAAGAGTCTCAAAGCCATCCTCTTCCACCAGACTTACAACGTTACGACTGCAGGCTGCTCTCTGAACTACATTGTGCTCGGAACTTGCTTTAAGAGGTACATATCTAATAGGACACTAATCTACTCAATGTGATAGCTCTACCAGGCATCAACCTACTACAGCCCACCTTGCTGAAACAAGAAACCGAATTTAACATTTCTGTCCCAGTGGTAGGAAAAAACAATCTGGGTTGAGACTGGTATTCCAGTGCATAGCAGATCTCTTAGTGATGCATGGATGAGCCATGTAAAGCTCTGCCTGAATCCGAAACAAACAATTAGAGAAAAACAACGTTTATTTTTCCAAACATAAGATAGTAGGCACATGTTGTGAATCTACGCTACATTAAATGTTCTGCTCAAACAAAAACTGCTAGAAATGAAACAGATCGACAATTTAAAAAAAAAATCAGAAGAATCTGACACCACCATTATACGGATGAATACAACACAATTCCAAAATGCAGCACATTGAGATTTACGTTATTTCTTTTTAAGCCCTAAGGAGGTTAACTGGATTCTGCGTCTGCATCACTGACAATATTTGTCAGCATTATTTGTTGGATATTTCTAAAAACAGGACTTAATTTCAAGCTGACAAGCACAAGATAGTTTTTCTCGAGGTAAGCATATATCGGACTTCCTGGAGACTTATTGTCCTTGTGAGGATTAAAAAGGGGTTAATGGCTTATATTATTTTTGTTTTTACTCCTGCTGGCATTTCAAATAAAGAGATAATGTTTTTAGAGAGAATACGTTATAAGATTCAATTCTAAAAAAAATGCTTTCACTTTAAAATAAGAGTTTTCAACTAGGGGTGGATATATTCTGTTTACTAATATATTACTGAAGGTCTCATGATGGAGAACATGAGCCAAAATACACAGACTAGGACTGGCGAGGTGATCAGTATAAGGAAGCTCCCCTCAGCAAAAACCAAGCACTCCCTGAAGTGGGATTAAAGAGATGCCAACACTGCTCAAAGGAATAAAACATGAGGGGCCCAAGAAAATAATGCTGCAAAAGAAAAACATAGAAAGAGACGGTCTATCAAGTTCCAACAGTCAACAACATGATGCAGTTTCTAATCCTTTTCCAGTCACAGGTGATAACGAAAGGAAGATGGGACAAGCATACAATGGCCCCATCATGTTTTGACAATGTGTGTCGTTTCTAGCCCTCTCTCCTGGCCCCAAATCTTGGTAAGTGATGGTGTTGGAAACAACAGTAAGATAAAGCATTATTCAGCAGATGGCCTCCTCAGGACCACTGCTAAAGCTACTTAGATATGTGGCAAGAAAATACATACATACTCTCCACTTAACACTAATTTATTTAGGAATAAATTAGAATCTTTTTGCGCTAAATTACTGTACTTACTTAAATCTTCATCCTCGTGTTGGGCATCATTTACAGTCATGTAAACCAACTTTTCTCGTGGTACACGTCCCACGCTGTTTTGCTCCAGCAATTCAACCCCCTGATCAAGCTCAGAGTCGCTCTCCACGATATCTACTGTGCCTCCTGCATGAAAAGAACAGTGCTGGGGGCTTGTTGGCTTCACCATGCAAAAATGAGAGCTGTATCACCTAGCAAAATTCGAAAAACGTAGCAATGCGTAAACCTCAATCAGGAAACTCAACCCATGCAGCTTACACCTTATAATCCGTTGTAAATGATCAAATTAACATAAGGGTACTTTCAAATAAGAGCAGATAAAAAAATCATCAGTCACAAACCTTTAAAGAAACTATATCTCAGCAGATTTATCAGTAGCACAATGCATCAACACCAGTAATCCCACATAACTGCAGTGTTTTGCATGACTTTATTCAGGCATTTATGGAGTAAATTCCAGGACATGTTGCATGTGTCTCTCTTAAAAGTATAGTCAAAGTCAAATATGAAGTGGAGTATATGGTGATCTGATAACAATGGAAAGTGGTTCTGTTCAAATCGTTGGTGAGAAAACAACCATACTACTGCAGATGGAACGTACAGAAGGTTTATGCCATGTCTATGTAGCATGGAAAAGATAAAAGGGTAGATTAGCTCTCAGCTTTCATTTAAAGAGACTAATGAGTAAGTACAGAGGGTGGTGCTTTCGTCAGAACATATTCTACATGTTTACACGACAAGACTTAAGAGTTATAGATTTTAACAGACATTCAATAAGAAGCTGCACTGAGTTATATAGACCTACTAAGATAGAGACAAATAGTATTAAATTAATAAATAAAGTATATCAAGCTGTAAAGACTCATCACCCTTAAAGTGCGCGTCTTAAAAAATG
The DNA here is from genome assembly GCF_031143425.1 of Pleurodeles waltl. Lineage (NCBI taxonomy): Eukaryota > Metazoa > Chordata > Amphibia > Caudata > Salamandridae > Pleurodeles > Pleurodeles waltl. The sequence continues at coordinate 693,930,929 of NC_090447.1, forward strand.
TATATTACTATCATTTTTCGAAATAATTTTTATTGAGGTTTTAATATTTTCGAAGGGAGTCTGGTTACAGCATAATATGTAAAGGCATCCTCCATGCTGCAGCATTCCTCACTAAGAACCATAGGAAATATGACCACATCATCTGTACCCTAACAGAACTCCACTGGCTTCCCTTGCCACCTCGCACCATCTTCAAAACCAACTGCCACCAAGACTCTCCACGCCCATATGGCTGACCAGCTCACCTACAACAGTGGCTGATGGCACAACCACATCTAAAACAAAGGTAGACCAGATATAAAGAAGGGAAGAAAAGAAAAAAACAAGACAGCAGACCTTTTCCATTGATGTGCCTAGGATCTAGAATATATAAATCTGAATATATAGAAAGAAAGTAAAATGTTACTTACCCAGTAGACATCTGTTCGTGGCATATAGTGCTGTAGATTCACATGCTTTGCATAAGGCAGCAATCTAGTGTTGGGCTCCAAGTGTTGCAAGTTGTTTTTTGTTCGAGGAATCTTTTTGAGTCATGAGATCGAGTGACTCCTCCTCTCCGTGATACCACGCATGGGCATCGAGGCCTTTGTTAGATTGTTTTCCCATATGCGGGTGAGGTAAGGAGTATATAGAGAGAGTAAGTAAAAGAGATGTCAATGCAGGGTATATACATATACAATCTTTATATAAGAATGCCACTATAACGACCACAGATTTCAGGGGAGGAGGGAGGGTGCATGTGAATCTACAGAACTACATGCCACGGACCGATGTCTACTGGGTAGGTAGCATTTTTCGTTCAATGGCATGTGTGGCTGTAGATACACATGCTGAGCACAGACTGTAAAGTAGTCCCCTCCAAGTAAGAAGTGACTAGCCTGTGGGAATTGGAGTAGCTTGAACAAGTGTCCTGAGCACCGCTTGGCAACTTTTTCTTGTTGCCGTGCTAAAATGTCTACACAATAGTGTTTAGCAAATGTATGTAGTGTAGACCAAGGAGCAGCCTTACAAATGTAGGCTATTGGAACGTTGCCTAAAAAAGCTACAGAAGCACCCTTTTTCTGGTGGAGTGTGCACTGGGAGTAATAGGTAACTGCCTTTTGGCTTTAAGATAGCAAGTCTGAATACACTTGTCTATCCATCTGGCTGTTCCAGTTTTTGAAACTGGATTGCCTTTATGAGGCATGGAAAATGCTACACAAAGCGGTTTAGATTTTCTTAAGTTTTTAGTCCTATCAATGTAATACGTAAGAGCCCTCTTAACATCTAATGTGCGAAGAGCTCTCTCTGCAACGGAGTCTGGCTGTGAGAAAGAGACAGGTAACTTAACTGACTGATCAATGTGAAATGGTGAAACTACTTTTGGAAGGAATTTAGGGGTTGTCCCAAAAACTACCCTATCTTTGTATAATTGGAAGAATGGTTCTTCTAAAGTTAGAGCCTGTATTTCACTTACACGTTGTAAAGAAATGGCTCCCTGTTGCAGTTACCCCCCACTTTTTGCCTGATACTGATGCTGACTTGACTGAGAAGTGTGCTGGGACCCTGCTAACCAGGCCCCAGCACCAGTGTTGTTTCACCTAAAATTTACTTTTGATTCCACAATTGGCACACCCTGGCATCCAGGTAAGTCCCTTGTAACTGGTACCCCTGGTACCAAGGGCCCTGATGCCAGGGAAGGTCTCTAAGGGCTGCAGCATATCTTATGCCACCCTGGGGACCCCTCACTCAGCACAGACACACTGCTTGCCAGCTTGTGTGTGCTGATGAGAACAAAACGAGTAAGTCGACATGGCACTCCCCTCAGGGTGCCATGCCAACCTCACACTGCCTATGCAGTATAGATAAGTCACCCCTCTAGTAGGCCTTACAGCCCTAAGGCAGGGTGCACTATACCATAGGTGAGGGCACCAGTGCATGAGCACTATGCCCCTACAGTGTCTAAGCAAAACCTTAGACATTGTAAGTGCAGGGTAGCCATATGAGTATATGGGCTGGGAGTCTGTCAAAAACGAACTCCACAGCTCCATAATGGCTACACTGAATACTGGGAAGTTTAGTATCAAACTTCTCAGAATAATAAACCCACACTGATGCCAGTGTTGGATTTATTAAAAAATGCACACAGAGAGCATTTTAGAGATGCCCCCTGTATCTTACCCAATTGTTCAGTGCAGGACTGACTGGTCTGTGCCAGCCTGCTGCTGAGAGATGAGTTTCTGACCTCATGCGGTGAGAGCCTTTGTGCCCTCTGAGGACAGAAACAAAGCCTGCTCTGGGTGGAGGTGCTTCACACCTCCCCCCTGCAGGAACTGTAACACCTAGCAGTGAGCTTCAAAGGCTCAAGCTTCGTGTTACAATGCCCCAGGGCACTCCAGCTAGTGGAGATGCCCGCCCCCTGGACACAGCCCCCACTTTTGGCGGCAAGTCCAGGAGAGATAATGAGAAAAACAAGGAGGAGTCACTGGCCAGTCAGGACAGCCCCTAAGGTGTCCTGAGCTGAGGTGACTCTGACTTTTAGAAATCCTCCATCTTGTAGAAGGAGGATTTCCCCAATAGGGATAGGAATGTGACCCCCTCCCCTTGGGAGGAGGCACAAAGATGGTGTACCCACCCTCAGGGCTAGTAGCCATTGGCTACTAACCCCCCAGACCTAAACACGCCCTTAAATTTAGTATTTAAGGGCTCCCATGAACCTAAGAATTTAGATTCCTGCAACTTACCGAAGAAGAAGACTGCTGAGCTGAAAACCCCTGCAGAAGAAGAAAGAAGACACCAACTGCTTTGGCCCCAGTCCTACCGGCCTGTCTCCTGCCTTCTAAAGAAACCTGCTCCAGCGACGCTTTCTCAAGGACCAGCGACCTCTGAATCCTCAGAGGACTGCCCTGCTTCAAGAGGAACAAGAAACTCCAGAGGACAGCAGACCTGCTCCAAAAAGACTGCAACTTTGTTACAGAGGAGCAGATTTAAAGACCCCTGCAATCCCCGCAAGAAGCGTGAGACTTGCAACACTGCACCCGGTGACCCCGACTCGACTGGTGGAGAAACAACACCTAAGGGAGGACCCTCCGGCGACTCCGAGACTGTGAGTAACCAAAGTGGTCCCCCCTGAGCCGCCACAGCGACGCCTGCAGAGGGAATCCCGAGGCTCCCCCTGACCGCGACTGCCTGACTCTAAAATCCCGACGGCTGGAAAAGACCCTGCACCCGCAGCCCCCAGCACCTGAAGGATCGGAACTTCAGTGCAGGAGTGACCCCCAGGAGGCCCTCTCCCTTGCCCAGGTGGTGGCTACCCCGAGGTGCCCCCCCTTGCCTGCCTGCACCGCTGAAGAGACCCCTTGGTCTCCCATTGATTTACATTGCGAACCAGACGCTTGTTTGCACACTGCACCCGTCCGCCCCCGCGCTGCTGAGGGTGTACTTTCTGTGTGGACTTGTGTCCCCCCCGGTGCCCTACAAAACCCCCCTGGTCTGCCCTCCGAAGAAGCGGGTACTTACCTGCTGGCAGACTGGAACCGGGGCACCCCCTTCTCTCCATTGAAGCCTATGTGTTTTGGGCACCACTTTGAACTCTGCACCTGACCGGCCCTGAGCTGCTGGTGTGGTGACTTTGGGGTTGCTCTGAACCCCCAACGGTGGGCTACCTTGGACCCCAATCTTAACCCCGTAGGTGGTTTACTTACCTGCAAAAACTAACATTACTTTACCTCCCCCAGGAACTGTGAAAATTGCACTGTGTCCACTTTTAAAACAGCTTATTGTGTTTTATGTAAAAAGTATATATGCTACTGTGATTATTCAAAGTTCCTAAAGTACTTACCTGCAATACCTTTCAAATGAGATATTACATGTAGAATTTGAACCTGTGGTTCTTAAAATAAACTAAGAAAAGATATTTTTCTATAACAAAAACCTATTGGCCTGGAATTGTTTCTGAGTGTGTGTTCCTCATTTATTGCCTGTGTGTATGTACAACAAATGCTTAACACTACTCCTTTGATAAGCCTACTGCTCGACCACACTACCACAAAATAGAGCTTTAGTTTTATCTCTTTTTGCCACTATCTTACCTCTAAGGGGAACTCTTGGACTCTGTGCATACTATTCCTTACTTTGAAATAGTGCATACAGAGCCAACTTCCTACACACGTCTTAGAAGTGATAGCTACTAAAAAAGGCTATCTTCCATTAAATAAATTGCAAAGAACAGGAATGCACAGGCGGAGATGGTGGACTTTTAAGTCTAGTCAGTACAACATTAAGGTTTCATGATGGGGCTGGGGGAACCCTGGATGGAATGACTCTTTTGAGGCCTTCCATGAAGGCTTTGATAACTGGAATCATGAATATAGAAATATTTTGTTTGTTTTGGAAGTAAGCAGCTATAGCCTCTAAATGAAGTTTAACAGATGAGTATGCTAAGTTTGCCTTTTGTAAATGTAGTAGATAACAAACAATGTCTTGAACTAAGACTCTGAGTGGGTCAATATGTTTAGGCTGATAGTAGCAGACAAAATGTTTCCATTTTGTAGCATAACACTCTCTAGTTGTAGGTTTACATGCCCCTCTAAGAATTTCCATCCATTCTGAGGGGCGAATAACCAAACTCTTAACTTCAGGAGCCATATCACAAGATTGAGTGTTTTGGGGTCTGGATGTCCGATTTGACCTTGCCTATGAGTGAAAAGGTCCAGCCTGCTGGGGAGAAACTACAGACAGAGCCAACAGTGTTGTGAACCAAAGCTGACGCACCCATGTGGGAGCTATAAGGCTCATGGAGAGTGATGTTTGTCTCATTTTGCGAAGTAGAGATGGATTGAGTGAGAGAGGTGGAAAAGTGTAAGCAAATATCCCTGACTAATTCAAACATAGAGCACTGCCCTTGAACTGAGGGTGTAGTATCTGGATGTGAAGTTCTGGCTTTTTCAAAGAGGTTTATTTATGGTGTTCCCCAGCTTTGAAAGTATTGATTTGCTGCTGCATCATGCTGAGGAGGTCTGCAAACTGGTTTTCCACTCCTGGAAGATATTCTGTCAGTAAGTGAATGCAGTGGTGAATTACCCATTTCCAAATTATCTGAGCAAGAAGGGACAATTGAGAAGAACGTGTCCCTCTCCATTTCTGTAGATAATGGGGAGGGACATGTTGTCTGTACAGACTAGCAACACTTTGTGGGAAAGTTGTGGTAGAAAGGCTTTGAGTGCTAGAAAGACTCCAAGTAGTTGATGTGAGAAGTTTGTTAAATGGGATCCCATATACCTTGTATTGTGAGGATGATGAGGTGAGCTCCCCAACCTGTCTGTGATGCATCTGTAGCTAGAGTGACTTGAGCACAGGGTCTTGAAAGGGCCACTCCTCAGAAAGGTTGGTGGGATTCCACCACTGCAGAGAGCAGTGAGTTTGGTGGTCCAACAACACTAGATCTTGGAGATGACCCTCTGACTAAGACCACAGATGAGATAGACACTGCTGTTAGGGGAGATGTGTAGTCTGGCATGGGGAACAATGGCAATGCAGGACGCAATCATACCTAGTAACTGCATCATTGTTCTCACTGTGTAAGTGTAGTTTTCCTGTAGTTGAGAAAGAAGAGTTTTGAAAAATTTGCATTCAAGCTGGACTTGGATATGCCAATGCTGATTGAGCATTGAGAACTTCCCCCACATAGGGCTGTATCCCTAAAGATTGGAGGTGGGATTTACGAAAGTTGAGTTTGAATCCCAAGGTGTGGGGAAGGTCTACTGTGTGCTGAGTGTGATGCTGACATTTTTTAATAGGACTGGCTTTGAGGAGCCAGACGTCCAAGAAGGGGAAGACATGGATGTGTTGTCTTCTGAGGAATGCAGCAACTATCGCTAAACATTTTGTGAAGACCCTGGGAGCGGCCGTCACCCCGAATGGTAAAACCTTAAATTGATAATGTTTGCCCGCAATGACAAATCGGACGTGTTTGCGGTGTGCTGGATGAATGGGAATGTGGAAGTATGCATTCTTCAGATCTAAAGCTTTTTTCTTTTTTTTTTAAACATATTTTATTGAATTTTATTTATAACATTTCAATCCATGTGGGAGCACCACCCTTCTGTTACAATTTCAGATTGATTGCATATATGGCTTCAGTTTTCATTGCACCCATCAATGGTATAAATACACATATTGCATAGGAAGCATTCATTCTTACACATCATTGTAGTTGTTTGCTACTTAGAGCAAACCGCATTTCCAATCTCGGTGTGCATTGCTGTCGTCCTGTCATCTCTCAATGTTGGTGCTCCCATGAGGGTAACCTACTCCCCCCCACCTCTCGAGTGTGCCTAGCTGTTTCAGGTTGTCTCAGTGTACCTAATGACTATTGCTGTGGTGGGTGTCCCCAAACCAGATTTCTTCACCTCGCTTTTCACTGCTTGTCACTTTACGTTAGTCAGATGTGTGGGAATTAGTCTCCCGGTCCCTGTGGTAGGAGCCGTCCCGCATTCCTTCAGGGGATGGTACCTCACACTGGGGTGTGTCACCAAATCGCTCCCAATCATATACCAGGGTGCCCCAAGCCCGTGCTCTATCAGCCCCTGACCTCGTCTAGCTTCTGGGTGCCTCACTGTCTCTTCTGCCCGCGCCCATTTCAGTACTTCCCTTATCCATGTTCCCTTCTGGGGGCCACGGATCGCCTTCCAGGTCATTGCTATTTCTCTTTTAGCTAGTGGTTAGTCACCTTATGATGAGCCGTGTGCTTGTATCCACTGTGCAAACAGTGTCTGGAATCATTGGGAACCTCCTGTTCAATCACGTCCATTAAGGAGTGAATAACTCCTCATCGCCGCATCTCGGGCACCTGGCCTCTACCAGTCTGAAATGTCTCCGAAGTCTGCCTGGCATGAAATATGGTCTGAGTCTGGGTTTATATTTCCTCCCAATCTTCGTCTGTGATTAAAGTGCCTAGGGCCGCTTCCCATTTCTGCTTAAGAGTTCTGAGCAGTTGGCATAGTGCTACCCATATTTTCCTATAACTCAGGTCACTGCTTTATGGGTGCCTTTGGCATTCGTCAGATACTGACATATTTCCGATAGGGGAGGTTCTGCCCGCCCGTCCGTCCTGCCAATGTGTGATAATCGCCTCGGTGATAGCTCTATATCGGAGAAAGTGATCTGGGGAGATTGTATCGACTGCGGAAGTCTTCAAACAGTAAGAGGGAGCTAGCTTTCTACAAGGTTCCCATAGAGGCCGCTCCAGCTGCCACCCAACTCGAGAGTCTCCTCCAATCTCACCCATGTGGCAGCGCCAGCAAACATTGTAATGGAATTTCAGGATCTTAAGATGAGACACACTTCAACCTGCGAAGATACTGCAACCAACATTTGTGCATCACCTTCAGTTAGTTGGAGCTGCATGCAATTGGGGGACCCAGACGAGGGACCAACCTGACCAACAATTGAAGGTCCAGGGTGAAAGGGGTGGTCTCCCTGTCGGGCACTGCACGACCAGCCATCCATCGGGTCAACCACTGTAGCTGGCCTGCTAGACAGTACGACACGAAATCGGGGACAGCCAGCCCTTCTTCTGCAACCGGTCTTTGTAGCACAAAAGTGCCAGTCATCGCCTGCCAGTGCCCCACAGGAATCCTACCACTACAGAGTTCAATTTCTTGACGAGGGCTCTTGTGATCCATAACAGGAGAGTGGCAAAGAAGTATAGCATGCAGGGTAAGGCTATCATTTTCAGGAGCGCAACTCGCCCCGCCACGGACGGTGGCAAGGATGCCCAGAAGGTCATCTTACCGCGAAGCCCTCGTAGTGCCTGTTCTAAGTTCCCCTCTAGCTGGTCGAGACGGTTATGATAGACATGGACTCCTACGTAGGCCAAGCAGTGCAGTTCCTATTGTAGTTCGTCAAGATCTGGGGGAGCTGCTCTGCCTTCCATCACGGGGAATAGGCTAGATTTTTGCCAGTTGACTCGGAGCCCGGATATAGCGCCAAACCTCTTCAATAGGCGCTGTGCCCCATGCAGGGCATCGTCTGCATCTCCCAAAAAGAGAAGAAGCTCATCAGCATAGAGTACAATGTAGTAAGTCACGCCACTTTTAGGCCTCTGTAGGCGCTTGCCTTCCTAGCTATACAGGTTAACGGCTCAATAGCAAGAGCAAAAAGCGGGGGTGAGGAGAGTGGGCAGCTTTGCCTAGTTCACATCTCTACCCGACAGCCCTCTGAAAGGGTGGTACCCGTGCAAACTTTGGTCCTCGGCACAGCATAGAGCAATCGGGTCCATGCGACAAACTGGTCACCGAGGCAAAATTTAAGAAGCATCTCATGGAGATATTGCCATTCCAAGCTATCAAAAGCTTTTTCAAAGACTATAGTGAAGATCATCGCCTCCTGCTTTGTTTAAGCGTCACTATCTAGGAGAGAGAAGAGGCGACGTATGTTAGTGGCTGTATGGGACCTGGGGATAAAACCAGCCTGGTCTATATGGACTAGATGTGGCATATGCCGCAAGAGGCGCACAGCTAAAATCTTATTCAGTATCTTATAGTCTGCGGACAGCATTATTAGGGGGCGGTAAGAGGCGACGTCCGTAGATGGTTTCCTCGGTTTCAGAAGACGGGCAATCAGGGCTCCCTGAACCGATGCGGGAAGAGCACTACATCTCTTGGCCTCCTCATACATCTCGACCAATCTCTGGCCAAGCTTTGTTATGTATGTTGAATAAAATTCAACTGGAAGCCTATCCGGTCCTGGGGTTTTATTTTGCACCATGCTGGCGACAGCAGCTTTCACTTCAGCGAGTGTAATTGCTGCTCCCAAGATGGTCGCCTCTTGTTCTGAAGTCACTGGAAGGGAAAGATGTGATAAGAAATTTTGGATGTCCATCTCGGTTGGCCGGACTTTGCTTGTGTAGAGATCACCATAATAGTTATAGAATTCACGATTAATGGCAGTCTGGGTATGTATGATTTATCCAGTGGGTTTTGTCAGTTCATCTATAACCGATCCTCTGTGTGCCAGATTCGCCAGCCACACCAGTAGGGAGCTTGCGCGGCCCCCCTCCGAGTGTGTATGTGCTGTGTAGGCTTTATAGTCGTGATAGCGCAGTCTCTCGAGTGTTACCACCATGTTTTCCCGGGCGGTGAGAAGGTCTGGGTCATCTGGGCACCTCTGTTCTAGTGCGCACAACTCCTGTTCAGACTTTGTGTCATGGAGCAGCGCATGGCCTTCAACCTTGGCTGCCGAGATGCATCACCCTCTGATCACTGCCTCAAAACCATTACATTCTATCAGTTTTGAGTTTGTCGAGGCCTCCTTTGTCTCAAAGTAACCAGTTATGTCAGAGCCAATGGTGTCTGCAAAAGCCTGATCCTCCACCAGAGCCGGTTGGAGCCGCCACGTGGGTATCGGAGAACAGATGAGGGACAACCCAAATTCAACAGTAGTGGATTCGATTTTGAAATCGTTCGGGTCAGATATTCGGTCAGGTGTGCCAACTCGTATACGTCTGGTGAACACAGAAATGTGTCCAGCGCACATGCAGGTCATGCTCTGATGAGTAAATTGACTAGTCCCTATGCTCCGGATGGTGAGTTCGCCAGGAGTCAATTAGGCCCCACTCCCTTTGCCAATGTTGGTACAAGGTGGGTGCCCGAACAGTCGGGGAGGATGCAATCTATCTAGTGTTGTGTCTGTAACACAATGAAGACACACCCCCCCAACAATACAGATCCCATGAAGTGCGTGGCTAGGCGCTCGGAGAGGGATGCCAGGAATCCTGATTGGTCAGTGTTAGGACCGTATATGCTTCCCAATACTATCTCCCGCCCATCTAATTTCCCAATGGTTATGGTATAGCAACCCAGAGGGTCTATGATGGACGCTGTGTGATAAGAAACTCTGGATTTAATCCACACTAAGGTCCCCCTGGCATATGCTGAGTAAGTAGTATAGTATACCTGGACTTTCAACCGCTGTTGCAGGATGCGCCCCTCAACGGCATCTAAATGTGTCTCCTGTAACAAAGCTATATGGATTCCCCGCCTATTAAGGTATGAAAATACTTTATGTCGCTTAGCCATGGAACGCATCCCCCTAACATTCCATGTTAGAGGCTTAACATTCAGTGTGGTGTCCACTGGGGCTATAGTGTAGGACATGGTGGAAATTGTAGGGGTCTAGAGCCCATCTGAAAGGGAACCCTTCTCACAGCAATTTACATATACAACAGTCCTAGGCAGCACAAAACGTTCTTTTCATTAACCAGATAACATTGTCACCAAATCCCAGTCCCCAGGGCAAGAGGTGTGACGCCCTCGCCCAAACTATCAAACAACCAAGAATCAAACTTGTTCATGCGTTAATCGTTCAGGCTACGGTTTATAAGGCGTGTCAGTTCTGTCATTGTGCAGCAGTGGGCTCCAGGTACCCCCAGCTCTCATCTCACCCCCTTTGTCTCATGTCTGCAATGTAGGATCTATGTGAGATAATGTAATATGTCAGCCATTGCAGGTATTGTGTGGGTAAAGCGCGTCTGTCATCCCAGCATCCGACAACGTATATCCACTGAGGGAACAGCAAAGATCATTAGATAAGTTCATCTGTAGTTCACGGAGTGACCACCTAGAGAAGTTAATCCACAGTTCCCGGGGTGTCCGCCGGTAGGACCACACTCCAGTAGGCCAAAGCCATGGACTCACTATCCTAATCTGTCCGCTCCCCACTCACCCCCCGGGTCGGGGACATAGAGCTCAATGACGATCCGCCCAGCAAGACGACCGCTGCAACCACCCACTGACGTTCCTTTTGTACTTCCTCCGCTGTGGGTGGGTCAATCAGGGCTGGTGGTTTACTCCGGCGGAAGCGAGGTCAGCGTTTCCTCTTCTGCTGCAGAGAGCGGCTGCTAGGCCCGGGTTAGCTAAGAGTTCCAGCCAGGACCATGCATCTTGCGGTGTGGTGAAGAATTCTACCTCCGTCAGGGTAACCACTCGGAGTTCTGCAGGAAACTGCATGGAATATGAGATCTCAAGTTCCCTGAGTTTCCATTTTACAGTGGTAAAAGCTGCTTTCTGGTGCTGGACTTCTCAATAGAAGTCAGGGAAAATTGACAGTCTTCTGTTTTCCACCATCAAGTTCTCATGCAATCTCGCTTGTTGTTATATGTAGTCTTGATCCTTGAAGTGAAGCAGTTGTGCTACCACTGGCCTTGCCAGACCGCCCGGAGGTGATCTAGCAGGCGCCCTACGGTCCCTTTCTAATGCAAAGAAGGGGGGAGAGTCCCTCCGTGGCCAGCACATTCTTGAGCCAGTCTTCCAGATAACACACCATGTCTGGGCCTTCAATTTTTTCAGCAAGCCCTACCACTCTGATATTGTTACATTGTGTCCTGTTCGCCGAGTCTTCCGTTCTACTTTCTCGGATTTTTAAGCAGGCTTCAATGATGTCAAGGGGCCATCTGCTAGGGCCAAGGCAGGGGTTGCTTCTGAAAGATCCCGCTCTGTCGCGGTGACACGTTCTGCCAAACGACGATGGGCATCGCGGAGGAGGCCCAGCTCTCTGCTCAAAGTGTTCATTTTGACCTCCACTGCTGTTCTTGACGCCGTATGGCCTTGTAAGGAAATGCCTCCTTGGCATGGTTACCCCCTAATTTTTTATCTTTGCAGATGCTATGTTTTCATTGAAAGTGTGCTGGGACCCTGCTAACCAGGCCCCAGCACCAGTGTTCTTTCCCTAAACTGTACCTTTGTCTCCACAATTGGCACAACCCTGGCACTCAGATAAGTCCCTTGTAACTGGTACCCCTGGTACCAAGGGCCCTGATGCCAGGGAAGGTCTCTAAGGGCTGCAGCATGTCTTATGCCACCCTGGGGACCCCTCACTCAGCACATGCACACTGCCTCACAGCTTGTGTGTGCTGGTGGGGAGAAAAAGATTAAGTCGACATGGCACTCCCCTCAGAGTCCCATGCCAACCTCACACTGCCTGTGGCATAGGTAAGTCACCCCTCTAGCAGGCCTTACAGCCCTAAGGTAGGGTGCACTATACCACAGGTGAGGGCATGTGTGCATGAGCACTATGCCCCTACAGTGTCTAAGCAAAACCTTAGACATTGTAAGTGCAGGGTAGCCATAAGAGTATATGGTCTGGGAGTTTGTCAAACATGAACTCCACAGTTCCATAATGGCTACACTGAAAACTGGGAAGTTTGGTATCAAACATCTCAGCACAATAAATGCACACTGATGCCAGTGTGCAATTTATTGTAACATACACCCAGAGGGCATCTTAGAGATGTCCTCTGACTACCAATCCAACTTTTAGTGTAGGCTGACCAGTTTCTGCCAGCCTGCCACACACCAGACATGTTGCGGGCCACATGGGGAGAGTGCCTTTGTCACTCTGTGGCCAGGAACAAAGCCTGTACTGGGTGGAGGTGCTTCTCACCTCCTCCTGCAGGAACTGTAACACCTGGCGGTGAGCTTCAAAGATTCACCCTTTTTGTTACAACATCCCAGGGCATCCCAGCTGGTGGAGATGCCCGCCCCTCCAGTCACTGCCCCCACTTTTGGCGCCAAGGTTGGAGGAGATAATGAGAAAAACAAAGAGGAGTCACCCACCAGTCAGGACAGCCCCTAAGGTGTCCTGTGCTGAGGTGACCCCTGCCTTGAGAAATCCTCCATCTTGAGTTTGGAGGATTCCCCCAATAGGATTAGGGATGTGCCCCCTCCCCACAGGGAGGAGGCACAAAGAGGGTGTAGCCACCCTCAAGGACTGTAGCCATTGGCTACTGCCCTCCCAGACCTAAACACACCCCTAAATTCAGTATTTAGGGGCTCCCCAGATCCCACGAAATCAGATTCCTCCAACCTGAAGAAACAAGGACTGCTGAACTACAAGCCTGCAGAGAAGGAGGAAGACGACAACTGCTTTGGCCCCAGCCCTACCGGCCTGTCTCCAGCTTCGAAAACCTGCAACCAGCAACGCATCCAACAGGGACCAGCGACCTCTAAAGCCTCAGAGGACTGCCTTGGACTAAAGGACCAAGAAACTCCCGTGACCAGCGGCCCTGCTCAAAACCAGCTACTTCTTTGCAACAAAGAAGCAACTTCCAAAGACTGCACGTTTCCCGCCGGAAGCGTGAGACTTCTCACTCTGCACCCGACGCCCCCGGCTCGAGATTCAGAGAACTAACACCTCAGGGAGGACTCCCCGGCGACTGCGAGCCCGTGAGTAACCGCAGACGACCCCCCTGAGCCCCCACAGCGACGCCTGCAGGAAGAATCAAGAGGCTCTCCCTGACCGCGATTGCCTATAACAAGGGACCGACGACTAGAACCAGCACTGCACCTGCCACCCCCAGGACCTGAAAGAACCAAACCTCAGCGCAGGAGTGACCCCTAAGCGACCCTCTGCCTTGCCCAGGCGGTGGCTGTCCCGAGAAGCCCCCCCTGTGCTTGCCTGCACCGCTAGAGTGACCCCCGGGTCCCTCCATTGTTTTCTACCTGAAACCAGAAGCCTGCTTGGTACATTGCACCCGGCTGCCCCTGTGCCGCTGAGGGTGTGTTTTGTGTGCCTACTTGTGTCCCCCCCAGTCCTCTAAAACCCCCCACCTGGTCTGCCCCCTGAGGACGCAGGTACTTACCTGCTGGTAGATAGGAACCGGAGCACCCCTGTTCTCTATAGGCGCCTTTGTGTTTTGGGCACCTTTTTGACCTCTGCACCTGACCGGCCCTGAGCTGCTGGTGTGGTAACTTTGGGGTTGCCTTGAACCCTCAACAGTGGGCTGCCTAAGCCCCAGAACTAAGACTTGTAAGTGTCTTACATACCTCCTAATCTAACCTTTACTTACCCCCCCCCCCCCCCCAGGAACTGTTGATTTTTGTAGTGTGTCCACTTTGAAAATAGCTTATTGCCATTTTTACAAAGACTGCATATGATATTGCTTTTATTCAAAGTTCCTAAAGTATCTAAGTGAAGTATCTTACATTTAAATAGTTTAATGTAAATCTTGAACCTGTGGTTCTTAAAATAAACTAAGAAAATATATTTTTCAATATAAAAACCTATTGGCCTGGAGTAAGTCTGAGTGTGTGTTCCTCATTTATTGCCTGTGTGTGTACAACAAATGCTTAACACTACCCTCTGATAAGCCTACTGCTCGACCACACTACCACAAAATAGAGCATTAGAATTGTCTACTTTTGCCACTATCTTACCTCTAAGGGGAACCCTTGGACTCTGTGCAAACCTGTTTCTTACTTTGAAATAGTATATACAGAGCCAACCTCCTACAGGCCCTAAGTACATCTTGTAATATAGGAGTGAAGGTTGTTATTGTTGCTGGCAATATCTGTTCCGCCTCACCACTGGTTGTTCGGATATATGCCGGGGGCCTCCCAGATCCCCATCTTTCTCGTTGAGGGCCTTTCCCATGTTGTGCCGTGGTAGCGGTTGCCACCAATTTCTAGGTGGTCACTCTAGTGGGTAGCGGTGCTCCCCTGTGTGCTGCGTGTAGGACCCCCTAATGCAAGCAATAGCCGCGCTTCGTGTTACTTTTGTAGGATGGGCAATTCTTGATCCCAGTTGCTCATGGTCCTCCTCTGCTTTTCTTGTCTGGGCCTCCCAGGGGGTGAAGGCGCCTGCTGCTGGGCTAAGGGTCGTGTTGGTATCAGTCAAGTGGGCCGGAGTCCTCACCGCCACTCCTCCTCATCTGCTGGGATCTCGGTCGCCCTGGAGGGTGCTCACCAACGTGGAGGAACAATAGTCATCCCTCTACGGGACCTTCTCGGGCTCCATGCTACAATTTGCTGCAGGTAACGCCCTCCCAGGATGAAGGCAGGTTCATTTGGGATGACAGTTTGGGGCCCGCTGCACCAGCGTAGCACGATCCCGCAGGTTGTCCCACCTCTGCCATGTAGGTTTGGCCTCTCAATGGCCCTTCTTGGTCTCTGGGGTGATGGGTTGCTCAGTTAAATTGCCTCTCAGCCGCAGCCCAGCTCATGGCCTCTCTCAGTAAGTCATGGGGCCACAGTGAGGAGTGGCATCCAGAGGCTGCGGTGTGTCCAAAGCTGAGCCCAGGGCCTCCGAGGCACAGGGCCCCTTGTCGCCTCCAACTGGCCCCCCTCGTCAGCACCGCAGTCTAGCGCAGGGTCGTGCATGTATAGGGCCTCCAGCGCCAGGGCACCACAGCTCACGTGGTGCCAGACATTCCCAATCTGACGGCCGCCACTCCAGGCCGGCACATCCTCACGGCTCTCGTCATGGCTCCCCCTCAATCCCCCAGGTCTGCCGCTCGTCGAGGAGAGCGCTCTGCAGCCCCAGGACCCTAGGATACCGCTCTCACCTTCCGCGCTTTTAGAGAAGGGGTAGTGCTTCTGGTATCCCACTCCTGGGTGCCTTCCTTTCCCTGCGCCCCCTCACTGGAAGCCGTCAGGCCGCTTCGAAGGACGGCATGCAGAGGCCATGCCGTGTCCAAGAAGGATCATGGGGGCCTCCGAACCACAGGGCCCCCGGTCACTGCCGGCCGTCCTCACTCATCTGCGCTGCGGTCCTGCGCATGGATATGCCCGCATCGGGTCTGTGGCGCCAGCTCGCCTCAGTTCACATCTCGCCAGGTGATCCCAAGCTAAGGGCCTCCATTTTAGGCCGGTAGCTCCTCGCGGTCCCTGTCGTGGCTCCCCGCATCTGGCACTCAGTCAGGCAGACGCTCTGCATTCACAGGGGTCTAGGAAGCAGCCCCCACCTTTCGCCCCTTTGGAGGATGGGCAGTAGGGGGTCCGATGAGGCTGTGGGTCCCAGAGCTCCGGTGCCGTGCTGCCTACTCCATTCGCCACCTGTCCACGCCCCATCTAAATACTTCAGATCTAAAGCCGTCATGAAGTCGCTTTGTTTTAATAGGGGAATGATATCTTGGAGAGTAATCATATGGAAATGCTGTGACAGAATGTATAGATTGAGTGGTCTGAGATCTAGAATCAGTATTAGTGGCCCATCTTTGTTTGGTAAAAGGAAGTATTGGGAATATGCTCCTAACCCTTAAGGGTGAGAGGGGAACCGGCTCTATAGCCCCTTTTGGATGAAGGGATTGCACCTCTTCTTTTGAAAAATTTAGATGGGCATGTGAAAATGTGCGAGTGCGAGGGGGAATATTTTGTGGAGTGGAGATGAGCTATAGACAGTAATCATGTTGGATAATTGATGGAACCCACTGATTAATGCTGATATTTGACCATTGTGGATAGAAATGCAGTAGTTTGTCCCCTACTGGAGAGGTGCGAGCTGGTGAGAGGTGTAAGTAGTCACTGGCGTGTATAGAGGCAGACCCTCTAGAGTTGGACGCTTTTCCTCTACCTTTAATGTTTGCACCTCTGTAGGAACCTCTATTATAGAAATGGGTGCCTTGCTTAGTTTGGGAGGCAGAAGGCTCAATAGATGATGATTTCAAGCCTCACCTCAATTGTGGGAAATGAAAATTACCCCTTTGTGGTGTGGTGAGTAGGGACCCCATGGCCTTTGCTGTTTCAGAATCCTTCTTGAGCACTCCTATGGTGGTGTCAACTGTCTGACCAAACAAGTTTCCAGTCGAAAGGCATGTTGTGAACTGCCTGCTGAATTTCTGGCTTGAAGCCTGAACATCTAAGCCAAGCATGCCTTCTGATCATAATAATACTGGTATTAATACCTGTAGGAGGCTGGCCTGGCTTATAGTGGGTACCTTGTGGTACTTACACCTTGTGCCAGGTCCAGTTATCCCTTATTAGTAGGTTAGAGGTGTTCTATCAGCTTAGGCTGTTAGAGGGAGCTATAGCAGAGCAGCTTAGGCTGAACTAGGAGACATGCAAAGCTCCTACTATACCACTTACATCACTTAGTACTATATCACAAGAAAACACAATACTCAGAGTTACTAAAAATAAAAGGTACTTTATTTTAGGGACAATGTGCCAAAAGTATCTCAGAGGATATACTCCCCTAGGAGGTAAGTTACATACACAAAATAAACACACACAAACCAAAATCAGGTAAGTAAAACAGTTAGAAAAGTAGTGCAAACACTGTAGAACACAATAGAATGCAATAGGGAGAAATAGGCCTAGGGGCAACACAAACCATATACTCCAAAAGTGGAATGCGAACCACGAATGGACCCCAGGCCTAGTGTAGTGTGTAGAGGGTCGCCGGGAGTGTAAGAAAACACTAAGGGTGTCCAAGATACCCTACCCCAAGACCCTGAAAAGTAGGAGTAAAGTTACCCTACTGCCCCAGAAAGACCGTAAAGTCGAGATAGGGAATTCTGCAAGGACAACAACTGGCTGCATAGCACTGAAGACGGATTCCTGGACCTGAGGACCTGTAAAGGAAGGGGACCAAGTCCAAGAGTCACGCAAGTGTCCAGGAGCCCACTAAACCCCGGATGAAGGTGCAAAAGGGCTGCCTCCGGGTGAAAGAAGCCAAAGATTCTGCAACAACGGAAGGTGCCAGGAACTTCTCCTTTGGTCAGAAGATGTCTCACGGCATGCTGGAGGATGTAGAGTTGTTTCCACGCAGAAAGACCGCAAACAAGCCTTGCTAGCTGCAAGAGTCGCGGTTGAGGATTTTGGGTGCTGCTAGGGCCCAGGAAGGACCAGGAGGTCGCCCCTTGGAGGAGGAGACAGAGGGGGCGCTCAGCAACACAGAGAGCCCACGCAGAAGCAGGCAGCACCCGCAGAAGCACCTGAACAGGCACTTAGAAGATCTGAGGACGACGGTTGACTCAGAGCAACAAAAGAGGGTCCCACGATGTCGGAGTCCAACTCAGCGAGTTGGGCAATGCAGGACAGAGTGCTGGGGACCTGGGCTAGGCTGTGCACAAAGGAAGTCTTGCAAAAGTGCACAGAAGCCCGAGCAGCTGCAGTTCACGCAGTACACAGGATTACTGTCTGGCGAGGGAAGGCAAGGACTTACCTCCACCAAATTGGGACAGAAGGGCACTTGGACATAGCTCCTGTGTTCCAGGGATCACGCTCGTCAGGATGAGAGGGGACCCAGAGGACCGGTGATGCAGAAGTTTGGTGCCTGCGTTAGCATGGGGAAGATTCCGTCGACCCACAGGAGATTTCTTCTTGGGTTCCAGTGCAGGGTGAAGGCAGATAGCCCTCAGAGTATGCACCACCAGGAAACAGTTGAGAAAGCCGGCAGGATGAGGCGCTAAAATGTTGCTGGTAGTCTTCTTGCTACTTTGTTGCAGTTATGCAGGTGTCATGGAGCAGTCAGCGGTCAATCCTTGGCAGAAGTCGAAGAGGGAAGTGCAGAGGAACTCTGGTGAGCTCTTGGATTCGTTATCTGGTGAGATGCCCACAGGAGAGACCCTAAATAGCCTACAGAGGAGGATTGGCTACAGTGAAAGGTAAGCACCTATCAGGAGGGGTCTCTGACGTCACCTGCTGGCACTGGCAACTCAGAGCTATCCATTGTGCCCTCACACCTCTGCATCCAAGATGGCTGAGGTCTGGGACACACTGGAGGAGCTCTGGGCACCTCCCCTGGGAGGTGCTGGTCAGGGGAGTGGTCATGCCCCTTTCCTTTGTCCAGTTTCGCGCCAGAGCAGGGCTGGGGGGATCCCTGAACCGGTGTAGACTGGCTTATGCAAGGAGGGCACCATCTGTGCCCTTCAAAGCATTTCCAGAGGCTAGGGGAGGCTACTCCTCCCCAGCCCTTCACACCTATTTCCAAAGGGAGAGGGTGTAACACCCTCTTTCAGATGAAATTCTTTGTTCTGCCTTCCTGGGACTGGGCTTCCCAGACCCCAGGAGGGCAGAAATCTGTCTGAGGGTTGGTAGCAGCTGCAGCTGCCCGGAAAACCCCAGAGAGCTAGTTTGACATTACCCGGGTTCTATGCTAGAGCCCCGGGGATGCATGGAATTGTACCCCCAATACCAGAATGGGGGTGACAATTCCATGATCCTAGACATGTTACAAGGCCATGTTCAGAGTTACCATTGTGACGCTACATATAGGTATTGACCTATATGTAGTGCACGCGTGTAATGGTGTCCCCGCACTCACAAAGTTCGGGGAAATTGCTGTGAACTATGTGGGGGCACCTTGGCTAGTGCCAGGGTGCCCTCACACTTAGTAACTTTGCCCCCAACCTTCACCAGCTGAGGGTTAGTGACTTATAAGTTACTTAAGTGCAATGAAAAATGGCTGTGAAATATCGTGGACGTTATTTCACGCAGGCTGCAGTGGCAGGTCTTTGTAAGAATTGTCTGAGCTCCCTATGGGTGGAAAAAGAAATACTGCAGCCCATAGGGATCTCCTTGAACCCCAATACCCTGGGTACCTAGGTACCATATACTAGGGAATTATAAGGGTGTTCCAGTGTGCCAATGAGAATTGGTAAAATTAGTCACTAGCCTGCAGTGACAATTTTAAAATCAGAGAGAGCATAAACACTGAGGTTCTGGTTAGCAGAACCTCAGTGATACAGTTAGGCACCACACAGGGAACACATACAGGGCATACTTTTTGAGAACTGGGGTCCTGGCTAGCAGGATCCCAGTGACAGGCAAAAACAAACATACACACAAGTAAAAATGGGGGTAACATGCCAGGCAAGATGGTACTTTCCTACAATACCACATGCTGCGGTATCAGCTGCATCAGTGGCACACATAATGGAGTTATTTTAAATACTTTGGGCTTCAGAAACTATTTCCTGTCCCCTTTTGTGATGTTCCTCTGGGAGGTACTGGAGAAGATCCTCCATGTCATCCCGGTGGGCCCTATCGTAACGTGCCAAGAGTGCCTGCGAATTGGCAATACGCCAATGATTGGCAACCACTATTTTTTCCCTGCTGCATCTAGTTTTTTGCTCTCCTTATCAGGGGGAGGTGCATCTCCACTTCATTTGCTGTTCGCACGTTTCCATGCTGTGTTGACTACTATGGAGTCAGGAGGTATATGTGACTGAATAATTACAGGGTCTAGAGGTGCTGCCTTATATTTTTATCGACCTTGGGGTAACAACTCTTGACCTAACAGGTTCTTTAAAAATGTCTGTGGCATGTCTAAGCATACTTGGTAATAACAGGCAAAAACTGACTTTCTTTATGGATGGCAGTCAGTGTATTGAAGAGAAAATTCTCTTCAAGAGGGTCAAGTGTGCATTTGTACGTTGTGATATGCAGCTGCCCATGCTATGACCTGCTGATATGAAGTTGCATCTTCAGGAGGTGAAGGGTGTGCAGGGTATAAATCAGGGTCATTAGGTAATATGGAATCTGGATGGTATAAATCCCATGGGTCAATATCTTTGGAATTTCCCCCAAATTATCTCCCTGAGGTGGTGGTGAACCTTGTGGAGAAAATTGTGGCTCAACAAAAGGTGGAGGAGACTGAGGAGGTGGTGGAGGAGTAGGAAGAAGTACAGGAGAGTGAGGTGGAGTAGGCTGAGGTCAAACTGGAGCCTTGTCCTCTGAGAGCTTTTTAGGAGGAGGAGCAGTGTCCAAGGTTTCTTGAAAAGTAAGTTTCCTCTTGGTTGGGATAGGAGGAGAAGCAATTGTTCTTCCTGTTCCCTCTTGGATGTGGAGCTGGCGCTGGTGAGTGTCCACTGGCTGCACTGGTGAATCTGCTTCCGAGTAATGAGTGGAGTCTCTGGAAGAGATAATGGTTAGTTCTGAAGTTTTCGGAGTGAAAACCTGTTGACTCGAAGTTGTTGGCTCTGAAGCAGATGTTGAAGGCTTCTTACTCTGAGCCAAAATGCACGGATCAACGGTTTGACTCGATCCCAAGACTCTGTGGGATGCTGCCAAGCTGGAGGTCGATGCCGAAGGCGGCGGCTATTTTCGGTGCCAAGCTGGAAGGCGGGGCATCCGAATGTAACTTTCAAAACCAACCATGGCCCGAAGGCAGTGGTGGACCAAAGAACTGTTTCTGGGCCTTCTTTAGAGACTTTGGCCCTCATTACAACTTCGGCGGTCTTACAAAAAGACCGCTGAAGCTGCGGGCGCCACTATACCTATATATTTGTGGCTCCCCATTATGACTTTTCCGCTGGGCCAGCGGACGGAAACAGCATTTCTGTCCGCTGGCCCAGCGGAAAAGCCACATCAACATTGCAGCTGGCTCATAATAGAGCCAGCGGCAATGTTGATGTGCAGCGGGTGCAGCAGCACTCGTCGCGCATTTCACTGCCCTAGATTCGGGCAGTGAAATGTGCGATGGGGCTGTGCCTGGGGGCCCCGAGTCCCCCTTACCGCCAGCCGTTCCATGGCGGTGTTTACCGCCATGGACAGGCTGGCGGTTGAGGATTATGACTGCCTGGCGGTCAGTTGCAGGGGCCGGCGGTATGGCCGTGGCTAATGCGCCACAGTCCTAATACACTGGCGGTACACCGCCAGCCTGTTGGCGGTATTACCGCTGGTGTACCGTCAGCCGCCAGGGTCGTAATGAGGCCCTTTATATGGGAGGTCGGGCTGATGTACTCATGGGTTGCGCTGAGGTGAGAGGGTGACTTTCGGTGCCAGGCTGAGCGTCCAACTCCAAATCTTCTATGGAGATGGCCTCTTCCTGTTCGATCTCCTCCTGTTCATTTCTCTTCCCCGAAAATATCAGGAGTGTCGTCCGATATCTTCGAAACCATCTCCAATCGAAGCGCTCTTCGGTCCTGGAGAGTCTTTTTGTATCGAAAAGACCAACAGGAGTCAGTTTCCTTCTTTATGGTCCGGGGACAAGCACAAGTTACACACCAGGCATTGCTTGGTATGTGGGAATTTCGAATGGCATCGAGGACCACACCGAAATGGAGTCTGTTCCATCCTCCATGCATATCCCAATACCACATGGAGGAACATGCCCGAGACGGATGCTGGAGCCTCAAAGGGCGGTAAGCCGGCCCAGACATAGAAATTCAGATCAAGTATGTTAGATTGTGAAAATGCAACTAAAACACAATAACATAATTGAAAGAAACACGGAAAAGAAGAGTTTGGAATAGACCGAGCCAAGGAATACTGGAGCAAGAGGAAGACATGTCCGAACCAGACAGCGGAGAGAAAACAATCTAACAAAGACTCGATGCCCATGAGCAGTATCACAGAGAGGAGGAGTCACTCGATCTTATGGCTCGAAAAGAGTCTTCGAACCAAAACAACTTGCAACACTCCGAGCCCAACACTACATGGCGGTATGTGTATCTACAGCCACACATGCCATCTAACATATGCTTACAGCTTGCAGGTGTATTATATCGAAAAACAACTTCGTGAAATAAATGCATGGAACCACTGTTCATGTGTCTTACCGTTTTTCATGAGTGACACAGAAGAGCCAACAAGCATGTGGAAATAAGTAGCCCAAAATTTACGAAGTTTGTGGAGAGCAAGTTTAGGGCCAGATAGAAAGTTTTCACACCTGAAAGAACACTGAGGGGCCAAAGATTCTGGAAACCTTGCCTGGATTGGAACAAGCAGTCCAAGGTCTCAAAGCATATGCATTTTTAAGAAAAAACCTTGCTTTACAATAATTGTCCTGGGTGAGCACAATACTTGAGAAGTAACATTTTGGTAGGAGAGTATATGGAGAGTTGTTGGAATATAAAACAAGCATTGGCAATGCCAATAGGTCCCAATAGTTTATAGACTTTTAGCATTCACAATGCAGTGCAGCATGGCTAAAGATTAAATAAAGGAATATGTTACTTACCCTGTAGACATCTGTTCATGGCATGAAGTGCTGTAGATGCACATGCTGTGCATACGCCACCCCCATATAATGTTGGGCTCCAACTTGTACAACTTGTTTTTGTTCGATGAAAGTCTTTCAAGTCACGAGGTGTAGTGACTCTTCCCATATGTACTATCGAACATGAACCTCAGCTCCGTAGTTTGATTAGAATAAAGTGAAGCATAAGGATCTTTATGTAACAGAAAATAAGAAAAAAAGGAGTACAGGTATCTGCAACAATCTAGAGCTTCCAGGGAGGAGGGTGGTTCATGTGGATCTACAGCACTACATGTCACAAACTGATGTCTACAGGATAAGTAACATATTCTGAGTGTGGCATGTATAGCTGTAGATACACACGCTGTGCATAGACTACAAAGCAGTTTCCTCTGTACGGTTGTGGCTAGTCGGAGGATGTTGCAGAGCATTGGGAAAGTGAATGCAAAACAGCTTGTCCCACTTGGGCCTGATGTTTTGCTAGTAGGTCCATACAGCAGTGTTTTGTAAGTGTCTGCTGTGGACCAATTAGAAGCTTTATGTTTTCTGCAATATAAATATTTCCTAAAAAGCCATTGAAGCTGTTTTTTTCTTAGTAGAGTATGGCTTTGGAAGTGCTACAAGCTGCCTTTTAGCTTTGGCATAGCATGTTTGAATACACCGGACTAGCCAGAGAGCAATTACGTGCTTTGAAATAGAAGTCCCCATACAGGTTTAGAAAAGGCTATAAACAATTGCTGAGGTTTACAACACATTTGTGTTCTGTCTGTATAGTACATAAGGGCTCTTTATACATCCAATGCAGTAATAGCTCGTCCTGCTACTGTGGTTGGATGTGGAAAAAAAAATGGTAGTTCTATGGTTTGACTGGAGTTGAAAAGATGATATCACCTTTGTTAGGAACCTTGGGTTGGTTCAAAGAACTACCTTGTCAGAATGTACTTTGAAAAACGGCTCTTCTAGGGTTAACACTTGAATCTCACTTACCCGTCTAAGAGAGGAAATAGTGATAAGGAGGTTATCTTCCATGACAGAAAATATAACAGACAAGAATGAAGGAGCTCAAAAGAGGGATTAATTAATCTTGTTAGAACTATATTTAGATTCCAAAATGGTACTGGCAGTAGTTAAGAAGGTAACAGTCTTTTTATTTCCTCCATGAAAGATTTGTTTACGGGGATGCTGAAGAGTGAGGAGTGCTCCCTGTTTTGCAGGTATGCTGCCACTGCAGTTAAATGTAAGCGAATAGACGTTTAGGCTAGTCTTGAGAGTTGTACTGGTGGTTTTAAATGACTGATCTGTTTAGGCAGACAGTAGTGTACAAATCTCTTCCACTTTGCTGTATAGCAGGCTCTAATGGTGGGGCAATGGGCTTCCCTGAGGATGGTCATGCACTCAGGAAGAAAATGAAGATACCCAAACTCCAGGATTTCAGGAGCCAAATCGTTAGGTGGAGTACATTTGGATTGGGAGTTCCTTGATGTTGTATGAGAAGGTCCGGTTTGCTGGGTAGCATCTGATAGGGAACTAGAGAGTGCTTGAGGAGGCTAGTGAACCAGGGTTGTCTGGCCCATGCGGAAGCTACTAGAATTAGTCTGAGGAAGGCTTCCGTAGTCTCCTGGCAATATAAGGAAGTAGTGGGAGAGGGGAAAAAGAGTATGCAAATATCTCTGGCCAGTTCATCCATAGTGCATTTACCTTGGACTGTGGGAATCTTGAGGCAAAGCTTGGGCATTCTGCATTTTTGATGGTTGCGAACAGGTCTATTTTGAGAAACCCTCAACTTTAGAAATAAGAGAGTAGAACTTGAGGGTGGAGTTTCCACACATGGACTTGTTGCTGCATTCTGCTGAGCAGGTCTGCAAAGTCATTGTTCATTTTCAATAAAAATTCCGCTAAGAAGTGGACTTTGTGGTGTATTGCCCATCGTCAAATGCTCTGTGCTAACATGGACAACTGTGTGCCCCCTGTTTCTGAAGACAGTACACTGTTGTCTGTTTTGATCAGGACTGTTTGTGGTGAATGTGAAAGTAAAACACTGAGTCCCGCTCTGTTGCAAATTTCTGATGTTTCACCGTTTTAGAGTAATATGCACTGGCCTTTAACGGGAAACAGCCTTTATTACGAAGTTTTTTTAACGAAGTCGTGGTTAACGAAAGCGCGACAACGCTTTTTTTAGCACCACGACTCCGTTATTTTGTGATTTAACTACGTATGTTCTGAACAACGAACATGCGTGGTTAAGGTACAAAGAAGGGAGTTGGTGAAGGAGGACGACGCAGGTGACAAGGGGTCGACTAAGGTAAGTGGGGGGTTTTAGGTTTTGGGGTGGGGATGGGGGGTGGGGCGTTTTTGGTTTTGGGGAGGGGGTGGGGGGTCAGGGGGTTTTAGGTTTTGGGGTGGGGTTGGGGTGTGGGGCGTTTTTGGTTTTGGGGAGGGGGGGTCAGGGGGTTTTAGGTTTTGGGGCGGGGTTGAGGGGGTGGGGCGTTTTTGGTTTTGGGGAGGGGGTGGGGGGTCAGGGGGTTTTAGGTTTTGGGGCGGGGTTGGGGCGTTTTTGGGGAGGGGGTGGGGGTAAGGGGGTTTTAGGTTTTGGGGTGGGGCGTTTTTGGTTTTGGGGAGGGGGTGGGGGTCAGGGGGTTTTAGGTTGTGGGGAGGGGATGGGGGATCAGGGGGTTTTAGGTTTTGGGGTGGGGTTGGGGGGGTGGGGCGTTTTTGGTTTTGGGGAGGGGGGTCAGTGGGTTTTAGGGCGGGTTGGGGGGTGGGGCGTTTGTGGTTTTGGGGAGGGGGGTCAGGGATGTAGGGTCGATTGTGCCTATTAGTAATGCTTTTATCAGGATTGCCTTTACAACGAAAATCGTTGTTAAGGCATTCGTGGTAAAATCATTAGTAGTAACAACGAGGTCGGTGTTCCGACCTCGTTGTTAAGGCACTAGTTGTTTTGGAAGTCGGTGTTCCGTCGTACAACCGCCTTTAACAGCACTATATCCAACCTGTGACCCTCCGCTTGAGATCACTGCTCGGCTAAGCACTCTTGAAATGGAGGTATGTTAAGTCTGGCATACCCTACAATGACAAAGAAGGATGTCATCATCCCTAACAGGTGCATGAATGTGTGAGCTGTTATCTGACAATCTGGCTGAAGAAAAGGTAGCAGAGATTGAAAGGCTTGTGCTCGAGCGGAACTGGGATAGGCTTCCCCTGTCACAGAGTTTAAGATTGCTCCTATAAAAGGTTTAATTTTTAATGGCTGTAGATGAGATATTCCCAGGTTTATACTAAAGCCCAGATTATGGCGTTAGGTTTTCTATGTGTGAGCAAGACATTGTTTGTTTGAACTTTTTAATCATCCAATCGTCTAGGTAAGGGAAGATATGGTTGCCGCTCCTGAAGTGAACTGTGACCACAGCAAAACATTTTGTAAAGACCCTGGGTGGCATGGTGACCCTAAAGGGCCAAACTTTGAATTTATACTGTTGGCCACAAACTACAAACAACGATGTGCTGTAAGGAGACACTCTTTAAATCCATGGCAATCACTCTGTTTATACTGATTTGCCAGATGCTGTATAAGCTATCCCACTGCATCCTACTGGGCACGATGGTACCTTGCCAAAAGCCAAAAGGATTTGGTAATTTGCTAATGGGTTGCAGATTGTACTGCAACTCTCTTCCCACTGCATCATATTTTTTTATTTCCTTCTCCGGGGGCAGGCCCTCCCTAGTACCTGGGGCATCTGCTCTCTTACTAGGAGCATATTCTACAAGTGATTTTGGGGGAAGCTGGCCAGTGATGTATGGTATGTCAGAAGGTGAGGGCTTGTATTTTTTTTTTTTTTTTTAAAGTCAACCCTTGGTTTAACCACTTTGGCATTTACAGCTTCCTTGAACACTTTCAATGTTGTCTTAAGCATGCCTTACGCATTGGTAGGAACTGGATGGCCCTGTGCGCATGTGAGAGTTTTTACCAAGAAATAGTCCCCTTCTTCTACTAAATGAAGGTCTACCTTGTGGAAATGAACTGCCCTTTGGATAACCTTGTGGTACAAGGTGGTGTTATCGGGGGGCGAAGACTTTGCCTGGTAAAAGTCCGGATCATTAGGTCCCAAAGGTATCACCTTCTAGTCCTCCTATGGAGCATCCTGTTGATCCTGTGTATATGGAAATTCGCCAAATATAAAGGGGGGGGAGGCTTTCCCATAGTATAAGTTGTAAGATCCGTGTGGTGTTGAGTATTGTTGTAGAGGTGGTAGTGGTGCAGGAGGAGGAAGTGGTAGTAGTGGAGGAGGTGTAGGAGGAAGCAGAGGGCAAGCAGGTGGTTGTGATAGGGGTCCTGTACATTTGTGATGTCTCTTTTTCTGCTTAGGAGGTAGTGGTGGCTACACTGTTATTTGTTTCTCAAAGGTGAACTCTTTCAAAGAAAAGTCTGCTGAACCTGAAGTCGAGGCTTGGTAATGATCCTTCCTGTTTGCGGATGAATACCCAGACATCGCTGAAGAGAGTCCTGTTTCTCCAGCCACCATTTAAGAATTGGGTGCTGTAGAAGGGCGACTGTGTTAAGCAGTCTGCCTGGACTTCAAAGTATCCTCTGAGTCCAATGCATGTTTTCAGCTCTAAAGCGGTTTTCCCTGCCAGCGCCTGTTTGTACTCCAATGCAGCCTTCGGCATTGACAACAGTTTTGACTAGGATACTAGCTGCAATGTCAACGGCTGTTTCGATGCCAGCTTTAGCATCGAGCACAATTTAGGGCTCATAGCCGGTTTTAATGCTGACGGTACTTTTGGCTCTGCAATCTCTCTCACCACCAAGGGAGTTGTGTGAGCTGAGGAGGTTTTTCTTTTGGGTTATTGACTCGGTGCTGGAGTAGGCCCCAATGTCGACTCCGCTACTTTGGATTGGTACCAGCCATGGTTCAAAAGCAGTGACGGCCTGGTCGATTGTGAAAGAGGGCTGGAAGCCTGGCCCCCGGAGGGGTAGTGATTGGATTGTTCAAGCGCGGTACTCACTGCTCTGTGATGAAGTTGGTGGCAAATATGGGTCTTCTGACTCCGATATCTACTCTAATTCCGGGCTGAAGGTGGATACCTGCCCGGCGTAGATTTCTTCTTCAGCTACCTCCTGTTCGAGATCTTCCCCGAAGATATCAGGATCTCCTCATTCCGTCGCTGCTCCATCGTGAATCTTGCTATGTGTTAGTCCCAATGATTCCGGATAATATTCTTGGCACTGAACGCAAGGCAAGCAGAGTAGGACGCCTCATTGTGTTCAGGGTGAAGGGACAGTTTGCAGACTGCGTTATGGTCTGTGCAGGAGTGCTTGGAATAGCACTGTGGACAGAATCTGAAAGTTGTCTTTTCCATTGTGCTGCAACGATTCTTGAAGGCGAGCGATGCTGAAGGCGGCCCAGGCCTTGGAGCTCTTTCTTGAAGCAGAAAGCAACCAATACGGCGTTGATGATGGAAGAAACTGGTGTGCAGATTGTTCTGCAAGTATTTAACACTGAGAAAAATTGTAAGGCTCTGACAAGTCTGTTGCGTGGCGTCACCTCAGAGCCCCAACTAAGCACATCAGAACTCAATGGAATGGTAGAAATAAAACAATATAACTATGGAGCCAACGTTCATGTGCAGTACTGCATAAAAAAGGGGTCACTACAGCACGGGACTCAAAAGACTTTCAGTGAACCAAAACAAATTGTACATGCCCATACCCAACAATAGATGGCAGCAGTATGCAAAAAAATGTCTATCTACAGCTACACATGCCACGGACAAAGTTTTCATGCTGCTAACTGATTTTTGTGAAGGTAATCTGTGGTTTCCAGGGACAATGTTACACAACTTTTCCAGAAATAAAATGCCTGGAGAAATGTTTTTGATAATTATGTCGTCCTAGTCCAAAGAAGGACAATTTGCGGAATGTAAAAGACACCTACACCAGGAGGTACATCTACAAACCACACAGTCCTGTTTCACATATGTGTGTCCTGGAGTAATCATACCCAATCAGAAAGGTATAATTGTTTATAAGGCTTATATAATAACGAAAACAATTTTAGTAAAGGAAAGACTCCCTCCGTTCAAGGCCTGTGGCAGTAGTGTGTTGTAAATTATGTAGCCCTATTATTAATGTGCGTGTATATGGATTAAGGTCACAGGTTTAAAGGACAAGGCACTAGTGTTAATAAACGCAAATGCATGCCCATGCACGTGCCTTCTCTTCTGACCTTGATGTCTCCCCATTAAGGCGTGTGATTGCAGTGATTCTATCTAGAGACGGCAATTAATTTTCATTACAGTTGCAACTGTAATTATGAAAACCTTCATCTTCTAAGTGCAACTGAAGAAATTGTTAACTATAATCTTTACATGAAAGTAGTTGGTGAGAGAGGAGTTTATGAACATAAAAAAATATACGCATACATATATTTCTCATATTGTTGTCTTCCTACTGCCCCTGGACCACAAAGAAACATATTTTGGGGGAGATGGGCCACTTGTATTGCCTATCAGCATAACAGACATTTCATACTTCGTTCTTCAAACAGGTAACATAAGACTAACTCTGGCAATTGTGAAAGCCAAGACGTGTTTGACAGCTGAACTGGCCAGGATCCTGCCAAATAGTTCCAGATCTGAATGGTAAGTTTACTGAAATGTACACACCCCAGACATTTACATCCGATGCCACTTACAGTGATAGTCCCAGAACAATGAAGCTGAGGAAAAGTGTGCTAGGAAAGCATGCACTGCTGCTAGGCAAAGGTACCACACATGCCCAGCTGAAGGTTGGATGAAGGGGGTGCTCTGTCCACA
Source organism: Pleurodeles waltl (assembly GCF_031143425.1). Classification (NCBI taxonomy): domain Eukaryota; kingdom Metazoa; phylum Chordata; class Amphibia; order Caudata; family Salamandridae; genus Pleurodeles; species Pleurodeles waltl. Next base: position 693,960,419 of record NC_090447.1, read on the forward strand.
AAATCCAGCTTTTCATGAACAGCACATGGTGGACAGTGAATGAATGGTACTATGCAATGGCTCTTGGGTCTGCAAATGAGTGAATGGAGCTTTGGCCTTGTCGCTTATGAGCTACTCTCATAAATAAAGGCACTAGTCTGATGTACAAGAAAAATAATGGCTGCACTTACGTCTCGTCTGATATGTACACAGCGATAAATGATGTTACACATATCCTTGAATGAACCGCGTTAAAACTCAGTAAGCCTGGATGCAGTGAATGGTGCCACTCAAATACTGCTCTGCCCAAAGCTCTTCACATGAAAGGCGTTGTGCATATGATTCCTCAAAAGTGAATAAATAGTAGTATTAATAGGATTAATCACACTTAAAAGAATAATGCTATGCCAAGGACAACTTGTGACTAAACCATGGATGAAGGGTGCTATCGGTATTGGCACTGTAAAGCCTGAAAAGTGAAGTGGCACTGTAAAGTCTGTAAATATAAAATCATTCCCAACAATAATGTCCTACAATGAATGGTGCTCTGCAGAGTGCTTTTTAATAAAGCAAGTGTGGAGCAAGCAATGGGAGCGGGGAGCAGAAAGCAATGGTGGGGTGGGGGGCGCACATCTTTGCATCTATGTGCCCTTACGTTGTCTCACACATTACTGACACTGGTACAATAGAGAAACTGAGCTGAACACAGCTACTGAATGACCCCCAAAATCATACAAGGCACTTAATGTGGCAGCAGCTGTTCAGGTAGTTCTATGAGCAGTACTAAAGGACAGCAGACCCTCACTGCAGGCTTCAAAGTACACGGACATGCACATTTGTGCTGCTGTGGCATTCTGCTGGCTAATTCCACACATCACAACAGCCTATTTTATTCCCAGTCCACCCTCAATTTCATAGCAGAAGACACCCATAGCAACAACTGTCTTTTAGTGGCATGCCATGGCAAGACTGAAAGTGATCGGCTTTCGTAGCAATGTACTTTACAGAATGGAATGTTTAACGCACACGTGCCATGTGAACTGCATCCCGTGGCATAAGAGAGACTTGCTGGGCTGAGAGATACCAGACAGAGGAGAGCAGCAGCTGGCGTTGGTTCCTGTAGGCGCTTTACCATAGGCAGAGGTTGGGATAGGCCAGTGGTTCCCAACCTGTGTTCCGGGTACCCCTGGGGGTCCGCGACTGCTTAGAAAATTAAATAACATTAACAGATTAGGTCCCCAGCTCTCAGTAATGGCTCAGCTGGGGAGTACCTGGATTCGAAATATGATTCAGTAGAGGTCCCCGAGTACCAGTAATGATAAAGTGGGGGGCCACAAAAGTCAAAAGGTTGGGAACCACTGGGCTTGGCTGTTGGAAAACCAAGAGCTGCCAGTTACCGGGATGATCTGGCTGCAAACACTGTGCAGAGAGAACCCATTGACAGTCAACACACATGAGGGAGCGGAGGGAGTGCGGAAAAAAACATGCTGCTGAAACATAGTGGGGGGCATGGGTGGGATAAAAACAAATGGACGAGGTGGGAACACGGGTAGGGACCTACACGAGAGAGAGCTAATTGTAGAGTGCTTAATAAATAAGTTAAATAAATAGAGGGATGGGGCGGGTGGGAGGTTTTGATAAGAAACGGGGGCGGGAGGAAAGGGGAAAAATAGCTATGACTAAGCCAGTGTTGACCGTGTCATAGCTCAGAATTAGTTCCCAGATTCAAACATGAGCAGCAGAGAAGTCAGCGGAGGGGCACTAATCAAAGATAATTAATCTGTACTTCGTCTGTGCCCCACGGCAAGTAAAGATAGTGATGCATGCCGAGCGCTGCCAAATGAGACGGCCGCAAATAATAGTGTCAATGATGCCAATGAATGGTAAGCTATGGGCGAGTTCCAAGCCCCTTATAAAATACATAAGTCGCGCTAGTGTATGCTCTCGCATGCTAGACCAAAGAAGAGCTTAGGAAAAGTGGCAACTAAACAACTTCATGAGGGACTTATTTATCCTACACTGCAATAGGAGGAATTATGAAGGAAACCCCAACATAATGTGAGGTTTTAATGGTTTCAAAAAGGGCTGAGCACATGATGAATTGTGTGGCTCAATTAAAAAAGGAAATGTAAAGAATGCTGTGGTGTTAAGATGAGAATTCAGATAAAGATTTAACAAACCTACTGAATAAACAAAAATTAGGTGGGTTAAACTCAACTGAATGCAGGAAGAAACTCAGGACAGTGTGCACTGCTAGTCGAATTCTTAAAAGCATGCTAAGCAAAAACAGACCACAGTATACAACAGTACGACACAAGTCTTTACAATCCGTAATGTATGGTCGGTGTTCACATCTTTTCTTGAAATATGATCTCTTTATTTATAGGCGAAGTCACATTCAGTAAAAGGAGAACATCACTCCAAACACAGCCTCAGTAAAAGGAGAGCATCACTCCAAACACAGCCAACACGTGTTTCGTCACACTGGTGACTTTTTCAAGGCTATTGGATGAAGTAATGACAGCAAAATCAATATGTCAATCACAACGTAAAATGAGTCTTTGCGTCTGTAAAAAGGCTATCACTGGTAAAAACGTACAAAGTCGATTAAGGGTAACCAGAGGTATGGACCATGATAAGTCAATAGCAAAATTCTCATCTAGGAAGGACCTCTGCACTAGTCTATGCGCCACGCCCAGTCGCAGGCCTGAAGTCTTAAAAGCATGCATAGAACTGCTATTACCTCCCTTCCTTGACATGTTTATTGAGGTATACATTAAGCGCCATCTCCATGAGAAAAGCAATTACAGTCAGCTTATTATGGAAAGGGCCCAAATGGTGTATACTGGCCACTAACAAAGAATACTGACAATTATATTTTGGGAACGTTTCTGGCTGACAGTTTTTCCACAGTTACTGCTACACTAGAGGTGAAGATCTCACTGGTTTAAATGCAACTACGGATCCATCTCAACAGCAGGTAGACATTCTTACTACTACAGTACATGAGTTATAATCTGATCTCTCATGCTATAGCCAGCCTAAATGCACCCAAAGCAGTGGAAAGGGTAGAGATGGGGTATACAATGCTGTACAGTGGAGCGATTGTGAGTGTTTGCACAAAAACTGATATCAGAATCACTGGAGAAAGGGATGTCTGTTCGCCCTCTGGACTTTGTCATAGTGTGCGAACCAACAGAACGACCAGAGGAGGACCTAAAAACAAGAATCAGGGGATCACTATACCACACGTTTGAGGGACGATAAGAAATGGGGCACTATTTGGGCTTTACCTTAGACATGACCAAACCTACTGCGTATCTGACAAATGCTTTCCAAGGGATAACTGTTTCACTAACGACATGGTCGTTTAAATACCTAGGGCCTGATTTATAGTTTGGATTACTCCATTAGCAACCTCAGGGATACTCCATCTGCTTTACTGCAGCTGGATTATATCCTGTAGCACTAGTAATAAGGTGGATGCAATATCAGTCACATTTGTGACACATTCTGTCTGCCAAACTCTAAATGCGGTCCTTAGACATTTACATTTGATTTGACACAGATAAAGTGTATCAGGGAACTATGATCACCTTGGCAAGAATTTTAGGCATTGCTCTCACTAAAATTAGAATACCACATGTTAGAAGTGGAGCAAAATAAGCCAATGTGCTTTATATATTTTTATTAGTTTACCAAACAATGTGCATGTACATTAGCGGTCAGCACTCAACATCACACCAAAGCAGTTTAGTTTTTGAATCTGTACTGAACATGCACAAGCAAACAGTTTTGATTACTCAGCTGCAGTTTATTCCTACAATGCAAGACTTTTTGGCATGTCTTCATGATAGGGGTGAAGGTTGTCCAGGCAATGGTAACTTCAGTATAAACATATTATCATCCAGCAAAGCAGAGATACACTAGTGAACAACCACAAAGGTGTGGGGGGTGGCACCTAAGGGAGTTTGTCATTGGACAACTATTGGTCAACTATTTGATCAATAGCATATTCCACACCTGTGCTATGTATCGCTGACCGGTCCTTGTATTCCAGGCTCTCAGGACGTTGCTGGCAGCTTGTTCCTGGGTGGTTAAGAGCAGTGCACCAAAATGTCAGAGATGTCATTTTTGCATTTGCAGGCCATGGCAATTTTCTGCTTGGACAATACCAATGCTAGATACATTGACCTGCATGCAGAGCTATCTCAGGTTGTGGCATTATTCTAATCAGGCTGGTTTCTGGGGACAGAAGTCTGGGTCTGTCCATAATTTCAGGTACTAATTCAGTTACTTCAAGCCAAAGGCAAGACAACCCCAGGGCACCCCAAACAATGTGAACAAAACTGCATCAGTACCTCCACACCTGGGGCAGCTGTTGACTCAAGCACATTCTACTGAAACTTCTCAGTGTCAATTAGGGCTTACATAAAAGTAAAGTGTGCAAGTTTAAAATATGTGCTCCTCGACACCCAAACGTGCCCATTTGAGTTATTTTATTCATCCTTAGTTGTAGATCTGTTCAGCCTCCCATGTAAATTAGTCATCGCTCAGTGCAACCACAGTGGTGTGCAGAGCTGCCATTTATAGGAGGGACGTAGCCTTCCTCCCATTGCCCAGTGCAGTGATGAGTGATGGGTTTCAAATTCTCTCTACCCCATGTATGGTATACCAGCACAATGACGTGACTACCTTTCAGGAACTGACCCCAAGCAGATCACATTCATCCATAAGTTTGTCAAAAAGAAGCAAAGTCACTTGCATAAAAGTACGAATATATGTGTCACTTAAACGTTCGTCCAGATTGTTTCAGAGGCACAGTGAGGTAGCAGCTTAAAGCTGAGAAGGCATCACAAGAGGCATCCCTGAGACATTCACCATTCCTCCAGCAGTGACGATGGCGAGGGTGCGAGATATAGTTAGCTTAGGCCACCAGTTATATTTACTTGAAATAACTAACTGCTGAATTTCTCTAGTTTTGTCTGAGTAAATTCAGAACCTAACTATAACGTCCCTGAAACCTTTGTATTTTTTTTAATTGAATTTCTACGTTTTTTTCATTCTATTTCCTAACTATTACGTCCCTATACCTTTTGGTGTTTTCAATTAATTTCCATATATATATATTTTTTTAAAACATAAAGTAATTTTCATTACTATACGTTAATCCAGCCACTGCCGAAGGTTGTTTGTGGCAGGGGTTGGCTGAAGGGCCTGGCCTGGAGGCAGGCCCTGTTGCCAACCCTGTATAACCACCCAACCATGTACCGTACACAGCATTCGGCCATGCGCAGTGAAGGTTGTCCACAGGGCCTGCAGCTAGAACCTGCGTCCAACTACCCCCACCCCACCCCAGCACCCGACTGCCAGTAGGTATATAATTACCTTCTGGCAGTCACCAGTAGGTAGTTATAGTTAGGACCATGTTTCCACATAAAAAAGCATTTTTTGACTTGCTTATATCTTTGGTAACGTTTGACGAATCTTCACAAAATTTTCCCCAAAAAGTGAGCAAGTGATTCTTTTTGCACATGGAAAGGTGTGGGGTGATCCGTCAAGTGGAGGGCTGAGAACAAGGGGAAGAGTGGAGGGGGGGGTGATCAAAAAAGTTGTGTTTCCCATGTTAATTCCCATTAGACCGTTAGACATGACTACAGCCCAAACCGCTTGATGGAATTACACCAAATATGGCAGAAAGCTAGCTTTCGGAATGCAGACTATGCTTCGCTTATTTGGTGTAAATCCGTCCCGTAGTTTCGGAGATATTAAAGGGAAAATACATTTGTATATCTCTGACTGCGAATAAATCACAAAAATGTACGAAATTTGCAAATGCGCGTGAACAGAAACGCTGTAATTGGCTGGCCACAACCTCACTTGAAGGTTGCGGCCACCAGTTTATGTTATCAGAGAGGGTCCCCGGGTTAAAAATATAAATAAGTGGTATAAGAGGTCAGGGTGGAGGTACCCTGACCCCAGGGGTGTGAGATGGGGTGTTTTAGGGTCAAGTTATGGGTTTAAAATTATTTTTCTGCATCATGAGCAATATCCTCGAATATTTGAGGATATTCGAGGCAAGGCAAAAAAAAAAAAAAAAAAAAGAATCTGACTCACTCATATACTAATTCATTTACTCATACATGCACTCAGAGACTCATGCGCCCACTCAGATAGACACTCGTGTACCCACTCAGATTCACACATCCACTTTCAGACCCACGCACCCACTCACAGATCCACTGACACAGACAGACCCTGTGGCCAACCTCCGCTGCGCACGGCCAAAGGCTATGCGCGGCAAAGGGCTGAGTGATTATAAGGGCTTGGCTGCAGGACCTGGCCGCAAGCCAGTCCCTGAACCCAATCCTGTGCGGCGTTGGTTGGATTAACGTATACTAGTTAAAACCCCTTTATGTTTAAAAAAAATTTGAAATTCACTGGAAAAAAACAAAGGTTACAGGGACGTTATAGTTAGGTTCTGAATTTCCTCGTACAAAACCATAGAAAGGCATCAGTTATACTTAGAGTTATTTCAAGTAACTATAACTTGTGCCTTAATGTAACTATAACTCGCGCCTTTGCCATTCACAGCTAATTACTCTACATATTATATCAATGATCACATCTTTTATAGCATCTTTGATACTATCACTGCAACATTTGCAATACAGTTATTGATAAGAAAAGTGTGCATGGCAAAGGTGTGAGTTACAGTTACCTTAGGGCTCGAGTTATAGTTACTTGAAATAACTAACTATAACTGCTGAATTTCTATGGTTTGTATGAGTAAAGTCAGAATTATAATGTCCCTGTAACCTCTGTTTTTTTAAGACATCTGTTTGTGGCATGTAGTGCTGTAGTTTCATATGCTTTGCATTAGTCCGCCATCTAGTGTTGGGTTCGGAGTGGTACATGTTGTTTTTCTTCGAAGAAGGTTTTCTGGTCACGAGATCGAGTGACTCCTCCTCTCGGTGATAGTGCGCATGGGCATCAAGTCCTTTGTTAGATTGTTTACCCACAGGAGGGTGAAGTAATGAGTGTACAAGTGTGTATATGTAGATATACATTAGAGAAAAGAGATGGCCATGCAAAGTTTATACATATTTACATTATATAGTACTACAATGACCACAGGCTTCCGGTGAGGAGGGAAGGCGCAAGTGAATCTAGAGGACTATATGCCACAAACAGATGTCTACTGGGTAAGCAGCATTTTCTGTTTGATGACATGTGTAGCTGAAGATACACATGCTTTGCATAGACTGTAAACCAGAACCCTCCACAAAACAAGCGGTGGCTAGCATGTAGGAGTGGGAGTAGTTTGAAATGGTGTTCTAAGCAATGCCTTTCCAACATTTGCTTGTTTGCGAGATAATACATCCACAGCGTAGTGTTTAGTAAATGTGTGTGGTGTAGACCATGTGGCTGCTTTACATACGTCTGCTATTGGTATGTTTCCTAAGAATACCATTGAAGCTCCTTTTTTCCTAGTGAAATGAGCTTTAGGAGTTACTAGTAATTGCCTTTTAGCTTTAAGATAGCAGGTTTGTATACACTTGAGTATACATCGTGCTAATCCATTTTATGAAATGGGATTACCTTTGTGAGGTTGTTGAAATGCCACAGAGAGTTGCTTGTATTTTCTGAAGTATTTTGTTCTGTCTATACAGTACATGAGAGCTCTTAACATCAAGGGAGTGAATAGTTCTTTCAGTAACTGAATCTGGCTGTGGAAAGAAGACTGGCAATTCCAGTGACAGATTGATATGAAAAGGTGAAACCACCTTTGGTAGGAATTTTGGGTTTGTCCTAAGAACTATTTTGTTTTTGTGAATTTGAAAGAACACTTGAATTTCACTAACTCTTCTTTAAGAAGTGACTGCTACTAAAAATGCAACCTTCTATGACAAATACTGAAGAGGGCAAGAATGCATGGGTTCAAAGGATGGCCCCATGAGTCTTGTGAGTACAATATTAAGATATCACACAGGGGCTGGTGGAGGTCTAGGTGGAATAATCCTTTTAAGACCCTCCATAAAGGCTTTAATAACCGGAATCCAAAACAGTGAAGTATGTTGACTGTTTTGGAGGTAAGCAGCTGTTGCTGTTTAAATGGATTCTAATAGAGGAATGTGCAAAGTTAGCTTTTTGTAAGTGTAGCAAATGCAAATGATATCTTGTACTGATGCGTTAAGGGGGTAAATGTTTTTAGGCTGGCAATAGTAGACAAACCGCTTCCATGCAGCTGCATAACATTGTCTAGTTGTGGGTTTGTGTGCTTCCTTTAGTATATCCATATATTCTGATGGAAGCTGTAAGTAGCCAAACTCTGACTTCAGGAGCCAAATCGCCAGTTTGAGTATGCTGGGATTTGGATGTCTGATTTGACCTTTCCTTTGAGTCAACAGGTCTGGTCTGTTTGGTAGTTTGTGATGTGGTACTACAGATAGGTCCAGTAGTGTTGTATACCAATGTTGAAGCGCCCACGTGGGAGTTATGAGTATCACGGTGAGTGAGGTTTGTTTTATCTTTTTTATCAGAATTGAAAAGAGGGAGAGGTGGAAAAGCATAAGCAAATATCCCTGACCAATTCATCCATAGAGCATTGCCCTTGGATTGAGGGTGTGGGTACCAGGATGCGAAGCTTTGGCATTTTGCGTTTTCTTTTGTGGTGAAAAGGTCTATTTCTGGTGTGCCCCACATTTTGAAGTGTGGCTGAATCACCTGTGGGTGAATCTCCCATTCATGTACTTGTTGTTGTGTCCTGCTTAAGAGGTCCTCTAGTTGATTTTGTGCCCCTGGAATATACTCTGCCATTAATTGAATGCAATTGTGAATTGCCCATTTCCAAATTGTTTGTGCTAGAAGGGACAATTGTGATGAACGTGTCTCCCCCCTGTTTTTGCAGATAATAATACATTCTGGTCATATTGTCTGTCCTTGTTAATACTTTCTTGTGTGTGATTTGTGTCTGAAAAGCTTTGAGGGCTAGAAATACTGCTTCAAGTGGTTTATGTGATAAATTTGTTGGATTGAATCCCCTGTATGGTGAGGTTGTTGAGATGAGCTCCCCAACCCACCATTAATGCATCTGTTGTAATTATGGTCTGAGGCACTGGGTCCTGAAAGGGCCGCCCCCCTTATGATAGGTTGGTGGAATTCCACCATTGCATAGAGCGGCTAGTCTGGTGGTCCAACACCCCTAAATCCTGAATATGACCCTGTGCCTGAGACCATTTTTTGAGAAAGACACTGCTGTAGTGGTCGCATGTGTAGTCTTGCATTGGGTACTGTTGCTATGCATGAAGCCATCATTCCTAATAGTTTTATCACCAACTTTACTGTATAAGTGTGGTTGTACTGTAGATGAGATATGAGATCGTGAAATGCTTGAATCTTGACTGGGTTTGGGGATTCTAATCTTGATTGAGTGTTCAGAATTGCTCCCAGATACGGTCACATCTGTGATGGCTGCAGGTGAGATTTGTAGTAATTGATTGTGAATCCTAGATAGTGTAAGATGTTTATGGTATATTGAGTATGTTGTTGACAAATGCAAATTGTACTGGCCTTTATAAGCCAGTCCTCCAGATATGGGAAGACATGTATATGGTGTCTTCTGAGGAATGCTGCAACCACCTCTAAGCATTTGGTGAATACCCACGGTGCTGTTGTTACCCCGAATGGTTGCACCTTGAATTGGTAGTGCTTTCCAGGTATAACAAATCTTAGATACTTTTGATGTGCTGCATCGATGGGAATGTGGAAATAAGCATCCTTGAGGTCTAATGCTGTCATGTAATCCTGTTTTTGTAGTAGGGGAATGATGTCTTGTATGTAGAGTGACCATATGAAAGTGTTCTGAAAGGATTATAGATTGAGGGGTCTGAGATCTAAAAATTGTCTCAGTACCACCTTTCTTTGGTATGAGGAAGTATAGTGAATATACCCCGGCTCTTTGTTGGGATATAGGTACTATCTCTACGGCTTCTTTGAGTAGTAGTGATTGTACCTCCTGTTTTAATAAACTGAGATGTTCCTGAGTAAGTCTGTGTGAACGAGGGGGAATTTTTGGTGAAACAGAGGTGAGGTCTAGGCTATAGCCATGTTGGATAATTGACAGAACCCATTGATCTGTGATGATGTTGTACCATTGTGGGTAAACAATTGCCAGTCTTCCTCTCACATGAGATGTATGCTCTGTGGGGATTTGTAAGAAGTCACTGCTTTGTTGAGGTAGAGGAACCTGTGGCAACAGGTGATTTACCTCTTCCTCTATAACTAGATCCTTTATAAGAGCCTCTGAATGAACCTCTGCTATAGAATTGTGGCCCTTGTTTTTGTTGTAAGGTGGATGGTTCTGTGGTTGATGCTTTGAAACCATCTCTAAATTGTGGCCTATGAAAACTGCCTCTAGTGGATGTGGTGTATAACGCACCCATAGCGTTAGCTGTTTCTGAGTCCTTTTTAAGTTTATCTATTGTGGTACTAACCTCTGGCCCAAATAAATGTTGTTTATCGAAGGGCATATTTAATACAGCTTGCTGTGTTTCTGGCTTAAATCCTGAAGGTCTTAGCCATGCATGTCTCCTAATAATTATACTGGTGTTGACTCCCCTTGCACCTGTATCAGCTGCATCAGTAGCACATCTAATTGCGTTATTAGAAATAGCCTGCCTTTCTGTGACAACTTGTTGCCACCTTTTTTGATGTTCTGGTGGAAGATACTGTGGAAAGCCTTTCATCTGGTCCCAATGAGGCTTATCAAATCTTGCTAGGAGTGATTGTGAATTTGCAATCTTCCAGTGGTTGGCAGCTTGAGTAGCCATTCTTTTGCCTGCTGCATCAAAGTTTCGACTTTCTTTGTCTGGAGGAGGAGCATCTCCTGTAGACTGGGTACTGGCTCATTTTCTTGCTGCACTTACCACTCCAGAGTCGGGTGGAAATTGTGCTCTAATAAAAACTGGATCTGAAGGTGCAGGTTTGTATTTTTTTCAATCAACCCTGGTTGTAATGATCCTCGCTTTTACAGGTTATTTAAAAATGTCTTCAGCATGTCTAAGCATGCCTGGAAGCATAGGGAGACACGGGTACTCTTTGTGAGTGGATGTTAAAGTATTAAACAAAAAAATCATCCTTGATAGGATCTGTATGTAACCGTATGTTATGAAACACAGCTGCACTGGCAATAACCTGATTATAAGCAGTGGTATCTTCAGTGGGAGATGGCCTTGCTAGGTATAAATCTGGGACATTAGGGAGAATGGGATCTGTGTCACATATATCCCATGGGTCTACCTATTCTTGAGGATCAGTTAAAACATCCCTATGTGGTGATGTAGAGGAGGCCTGTGGAGAGAACTGTGTTTAATGTGTAGGTGAAGGTGCTGGTGGTAGGGTAGAACGGAGGTAAGGAGACTGTGGTGATGAAGGCTGAGGTTGTTGCGCCGCCTTTTGTTTCTCCTTCTGTTTAAGGACTTTGAAAGGTGCAGGCTCAGTATCCAAAGTTTCTTGAAAAGTCAGTTTTCTTTTGGTTGGGGTTGGAGAGGCTATGATCCCTCATGTTTCTTTGTGTATATGAATTTTTCACCGTTTAGAGTCCATAACCTCTAAAATAGGTTGTATTTCTGATAACTCCTCAGTAGCTGGAGAGTGTTTACTACTGGCAGACTTCGATTCCGAAGGTTTGGATACTGAATACTTGGCTCGAACCGAACAAATCGGCTCTGAAAGTGCTAATAATTGTTTCAGCTCCGAGGTGGAAAAGTCTAATTTTCGGCTTGGTACTGAAACATATGTGGCAGGCTGTTTGGTATATGCCGAAAGCACTTTGGTCTTTTATTTCAGTGCCGAATCCCAGGGTTGGTCATTCGAAGGTAATTTTCAGGTCCGACCATGGCCTAAGGCAGTGGAGGACCGAAGACCACTGCAGGAGTCTTTTTAATAGTCTTTGTTTGATGTGACGGGGCTGGTGTACTCACATACTGTGCTGGTGGTATGGATTAGCTGTCGACATTGGAGTCTCGATCCGAATCTACAGTGACAATGGCTCCTCGTTGTGCTACTTCTTCCTGTGCCTGTTCATCTTCAAAGATGTCTGGTGTGTGTTCTGACGACTTGGACGACATCTCCATTTGACGCGCCCTTCGGCCCGAAGAGCCTTTTTGGATCTAAATGATTTACAAACGTTGGAGTTTTCTTCTCTGTCTTCCGGAGACAAGCAGAGATTACAAACCAAATGCTGATCGGTGTACGGAAATTTGGCGTGACACCGAGGACAGAACCAAAACGGAGTCCGTTGCATTAGCCTAACATTGTTTGACTACTAAATGTCGAAGTAGGCCCGAAACGGTGAGGTCGCCCCTAAGGTCTTGTAATGGACCCCAAAGACTGCAATCGGATCGACTATAAGAGTGGAAAAACATGATCAAAACTATACCGGTGTTTATAGAAAGTTAGAGGAAAGTTCAGAAGTTACCGAACTGAGATGTACCAGTGCGAGAGGGAACACATCTGAACCCAACGGCGGAAAGAAAACAATCTAACAAAGGACTTGATGCCCACGTGCACTATCACTGAGAAGAGGAGTCACGATCTTGTGACTCGAAAACCTTCTTCGAAGAAAAGAACTTGTAACACTCCAAGCTCAAAACTAGATGGCGGACTTATGCAAAGCATGTGTTATCTATATATATATATATATATATATTATGTCACTTACCCAGTGTACATCTGTTCGTGGCATGTTCCGCTGCAGATTCACATGCTATGCATAGTCTGCCATCTAGTGTTGGGCTCGGAGTGTTACAAGTTGTTTTTCTTCGAAGAAGTGTTTTCGATTCACAAGATCGAGTGACTCCTCCTCTTCGGCTTCATTGTGCATGGGTATCGACTCAATGTTAGATTGTTTTCTTTCCGCAATCAGGTTCGGACGTGTTTCTTTTCACTCCGATAGTTCGAGTCTGATAAGTTCTAAAACTCTCTAATTCTCGTCGGTATTGTTTCAATCGCGTACCATCTTCCATCGACACTTTGTTACCGTTGGGTCAAACATCTTTACTCGCCCTTCGGGGCGCCCGCGCCCAACTCGGGCCTGGTCGTGCCGACAGCGTGGAAGCCTCATGGACCGGACCCCATTCTGTTTTTGTCCTCGGTGCCACGCAAAATTTCCCTACACAGACCAACATCTCGTCTGTAATCTCTGTCTTTCCCCCGACCATTGGGAAGAAAATTACGAGGCCTGCAGATCTTCGGTTCAAAGAAAACGCTTCGAGACAGAAGAGTACGGAGACTGGAGATGGCATCCAAGAGCACTGAACGTCTCGACATCAGTCTCTGTTTGAGAATCCGACTCCGAGCAGGAGTTCAAGGAGGACAGACCGGTCACTGCAGGACAGCACATGAGTACGCCTGCCCCTGCCCCAGCCAAGCCCAAACATACGGCCTTGGGAACGCCACTGCCGGAAGGCCATGGCTCGACCTGTAAAAAGACCTTCGGTGACCAACCAACAACTTCAGCACCGAAAAAGGCCACGCCACCTAAGCCTTCGGACTCGAGCCGAAGTTCTGTCACTGAGACTACCAAGCATCGATCCTTCGAGTCGAAACCTCGAAAACCGTTTTCGGAGTCGAGGCCATCATCCACCCCCAGCCTTTCGATACCGAAAAAAACAGCTTTGGAGCAGACAGGCCAATTTATATGGAGGAACATGGACTTTCGCAAGCACTCAAAGAAAGCCATAAAATCACTGAGGAACATTCACAAATGGAGGCAATAGATGAAAGGCAAGCCAGGATTCACATCCACAAGGACACTGGCAGAATTATAACAGCACCTTCTCTAAAGCCTAAGAGGAAATTAGCCTTTCAAGAAGAATTGGATACTGCTCAGCCACCAGCTAAAGTGCCAAAATCTAAAGAGAAACCTCCACCTCCTCAATTTCCTCCTTCTCAGTCTCCTCCTCAATTTCCTCATTTTCTTATCTCTCCCCCTACTAGTCCCACACCTGTGCAATCTCCTGTACATTCATTTGATTCACAGCACGACAATGTGGATCCATGGGATCTTTATGATCCTGAACAGTAGATAGCAGAGCTGCAGCTACACATGCCATCGAACATAGATATACACATACATATATATAATATATTAATAGCGTGGCAGTGCCATCATCAGCACTAGCTCCATACAACCCTCCACAGAAAGGAACAAGAGCCTCTAAAATGCCACACAGTGCAGTCACCACCCTCAAAGGTTGAACACATATGGATCTGCATCTATATGGCATAAGTTAAATCTATGTATTATACATGTTTGCCTCCCACCTCAATCCTTGCACCCAGAGACATGCAGTAATATTGTTTTGAGCCTTTTTGAAAAGTAACAGACCTGATTTTGTCCAGCTGACCTTCAGGCCAGACAAGTCTGCACACTTTTCAAACAGTAACATCGTTGGAGGCACGAGTCTTCAGTGGGTCTCCCAAATTCAAAAGGACATCATCCGCATTTAGGGATATGATATACAAGGCATCAAGCACTTTACACACCTTGCTCATTTGTAACCCGCTCAGTGCATGCCACAGGCAACATGGTAAAAAAAAATAGCGGAGAGGACTGAGGAAAACCCACACATGCCAATGTTGATAACTGAAACATATTGGTCCCTAGTATCTTCACAACCTACTGTTGGGAAACAGTACTGTACACACCAAGCACTTTGTGAACTCCATGGAAACAGGTGGCACCAGAGCTTCCTAAATATTATACAGCAGTTCACATCCACTGTATAGTTTTGTGGTTTATAAACGAAATCCATCCTTAGTTACGATATTTCTTCATTTATCATAAATTTGAGCTAACCAATGAGCTTGCATGCGTTAACACCGTTAAGGAAAATTAAGATGAGGGGATTATCGTAACCCATGGCAGCAGTGTGCACAACAGCGATGTGATCCCGAGAAGATATATAAGAGAGCAGATTGATGAGTGTGCAGAATTAGGGAATCACTGGTATATAAGCAATATTATTTTCTAACCTGTGCCACAACTGGGGTGAACATCAGAATAGAGTGCCAATTTTCCAAAAGAACACCACATACATTCACTCAATCAGAGGAGTGAGAGGGAAGTAAACTAATAACTGACCTACATTCAGCATGTATGCCTATAGCACCCACACATCTGGCAGCTCTAGAAACAAACATCAGCAGAGCCAATAGCTTTAAAGGAATGTTGGCTTTAAAGGAATGTTGCATGGTAATGTGAAGCATTAGAAGTAAATAGCATGGGAATAGATAGGCATTTGTGTTGAAACAAAGAACTGTAGCATAATATAGGTTTAAGTTAAAAGATCAGGTGACAGTAGCTCTGTCAAGCCAGACTTAAAAATCCATGTATGTTAATGATTATCCTCTTCCCATCTATGCTGCTGCCAGAGAAATCCAACATACATTATCTAGTCATCTAAGACACTTTAATAGCACCCCAGTGCCAAGCATGTTCCCCTGGAAGTTCAAGCTTAGGCAGCTGGATACATAAACAAAATGATTACAGTTGTGAGGAGGGCAAGAACTTTTTTGCGGAAACACACTACTTCTGCCCTATCAAAAACATGTACTTGTGCTTCACAAAAGGTGGGCGTAGCCAAAGCCCCTCTCTAGTGATGCTCATAAAATTGTCTGGCAACAGCTGTGACCTTAACAAGCGTTGGCAATGCCAATAGGTCTGGCTTGAAAGGGATGTTGTATGATAATGTGAAGCATTTAAATAGCAATGGAATTGATATGTATTTGAGTGAAAGCAAAGACCTGTAGAATAACACTGGTGAAGGCTAAAAGGTCAAGGGACAGTTGTGCTGTAAAGCCAAACCTAAACTTCCATGTAGGCTAATAACTACCCACCTCCCATCTGTGCTACTGCCAGAGAAAAACAACATAAATTATCTAGTTATTGAAGACAGTTTAATGGCCTTATATGTGCCCTTTAAAGTTCAAGTTCAGGCAGCTGGATAAATGAACAAAATGATCACATCTGTGGCAAGCACTTTTTTTTTGTAGAGGTACACCATTTTTGTCCCATCAAAAGATGTATTCCTGGCTCCCAACATGTGGGTGGAAACAAGGCCCCTCTCCTGGTGAGATTCACATAATTGTCTGGCAACAGCTGTGCTGTCAAGCCAGATCATAAAAAGTTAGGAAGAAGAGCTAGGCAAAACCTTGTAAAGAACAGAGAGGGGTAAAATGTACAGTTCCTGCTCTGCAATATCCCATTATGCTACAATAAAGCTGACTCGCTGCAAGTGCGTACATCATACATATCTCATACCACAACTAAAGCACAAAATCAAAGGCGCCAAAACAGACAAATATTCAAAATCCAATTGTGAAGTAGGGATCTACTCACATGTGTAGTGTACATGTACAATCATGCAGACATTTTGTAGAAAGGCAGTTAGAGAATGTAAGAAACAGTTTTCACATCGCAAACAGCTATTTTCACTGTTTGAGACGTGCAAACTGCACTTTGCAATGCACAAAACCCGTTTTGCGATTCGGTAACCTGGTTACCAAATCGCAAAACAGGTTTGCAAGTCGCAATTAGGAAGGGGAGTCCCCTTCCTAATTGCGAGTCGCAGTGCAATGCCAGGTTGCTTTGTGACCGCGAACGCGGTCGCAAAGCAATCGCAGTTTGCACACATTTGAAATGGGTGGTAACCCATTCGCAAAAGAGAAGGGGTCCCCATGGGACACCTTCCCCTTTGTGAATGGAACTGCAAGCATTTTTTCAGAGCAGGCAGTGGTCCTATGGACCACTGCCTGCTCTGAAAAAATTAAACGAAAACGTTTCATTTTTCGTTTTTGTAATGCATCTCGTTTTCCTTTAAGGAAAACGGGCTGCATTACAAAAAAAATAAACCTGCTTTATTAAAAAGCAGTCACAGACATGGTGGTCTGCTGTTCGCAGCAGGTCACCATCCCTGTGAATGCCGCCAATCGCAAGGGGGTCGCAAATTGCGACCCACCTCATGGATATTAATTAATTGCGAGTCGCAGATGGTGTCAGGGACACCATCCTACATTCCAATTTGCGACTTGCAAATTGTGAGTCACTCTGAGTCGTAATTTGCAAGTCGCAAATTGGAATCTAGCGAGAATCTCGAGGTAAATCCACTTTTTTGGCTGCTGGGGTATTTTCCAATCAAGAAGAAAAGTAAACAAATAAGGAAATGTTTTACGTATCAATTAAACACTGTACAGCGACGTGCTGAAAGACCAATAGTTCTTTAACATTAACCACATGGAACAGAGACATGATACAATGGTCTGATGCAGAGAGTAATGTTAGACAAAGAGCAAGAGCAGAATGTCAGATGGGATTTAGACAGTTAGGTCTGGTCTTGACGACAGTCACGTTTACAGATTTAAGCACCACTGAAATATTGGGAGGGAAATATTGGGAGGACACTTTTACATAAACCTCTTTTGTAATTTTTTTCCCTAATTTTGAAAATGCAATAAAGACTTTAAAATGGTGTCACCACTAACAATAGTCCAGATCCTAGATTAAAAGGGTGGACACCAAGCTTATATAAGTAAAACCATCAACATTCAACACCCAAACACGTTTTGTCTGATGCCAGTGGTTTTTGCTCGTCCAAATAAGGAGGGATCCATTCAGTCACTCACTGTTTCCGCTCGTGTGGGGTGAGGGACAGGGGAACCTCCCTGTGGTGTAGGAGGTGCCTGTGTGAGGATCGGTTTCTTTTTTTTTCTTTTTTTTTTTAAAGCAATCTACCAATGTCTCCGAGACTCGGGCCGAGTCTATCATGCCAATGCCCCTGTTAGCGTCCCTAATTAACACTTGCCCGCTAGGTCTTGAAACTTACTTGCAACCACAGTTTTGGATGTGTGAGGGAACCATCCCAGTAAACAATGTCCTGGAGAGTGAGGTATCTCTTTCTGCACGACCTCTGTCGTGATTGCCTTCACTTCTTCCCAGAAGTGCTGTAGCGTCTGGTATTGCTGTATGAAGTGCTGAAAATCCGCTCCCACCTCTCCACACCTCCGGGAGGCTGCGTCCTTTATTCAAAAGTATCTGTTGATGCAGTCTGGGATGCTGTGTCTAATATGCTTAAATTAATCAGTTTAAATCTCGCATTTCTGGATATTTTCAGTATCCCTTCGAGTATTATAGCCCAGTCGATCTCAGGAATGGGTTTCCACAGGTCACCTTCCCATCTATTATGTAGAGCGCTCAGTGGTAGTAGGCTATCTTCACACATCGCTCTGTATAGTGCTGTCAATGCCCTATAACTGCCTGTGGATGTCACTATGTATTAGCAGGTCCTGTGGGTTTATGGTACCAGCAAACCTGTCTGTCACTGTTTGCGGAGTGCTGCTGTCACCACCCTATGAAGGAGAAAATATCCCAGCAGGAGGTCAAAATCCATTCTAACTTCTACAAAGGAGAGGAGGTCTCCATTACTGTATACGTCTCCTACCGTCGTCATGCTATCCGTCGCCCAGTCCGCCAGTCTTCTCCAGTTCCCACTATGTGGTAGCACTGTGAGCGATATAATGGGTATATCAGGTGAATATGGTGTGTTCTCGCTTGTCTTCTGGAGGCAGCAAATTCAGCATCAGCGCATCACTTGAAACTCATCAGTGTCAATGTCGTCTAAGTGTCTCTTCCTTAGTAGGACTCCCATCAGTTTGGTTAATGACGAGACCAATGGTCCCAGTGTCTAATCTGGGTTCCGTCTACCCTCCACTCACTGGGTAAACCACTGGAGTTGTGCTGCAAGGTAACATGTCTCTAGTTCAGACACTGCTAGTCCCAGTCAGTCACCGCTTGCTGTAGCGAATTGAGCGCAACTCGTTAGCATCCTGTTCCCCATATAAATCCTGCTATCAGGGAATTTAATTCCCTGAATATCCTTCTAGGGAACCATATAGGCAATGTGGAGAAGTAATAATATTGTTGTAGGAGCAGCACAATTTTAAGTAAGGCCACTCTCCCTACAACCGGGAAGGGGGGCGTTCTCTGGAATTCTGTAGTATTTTTCAGCATTTTAATAGCCTGTCTGACATTTCTTTCTAAGAGGTCTGTGGGGTCATGAAAAATGCAGACATCTAAGTAATGTAGGGATCTGGGCTATCACTGTAGTGCGCCCAGCTCTCCCGGGGGCTTTTGGCCTATTTAGGTCTGGAATAGTTTGGATTTTTGCCAGTTGACTTTCAATCCAGGTAAGGCCCTGACCTCTGCTAGCATATTTTCTGGCTCCCTCTAGGTCCTGAGCAGTATTCTGTAGTAAAAGCAGTATACCATCAGCATATAAAATAGGGCTATTCTAGGAGGGCTATTGCCCATCTGTTTTCCATTGTACCAGGTTCCAGGTCTGGCCTGGCAGGCCAGAGGTTCCATAACCAGTGCAAATAGTTAAGGAGACAGGGGGCACCCCTGTCTTGCCCCACAGCCGATACTATAGCGCTCTGAAACAGTCTATCCAGTGCAGACTCCAGTCGTTCGGTCACCATAAAGCAGCTTGATCAACTGCAGAAAGCTCTGCCATAAGTGCATATGCTCCAGCACGCCGTATAAATAGGCACATTCCAAACTGTTGAAAGCTTTTTTGACATAAACAGCAAAGATGGTTGTCTGGGTGTTGTCTTAAGCAGTAAACTCTAGTAGGTTCATTAGTCTTGTTATGTTGTACACTGTGTTTCGCACCTGATTGAACCCCGCTTGATCTGGATGCACTAGCTTAACCATATGTGGCAGTAACCTTGTGGGGAGGATTTTACTTAGTATTTTAAAGTCGGTATTGAACGTGGTCAGAGGCCTGAAGGCTTTATGGTCATACGCTGGCTTGCCTGATTATAGCAGTGGGATCACCACACCCTCCTTTGTGGTGTCGGGGAGATGTCCTGATTCCCTGGTCGCTTTATATAGGTCTGCTAGTTTCGGGGCTAATTCCTTTCTATAAGTAGCGAAAAATTAAACTAGGAGTTTGTCGGATCCCGGAGTTTCCCCCCTGACCAATCCTTTTATTACCGCTTTGATTTCCTGTGCAGAAATATCAGTCCCTAGTGCCTCAGCCTCATCCTGTGTTAAAGCGTGGAGCAGGAGTGCTGCCAGGTAGCAGTGCCTGTCGCTTTGTCAAGCTGGTCTGCTGCTTGCCAGTGCTGTACTAGGAGTGAAAGGGTTGGACTCAGCTTTCTACATCCTGATTCCAAAGGTTCTCCAAGGGCTTGAACTGAGCTTGCCTCCTGTTAAGAAGTCTCGGGAACATCAAAGACTTCATCTACCACCACCTGAGCTCTCGTCCGGACTTGCCAAGTGGGGCCAAATCCAGTTTATAGGCCCTTGGGAGTGAGTTCTAGTGCAATCAAGAAGAAACCAAGCACATCGACTCTAGAGCGACTTCGGAACCGGGGCCACTGTCCGACTCTGCGCCGCTGCCTGCACAGGAGCCGTGGTCCCCGCTTAATGCAATGACCGCCACAGACACAGCAGACCCTATGCTGCAGCAGCACCTCACAATTCCCACCACAGCAGGAGTCCAGAGGGCTGTCTCACCGACATCTGTGACACCCGGCTCTGCACAGCACCGGTCGCCCTGTGATGTGATCGCAACACTGCAAAGTCAATGCCTCGCGTCTTGACCTGCTGGATTTATCTGCCCTGCCTTGTCGTAAGGAATGGATGCCCCGCCACTGACTGTGTATTCCTCCCCCCAACCCCCGCAACTGTAAGTAACAGGAACCAACGCCTCACCTCCCCTGCCTAGCAGTAAGGAACCAATGCCTCACCTCCCAAGTAGCAGTAAAGAACCAATGCCGCGCCAGCTCTGGCGACACCGCACCTCCTGGACTCCATGCAACATCTTTGTTTTCTCATCTTTTTCCAAGGTACTGTACCTGGGGTCCGTGCACCTCTGTGACCACCCACAGTCCCCGCGAGTGGCATCTGACTGTTGGGAATGACTGTCAAGATTTTGTGACCGCCTCAGTTGGAACTATTGTGTTTGTAAGCGCTTTACTAAGATTTAATCTTTAAAAATGTGTATCTTTACGCATGTATGTTTGATTTATGTTGTTTTAGTCTTGTTTCACTCAGAAAAATATTGGATATTTTTCTAAACTGGTGTGGACTACTTTTGTGGTTTTTTCACTGTGTTACTGAATGTGTACACAGATACTTTACACACTGCCTCTGGGATAAGCCTGACTGCTTGTGCCAAGCTACCAAAGGGCTAAGCAGGGGCCACCTTAGTTGTCTGGCTTCCTTAACTTGACTAGTGAGGGTCCCTACTTGGACAGGGTGCAAACCACTGCCAACTAGAGACCCTATTTGTAACAAATGTTATGGTGAAATGAACTCTGAGATGTGGTGTTGCAACCCACAAAGTCATGATTCAGTAATACACAGGTTTACAGCCAACTGTGATTACTGTAATCCCTTTTGTTATGATTTACAAGCCCTAAGTCTGTTTCTTTTAGGAGGGACCTGTATCGCAGAATCAATTGGTCCGGGTAAATATTCTGGGAGTGGGGCATTAATGGGGACATACAACAATCCAAGTGGCAGGAATATCAATTAGCCACTGAGCTGCTATGAAGAAAAGGGGACTACAATGTTATCTAGCTGTATCTCCATAATCACAAGGGCAGAAATAATAATTCAAATGGTTCTTGATTAAGGACAAACCCAAGCTAGAGGAAATGAACTTGAGGCCAGGAAAGTAATTCATATTTCTTGGGTCCTCCAAGGCTGAGAAATGAACTCTATCTGTAGGAATAGTTCTGCAGTTTGACAATTTTTCTGGAAAAAGAGAGAGAGAGAGAGAGTGCGAGAGTGAGAGTGAGTGAGAAAGAGAGAGAGTGAGAGAGTGAGTGAGAGAGAGAGAGATTATTCTTACCCACCTATGCTTTTCTATTTGCCTGAATATCTACACAAAAGTTGTAAAGAAATGGCTCCCTGTTGCAGTTACCCCCCACTTTTTGCCTGATACTGATGCTGACTTGACTGAGAAGTGTGCTGGGACCCTGCTAACCAGGCCCCAGCACCAGTGTTCTTTCACCTAAAATGTACCATTGTTTCCACAATTGGCACACCCTGGCATCCAGATAAGTCCCTTGTAACTGGTACCTCTGGTACCAAGGGCCCTGATGCCAGGGAAGGTCTCTAAGGGCTGTAGCATGTATTATGCCACCCTAGAGACCCCTCACTCAGCACAGACACACTGCTTACCAGCCTGTGTGTGCTGGTGAGAACAAAATGAGTAAGTCGACATGGCACTCCCCTCAGGGTGCCATGCCAGCCTCTCACTGCCTATGCAGTATAGGTAAGACACCCCTCTAGCAGGCCTTACAGCCCTAAGGCAGGGTGCACTATACCATAGGTGAGGGTACCAGTGCATGAGCACTGTGCCCCTACAGTGTCTAAGCAAAACCTTAGACATTGTAAGTGCAGGGTAGCCATAAGAGTATATGGTCTGGGAGTCTGTTTTACACGAACTCCACAGCACCATAATGGCTACACTGAAAACTGGGAAGTTTGGTATCAAACTTCTCAGCACAATAAATGCACACTGATGCCAGTGTACATTTTATTGTAAAATACACCACAGAGGGCACCTTAGAGGTGCCCCCTGAAACTTAACCGACTGTCTGTGTAGGCTGACTAGTTCCAGCAGCCTGCCACACCAGAGACATGTTGCTGGCCCCATGGGGAGAGTGCCTTTGTCACTCTGAGGCCAGTAACAAAGCCTGCACTGGGTGGAGATGCTAACACCTCCCCCAGGCAGGAGCTGTGACACCTGGCGGTGAGCCTCAAAGGCTCACCCCTTTGTCACAGCCCAGCAGGGCACTCCAGCTTAGTGGAGTTGCCCGCCCCCTCCGGCCACGGCCCCCACTTTTGGCGGCAAGGCTGGAGGGAACAAAGAAAGCAACAAGGAGGAGTCACTGGCCAGTCAGGACAGCCCCTAAGGTGTCCTGAGCTGAAGTGACTCTGACTTTTAGAAATCCTCCATCTTGCAGATGGAGGATTCCCCCAATAGGGTTAGGATTGTGACCCCCTCCCCTTGGGAGGAGGCACAAAGAGGGTGTACCCACCCTCAGGGCTAGTAGCCATTGGCTACTAACCCCCCAGACCTAAACACGCCCTTAAATTTAGTATTTAAGGACTACCCTGAACCCTAGAAAGTTAGATTCCTGCAACTACAAGAAGAAGGACTGCCTAGCTGAAAACCCCTGCAGAGGAAGACCAGAAGACGACAACTGCCTTGGCTCCAGAAACTCACCGGCCTGTCTCCTGCCTTCCAAAGATCCTGCTCCAGCGACGCCTTCCAAAGGGACCAGCGACCTCGACATCCTCTGAGGACTGCCCCGGCTTCGAAAAGACAAGAAACTCCCGAGGACAGCGGACCTGCTCCAAGAAAAGCTGCAACTTTGTTTCCAGCAGCTTTAAAGAACCCTGCAAGCTCCCCGCAAGAAGCGTGAGACTTGCAACACTGCACCCGGCGACCCAGACTCGGCTGGTGGCGATCCAACACCTCAGGAGGGACCCCAGGACTACTCTAAGACTGTGAGTACAAAAACCTGTCCCCCCTGAGCCCCCACAGCGCCGCCTGCAGAGGGAATCCCGAGGCTTCCCCTGACCGCGACTCTTTGAATCCTAAGTCCCGACACCTGGGAGACCCTGCACCCGCAGCCCCCAGGACCTGAAGGACCGGACTTTCACTGGAGGAGTGACCCCCAGGAGTCCCTCTCCCTTGACCAAGTGGAGGTTTCCCCGAGGAACCCCCCCCCCTTGCCTGCCTGCAGCGCTGAAGAGATCCCGAGATCTCCCATTGACTTCCATTACAAACCCGACGCTTGGTTCTACACTGCACCCGGCCGCCCCCGTGCTGCTGAGGGTGAAATTTCTGTGTGGGCTTGTGTCCCCCCCGGTGCCCTACAAAACCCCCCTGGTCTGCCCTCCGAAGACGCGGGTACTTACCTGCAAGCAGACCGGAACCGGGGCACCCCCTTCTCTCCATTCTAGCCTATGTGTTTTGGGCACCACTTTGAACTCTGCACCTGACCGGCCCTGAGCTGCTAGTGTGGTGACTTTGGGGTTGCTCTGAACCCCCAACGGTGGGCTACCTTGGACCAAGAACTAAGCCCTGTAAGTGTCTTACTTACCTGGTTAACCTAACAAATACTTACCTCCCCTAGGAACTGTGAAAATTGCACTAAGTGTCCACTTTTAAAACAGCTATTTGTGAATAACTTGAAAAGTATACATGCAATTTTGATGATTTGAAGTTCCTAAAGTACTTACCTGCAATACCTTTCGAATGAGATATTACATGTAGAATTTGAACCTGTGGTTCTTAAAATAAACTAAGAAAAGATATTTTTCTATAAAAAAACCTATTGGCTGGATTTGTCTCTGAGTGTGTGTACCTCATTTATTGTCTATGTGTATGTACAACAAATGCTTAACACTACTCCTTGGATAAGCCTACTGCTCGACCACACTACCACAAAATAGAGCATTAGTATTATCTATTTTTACCACTATTTTTCCTCTAAGGGGAACCCTTGGACTCTGTGCATGCTATTCCTTACTTTGAAATAGCACATACAGAGCCAACTTCCTACATTGGTGGATCAGCGGTGGGGTACAAGACTTTGCATTTGCTGGACTACTCAGCCAATACCTGATCACACGACAAATTCCAAAATTGTCATTAGAAATTCATTTTTGCAATTTGAAAGTTTTCTAAATTCTTAAAAGTCCTGCTAGGGCCTTGTGTGTTAAGTCCCTGTTTAGCATTGTCTTTTTAGAGTTTAAAAGTTTGTTAAAAGTTTGAATTAGATTCTAGAAACAGTTTTAGATTCTTAAAAAAGTATTCCAACTCTTAGCAGAATAATGTCTGATACAGAGATGCAGGTGGTGGAACTCTACACCACACCTTACCTCCATCTTAAGATGAGGGAGCTAAGGTCTCTCTGTAATATCAAAAAAATAACCATTGGCTCCAGACCTACCAAAATTCAGCTCCAGGAGCTGTTGGCAGAGTTTGAAAAAGCCAACCCCTCTGAGGATGACTTCACAGAGGAAGAAATTAGTGACTTGGAGGGCAATTCCCCCCTTCCAGTCCTAAATAGGGAGACCAGGGCCTCTCAAGCCCTGTCTCCAAAAATGATAGTCAGAAATGTTGCTTCCCTCACAGGAGGGTCCAGCATTTCTGAAGTCACTGAGGATGCTCTCAGTGAAGATGACCCCCTGTTAGCCAGGATGGTCAAAAGATTGGCTTTGGAAAAGCAGCTCCTAGCCATAGAAAGGGAAAGAAAAGAGATGGGCCTAGGTCCCATCAATGGTGGCAGCAACTTAAATAGGGTCAGAGATTCTCCTGACATCCTAAAAATCCCCAAAGGGATTGTAACAAAATATGAAGATGGTGATGACATCACCAAATGGTTCACAGCTTTTGAGAGGGCTTGTGTAACCAGAAAAGTAAACAGATCTCACTGGGGTGCTCTCCTTTGGGAAATGTTCACTGGAAAGTGTAGGGATAGACTCCTCACACTCTCTGGAAAAGATGCAGAATCTTATGACCTCATGAAGGGTACCCTGATTGAGGGCTTTGGATTCTCCACTGAGGAGTATAGAATTAGATTCAGGGGGGCTCAAAAATCCTCGAGCCAGACCTGGGTTGACTTTGTAGACTACTCAGTAAAAACACTAGATGGTTGGTTAACTGGAAATGAAGTGTGTGACTATGTTGGGCTTTATAATTTGTTTATGAAAGAACACATTTTAAGTAACTGCTTCAATGAAAAGTTGCATCAGTATCTGGTAGACCTAGGTCCAATTTCTCCCCAAGAATTGGGAAAGAAGGCAGACCACTGGGTCAAGACTAGGGTAACCAAAACTTCCACTGGGGGTGACCAAAAGAAAGGGGTTACAAAAACTCCCGAGGAGAAAGTGGGTGACACTAGAAACAAAGAAAAAGAGTCCTCTGTAGGCCCCCAAAAACCAGAACAGGTGGGTGGGCCCCAAGACACAACCCAAAACAAAGGTGGGTACCAGGGTAAGAACTGGGATGCCACTAAGGCATGGTGCCACAACTGTAAACAGTCTGGGCACCACACCAAGGACACTTCTTGTCCCAAAAACAAACCCCAGAACAAGATTCCAGGGGTAACCAGTGTAGCCATGGGAGATGACTCCTCAGATGAGGAGGTCTTCATAGCCTTCAACTGGAAACAGGGCCCAACAGGTGAGTTGGAGATTCCAGAGGGAAGTAGACACTTCCACCACCTACTGGTGAATGGAATCCCAACCACTGCCCTGAGAGACACTTGTGCCAGTCACACTATTGTGCATGACAGGCTGGTGCTCTCAAACCAGTACATCCCAGGTGAGACTGCCAGGGTAAGAGTTAGCCTAGACAGGGTCACTAAGAGGCCTGTGGCTTTAGTACCCATAGAAGTGGGTGGCACTCTTAGCTGGAGAAGGGTAGTAGTCAGTACAGACCTCCCCCTTGATTGTCTCCTTGGAAATGACTACCCAGAGGTTAGTCAGAGCCCAAGAGAGGAACTGGTCCAGTGCCAGTCCTCTCCCAAGGATTCTGGAAGTCCTGCCTCTGCAGTAAATGCAAGTAGGCCCCAGAAGAAAAAGAAAAGGAAACAGAGTAGGAAAGGTGGACAACCTTTAGCCAAGGTTCCAGCAAGCCAAGGAGATTCTGCTCCAGTAGGGGAGAACTCCAAAAATGGCTCTGATAAAGTCCAACCTGACCCACAAGAAGTCCTGGCTAGTCAGGCAACTGTTAAGCCTGAGTGGGTGGCTCCTCAGCTAACAGAAGAAAGAGTGGAAGAAGGGTGTTTACTACAAGATGTGGTGACCCCCCACTCTAATACAGCAGACAGGCACCCTGAACCCAAAAAAGCCTGTAACTTAGCCCCTTCCCTTGTAGGTGAAGAGCTAAAGGTGTGGTTCTGGGCACTGACAGCTGTCAGTGGCCTCTGCTGGGTGTTA
Organism: Pleurodeles waltl; assembly: GCF_031143425.1. NCBI lineage: Eukaryota > Metazoa > Chordata > Amphibia > Caudata > Salamandridae > Pleurodeles > Pleurodeles waltl. The sequence goes on from NC_090447.1 coordinate 693,987,432, forward strand.
GCCTTTATGGCTGCACTATCCTTGGCCTGGTGGTCTGACCCCATGCCAAATAACAAGTTAGGCCCCCTGACCCTGTTGGTCATGGTGGGGTTACTCCAGCTCTGGGTAACCTCTTTGGGTAAGCTAGGGGTGACCCTGGCTAAGATAAGATTAGCAGAGGTGGATACCTCTGACCTCAAAATAGAGAGAATGGGTGAAGACATAAAAAGCACAGACAAGAGGCAGTTCAGACTAGGTCCTATCACTGTGGAAGTGGGTCAGTTCCCCAGAGGGAATGACCTGAACAGGAGGATGTAAGGCAGAGTAGGCCCTGCAACAAACCAGCCATTTCCTCTACTCTTCCTCGCCTGACAGACTAGGAAGACTCTTCCAGCGTTGGCTGAGTCTCCTGGCCTGTGGGCTGGGGGGGGCTTGTGTAAAGAAATGGCTCCCTGTTGCAGTTACCCCCCACTTTTTGCCTGATACTGATGCTGACTTGACTGAGAAGTGTGCTGGGACCCTGCTAACCAGGCCCCAGCACCAGTGTTCTTTCACCTAAAATGTACCATTGTTTCCACAATTGGCACACCCTGGCATCCAGATAAGTCCCTTGTAACTGGTACCTCTGGTACCAAGGGCCCTGATGCCAGGGAAGGTCTCTAAGGGCTGTAGCATGTATTATGCCACCCTAGAGACCCCTCACTCAGCACAGACACACTGCTTACCAGCCTGTGTGTGCTGGTGAGAACAAAATGAGTAAGTCGACATGGCACTCCCCTCAGGGTGCCATGCCAGCCTCTCACTGCCTATGCAGTATAGGTAAGACACCCCTCTAGCAGGCCTTACAGCCCTAAGGCAGGGTGCACTATACCATAGGTGAGGGTACCAGTGCATGAGCACTGTGCCCCTACAGTGTCTAAGCAAAACCTTAGACATTGTAAGTGCAGGGTAGCCATAAGAGTATATGGTCTGGGAGTCTGTTTTACACGAACTCCACAGCACCATAATGGCTACACTGAAAACTGGGAAGTTTGGTATCAAACTTCTCAGCACAATAAATGCACACTGATGCCAGTGTACATTTTATTGTAAAATACACCACAGAGGGCACCTTAGAGGTGCCCCCTGAAACTTAACCGACTGTCTGTGTAGGCTGACTAGTTCCAGCAGCCTGCCACACCAGAGACATGTTGCTGGCCCCATGGGGAGAGTGCCTTTGTCACTCTGAGGCCAGTAACAAAGCCTGCACTGGGTGGAGATGCTAACACCTCCCCCAGGCAGGAGCTGTGACACCTGGCGGTGAGCCTCAAAGGCTCACCCCTTTGTCACAGCCCAGCAGGGCACTCCAGCTTAGTGGAGTTGCCCGCCCCCTCCGGCCACGGCCCCCACTTTTGGCGGCAAGGCTGGAGGGAACAAAGAAAGCAACAAGGAGGAGTCACTGGCCAGTCAGGACAGCCCCTAAGGTGTCCTGAGCTGAAGTGACTCTGACTTTTAGAAATCCTCCATCTTGCAGATGGAGGATTCCCCCAATAGGGTTAGGATTGTGACCCCCTCCCCTTGGGAGGAGGCACAAAGAGGGTGTACCCACCCTCAGGGCTAGTAGCCATTGGCTACTAACCCCCCAGACCTAAACACGCCCTTAAATTTAGTATTTAAGGGCTACCCTGAACCCTAGAAAGTTAGATTCCTGCAACTACAAGAAGAAGGACTGCCTAGCTGAAAACCCCTGCAGAGGAAGACCAGAAGACGACAACTGCCTTGGCTCCAGAAACTCACCGGCCTGTCTCCTGCCTTCCAAAGATCCTGCTCCAGCGACGCCTTCCAAAGGGACCAGCGACCTCGACATCCTCTGAGGACTGCCCCGGCTTCGAAAAGACAAGAAACTCCCGAGGACAGCGGACCTGCTCCAAGAAAAGCTGCAACTTTGTTTCCAGCAGCTTTAAAGAACCCTGCAAGCTCCCCGCAAGAAGCGTGAGACTTGCAACACTGCACCCGGCGACCCCGACTCGGCTGGTGGCGATCCAACACCTCAGGAGGGACCCCAGGACTACTCTAAGACTGTGAGTACAAAAACCTGTCCCCCCTGAGCCCCCACAGCGCCGCCTGCAGAGGGAATCCCGAGGCTTCCCCTGACCGCGACTCTTTGAATCCTAAGTCCCGACACCTGGGAGAGACCCTGCACCCGCAGCCCCCAGGACCTGAAGGACCGGACTTTCACTGGAGGAGTGACCCCCAGGAGTCCCTCTCCCTTGACCAAGTGGAGGTTTCCCCGAGGAACCCCCCCCTTGCCTGCCTGCAGCGCTGAAGAGATCCCGAGATCTCCCATTGACTTCCATTACAAACCCGACGCTTGGTTCTACACTGCACCCGGCCGCCCCCGCGCTGCTGAGGGTGAAATTTCTGTGTGGGCTTGTGTCCCCCCCCGGTGCCCTACAAAACCCCCCTGGTCTGCCCTCCGAAGACGCGGGTACTTACCTGCAAGCAGACCGGAACCGGGGCACCCCCTTCTCTCCATTCTAGCCTATGTGTTTTGGGCACCACTTTGAACTCTGCACCTGACCGGCCCTGAGCTGCTAGAGTGGTGACTTTGGGGTTGCTCTGAACCCCCAACGGTGGGCTACCTTGGACCAAGAACTAAGCCCTGTAAGTGTCTTACTTACCTGGTTAACCTAACAAATACTTACCTCCCCTAGGAACTGTGAAAATTGCACTAAGTGTCCACTTTTAAAACAGCTATTTGTGAATAACTTGAAAAGTATACATGCAATTTTGATGATTTGAAGTTCCTAAAGTACTTACCTGCAATACCTTTCGAATGAGATATTACATGTAGAATTTGAACCTGTGGTTCTTAAAATAAACTAAGAAAATATATTTTTCTATATAAAAACCTATTGGCTGGATTTGTCTCTGAGTGTGTGTACCTCATTTATTGTCTATGTGTATGTACAACAAATGCTTAACACTACTCCTTGGATAAGCCTACTGCTCGACCACACTACCACAAAATAGAGCATTAGTATTATCTATTTTTACCACTATTTTTCCTCTAAGGGGAACCCTTGGACTCTGTGCATGCTATTCCTTACTTTGAAATAGCACATACAGAGCCAACTTCCTACAAAAGTGTTCTGTGAAAGTGTGCAACGATGACCATGTGGCTGCCATGCAGATATCATTTATGAAATCATTAGTAATGAAGGCTAATGTGGCTCCCTTTTTCCTACTTGAATGTGCCTTCAGTTCGTATCCACCATCTTCTCTGCTACCTTGTAGCAAGTTTGATTGGCGGCTCTGTGCATCTTTCGATCATTTGCTTTGTAACTGCTAGACCCCTCGTTATTAGTGCAAATAAAAATAAAAACTGTTTCTCTTTACTACACAGTTTTGTTTCCTGTAAGTAAACAAGTTACTTACCTTCAGTAATGCTCTTTCTGGAACAGACTATCTAGCCTTAGGCTCCTCATCTTTTGAATGTTTCCCAGGAGTCAGACTGAACCTGGAAACGTTTCATCAGTACCTCTGTGTGCCAGAGGGTGGTATGTTGCAGTTCTGTACTGATGCCATTCCGCTTTGGTATGACATGTGGGGCCTATATAGACACCACACCCACGCACTGACATTGTTTGCTTTCAAGACTGACTGCATCTCTGATGCAGAGCCCAAAAAGCATATGTAAACAGTGTAAGGATTCGTAGACTTGGGATTTTAATAAGGGATAGAGTCAAATCACTGAACAGGGAGGATTGGTGAGGAATCTTAGGCTAGACAGAGTCTCTACCAAATAGAGCATTACCAAAGGTAAGTAACTTGTTCTGACAGATTTTCTAGCTGCAGATTCCTCACCTTTTAAAGAGCTACCAAAGTAATAACTATTCATATGTGGGTCTGTGGATGAACTCAAACCAGAAAGTCCTTCAGGATAAGGCAGGAAAAATACCTCTCTTCGTGAACCTGACTATTCAGGCAGTAATGCTTTGTGAATGTGTGGAGGGACACACAGGTAGTCAGCCGTATAGCAAATGTCTAGGACAGGGACTCCACATGCCACAGTGGAAGCAGCTTTGGCCTTGATCGAATGATCACACAGTCCTTCTGGAGGCTGTTTCTTTCCCAATATGTAGCAGATTTTAATGAAAAGTATGGTCCAGCAGTAAATGGCTCTCTTCTGCACTGCCTTGCCTTTTTCTTCCTCCAGCAAACCTCAAAAAGAGCTGATCCTCCAACCAGTGTTCTTTAGTATGATCTATATAGAAAAAAAAGAGGTCTCCGTGTCTAAGCAATGAAGTCTCTCCTGCTCCTTAAAGGGGTGATCCGGAACATACAAAGCCAGCAGGGTGATGGTTTGACCAATGTAAAACAGTGCCACAACTTTCAGCAGGAAGGATGCCTGTGTCCGCAGAACCAGTTTGACTGGGAAGAAGGAAGAGTACGGCGGATTGACACAAATAGCCTGGAGCTTACTTGCGCAGTGCCAAGGTGATGGCAATAAGTGCTGATAGTAAGGAGCCGTAAAGGACAGCTGAGAAGCAGCTTGAACTGAGTGCACATCTGATAAGTCAGGACCAGATGAGGCATGACAAAAGTAGAAGGGGAAAACATGCTGCAGCCCTTTTAAAAATCACATCACAACCAGTAACTTAAGCAACAAGGGCTGATCTGGTAATCATAAGCAAGCTGAAAGGACTGAAAGATAACCCTTAAAAGTGCTCAAAGCAAAGCCAAGCTATGCAAGAGACAGAACAAATAATAAAACAGCAGACAAGTTGGCCAGGAGGGTGTCAATCTGGTCCAATTGCACCATCCAGTCCTCCAGGATCGAGGGCAGACAAGACCTGGGCCAGGGTGAGCATTTTTCAATTTTCTTCTTCCAGAGGAGGCGACTCGAGGGTGCAAGTCTAGAACAGGCCAAAGACCTCCATCCTCCTTGGGCACTAGAAAGTAGAGGGAATAACAACCAAGCCCTACTTCTGCTGCTCTCATCCTCTCAACAGCCCTTCTGGCCAAAAGACCTTCCGCTTCCTGCTGAAAAATGGAGAGAAGGTACTCCTTCAGGTGATGAGGGGATGGTGGAAGGTGCGGTAGAGAGGAGAGAAAGGACAGGACATATCCCTTGTGAACAGCCTGTAGGACCCACCACTCAATATGATAGCCTGCCAATCTTGTAAGAATTGGTGGATTGTGCCTCCTACCAAGTGGCTGTGTCCTTGTAATGCCACGCTAAAGAGGTTTGGCAGGTGAGGCGCTGGGGTGGGGTTAGGGGGCAAGGGGTGGTTGGGTAGCAAGCTGACGCTGGCCATCGGGGCAGTGGGCACCATGGCCTCTACCACAAAATCTGGGGTTACCTGTGGGGACTGGATGGGTTTGCGGTAAGGGACACCTTGGCCAAAGCCGCAAAAGGAATTGTGTAACTGATGCGGTTGGCGAGCCTGCAAGACCTAGAGAGCGAGCAGTAGACATGCTCTTGTTAAAGAACTTGAGTGCTGCATCAGCTTTGTCCCCAAATAAGCGACTCCCATCAAAGGGCATGTCAGTCATGGAAGACTGGGCTTTACCTGAGAATGCAGTCGATCAAAGCCATGTATAGCGGCAAATGGCAGCTCTGGTGCCAATCGCCTGCCTGTTTAAATCTGTCATGTCCTAGCCACAACAAATCAGGAACTTGGCTCAACTGAAAGACTAAAGGGCAAACGTCTTCAGACACACCAGAGAGGACTTGTGCTACGGAATCCCAAAGGGTGTGCGAGTATCATCCCAACAAACAGCTGGTGTTAATAGAATAGAAAGGTTAGATGGTAAAAGGAAAGGCATGCTAGCCTATCTTTTCCACTCGTTATGATTCCCTATCAGAAGGAGTGGTAGGAAAGGTGTGGCAATTTGTCTGGGAGGGGGAGGGGGAGGGGGAGGGGGAGAGGGAGAGGGAGAGGGAGAGGGAGAGGGGGAGGGGGAGAGGGAGAGGGAGAGGGAGAGGGAGAGGGAGAGGGAGAGGGAGAGAGAGAGAGAGAGAGAGAGAGAGAGAGAGAGAGAGAGAGAGAGAGAGAGAGATTTGGCCGGAGTCCCCAATAAGGTGCCTGTCTGAGCCTCATTGAAGGGAAGGAGGCGGCTCAGAGGATATTTGCCGTGGATGGAGGACCGCCATTAGGACATTAGTTTTAATCTCCAAGGTGGGGAGCTAGAGGTCAAGTACTTTGGCCACCCTCTGCATCACCACAGCATAGGAACCGACTCTTCCGTGGCCGGGCCAGGAAGAGAAAAAAAAGAGCCTTATCCAGTGAGGTATCAAGGCCATTAGCCTCATGTAAGTCTGTGTACCAATTGTCATCTTGGTAGGGCTAAGCCAACTCATCACTCGGGTCGTAATCATTATCAGGGTCCGTCCCAAGAACCATCAACATGCCCAGGTCAGGCATGGGTCATGGCACCAGCAAGAAAGTCAGAGCAATAGCCAGAGGTAAAGAAAGTGTTGAGGGTCCAGCTGGTGTTGAGGGCACACCTGCTGGCAATATCCCAGGTAGAAGGCCTCTTGGTTCCTTAGAGCCCAAAGGCACACCACAGGGAGTCATCAGGATCTAAAGAGCCAGACTAGGCAGCACAGAACTCTTCAACATTGCTGTTGCTGAAGGCCGGAACCAGCTGGGAATCAGCTCCACTGGGTTGTCTCTGCCCATGTGCCTGCTCAGGTAAAAGCGAGTGGCATGTGGGAGCAGAACCCCACTTTGACTTTTTGTGTTTTTTATACTTAACTGAGGACCTGAACGCTACCTCTGGAGTGGATCTGATGACTCCTTTGAACGAGAACAAGAGAGAATTTCAAAGGCATAGCAGCCTTGGAATGGCCCAATTGCAGAGTCTTCTCATGCTTGGCGGCGTAGACTTTCACCTTGTGTTTCCTGATAGCCTTCAGGATCTCCATGCACTGTCTCAGCGTCCCTTTTGAGGCATGACCTGACCACAGGCACAGCTGATTGGGATCCCTCACAGACACCTGTTTGCAAAAGTCTCTACAGGGCTTTAGACCTGTCATTTTAGGGGGTGACATCCCTTGCACAGCCTAGAATTTTAGTATTAAAAAACACAAATCTGGCGAGACGAGAGGGAGCTCTGGTTCGAAATCTGAAGGAGTGGAAAGAAAGGAACTGGCGTCAACGTACAAGAGTGGTCCCTATATATGTCCCAAACCTCATTTTGGAGAGGAACAGCATCAGTGCAGAGCCACAAAGTGTCACCTCTGGGTGCCAGAGGTTTCGGATCCAGTGTGATGCCTAGACAATATTTAAAAGGTGAGTGATCTGTGGCAAAAAGCCCCTATTAGAAAATCCATTACTGTTCTCCTGACCCCTAGAGTGTGTAGTGCTTTAACTGTCTGTGTTGTTGAAAAAAAGCTAGCACTTGTACCGGTTGGTTAACATGGAAGTGAGAAAGTGAGGATTTGTCCTCATGGCCACCCATGTCGTTTGTATTTGTAGTACAATTTGTGGGCTGTGAGTGCCTCACTGACTGATATAATAGCAATCAGGAATGCTGGTTTCATTGTTAGGAATTTGAGTCCTCGTTTGCGCATGGGCTCAAATGTTGCTATCATAAGTTGAATTAGTAGCAGTTTAAGATTCCATAACAGTGTGGGCGCTGACCTTGGCTATGCACTTCTCTTTGCCCCTTGTAGGAATCTTTTGAAGATTAGTGTAGTAAACAAACTCTTTCCTTCAGTGCCTCTAGTGTACGCAACTAATGATGCCAGGTATTTTTCTTGATGGATCTGTATGACAGTTTCTCATCTAGTAGGTGATTTAGGTACCCAATTATGGAAGTGTTCCCCATTGAGGTATGCATTGGTCTTTTTTTTTTTTTTTTGCATCAGTGGATTCATCTATTCCACTTGGCTTTGTAATTTTTTTTTTTTTTGTTGCTGCTCTTCTGAAATCTCTGAATACTTCCATGCATCTTTGAGGTAATCACAAGTTTCAGAATTCTAAAGGAGCCAAGCCACTAGCTGGATATTGGTGGCGTACTTGTCTCTCTTGTATCATCAGCAGGTTCTGCATCAGTATCACAGACATGGTTTTCTGTTTGCACTTGTTTATCTCTAGAAGTGTTAGTGAAACTGGAGGAAAGGTGCATGCAAATCTCTAGTATCAGTCCATCAAAAGGGTATTCCTTTGGGACACCTGGACATGACCTCCTGGCATTTTGCATGCATTGCAAAAAGGTCTATTTGTGGTGTGCGTCACTGTTGGAACATTCCTGCACTACCTCCTGCTTCAGTTGCCCTTCATGACTGCTTAACCTGTCTACTTATACATTTATATACCCAGAAGGTGGCTGGTGATCATCTTCATATCTCTTGTTTCTAGCTTGGACAGGACATATCATTTTGTCCCTCCTTGTTTGGTTATGTAAAAAATAGTTCTTGTGTTGTCTATTTCAATCTGTACTGCCCTTGATATGTTTGTGGAAATCTTTTAATGTCAGGAATACATGTGCGCACTCAAAGGCGTGGGATGCATCTGTTGCAATGTTCACAGAGAGGGCTGGCTGTTTGAATGCTCAGCCCATTGTGATGTTCTCTACTCTCCAAAAATTGAGCTCCCTCTGTACCTTTCCTGTCACAACTGCTAGATCCTTCTAGTCCCCTGTTGACTATGACCATGGCCTTAATAGTATGGGTCTCCTATGCAGCCTGGTGAAAGGTATTAGTGAGGTGCATACCCTCCAACTACAAAATGTTTCTTACCAATCCTATGTGTAAAGGTCAAATGTGTGTCACAGACAGTTAACCATTAGATATATTCAAGTGCCCCTGTTTCACTGCCTCTCTAGATGACAAAATATGTAATTTCCAGATGACCACGAGCCTGTGATAAGGATCATTGTATCTGTAAATATATGCCTGCACAAACTTGTCCATGTACAGATTTGTGGTGCTTGGAGCAAAGGTACTTCCCATGGAAGTACTGTGACCTGTAGATAGAGCTGATCTTCACATTGAAAGAACTTCTCCAGCATGGTGATAGTGGCTCATTGCATGATGAAATCTGTCTTCATGATGGTGTCTAATTGAATTTTGTTATACACGTGCAAGTATTAGATCTGTGTATGTCTGTAAATGTTGTAACATCGAAGAAACAGTGATCTCAGCATTAGGCCATTGTTTAGTGTTTTAGAGTATTTTCTTCTTATCAGAGCTAGTATCTTGATTACACTACAGTACTTTGTCCCACAATACTGGCCTGCCTTACAATTTCTCATAACAATGCTTGTATTAAATTTCGTCCTTTAGCGCCCTGAAGGTACAAGTCTCTAAAGCGTAGCCCTAGATGGACCCTGGAGGGGTAAGACTTTTTTCAAAGTGCTGTCACTTCAACACTCAATCCGTTATTATGCATAAACACTTTCCGGGCACAATGCACCCCGTTTAACTTGGTTTATTTGCTTTCTGTGCATGAATAAGAACAGAGTGGAGCTCGCTGATTCATTTCAATTTGGTATAGAACTATATGGTAATGGTTAACTGATCATATACTTGTTTTCTTAACACTGGGTGACAGTAGTGCCTCAGGACTTAGAAGTCAATTATAAGGCTGATCTTTGTTACAAGTTACATCCAATTTAACGTTGAATTATTTCCGTGGTCACTTTTAACCATATTCTCATTGGGAACTAGAATAAAGATAGGGAATGCCACCATGACGGATTTTTAACAGTTTTCATCTCTGTATAGATCACTATAGAACGCACACATCTTTTTGTTAGGTGGTCCCCTAAACAATCACTTATCATAGGCCTCCGCAGAGACATCCACGAGCTCTCATGTTTTTACAGGGCTGTTGCCCATGCTTCAGGTGTGAGGAGCCCTATGATGAAGCATGCCACCATGTTGGTGGGTGAGGGCTACTGTTCTTTAATTTTTTTTCTGTTTTTGCTAATGATGACACTTTTGATATAGAATTTCTGTAGCGTACCTGAGTCTTGGTATGTTAGTTCAAGGTCATACAGTACCTGTACTCCTGTACTTTATAATGTTCTGTAGCCATTTCTCGAAGGTTATTTATCTCTACTCCAGGAGGAAACCTCCTAGTCTGCCCTCTAGTGATGGTAGTTTTCTCACTCTTGGTTTGGCAGTGTCCCAGTAGATGCTGGCGCATAAGCCCTCTTCCTAACTGTAGAGACTCTGATGGAGTATGCTGGGGTGTTAAAGTCTTTATGCATGTGGGGTCTTCTATGGAGTTCCTTTTTCTCCACCCTGGCTGTGAACTTCTTGTAAGAGGCCGGTTCCTTAAATAACTTCTACCCCCTGGTCCAAGATCTTTGGCAGCACTGGTAGATATTGGTTCTTCTTTTGTGAAGGATGTAATGCTTCCAGCAGAAAACATGATTTTGTCTGTTCCTCCCCTAATTAGACCCCATATGTGTCAGCTGACCTTTCATGGTAGAATTAGATAATTATATATTATCTGGAGGTGATGGTCCTGAGGGTTATGAGAATATACCCTCTTTTGGCAAGTCAGTGTCTATGTCCTGCCATCCCTCCTCTGTTAAATCTGATGTCTGAATCACACCATGCTTATACTGTTCCTCCTCTTTCTAGAAGTCCTGCTCTTTCTCTTGAGGGTCAGTGGTTGGTGAAGGTTTTAACTCCACCTGTCCCCCTCTTCCAAGGCTGTAATCTAATCTGTCCATACTTTTATTCTAAAGCCCTTGAGGTCTAAGCCCTCTTGCCTGAGGTCAAGCTGCAAGCCAACTCTGAAGGCTTTCCTAGACTTAGACCCAGTCTCGAGGGAGAATGGCAAAGAAGTTGAGGTTCTAATCCTGGTTCAGTGTCTTCTGATCCTGCTCTCATAAACAAGCCTCCTTGCTGTACCAATGACAAAAACCTAAATGGTTTCTTGCCTGTAATAGTAATTTGCAGCTTGAACAACTTTCTGGATTCACAAGCTGTATATTATTCCGCCAACTAGTGGTTGGGTCAAGAATAATTATCTTGCAGCCGTAGTCCTTAGTCTCCCTTTTTTTTTATATTGGGCATCAACACGTCCACCATTTGGTGCTTTGTCCAGCCTCCACTGATGTCATACGCACTCTCCTTACATTGTTTTCGTGGTCGCCATCTTCAGATTCATTATTTTTTAGTTTGTTTTTTTTTGCCGATTTTTGCTTTATTCTCTCTTATATTCTTGGGGAGGTGGGTGAGTAGCTTGAGAATCCATGAAAATTCTTCAAGCTGCAAAACTACTATTACAGGTAAGAAACCACTTTATTTTGAGGCATGAATTATTTCTGGATTCACATGCTGTGCATTGATTTTGTAGCAGTTTTTCCCTCATTGCGGTGGCTGGGTCAAAGATGGGCTTCAATTTGTAAATGTATGTTTTAAAACCGTTTGTCCAACCTGCACTTCTTTGTTCATTTGAATGTCTATACATTAATGTTCTGTAAATGTGTGAATTGATGGCCAAGTAGCTCCTATGCAAATATCCTAAGTGGAATATTTGCTAAAAAAAGTAATCATTGCTCCTTTCTTCCTGGCAGAATGTGTCCTTGGTGTATTAATGAGTTGTACTCAAGCACTGTTATGAAAAAAATGGACAGTCTGAGAAATCCATTTGGCAATAGTTCCTTTCATCACTGCTTTGCCTATGTTGTTGTTTGCAAATAAAACAAGCAACTGTTTTGTTTTTCTGCCTTTGTTCTTTCAATACATGATTGTTCTTCTTGCATCAAGTGTTTGCGTAATGCTTTCTCCGCTTTGGTTTTCGGTTCTTAGTAAAAACTGGGTATATGGATAGACTGATTAATAGGAAATTGAGAAATTACTTTTGGAAGAAATTTGGGGTCTGTTCTTAAGACCACTCTTTCTTTATGTATTTGAGGATAATGTCCCTGTACTGTAAGTGCCTGTAGTTCACTTACTCTGTGGGGAGTTGTCATAATCACTAAAATAGACAGTTTTATATGTGAGAATTTTTTAAGAAGGTTTATGTGAGGGTTCAAAAGGATTAGTCATGAGGTGTGTTAACACTGGACTAAGTTCTATGCTGGCATTGGCACCTGTCTGGGTAGTGCTATTTTCTTAATTCTTTCCAAAAAACGTTTTATGGCTGGGGATGTAAAGAAGCTTTTTCCAGTACAACCCCTCTTATATGCTACAAATGCAGACAAACGTGCCCTTACTGAGGTATATGTGAGGTTGCAATCCAAGAGATGTGTGAGGTGTTTAAGCACTGTTAACTCCATAGTGATCTGATGTTATAAACCTGAATTATTGCACCAATTAGAGTATTGTTGCCACTTTGCTTTGCAACACTTTCTGGTTGTTGATCTTCCTGGTTCTCTTAATACTGCTATTGTCTTTTCAGGTAAGTTTAAATGTCCAAATCCTGTGTCTTCAGGAGCCAGGCTGCTAGATTCAAGTAATCTGGTTCAGATGGAAACTCTTCCTTTTTGCACTGATACCAGATCTTGTCTTTTTGTAAGTTTTAGAATGCTTCCTTGAGACATTTGTATTAGTTCCAAGTACCAAGTTTGTCTTAGCCATTGCAGCGCAATCAGAATTATTTTTACTTTGTTTCATTTGCATTTGATGATTACTCTGTGTAAGGGAGGAATTGGGGGCAAAGCGTATGCAAATTTACCTGACCAATTTATCCACAGGGCATTCCCCAGGCACCGGTGGTGTGGGTGTCTGGATGTGAACTTTGGGCATTTTGTGTTTGCGTATGTTGCTAATAGATCAACATTTAGTGCTCCCTGCTGCTGAAAAATATGTCTGAGTATTGATTGATTCAACTCCAACTCGTGAGTGGATGTAGCCTTTCTGCTTAATTGTTCCACTTAAAAATTGTCCTTCCCTGGAAGATGAATCACTGTTAAGTGTACCTTCATTTGTAGTGCCCAAATCCACAATTTTTGTGCTAGTTTTGATAAAGGGTAAGATTGAGTTCCCCTTGCTTGTTGATAAAAAACATTGCTGTCATATTGCCTGTTTGGATTAAAATGACCTTTCCCCACAACTGCTTCTGAAAGGCTTTTTTAGGCTAGGAACACTGCCTTTAGTTCCAGGATGTTAACATGTTGCACTGCTTCCTGTACCTTTCAAATTCCTCTGATTTTCAAAGTGCCCATATGAGTTCCCTACCCCAAGTGAGCTGCATCCATAATGATTATAACTGTAGGAGTTGGCTGTATGAATAATCTTCCCTCCCTTAAATTAATTCTGTTCCACCATGTTATTTCCTCCTGCATCTTTTGAATTACAACCACTAGATCTTCCCAACATTCTGCATTGTGACTGTAGCCATTACTGGATTAGTCTCCTATGTTGTCTTGCTTTTGGTATTAAGGAAACACAAGATGCCATCTTCCCTAGTATTTTACCCACTGTCCTCGCTGTCAGAGACTGACCCTTCTGGTAGTGAAGAGTTTCATATGGAAGGGATTCTGTTCTCTTTTTGCTGGGGTAGGCTCTTCCTTCTATTGAATTGATTCTTGCTTCTAGAAACAGCTTTCCTTGTTCTGGTTTTGTTTTCTATGTTTATTGAAAATCCTAGATTGTATAGAGTTGATACCACTTTTAGGCTATCTTCCTTGCATTTTATTTTAACAAGTTTGCTCTATAAGCCAGTCATCTAAGTAGGGGTATAGATGTATGGACTCACATTTTGTCAACATCGTTGGTGCAGATTTGATGCCTAAAGCTAAGACCTTGAATTGGTATTGTTTGTTGTTCATCACAAACTGTAGATATCTTTTGTGTCTGTGGTTCATTGGCATGTGTAAGTAAACATCTTTTAGATCCATTGTTGCCAAGTAGTCCTCCTTTTGAATTTGTGGAATGACCTCTTGTAGAGTTATTTTGAATTTTTGTGTTTTGATGAATTTGTTTATGAATCTTAGATCCAGAATTGGCGAAGACATCCATCTGGTTTTGGAATTAAGAAACAAGTTGAGTAGTTCCCTTTGTTGATTTCTTTTTTTTGGAGCCCTTTCTATTGCATTTTTCTTAAAATAACTCCTCTATTCCTCTTATTAGTCTTGTAGTCTGAGTGTTTCTGTTTCTTTGATCCTTTCGCTGGAGGCAACTTTATTAATTCAATGCAATATCCAAATTGTATTATATTGAGAATCCACTTGTCTGATGTTATTTTCCTCCATTCATTCTTCCTCCCACAGATGTTGCCTGTGAGAGGTTTTTCTGGGTTTTGCAGTCACTTGACTGAGGTTGTTCCTCCTCTGTGTGATTGGGTTTTGCCTTGTGCTCGACCCGGAAAGGGTTGCTGTGACTGACTGGAACTACCATTGATGTGAAGTTGACTTTGTTTGTGGAGTGGTTTGAATTACTTGATTGGATGTTGCAGAAATGAAGCTTCATCTTCCTTATGGTCTTCTGGTGACAGGTTTTCCTCTTCTTCTATTGCCTCTGAATTGTGGGGCTCCCACTGATTTTGCTGTATCATTATCTTTTTTAAGTGTGTCATCTAAAGAACTTCCAAATAGTTGTTCCCCATTAAATGGTGCATATATGTTATTTACTTGCACCTCTGGCTTGAAGACTGAAATTCATTGCATGCGCACCGTCAGAGTAGTTCCAGCATTCATCTGTCTGCTTGCTATGTCAGCAGCACCTAGTGCCGATTTCAAGCATGCATTGGCGATATTCCTCTGTAATTGCTGCAGCTCTTTTCTATATGCTCTGGAAGATGCTTCATTAATTCTGCAATTTCTTGTCATTGTTGACAGGCATATCTGTTAAGGAGAGCTTTTGAATTAGCTATCCTCCACTGATTATCTGCACCCCTTTCGAAGTTCCTCCCAACCTAGTCCATCTTTTTACTTTCTTTATCAGGGTGTTGCCCTGAAGTTGCAGGGCTGTTGGCTATTTCTCTCGCGGTTGCTGTTATAATTGAGTCAGCCGGTACTGTGCCCTTAATATAAGCTGGGTCTGTGATAGAATGTTCATATTTTTTCTCTGTTTGTGGTGTTGTGGCTGTGCATGTTGCAGGCTCCTTAGAACCTAAGCCTTGATCTAAAATGCTTGGAAGCATGGGCAGAAATTATTTTTTGTCTGCAATGGTAGAAGAGTTTCTAATAAAAACATGTGTTTTTTCTTCTTCTTCCAGTTGTAT
Source organism: Pleurodeles waltl (assembly GCF_031143425.1). Taxonomy (NCBI): domain Eukaryota; kingdom Metazoa; phylum Chordata; class Amphibia; order Caudata; family Salamandridae; genus Pleurodeles; species Pleurodeles waltl. The sequence continues at coordinate 694,002,530 of NC_090447.1, forward strand.
TCTATATTTGTCTGCTGCTCTCTATTACTTGTCCATACATGGTGATGTCATCAGGTGGGGATGGTTTTGATAGATAACTGTTGATTCTCTCTTCAGGAGAGTCTGTCTCGAAATCCTGCCACTGAGTTTCTGTAAACTCTGAGCCCTACTCATCCAGGATGATTCGGCACTCTCACCTCCCTCTTCTTCCACAAACAATATCTGCCATTCATCTTCCTCCTCTTCCTAAGGCTCTGCAGTTAATGGTGGTTCTAACTCTTCGACCTCTTGTTGTTGTTCTTCCCTTTATTGCTGAAGTTTATGTGGAATTCTGTATTCCCTTAGTGAAGCGCCAAAATCCTTTCCCTTTTGGAGTAAAGCCACCATTTTGGCTTCAAGACACTTCTTCCATGCTAAATCGGCATTCAATCTTTCACATTGACAATTATTGACAATTTTCTCGGAGACGTCAATTTTTCTTTTTTCGGTGTCTCAACAACTGTCTTTGTCGGTGTTGGTCGCCTTTGAGTCTTAGGATGTAGAAACGTTTAACTTTGGTCGTCCTTCGATGTCTTGGTCTTTTCTTTATGTCTTCCTCCTGCAGCAACTCTATGAAGGGACCCAAAGGGATCATTTGGTAAACCTTGTGTTCAGTCAACGTCTTTTTTGTTGCAAGGCCAATTTTATCAATTTCGACTCTGCAAACAGTTTCCCTTCCCAAGTGTTTTTTTCAGGGTTACCCAAATTGTCTTCTCCTTTGCTTTTTTTCTGGCTCCTCTTCAACATTTTTAGCTCTGCTTCCGACCTTTCAACTTATGCACCCTCAGCAATCTTGTCATCTTCGTCACTCAAGAGACCGCAATCTTTTACGGAAGGTGCGGATGTCTGTCCCTGCACTGCGTGGTGTGCCTGCCTTCGTTTTTCTCTCACCTTCAAAGTTTTCGACTTGAACGCTACACACACTTCATAGCTCACATTCTGGTGTTTAAGAATTAGGCAAAGATTACGGACCTCAATTTTTTAAGCAAATTTGTGGTGGCTGTCGGTGCAGAACTTGAAAGGTGTCTTCTCCATTACAAGGATCTGAAATTCACCTATCCGGGCATTGTCCATGCTGCATGGTCCTTCTTCCGATGGTGTTTTAAGCTGTACCTTCTTCGACTATGCTGTGTGAATTTCTTTCAAATCCTCGATGAAAAGTTTGACACAATCAACTTTTTCTTCACAACCTGGCAACCCTTCAGCAATCCATCCAGACCAAACTGCGGATAAAATAATTTGAAAATGGGGACCACGAAAACAGCATAAGGAGAGGGTGTATGATGTCACAGGATGTCTTTACGGAGCTGCCAGTGTCAGGGGGAGGAGGCGCCAGCCCCTTGAAGAACGTGTGACTATAGAGAGGCGATCCCACTGGGACTCCAATTTTCGAGGAGGGGGTATGAACTTGGTATTTCCCAATGTGTGTGTATTGGTAAGGGACCACGGAGCCCAGGAAACATCATTGACAAATAAACCACAATTACAAGTATGGGGTGATAGATGGATCCACTGTCCTGATGAAGGCCATCAGACCTACAAGGGCAGAGTGAAATGGCCGAAACATGTTGACATACTAGCAGATGGCAGGGGTAGGTTTCAATCCCTTCCAGCGGACCCACAAATAAAACTAGAAATGGGTACCTACAAGATAGTTTTAATGTATATATGTGTTCTGCGGAATAGATCCCTAGGTTTTTGTTGTGCATTGTCCATACCCCTCCCTTTTTGCTCTATCCCTGACTTTGGTTATCGCGCGGATGTTGAAGCAATAGCCCAATGATGAAGCATGCCACGACTAGTGGGTGAGAGCAGTTTTTAAGCACTCAGTGCTGTTTCTCACTAAGGCAGGTCTGTGACGACTTGCAGGGAGCATCTGCCTCTCCTCCTTATCCCATTTTGTGTGTCCCAGGAGGCTGGACACACCACCAAATGGTGGACACATCAACGCCCAACAGAAAAAAAAGAACCGAAGGACTACAGCCACAAGGGAAATTTTTCAGACCCAAACACTAGATGTTGGAATAATGCACAGCATGTGAATCCAGGAAAGATTCATGCTGCAAAGCAGGGAACAGTCCATTTGTTGTTTAGAAAGGCTACTAGAAAAAAATCAGTAGTTTCTGTTCCTGGGCAGATACTGTGAAGTGTATTTACCGTGTCCACAATAAGACCACTACAAACTGGCTCAGGTGTGATGTGAAATCCCCATCCTTTAAAGTAGATCAGGTTAGGTGAGGGAAGCGAAACAGAGACTGTGCACCTGCAATCTGTTTTGCCAGAGACGAACAGCATCCTCACAAAGCACCATTTTGAGTAGCACACGCACACTTGGGCTTCAATAGATCCAAACACTCACCAGTTGATTCATATACAACAGACATCCTTTATACAAATCCCAGACAGGATGAAAGCAAAAGACACCAGTTATGGGGACTGAACGGACCATTTACAGGGGACAGTTGGCAAGCAGTCTGTGGCATGGGTACAAGTAAAATGACAAGTGGCCCTGACTAGATGCACCCTGCCACCACTGACAGTCACACCATATACTTTGGATGTTTCTCCTGGACATCACAGCTTAGGTCTGATGCAGACCAAAATAGACAAAACTCAACATATGGAACACCTCCAGTGGGTGGCTTGATTGCTGACCTTTGTAGGTAAAGAAACACAGGATAGCCCAGAAATGTAGAAGGGTGGTACTTCATAGCCAAGCAGAGGACATTTTTCACAACAATGATTTTCCCACTTGTAATGCAACTTGGTGCCGCCTGGTGTTATGATATACAACTAAGTTATGCTGTCAATATTCCTTTTGCAAGTGGAAACTCAATGCATGGAATAAATACTGGGTTGGCTTTGGGGAATTTGCCATGAATGCCAGGATGTGGTGCCGTTATTTCTCAGTGGACAATTAACTTTGGGTGTAGATATCCTGAATGTGTACACCAGAGCTACCCAAGGAAGCACCTCTTAAGAATATGATGTTCTTTGATTGAAACTCCCACAGAGAGACTGTGGTAACCCTGTTAACTGTCTTTTTTTTTTTAAATAAGGGCTCACTTTAACCTTGCCCCAGAATCAGTCTATTTTGATAGTTCACTTAACTCACTCTTCCTATCTTCTTCCTCATGTTTCAGAAATATGCCCTTATCCTTGTTCTCATATCTATCTTTATACGTAAAGTGAATATTTAACTGGCCCCGGCAGTAATTATCTTTTTATCCGGTTTTTGGCCCTCTTCTTTGAGGTTTTATTGTAAGGCTTGAGAAGGCACTTTGATGAGTGAAACAAATTTTAAAGAAATAACGGCATAGATGTATCTCTTGCAGGAGACATCAGCATTGTTCAAAGTGATTTTTTGTTTTGAAATTTCTTATTGAGTTTTTAAACAACAGTTTCATCAAAAATGTTTAATACGTTTGAGTACAAGAAACCAGAGGAGCTGGAAGCATGTCCTTCAATTTGTATTAACATTAAGACAAAATGAAAGTACCGGCATCCCTTTTAAAAAGGTATGAAGTCAGGCCAAAGAATATTTGGCACCGACACCAGCCTAGATAATCAGTGATCAAGAAAAGGAGAAGTGTAGTTAGGTGATTAGGAGTAAAGACGTTGCGTTAATTAATAATGTATGAAATAGAAAGGCCACTGAGCCTGATGGCTTCACCAATGAGTACGAAAAAAAACATCTGTAAAAATGATTGAATTATTTAATAGTCGAGAAGCAAAGATACCAGAATAACTGAAACAGGCCTTTAAAAGGTTTTGTAAAACAAGGAAAAAGTGGACAGACTGTATCACACTGATCAATTTCACTACTACAAGAGCCTGAAAAATATAAGTTTCAATCCTGGCCACATAATTAAATAAAAACCTACCAGTGCTAGTGGGGCTGAATCAACATTGATTTGTGCTGAGAAGCAATGTTTACGGTCATTCTGTGGACCTTAAAACAGTAGACTGCAACCCATTACAAAACCCTTTTGACAGCAATAATAACTGATAATGATGTCTGAAAGACAATTAATATAGGATCTATGCTGCTATTTGTGAGCAATTTTCAAGTTCATGACATAAAATGCAGTTGTTAAAAGCCAAGCAGCCCACTTTACTCAAATCCAAAGTTCTCCCTAATAATTAATAAGGAAGTAATGTAAAATCACAGGCAATATCATGCAGGGATTTCAATTAAGCCCTGCACATTTTGCTCTATGTAGTAAAAGTATGGCAACAAAGGTTCATGAAAGAATTACAGTAATTGGACTTGAGAAAGGAGAATGAAGACTAACATAGCTCTGTATGCAACCAATTTCATGTTATATTCTGACAGCCACAAAAAACACTAGAAAGCCTGAAATCAATACCAACAGTTTTTTGTCTAGTATCAGGTTATACGTTGATCACACAAAAAAGAAAACCTTTGCTGTTAATTGCCAAATAGACAGTATCACAGAATTCTTAGACATCAATACCTCAGTCTCTAGAAGTAATCAAACATGCTACAGTTTAAATTGCTAAGACAAACTACAGAGATGTCACCTTTATCTAAAATACTATTATGAAAACACTGCAAATTCCAGTTCTCCCAAAATTCTTTAGTGAATTAAAACCATATTCCTAGCGTGTTGTGGAAAAATACAAATGCTAGGCAGGAATACAAGAAAGCTGCAAGCCCCTTCAAGGTGAAAGCAGATGGGGAGAATTTAGTTACTTACCTGTAACTCTTGTTTACCAACGTTGATTTATTTCATAGATTCACCTACTGGAAGCATTCCCAATTATTCCATATACCCTAAAAATAGCAATAAACTGTGTAAAATGGCAAAAGGCCCAACAATAATGTTTGTTTTAGTATGACATCTACCTCATTCAAAACAACCTAAACTTTAGTCAGTAAGATGACAATGACAACCTCTCTACTCCCACTAGAGATCACCATAGCTCAGATTTCAAAGCACAAGTACGAAGGGTACATCAGATAATTAGTGAATCTTGGATTGTGGAGGGGGTGGTGGGCGGGGGAGTCAGGGGTCGCATACGAATTACATGATAGTTACCAACACTGGAGAACTGGAGTTAAAGTTAAATTATTTCATCTCCAGCACTGGATCTCTCAAATTCACATGCTTGAAACCGAGGGAAAAGCATTGCTGTATAACTAGCAATAAACAGGAAGAAAGCTCAGCTTTAATGGAACAGATTGAGTAGTACTCCTTGGCCCACTGAAGAGTTCACAGCTCAGATCAAGTATGAGTAGTGCTTTGTGAATGTGTGTGTTTTTCAACATAGATACTTGACATTTATCCGGAAGCATTACCCCTGCATATACTGCAGCTGTCGCCGACAAGCTGCTGATAGAATGTGCTTTCACCTTACTTCCTAGTGGTGCTTTGTCTTCTGGCAGAAAGCTGAACCAGCATGCACTGCCGTGTTTAGAAAGGGGACAGCCCTACTCGGGCACCTAAAAAAAATAGAGTAGTTTCGATGTTCTTATATTCTTATGAGCGACTGTGTAAAAGTTGATGTACCTACAAACATCTAGCAGGTGCAGTGCTCTCTCAAGGGATTTCAAACTAAAAAAAAGGCATGCTAGGTTATTTCAATTTAAGTCTAAAGGCACCTTATGCCTTTCTTTTTTATTTTGGCTTTATTTAATTGTTTGGTTCCAGTAACAAGAATGGCTCGACTCATCACCATAAGTTTAACACTGACATAACAATATCAAGTGCACAAGATAGAGTTCAAGAGTATCAAATCATGCTGAGCCCTGTGATAATGAGGAAAAAAATGTTTTACAGTTGGCACAGTTTGATCACCATGTTCATGCAGTGGTGTCAATCAGTGATCACTCCCGCCCCTCTAGGCTACCTTGGGGTGGGAGGCGTTCCTATGGCTTCTGACGTCCCTTCCATCTTCGCCCACAGACCCAGGTCTCTTTCTGCATTCTCCGAGCTCCTTCACCCTATAGCGGGGCAGGGGAAATGGCAATTCACCATTTTGCATTAGTAGTCCCAGCAATACAGATATATTAAGCATTTTCAAATCTTGCTTCGGTTGTGGAACCAAGCCTAGCATGCAGTGTTTGACTATCAAAGCCAGTCGTACCACCATTACTGCAATGAGTGTGTCCACTACCTCCTTCCAGAAATTGTGTAGAGCCACACTGTCCCAAGTCTTATGTACAAATGTCGCCACCCCACAGTCACAGCAAGGACAGCTTTCAGAGATTTCAGGAGACATTATGTGCAGACGCTGTGCATAAGATGGACTTGACGAAGGTATTAAAACTGCACAAGCTTAAACCTAGAGTTGCTGGCTACTGCCTGCATTTGTGCACATGCTCCTGCCCATCCCCTGTCTGTAACTGGTTCTGGTAGCACCCCATCCCAGTTAGCTCAGCCGTAAGTGAAGTGGGGGATGTGTCCACTTTCAATGCCTTATATATGCATGAGATATGTCCCCTACTTAACCCATAATAGAGTATCAACCTTGAGGGTAAAACTTTGTTGATGTCCATAGTAACTTTGTCTTTATTGAAATACAAGAAAAGTTAATTTATCATGACGCTCTCCTACTTTACTTGCTGAAGTCAGGGCGAGGAGGAGCGCTGGTTTCAAGACACATATTAGAGATCTGCCTTATACATAGGCTGGAGGGGATTACCAATAGTTTACTGAGTACTTTGTCCAGGTCCCATAGCACCAGGTAATCAGATTTCGGGGGGAAGGGGCTGAGTGTTTTTGAGGAGGTTGTAGCTTTACCTACTGAACTTCTATACTGTTGACAAAAACACGCATAATTAAATATGGCAAAATCAGGTGTGGCTCAATGGAAATGGGATTCAGACCTTTAGCCTTCCACCTTATGTTTTAAAAGTACAAGTTACTTACCTTCGGTAACAAAATATCTGATAGAGACATAATCTAGTTGCAAATTCCTTACCTTAGAATGTTCCCCCAGGCTTCAGACTGGATCTGGAGGGTTTTTTCCGAGCAATACCCTTGTGCGTCGGTCGACTCCACGGGCATCGTAGTCACAGTGATGACGTCGGAAGTAGTATATAGACTCTGCCCTTGCGCAGTGACGTCAGTTTCTTTTAACGACTTTCCACGCCAGACCGCAGAGCCGCTAAGAACACTGAGATTGGTGCGCCAGAGCTAAGGACCTGGTAGGGGGAAACCCTGTCCCTAGAAATCAGTTTGCAAGCAGGGAGGATGGGTGGGCAGTAAGGAATCTGCAACTAGAATATGTCTCTACCAGATATTTCGTTTCCGAAGGTAAGTAACTTGTGCATCTGATAGAGACTTCTAGTTGCAGATTCCTTACCTTACAATAGATGCCAAACTTAATGTCATACTCGGTGGTGGGCTGCGAACCAAGATCATACTAGAAAGTTCTGTAGGACCGAATGACAAAAAGCCGTCTCGACTTACCGGACTGTCCAAGCAGCAGTGCTTAGCAAACGTGTGCAGGGACGCCCACGTAGCCGCCTGGCAGATATCCAGGACAGGAACTCCGCAAACTAACGCAGTGGAAGCAGAAATTGCTCTGGTGGAATGAGCATGCAAGACTTCAGGAGTTTGCTTCTTGGCCAAAGCGTAGCACATTTTGATGCAAAGAAGCACCAGGAGATGGTACGCTTTTGCACCGCCTTCCCTTTTTTCGCAACCACATACCCAACGGAGAGTTGCTCGTCCACCCGGAAATCTTTAGTACAATTGAGGTAGAACACCAACACTCTTTTTGGGTTCAGACGGTGGAGTCTCTCCTCCTCATGAGAAGGATGTGGGAATGCGTAGAAAGTAGGCAAAGTGATGGACTGGCCTAAATGAAAGGGTGGAACCACCTTAGGAAGGAAGGAAGCCCTAGTGCGCAACACAACTTTGTCAGGGTGCACAGACAAGTATGGAGGCTTTGAGGAAAGGGCCTGTAGCTCACTCACCCTGCGAGCAGAGGTGACAGTGACCAGAAAGACAGTTTTGAAGGTGAGGAACCGCAAGGGACAATTATGCATTGGCTCAAAGGGGGTACACACCAATAAGTACGTACAAGATTAAGGTCCCACTGGGGCATGATAAATGGAGTGGGAGGAAATAAATGGGTGAGCCTTTTTAGTAATCTACTCACAATAGGAGATTTAAAGAGTAAGGGCTGATTAGGTAGCCTAAGAAAGGCCGAAATGGCAGATAAATACCCTTTAAGGGTGTCCAAAGCAGAGCCCTGCTGGGCTAAAGAAAGAATGAACAAAAGAACCTCGGATAGAGGGCCAGAAAGGGGATCAACAGATTTGTTGGTACATCATGCCACAAATTTATTCCAACAACAGGCATATACAGTCCTGGCTGTTAAGATAACATTGCAGACTTCGGGTGGAAGGTCAAAAGCCGTCAACTGTTGCCGCTCAATCTCCACCACGAAGGCGGAGGTTGGACAGGTTCGGGTAAAGAACCGTTCCCTGTTGCAGCGACAGAAGATCCACCCGAAGAGGCAGTCTGAGTGGAGGATCGATAGACATGCTCAATAGCTCTGGATACCATACTCTCCGTGCCCAGTCCGGAGCCACCAAGATGACTTTGGCCAGGTCGTTCCCGATTTTCTTGAGCACTCTGGGCAGAGGCGATATAGGCAGAAAGGATGCCGGAGTTCCACTCGAGACAAAAAGCGTCTCCAAGCGAGTGCCCCTTGGAAAGTCCAACACGCAAAACAGCTGACATTGCGCGTTCTCTGCAGAGGTGAACAGATCTAACCAAGGCTCTCCCCACTGCTGAAAGAGAACTTGCGCCACCTCCGGATAGAGGCGCCATTCGTGATCTGCTGTGCATCAACAGCTGAGTTTGTCCACTCTTGCGTTGAGAGAACCCACCAGATGTTGAACCATCAGTGGAATGCCCTGGTGTTCCAGCCATGTCCAGAGGCGTGGTGCCTCCTGACAAAGGGTCCAGGACCCTACTCCGCCCTGTTTGTTGCAATACCACATGGCGGTAGTATTATCCGTGAACACCTGCACCACTTTACATTTGAGAGAGGGAAGGAATGCTTTCAACACGAGCCTGATCACCAGGAGCTCCAGCAGATTCATATGGAGCCCGACTCCGCTGTGGACCAGAGTCCTCTAATCTCCGCCTCTCCCATGTGGCCACCCCAACCCTGAAGTGACATCTGTCACTATAGAGAGATCTGGTTTGGGAAGGGAGAGGGATCTGTTGTGGACCCAATGCGGATTCGAAAGCCACCACTGCAGGTCTTTCGCAGTCCCCTCCGAGATCTGGACTAGGTCGGAGAGATTCCCCAGATGCTGCGCCCACTGGAACTTCAGGTCCCACTGCTTAGCTTGCATATGCCATCTGACATGTTACTAGCAGGATGCAGGAGGCCATGAGGCCCAGCAGCCTCAGAGTCAGTCTCACCGAAACCCAAGACCGAGGCCGAAAGATCGGAATCATAGCCTGAATGTCTTGGACTCGTTTTTTGGGAGGATAAGCCCGAAACTGCACTGTGTCCAGAACCGCTCCCATGAAGGGGACCGACTAAGAGGGGGGAAGGTGTGACTTTGGCACGTTTATAGTGAACCCCAGCTTGTACAGGAGGTTCGCCGTAGTCTGAAGGTGGGAGACGACTTTCTGGGGCGAGTCCGCATTTAACAGCCAGTCGTCGAGGTAGGGGAAGACTGAAACCCATAACCTGCGCAGATGAGCTGCAACCACAGCCATCACTTTCGTGAACATCCGAGTGTTGGAAAGTACCATCTTGCCTGGCATGTTACCCCCATTTTTACTTGTGTGTCAGTTTGTTTTTGCCTGCCTCACTGGGATCCTGCTAGCCAGGACCCCAGTGCTCATAGTTGTGGCCTGAATGTGTGTTCCCTGTGTAGTGCCTAACTGTGTCACTGGGGCTCTGCTAATCAGAACCTCAGTGCCTATGCTCTCTCTGCCTTTAAAATTGCCACTGCAGGCTAGTGACCATTTTCACCAATTCTAATTGGCACACTGGAACACCCTTATAATTCCCAGTATATAGTACCTAGGTACCCAGGGTATTGGGGTTCCAAGAGATCCCTATGGGCTGCAGCACTTCTTTTGCCACCCATAGGGAGCTCAGACCAATAGTTCACAGGACTGCCACTGCAGCCTGAGTGAAATAACGTCCACGTTATTTCACAGCCATTTTACACTGCACTTAAGTAACGTATAAGTCACCTATATTTCTAACCCTCACTTAGTGAAGGTTAGGTGCAAAGTTACCAAGTGTGAGGGCACCCTGGCACTAGCCAAGGTGCCCCCACATAGTCCAGGGCAACTTCCCCAGACTTTGTGAGTGCGGGGACACCATGTGCACTACATAGAGGTCAATACCTATATGTAGCTTCACAATGATAACTCAGAATATGGCCATGTAACATGTCTAAGATCATGGAATTGTCCCCCCATGCCCAATCTGGTATTGGGGTGCCACTCCCAAGCATCCCCGGGACTCCAGCATGGACCCCGGGTACTGCCAAACCAGCTCTCTGGGGTTTTCACTGTAACTACAGCTGCTGCCAACCCACAGACAGGCTTCTGCCCTCCTGGGGTCTGGACAGCCCAGTCCCAGGAAGGCAGAATAAATGATTTCCTCTGAGAGAGGGTGTTACACCCTCTCCCTTTGGAAATAGGTGGTAAGGGCCTGAGAGGAGTAGCCTCTCCTGGCCTCTGGAAATGCTTTGAAGGGCACAGATGGTGCCCTCCTTGCATAAACCAGTCTACACCGGTTCAAGGATCCCACAGCCCCAGCTCTGGCACGAAACTGGACAAAGGAAGGGGAGTGACCACTCCCCTGTCCATCACCACCCCCTCCTCCAGTGTGTCCCAGACCTCTGCCATCTTGAATGCAGAGGTGTGAGGGCACAATGGAGGCCTCTGAGTGGCAAAGTGGCAGCAGGTGACGTCAGAGACCCTTACCTGACTAGGTGGCCAATCCTCCTCTGAGGGCTATTTAGGGTCTCTCCTGTGGGTTTCTCTTCAGATAACAAATGCAAGAGCTCACCAGAGTTCCTCTCCATCTCCCTCTTTGACTTCTGCCGAGGATCAACCGCTGACTGCTCCAGGACGCCTGCAAAACTGCAACAAAGTAGCAAGAAGACTACCAGCGACATTGTAGCGCTTAATCCTGCCGGCTTTCTCAACTGTTTCCTGGTGGTGCATGCTCTAGGGGCTGCCTGCCTTCACCCTGCACTGGAAGCCAAGAAGAAATCTCCCATGGGTCGACGGAATTTCCCCACTGCTAACGCAGGCACCAAACTTCTGCTTCACCGCTCCTCTGGGTCCCCTCTCATCGTGACGAGCGTGGTCCCTGGAACACAGGAGCTGGATCCAAGTGACCCCGACAGTCCAGTGGTCCATCTGTCCAAATTTGGCGGAGGAAAGTCCTTGCCTCCCCACGCCAGACAGTAATCCTGTGTACTGCAGCTGCTAGGGCTTCTGTGCACTTTTGCAAGGAATCCTTAGTGCACAGCACAGTCCAGGTCCCCAGCACTCCGTCCTGCAATGCTCAACTTGCTGAGTTGACCACCAGCTTCGTGGGACACTCTTTTGTAGTTTTGAGATGACCGCCATGCTCAGTTTCCTTGAACCCGTGTTCAAGTACTTCTGAGGGTGCTGCCTTCTTCTGCGTGGGCTCTCTGTGTTGGTGAGTGCCCCCTCTGTCTCCTCTTTCAAGTGGCGACCTCCTGGTCCTTCCTGGGCCCAGGCAGCACCCTTTTTCTTCAACTGTGACCTTTGCTGCTAGCAAAGCTTGTTTGCGGTCTTTCTGCAAGGAAACAACTCTGCATCCTCAAGCATTCCGTGGGACATCTTCTGTGCAAAGGAGAAGTTCCTGGCATCTTCTGTTGTTGCAGAATCTTCAGCTTCTTCCACCCGGAGGCAGCCATTTTGCACCTTCATCTGGGGTTTAGTGGGCTCCTGCCCCCCCCCCCCCCCCGGACACTTTCGTGACTCTTGGACTTGGTCCCCTTCCTTTACAGGTCCTCAGGCCCAGGAGTCCGTCTTCAATGCTTTGCAGTCAGTTTTGGTCTTTGCAGAATCTCCTATCACGACTTTAGTGTGTTTCTGGGGAAGTAGGGTCATTTTACTCCTACTTTTCAGGGTCTTGGGGTGGGGTATCTTGGACACCCTTAGTGTTTTCTAATACTCCTAGTGACCCTCTACACACTACACTAGGCCTGGGGTCCCTAAGTGGTTCACATTCCACTTTCTTAGTATATGGTTTGTGTTGCTCCTAGGCCTATTGCATCCTATTGTATTCAACAGTGTTTGCACTACTTTTCTAACTGTTTACTTACCTGATTTTGGTTTGTGTGTATATTTTGTGTATTTTACTTACCTCCTAAGGGGGTATATCCTCAGATATTTTTGGCACATTGTCACTAAAATAAAGTACCTTTATTTTTAGTAACTGAGTATTGTGATTCTTATGATATAGTGCTATATGATATAAGTGGTATAGTAGGAGCTTTGCATGTCTCCTAGTTCAGCCTAAGCTGCTCTGCTATTGCTATTTCTATCAGCCTAAGCTGCTAGAACACTACTAATCGACTAATAAGGGATAACTGGATCTGGCACAAGGTGTAAGTACCATCAGGTACCCAACATAAGCCTGGCCAGACTCCTACACCGAGGGGCGCTGGTAAGGCCAAAGGGGAGCACAGTAAACTGAAAGTGCTCGTGACCTACCACGAATCATAGGTAACGTCAGTGGGCAGGCAGGATGGGGATGTAGAAATAAGCATCCTGCAAGTCCAACACTACCATCCAGTCTCCTAGGTCCAAGGCAGACAGAATCTGAGCCAGAGTGAGCATTTTGAATTTCTCCTTCTTGAGGAAGTAGTTTAGGTCCCGAAGGTCTAGGATAGGACGTAAGCCCTTCTCCTTCTTTGGTATCAGAAAGTAGCGGGAATAACAACCACGACCTACTTCTGGCACAGGGACCTTTTCTTTAGCTCCCTTGGCCAAGAGAGCTGCGACTTCCTAGCGGAGAAGCACCAAATGATCCTCTGGAAGGTGACTGAAGGATGAGGACGTGTGATGGAGCAGATTTGAAAGGAAGGGAGTAGCCATTTCGAACTATCTGCAAAACCCACCTGTCCGTGGTGATATATTCCCAGTGGGGCAGGTGATGGCGAATCCAGCCACCAACTGGACGGGAGTGAGGTGACCGACTAGGAGGATTTGGAGGCTGCAGAGTGCCCATGAGTGACTGGTGGACATCCCCCGAAAACCCAGAAGTACGTAACCAGGCGTGGCTTTGTAAGGCCACTGCCGTAGCAACCGATCTGCCAGGAGAGTCTATTTTCTCCAGCCCACAACAGATTGTGAACTTTGATGCATCTCTCCCATCGTTCACGGCTTGGGAGACAATAGCACGGGTCTCCTCCGGTATCTGCAGCAGGACTTGCGCAACCGTATCCCACAAAGAGTGGGTATAGTGGCCCAAAAGGCATGCAGTGTTCACAGACTGCAGCGCGAGACTGGAGGAAGAAAACAACTTCTTGCCAAACTGTTCCAGCCTTTTTGATTACCTATCTGGGGGTGCGGAAGGGAATGTGCCTGAAGAAGAGAAAGTCTGGATAACAAGACTCTCAGACGTGGGGTGTTGGGACAGGAATTTAGGGTTGTTCGGAGCGGGCCAATGGCGGCGTGCGATAGTCCTATTCACAGAAGCCCCTGTGTTGGGTTTGGACCATGTACCCAAAAGGACATCGGTGAGGGCTTTATTAAAAGGCAAAAGGGGTTCTGAAGTAGAAGCCCCAGGCTGAAGCACCTCTGTCAGGAGATTAGACCTGACCTCAACAGTGGGAAGCTCGAGACCAAGGACCTCAGCTGCCCTGCTGACCACCATAACATAAGTTGCTCCCTCCGCCGTAGCCACGATAGGAGGAGACAGCATGGCAGCGTCAGGAGAAGTATCCAGACCACTGGCTTCGCCCAATTCCTGAGCCCAGTCCATAGCAGGGTCCCCTCCAATTCCTCCCCATATTCGTACCCATAAGAAAAAGGGTCAGAATCCGACCTGGGGCGAATAAGCCCCATCACTCCGACTCATGGGGGAAAAGAATCGGGTTGACGTCAATAGTGGGCACCACAGATGTTGGGAGCGTCGATAATTGACCCAGCGCCGGGGAAGGTCTCGAGGGTGTGACCGGTGCGGATCTGCGCACGGATCTGGAGGTGACCTTGGTGGCCGGGGCCGAAGCCGCCGGCGCGGAACCCGAATTCCCCTCAGCTGAACCCCTTGGGCCCGAATGCGCCGTATCTGGGTTGGAACACCAAATATGAGGCGCATGGCCTCATAAAACTCTTTAAGCTGGGCGGGGGTCGCTCCGGCAAACTAGGGGAAGTGCGGAGCCGACCAAGACGCAGGCTCCGAGGATGGAGGCCTAGTGCGTGGACGCTCTTCCCACGTCGGCCGAGTGACGGGGCAAAGACTGAAAGCGATGGGGCTTCTTCGATGACTTCTTTTTACCTTGACCAGAGGATTTAGAAGAAGCTGAGTGGTGATGACTCCGCAAGCGATCAAGGCCCGGCACTCGGAGCACAACTTTGGGTTGTGGTCGCGCCCGAGACACCACAGACAAACCCGATGAGGATCCGTCACCAACATCGTACGATGACCGTCCTCGTATGGCTTGAACCCGGTCTTCTGAGACATCCGACGCACCAAAGTCGCACAGAAAAAACTCGACAAAACGGTTGAATTTGGCCAAAAAATAGCCAGGGAAGCTCTTCTCCGGATCAGCGTGTGGCGAGGAAAGAAAAGAACTGACGTCACTGCGTGAGGGCGGCGTCTATAAACTACTCCTGATGTCCTCACGGCGACAACGACGTCCACGGAGTCAACCAACGCCACCTACTGACGCGCAAGGGTACTGCTCGAAGAAAAATCTCTGGATCCAGTCTGACACCTTGGGGGAAAATTCTAAGGTAAGGAATCTGCAACTAGAAGTCTCTATCAGATATTTTGTTGCGGGGGAGGCACTGTTTGCTACAGTATTGCCTTGCTTTCTGCAGAGATGTTTAAATGTCCAAACTCCAGGTGGTCAGGAACCAAACTGTCAGGCACAGCGATATCAAATTGTGAAACAAGATTTGATAAATGCATGTGAAGAGAAATGTTCAGTGGATCTTCCGCATGATCAGGATTGTATTGATAAATGAACCAGGTTAGTGGCCATGCTTGTGCTATCAGTACCGTAAAAAAAAAAAGAGGGTCTATGCTGATACTATCAGTTCCATCAAAAATGATCTATCAAGTCCTTTCTCAGCACCTCTGGTTAATTAGCAGAAAGGTCTAACTAAAGACATTCATACACATCATTAAGCAGGCATTGCCTCTTGAGCCTGGTTGCAAGTATCTGCGTGCACAGAAGAACGAGTTACTTACCTTCGGTAACGACTTTTCTGGTGGATACATTACCTACCTGTGGATTCCTCACCTAATGAATACTCCCATGGCGCCAGCATTCGACGGAAATCTTCTTCCTAGCTTCTGCACGTCGACGAGGACGTCACTCTAGCCCACGCGACGCCGTCTGACGTCATACAGGCAATAAGAGGTCCTCGCCGACGTGCCGACGTCAGTACCAACATTTTTTACGTGCATGAGAATAATAAACCAATGCAATGAAAAGAGCAAAGCAACATCCCATAACATTGTAAATCACACAACATTGCAATAAAATGGCTGTAGATTTAATATAACTCTCCTTTTTTTTTTTTTTTTTTTTTAAATCAAACAAACAAATATATGCAAATCAAGTATATACAAAAAGATATATATATATATATATATATATATACACACAAGTATCCATATATACAAAATCTATTGCAGCCTTGAAGACCAAGAGGAGCACACTCAAGGATTACTTGGTAAGACCAGAAAGGCAACGGGGAGGCGGGTGGGACCGTGAGGAATCCACAGGTAGCTAATGTATCTACCAGAAAAGTCGTTACCGAAGGTAAGTAACTCGTTCTTCTGATGGATATAACTACCTGTGGATTCCTCACCTAATGAATAGAGTCCCAAAGCAGTACCACGCCCGGTGGTGGGTGCCGAAATGGTCAAACCAAGAAATCCTGCAGCACTGACCGTGCAAAATGGCCGTCCCTTCTGACCTCAGAGTCCCAACAGTAATGTTTCACTAAAGTATGAAGGGACGACCAAGTTGCGGCCTTGCAGATGTCGACCACAGGAACACCCCTGGCCAAGGCTGAAGTGGCCGACTTAGCTCTGGTGGAATGAGCTCTAATGCCATCAGGAGGATCCTTCTTTGCCAAAGAGTAACAGATTTTAATGCAAAGAACAACCCACCTGGAGAGTGTTCTCTTGTGGACTGCCTTTCCTCTCCTCTTGCCCACGTATCCGATGAACAGCTGATCCTCCAGCCTGAAATCCTTCCTTCTATCAATGAAGAAGCTTAACGCCCTCTTTGGGTCCAAGCGATGTAGTCTCTCTTCCTCCTTAGAAGGATGAGGCAGAGGATAGAACGTGGACAAAGTAATTGTCTGGGCCAAATGGAAAGGTGAAACAACCTTCGGGAGGAAAGCAGCCTTGGTCCTCAACACCACCTTATCCCCATAAAAAGTTGTATAAGGGGGTTTTACCGATAAGGCTTGCAACTCACTCACTCTCCTTGCAGATGTTATAGCCACCAGGAAGACTGTCTTAATAACTAAATACCTTAAGGGGCAAGAATGCATAGGCTCAAAAGGGGACCCCATAAGGAAAGTGAGGACCAAGGACAAATCCCATTGAGGCATAACGAATGGTTTTGGAGGATATTTATTTAGAAGACCTTTCAAGAATCTGAGAACAATAGGGGATTTAAATAACGATGGTTGGTCTGGAAGACCAATGAAGGCTGACAAGGCAGACAAATAACCTTTAATGGTAGCCACTGCACAACCTTTCTGCACTAGAGACAGAGCAAAAGACAAAACATCTGACAGATGAGCATGTAAGGGATCAATCTGTCTCTCTCCACACCACATAACAAATTTAGACCACCTATTAGCGTAGATAGATTTAGTGGAGTGTCGCCTGGCCGCTAATATAACATCCACTACATCAGGCGGGAGAGAGAAGGAACTCAGGTTGCCCCGTTCAATCTCCAGGCATGTAGGTGCAGACTCTGGAGGTTGGGGTGTAAAACCTGCCCCTGCGACTGCGAGAGGAGGTCTGCCCTGAGAGGGAGACGGAGCGGAGGGCACAGTGAGAGTTGGAGAAGGTCGGAGTACCACACCCTCCTTGGCCAATCCGGAGCTATTAAGATGACTTGGGCCCGGTCTTGGCGAATCTTCCTCAACACCCGAGGAATCAAGGGTATGGGGGGAAACGCGTAAAGGAACTGGCCGCACCAGGTTATCTGAAACGCGTCCCCCAACGCTCCCTGCATCGGATACTGGAGGCTGCAGAATAACGGACAATGCGCGTTCTCCAGAGTGGCAAACAAATCTATCCGAGGAAACCCCCACATCTGGAAGATTAAACGGACTTGATCTGGATGGAGACGCCACTCGTGGTCGGCCGAGAAATGGCGACTGAGACTGTCCGCACGTACATTCAAGACCCCGGCCAGATGATTTGCTACCAAGCAAATCTGATGGTCCTTTGCCCAGGACCATAGTCGAAGAGCTTCTCTGCAGAGAAGGTACGACCCTACTCCTCCCTGTTTGTTTATGTACCACATCGCTGTAGTATTGTCCGTCAGGACCTGTACCGACTGACCACGAAGGGAAGGGAGGAAGGCCTTGAGAGCCAGACGTATAGCCCGCAACTCCAACAGATTGATATGAAAAATCTGTTCCTCTGGAGACCAAAGCCCTTTGATCTCCAGATCCCCCAGATGAGCTCCCCACCCTAGAGTGGAAGCATCCGTTATGACCGTGGTCACTGGTGGTGACTGCGCGAACGGCTTTCCTTGTGAAAGATTGTTGCCCGCAATCCACCACTTCAAGTCCACAGCAGCATCTCCGGAGATCTTGACAGCACCTTCTAGATCTCCTTTGTGTTGAGAACACTGCCTTCGGAGGCACCACTGAAGAGCCCTCATATGCCAGCGAGCATGCGTGACCAACAGTATGCAGGAGGCAAACAGACCGAGCAGACGAAGGACCTTGAGGACTGGAACTACCGCTCCATTTAGAAACATTGGAACCAACTCCTGAATATCTTGAATCCGCTGAGGCGGAGGAAAGGCTCGATTCAATGTTGTATCCAGTATTGCCCCTATGAACAGGAGGCGCTGAGAGGGCTCCAGGTGAGATTTGGGCACGTTCACCGAAAAGCCCAGGTCGAACAACAACTGGGTTGTTGACTGCAGATGATGCGACACAAGCTCCGGAGACTTGGCTTTGATCAACCAGTCGTCCAAGTAAGGGAATACTGCTATCTCCTTCCTTCTGAGCTCTGCCGCAACCACTGCCATCACCTTCGTGAAGACTCGAGGTGCTGAAGTAAGACCAAACGGGAGGACCGCAAACTGATAGTGCTGCGATCCCACCACAAACTGGAGATACTTCCTGTGCGACTTGAGTATCGGGATATGAAAATAAGCATCCTGCAAGTCGACAGACACCATCCAATCTTCTTTGTTCAACGCCAAAAGCACCTGAGCTAGGGTCAGCATCTTGAACTTTTCCTGTTTGAGGAACCAATTCAAGATCCTCAGATCCAGGATTGGTCTCAACCGACCATCCTTCTTGGGAATCAGGAAGTACCTTGAGTAACAACCTCGACCCTGCTCTGGGACCAACTCCGCCGCGCCCTTTGAAAGGAGGATTTGAACCTCCTGTTCTAGCAACAGGAGGTGTTCTTCTGAACAATAAGATGGGCGGGGCGGGATGGGGGGCGGAAACTCCCGAAAGGGAAGGGTGTAGCCGTTTCCCACAATACTGATAACCCAAGTGTCCGTTGTAATAGTCTCCCACTTGTGGAGAAAATGCCGTAACCTTCCCCCTACAGGAGAGGAGTGAGTGGGAAATGGTGGAAGCCTAAGGCTGCTTTCCCTGCTGCACCCCTCCAGAGGACGAGGAAGAGGCAGAGTGCTGTTGAGAGGCTCCTCTGGTGCGGGCCCTACCTCTCCCTCTATATGATCTATAGGGGTGGGAAGAGGCGGGTTGCTGGAATCTCCCCCGAAAGGAAGAGGAGGAAGAGCCACGCCCAAATCCACGAAACCTCCTGAAAAACCTGGAAGAGGCAGAGGAAGAAGGAGCTTGCAGCACTAACAATTTGGCTGTGGCCCTGCTCTCTTTAAATCGCTCCAAGGCCGAATCTGCCTTGTCTCCAAACAGTTTGTCCCCATCAAACGGGAGGTCCAATAGGGTCGACTGCACGTCCGCAGAAAACCCTGAATTACGGAGCCAGGCCTGTCTCCTTGCCACCACAGCCGTGCCCATCGCCCTAGCCACCAAGTCGGTCGTGTCCCGCCCAGACTGGATAATCTGGGTTGCGGCAGCCTGGGCGTCCGAGACAACATCCAAGAGTCCCTGGGGAAGCTCCGTAAATGAAGATGAAATATCGTCCATAAGAGCATGGATGTATCTGCCCAGAATGCAAGTTGCGTTGGTGGCCTTCAACGCCAAACTGCAAGATGAAAATATTTTCTTGGATTGTGCATCCAGCTTTTTGGAGTCCCTGTCTCCAGGTGCCGTCGGGAGAGATCCAGGCGCTGACTTCGATGAACAGGAGGCTTGCACCACCAAGCTCTCCGGCGTAGGGTGTCTAGAAAGAAAGCCAGGGTCAGATGGTGCAGCTCGATATCTCCTGGCCACAGACCTATGAACCGCCGAGGAAGATACTGGCTTCTTCCACACCTCTAACACCGGATCAAGCAAAGCCTCATTAAAGGGCAAGAGAGGCTCCGCTGCAGCAGAGGCTGGATGCAATACCTCCGTCAATAAATTCTGCTTCGCCTCTGCCACCGGCAAAAGCAGGTCCAGAAAAGTTAGCTGCCTTCCTTACCACGGCGTGAAAGGTAGCAGCCTCCTCCGTATACTCCCCTGGAGATGAAAGGTCCCACTCAGGGGAAGTGTCCAGCCCACTGGCCGTATCCAGACCATGCAGTCCATCACCAGAGTCCTCAACCTCTCCTTCCTCCAGGACTCGTTGGTACTCCTGCTCTTCCAAAAGACGGAGAGCACGCCTCCCCGAATGTAGTCTCTGCTCGATACGCTGAGTCGACATGGCCTCCGCCGAAGTCGAAGATCGGCGCCGATCTCCAGAAATATCCGACGCAGCGTCCGGCGCCACAGGCAGCTTCGGCGCCGTTGAAGGAGCAGGACGAAGAGATCTTGGAGCCGATGGACCCACCGGAGTCACAGGACGAAATCCTGACATCGACGGGATGGAAACCTCTGGGGCCAATCCCTCTGAAGCCACCGGAGCGGCCACCAGCGCCGAGTCCACATTCCCAAAAGGGAGAAAGGGCATAAAGGGTGCCGGCCGAAGAGGCGCAGGCACCCAATGAAAAGGCCAAAGGCCCTGAAGGACCTGCCGGAGCACTCCCTGGAGCCATCTGTTGAAAGATGGTATACATCGCATTAAGAAATGCGGTACTATCGGCTCCAGGGGTGGGAAAAGCCGGATACTGGGGTGCCTGGATCGAAGGCGACCCCGACGCCGGCCTCGACGTCTGTGACGCCGGAGACAACACCAGAGGCTGCATCACCTCAATCACAGACGCCTGTCCAGGCGAAGTCGGTGACGCCGGAGAGGGCAGCGGTGTCGATGGATGAGGCGTGACCGTGGGACTGACCTCACAAGTTCTCCGACGCCGAGCCGAAGGCGACCTCGAACGAGTCTCCTTGCTGGAGTGACGCCGTGAATCTCTACGGCGCCGGGAGTCTCGATGATGCCGATGAGACCTTGGCGAAGAAGACTTTTTGTGATGTTTTTCCTTTCTCTTCGACTTCGCCATGAATAGCTTAGCCTCACGTTCTTTGAGGGCCTTCGGATTCATGTGCTGAAATGAATCGCAAGTCGCGACGTCGTGGTCGGAGCTCAAACACCATAGACAGTCGGAGTGAGGATCTGTAACGGACATCTTGCCCCCACACTCTCGACAGGGCTTGAAACCCGACTTCCTCTGAGACATTATTACCGCAGAGAAGAACTACGCAGCAGAAAATACACTGTAACTACTAAAGTAACAGTAGCTCCCTCGAAGATAACCGTTTCGAATGCACGGAAAAAAGGGAACTGACGTCGGCACGTCGGCGAGGACCTCTTATTGCCTGTATGACGTCAGACGGCGTCGCGTGGGCTAGAGTGACGTCCTCGTCGACGTGCAGAAGCTAGGAAGAAGTTTCCGTCGAATGCTGGCGCCATGGGAATATTCATTAGGTGAGGAATCCACAGGTAGTTGTATCCATCAGAACAGACATTTTTTGTTCTGCAGCATGGCACCAGTTCTACAATGGAATTACCCCACTGCCTGAAGAATTAAAGTAATTGAGTAATTAAAGTAAATCTTGATGGAATTCCCACTCTTGGCAAGTGACTAGTGCAACCGAATGGTGGTTCGGAATCCCTGTCCAATCGGACAACAGCATTGCCTCCTCTGAAAGGTACCTTATGTCTTCCTGTCTGGCAATGTGATACATGGTGGTCGGGTTGTCTGTTCTAATTAGAATAGACTGGATCCAAAGCCACAGCAGAAATGATTGCGGGCCCATTTGGATGCCCAGAGCTCTAAAATGTTGATAGAAGAATTTCACTTCCTAACACAAACTGTCAATAACTAGCATATGAACTCCTCAACCTTCCATGACAAAATATGTTGTCATTATGCCTGATGTAGGCTGAAAACAGACTGCATTGATGTTTGCTGGAAATCTCCACCATAGCAGAGCTTCCCTGAGGTAACAAGAGACTTTCATAAAATCACCCAAAGGGCTCTGTTATGTGCTGCCACTGCAGTTCAGGCTTAGGTTGAATCAATCTAATCCAGAATTGGCAGAAAGGAATGAGTCCTATACAAGGCAGCATAAGGATCAGCAGCAACGTTTAGGCCCTGAGGGATATCTTCCTGAGTCAACTGATGGCTGTAGCCAATGCCTGTAGTTTCAGCAGTACATTTGGCTGAGTGAAATGGCTTGTTGAGCTGTGTAGCCAGAAGTGCTCCCATGAACTGGAGAATCGTAGCAAGACAGGTGGAAGGCTTTTGTATATTGAGTACTGGGGTCAGTCGAAGTACGAGGTGTGGAGTGTACAAAATCAACCTTTTCTGTATGGTCATCCCTGATGTCTCACCTTTTGCTGGACCCTTATTTTTCCTGACTTTAGAACTCTGGGAAGTTTACCTGTGCAAACCAGTAATAAGGTATGTGTGTCCGCTTTTAAACATAGTTTAAATGGCATGCTCCTAATTGATATAGTTAACATGCATATAAACCCCTAGTATATGGTACAAGATGTACCCAAGGGCCTGGAAGTTCAATGCCACTAGTGGACAGCAGCACATTTTGTGCTATCCACTACAGTGGCAGTGCAAACATGGATTCAGGTCTACCACTGCAAAACATGGGCTGTGAAATTTCCCTTCTAAATATAATGAAGTAATCTTTATGTAAATTTTGAAGCCCACAAGGTAGATGCATAGCATTTTAAAGTTGAACACTTAGAAAGATAATGTTAGCATGTTCCTAAAGTGATATGCCCCTAAAAGCTATTTACACTGTTTCGGGCATAGCTGTCTCAGCAAGAAATGTACCAGGACAAAGAATAAGATTCCAAGCGCCAGTTGGCTGACCTCCCGTGTGTCTAAGGGGGGTCAACAAGCTGCAGGAGGGCTATTCCCAGTCGTACCCAGCTGATCAGAGGCAACTGGACTTGGATTGGACCCTGTTGCTGGCCTCTGCCTCCCGTGAGGGTCCTGGGAGACTTTAGAATTGTACTCCTGTGGATTAATGGAACTTAAAAGGCTAAGTCAGAATGTGAAATCTTTGACCAGGTTGAACCAGATTTGCACACTTGACCTGCGCTCCACTTCAGTCAACATCAAACTGCCTAGGTCTCAGTCTACCGTGACCATTGACCCATTGGGACTTTGTGCTTCTCTGTGCTATTTCTACTTTAATCTTTAAAAATTAATTATGTACACTTTCCCTCATTGGATTTTTATCATTTGGTATCATTCTATGTATTCATTTTAACTCTATTGTTCTAATTTGGTTTGTGATTTTCATTGTTTTGTATTTTTACTGAATTACCGTTTTGGTACAGGACAAATGCAGTCGCCCATTCCAAGTAATAATCTAATTTCTGAAACGGCGGCTTCAACTTCTTCTGTCAAGGATGATTTCACTAACCAGTCATTCAGGTAAAAGGATACCAGGTGGCTGGGTTTCCAAAGAAAGGCTGTTACCAGGGCCAGATACTTTGTCAAAAGGAAGGGCTCTGGACCAGAAGTGTTGCCCTACCACAGAAAATCTCAGACACTGCCCAGAGTTCGGGGCATGAGGATGTGAACATTCGCATCCTGCAGAAAAGGGGAGTGAGGAACACAACTTCCTGCAACAGCAGAACATTCTGCAGAGTGACCATCCAGAAGGTTTTTTTTTTAGGTGCTTTCCAAGTTCTCGGAAATCCAAGATCAGCCTCCATTCTTAAGTTTTCTTCTTCACCACAAAGAATGTTCATTAGGTACCTGGCTTTTCAAAGGAAGCCCCTCCCCCCGAATTTCGTTAAGGTGTAGTTTTTTTTTTTTTTTTTTTTTTAAGACTATTATGGCGGTGATTTCAATAGGAACTCCATGGTATGTGCTGGCTCCACAGTATGGACTGGCCAATGGTCATTAGTAAATTGGGCACACTCAATACAAAACAAAGATTCTCCCTACCATGGTCTGTGTGGGGGTTAGCTGGGAAGTCAGGTGTCATTGGTGCTGACATGGAGTACACCTGAGAGGCTCCCGTTGCCTGTTAATCTCTGATAAGTTGTTGGATAAAGTTGTTGGCCTCTGCCACGGGGGAAGCCTTGGTCATAAAGTAATATTGACAGTTTTGTACTCCAAACACCTAAATATATATGTAAATATCTGACCCCTCAAAGTATGTCAAAGTGATCTGCCTGTACTGAAGGACACCTAGGGAGACTGCTGTATCTAGGCCATCTTCATCCTCTGTTGAGCATCATTCCCTAATGGAGGCTGACCATCAAAAAGCATGGCCAGTATTTTGTCCTGCACCACTGAACAAAAGTGGATTTCACCACACCCTGACACCTCATTTGTATTACCACTGCCAGCAGGCATAAACCTGCATTTAACAAGCCCATGACAGTGACGATAATGATGGCTGCAGAGGTGTTGGTTCCTTCTTTGGCCATAGCTTTAGCTTCCTTTGGTTTATTTTTCAAGATCAAATCCACCAGTGGCTAGATGGTGTAGGAAAGTACCACCTTGCCTGGCATGTTACCCCCATTTTCACTGTATGTATGTTTGTTTTTGCCCATGTGTCACTGGGATCCTGCCAGGCAGGACCCCCGTGCTCATAATGTATGCCCTGTATGTGTTCCCTGTGTGGTGCCTAACTGTATCACTAAGGCTATGCTAACCAGAACCTCAGTGTTTATGCTCTCTCTGCTTTTAAAATTGTCACTGCAGGCTAGTGACTAATTTTACCAATTCTCATTGGCACACTGGAACACCCTTATAATTCCCTTGTATATGGTACCTAGGTACCCAGGCTATTGGGGTTCCAGGAGATCCCTATGGGCTGCAGCATTTCTTTTGCCACCCATAGGGAGCTCAGACAATTCTTACACAGGACTGCTCTGCAGCCTGAGTGAAATAACATCCACGTTATTTCACAGCCATTTTCACTGCGCATAAGTAACTTATAAGTCACCTATATGTCTAACCCTCACTTGGTGAAGGTTGGGTGCCAAGTTACTTAGTGTGGGGGCACCCTGGCACTAGCAAAGGTGCCCCCACATTGTTCAGGGCAAATTCCCCAGACTTTGTGAGTGCGGGGACACCATTACACGCATGCACTACATAAAGGTCACTACCTATATGTAGCGTCACAATGGTAACTTTGAACATGGCCATGTAACATGTCTAGGATCATGGAATTGTCACCCCAATACCATTCAGGTATTGGGGGGACAATTCCATGCATTCCCGGGTCTCTAGCACAGAACCTGGGTACTGCCAAACTGCCTTTCTGTGGTCTCCACTGCAGCTGCTGCCAACCCCTCAGACAGGTTTCTGCCCCCATGGGGCGTGGGCAGCCAAGTCCCAGGAAGGCAGAACAAAGGATTTCCTCCTCTGAGAGAGAGTGTTACACCCTCTCCCTTTGGAAATAGGAGTGAAGGACAAGGGAGGAGTAGCCTTCCCCAGCCTCTGGAAATGCTTTGATGGGCACAGATGGTGCCCATCTCTGCATAAGCCAGTCTACACCGGTTCATGGATTCCCCCAGCCCTGCTCTGTCGCGAAACTGGACAAAGGAAAGGGGAGTGACCACTCCCCTGACCTGCACCTCCCAGGGGAGGTGCCCAGAGCTCCTCCAGTGTGTCCCAGACCTCTGCCATCTTGGATTCAGAGGTGTTGGGGCACAATGGACAGCTCTGAGTGGCCAGTGCCAGCAGGTGATGTCAGAGACCCCTCCTGATAGGTGCTTACCTCTTTCAGTAGCCAAGCTTCCTTTCTCAGTAGCCAAACCTGCTTTTCTGGCTATTTAGCGTCTCTCCTCTGGGCTATTCCTCAGATAACGAATGCAAGAGCTCACCAGAGTTCCTCTGCACTTCCCTCTTCGACTTCTGCCAAGGATTGACCGCTGACTGCTCCAGGACACCTGCAAAACCGCAGCAAAGTAGCAAGACAACTACCAGCAACATTGTAGCACCTCATCCTGCCGGCTTTCTTGACTGTTTCCTGGTGGTGCATGCTCTGAGGGCTGTCTGCATTCACCCTGCACTGGAAGCCAAGAAGAAATCTCCTGTGGGTCGACAGAATCTTCCCCCTGCCAATGCAGGCACCAAACTTCTGCATCACCGGTCCTCTGGGTCCTGACAAGAGTGGTCCCTGGAACACAGGAGCTGGGTCCAAGTGTCTCCACAGTCCAGTGGCCCTTCTGTCCAAATTTGGTGGAGGTAAGTCCTTGCCTCCCCACGCCAGACAGCAAACCTGTGTACTGCGTGATTTGCAGCTGTTCCGGCTTCGGTGCACTTTTCCAGGACTTCCTTTGTGCACAGCCTAGCCTGGGTCCCCAGCACTCCGCCCTGCATTGCCCAACTCGCTGAGTTGGACTCTGACATCGTGGGACCCTCCTTTGTGGCTCTGAGTCGACCGCTGTCCTCAGATCTTCTAAGTGCCTGTTCCGGTAGTTCTGCGGGTGCTGCCTGCTTCTGTGGGGGCTCTCTGAGTTGCTGGATACCCCCTCTGTCTCCTCCTCCAAGGGGCGAAATCCTAGTCCTTCCTGGGCCCCAGTAGCACCCAAAATCCTCAACCGCGACTCTTGCAGCTAGCAAGGCTTGTTTGCAGTATTTCTGCGTGGAAACACTTCTGCAACCTCCAGCACGCCGTGGGACATCGTCTCACCAAAGAGGAAGTTCCTGGCACCATCCGTTGTTGCAGAATCTTTGGCTTCTTCCACCCGTAGGCAGCCCTTTTGCACCTTCATCCGGGGTTTAGTGGGCTCCTGCCCCCCCCCCCGACACTTGCGTGTCTCTTGGACTTGGTCCCCTTCTTTTACAGGCCCTCAGGTCCAGGAATCTGCGTCAGTGCTTTGGTAGCAGTTGTGGTTCTTGCAGAATCCCCTATCACGACTATACTGTCTTTCTGGGGTAGTAGGGTATCTTTACTCCTACTTTTCAGGGTCTTGGGGTGGGGTATTTTGGACACCCTTACTGTTTTCTTACAGTCCCAGCGACCCTCTACAATTTCCCATAGGCCTGGGGTCCATTTGTGATTCGCAATCCACTTTTGGAGTATATCGTTTGTGTTGCCCCTAGGCCTATGTCTACCTATTGCATCCTATTGTGATTCTACATTATTTGCACTACTTTTCTTACTGTTACTTACCGGTTTTGGGTTTGTGTACATATAATTGGTGTGTATTACCTACCTCCTAAGTGAGGGTATCCTCTAAGATACTTTTGGCATAAAAGTACCTTTATTTTTAGTTACTCTGAGTATTGTGTTTTCTTATGATATTGTGCTATATGATATAAGTGGTATAGTAGGAGCTTTGCATGTCTCCTAGTTCAGCCTAAGCTGCTTTGCCATAGCTACCTCTATCAGCCTAAGCTGCTAGTAACACCTCTTTTCTACTAATAAGGGATAACTGGACCTGGCACAAGGTGGAAGTACCACAAGGTACCCACTATAAGCCAGGCCAGCCTCCTACAGATGGTGTGCACATTCTTTGGTCATACTGTCTGAGAATGGCCAGACAACGTGCTGCCTTTCTCAAGGTCGCTACTTCCGAGCTGACTCTACACTCCAGATTGTCTATGTACCTATCAAACCTATCCAGAAGAAGGCTACATCACCTGGTGTCAACTCTGGATGCGAATGTGTCATCTCCCTTTTGGGGCAAAATTATTCCTCCCCTTCTGGTTCCATGTCATGTTCACTAACCTGCATATCTTCCTTGCACATGTTCAAATTGACCTCGTATTGGAGGACCTTGAGATGCATACACCTCATAGCCTTCTGAGACGTGGAAAGTGTCTCCAATATCTTTTCCTCATGCCAGTCCTTCATACTTGCCTTCTTATTCAGGGATACAGTGTACATGCAGCTGAGTTGGGTGGTGAGCCACACTGGAAACCTGTTGCGGGTCACTGCTATCTACTTCAACTTCTGGATCCAGGATATGCACTGGTTAATGTGTGGACACGTTTAAGTGGTGATGAGTGTATCTGTGAGTAACAGACCAGAACTTCCAGTCACAAAAAGAATGCATCAGATATTGTCAAGGAAAACGCTGTTTGGACCATGAAAGGTATCACTGTCGGTACTGTAAAGGGTGGTGGTGTCATCATGGACTGAATCCTTGGTGGCAGGGTTATCATCAACAGAGTTGTCAATGGAGTCATCTTGCTCTCCAACAGAACTGTTTTAAGTGGTGTGGCAGCTAACGGTGAGACAAGGGACTTCGCTTGTTAAGCGGTTATTGACAAACGGGCTCTCTCAGCGGTCTGTCTTTGGCAGGTGGGGGGCCACTGACAATAGAAGTTTCTTCATCAATAGGTTAGATATCTCCATCAATGGCAATTTAGGCAGGAATGCGGACAGTGCCTCAGAAGAACTTGTTTTTTGGTATATCTTGAGCACTGTGTGATCTGAAGTCTTTTCTACACCTTTTCCCGTTGGACTTTCGCTTTGCTGAGCTGGAAAAGGGTACTTTCCCTTTTAGAAAACTACAACTCAGGAAGTTCCACATGCTTCACTTTTTTGTGGCACCTTAGTGGAAGTGCCTGGTGGAAGACTTCACATGGAATCCCCTACCCTGAAAAAGGAGCATCCCCTTTAGAGGGGGGAAATCATATTTACCCCCAGGAAATATAGGGCTAGCCTCCTTTCTACTTGAGTTTCTGAAAGGTATGTCTTGCAGAAGTTGCAGCAAAAAACATTCTAGATGGGATATAGGCAGGCCCACCGAAATGATGTGGCAAGAAAAAGCATTTTATGAGGTGTAATGCAGCACACTGATAGTATTTCTTCCTTATGTTGTAATTTTTACACAAAGCAACACTGTCTTGGCAGATGTTTCACCTCATTAGTAGCAGTTTAACGCCAAATAGTAGCAGATTAATGCCAAAAAACACACTACGGAACAGAAAGAGCAGTAGTCAACTTTAGCAAAGTGCCTTCCACTATGCGACAACACGCGTCACCATGTTTTTTAGGTCTCGCTAGTCAGCCCATGAGCTGTCTCTTCAAGGCATTTTTTTTTTTTACTGTTAGTGGACTTGTAGCCCTCCCATTATTTACAATTGGTAGGCTTCAAAGCCACTCCCGATTCCTTGCTTCCTTCTGGTAAGCACTGCGGTCGGCAATTCTCTCTTCTTGCATGCAGCGCTCCCCTAAAGTATACCCCAAGTACTTGTGTCCTACAACTGCGCACACTTTTGAGAGCTACTTTTTTCTTTTAGTTGAGCCACTCTACAGAGTGCATCTTTTTTAGTTGGCCCTCTCGTCTGCTACCTCCCACTCTCCAGCGTTCACTTGTTCATTTAGCTATCACCACTGGTTGCAACTGAATCTTGGCCAAACCATTACTGTGTCTTTGTAAACCATTTTCATTTGCCTGAGTACGTGTTTAATGTGTGACTGCGAAGGGACCTTGCATGTGAGTGTTTTAGTCTTAGCTCAAGCACACCTTATCACATTTGCAAACTGCTTGCCTATAATACACACACTCTGTATCCTTCCATTTGTGGCCTTTGGAGCTGGTGAACCCCATTCAAATCCCAGCTGTGCCACAATTGCCTATGATTGTGGTGCACATTAGTTATTGTGGAGATGTAAAAAAAGACTAATCTGTAACGCTCGCCTTTAACACTGCAAGTGAAAGCAGTATGGGAAGAACATTTACCTCACACAAAATGGATCTTGCATGTGAGGGCTTGTTTATTTACCTTTATTCCACCCTGAAACAAGGCTGCTTTTCAATTCCTTTGTTAGACAGATTTAAACAAACGTTGTGACTGTAAAAACACAGAATGTGTGGAAAGTTCACAGGAAGATGTTGCCTTTCACTTATTTTAGCTTATGGGCGTCCAACAAGCGACCTAGAGGGCAACATTTACATTCAGCTTAAAGTTTACCTTTATTCTACCTCAGACAATGCTGCATTTCATTTCTTAAGTTACACATCTTTAAACACAATGTGACTGCACCTCATCCAGAACCTAAGTTTTATTTTCAACTTTACTGTGCCCCAAAAATGAGCTTCAAGGATACACTTTACTGTGTTTTTAAAAACAAATTGCATTCATTATTAGCTCAAGCACCATTTGCTTAACAAAACTTGACAGCCCCCCCTGCAAAATACATGGGGCGGTCCATGCTCAGACCTTAGTACAGGGACCTACCATCCGTACACGGAGCGGGAGGGAGGACCCTTGGAGCCTAGGGGAGCACTTGCACCACGGCGGCTGCAGGGGCTATAGTTATGTCACTGTCAAGCACATGTTACTCAGGGAACTGCTAGCCTGTTATGCACACACTCCGTCCATCCAGTTTCCTCTGCGATAAGAAAATGTGCTTTCCACCTCTCTCCATTTACAATGTTAGGGGGGAAATTGCATTCATCCTTTTTACATACACACGTTAATTAATTTGCACCATAATAGAAATCATTTTCATCAATTTCAATTAAATTATTTCGTAAATTCCTTTCCACTAATCACAATGTGTATTTACTATCACCCCCTCCCCATTATTCACCTTACTACGACCTACCACTACCAATCTCATTCCCTACATCAAGCCTACCCAGTCCCCATAAAAAATGCAGTGTTCACTATATCATAATACTTTTTTAAGACAGCTGTTGTTCATGTTGCTTATTCCCTTCCATTTCACATTTTAATTTAGAGCTCATAGAATCTTACGCATCAATAAACAAACAAAGAAAAGCGCCTGCTCTATAGAAATTTAGACTAAAACTTTGACCATCCTGTACAACCATAGTGCTATACAACACAGCTAAAATAAACCAAACCAATAACTCTCACAGTGGTACGGCTAATAGGCTTTGCCAATGCTTGTTTGTAACTTATGATCTGTATGAGCTAGAAACATACTTTTGTTTTTGTTAAAATTTGGAGTTTATGCAGCAGATGTTTTATGGGGCAAGTGTAAAAAATCCATGATTATGCAGAACATGCCACATATGCAAAAACAAATAATTTCAGTGGATTTGGAAATAAGTAATAAATGCACCGTAAACGGGGCTCATCAACATAGATCTTATGAATTAGCTCTGGAGCTAAAGCTAGAGCTGGCTGTCGAGGAAATCGCACAAAGGTTCTGAAAATCTACTCAAACTGAGAATTAGCAGCAAAACAGCAGACCTCTCTACAGGGGCTTCCTCACACTTGAAGTGAGGTGGAAATCTGAGCTATGGTGCCCTCCACAGGGAGTAGAGAGCTCAGCACTTTCACCTCACTGGCTGACCTTGGGTTGTTTCAGATGAGGTGGAAGTGCTACTGAATGAACACTGTTGTTGGGACTATGGCTATTTTAACACTGTTTATTTCTATTTTAAGTACAGGAAGGATAAGTTACTTACCTGTAAATCCTAGTTCTCTTCCAGGGGTATCCTCATCAAAATATAAAATACACACGTATAAAGTATGAAATATGCACGAAAAATATATATATAGCATTTTTAGTAGACACATTTTTCATACTCAACCCATATATACATGTGTAAAACAGCAATGCAGGCTATAATCATAAACAGGCTAAAATGCTTTATTTCTATGGAGTTTTTTTTTTTTTTTTTTTAAATCTTTACAAAATTACTATAAGGGAATAAATATCTACCAAAGCCCCAAAACTGGGCTTAGGAAAATAAGCAGCAGTAATCATTAGAGAAAAAACTACATTGAAAAACAATGGAGCATTCTTAGCTAATAGGCTGCATGCAGGTTAACACAGGAGAACCATAAAAACTTTGGCACCGTGCCTTTAAGACCCTGAGCACCTCCAGTATCCCATCATGCCTCAGGGGTGAAGGAGAGGTGACAGTTGGTTCACAGTTAGAAAATACATAAACTAACCTTGTAGAGTAAATGTCAACTCGCTGTCCTATGCACCCCAATAGAAACATATGCAAATGGAGGTAAAAACAACTAGCTAGGATAATGAAATGATTTCTTAAATGTAGAAGTAGTTTTGCAGCTTAAAGAGTTTTCGGGATCCACATGCTGTGTATTATTCTGCCATTGAGTGCTTGGGTCTGGAAAGCTACGTTCTAGTCTTTTCCTTATTTTTCCCCCTCTTTGGGGCATTGTCGACCACCATTTGGTGCTTAGTCCGTCCTCTGTGTGACATCAGACGGCGCCCCAGAAGTTCCTGTGCGTGGCTTCTATCTTCAGATTCTTTTTTTCCCTTTTCCTCCTTTTGTTCTTTCTTTTCCCTTTTTCTTTCTTCTCTCCACCAGTTTGCCTTTTATCCCATTACCTGGGAGGTGGGTGGATCGCATGTGAATCCAGAAAACTCTTCAAGCTGCAAAACTACTTCTACAGTTAAGAAACCATTTCATTTTACAGCATTAATCCTTTTTTGGATTCACATGCTGTGCATTAGATTAAACAGCGGTATCCCCTCCTCTGGGCTGGCTGTAGTAAAATGTGGATGAGTTGGCAAATAGGTGTTGTAGTACCTTCTGTCCTACTTGTGCTTCCTTGTTCATTTGAATGTCCACACAGTAGTGTTTTGCAAAGGTGTGTGGCAATGCCCAGGTTGCTGAGGCGCAGAGCTCCTCGATAGGTACGTACGTTTGTAAGGTACACAAGTGTGGCGCCTTTCTTTATGGTTGAGTGCGCTCTGGATCTAGTAGTTAGCTGTTTTCCCACTTCTGCGTAGCAGATTTGGATGGTGGCAACAATTCATCTGGTGAAGGTTGCTTTGGCAAATGGCTCAAAATGCTTTTGTCTCCTGTAGGTAGTAGATTACGGCCCTTTGAACATCCAGAGTGTGGAAGGCTCTTTCTGCTTGTGTTTTTGGCTCCTGGAAGAAAGTGGGTAGCATTATGCTTTAATTAACGTGGAACTGCGTTACTGCCTTTGGTAAGAACTGAAGGTTAGTTCTGAGGACAACCTTGTCCTTGTGTATCTTTAAGTAAGGTTCCTGTACCGTTAGTGCTTGACGTTCGATGACTCTGCATGGCAATGTGATAGCTATTAGGAGGGCTGTCTTTAGGGAGAGTGACTTTAGATCTGATTTCTGCCTGGGTTCGAATAGTTCTGCCATCAATTGTGTTAACACTGTGCTCAGGTTCCACAACGGTGTTGGTGCTGATCTTGATCTTGCTGGTGCCAATCTTTTTTATCCTTCTAAGAATATCTTTACTATTGGGGATGTAAAAAACTGGATCCTGATGTGCCCGTAGTGTATGCCACTATTGCTGTCAGATGTATCCTTATTGAAGCATAGGTAAAGTCACTGTCTAGCAGGTGGGTGAGGTATATTAGTACTGTGTTCTTGTATGTCCATGAGTCCATGTTATTTTTGTCTCTGCACCAATGGATGTCTCTCTTCCACTTAAGTGTGTAGCATTTCCGTGTCCTGGCTTCCCTCAGGGTTTCCATCGTGCTTGGAGGGAGTTTTAGGTGTCCAAATTCTAAGTATTCTGGAACCGAGCTGCTAGGTTGAGTGCCGCTGGTTCTGGGTGATAGACTTCCCCGCGTTGCACACACAACACGCCGAAGCAGACATGGAGAGAGAAGTGGAAATCATGCCAGTCTTGCTCCTTGCCATATACCTCCACGGCCGTGACCACCAACGAAGACGACGACATAAGTACCGCAACCTACTAAATAAGGGAAGAAAGGGCACAGTTACATACCTACCCACTCCACCTTCCCGCAAAGCACCCACAACCCCTCACAACATCACAAGCCATACACACCTGAGCAAGAGGCCAAGACAAACTGCCGAAAGTACACACCCCCCACAATGAATTGATGAACCACGTATCCAGAGTGTGCCAACACCAACACTGGGCACACAAACTTTATTTGAAAAGTCACAGCAGATTGTCCAAATGAGGTCAATGGCTAGTCCAACACAAAAAGGCTGATGGGCCCAAATGGCCTGAACTTGACTCCCACATGCGCACATGGTACTCCACCATAAAAGGAGCAGCAAGGCACCTCAGGGAACAGGGGCAGGGGGTGGCGGGTGGGGCTTGTGTCTGGGAGAGGGGGGCTTGGGCTTACGTTTGGGAGATGGAGGGGGTTGGGTTTAGCCTTGGAAAGTGGGGGAGCGGGCTTGGACCTTGGGGTGGCAGATGGACCAGGGCCAGCATGGGGCTTTTTGCTCACTGGGGAAGGGGCACGGGAATGGAATGGCGGACAGGGCAAGGAGGTGGGCATGTTAAGGGACGAGACTGGGAGGGCCAGTGGGTTCGAAAAGGTCAACACGGGACAGGAAAAGTTTTTTAGGGGCAGTCAGGGTGGACATGGAGGAAGGTGTGGGAGTGGAGGTAGAGGGAGTGGTTGTACCAGGAGTAGGTGTGCTTGATGAGTATGCTGAGGTGTGGTGGATGTGGGGTGGGTGTCTGTTTAAGTGTCTTGGGAGGAGGGGGGGGTGGACACAGTGGGACGAGACAGGCTGCCAGTGGAAATGGATGTTGTTTGGGTTCAGTGAGATCTTCTGCCCCCCTGGACATCTCCAGTAGATCTCAGTACCAGGCCTGCCTTGCCCACTGTGGGGCTATGAGGATGATTTTGCTCCTTGAGTGTTGTCTTCTCCAGCACCCTGTGGTTTTGGGGAGTTGGGGGATAGGTGTATGCAAATTTCCCTGACCAATTCATTGAAAGGGCATTCCCCTTTGACTGGGGGTGTGGAAACCTGGAGGCGAAGTGTTGGCATTTTGCATTTGTTGCTGAGGCAAACAAGTCTATGATTGGTGTGCCCCAGGTGTTGAAAATCTTTTGGATGACTTCTCGCTTTAATTCCCACTCGTGTAAGCTGTTCTCTTTCCTGCTTAGTTTGTCTGCCACTGTGTTGAGTTCTGGTAGGTGAATCGTTTGGAGAGTTACTTGGTGCTTTATTGCCCAGTGCCAGATGTCCTGGGCCAACTTTGACAGGATGAAGGATTGTGTTCCCCCTTATTTGTTCAGGTATTACATGGTAGTTGTATTGTCAGAATGGTTATGCCTGTCAAGTATAACTGGAAGGCTTTGAGGGCTAGGAAGACTGTTTTGAGTTTTAGGTAGTTGATGCGTTTCACGACATCCGAGCTGTTCCACAGGTCCCGTACATTGAGAGGGCCGGTGTGAGCTCCCCAGCTCCTTTGTGATGCATATATGGTTATGGCCACAATTGGAGCTTGTGTCTTGAAATGCTCATGTTTGTTGTGTTCCACCATTGTATCTCCCTTTATACTTTTGTTGTGACAACCTGGATTGTGACCATTTGGTGCCGATCCATTCCTGGACGGGTCGCATGTGTAATCTTGCATTAGGGATCAGTAGTATGCATGAAGCCATCATGCCCATGAGCTTCATGGCAGTACTCACTGTCAGAGACTGACCGCTCTGGTAATAGGCAAGTTTGTTTCTCCATGGCTTCTACCCTTTTCTGGACTGGGTACGCCGTTGCCCTCCTGGAGTCCAGTGTGGCTCCAAGGAACACCTTTACCTGTTCTGGCTGAGGTGATGACTTCTTCTGGTTTATTGTAAACCCCAGGAGCTGTAACATGTGTATGACCTTTTGTAAATTTCTCCCGTGATCCTGCTCCCCCACACTCCCACCCCCACTATTATGTGTTGAGTGTCCTTGACCGGACAGTAACTTGTTTGAAGATCCCCCGCACCTGGGTGGAAGGGGGGGGGGGGGGGGGGTCTCCTTTCTCTTGCCCTTCTAAGAAATCGCTGTCTTGCTGGATGATGCCATTGTTGGTAAGGTTGCGGTTGTGTGGTTTGAAAGGAAGACCTCTGTTGCTGGCTTTGTTGCTACCCTGGATTAAAAGGCGTTCTGCTTGTGAGTCTCCTACCGAGGGTGCCCCTTTTATGTGTGCCCCTGAACTGTAGAGCACCCATTGCTCTTGTTGTTTCACTGTCCTATTTTATTTGCTACAGGGTGTCATCCACTGCCTGTCTGTGAAGGGCATGTTTATTACTGATGCCTGTACCTCAGGCTTGAATCCTGAGATCCTCAGCCAGGCGTGTCTCCAAGGGTGGTGCCTGTGCACATCTGTCTGCTGGCCATATCTGCCACATCTAGTGATAACTTTAGACATGTATTTGCAATGCC
Source organism: Pleurodeles waltl (assembly GCF_031143425.1). NCBI lineage: Eukaryota > Metazoa > Chordata > Amphibia > Caudata > Salamandridae > Pleurodeles > Pleurodeles waltl. Next base: position 694,038,532 of record NC_090447.1, read on the forward strand.
CTCTCCTTCCTGAATGATCGCCTTAGCTCTCTTCTTGTCCTCAGGAAGGTGTTGCATGAGGTCTATGATTTCCTGCTATTGCTGGTGTCCATAGCAGTTCATGAGGGCACTGGGGTTGGCTACCGTCCATTGTGTGGCAGCCTTCCTTTCTATTTTTCTTCCCACCAGGTCCAGCTTCTTACTCTCTTTATCAGGTGGTGGACCCTTGGAGGTGGGTGTGTTGTTTCTTTCCCTCACAGTGGTCACAATAATTGAGTCTGCGGGAACATTGCCCTTTATGTACTTAGCGTCCTGCATGGAGTGTTTGTATTTTTTCTCCACTCTGGGCGTAAGTGCCCTTGCATTAGCTAGTTCCCTAAAGGCCTCCTTGCCCTGATCCAGAATGCTGGGCAGCATTGGCAAGGCACGGTTTCTCTTTTGGGGTGGCAATAGTGTCTCTAGGAGGAAGCATGATCCCTCCTTCTCCTCTCCCAGCTATACCCCATAGGTGTCTGCAGCCTTTTCACCAGGCTGTTGTACATGGCCAGTCATCTGGTGGAGATTGCCTCAATGGGTAGTTATCTATACCCTCTTCAGGTGAATCGACGTCAAGACCTTTCATGTGTCCTCAAAATGGCTGGAATTGTCGAAGTCTTGAGCATACTCGTGTTTGTCTGCCTCAAAGAACTCTTCCTGTTCTTCCTCCTGTGGTTCAGGGTTGCTGGTGCCTCCAGCACCGATTCGGCCTCCTCCACGACCAGAGTTATTGGGGGTTTCGCTGGGATGCAGAATATTTTCAAGGAATCGTCAAATTCCTTTCTTCTCTGGATGAGAGCGGCCATTTCTGCATCAAACTTTTTCTCATTTCTTTCAAGGTCTTGTGCCCGTAGGTCTGCCTCGTCCGAAGTCGAAGATTTCCTTTTGGGGGCTGTGCATTCCAGCGTCTTTGATGCTCTGGCCTTGTCCCTCGCTCCCTCGCTTTCAGGGTCTTTCGTTGGTTCTTTCGACGATGCCTTCTGGCCTTCCTTCGGGATCCGCTCGGCTCTTTCGGTTTTTGCTGACCTTCAATCACTACTGTTTTCAGTGCCAATGGTGCCCTTGCTGTTTTGTCTGAGGACTTCAGGTCCGAGTCTTTCGGCGGTCTTACCTTCTTTTTAGCGTCCTTCGACCCCTTCTTTTGCGGGACTTTATCCGTTGCCGGCCTAAATATTTCGATGTCTGAGTCTCCCCCTCTCACTGTTTCGTCCTCCTCCACATTCTTCTCATCGTCGCTTGAGAGGCCTAGGTGCCGGAGTGCCTCTTGCTTCTGGGACATAGTGTAGTGTTCCAATCTTTGCCTGCATCATAGCTTTAGAGTTTCTGGCACAAATTCTGCGCAGGCCTCTCTGTCCTCGTTCCTGTGGTCTTTAGCCAGGCAAAGGTCGCAGACCTTGTAGGGGTCCCTTTTTGCGAACTTGTCGCAGCACTTTGGGAAAAACCTAAAAGGGGTATTTTCCATGGCCCTTACTTGCCACCTCTGTCTTCATTCTCCCCAGTGGTGGAACAGATTCCCTCCTCTGGTGACCCCCGACTGGGTCCATGGGTGTTTTTCTGCAGTGTCCCCCGATGAAGCATGAGGCTGATTCTTGATGGTGTCCCCTTGATGTTGTGCACCGAGGTCTCTTCTCCTCTCGTTGTCTCCTTTGATGTAGTCTTCCAATTTTCCTTCTTTTCTAGAAAAAAAAAATCTTTTTAAAAATTAGGTATTTAAAAACATTTTCAGAGCTCCGCCGTAGTGCTTCCAGACCCAATGGAGGAAAAAAGAATCTGAAGATGGAAGCCACTCACAGGAGCTTCCGGGGTACCATCTTGTGTCACACAGAGGACGGACTAAGCACCAAATGGTGGCCGAGGACGTCCCAAAGGGGGAAAAAAAAAAAAGGAAAAGACTAGAACACAACTTTCCGGACCCAACTACTAGATGGTGGAATAATGCACAGCATGTGAATCCAGAAAATAATTGATGCTGCAAAACCAATGAGTACAATGTTCCTTTACTGAGACAGCAGCTTCCTACCTACATCTTGCCATGTAGTGGCAGCTGCTTCAGAACACCAGGTCTTAGAACAGAGGATTGTAAGGAAATCTTTACACTTCAGAGTTTTTCTGGCAGCAACAATTGGGTTTGGGGTGGCGGGGGAGTGGAGTGGCGGGGGGTTGTTGAGTGATACTTACAACCACTATTATAAAGCAATTCTCATTAGATGCAGAATTAACTAAATTAAATTACATGTAATATTTACTTATAAGTTATAACATATTAACTGATGGCCATAAACAGATGAAAATAGTAGTAATGATTTTGTAGTGAAAAACAGTTTACATAGTACAGGAGCAGATTTTTTGGGGGTAGACTATGTGAATATTGAATCCTTTCTGAAATCTCAATCTAAGTAATACCTTCAAAAAGTATGAATAAACTTTCATATGGCAATCTGGAAATTTCTAATATGGGTACTGTGACAGGAAACCCAAAATACTTTCAACATGGCAGCCCCAGAACAAAGGAAGTCAAAGGAACTCCAGAAGGACAAGAGATAGGAGGAAAGGATATCATGGATGTCACGGAGACTTCTGGAAAGCCACTGGAATTGGAGGAGTCCCCCCATAGAGAAGGAAGCCGGGAGAGTGGACAGCCATTCAGCATAACATAGGGAACTTCCGCAAGAAGAGGTACGGTCAGGGTAAGAGTAGGACAGAGGAACTGCCAGGATTCAGAGGAACATGACAGATGAGATCCAGGACAGGACCAGGAGTCGAGGAATTGTGGACTATGTAAGAGGCTGGCTCAGTTTATGGTGTACACCTATGGTGTTGGCACCCTAGACAACCCTTAGTGATAGTGAATAGGTGTCCAGATAGCAGAAGCTCTCTAGGGGTAGCTAGGGAAGGCAGTTAAAGCTTATCTTATCCAGGAGGAATATAAAGCACTTGCAATACCACACTAGTCAGACAGTAACTCACTCACAAGAAATAACCACACAAGTGTTGCGAAAATAAAGGATACTTTATTACAGCACTACTATACCAACATTGGTATATAACCCTTTGGAGATATTACATACATTATACACATAAAATAACCATCAGAAATAGCACAGAAATATACAGGGCGTTGGGGAGGGTCAAACCATATACTAAAAAAGTAGAATGTGAAAGTGTGACTTTAGCCAAGGTAAGTGTGGTGGTTACCTAGGGGCTGGGGGCAGTTAGGAACACCAGAGGTAAGTACAGTAGATGACCCCAAACTAGGAGTAAGTCAGTTACCCACCCAGTTGTCCCACAGACTAAGACAGAGTAGTGGTTGGAGTTTGTGGGATTCAGGACCCTTCCCAGTGAACCCCCCAAAAAAGCAACAGGCAAGAGGATGGATGGAGAGTGCCCCCTCACCAAGATACCCAGAAGACAGTAGTATCTACACCAGGATCCCGGATGCAGAGGGAGGACGGGACTTTCTCTGCAGACAGTGGATGCCTCAGATTGTCCAGCTGCTGTCACGACCTGTAGATCAGGCTGGTGGAACCCAGGGATGGATTCCGGACATGGATCTGCAAAGGAAGGTCACGGAGTTCAACATCCCCGAGATGCCTAGTTGGAGCAGGTGGCAATGCCCACCCTCCTGAAGGTGAAGTTCCCACAAGTCGGTGGAGGAAGGAGTCCAGCTTTGGGGTCCAGGAGCTGCAGAAGGTTCCTGGAGTCACCTAAGAGCTGTCCTTCAACGGTCGCCGGATTGCAAGAGGGTCAATGACCAGCCAGGTCACCAACAAGCATTGGCAAATGGAAACAGGAGCTGAACACAAGTTTGCAAAGTTTTGGGGCCCAGCAAGGCCCAAGAGACACTACCTAGGAGGGGGAGTATGGGCTGGTACTCAGCACACAGGAAAGGCCAACAAAAGTCAATGGAGCCCCCACGAGTGACCCACAGGCAACTGACACAGGGAGGCAGAAGGAGGCCTGACCAGCATGACAAAACAGAAGTCCCACGTCACAGGAGCTGCAGGACAGGGGCTGATCTTCGGACTGCAGAGTGATGAAGGCCAGAGCTTCACGGTGCCTGAAGATCTCCTGGAGGAAGAGTCAAGCCTTGGCAAGTGCAACTGTCACGGTGCGCAGGGGTGCCACTACAGTGGCAGAAGCAAGGACCCACAGTCTCCCAAGTTGGGTAGAAGACAAGCAGGACCCAGAGGAGGCCACAGACTCACCACCTTTGAAGAAGGAACTTCAGATGTCCAGGAACAGCAGACCCCACTAACCAGTCAACGTCTTGAGGTGCCTGGGGATAAAGGGGAGTGACTCCTTTACTCTAAGGGAAATTCCTTTGTGTTTCCTGGTGCAAACCCTGGAGTATGCACAGCCTTGGCCATTGTGGAATTCTTGCAGGATTCGGAGAAACATTGTTGCAATGGGAGCCTTCCCACCAGAAGCAGACTTGTTCAATTCCAACAAAGACCAGCAGCGGTTCCAGGGGCAGATGTCTTGCAGAGAGTTCCTTGTAGAATCTTGCTTGACAAATCTAAGGACCCACCCGAGGGGGAACCCTTAAGTAACCCTAAAAGGGGGTTGGTCACTCTCTGCAGTGACCCACCTATTAGGTGATCAGGCACGTCATCTACCTGGCCTAACCAGTCCGATGCTCCCAGTGGCCTCTGCACATTTTATTTCCAAGATGGCAGAATTAAGTGGCCACTTGGCAGAGCTGTGTGCACCTCCCTAGGAAAGGAGCTGGACAGGAGGGTGGTCACTCCCCTGTCTTTTGTGTAGTTTTGCGCCAGAGCAGGAACGAGGGGTTCTTGAACTGGAGCAAATCAGATTATGCAGGGAGGGCACGAAATGTGCCCTTCAAAGCAGTCTGGTGATGCTCAGAGGCCACCCAACCCCAGCCTTTAGATACCTAATACACAGGGACAGGGGGTCACACCTCTCCCTTACAGTACATCCTTTGTTCTGCTCCTCCGGCATGAGCCTGGCTCACCAGCAGGAGGACAGAACCGTGTCTGGGGTCAGCAGAAGCATGTGCTGGCACCTGAACCCCGTAAAGCTGTACAGGCAGAACTGGAGGATCTCCTAGGAAGCCCCCAGAGTTCAAGGTATCAGGTAAGTAACACTGGTATTGGAGTAGCTGCATCATTCCAACATGTTTGATAGCAGACATGCCTAGGTTCGGAGTAGCCATTATGTAGTTGGACCACTCGTGTTGACCAGTGTCCACTACATACCTTAAGATGGCTTCCCCACACTTACAGAATTGGTCTGGGGTCTGTAGGGGTACCCGGTGCATGCAGGGTTATCCTCACACTTAGAGGCATGCACCCTGCCCTTGGGCTGAAGGGCCTACCAGAGGGTTGACTTATAATGCAGTACAATGGCAGGCCTGGAGTCACAGATTGCATGGGCTCCCATGGGTGGCATAATACGTGCTGCAGCCCATGGGGGACCCCTGGTGTACCAATGCCCTAGGTACCATATACTAGGGACAGGTATGCCAAATGTGAGTGTGAAAGGTTACCAACAACTAAATTTAGGGGACAGAGCACAGTCACTGGGGTCCTGGTTAGCTGGATCCCAGTGAACTACAGTCCAAAACATACTAACACCAGGTAAAAAAGTGGGGGGGTACAACCAGAACCCAGCTTACTACAGAACAGAGCTGCGGCAACTAAAGAGGAACAAGATCCTTTCTGGAGAAGAGGCGACTACTTAAGGTAGGCCTCAAAAGGAGGCACAAGCCAGAAAACTTGCCAAGGTTCCTGGACTATTTTTATGTCCACAGTATGTAAAATTATTTCCGTTGGCAACAACTGGTTTAAAAAAAAATAAACTTTGTTAAATAGAAATTTGAAACTACCTTTGGAAGTAAAGAAGGGTGAGTTTTCATAATTACTTTATTGGGATAAAAAGAAGATACAATGTTCTTGGGAACAAAGGGCTCAGATATCACTAACCTGATGATTTGAACTGATGGTGACTAAAAAGGGGGTGTTCCACAGTAGATGCTGCAAGCGTATCAGGATGCAAAGTTTTACCACTTTGGGCTGTTCTGAATTGTGAATAGGTCTGGGAAAAGAGTTCCCCACCTTTGGACCACCTTTTCTACTATGTGCATAGTTCACTTTCGTTTGAGGTATTGGTCTGGCCCGGTTAGCCTGTCTGCTTGGTGTTGAATATCCACTTATTGGGGGTGATAGTCCTCCATTCCCTGAGGAATCCTCTGTCTCTGTACCCTACAACTGTTAATTGTATGGGGTCCTCTTCCCCCAGCCCTCCCTCAAAAGGGCTGCCTTGGTGTGCTGCGGTACCTCCATTGTATCAGGGTGCCTAGGCTTGATGACTGAATTTGAATGTGAATGGGGTGTTACTGGTTGTAAGCCTCCTCTTGCGGGTATCTTTTTCCTTGTGGTGTGTGCCTATCAATGGTTCCCTGAATTGAAGGGTTCCCATAGACCAGACAATGTAATTTCCCTTTTTTATTGTCTAGAGGAATCTTCAACCGCTGAACCAAAGAGGCTTTCCCCAAAGAGCAGCATGTTCACTACTGCCATCCTGTACCTCCTGCTTAAAGCTGGAAATTCACAGGCCCACATGCCTCCCGAGCATGATCTCAGTATGGAGCTGTCTGTCGTCAAGGGCCGATTTTAGGCAGGTGATAGTTTTGAGCTCCTAAATGATGCTTCTGGCTCTCCTTTGTTTAGAGAGGCATTGCATGATGCCCTCCATCTCTTACCACTGTAGGTTATGTACTTGTTAAGGATGAAGGCACTAGAGTTGGCGATCCTCCATTAAACAACCCAAAAACATCTTCCTGCCCACCATTTCCATCTGCTTGCACTCTTGGTTGTGGCCATTATTGCTAGAATGTTTGCCCTCTTCTGTGCAATGGGGACAATGCATGAGTATGCGCTTACACTGGCCTGATGTACACAAGTTTCTGAGTAGAGTATCTGTGGCATGATTTATAGTTTGACGGAGAGGGTACTCCATCAAATGCATCAGTCATGTAAATAGGAAGGAGGATTATGGCACCACAAACAGAAATGGTTCACCTTAGGAGCATACATCACTGTTGTACTAGGTTTCTTTGCTTCTTAATAAAAATAGCCATATAGTCTTTAAGCAGATGTAAAAGTCCTTATTGAATGCATTCAGGAGCCTTTCCCTGGCTGTGTGAAGCGAGTTATATAGGCTCACTATTTGGTGTTTGCTGATATTCCGAACACGTGTATTTCCAGAACACCCCACTGAGTAAAAACGTCCCTAAGAACATCATTTAAAACTCACTAATGGTTTCTTCGTACATTCTGCTGAGAGCACCCACATGACTGATCTGTGCTTCTGTGAGATGGATCGTCTGGATGGTGAAACCCTCAGGAATAAACCACTTTTAAAGCTCTTAAGCTTCTCTTTAGAAAAATTCTAGATCCAGTTCTCCCACTTTTGGGGGTAAGACATTGTGGTTGTGTTGTCCATTTCAATTACAATTTTGCCTGTTGTCAAAGTAAGCAAGGAAGAATTGAAGGGCTAGATGAACCGCCCTGAGCTCTAATAGGTTGATAATGTGTCTCTGCTGAGACCCGATAAGCTGTACTTAGATTGTTGAAATGCGCTCCCCAGCTAACCAACGATAAATCTGTGACTATTGAGTTATGGGAGGATTTTTACCTCTCCTGTCCCACTACTTTCAGTGTTTGTAGGAAGTTGGCTATGTATATACTATCTCAAAGTGAAAGGTAGTGTGCACAGAGACCAAGGGTTCCCCTTAGAGGTTGATAGTGGCAAAATTAGATAATACTAATGCTCTATTTTGTGGTAGTGTAGTCGAGCAGTAGGCTTATCAGAGGGTAATGTTAAGCATTTGTTGTACACACACAGGCAATAAATGAGAACACACACTCAAAGACTTAACTCCAGGCCAATAGGTTTTTTTATATAGAAAAATATTATTTTCTTAATTTATTTTAGAACCACAAGATTCAAAAATCAGGAAAGTACATAATCTGTAAGGGAATTGGCATAGGTCAATATGGAACTTCGAATTAAAACAGTAATGTACACAGTTTTGGCAAAAATGGCAATAAGCTATTTTCAAAGTGGGGACACTTCAAAAATCAACAGTTCCTGGGGAGTTAAGCATTGGTTAGTTTCTCAGGTAAGTAAAGCACTTACAAGTTCAGTTTCGGGGGCGTAGGCAGCCCACCGTTGGGGGTTCAAGTTAACCCCAAACACCCAGCAACACAGGGCCGGTCAGGTGCAGAGGTCAAAGTAGGGCTCAAATACCATAGGCGCCTATGGAGACTAGGGGTGCTCTGGTTCCAGTCTGTTAGCAGGTAAGTACCTGCGTCCTCGGGGAGCAGACGAGGGGGGTATTGTAGAGCACTGGGTGGGGGGGTAACAAACAGGCACACAAAATACACCCTCAGCAGCACAGGGGTGGCCGGGTGCAGTGTGTGAAGTAGGTGTCGGGATTCAGACAGAAATCAATGGAGAGACCTGGGGGTCACTCTGGCGATGCAGGCAGGGTACAGGGGGGCTTCTCTGGCCAGCCACCAACTGGGCACGGATGAGGGACGCCTGCTGGTCACACTGGCACCGGTAGTTGGTTGCTCTCAGGCCTTGGGGCTGCGGGTGCAGTGTTTCTTCCAGGCGTCGGGTTCCTTTGGTACAGGGCAGTCACGGTCAGGGGGAGCTTCTGGATCCTCTCTGCAGGCGTCGATGTGGGGATGCAGGGAGGTCGGCTCAGGGTGTCCACGTCATTAGAGTCACCTTGGGGTCCTCTCTGCAGTGTTGGTTCTTCTACACATGAGCCGGGGGCGTCGGGTGCAGAGTGTTGGAGACTCTTGCTTCCGGAGTGAGGCTGGAGTCCCTTTAAAGATGGTTTCTTCTTGGTTTCTAGGACAGAGCCGCTGTCCACTGGAGTTTCTTGGTCCTTTGGGGGCAGGTCAGTCCTCTGAATCCTCAGAGGTCGCTGGTCCCGCTGGATGCGTTGCGGTGCAGGTTATTTGAGTCTGGAGACAGGCTGGTAGGGCTGGGGCCAAGTCAGTTGTCATCTCCGTAGTCTCTGCTGGGCTTTCAGGTCAGCAGTCCTTCTTGTTTCAGGTTGCAGGAATCTGATTTCCTGGGTTCGAGGTCGCCCCGAAATACTCAATTTGGGGGGTGTTTAGGTCTGGGGGCAGTAGCCAATAGCTACTGTCCTTGAGGGTGGCTACACCCTCTTTGTGCCTCCTCCCTGTGGGGAGGGGGGCACATCCCTATTGTGGGGGAATCCTCCAAAACAAGATGCAGGATTTCCTAAGGCAGAGGTCACATCAGCTCAGGACACCTTAGGGGCTGTCCTGACTGAAGGGTGACTCCTCCTTGTTTTTCTCATTATCTCCTCCGGACTTGCTGTCAAAGTGGAGGCTGTGTCCGGAGGGGTGGACATCTCCACTAGCTGGAGTGCTCTGGGGCGCTGTAACACCAGGCTTGGTTTAAAGGCTCACCGCCAGGTGTTACAGTTCCTGCAGGGGGAGGTGTGAAGCACCTCCACCCAGTATAGGCTTTGTTCCTGGCCACAGAGTGACAAAGGCACTCACCCCATGTGGCCAGAAACCTGTCTGGATGTGGCAGGCTGGCAGAAAATGGTCAGCCTAGCACTATTAGCTAGACTGGTATACAAGGGGCATCTCTAAGATGCCCTTTGTGTGCATTTCTCAATAAATCCCACACTGGCATAAGTTTGGATTTATTGTGCTGAGAAGTTGGATACCAAACTTCCCAGATTTCAGTGTAGCCATTATGGAACTGTGGAGTTCATGTTTGACAAACTCCCAGACCATATACTCTTTATTGCTACCCTGCACTTACAATGTCTTAGAATTGGCTTAGACACTGTAGGGGCATAGTGCTCATGCAACTATGCCCTCACCTGTGGTATAGTGCACTCTGCCTTAGGGCTGTAAGGCCTGCTAGAGGGGTGACTTGCCTATGCCACAGGCAGTGGGTTGTGGGCATGGCATTCTGAGGGGAATGCCATGTCGACGTAGTCTTTTTCTCCCCACCAGCACACACCAGCTGTGAGGCAGTGTGCATGTGCTGAATGAGGGGTCCCCAGGGTGGCATAATACATGCTGCAGCCCTTAGAGACCTTCCCTGGCTACAAGGCCCTTGGTATCAGGGGTACCACTTACAAGGGACTTATCTGTGTGCCAGGGCTGTGCCAATTGTGGAGACAAAGGTACAGTTTAGGGGAAGAACACTGGTGCTGGGGCCTGGTTAGCAGGGTCCCAGCTCACTTTCAATGACAACTAGCATCAACAAAAGGCAAAAAGTTAGAGGGTAACCATGCCATCAGAGACATTCTCCTACAGTGTTTCTCCCCTGGACTGTATCCTCAATATTTCACCAGCATGAAGACTGAAAAGCAGCAAGCCTGTTAAGTGAAGATTCAGAATCTTTATTTGTGATCAGGTTTTAAGGCCTCAACCAAGAGATTCTTTGCAGTGTTCGCACGTGACCACCACTGGGTGCAGCCACATGTGCTAAGCACAGAGAGGCACTTATTATATAGTTAGACAGCAAAGTTCATCACCTTGTGAATGCCCCCAGATTAGAACCACAGACTTTTCTCAGCATAGCTCCAGTGCACCGGCAGGTGGAGTTGTGCTTACCCTCAACTCAGAAGTGACGATCAAGTCCCTGCACAATGATGTCAGTCTCCTTCTTGACTCTGTCCACACCTCGACACGGTGCTTGGTGACTCATTGGATATGACACTGTGCACATCTCGAAAGTGGGATATTTTTAAGTGGCATTACATGAGGTTTGGGTGGAACATAAGGACCAGGCCTTTTAAGGATACACATCACAAAAGGACTGACAAGTAACCTTTAACTGGGCCCACAGCAAGTTCTTGCTGGGTTAAAACAGCACAAAAAGCAGAACATGCGACAACCTGGCTTGTAAAGGGTCCATGAGGGAGGAAATTACACCAGGCCACAAACTTGTTCCAGGGTCCAGAGTAAACAGATTTTGTAGCTATAAAAGACATCAACTACTTCAAGAGGGAGGCTGAAGACAATCAACTGTCACTTCTCAATCATCACATATGGAGGTGTAGATTGAGCAGGCAGGGTGCCATGCGCTGAGAGAAGCTCCTCAAAGCAGCATCATGATCGAAGGACAGATGCCAGTGGCCAGAAGTCCCACATACCACCCTCTTCTAGCTCAATTTGAAGCCATTAGGATGACTTGGGCCTGGTCATTCCTGATCTTCTACAGCACTTAAGGCAGGAAAGGCAGTGGTAAGAAGGTATGCAGGAGTCCTGTGTCCCATTATAGGCTGAATGAGTTTCCGAGAGCCTTTTTAAGAAATCCAATGAATAAAACTGTTGACACTGCGTGTTCTCAGGTAGGTGAAGACTCGTATCCCCCACCTCCAAAGATATGCTGCACCCCACCACTGGTTTCATAAACACCAGAGGGGCACTGGCGAGCACAGAAAACTGAAATGCTCCTTGTCCACCCTAAACAACAGGTAACACCTGTCAGACTGGAGGATCAGGAATGTAAAATAGGCCAGGTCCAGTGCTTGTCTAAAATAAGAAGGCGGCTGCTTCAGCACCAGAAAATAATGGGAGTAACAGCCAGTGCCTATTTCTAATGCCGGGTTTCTTTCTGTGGCTCCTCTGTCCAAAAGAGCCTTGACATCCTGCTGCAAAATGGTCCTTTATCAGCCGCTCTGATGAAATTGGAATCAGTGGCAGGTCTGAAAGGAATGAAAGCGCATAACTGTGCTGAAACATTTGAAACACCCACCCGTCAGATGTGATGATCTGGTCCCTGGGAAGTTATAACTTATGCTGCCTTGTAGAGGAAGGCCATGTGCCGCAGAGGGCAAGCTAAAGCAGTTTGATGGCGGTAGTGGGGTGGGGTGGTTAGCATACTGATAAGTGCATTACCACAGAGGGCCTAGGCAATGGCAGCCAGATCTCTGACTCCAGCCTCTAAAAGATGTGGTGGGTCTGTTGCTCTAGAGGTGTATCTTGCCACCCTCTTTGCACCCAGGCCCATCTGAAGCCTCGGAAGGGGCAAAACCGTTTGGAAATCTGCTACACAAGGGAAGCACAGTGTGCTCCAGGGCTGAGTCTGCCTTATCCCAGAAGAAATGTGTGCCATCAAATGGCATGTCCATTATTGACACCTGAACATCAGTCATGAAGCCCATGATTCATAGATGTATGGTTCCAAAGCACCACACTGGTACCAACTACACTGCCCAAGAAGTCAGTGGTGTCTAGCCCAGAGTGAATGACCGCCTTTGCTGTGTTCTGACCATCTTGGATAATCTGTGCAAGGTTTGGCACAGAATTATTTTGGGACTTCTGGCATTTATGAGCAGAAAGCAAGGCTAGCTGAGGAGAGCATCCTCTTCCTGAATGCCCTCATACATTTTAGTTACTTATTGAGAGGAATAGTAGGGAATCAGATGGGGTGCTTCATAAGGAAAGGAGAATCACCAGAGGCAAGACTACATTCTGGCAACATGTCTGCTGATTGGTGGCCAAAAGCCAGATTTGGCCAAGGTAACCATCACTGTGTACATCAGGGCTTCATTAAAAAGGAGAAGTGGTACTGTGGAAGTCTGCCCAGATTATAAGACTTTGGTCAGGCCATTAGCCTTTACTTACAGAGACAGAAATTGCAGGTTTACAACTTCAGAAGCTGCTTGATCACCACAGCAAAAGAAGCTGATTCCTTCTTGGAGAGGACAGGGTAAGCGTTCAACTTGAGGAGATGAGGGAGGGTCATACTTTGACTTCTTAAGTTTTGTTTTTGATTTGGACTTACCGATGATGTGGAGTGTGAAAAGAACCTCTTGCGGGATCGGCCTAGAGAATGGGAATGGGTCCACATTATGAACTTCTTCTTAGGTCAGCTTTTACACGCCTTACGAAGGTGTTCAGCGACACGGAGCTTGGCTTAGCCGGCATGGATCACCTTAGGATTCATGCGGCACAGTCTCCACAAGACTGAATCATGTTAGGACTGTAGGCACAAGAAACATACCTGGCGAGGCTCGGTCACAGATACCTGCTTGTGAGAGTCCCTACAAGGTTTAAACCATATATTCTTTGGAGAGGTCATAATCCATTGCACATGGAGAGCAAAACTGACAAAAACTAGCCATCAAGAGGAGAGGAAGTTAAGGGCTAAAGCTCTGGATCCTTGTTCGAAGGTGCAGAAAGAAAGGAACAGACGTCAACACACAGGGTGGCACGTAGATCTGGGGTGCCCATGCAGAGCCACACAATGCCACTTCCTCTTGTGCAGGAGCAATCTCTGAATTCAGTCAAGAGCCTGGGGGTATTCACAAGGTGAGGGATCGGCAGTTAGAATTTGCATTCAGAAATAATGGCCTAATAAAATTTATCTGTTTTTAGAAATGTTGCAGAAGTTTCACATATATTACACACTTAAGTGTCCACGCACTTGCTGCGCTCTCAAGTGACACTGGGGTTTCCAGAAACAATACATGCCTTTTCCTCAACCCTGAAACAATTACACTGTCCAGTTTAGGGTCTGTAAGGAGGTAAGACGACTCTGTTTTAGTACCTTCTAGTATTTTAAAAGAGAAGGTGATGCTGCCTTTTTGGTTGCTGACACAAGAAACTTTTCTTATGTAGTCTGGAAGACTGGAACTAGTGACAGTAAAGGTCTGCACTGTGCTCACTTCTAATGGTCTCCATAATAACCAAAGCTGTAATCTGTGGTACTTGTAGGGAAATATTCAGTTTTGCTGCTCTACTTGCCAATAGCTCCTTTAAAGTGTTATTACTGTCTATTGGTGTTATTCTAGATGAATAGTTAAAAGGTGAGATATGAGTAAAGGGCGTAGAAGTATGAGAATAGGTACCAGTATCAGAATATTGTGGCAGAGAAGGAGATAGTGTTTCCTTCTTCTGAGGAAAATGACCTTGTGATATGTTTTAAAGAAAGGACCTTTGGAGGGGAGAAAGTCTTAGACATGGTGGCCCCTGTGGTCCATGTGGAGAAGGGACAATGTCATTGAGAACCTCAACAGCCCTAGATGTCAAGTGAGCTGAAAAAGGAGTTTGAAGAAGACCATCTATAGGTCTGATGGTGATCAAGGTCTTTGGATGGGCTGATGAACCTGAAGGAAAGCTTGGGCAGAGTTCTCACCATTGATGTTGAGTATCAGCAAGTGCCTCATGGTGATCAATGTCTCTTTGATTCTAATTGCATCCTCAACCTCGAGTGAGGAGTTCCTTTCGAAGCCATAAATGTCTTTTTTTGATGAAGAGAACCTAGGAAGTGCACAATCTTTGAAATTTTCTTTAATGGTGTCCTCAACGTTGACCAGGCATAATACTAAAACCAGAGTGGTGGTGCTTTTTGTGCCACCTTCCATCTACTGAGCTCTCACTCCAGAGGCCAATAGGGAGCTGAAAGTGCACATTCACTGATGGTTCTTTTGCACTTCTGTGGTCCTTGATCTTTTGCCTCTTCAGGTCATCCTCTATCCTTTCAAGTGGATACAGTCCATGATTTTGGGCAAAAAGGACATTCCTGCACAGTGTGGGAGTACAGAAGCAAACCACAAAAAGGTGTGTGAGGATCATCGCCTGCAATCGCTATCATTCTGCAACAGGACGGTCAAATGACAAACAGAGAAGGCATGAGGAAGCAGTCTAGTGAAGTTAAGTTATTAAAAAAAGAAAAAGCCTAATTTTGATAGACCCAGCCTCAGATAGGGTTCAGTGCATGTTATACATTTAAATTTAGAAGATGTTTACCATTTTATTGTAGTTTCTATATGAACGGTGAAGAAGTGTTCCAGGACACCACACATTATTGGTACAATTTTAATGCTCATGAGCGAATGTTTATGACTATAAATGAAGATTCTTTGATGACCAAGCATGATAACAGAACAGTGAGACAAGTGTTTGCTACACATGCATAAGGAACCCCTCACTTCATTCAACATACTCAGTATTTCACAAGGCAACATCTTTACTTAACTCCAGAACACAGGTTTAAATTTGGTCATACAACCCCTGGAGCATATACTGCAATAAAAACAGGGAACACTGGTATAAATGCTCTATGACTGAAGTCACATCTACACTGGCAGAAAATAATAATCAAAAGACATTTCTATCAGATGCTACAGACCACACCCATGACCTAAACCCCACTGTAAAAAGGAATTAGGTATTTTATGAAAACAAACTAGTTAATAACAGATGGAAGAGAAACCGCTCTTCAGCTTAATGAAACACCATTTGAGACTCCTATATGGTAGGGTTTAAGTAAGAAGAACAATTAAATGCAGCAACGCAGTGATAAATAATGGTAAAGACACTGGTGGTATGTCCTGACCTATCCCAAATTGTTAATTCTTAAGGGTTAAAATATTGGGGGAGAAATGTAGCAGACAGTACCATGAATCAGAAGAATATTAAAATCCCCTTTCTGTCATAATGTTCCTTCCTTTATTGTATACGAGGTGGGCTGTAAGATAATTGCAGATGATCACAATTGTATTTACAATATAAGGCATTTTTTAGGAGAGGTTTCACAATTATGGAAATTTAAAATCTGAACTATGACATAGCTAGGCTTCAACTTGACTAACTCTGAACTTGGACGTGAACCTTGAGAAGCTAGGCTATTTCTGTGGCTTTAGATTCATCCCATCGTACAGTTAATTTTCTTCTTCCTTCCTTTTTTTCTCTATTCTTCTTTGGCCATTCTATTCAACCAGTTAATGGCATTGAGCACATTGCAAAGACAAAATAAAAAAAAAGTATCAACTATTCTAACATTGTCAACGTATGGTACGAAATACTTGTATTGGCACATCTTTCTTAGGTGTGGACTATTCATAAAGGAAACAGTAAGTCAGCAGTGATGAACTACACATTCACATGTATTATTGAAGAGGGAAAGTGTGGCTTTATTTTAGGTCCCTTGAATAGTTACATGTAGATATTTTAGAGTTTAAAGCTGAACATTCAGATTCCTCAAACTTCAAAAGAATTAAATGCCAACAAAAATTAAATAACAGGCAAAATGTCCCAAGCGCTATATGCTGTTGGCAGTACAGTAGACATGATACACTATGTACAAGAAAGAAAAATTATATAAACATAACTCCAGCCTATAATTTACTTTTTCTCTTCTAAAAATGCATTTGCTGTGTTGCTGAATTCAGCACCATATATATATGAATAATGTGCAGTTATCATCTGACAGGATAAAATTAAGTGACATGCACTTAAATATTCAGTTATCCTGTTAAAAAGTAGCACTTTATCATTCTATTAAAATGAGACCATCACAACAAACTATTTCACTTCTCACCTATGTCTTCACCTGGATCAGCTTTGAATATGTAGACTTTGATGACTTCAGAACAATCATCTATCTTTGAAGGATCATCCTCGGATTCCATTATTTCAGCAGAACCATCTTGATCAATTTTATCTGCATCATCCACTATAAAAACAAATATATTATTAATTCAATCATACGTTTAGAAGCAGTATTTCATTAATTACCAATTAAAAATATGTTTTTCTAAGCATCATTCATTGTAAACACATCATAAAGCACAGTGGCCACTGGCATGAATGCTGTTAAAGGTAACCATAGTAAAGAAGTACAAACATGCTGCCTAGAGTCCTACCCTAAGAACTTGCTATATGTGCCCCATTCCTTAATTTGACAAACGCAGGCCACAAGAATACATTTTGACTAAGCTGGAATTGTGGGATTGGAGGGAGTTTAAAGAAAGGAGTATCGAGGTTACAACAAGAGGCAAGTTAACTGGTAATCCACTGTTTCTGGTGAACAACTATAAGTGGCAAGTCCATTAAAAAAGAGTGATCCCAATAGTTACATGTCAATATCAGTCCTGAATGTGAATGGGAAGATTTTTTTTTTACAGACGAAGTCAGAGGATACAATAAGGGACTCCCATCAGATAGTCCTGAAGAAGACCCATTGTAGAGCAGTGATTTGGCCCAGGATATTAAGGGGTCGAAACGTCGACGTATGTGTTTCAGTTCGGATTGGTTTCTGCATAGGATATTAAAGAAGGACATAAAGAAAAGATTTATATTCTTTGATGATTTGGAATGCAGTAAAAAATGCAGTAAAAAAGAACCAACCGACTTTTTTAATTTTTATACAGTTTCTGGTTGTACTGGGATATTTATTATTCTTTCTTCTATCATTTATCACAAGCACTTTTTCTTACACTGATTTGTCCTTCTGGTTTTTATGATCATGAGATGGAGTGTTCCTATGGGATGTATATAATAAGATGTTTTTGAATACATGTATGTTTATGAATAAATAGTTTGTTGTAATTTCACCTATGCTGCTTTATGTTGTGTAAATAAATGTTGGTTTCCCCTAAAGGGCGGTGAATTGATTATGTAGCAGTATTCTCTTGTTCTGCAGGAGGCTGGGTAAAGAACGAGTTTGTATTTGCTAACAGGTACTCGAGTATTTGGTCCCATTGATGCTTTCTTGTTTGCTTGAAAGACGACACAGTAATGTTTTGTGAAAGTGTATACTGAGGAACAAGTGGCAGCCAGGCAGATGTTGATGATTGACACATTAGGTATGAAGGCCAGGGTTGCCCCCTTCTCTCTTGGGAAGTGTGCTCTTGGTCTTTCGTCTAGTTTTACATCTGCTGCTGCATGACATAATTGTACTGTCTGGACTGTCATCCTTGCTATGGTTGCATTTAGTTACAGACACGCATTTACTCGTTGGGGCAAATGAGATTAAGAACTGGTTGGTCTTCCTTACTGGTTTTGTTTCCTGCACGTAGTAGATCACAGCCCTCCTGAAATTCAGGGTGTGCTCTGCTTGCAACTTGGCATAGTGGAAGAAAGCCTGGATTTGTACGGTTTGGTTGACGTGAAAGTATGATACCACATTTAGCAATAAGTTAGGATTAGTTCTCACTTTTACAGCATCCCTGCATATTTGGATGTATAGTTCCTGCACTGTTAGTGCCTACGGTTTACTACCCCGGCATAGTAAAGTTAAGGGTACCAGGAAGGCAGTCTTCAAGCTGAGGAATTGTAGTCATGCACAAAGTATGGGTTTAAAGGGTGGTTTAATCAGTTGTGTGAGTACCAAACTGAAGTTGCATCTGGGTGTGGACACAGCTCTGGATGGCACTTGTCTTTTTGCTCCCTCCAGGAACCTTTTGATCACCAGTGTTTGGCAAAAAGCTTCTTCCTATTGCATCAATTGTATGTGCTACAATGGCTGCCATGTGTACCTTCTGCGTGGTCTAGGAGAGCCCTTCATCCAAGAGGTGTGCAACGTAATTTAGGACTGTGGGCATCCTCTGTTGTGATCAGTAGGTCACTTTGCTTTCCACATCATTTTCTAAGCCTACTCATTTTTTTTTTTTTGGAGTAACTGGCGTAACACCTGTGTGTTGTTGGTCTTCCTGCCTCTTTCAGTATATCCCTGGCTATTTTGGACAGTTTGAGATTTCCAAATGTTATGCCCTCAGGAACCAAACTGCAAACCTGAGCGTCTATGGTTCCAGATCGAACACTTTGCACCATTGCATGGTTAGAATGTCCTGCCATATTGGTAGTGGCATCACATTCTTCTGCGCCAGCTTTACTAGGACAGAGACTCATGCTTGTTAGGCCCATTGTGGTGCAAGGAGGATGAGGGTCATGGTTGCCTTTTTATACCTCCTTATTACCAGAGGGATTAGAGAGATTAGTGGAAAGACATATGCAAATCTCCGACCATGCTATTGATAGGGAATTCCCTAGCAACCAGTGGTTTAGGTACTCAGATGCAAAGTCTTGCCATTTTGCATTTCTTTGTGACGCAAACAAATTCAAGTGTGGGGGTTCCCACTTTCTGAAGATCTAGTGTAGCATCTATGGGTTTACTTCCCAGTTGTGGGACGTGCTGTTTTTGCCTGCTTAGTCTGTCTACATCTGAGTTTTCCACTCCCCGTAAGTGGACTGCTACTAGCATCATGTGCCTTTGTAACCTCAAGTCCATATCTCCTGTGCTATGGTGGATAGCCCATGTGACCTCGTCTCCCCAGTTTGATGAGGCAGAACATTGTTGTAGTGTTGTCTGTTTGTGTCTGTACAACTTTCCCCCTCAGTTGTGATTTGAAGGCCTTGATG
This sequence comes from Pleurodeles waltl, assembly GCF_031143425.1. Taxonomy (NCBI): domain Eukaryota; kingdom Metazoa; phylum Chordata; class Amphibia; order Caudata; family Salamandridae; genus Pleurodeles; species Pleurodeles waltl. The sequence continues at coordinate 694,057,731 of NC_090447.1, forward strand.
GCTAGGAACACTGTTTTGAGTTCAAGGATACTCCAGTTGCTGATTTGGGGTCTCACCCGTGTTTGGATGCTGGGCGGTGGTTTAATGTTTTATAGAACATCCTTAGTATCCATTTGTTGGAGGTGATGCTGAGCAATTCTCTGAGAACTCTTGCGATTCTGCCACCCACTGGTGTTGAGTACTGCGGTTGGAGTTCTGTGGAGTCGCTTGCTGATGTGGCCAGCCCTCTTTGTTCTGTGCCTCTTCTGCGTGCTGTACCTTGAAAGGGCTGTCGCTGCTGCTTAGTGTATTGCCACTGTGTGGGTGTTCCGTGGCTGCGTGGTGAAGAATGTATGGGAGTATGATGATTGTGAGCACCCTCATCATTCATTCTCCTTCATGGAGTAGATGCTGCTGTGAACTGTCCCCTGAATTGCAGTGTGCTCAAGGACTTAGATGTTTTGTGTTCTTTCTTTATTCTCTGAAGTGACTCGTCCACAGCCAGTCCCAAAAGGGACTCCTCATGAAGGGTAAATTCACTACAGCAGCCTGAACCTCGTGCTTAAACCTAGATAACCACAGCCAAGTGTACCTCCTGAGCATATTCACAGTGCAGAGTTTCCTGTGTGTGGTGTCTGCTGTATCTAGGGCTGGCTTCAAGCAGGTGTTGCTGATAGTCTTTCCCTCCTGGATGAGTGCTCTCCCTTTCTTCTGATACTGTTCTGGAGGTGCTACAGGAGACTCTCCATATCCTCACACTGCTTTGGGCATACCAGATGGCGTTAGAAATTTGCCCCTGGACTACTGCTGACCACTCCATCATCCTTCCCACTATGTGAACCCACTTGCACTGTCTATCAGGTGGTGCGTCCACCTGACACTGAATTGGCTCGTTCGTGTCCTGTAAAGACTATGATTGAATTGGCTGCCACTGATCCCGTGATGGGGCCCTGTGTAGAGTGCCTGAACAACATCTCCACATTTGGGATGACTGCCTCAATGTGCATGCTTCCATAAAAATGTCCCCTCTCTAGTCCTCACACTTGAGAGCACTGCAAGAATTTGGCTTCTTCGCTATAATAGCACTAATGTTTTAAGCAAGAAGCAAGACTGCCCTAGCTCGCTTCAAGCTTGACATCATGGGTGTCTGCCAAGTTTCACCACTACGTTGTATACAGATATGCCATCCAGTGGCAAAGACCTCAAAATTTAGGTGTCAGCCCTCTCCTCTTGTGAGTCGGCATCCTGCCAGTCCCCACAAGTGCTGGCCTTCAACATCCCCTCTTGGTAGAGGCTATCGTCAGACTCCACTTCGTATTTAAAGGTCTCCTGTTCATCTGCCGACTTTAATGTTGGTTGGGGGATGGGGGCAAATGATGTTTCCTTTGAGGGATGAAGCAAGATATTGTATTCCTTTAAGGAGTCACCAAACTTCTTCTCTCGTTTTTATTAAGGCCTGCATTTAAGCATGGAGGTGCCTCTTCTTCCTCTTAACGTCAAACACTTTTTTCTCAGTGTCAACGTTGACCACCGGTGCCTTGTTTATCAGCACCGACTTTTCCCCCTCCTGTGCTCTCAATACCCTTTCGGGGCTGAGGCAGGTTCCAGAGGGCTCGCCTTCTGCACTATCCCTGTGCTAGGATCCGAGGGCTAGAGCTTTCTGTTGGCCCTCTGTCATCTTCAAGCTCAAAGAACAAGTTACTTATCCTTGGTAATGCTCTTTCTGGTAGAGCCTATGTAGCTGCAGATTATCTAGCTGCATATTCCTCACTGTCTAAGCATTTCTCAGGCATCAGATCCAGAAATTTTCAGGAGTACATCTTCACACCAGAAAGTGGCGCCTTGAGTTTCCGCACTGACATTGTTATTGTCTAGAAGTGACATGCAAGGACTATATAGGCATCACTCCTGCATGGACATCAGTTGCTTTCAACTCTCTCTGCCCTCCCAGAGGCAGCACGCCAAAAGTAAATTAGATGACTTTGTACAGACTCCTAGACTTGGGATATTATTTAAGAATAGAGCACAGAACAGAGAAGGTGGGAGGGCCATTAAGGAATCTGCAGCTAGATCGAATCTTTACCAGAAAGTGTGTTATCAAAGGTAAGTAACATGTTCTTCTGATGGAGACTTCTAGCAGCAGATTCTTCACCTATTTAACAAATACCAGAGCAGTATCAATATGGAGGTGGGTCAGTGAGAGAACTCAACTCGGAAAGCTCTGCAGGACCATGGAGGCAAAATGCTCCTCTCAGCAATGTAAAACAGACAATTGTGCTTCTTAAAAGAATGTAGGACACCCCCAGATTGTGCCAACTCAATGGTTGCAGCTTTGGCCCTGGTCGAATGAGCATGGAGTGTTTCTGCAGGCTGCTCTTTAGCCACTGCATATTGGATCGTATGCAGAGCTTCACAAAGAACTGATCGCCTACCCGGTGCTCTTTGGTACCATCTATGTAGAAGCTTGTCTCTCTCTTGAGGACCAAGCAAAGGGGTGTCTCCTCCTCAGAGATGTGGAACTGCAACACAACATTCAGCAGAAAATAGGCACAAGTTCTCACAACTAGTATGTCTGGCAGTGTAAGGTGGATAAACAACAAGAGCCTGAGCTCACTCACCATACGGAGGTGATGGAGATGAGGTGAGAGCCATAAGGGACAGCTGTGAAGCATTTTAGAACAGTGTGAACATCAGGTAAGTAAAGACTAGATCAAGGTCCCATTAGGGCATCACAAAAAGATTTGGGGGAGGAAGGGGGGCGACAAGTTGCACACCTTTCAAAAATCGCATCACAGCCAGTGACAAACAGTAAAGGATGATCTGGCAACCAGAAAAAGGCATGTCCTGATCTTCTTGAGAACTCAGGGCAGGAGAGACATCAGTAGAAAGTGATACAAGAGTCCCAAGTTCCACTCGAAGAGGAATGTGAGAGACACCTTGGAAACTTCAATGAGCAGAAGTACTGACATTGCATGTTCTCAGCAATGGCAAACATATCAAGTCAAGGTTCTCCCCATTCGTGAAAGATACCTTGCACCACCTCTGAGTGTAACTGCCAGTCATGATCTGCTAAGCACCAACAGTTCAGCTCGTGAGACCTAGCATCAAACAATCCTGCAGGTGGTTCACCACCAGGAAAATCCCTTAGCAGTCCAGCTATTTTCAAAGGCGCAAAGCCTCCTGGCAAAGGGTCAGTGACCTCACCTTCCCTGTTTCTTGCAGTAGCATATGGCGGTGGTGTTGGCTGTGAGCTCCTGTACCAGCCTCCCTCTGATAAATGGCAGGAAGGCTTTTAACAACAAGAGGATGACCTTCAGCTTCAGAAGGTGGATGTGGAGCTGGGACTCTGTGGGAGACCAGAGGCCTCTGATCTCCACCTTTCTCAAATGGCTGCCCCAAACCATAAGCGATGCATCAGTCACCATTCTCAGCTCTGGTTGAGGAAGAAAGAGGGGTATGCTTATATCCCAGCTCCAGTCCACCAACCACCATTAAAGATCCTTTGTAGTCTTGAGGGCGGAGTCGCCCTAGTCGCCAAACAGGTGCATCCTATCAAAGGGCATGTCCATTAGTGAAGACTAAACGCCAATAGAGAACCCAGTAGATCACAGTCACGCATGGCAGGAAATGGCAACACTGGTGCTGATAGCCTGCCCAATGGAATGAGTAGTGTCCAAGCCAAAACATATTGTGAACTTGGCCGCAACACAATTATCTTTAATTGCCTGGGCCAAGACAGGGCAACAGTTAGCATGAACAACTGGGAGGATTTGATCCCCTGAATACCAAAGGGCATGGAAGTAACAGCACTCTTGCCAAATGTTTCCACACGTTTTGATTCCCATTCCGGAGGAGTGGAGGGAAACGTGTGCGGATTAGAGAGACTTGTGTAAGTCTGCCCAAGAGTTTCTGGTGAAGGATGCTGAGAAAGAAAAAAGGGTCACCCGGAATAGGATGATGGCACCTGCTCACCTGTCAGCTGTCAGGGTGCTCAAATGAAGGTTTGAACCAAGCACCTAATAAAGTGTCCGTTAAAGCCTTGGTAAATGAGAGGAGAGGCTCATCCAATCCACCCCAATTCAGACTAATTCAATCTACCCCACTCCAATCCACCACAAACCAACCCACTCCAGTCTGACCCACTCCAGTCCACCCACCCCACTCCAGTCCAGCCAATCCCACCCCACTCCAATACACCACACTAAAATCCATCCCATTACAATGCAACCCACCCCACTCCAACCCACCCCACCAGATCCAAACAGTTCCAGTTCCAGTTCCTGTACATCTACTCCAGTTCACCCACTCCAATCTAATTCATCTCACTCAATCCACCTTACCACACTCCAATCCATTCTACCTCAATGCATTCTACCCCTATCCAATCCACCCTACTACACCCTAATCCAACCCACACCACTCAAAACATCCCCATCCAGTCCACCCCATTCCAACACACCCCACTAAAATCTAATCCACTCCATTCCACCTCACCCCACTGTACTCCTATCCACCCAACTCTAATCCAATCCTCCCCACTCTACTTTAATACACCCCACTTTACTTTAATACACCCCACCTTGTTCCAATATACCCCACTGTACCCCAGTCTATTCTGCACCACCCCAGTTGAGTCCAACCCACTCAAATCCATCCCACTCCAATTCAATTCACCTTAACCCATCCCAATGTAGTCCAATACAGCCCACCTTAATCCTCCCACTCCTGCCCATTCCACCCCAAAACACTCCGCGCAGAACAACCTTAATCCAACCCACCCCAGCCCACACCAATCTAATCTGCCCCACAATAATCAAATCAACACTAATCCAATTCACCCCACTCCATCCAGTCCACCCCAGTCCAGTCAGCCCCACTCCCGTCCAGTCCACTATAGTCACTTCCAGTTCACTCCAATCCACCCCACCCCACCACAAATAAATCCATTCCACTCAAATCTACCCCACCCCAAAGCAATCCACTCCACCCCAGTCCAATCCACCCCACCCCAGTTCAATTCACCCCACCCCAGTCCAATCCACCCCACTGCAATGAAACTCATCCCACTGCAATCACACTCATCCCACTTCAGTCCAGTCAACCCCACTCCAATCCATCCCTCTCCTCTCTACTCCAATCCATCCCATTCTACCCTAATCCAATCCACCCCAGTTTAATCCACCCCAATCCATCCAGCCCACCCCAATCCATCCACTACAGTCCAATCCACCCCACTCCACTCCACTCCAATCCACCCCACTCATGTCCACTCCAAACCACCCCACTCCTGCCCAGTCCAATCCACCCCATTCACAATCACCCCAATCCAACCCACCCCATCCTAGTCATCACTTCAGTCCAATCCACCCGCCCTAATCCAGTCTAATCACCCCATTCCAATCCACCTCGCCCCATTTCCATTCACCCCACTTCAATCCACTCCATTCTGCTCCAATTCAAAACACCCTACTCTACTCCAATCCACCAACTCAATCCACTTCAAGCCACTCCACCCAATCCCACCCCATGACACTGCCACTGAAACATTGAACTCCACTCTCCTCAATTCTACGACACTCTACAACACTCCAAGCTACTAACTTTTAGCCACGCTAAATAACAGTCACACTGATGTACAACATGGCAAAAACACAATGCCTAATCCAATAGCTCCTGTATAGACCAGACCTACTCGCCTTGCCAATGCTTGTTTATGTTTATTCAGGTACTGGTTATTTATTTTGCCTGCACTTTGGGTTGCTCTGTTCCAGGACATTTATTGACTGTCTCTTTTTTAAAGTTGCTGTTATAAAGTGTTTAAGTGACATTGTAACAATGCAGCTGTGCAGGAAGTTGGCTCTATGTGCACTATTTCAAAGTAAGGAATAGTATGCACAGAGTCCAAGGGTTCCACCTAAGAGGTAAGATAGTGGCAAAAAGAGATAATACTAATGCTCTATTTTGTGGTAGTGTGGTCGAGCAATAGGCTTATCAAAGGAGTAGTGTTAAGCATTTGTTGTACACACACAGGCAATAAATGAGGAAAACACTCAAAGACAATTCCAGGCCAATAGGTATTTGTATAGAAAAATATATTTTCTTAGTTTATTTTAAGAACCACAGGTTCAAATTTTACATGTAATACTTCAAATGAAAGGTAGTGCAGGTAGGTACTTTAGGAACTTTGAATAATCAAAATAGCATATATACTTTTCAAATAAATCACATATAGCTATTTTAAAACTAGACAGTGCAATTTTCAACAGTTCCTGGGGGAGGTAAGTATTTGTTAGTTTTAGTAGGTAAGTAAACCACCTACGGGGTTCAAGTTTGGGTCCAAGGTAGCCCACCGTTGGGGGTTCAGAGCAACCCCAAAGTTACCACACCAGCAGCTCAGGGCCGGTCAGGTGCAGAGGTCAAAGTGGTGCCCAAAACGCATAGGCTTCAATTCAATTCAATTCAAAACAATCTTTATTCGGATTTTACTCCATAAAAGAAAAAAATCCAAAAAACAAAAAAATTATACAATAAAATTTTCCCAGATACATTACAAGTATAAAAGGATAAAAATCTTTGTTGCAACAAATTATGCGGTTATTCATTCTCATATCGGAGTTTTTCTAAAAAGGACAGCAATTTCCCCTGTTCAATTGCATGTAGGATAAATGTTATCACTGCTTCACATTTCTCATTCGTATCCAATTTAAATAAATAGTTAAAAGCTTCTCTACAATAAAATAACTTATTAATAATAAATAGTGGTTTTAAAAATTGTTTCCTAATGTCATGATAAAATTTACAGGATATAATAAAAATGCATTGTAGATTGTGCAAAACGTCCCACGCAGGGGCACTTCGGTAGACTTTTACTCCAAATTCTCATTTTTGGGAAGGCCACCAAAAAATGCAACATTCTAAAACGTAATTGGGTCAAATAAAATCTATGCTGAGTATTTACAACTGTCAGTAAATAATTTGATATTACCTCGTTGTTTTAGGTCATGTAGAGAGCTACCGTTGACTTCATGCATTCTCTATTTTCTCTGTCACTAGCCCTCCAAGCCATTAAATGATTTTTCAGTTCTTTCTTGCTAAATTGGAGAACTATGCCTGGGTTGTCTAAGTTGGGTGTTAGATTTATACCTCTCAACAGATCTTTTAGGTGCATGAACCATGGGATCCTATCCCGGTGTTTTAATGTAAGGCAATCTTTAATAATCTTTCGAGTAAAATGCGTCCCTTCTTTTGACCAAATACCATGTCAAGCCGACAACGCATTTGTATATATTAGATCCACCACGTAGGGACTGCCCAGTTCCTTGTGTACCATGTATGTGGAAGTGGTATTTGGGACTGCAAGTAAATCTGTTAAAACATTTATTCTCTAGCACTTGTAATGAATGGATCTCGGGTATCGAACCCCAAAGGACAGAACCATATGTGATGCTGCCGATTGATTTACTTTTGTAAATTTGCAGCATTTCCCTTAGGGGTTTATTACCAATTTTTTTGGAGAATCTAAAGACTGCCTCAGTTGTCCTAATATACTTCATTTTGGTAATTTCTAGGTGTTGATTCCAGTGTCCCATATTAGAAAATTGTATACCCAGGTATGTAAATCCATTCACCTCTTCACATTTGTGGCCCTTAATAAAGTAAGTTTTCTTCCTGGCTTTTCCCTGTCCACAAGTCATTACCACTGTTTTACTCATATTCAACATCATATCTCTTTCCTCCATAAATTCCATGAAGCCTTCCATTAGCTGTTGCAACCCATTTGCAGTTCGCGACAGTAAAACTGCATCATCTGCATATAAAAGGATTGGGATAGGACATTCTCCTATTTTAGGGCTGTCAATTTTTAGATTTTTTAAATGGGCATCTACACCATTTATATAGAGAGAGAAAAGGAGCGGCGCTAAGACACAACCTTGGCGTATTCCTCTCCCTATCCTAAAACCTGGCGTACATTCTCCATTTCTTCCATATCTCACCCGTGCTGTTAGATTATTGTATAGTTGTGCCAAGAAGCTTATTATATCCGAGGGCGCACCCATATCTGTTAAAACTTTCCATAACTTAGCATGATTCACCAAATCAAAGGCACTACTAAAATCTGCAAAACAGAGGAATACATGACCCTTCTTTGCCATTGTATACTTGCTTATTATTAAATTGAGGTTTATACATTGTTCCAGGGTTCCAACCCCAGGCCTAAATCCCAATTGAGCCTCTGTAAGTATATGATTATTAGTTGCCCACGTTTCTAGTCTTTCTACAAGTACTCTTCCCAGCAATTTGACAGAGGTATCCAGAAGTGAAATTGGCCGATAACATTTGGGGTCGCCTCTATGCCCCATTTTAAAAATAGGCACAATTATAATTTCACTCCATGATGTTAAAATATATCCCTTTGTCACACTCAGAAAGACTTGGGTCAGGATAGGACACCATAAATCAACGTATGTCAAATAGGCATCTACTGGCACCCCGTCAGGCCCGGCGCCTTCCCTTTCAGGCATCTTCCCATGGCAGATTTCACTTCCTCTAGACTAACTGGTTTCAAGAAGGGTGGATTAATCTCAATTATCCCATTGTTTGACGGGTCAATAGTCAGGTTCTCTGGATTAAAAATTGAACCAAAATGAGAGAGCCATTCCAATGAAGGAACATGTACTGTTATTTCGGGTGCATCACTATTTTTTAGGAAAGGTTGGTTGATTGTTTTCCAAAATAAAGTACTATCTCTTAATGTTGTTGCTTGCTCAAGATTAGCCCATGCCCTTGCTCTCAATTGTGCCTTCCTAGTTTCTAATGCGTGTTTATAATTAGAGAGCTTGATAATTACTTTTTCTCTGTTTATCGGTCGGGCCTGCAGGGCTTGTTTTAGTTCCTGGCTGGCTGATGAGCAATTGTGATCAAACCACCCCATTTTACCGCTATTTATTTTCACCGATGCTCTCACTAAGCTTCCTGCAATGGCGATTCTAAGTTGGTTAAAAGATCCTAAGATCGTGTGTGGATTTTGATTATATTCTGTACATATGATAATTTCTTTACGGTGTTGTGTCACAACTTTATTCATCACCTCTGTTTCATTTATCCCAGTCCATTTAATCGCAAATCCGTTTCCACTTCTTATTCCTATATCCATTGCTAATCGTTCATCTATATTAAAGGGTTTAGCTAGTCTCATAGTTAGTATCAGGGGGTAGTGATCACTATAAATAGTGGGCTCAATCTTCAATGAAACAACCATATCCATATGGCTCTTTGACATTAGTATGTGATCAATTAACGAGAAATTACCTCTCCCTACAAACGATAGAAGCTTCTCTCCTTTATACCCATCTTGCTCCATCAACTCTAGGTCATATCTAAATAGTATTTCATTCAATACAGTTCCATAGTTATTATGTAAAAAGTGCAATTGAGTACGTCCCCCCTCGTCGACGAATCCACATGTCTCCCCTATAGTATTCTTGCATATCCCAATATTAAAATCTCCAGCCCATATTATTATGTAACTTGAAGTTATATCATTTACAAAGGCCTGTAAGTCATCGTGGAGAGTCAATGCCACTACTCTATTAGTACCATCAAATCTGTTGTTGTAATAGTTTATTAGTACAATTTCTAAGATCCCATCTATCCGAAAGTATAAAAACTGGTAGTAGAGGGAATCGAGGGAGGATTTCACCAAGGAGTAAGGTACCAATGTTGAAATAAGGATTGCTAGACCTCCCTTTGCCCTTCCCCTGGCTGAGGCCAAGGCTGGTGTGGAGAATGTGGCATAACCTTCCATGTAGAAGGATCCCGTATGCCATGTCTCTTGTAGGCAGATTATATGTGATGAACTTATTATAGTCTGCCATTCCTTCTCGGCTATTTTCGTTTTTACTCCAGCTATATTCCATTACATAAATGTAATTAGGTCTCCTACTAGTGGTCCCCCATCTGACTCAGTGTCGCCATTACCACTTGGAGATTTTGATATGGGCACTATAGTAGTAGGTTGTGTTTTGTTATGCCTCGGAGTCGTTTTCCTACTCAAATTCTCCTGCAGTCAATCTTGATCCTCCATGTTACTCAGGGGGGGCAAAACGGTTGGAATACTCCAGTTTATTATACCTATCCAAAATACTGGATGTATTCCCTGTCACCCCTGTGTCAATTATGCCTGTGGTATTCATCATTCTGTAAAAGTATCCTAGGGGAACAGCCATAATCTCCCTCCTCAGGCGTTTACATTTTCGATATCTTATATCCAAGTCTGTTAGTAGTTGGCCCACAAAGCGAGGGTTACGAAAATTGACCACAATACAATCTCCCTCTTCTTCCTCTAAATTTCCCACCCAGTCAACTCTCCTTGCATATAAGATTTCGCGAAATAATATATCTGGTGTACATATATTCCCTGACATCCAGTGTATTACCTTGTTACGTATATCTGGCCAGGTCTCGACAATATTTGGGACAAGTTTGGGAACATTTTTCAGAATGATTGTATATGGGGTAGCATCTGGGGGTAGTTGTAACACCTCTTTCACGGGTCTATTCCTAGTCAGGGACTGGCGTCTGTGATTTCTATCCATGGGCTCAATTTGATGAATCATAGGTGCCTTATTCTGAGGGGTTTCTTCCTGTGTGGGATGCCGGCATTTCATACTCCTTTTGTTGGGATCTGCAAGCCCTATCGTTGCTCTATTCCATAAGACTGTAGCCTCTTGATTTTCTTTTAATATAAGATCACTGCTAGGAGATAGAGTTTCTGGTTTGGTCATTGAGCGAACACTTACTTCTATTTTGTTTAAGCGTTCTTTTATCTCCTTAAATTCTGACAATATTTTTGTCTCTATGTGATCTAACTTACCATGTAATTTTTTAAAGAGGGTTTCCACATGTTTTTGTAGGGAACCATCGTTATCTGATGATAGTGCTACTGCATGACCCCCATACATTTGAGTAATTTTTTTATTACTCTTAGGAAGCTGTGAGTGTACTATTGTGGATTTGGATTTGGTAATCTGACTATTCTTTTTTTCATGGGTGGTGAAAGAATTTGGTCATCTGTACTATTTGGTGATTCAATTTCCTCTATTACATCTATAAAAAATAAGGGGCCTAAAGACGGTCTAGAGTCTGATCCGGTAGATTTTCCATCTGGGGCTTTTAATTCAGAAGTTAAGCCTGCAGCCTCAGAGCTAACTTCAGCGATAGCCTCATGTAGAAAATTTTTTGTTGCTACTAAACGTTCTTCAGCATTAATAATTTCTTCGTTTATTTTCCCCATGGCATCTGTAAGATAATTGGTAATTGTATTAGTACTTCTCAGGGTTGTGGTATTCATACCGTTCCCTATTTGATTTTGCTTTCTTTTCCCCATTATATATGAAGGGTTAACTATGATAAGCACTCTTAGCTAATCACAAACAGGGTATATATGATTTCTAAAAACAAATGACAACAAAGTGTGCCCAACCCAGCCTTCTCCTGCTCTGGTGAGCACAAAGCAGCGGTACAAGAAAGTTATTTTTGGCTTCTACTCTAGCCCCTGCGCCAAAACCGACTACGAGTCTGAGTTCAAACGTCTCTTTATAGCCCTGAAGAGACCATTATCAAAAGGGAGCCGGAAGAAGAGTGTCAGGGGGGTGGCCCAGCCCAGCCTCTGTCAGGCGCAGGACGGGCGCAGGACGTGCCCGCCCTTGGCCCGGGCGCCGCCCACGCGCGTCCCGCGGCGGGAACGCGAGTGTTCAAATTTAAAGGGCTCCTGCCCTTCAACAAGTGGCTGCCGCCGCCGCCTCCCGTCCAGTGCGCGATTCCCGCAGGGCGGGAACGCGAGTGTTCAAATTTAAAGGGCTCCTGCCCTTCAACAAGTGGCTGCCGCCGCCGCCTCCCGTCCAGTGCGGGCTTCCCGCAGGGCGGGAACGCGAGTGTTCAAATTTAAAGGGCTCCTGCCCTTCAACAAGTGGCTGCCGCCGCCGCCTCCCGTCCAGTGCGCGCTTCGCGCAGGGTGCATAGCATAGGCTTTAATGGAGAAGGGGGTGCCCCGGTTCCAGTCTGCCAGCAGGTAAGTACCCGCGTCTTCGGAGGGCAGACCAGGGGGGTTTTGTAGGGCACTGGGGGGGGACACAAGTCCACACAGAAAGTACACCTTCAGCAGCACGGGGGCGGCCGGGTGCAGTGTGCAAACACGCGTCAGGTTTGTAATAGATTTCAATGGGAGACCAAGGGGTCTCTTTAGCGATGCAGGCAGGCAAGGGGGGGGGCTCCTCGGGGTAGCCACCACTTGGGCAAGATAGAGGGCCTCCTGGGGGTCACTCCTGCACTGGAGTTCGGATCCTTCAGGTCCTGGGGGCTGTGGGTGCAGAGTCTTTACCAGGTGTCGGGATCTGAGGAACAGGCAGTCGCGGTCAGGGGAAGCCTCGGGATTCCCTCTGCAGGCGTCGCTGTGGGGGCTCAGGGGGGGGGGGAAACTCTGGCTACTCACGGTCACGCAGTCGCCGGGGAGTCCTCCCTGAAGTGATTGTTCTCCACAAGTCGAGCCGGGGGTGTCGGGTGCAGAGTAGCAAGTCTCACGCTTCCGGCGGGAAACGCAAGATGTTTTAAAGTTGCTCCTTTAATACAAAGTTGCAGTCTTGGGTGAACAGAGCCGCTGTTCTCGGGAGTTCTTGGTCCTTCTAGAGCAGGGCAGTCCTCTGAGGATTCAGAGGTCGCTGGTCCCTGGGGAATGCGTCGCTGGAGCAGTGTCTTTAGAAGTGGGGAGACAGGCCGGAAGAGCTGGGGCCAAAGCAGTTGGTGTCTCCGTCTTCTCTGCAGGGTTTTTCAGCTTAGCAGTCCTCTTCTTAGGTTGCAGGAATCTGAGTTCCTAGGTTCTGGGGAGCCCCTAAATACTGAATTTAGTAGTGTGTTTTAGGTCTGGGAGGGCAGTAGCCAATGGCTACTGTCCTTGAAGGTGGCTACACCCTCTTTGTGCCTCCTCCCTGAGGGGAGGGGGGCACATCCCTATTCCTATTGGGGGAATCCTCCAAAATCAAGATGGAGGATTTCTAAAAGTCAGAGTCACCTCAGCTCAGGACACCTTAGGGGCTGTCCTGACTGGCCAGTGACTCCTCCTTGTTTTTCTCATTATCTCTCCTGGACTTGCCGCCAAAAGTGGGGGCTGTGTCCAGGGGGCGGGCATCTCCACTAGCTGGAGTGCCCTGGGGCATTGTAACACCAAGCCTGAGCCTTTGAGGCTCACTGCTAGGTGTTACAGTTCCTGCAGGGGGGAGGTGTGAAGCAACTCCACCCAGAGCAGGCTTTTGTTTATGTCCTCAGAGAGCACAAAGGCCCTCACCACATGGGGTCAGAAACTCGTCTCAGCAGCAGGCTGGCACAGACCAGTCAGTCCTGCACTGAACAATTGGGTAAAATACAGGGGGCATCTCTAAGATGCCCTCTATGAGCATTTTTTAATAAATCCAACACTGGCATCAGTGTGGGTTTATTATTCTGAGAAGTTTGATACCAAACTTCCCAGTATTCAGTGTAGCCATTATGGAGCTGTGGAGTTCGTTTTTGACAGACTCCCAGACCATATACTCTTATGGCTACCCTGCACTTACAATGTCTAAGGTTTTGCTTAGACACTGTAGGGGCATAGTGCTCATGCACTTATGCCCTCACCTATGGTAGGAATTCCTGAGTTTGTAGCTTTGGGTCAAAAATGTAGTCTACATCAGTGGCTGTCAGATACGTAACCCATTGTATCCAACGTGGATGTAGTGCTTTTGCGTTTGGAAAGCTAGCTTTTGTAACAGCCTCTAAAGCTGGGATTGGAGAAACAACAATAATGCGCTTTCCTTGGGCAAGAGGCCTTTCTTTAATGACAGCCATCTGTACAGCAGTGAGAATTTTCTCTGTGGGAGCAAAGAGTTGTTCAGCTGCTGAATACAAATGTGATTTGTATGCAATCGGGACTGTCTCACCTTCATTAAATGTCACATAGGTGAAGCCGATGGCCCCAGCTATTACTCTGATGACCAAATGTGTTTTGTTGTCCCTTGTGTGTAAATGTAGTGCTGCAAGCATGTTTATCTGCAATTCTCTAAGAATACGTGTATGTTCAATTGTCCAGAATTTACTTGAGAAATCGGGACATATTTATAAAGGTTTTATGCATGTAGCATAATATGGAATGTAGGTTCTGCCAAAATTTAAGAAACCTAATAATGATTGGAGTTTTTTTATTGTATTCGGTGGTTGTAACGGTGTGCACTTTTCTAAGAATTGTGGCGCTAGGCTCTTCCCTTCACTTTACAGCTCATATCCTAGAAACAGGACGCTGAGGAAGGCAATTTTTGTTTTTTTGAAGTTAAATTTGAAGCCAACTTCGGCAAACCCTACAACAATGCGGGCTACCCGTCAAATGTTGTAGTAGTTCATCATCCGTGAGATATATATCATCTACATAGGACAATGCTTCAGGGTCGATCTCGTGCAAAATAGCAGTGACACGAGCTGCAAACAGTCCTGGGCTGTTCTTATATCCCTGAGGTAAACGACAAAAAATTTCTGAGAGCCTAGTGCTCTAAAACTTGTCAAGTCTCTACTTTCAGGCGCTATATTCTGGCTTAAAAACCCATTCGAAATGTCTAGTGTTGTTTTGTATTTTTTACGCACTATGTTGCTCATTAGTGCCGTGCTATGTAAGTTTTGTATAGCATAGGTACGTGTATGACTATTTAGATGTCTGTAGTCTAAGACTTTTCTATATAATCGGTCTGGTTTAGCTAAGGGGAATAAAGGGTTATTCATTGGCGAGACACAGGGTTCAATCACACCCTGGTACTCTAATTGTGTGAGTATTTCTCTCACTGGGGCTTTTGCTTCATGTTTTATAGGATACTGTGGTTGTGGCTGTGGTTCACTTTTAATTGGAATTACATGGTAGGGGATTCCTTATCCCATCCTATGTGGTTTCTGTGTAATGCAGGTGCTTGTGCTAGCGCCCATTCAATGAAATAGGAATCAGCTAGTTCCTCTGGAACAAGGGGCGAGAAGGAAGGCTTAATGACATCTTCTCTATATGGGCAGGTACTGACAAAGTAAGGCGGCCAATCTTGTTCGGCCAACAAGACATCATATACTTTTACTATGCAATCCCAAAAGATTGCATCTATTGTGCATTCAATGTCTCCTAACTGTAGCGTTACTGTACACCCTATCAGGCTTGGAGACACGCATGTCCGCTGTTTCTACCTGTATAAAGTCATCAGTTGCTTTCACCTACAGATGCTGTAGAAGATTCCGGCGAACTATTGTGACCTCTGCCGCGCTGTCTAGCAAGGCTATAGCCCAATTCTTGTTCTTCAAGAGGACCCACTTCCTGTGTGGCATGTCGGACTGTGACTGCTGCCACTTTTTTCTTTTTAAATTGTTGTTTTTGTTGGGCGGGTTTCTCTTCTTTTTTAACAGAAACCTTCAAAGAGCGTTGTGATTCCTGTCTCGGTTTCACGTACTCTGTTCTTCGCTCTGATCACCCACCTCTCTCATTTCTCTTATCCAATGAGTCCTGAAAGGAACGAGATTGGCGTGTATCAGTATATTGATATCTATCAGCCGTTTTAATATTATCTCTATTTCTGAGATTATACCTATTCTGTCGGGTCTCCATACGCGGAGATTCTCCCTTTTTCTTAGGCGTTTGTAGCTTTTTATCCCAGCGTTTCCTATTACCCTCAGGTGTTTGTTTGGGGGTATCTTTATTTGATTTACCCTGAAATTGAGGTTTTTGTGGTCTGGCCCCTAGGCTATCTCAACCGATACTTGAATAGGTGTCTGCTATTATTTAAGGCAGCTCTTGTTCTTGATCTTGTTGCGGAACGTCACGAAGCCGCATGCGCACTGCAAGTGCGACTACTTCCCCTTTAAGGTTACTTAAAATAATTGAGGACACTGTGGCAAAATTGCCCATCAATTGCATCCCCAAACCTAGGGCCAGGGCAGCCCCATATTCATCTTGAATTTGTTTCAGCACTTCCGGTAAATTGGCAAGTGTTGGTGTACCGTGTGCAAGTTGTGTAGAGCACGGCAAATACCGTGCCCCAGGTATTACAGTTTTCTACTGTAGGGACCATCCCGAAAGGCAAGCACATCGTTAATATTCTATGTTTATCCTGAGGTCCCGTACGGGGAAATACTGCCTCCATCGAATTAATTTTCTGTGCTAACCAAAATGGAGTTTCCTCACGTTTGGCAGGTACTTTACCCATAATCGAGTGTACAGTCACAGGATTTATACCTGGCGTTACTGCATGTGGATGTGCTGGAGCAGCACGTGCTGGGTTTGTATTTAACGTTTGCATCACGAATTGTACTAATCGTCTACATATTGCTGTTAATTCAATGTATAAGCGATGAACCTCAGCTACTGCTACATTTTGAACCACAGGATGTGGTGTATAGGTGGCCAATAAAGGCCAGGGAGGACCGTCATTACTTAGTGGACCTAACCTTACTCGTAATATTGTATGGGTTGGGCGCCATCAAGCCAATTATTATGTTCTTGATAAGATAGAGGTATCTCTAAATATCCGTACGCTCTGTATTGTCCAGGCGCATTCGCAGGTGTATATTGATGAAATGTATTTGTGTTCCCATCAACTGCTGGAAATGTGACTCAAGAGTAAAAAAAGTTCTCTTCTATAAGCTGCATGGGCGTCCACCACAAATGTGACTGGACCTCCCTGGGCCGTTAGGCCATTTGCTAGTAAGTGTGCTGTGAGAGGTTGTCTCATGTTAACAGCTATTTGTACATGTTGGGGATTTGCCATGATAGTAATAGTATTATTTCAGAGAAGGCACACCAAAATTGGGTTTCCTTTTAAAGTTCAAGTTTGAACAACTACCAGTTGTAGTAGGATTACCTACACAGCTGTGGAGGAAATCATTAGCACCATGGGTGTCATTATATATAATGAGACAGAGATACTCGGGAGGACCCGAAAATTAGAGCCTGACCAAACGTTGGCGGAGCCATGTCGCGTAGGCTCTTATTATTCTAATGAGACTACTGGATTTTGAGCAGCAAGATCGTCCACGGTGTGGGAGACAGAGTCTGACCCACTGCGGGTGACACCTGTCGCTCCAAATCAGGGTTTTGCTCCGGCTAACTAGCAGTGCCTCGTCTCTCCCAAAAGGTAGAGATGATTGGGCAGCCGAGCGCATAACATATCATACTTCTCAGGGAAGTCGTGGTCACTCAGATCGCATCCGGTTCTCTCATTCGCAATTCAGTCTCATATATAAATGACAATAAAAAACAGTATGAGTTTTAAAGACTGGTTTAATAAAAGGACTGTATTTTAGATAGCAAAGCGTGAGCTGCAATAACCAGGACGACACAACATGACCATATTAAAATGGTGACGAGGAGAGTGAAGCATAAGAATAACGCGATCATATTGCCACTAGAATCAATGGACTATTTCCTATCTGAGTCATAATCTGAGCACAGTATGTTAAGCTCTAATTCTGCCTTTCAGGTTCCCCCGGGAAGACATCAACCCTCATACCTGAGCAAAGGCCTGTAGTCTGCGTTAGCATCTGCAGCGAAGCAATCAGCATACAGTCGTGGTTCCCTGGCTGGAATCTCCCTCTTAACGTGTACTGGGACTTAGAAGGGTTTTTATAATAACAAAGCTGATGTTCTAAGAAAATGTCCCTACGTAAGGATGTGTATTTTCTACAAATGTTGGAGACTAAACTTCTACCACATTCCCCGGCAATGTACCAAACTGTAGCCTTGACTGAAGCACAAAGTGATCAAGAATGTCTTGTTTCAGAACACAGTGCTGGACTAAGCAAAACAGTTAGATAGATGAAAATAAAACAAGACCGTAAAACTGGTTATTGTAAAAATAACAATGTGAAGCCGAATTAAATATATCTAGGTCAAAGTGCACAGCAGCCTACTGTATTAAACTAACGTGTATGGAGCTATAACTAAAAGAGCTACACAACACTTTCTAACCTGTAGGTGTAGTCTTGCAGCTTAAAGGATTTTCTGGATTCACATGCTTGGCATTATTCTGCAGTCTAGTGGTTGGGGGCGGAATTGTGCCCTAAATGTATTTAGTCCTTTATTTTTTTGTTGTTGTTGGTGGGCAAAGACAGACCTCTATTTGGTGTGCCCTTGTGACCTTGTTGTGCTTCCACCGGAAGTCCCACTTTTGGTACCTACCCATCTTCAGATTCTTTTTTTTGTTCCCTCCTTTTATATTCTTGGTGGAGGTGGGCGGATCCTAAAAAATCTCTAAACTGCAAAACTACACCGACATGTAGGAAACAATATGTTTTGCAGAGGGGCTTTTCTGGCTTCAGATGCTGTGCATTGACTTTGAAGCAGTTTGTTACTCTTGGGTTGGTTGGGTTAAAGATAAGCATTGATTGGTAAACAGATGTAAGACTTTTTGTCCCACCTGTGCTTCCTTGTTCATCTGTATATCTACGCAAAAGCCTTTTGTGAACATGTGTAATGATGACCACGTTGTTGACATACAAATGTTTTGCAAGGATGTATTTGTTAAAAAAAAAAGCAATGGTTGCTTTCTTCTTCCTAGTAGAATGAGCTCCAGGTGCCGAATGCAGTGTTTCCCATGTGTTTTGTGGCACAATTGAATCCATCTTGCAACTGTATTCTTGGTTACCAGTCTTACTAGAAAACTGTTTGCAAATGAGAGGAACAGCAATTTCGTTTTCCTGTCTGGTTTTGTCCTTTCATTGTATTACATCACTGCCCGTCTTGCGTCTAATGTGTGTAGTCTTCTTTCAGCTTGTGTTTTTGGATTTTGGAAAAAAACTTGGTATTTGAATACCATGATTCATGTGGAATTGCGAGATAACTTTTGGCATCAACTGTGGGTCGATTGTGATGACAACTCTGTCCTTGTGCAACTGAAAGTATGGTTTTTGTAACTTCAGTGCCTGCAATTCACTCACCCTTTCTCAACAGTCCCACTTTAAAACACCATAGCGAGTATCTTTTCTATCTAGCAGAATAGCACTTTCTAGTTGTTAGTTTTCTTGCCTCTTTTATAACGGCTATCATATTTTCCAGCAGTTTCATTTGTCTGAAGGAGCCATGCTGGCAGGCTCAATGACTTTGGTTCTGGGTGTTGAACCCTTCCTTCTTCCATTGACAGCAGATCCTGTCTGTCTGGTAGTTTTTTAATTTTTCCCTGGGCTAATTCTGTCAGCTCTGAGAACCATGACTGCCTTGCTCACTGCAGGATAATTAGTACTAACGTCATCCTGTGGATTTTAAATTTGCTGATAACAACGTGTAGCAGTGTGTAAGGAAATGCCTCCTTGGCATGGTTACCCCCTGACTTTTTGCCTTTGCTGATGCTATGCTTTGAATTGAAAGTGTGCTGAGGCCTGCTAACCAGGCCCCAGCACCAGTGTTCTTTCCCTAACCTGTACTTTTGATTCCACAATTGGCACACCCTGGCATCCAGGTAAGTCCCTTGTAACTGGTACCCCTGGTACCAAGGGCCCTGATGCCAGGGAAGGTCTCTAAGGGCTGCAGCATATCTTATGCCACCCTGGGGACCCCTCACTCAGCACAGACACACTGCTTGCCAGCTTGTGTGTGCTGGTGAGAACAAAACGAGTAAGTCGACATGGCACTCCCCTCAGGGTGCCATGCCAACCTCACACTGCCTATGCAGTATAGATAAGTCACCCCTCTAGTAGGCCTTACAGCCCTAAGGCAGGGTGCACTATACCATAGGTGAGGGTACCAGTGCATGAGCACTGTGCCCCTACAGTGTCTAAGCCAAACCTTAGACATTGTAAGTGCAGGGTAGCCATAAGAGTATATGGTCTGGGAGTCTGTCAAACACGGACTCCACAGCACCATAATGGCTACACTGAAAACTGGGATGTTTGGTATCAAACTTCTCAGCACAATAAATGCACACTGATGCCAGAGTACATTTTATTGTAAAATACACCCCAGAGGGCACCTTAGAGGTGCCCCCTGAAACCTTAACCGACTATCTGTGTAGGCTGACTGGTTCCAGCAGCCTGCCACAACCGAGACATGTTGCTGGCACCATGGGGAGAGTGCCTTTGTCACTCTGAGGCCAGTAACAAAGCCTGCACTGGGTGGAGATGCTAACACCTCCCCCAGGCAGGAGCTGTAACACCTGGCGGTGAGCCTCAAAGGCTCACCCCTTTGTTCCAGCACCGCAGGACACTCCAGCTAGTGGAGTTGCCCGCCCCCTCCGGGCACGGCCCCCACTTTTGGTGGCAAGGCCGGAGAAAATAATGAGAACAACAAGGAGGAGTCACTGGCCAGTCAGGACAACCCCTAAGGACTCTAACTTTTAGAAATCCTCCATCTTGCAGATGGAGGATTCCCCAATAGGATTAGGGATGTGACCCCCTCCCCTTGGGAGGAGGCACAAAGAGGGTGTACCCACCCTCAGGGCTAGTAGCCATTGGCTACTAACCCCCCAGACCTAAACACGCCCTTAAATTTAGTATTTAAGGGCTCCCCTGAACCTAAGAATTTAGATTCCTGAAACCTACAAGAAGAAGAAGACTGCTGAGCTGAAAAACCCCTGCAGAGGAAGACCAGAAGACACCAACTGCTTTGCCCCCAGTCCTACCGGCCTGTCTCCTGCCTTCCAAAGAAACCTGCTCCAGCAACGCTTTCCAAAGGACCAGCGACCTCTGAATCCTCAGAGGACTGCCCTGCTTCAAGAAAAACAAGGAACTCCCGAGGACAGCGGCCCTGCTCCAAAAGACTGCAACTTTGTTTCAAAGGAGCAGATTTAAAGACCCCTGCAACTCCCCGCAAGAAGCGTGAGACTTGCAACACTGCACCCGGCGACCCCGACTCGACTGGTGGAGAACCAACACCTCAGGGAGGACCCTCTGGTGACTCCGAGACCGTGAGTAACCAAAGTTGTCCCCCCTGAGCCCCCACAGCGACGCCTGCAGAGGGAATCCCGAGGCTCCCCCTGACCGCAACTGCCTGAACCTAAAGTCCTGACGGCTGGAAAAGACCCTGCACCCGCAGCCCCCAGCACCTGAAGGAACGGAACTTCTGTGCAGGAGTGACCCCCAGGAGGCCCTCTCCCTTGCCCAGGTGGTGGCTACCCCGAGGAGCCCTCCCCTTGCCTGCCTGCACCGCTGAAGAGATCCCTTGGTCTCTCATTGAAAACCTGACGCGTGTTTGCACACTGCACCCGGCCGCCCCTGCGCTGCTGAGGGTGTACTTTTTGTGCTGACTTGTGTCCCCCCCGGTGCCCTACAAAACCCCCCTGGTCTGCCCTCCGAAGACGCGGGTACTTACCTGCTGGCAGACCGGAACGGGGCACCCCCTTCTCTCCATTGAAGCCTATGTGTTTTGGGCACCTCTTTGACCTCTGCACCTGACCGGCCCTGAGCTGCTGGTGTGGTAACTTTGGGGTTGCTCTGAACCCCCAACGGTGGGCTACCTTGGACCCAAACCTGAGACTTGTAAGTGATTTACTTACCTGACAAATCTAACAAAAACTTACCTCCCCCAGGAACTGTGAAAATTGCACTGTGTCCACTTTTAAAACAGCTTATTGTGTTTTATGTGAAAAGTATATATGCTACTGTAATTATTCAAAGTTCCAAAAGTACTTACCTGCAATACCTTTCAAATGAGATATTACATGTAGAATTTGAACCTGTGGTTCTTAAAATAAACTAAGAAAAGATATTTTTCTATAACAAAATCTAT
Source organism: Pleurodeles waltl (assembly GCF_031143425.1). NCBI lineage: Eukaryota > Metazoa > Chordata > Amphibia > Caudata > Salamandridae > Pleurodeles > Pleurodeles waltl. The sequence goes on from NC_090447.1 coordinate 694,079,476, forward strand.
TGGCCTGGATTTGTCTCTGAGTGTGTGTTCCTCATTTATTGCCTGTGTGTATGTACAACAAATGCTTAACACTACTCCTTTGATAAGCCTACTGCTCGACCACACTACCACAAAATAGAGCATTAGTATTATCTCTTTTTGCCACTATCTTACCTCTAAGGGGAACCCTTGGACTCTGTGCATACTATTCCTTACTTTGAAATAGTGCATACAGAGCCAACTTCCTACACAATGGTATCGTGAAATAGCTTGCACAAATATCCCTGACCAGTCTATTGACAGTGCATTACCTAGAGATTGGTTTGGTTCAGTTCCCATTAGTGGAACCATGAGGCTTATCTGCTCACTCTGTCCTCCTCGAGACTGTACATTTCCATAGCTCTTGTGCTAACTTGGATAAGGGTAGATTGTGTCGTTCACACACCCGTTTGTTGATGTAAAACATAGTAGTTGTAGTAAAACATAGTAGTTGTAGTGTCTGTTTGGATAAATACTGTCTTTTCCCAAAGCTCTTACTGAAATGTTTAGTGCAGGAACACTGTTTTTAGTTCCATGATGCTGATATGTTGTACAACCTCCTGTTCCTTCCAGACTCCTCATACCTTGAGATTGTCCAAGTGAGCTCCCCATCCCATAGGTGAGGCATCTGTTGTAATTGTCACAGTAGGAATTGGTTGTTCAAATGTTCTCCCTTGTGTTATTATGTGAAGAGTTCCAACACGCTATCTCATCTTCTACTTTCTGTGGGACAACCACTACATCTTCCCAACTCCTTTTTGCCTGTGACCATTGATTTCGCAGCTTTCCTGTAATGGTCTCATGTGAAGTTTTCCATATGTGGTCAAAGGAATACCAGGAAACCATCATTCCCAGCAACATGCCCACAATTCTCACTGTCAGAGTTTACTCCTTCCAGTAGAGCTGTGTTTCCTTCAACAATGCATTTGTTCTCTTCTCACTGGGATATACTTTCCCTTGGAATGAGTTGATCCTTGCTCTCAGAAACATTTTCTTATGTTCTGGTTCAGTGGATGAACTTCTCAATCTTTACTGAAAAACCCAACATGAATAGTGTTATTATACTTGCTGTATATGCTCTCTGTACTTTTTGGGCGAGTTTGCCTTTACCAGCCCGTTGTCTAAGTAGGGATAGACATGTATGCTTTTTTTCCCGTAGATGTGCTGCAACTGCTGCTAGGCACTTTGTGAAAACTCTTGATGCCAATTTGATTCCAAAGGCCAGTACCATGAACAGATAGTGTTTTTTGTCTACTGCAAACCTGTGGTATTTTTTGTGTTTTAGATTTACTGGATGTTGAAGTTGGCATCTTTTAAGTCTAGTTTTGCCATGTAATCCCCCTTTTGCAATTGTGGTATAACTTCCAGTGAGGTTGTCATCTTGAATTTTTACATTTTGATAAACTGGTTTATAAACCTTAGGACCAGAATCAGCCGAAGTGATCAGTCTACCTTTAGGATTTGGAAATAAGTAGTTTCCTTTGTTGATTGCTAATCTTGGTACAAGTTCTATTGCGTCCTCTTCCAACAACTCCTTTTCCTCCTTGAGCAGGTGGGAGGTTTCCTCCTTTGAAAGGACCTTTCTTCTGGGTACCCAGGATTGAGGGGTTGTGTTTAGTTTGATGCAATACTCGTACTGCATTATGTTTCAATCCATTTGTCTGATGTGATCTTTCTCCACTCCTGAAGGATTTTCTTTTACTGTGCCTCTTACTAGTGTTGTATGTAGGAGTTGATGTTCCTTGCTTTTTCCACTCACTAATGTTGTTCGTGAGTGTTTTGAGATTTATTAGAGGGTGTTTAACCTGCACTTTGTGGTAGCACCCACCCATGTGTTCACCCCCAAAAGGAGTGCCTTCCTTGTTGGTACTGCAAACTTTTCTAGGGTTAAGTTGCTTGACTGCTTCCTTGGTATGTTTGATGGGATGTCCCTGATTGGAAGCTACCCCTTCCTGTGGGCCCTCACAAAGGTAATGTCCCCCTTCGCATGCTCCTTCTGAACTGTAGCACCCCTATTGACTTATCTGTCTCATTGTCATTTTTTCAGCTGGTTTAGACTTTTGTCGACTGCATTCCCAAACAGCTGTTCGCCAGTGAATGGGGCATTACGAATGTTAGCTTGTATCTCTGGTGTGAAACCCGAATTTCTGAGCGGGGGGGTAGCGAAGGGTGACAGCTATCAGCATTTGTCAGCTATATGTGTCTGCTGCATCTAGTGCTGACTTTAGGCAAGTGTTGGTGATGTTCTAGCCCTCTTCCTCAAAATACACCACCCTTTTCCAGTATTGCTCCAAGAGATGTTTCATTAGATCTGCTATCTCCTCCCAGTGCTGCTAGGCATGGTGATTTAGAAGTATGGCATGGTGATTTTGAGTTTGCGATGTGCCACTGATTAGTTGCGCTTCTCTCAAATATTCGACCCAGGAGGTCCATTTTCTTATTCTACTTGTCTGGAAGTGGTCCCGAAGTTGATGGGATGATAGCCCTCTTTCTAGCTGTTGATGTGATAATCGAGTCAGTTGTAACTGAATACCTTATGTAGGCAGGATCTTTTGAAGTGAACTTATACTTTTTCTCTGCCCTTGGGGTGACCGCTTGGCATGTGGCCTCTTCTTTATAGGCCTCCCTTCCCTTGTCCAAAATACTTGGGAGTATGGGAAAATATTGACTCCTGCTCTATGGGCAGAAGAGTTTCCAGCATGGAACAAGATTGCGGTTTCTCTTCTTCGAATTGGACACCAGGATTTGTCTGCTGTCTTCTTTATCACCTGGTTGTAAATGCCAATGTCATCTGGCGGTGATGGCCTTGATGGGTAGATGCCTACCCCTTCCTCTGGTGAATCCATTTCCATGTCTTGCCATTGTGTCTCTGTGTATTTAGATCCCTCTGACCCCTAATACATTCTTGCCATCTCTTCCTCCTTCTCTTCATAGAAGATTTCTCCTCCTCTTTCTGCAGAGGGTCTGGTCTTAGAGAAGGCTCAATGTGCTGGAAGCTTTTCTCTCCCCGCTCTTTCAGCATTGAGGCTTTTCTTTGGGATTCGAAACTCATTCAGACTTTCTTCGAAGTCCTTGGGTTTCTGGAGCAGAACCGCCATTTCAGTCTCAAGACGCCTTTTCTTTTTCCCTATATTGGCCACCTGTTGTTCAGCATCAAAGATCTCACCCGTTTCCTCTTCAATGTCGAAGAGTCCTTCTTAGACAAATCAGTTGTTAAGCTTTCATGAATCTGACTTTTCATGTTTTGAATTTGAAACATCCCTTCCTCGTAGTCCTTCGATGACTTGGACTTGACTAGAGATTTTCCATCTGGAGTGTCCCTTAAAATGCTTCTCGGTGGCTCCTTGTCTGTGGTCGTGGCTGGGGTCTACATCGAGGCTTCTTTGAGGCCCTAGAGTCAGCTTTACGCAACTCGCCCCCAACTGTATTCTTGCCTCCCTTGGCTTTGACGTTGAAGATCTCTAGGTCGACCGCTGCTGATTCCCTTTCTGCTCCCTCAATGACATTGTCCTCCTCGTTGCTCTTGGGACCCAAATCTCGTAGGGAAGGGGTGTACACTGCCCCTGCATGGTGTGCTGGTCACGCCTCTGCCTCTCTCTCACCCTCAGCATGTTCGGTGTGAATGCAGAGCATGCGTTGCAGTCCTCCCTTCGATGGTCTACCGTTAGACAGATTGCAGACTGGGTGTCTGTCTCCACGAGAACTTGTGGTGGCAATTTTTGCAGAACTAGAAAAGTGTTTTCTCCATTAGGCCACACACTAAGCCACTGCATGGGCATTCTCCAAAACTGTTGAGGAACTTGGACTCCTCCCCTCGATATCACTTCCGGTTCCTTTGGTGTTCTTCTCTACCTTTGGTGGACTTTCGGTGATCTTCTTCAGAACTTCCATCAACTTCTTGAAAGTGTTGGAGACCCTTTAGCAAGCATCCAGACCAAATGAGGGGAAAACAATCTGAAGATGGCAACCAAAAGTGGGAGCTTTCAGAAGAAGCACATCATCATCACAAGGGGGCACCAAATGGAGGTCTGTCGATTGACACCAACAACAAACAAAAAAGAAGAACAACTAAAAAATGTAGGGAACAATACCAGATCCAACCACTAGACAGCGAAATAATGTTGAATCCAGAAAAGATTCACACTGCAAAAGTAGCATTTTCCGTTCAAAGCATGTATGGCTCTAGATACACATGCTTAGTATAGACTGAAAAGCATAAGCAGTAGCTAGCCTGTGAGGGTTGCAGTTGTTTCAAATAACGTACAGAGGACTGCTTGGCCCACATTGGCCTGTTGACGGCCCAGCACATCTGCGCAACTGATTCAGGTTGGGGAAAAATACTGGCAATTCGATAGATTAAGATGGAATTGAGACACCATCTTTGGAAGACATTTAGGATTGGTATGTAATACCACCCTATCTTTGTGTAGTTGCAAGAAAGGTTGTTCTGAAATTAATGCCTGAAGCTCACTGACACGTCTGAGTGAAGTGATACCCACTAGGAATGATACTTTCCAAGTTAAGAATTAGGGGTAGGGACTCAAATGAGGTCCCATTAATCTTGGTAATACAATATTGAGATTCCAGGTGGGAGCTGGTGCCACCCTAGGAGGAATGACCCTTTTAAAATCTTCCAAGAATGCTTAAATTACTGGGATCCTGAATCAGGAAGTGTGTTGTTTGTTTTGTAGATAAGCGGCTACTGTCGCTAGTTGTAGCCTTATAGATATAAATAGGTATGTAAATGAAATGGATAACAGACAATGTCTTGAACGTTAGGCTTTAAAGAATCAATTTGATTGGAATTACATTAGTGAACAAATCTTTACCACTTTGCAGCATATCAAGCACGATTAGTCAGCTTGTGTGTTTCTTTAAGAATTTCCATACAAGGTTGTGGTAGGTTCAAATAACCAAACTCTAGGACTTCAGGAGCCAGATATCAAGATTGAGGGGTCTGTGTGTCTGATTTATCCACGGTTCTGCATAAGAAGGTCCTGCCTGTCCAGCAAAACCTTGTGAGGAACTACTGAGAGTTCAAGGAGTGTGGTGAACCATGGTTGCCACGTCCATGTGGGAGCTACTAGGATAAGAGATATCTGCTGAAGTTTGCGAACCACAAACAGAAGCAGTGGGAGAGACGGAAAAGCGTGAGCAAATATCCCTGACAAACTCATTCCTGGACTGTGTGTGTGGAGACCGGGAGGCGAAGTTTGGGCATTCTGCTTTTCCTGCTGTGGGGAAAAGTCTATTTCTGGGTGACCCCAACACCAGAAGTATGGGAGAAGGACTTGCGGGTGGAGCTCCCACTCGTGGACTTGCTGGCACTTCCTGCTGAGGAGATCCGCAAAGTCTTTGTCTGCTCTCTGAAGGTACTTCACTAACAGGTGACTGTTGTAATGGACAGTCCATTTCCAAATATAAGAGAGTCCATTTCCAAATGGTCTGGGCTAGATACAACAGCTGAAGGACCCAGGTGCACCCCTGCTTTCGGAAATAATATATGGCAGTCATGTCTATATTGATCAGGATACCTTGCCAATCAGGTGGGGAAGGAAAGTTTTGAGCGCTAGATAAACAGCTAGCAATTCAAGGTGATTGACATGGAGATGTTTTCTGCGATCCCCAACCTGTGAGGGAGGCGTTCGTTGTTATGTTCCATGTGGAACTGGGTCTAGTTCTAGGAAAGGCTGTCCTTTTAAAGGATTGAGAATTCCACTACTGCAGAGAGTGTCAAGCTTGATGGCTGACCAACACTAGAGTTTCCCACTGACCCTCCGCCTGAGACCATTGGTGCACTAAGCACTCTTGCAACGGACACATACTGACTCTGGCATAAAGTACTATGGCTATGCATGAAGCCATCATACCGAGGAGATGCCTGACTCTCCTCACTGTTACTTGCAGAGGCGTCTGGAACTGGGGAATAAGCGCCAGGAAGGATTGAATCCAGGAGGTATTGGGGTAAGCTATCAATCGTCGTGAATCAAGGATGGCTCCTAAGTTGGGTTGTATTTGGAGACGCTGGAGGTGGTATTTGACTGCAGTGATGGTAAAGCCTAGTTGATGAAGCAGGTTTATGGTGGCCTGAGTGTGTTGGAAGCACTGTTGCGGAGTAGCGCTTTTGGTGAGCCAGTCATCTAAACATGGAAAAACGTGTATGTTTTGCCTGTGTAATTGAGCTGCTATTAATTCGAGACATTTTGTGAAAACCTTGGGGGCGGTTGTGACTCCAAAGGGTAGAACCTTGAATTGGAAATGATAATGGCTGTTTATTACGAACCTGCGATATATGAGATGCGTCGGGTGACTAAGAAAGTGGAAACAGGCGTCCTACCACAATGTCGCCTTGTTGTGGTAACCTGACGAAATTTGAAGAGTGACTATGTGAAAGTGCTCTGAGAGGATGTATTCATTTAGGTGCCTGATGTCTAAGATTGGTCTCAAGAACCCCTCCTTTTTAGGAATAAGGAGGTAGAGTGAATAGACTCCTGTGCACTAGTTCTCTGGGCCCTTTTTTGGGGAGTGCTTGAACTTCCTTCTTGAGCGACTGTTGATGTTCTGATGAGAGTTTGTATTTGCAGGGTGGAATATTTGGAGGTGTGGAAGTGAGCCCCAGACAGTAACCATGTTGGATAATATCCAACACCCTCTGGTCGGATGTGATGTTTCGCCAGGCGGGAAAGAAAACTTGTAGTCAACCCCCGTCAGGTGTTGTGTGGTTTTTGGGAGGGGGGGTTGCGTGGTAGGCAAGTTAGGGTTTGTGAAGGTGGCAGAGGTTTTGGTGAAACCAACCTTGCCTTTCACCTGGAATTATTTCCCTTATAGGAGCCCCTATAGTATCCCCTGGGTGATGTGGTTTCTACCTAGGAACGTGGGTAGGGGTCTGTGTAGGTGGCTTTTGTTCCTCCAAGACAGGGGAGGCAGTGAAAGGAGCCGCATTGCAATAATGGTTGCAATGATTCCATAGCTTTGGCCATCTCGTTATCTTCCTTGATTTTCCCCGAGTATAGTGTCCACTTGAGGGTCAAAGTGGTGTTCCCCGTCAAAAAGAAGTGTGAGCATGTTTTGTTGCACTTCAGCTCCCAAAGCCAGACATGACGTCTAATGAACACACTGAGTTAATGCCTCTTGCAACTGTGTCAGCTCCATAAAGGGGACAGCGAACGGAGGTGTTTGCAATTAATTTATCCTCGGAGGAAATCTCATATGTCCTTTTTATGTTCCCCAGGGATACGTTGGAGGAGCCCTTCTATCTTGTCCTAATGAGCTCTGCATTAGCATGAGAGATGACTGAAGGAGCTGGCATTTCTCATTTTGGTTGGGAGACTGGGCAGCCACCCTCTTCCTTGCTGCATCTATCTTCGTACCTTCTTTATCTGGTGGGGGCACTTCACCAGATGTTTGTGAGTTTGGCCTTTTTTTCGTGTGGCGACTACCAGAGAGTCAGGAGGGAGTTGACCCTTAATATATGTGAGGTTGGTTGGGGAAGGTTTATATTTCTTAGCAACCTTTGGTGTAATGACACTGGCCCTAACTGGGCCTTTAAAGATGTCAGGTGTGTGTCTAAGCATATCTTTCAGCATCGGCAGGTACTGTGCTGAGCGCAGACTAGAGAGGGTTGTGAACAAAAAGTAATTCTCTAGTGGTTCTGTGTGGAGCTGAACCTTATGAAACGTAGCTGCCCTACCTATGTCGTGGTAGGTAGAGGTGTTGTCTGGGGGAGAAAGCTTTGCCGGGTAGAGATAAGGGTCTGTAGGTGGTTCTATATCATGTGTCCCAAGTGTCATCTTGGGGCTTGGCATTTCCAATACACCTGATCGTGCCAGCCACGGCTCGAGAACCCAAGTGAAGATTTTGGTTGGTCCAGACTCTTTGGGATGGCTTGTTGGTGATGGGGTCGGGGTGATTGGGGCACCGTGCTTACAGGTTGTCCCTGTGTGAAGTCCTGCTTTTCAAGCTCAGAGTCTAAGCTGTATTTAGGAAAAAAGGAGCCCTGGTCTGCCTCCACTACGTAGGCGTGGGCCTCGTCCTGAGGTTCTTTGGATCCACACAGGTCCAGTGTATCCTCGGCGCTGTGGCGGGACATCTTGAGTCGTCGAGCCCGTCAGTCATGCAGTGTCTTCTTGGACTGAAAGGGCTTGCTGGCCTCACAGGTGCCTCCTGATAGTCCAGAGAGAGACATAAGTTACACACCTGGTGGAGATCAGTGCATGGGTACTTGGTGTGGCATTAAGGGAAGAAGCAGAATGGCGTTCGTTACACCATTGGGTAGACATGGTGTGGAGGGAACGTGGAAGATAAAGTCCACCTCAAATGGCAAAAGCCTCAGCAGTCACAGCCGACTCTAGTTGCCCCACTGAAGTCAACACCGATGCACGGATGAGGAATCCTTAGAAGAGCCACAATCAAGAGCAAAACCAACAGAAAAGTTTGGAAAGAAGAAACAACGACTGTGTCTAACCGGAGCAGAGGTGCACACGTCCAAACCAGATGGCAGAAGAAAACAATCTAACAATGGAGTAGATGACCATTACCAGCAAGAGGAGGAGTCATTCTACCTTTTGACTTAAATGACTTTCTTCAAAGAAAAACAACTTGCACACATCCGAGCCCAAAACTAGATGGAAGAACTATGCTAAGCATGTGTGTCTACAGCCACACATGCGCTGAACAAAGTACCTAAGCCTTAAATTAATCTTGCGGACAGTTGGTCTCATAGTGGCTAAAGTCCAAGTTAATGTTGTACGAGGGGATGCCCTAGGAAATTCAAGAAGGTATGAGGGGCATGGAGAGACCACTCTGGCCCAGGATATAAATTAGTTGAGGATCCCACTTGCTGAATAGACTTGGATGGGCGAGAAACATGGCCTTTTTGGAAATGTCATCAGGGTGCATAAAAAGGTAATTCCAGCTATCACAGTTGAAAGAGGACTAAAACTAGACTTGATTAGCTCAGATCATGCCAACTCTGTACTTCTGATGCTCTCAGATATGCTTGTATTTTTTGCAATTTTTTGAAAATGTATGGAAAGAATAAAAAAAAAAAAAAAATCAGCAAGGATTATGCAGGATTGTTTTGATTATCCCAAAGTCACATAAGCCCCCGGAACTCTGGAAGTCTCTGCCACTTAATTTCATTCTATACTAAAATCCTTGCGGAAATACTAGCCAAAAGATTACATAATGTCATCCAAATTAACAGGAGCACCTGTCATTGCTGCCGCCGCCTTTAGCCTATACTCGCCAGAGTGTATGAACTCCATGGTCCAACAGTCCTGTTTGTGCTAGAGAAAGAGAAGACACTTGACACAATACATTGCCCTTTCATGCTAAAAGGTACTGTGTAAAATGAATGCTGGGCCGCACTTCATTAGCTTTGTTGACGCACTTTACACATCACCCTGGGCATAAGTGAGAGTAAATTGAACCTTATGAGCTCTATTCCCAATAGAGGGGCACCTTAAAAGGATCCCTTCTCTCGCCTCTAATGTTCTTTAATATTATAGAGCCTCCAGTGGAGTGGATTTGCTTAGATATGTTAGTCATTGGTCTGGACGGCATGACAGAATTTATCTTTATGCGGATAAAATGTATTTATATTCAACAATCTGACATTACCATACCTAGGCTAACAAAGATGCTTCTGGGTTAAGAGTAAATTGGGGGAAATCAATGTATGTGCACATTAAGGGGGGCATGCTGCCCTGACTAGCTACTTTAGACCTTAAGGTATCGGGAGGCCATTTCCCCAATCTTGGTGTAAGATCACCTACTTGGAGCAGAAGTTGGGAACTGCATAAGCCCTCTCTCGTGCAAATCTGAAGCAGGATTTTCAGTCTTTGATGTCTTTTCCTTTCTCATTAGTGGGATAAGGAGTCATTTTTAAAATGATATCTCTCCCCCTTTTTGTGTGCACTCTTCAAAACTACCCATTCTTGCTACCCATGCCTTTCTCACAGAGTTGCAGCACACAATATCAAATTTCCTATGTGCAGGTTTGATCCCAAGGGTCTTCTTTGGAAAATGTCACCGGTCTCCTTACGAGGCTGGGCTGGGCCAATGTTAAACTTTACTATTGGGTCAGACAAATAATTTGCATACATTACTGGCTGTTTGGAGACAAGAATGGCACTTTAAACAAACTGAAGCTAGCAGGGATTGAGAAATATGGATTGTTAAATATGCTCTATAGTAGATTGGTTCCACACTCCCTTCCCACCGTTTTCAGGCTGCCTTTATTGTGTTGGCCCCAGGCACTAAAATCCATTAAATGCCATGGAGTTCCCATGGCGGCCGTTATGCTATGTTGGTTTACTTTACTTTCTCATATGAGGTAGATGGCGATGAGGGGGCAAAGGCCCTGGAGGGCCATGCACACTTTTGTGATATCTTCCCACCTGAGTTTCATTCAGTTATAGAATCAGCATAAATGTTACTACACCCGACTGTTACACGGAGGGGACTCAGAACCCTAAAAGCATTAGATGTAGTCCCCTGAGGGGGATTTCTTTCTTGTGACCTGGACTTGCCTGTTGGTGGTTACATACTGGTAAACGATTTGATCTGTTTTCAACAATGTAATTGGCTGAACTGAAAGGTCTGAGGAATATGGGGGCCAGCGTCATACCAGCTTACTTGTTGCATTGAGAGTTCTGGCGGCCAAAACAGATGTGACATCACTGATAGGATGTGGAGGCTCCCACACTGAGGGAGAAGACCAGTGGCATGGATTTTTGTGCGAGGACAGAAGAGCTGGTGTACAGTGCCCGTACAAAACATAATTAAATATGGACCTGCTAGTGGGAATATTTGGAGCTGTAGGTGGTCTTGCTCGGTCTCTCTCGTATCCTAACTTTTCATGGTGACAGCAATTCTGTAATGCTTCACATAATTCTCAATGTGCTCTAAAATGCATGGGGTGTTGCCTCAATGTTCTGGTTACTATTGTTACAGAAAAACACAATAAAAAATGTTATAAAAAAAAGCAATAATTTTGGATTGCAGGCTTTGTTATACTACCTACACATCCTGGTTTATCATAAAGCACCTGTTTTAAAAAAAATGTTAGAGACATTTATCAACTGCATAACACTGATAGAACATAACAATATATATCTAATGCAGTGCACCAGTGTAAGGGTTGGAGTTGGTGCATCTGGAAAAGGAGGGCCATCATTTTTTGATGGTTGCACCAATTCTGGCATAGTGAAGGAATTGGCCACTTCCAAGTCCAAATGTGTCAATTGCTTCTCGTACAGTTATGAAGCGCCCCTCTGGGTACAAATCAGACAACATCAGGCATCCCCTCTCCTGCCAGTGGTCCATTGCCACATATGTCACTATTTGGACAAATGGACGTAAGATCCAGTATCAAGGTCGGTTGCATAAGGGACAGTCCTATTATTCGTCGACAACCCCTTTTCCACAGGCCCCCACGGGAGAGATTCAGGAACAATGGCGACCTCTTAATAATAAACCTCCCAGCTGGTGTCTGTCGTGTGCCCTCAAACAGAGACCTTTCCCCAGTTGGGTTCCCCATCCAACCAGTGAACCACATGCTGCAAGTGGGACGCAAAATAACACAGTTTTAGGTCAGGGACCTCCATGCCACCCCTGTTCCATTCCCTCTTAAGCACTGCAAGGCTTACCCTACGCCTATTACCAGTCCAGAGGAAGATGACCAATAGTGAATCTAGTTCTTAAACATTTTTGGGGGTATCTCATACTTCGCGCGTTGCAGGGGGTACAGACATCTAGGAAGGATTACCATTTTAGTTAGGGCTTTCTTCCCTATTAAGGAGAATTTAAGGGCATTCCAGAATTGGATCGGAGATTTTGGATCACTCTACCCAAATTTAAATCAAAGACCTGCTGTTCAGTATGAGCAACATACGTCCCGAGTATTTTAACTGAACAACACAGATCCCACAGTATTTAACTGACTGAGCAGCCCAAGGCAGTTCTGCCCTGGGTAGCTGCTGGGCTGTGAAGGCAGCCCACTGGAAACAGGAGAAACATGGTACTATTAAGACACAGCTCAGCGTATTCCCAGAACTCAAACATAAGGGTTAGTAGCAATGGAACAGTGATGTCTGGCTGTCGGAAAGAAAATCATTGCATCGTTGGCGTAGAATGGCATGATATGTAGTTTTTCCCTATGGCCACGCCCCACCCAAGAAGGAGCTGTCTCATTTGGCAGGCCAGCTGCTCCATCACTAGAGCAAAAAGCAATGGGGGCAGCCCTGCCGGGTACCACACTGTAGTTCAATAACATCCAACACATATCGGCTTGTTTGCACCAGAGCCCTGGAGGACTGAAAAAGCAGCTGGCCCCAGCAAATACATTTGCGACCAAGTCCTATCACCTCCAGCACCCTCCACAGATAGTCCCACCATACCAAGTCAAATGCTTGTACCACATCGAGAAACGTCAGCATGAAGAAGTCCCCCTGCACTTCATATGCATGCAGGGCATGAGTACGCTGCTGCAAATTGCGCAGCATATTTATTCACTGGATTAATCCTGATTGATCTGGTTGTACCAAGCTCATGAGGTGCAGGAGCAACCTCAGAGCAAAAACGTGACTCACTATCTTCTGACCCACATTTAGCATTGAGATACGCCTGTAAGAAGACAGGTCTAGGGGATCTTTATCTGGTTTGGGGATCATAACAATGTGGGTCTCCCTTAGAGTTAGGCATCCGGCTCTCAGGGCCTCATCAAACCATGGTAGCAGTTTATCAGCTAATGATGCTGAAACAGCTTTAATTAAATTTGTTAAGGAGCCCATCAATGCCAGGGTTTTGACTGATTTTAGAACTGTAATCACTTCCAGAAGTTCCTGCTTCGCCATAGGGAGATCTAGGGATTCACTGTCTTGCAGTGACAGTCATTGCAAAGGGAGGGCCAAAATATACAGGGAGGAAGGTATCAGGGTCAGCCACTGAGGCCCTAGCATATATCCCCTGCTCAAATGCTTCATTAATCGTTTGTTGGATATGGACTATCAGTCTGTGCTGATCCCGTATCAGCAGAATAGGTTGCGGCATGTTTCCAGATTTCATTAGGCCGGCAAGCATATGTCCTGCCCTATCCCCTTCTAGGTACCACCAACTCAGATGGACTTTCAAGTTGGTCCTATAGCTCATTCAGTGTTTGCCTGTGTCTGTCCCAGGCGAACATCTGACTGGAGTCAGCCGCTAATGCCTGTTCAGTCTCCACCAGCTGTTTCTAAATTTTTGTTAGGTGGTGTATCAGTGTTTCACGTAGACCAGTCTTTGCTGACAGGCAAGTCCCTCGAACCACCACTTTCATCGCCTCCCATTCTGTTGCCCTATTAAGTGCCGTACCCCAGTCATGTTTGAAGTTTTAATTTAAGGCTTTAGAGACTGTGGGGGTCATTACGACCTTGGCGGACCGCCGTGCGGCCGCCAATGCAGCCGCACTCATGCGGCCCCCATTATGACATTCCCGCCGGCCCAGCGGGAATGAGGCCGCAACATAGGAGCCGGCTCCTAATGGAGCCGGCGGTGTTGCGGCCGTGCGACGGGTGCAGTTGCACCCGTCGCGCTTTTCACTGTCTGCTATGCAGACAGTGAAAAGCTGGCCGGGGCCCTGTTAGAGGGCCCCTACACTGCCCATGCCAGTGGCATGGGCAGTGCAGGGGCCCCCAGGGGCCCCAGGACACCCCTTACCGACAGCCTCTTCCTGGCGGTGCAAACCGCCAGAAACAGGCTGGCGGTAGGGGGGTCATAATCCCCAGGGCAGCGCTGCTTGCAGCCCTGCCCTGGCGGATTATCACCGCCGGGGCTATAACGGCGGTAAACCGCCGGCCCCGGCGGTGCGACCGCGGCGGTAGAATAAGGGCCTCCGTACCGCCAGCCTGTTGGCGGTACGGACGCCACATTACCCCTGGTGGTCTCTGACCGCCAGGGTCGTAATGACCACCTGTGTGTTTAAACGCCTTGTCAGTCAACGCCTCAGCATTCAGTCGCCACAGCGGTATATAGGGGCGCTGATGTTCCAGGAAGTACGTGAGGAGAATATGAGAGTGGTCTGAAAAGCATCACACCAAATATTTATGTTTAACACCTTCAGTGTCGCAGTGGTGTAAGTTGCAGGAGAGAAGGATGCCGTGACCACCAGATATCTACAAGTGATACAGTAGCTACAGAAAGCTGCAGCGCTGCAGTCATGCAGGGCTTGGTGTCGTTGTGCGGGGGAATTGGTCCAGTAGCCCATCTAACACACAGTTAAAGCCCCCCACAATAAGTACCTCGGCCATTGGCCGAACGTGCGGTATAGCCAAGAAGGTCTCCCCATCGTCCGTATTAGAAGTGTACACATTAATTAGACAGAGTTCATGCACATCAATGGTGCCCTCAAGTAGGACATTTCATCCCTCCTCATCTACAACAGTGGGGGGAGTGCATAAACAGGACTCCTAGGGCCACCCAGAGGAGAGCTTCACGTCCTTCCTGAGAGTATGATGTGGCATAAACAGAGCCCCACCACCTCTTTCGACGGTGCTTGATACAATCCCCACCAAACATGTTTTTTTTGCAAAAAGACTACCGCCAACTTATACTGGCACAAGTAGGTATACACTCTATTAGTTTTCACAGGATTATTTATGCCCTGGACATTCCAGGTCAAGAACTTATGTTGAGCACCCATAATATTGGCAAGTAGTTACCAGTGCCAAGCTGAGTGACAGCAAATTTGTGTCTGTTGGCATAGGCAGTTAAATTAGAGTACATATTCTTGGAGGCAATTCCCACCCATCGAACTTCAACAAACAAGAAATTACAGTAATCCCGTTTAGCACCTTCCCCTCAACCCCACCCATAGGCAGTGTCAGCTAACCCTCCCGGAAAAAAACAGCTACCAAGAGAGATCACATGGCACCCAACAACACCCACAGTCAGTTTAAAGGCCCGCTTAGGTCACACAACACCTAGATTTGTCCTTTAAGGGCCCAAGCCGTAGGGAGTCTCAAAACACAGCTCCAGTCTGCCTTACTTGTAACATGAACACTTGCAGATGAGATCAGTCTGGCAGAGCATTCCGTGCACTGGCTGCAATGGGTTGGTGGGGAGGGGGAAAGGGGGGGGGGGGGGGGGGGAGATCTCTTCGCGCTCAGTCTCAGGCTGACATTAGGCCCTGCCTGGCATTCTCGTAGCCCACAATGGGAACTCTCAGCAGGGCTGCCGTGACACATGAAGAGCCATTTTGCATTTGGGAGGCTTTGCGGTTCGGGGGCATGCTCTCCATGCCCCCCCTCAGTGCTGACAAGTCACATGGGGCCAGGGAACCACACAGCATAGGAGGCCCTGAAGAGGCCCACAGATAGGTCACAGGCCCCCAATCAGGGCATCACTAGTTCGCAGAGGTGCCGCGGCACCCAGCTCAGCGTCGTCCAGTCCGCCCCAGAGTCTTTGCGCTCACTGTCTAACCAGCCATCTTGCATGGACACGCCCCCCAATCAAATTATCTTTTTTAATACCGCTCCTGGCAAGGTTTAGACAAGATAAGTATGAAGATGATCTGAAAGGAAAATGTTACTTATCCAGTAAGCATCTGTTTGTGGCATATAGTGCTGTAGATTCACATGCTGTGCATACTTCTGCTATCCCATGTTGGGTCCTGAAGACTGCAATTTTTTTTCTGCGAAAAGTTTTTCGATGCACCAGGTATAGCTCCTCTTGCAGCTAATGTGCAAGGGCATCGACTCCATAGTTAGATTCTTTTCCTGCAGGTGGGTGAGAATGGAGTGTTGTATAAGAGATAGAAAAGAGATGATCATGCAAATGAATATGAATACTGCGAAAGAAAACTGTAACAGCCACAGGAGTCCGGGGAGGCGGGTGGGTGCATGGGAATCTACAGCACTACATGCCACAAACTGATGCTTACTGGGTATGTAACATTTTCTCTGTTTGATGGCATGTGTGTCTGTAGGTATACATTCTGTGAACAGACTGTAATAGGTAATGGTCTTTTGACTTTAGCTTAGCAGGTTTGGATACATTTAACAATCCACCTTATTATACCGGATTTAGATATAGGATTTCCGTTGTGCAGTGGTGAGAGGGCAACAAAAAGATGTTTATTTTTATTAAGAGTTTTAGTTCTATCAATGTAAAGCAAAAACACTCTCCTAACGTCCAATGTGTGGAGAACTCTTTCAGCAACAGAATCTAGGTGCGGAAGGAAGACTGGCAATTCAATGGTTTGACTTAAGTGAAAGAGATACCACTTTGGGTAAGAATTTTGGATTGGTGCGAAGAACTACTGTATTCGGAAAAAGGATTCTTGCAGGGTTAAGGCCTGGAGCTCACTTACACAATGAAGTTAAGTAATAGCAACTAAGAGTGTCACATTCCACAAAAGGAATTAAAGAGGACATAATGTAGAGGTTCAAATAGTGGACCCATAAGTCTAGTGAGTACAATGTTAAAATTCCAAGAAGGCACTGAAGGTACCCTTGGTGGAATCACCCTCTTAAGTCCAGTAGACATCTGTTTGTGGCATGTAGTGCTGCAGATTCACATGCTTTGCATACGTCTGCCATCTAGTGTTGGGCTCGGAGTTTTACAAGTTGTTTTTCTTCAAAGAAGGTTTTCGAGTCACGGGATCGAGTGACTCCTCCTCTCGGTGATAGTGCGCATGGGCATCGAGTCCTTTGTTAGATTGTTTACCCCCTGGACGGTGAAGTGTATGTATGTATATATATATATATATATATATGTATACACACATATATATATATATATATATATATATATATATATAGAAAATGTCACTTACGCAGTGCACATCTGTTTGTGGCATGTTCCGCTGCAGATTCACATGCTGTGCACAGGTCCTGCCATCTAGTGTTGGGCTCGGAGTGTTACAAGTTGTTTTTCTTCTAACAACTCTTTACGAGTCACGGGATCGAGTGACTCCTCCTTTTCGGCTCCATTGCGCATGGGCATCGACTCCATCTTAGATTGTTTTCCCGCAGAGGGTAAGGTAGGAGTGATAGAGTGTAAAGAAAGATGTCCATGCAATGGAATAGAGATGTATATACATATGTACAAATTTTAAATATAACTTAAACAGCTACAGGCTCCCGGGGAGGAGGGAGGGCGCATGTGAATCTGCAGCAGAACATGCCACGAACAGATGTACACTGGGTAAGTGACATTTTCCGTTCAATGGCATGTGTAGCTGCAGATGCACATGCTTTGCATAGCTTATAAAGCAGTTCTCCTCCCCTAAGCGGTGGTCAGCCTGTAGGAGTTGAAGTTGCTTGAAATAGTGTTCTTATTACAGCCTGTCCTACGTTGGCTTGTTGTGTTGCTAACACATCTACACAGTAATGTTTGGTAAATGTATGAGGCGTCGACCAAGTGGCTGATTTACAGATTTCTGTCATTGGTATATTTCCTAGAAATGCCATTGTTGCTCCTTTTTTCCTAGTGGAATGTGCTTTTGGTGTAATTAACAGCTGTCTTTTAGCCTTTAGGTAACAAGTTTGGATACATTTCACTATCCACCTGGCTATGCCTTGTTTTGATATAGGATTACCAGTATGGGGTTTTCGGAATGCAACAAACAACTGTTTAGTTTTCCTAAATGATTTTGTTCTGCCGATGTAATACATTAAGGCTCTCTTAATATCTAATGTATGTAGTGCTCTTTCTGCCACTGAGTCTGGCTGTGGGAAGAAGACTGGAAGTTCCACTGTTTGATTTAAATGAAACGGTGAGATGACTTTAGGTAGAAATTTAGGGTTTGTGCAAAGTACAACCTTATGTTTGTTTACTTGTATAAAGAGTTGTTTAATAGTGAATGCTTCTATTTCACTAACTCTTCGTAATTAAGTGATTGCCACTAGAAATGCTACTTTCCAAGTTAGGATTTGAATCTGACAGAAGTGCATGGGTTCAAAGGGTGGACCCATGAGTCGTGTCAGTACAATGTTAAGATTCCATGAGGGTACTGGTGGCGTTCTTGGAGGTATGATTCGTTTTAGACCCTCCATGAAAGCTTTGATGACAGGCACTCTAAATAGAGATTTGGTTTGTTTATTTTGCAAATAAGCAGAAATTGCTGTGAGATGTATCTTGATGGATGAAAAAGCTAAATTTGCTTTTTGTAGGTGGAGTTAATAACCTACAATGTCTTGTATGGTTGCAACTAAGGGTGTTATGTGTTTTGCTTGGCAGTAGAAAACAAATCTTTTCCATTTGTTTGCATAACACTGCCTGGTGGTAGGTTTTCTTGCCTGTTTAATCACTTCCATACATTCTGGTGGAAGATTTAGATATCCAAACTCTTTCAGGAGCCAGATTGCCAGATTGAGCATTGCTGGATTGGGGTGCCTGATCTGTTGTTTGTTTTGTGTCAACAGGTCCGGTCTGTTTGGGAGTTTGATGTGTGGTACTACTGACAGGTCTAGCAACGTGGTGTACCATGGGTGACGTGCCCACGTTGGTGCTATAAGTATGAGTTTGAGTTTGTTTTCACGCAGTTTGTTGACCAGAAATGGAATGAGCGGGAGAGGGGGAAAAGCGTAAGCAAATATCCCTGACCAGTTGATCCATAGAGCATTGCCCTTGGATTGTGGGTGTGGGTACCGGGACGCGAAGTTTCGGCATTTTGCGTTGTAGTTGGTGGCGAACAGATCTATGTCTGGTGTCCCCCACTGACAAAAGAATTTGTGAAGTACTTGGGGGTGAATTTCCCACTCATGGGTTTGTTGGTGATCTCAACTGAGGTCGTCTGCTAATTGATTGTGAATTCCTGGAATGTATTGAGCTACCAGGTGTATGTTGTTGTGAATTGCCCAATGCCAAATCTTTTGTGCTAGAAAACAAAGTTGTGATGAGTGGGTTCCTCCCTGTTTGTTTAGGTAGTACATTGTCATATTGTCTGTTCTGACAAGAATGTGTTTGTGAGCAAGAAGAGGTTGAAAGGCTCTTAGTGCTAGGGACAATGCTAGCAGTTCTAAGTGATTTATGTGAAATTGTTTTTGTTTATTGTCCCTGAATATTTTGATTGTTGAGGTGTGCCCCCATCCAATCATTGATGCATCTGTTGTAAGAATGGCGTGAGGCACAGGGTCTTGAAATGGCCGCCCTTTGTTTAAATTTGTGGGATTCCACCACTGACGCGAAATGTGTGTTTGGCAGTCTATCAACACTAGATCTTGGAGATGACTATGTGCCT
This sequence comes from Pleurodeles waltl, assembly GCF_031143425.1. Taxonomy (NCBI): domain Eukaryota; kingdom Metazoa; phylum Chordata; class Amphibia; order Caudata; family Salamandridae; genus Pleurodeles; species Pleurodeles waltl. Next base: position 694,098,716 of record NC_090447.1, read on the forward strand.
GCAACCATTGTTTTGCGAGGCACTGTTGTAAGGGCCGCACGTGTAATATTGCGTTTGGGACATAGGTGATGCATGATGCCATCATACCCAACAGTTTCATGACAAATTGGACAGTGTAGTGTTGGTTTGGCTGGATTGTTGGCAATATGGTGTGGAACAATTGCACTCTTTGTCGACTTGGGCTTGGAAGTGCTTTTTGGGTGTTTAATGTGACCCCTAAGTACTGCTGAATTTGTGCAGGTTGTAGGTGTAATGTTTGGTAATTTATTGAGAACCCTAGTGTGTGTATGGTGTTTATTACATAACGTGTGTGATGTTTTTGAGTGTTGGCTTTTATTAGCCAATCGTCGAGATATGGGAAGACATGTATATGTCGTCTTCTTATGTATGCTGCGACTATGGCAAGGCATTTTGTAAATACTCTGGGAGCTGTTGTAATCCCGAAAGGTAACACTTTGAACTGGTAATGTTTTCCCTGTAATACAAATCTGAGATATTTTCTGTGAGCTTTGTGAAAATACGCATCTTTTAGATCCAGTGTTGCCATAAATTCTTCCTGTTGTAGCAATGGGACTACATCTTGTAGCGTTACCATGTGAAAGTGTTCTCATCGGATGTAGAGGTTGATAGTCCTGAGATCTAATATTGGTCTTAATGTTTTGTCCATTTTGGGAATGAGGAAGTACAGGGAGTAAACCCCTGTTCCTTCTTGATGATGCAGCACAAGTTCTATGGCTTGTTTGAGTAATAGTGCCTGTACTTCTGTTTGCAACATTAAAATGTGCTGAGATGGAAGTTTGTGCGCTTTTGGGGGAATGTCTGGAGGAGTTTGTGTGAACTCTATGCAGTAACCATGTTGGATAATGGATAATACCCACTTGTCTGTTGTGATGGGTAAACAGTGGGTGTCGAACTTTTGCAGTCTTCCTCTCACAGGGGAAGTGTAGTGAGGGAAGGTGATGGTAAAGTCACTGTTTGGTATTAGTGGGTTGTTTTGAGGATTGGTATTTTCCTTGTGATCTGGGGATTTGTCCTCTGTAGGATCCCCAAAACCCCCCTCTCTGGTATTGCGTCTGGTAAGAGGGTTTGCCTTGTGAGGTAGATGGCTCGGATGGTTGGGGTCTGAAGCCTCCCCTATATTGAGGCTTTCGAAATGAGCCTCTGTATTGAGATGAATAAAGTGCACCCATAGCCTTGGCAGTGTCGGCGTCTTTTTTTATTTTGTCGATGGCTGTGTCAACCTGTGTGCCGAATAACTGTTGTTGATTAAGAGGCATGTTGAGGACAGCCTGCTGGATTTCAGGTTTAAATCCTGATGACCTAAGCCATGCATGTTGCCTAATGGTGACAGCCGTATTAATAGTTCTTGCGGCTGTATCTGTGGAGTCTAGCGCCAACCTTATTTGGTTATTTGTGATTGCTTGTCCCTCCTCCACTACCTGCTGGGCTCTCTTCTGTTGGTCATTGGGGAGATACTGAATAATGTCCTTCATCTCATCCCAGTGAGACCTGTCATATCTGGCTAGTAGGGCCTGCGAATTGGCTATACGCCACTGATTGGCTGCCTGTGATGCCACCCTTTTCCCTGCAGCATCGAATTTCTTGCTTTCTTTATCTGGAGAGGGTGCATCTCCATAGGACTGTGAATTAGCCCTTTTCCTTGCTGCGCTGACCACTATGGAATCTGGGGGTAGCTGTTGTGTAATAAAAATGGGGTCTGAAGGTGGTGGCTTATATTTTTTCTCTACCCTTGGAGTTATAGCCCTTCCCTTAACTGGTTCCTGGAAGATTTGCTGCACATGTTTTAGCATGCCAGGAAGCATGGGTACACTTTGGTATGTGGCGTGAGTTGAGGACAATGTGTTAAATAAGAAGTCGTCTTTCAGAGGTTCAGTGTGCATGGCACGTTGTGAAATGCCGCTGCCCTGGCTAGAACCTGTGTATATGAGGTGCTATCCTCAGGTGGTGATGGCTTTGATGGATAGCACTCTGGACTATTGTCTGAGACTGGATAATTATAGAGATCCCATGGATCCGTGTCATGTTGTGACTGCATAGTGTGTGATGGAGACTGTGCAGTGAGTGTAGCAGGCAGGGAGACAGTTAGTTGAAGAGAATGAGGAGGAGACTGTTGAGGTGAAAACTGAGGAGGCAGAGATTTTTCTCTTGTTTATGGCACTTTAGCCGTTGGCTGGTCAGTGTCCAAATGTCCATGGAAGGCCAGTTTCCTCTTTGTTCTGAGAGGAGGTGCTGTGAGGATTTTTCCTGTCTCTTTGTGGATTTGTATCCTGGCCTGTCTTTCATCGAAATCCTCCATTTGTGTCAATTCCTCATCAAATCTATGGCTTTCTTTCAATTGTTTTGAAAGTCCATGCTCCTCTGTGTAGGTATGCTTTTTCGGCGCCGAAGACGTTTTTTTCTGCACCGACGGGCCTGGAGTACTTGTTGACCTCGGGGAAAGTGACTTTCGGGGTTTCGTCTCGATGGGTCGGTGCCTTATAATTTCTGAGCCTGTGCCTCGTCTCTAGTACGAAGGCTTTGTTGTTGGCGTGGCCTTTTTCGGTGCCGAAGATGTTGCTTGGTCACCGGTAGCTTTCTTACGGGTGGAGCCATGGCCTTCTGGCAGCGGCTTCCCCAAGGCCTTGTATTTGGGCTTGGATTGGGTCTGGGCAAGCATACTCACGTGCAAGGCCCGCTGTTATTGGTCGGTTGATGTCGGACTCTTGTTCGGAATCGGACCTCCAAACGGAGACGGCGGTGTGGATCATCTCCTCCTCTTCTGCATCGAGGCCTTCGGTGCTTGTGGACGCCATCTCTAATCTTCACGCTCTTCGGTCTCTTAGAGTCTTTTTCGAGCGGAAGGATCTACAGGCTTTGCAGGTATCCTCTCGATGATCTGGAGATAAACACAGGTTACAAACCAGAGGTTGATCAGTGTAGGGATACTTGGCGTGGCACAGAGGGCAGAATTTAAACGGGGTCCGGTCCATGAGGCTTCGACAATACTTTTGGGTTGGGCCGACTAGGCCCAAGTTGGGTGTCCCAAAGGGCAAGTAGAGATCTGTATCCGCCGGTAACGAGGTGTCCATGATGGATGAAACGCGATCGAAAACAATACCTACGAATTTAGAGGGTTTGTAAGATTTTTCCGACTCGAACAACCGGAGTGAAGAGGAACACGTCCTAACCCGATGGCGGAAAAAACACAATCTAAGATAGAGTTGATGCCCATGCGCAATGGAGCCAAAAAGGAGGAGTCACTCGATCCTGTGACTCGAAAAGACTTCTTCGAAGAAAAACAACTTGTAAAACTCCAAGCCCAACACTAGATGACAAGACCTGTGCACAGCATGTGTATCTGCAGCTACACATGCCATCGAAGAGAGGGAGAGGGAGAGGGAGAGAGAAAGGAATATGTCCATGCAATGTATATACCTATTTACATAAATATAGTACCACAACGGCTACAGGCTTCCGGGGAGGAGGAAGGGTGCATGTTAATCTGCAGCACAACATGCCACGAACAAATGTCTATTGGGTAAGTAACATTTTTCCATTCAATGGCATGTGTAGCTGCAGATACACATGCTTTGCATATACTCAAAAGCCGTCCCCTCCCAAAATAAGCGTGGCTAGCCTGTAGGAGTTGGAGTAGTTTGAAATAGTGTTTTAAGCACTGCTTGTTCAACATTTGCTTTTAGCGAGATAAGACATCCACAGTAGTGTTTAGTAAATGTGTGTGATGTGGACCATGTGGCTGCTTTACATATATCTGCCATTGGTATATTTCCTAAGAATGCCATTGAAGCTCCTTGGTCTCTAGTAGAATGTGCTTTACGAGTTACAACTGCCTTTTAGCCTTCGTTTGAATACATTTTACTATCCACCTGGGTAATCCTTGTTTTGAAACAGGATTACTCTTATGAGGTTGTTGAAAAGCCACAAAGAGTTGTTTAGATTTCCTGAAATTTTTTGCTCTGTCTACATAATACATGAGAGGTCTTTTAACATCAAGGGCGTGAACAGCTCTTTCAGCAACTGAATCTGGCTGTGGAAAGAAGACTGGCAATTCCACTGATTGATGGATGTGAAATGGTGAAACTACTTTAGGTAGGAATTTTGGGTTTGTCCAAAGTACTATTTTATTTTTGTGAATTTGGAAGAAAGTTTCTTCTGAAGTGAATGCCTGAATTTCACTAACTCTCCTTAAGGAAGTAGTTGCTACTAGGAAAGCAACCTTCCATGACAGAAATCGGTGAGTTCAAGAATGCATGGGTTCAAATGGTGGACCCATAAGCCTTGTGAGTACGATATTAAGATTCTAGGCCGGAGCTGGTGTAGCTCTAGGTGGAATCATTTTTTTAAGGCCTTCCATAAAATGTTTTATAACAGGAATCTTAAACAGACAAGTATGCTGTCTGTTTTGGAGGTAAGCAGCTATTGCTGTTAAATGAATTTGAATAGAAGAATATGCAAGATTTACTTTTTGTGAATGAAACAAATAGCAGACAATATCTTGTACTGATGCTTTAAGTGGATTAATGTTTTTGGGTTGACAGTAATATACAAAATATTTCCATTAGCTGCATAACACTGTCTAGTTGTAGGTTTGCGTGCTTCCTTTAGAGTATCCATACATTCAGATGGAAGCTGTAGATATCCAAATTCTATGACCTCAGGAGCCAAATCGCCAGGTTGAGCATATTGGTACTGGGATGCCTGATTTGTCTTTTGTTCTGAGTCAATAGGTCCGGACTGTTTGGAAGCTTGTGATATGGTACTACAGACAGATCCAACAGTGTTGTGTACCAGTGTTGACGTGCCCACGTGGGAGCTATGAGTATGATACTGAGGGAGGTGTGCCGAATCTTGTTGACCAGAAATGGAATTAGTGGGAGAGGGGGAAAAGCATAAGCAAATATCCCTGACTAATTGATCCCTAGAGCATTGCCCTTGGATTGAGGGTGTGGGTACCTTGATGCGAAGTTTGGGCATTTTGCGTTTTCACTTGTGGTAAAGAGGTCTGTGTCTGAGGTTCCCCATATTCCAAAGTATTGTTGAATCACCTGTGGGTGAATCTCCAATTCGTGTATTTGTTGCTGCATCCTGCTTAAGAGGTCCGCTTGTTGGTTGTGTATCCCTGGGATATACTCTGCTAGAAGTTTAATGTGATTGTGAATTGCCCATTTCCAAATTGTTTGTGCTAGAAGGGACAATTGAGATGAGTGTTTTACAGATAATACATTGTGGTCCTGTTGTCTGTCCTTATTAACAATGTTTTGTGTGTGATCTGTAGTCGGAAAGCTTTGAGTCCTAGGAACACGGCTAGCAATTCCAAATGGTTTATGTGATAGGTTTGTTGAATTGAGTCCCATTCCCCTTGTATGGTAACGTTGTTTAGATGGGCTCCCCAACCTATCATTGATGCATCGATTGTAGTTATGGACTGTGGCACACGCTTCTGAAATGGCAGCCCTTTTAATAAATTGGTATGATTCCACCATTTCAGAGACTGGTAAGCTTGGCGGTCCAACAACACTAAATCATGAAGCCGACCCTGTGCTTGAGACCATTGTTGCGAAAGACACTGTTGTAGCGGTCTCATTATTAGACGTGCATTAGGTACTATTGCTATACATGATGCCATCATTCCCAGAAGTTTCATTATGAAAATAAAATCACTGTGTAATTATGATTGTATTGTAGTTGAGATATGAGATTGTGGAAAGGTTGAATTCTCAGTGGGTTTGGGTATGCTAATGCTGATTGAGCATTCAGAATTCTCCCTAGATACAGTTGTATTCGTGCAGGTTGCAGATGAGGTTTTTGGTAATTGATTGTGAATTCTAGGCTGTGTAGGATGTCTACTGTGTACTGTGTGTGTGTTGACAGGTTTGAATGGTGCTGGCTTTTATAAGCTAGTTGTCCAGTTAGGAAAAAACATGTATAGGTATGCTGCGACCACTGCGAGGCACTTGGTGAATACCCTTGGTGCTGTTGTTATTCCAAAGCGTACTACTTTGAACTGAGAGTGCTTGTCTGCTATCACAAATGTGCGATGTGCTGGATGTATAAGAATGTGGAAGTAAGCATCTTTTAACCCCTCAAGTGCCTGGGATGAGGTAGTTACATCCGCTACTATGGCTACTAGCCAGTCTGTGCCCGTCCGCGCCTGGACCGCGCCCAGCGCCACCCCCCCTGGTCCTCACGCCCCCGCAACTCCTGCTTCCGATACTCAGCCAGCGATCTCCTAGCCCTCAACCCTGGCCCCTCCACAGAGTGCTTCCTGGCCACCCCGAAGCACACCAAAGGACCTTTCTCCTGCCGCACCTGCAACTTCTCCTGCAACAGAACAACGAAGCCAGCAACAACCAACACAAACCACCTGCACTGCATCCTCCTCAACACACGCTCCGCACGAAAACACGCCATCGAGCTCTGGGACTTGCTCGACACCACCGCCCCAGACGTGGCCTTCCTGACCGAAACCTGGTGGAACGACTCTTCGGCCCCTGACATCGCCATCGCCATACCGGACGGATACAAGATCACCAGAAGAGATCGAACCAACGGAATCGGAGGAGGGATAGCCATCGCCCACAAATCTTCCCTCAAGATCCACACCCACACAGACGACACTCTCAAGACAGCCGAACACCTCCACTTCCAGATTCACACGGACCCCAACACTACCCTCAGAGGAACCCTCATATACCGCCCTCCAGGACAAAGAGCCCCCTTCAGCGACACCGTCTACGACCTCGCAAGCACCCACGCCCTCGCCTCTCCCGACTACATCCTCCTGGGAGACCTAAACTTCCACCTGGAAAACAACAACGACGCCAACTCCGCATCACTGACCACCAACCTCTCCAACCTCGGACTCCGACAACTGGTCAACACCCCCACCCACATCGCCAGACACACACTTGACCCCCTCTTCACCTCAAGCAACCACATCTCTTTCAGCCACACCTCCGAACTCCACTGGACCGACCATCACTGCGTCCATTTTACCCCCAAGAAAAACACAGAACACCACCGCATCCCTCTACCGCCTCACCGCCGCTGGGGAAAAGTCACCGAAGACCAACTAACCAGCACCCTCGTCAAAAACCCACCACCCGACCCCACCGACCCGACCGCCGCCGCCGCCATCAACCTCCATCAATGGATCCTCGACTGCGCCAACACCTTAGCTCCACTCAAGAAACCCACCGCCAACCAAGAAAAGAAAAAAACAGCCTGGTTCACAGACGAACTGACCACCTCCAAACGCACCTGCCAGAAACTCAAGAAGAAATGGATCCTCGAGTGCACACCCGACAACCTTGCTACCCTCAAGGACGCCAACCGTGATCACCACCAACGGATCCGACTCGCCAAGCGCGCCCACTTCACAGAACGCCTCAACAACAACGCCCACGACTGTAAAGAACTCTTCGGCATCGTGAAGGAACTCTCCAACCCTAACGCCAACATCAACGACGTCCCTCCCTCCCAAAAACTCTGCGACGACCTCTCCACCTTCTTCCACCAGAAAATCACAGCCATCCACGACAGCTTCAACACCACACCTCCGCCAGACCCCACCCCCGACGACTCCTCCCACGCCTACCGCCTCAACGCCTGGACCCAAGTAGACGACGCCGGAACCCTCACAACAATGAATTCCATCCACTCAGGCTCTCCCACGGACCCGTGCCCACATCACGTATTCAACAAAGCCGACGCCATCATCGCCCCCAAACTCCGCAAGATCATCAACCTCTCCTTCAACACCGCCACCTTCCCGGACAGCTGGAAGCACGCAGAAATCCAACCCCTCCTCAAGAAACCCAAGGCTGACCCCAACGATCTCAAAAACTTCCAACCGATCTCTCTCCTCCCTTTTCCAGCGAAAGTCATCGAGAAGATTGTCAACGCACAGCTCGCCCACTTCCTAGAAGACAACTCCATCCTAGACCCCTCTCAATCTGGATTCAGACGAAACCACAGCACTGAGACCGCACTCCTCGCCGCCACAGATGACATCAGACAACAAATGGACAACGGCGAAACCTCAGCCCTCATCCTCCTCGACCTATCAGCCGCCTTCGACACAGTATGCCACCGCACCCTACTAACCCGTCTCCAAGAAGCCGGCATCCAAGACAAAGCCCTCAACTGGATCTCATCCTTCCTCTCCGACAGAACCCAGAGAGTCCGACTCTCCCCTTTCCGCTCCAAAGCCACCAACCTCATCTGCGGCGTCCCCCAAGGCTCCTCTCTTAGCCCAACGCTGTTCAACGTCTACATGGCCCACCTCGCACAACTGGCCCGTCAACACAACCTCAGCATCATCTCCTACGCCGACGACACCCAGCTCGTCCTCTCCCTGACCAAAGACCCGCTCACCGCCAAAACCAACCTCCACGAGGGACTGAAATCCATCGCAGAGTGGATGAACAACAGCTGCCTGAAGCTCAACTCCGACAAGACGGAAGTCGTCATCCTCGGACGCACCCCCTCGGCCTGGAACGACTCCTGGTGGCCCACAGCCCTCTGCCCCCCACCCACCCCTGCCAGCCACGCAAGAAACCTCGGCTTCATCCTCGACTCCGCTCTCACCATGTCCAAACAGGTCAACGCCGTCTCCTCCTCCTGTTTCAACACCCTCTGCATGCTCCGCAGGATCTTCAAGTGGATTCCAACAGGAACCAGAAAGACGGTTACTCAAGCCCTCGTCAGTAGCAGACTTGACTACGGCAACGCACTCTACACAGGCATCCCAACTAAAGACATCAAACAACACCAGAGCATCCAGAACGCATCCGCCCGCCTGATCCTCGACATACCCCGCCGATGTCACATCTCCCCCCACCTGGTGGACCTCCACTGGCTCCCCGTGGATAAAAAGGATCACCTTCAAACTCCTCACCCACGCTCACAAGGCGCTACACAACACCAGACTCAACTTCTACGCCCCCACACGTCATCTCCGCTCTGCCAACCTCGCCCTCGCCATCGTCCCCCGAATCCAGCGCAAGACCTCTGGCGGCAGATCCTTCTCCTTCCTCGCCGCCAAGACCTGGAACTCCCTCCCCACCTCACTACGCCAGACCCAGGACCTCCTCACCTTCAGGAGACTCCTCAAGACTTGGCTCTTCGAACGCTAGCAGCACCCCCCCCCCCCCCCCCCCCCAGCGCCTCGAAACCCTGACGGGTACATAGTGCGCTTTATAAATTCTCTGATTGATTGATTGATTGGCTCTCAGGCGCCAGGGACGTAACCACCTCGTCCTCACATGGGCCCTCGGGGTAGTGCTAGCGCTCCCCCCAGTGCCTGGCACCCCCATCCCCTAGGCAGGGACGGAAGGGGAATCGCTTGACTGAGAAGCCAAAATCCACAGCTAGGCACTTTGCAAAAAACAGGTCAGTTTTCTTTGGAAAAATGTGATGTGTCCATGTTGTGTTTTGGGGCATTTCCTGTCGCAGGCACTAGGCCTACCCACACAAGTGAGGTACCATTTTTATCAGGAGATTTGGGGGAACGCTGGGTGGAAGGAAGTTTGTGGCTCCTCTCAGATTCCAGAACTTTCTGTCACCGAAATGTGAGGAAAAATAGTTTTTGGGGCCAAATTTTGAGGTTTGCAAAGGATTCTGGGTAACAAAACCTGGTGAGAGCCCCCCAAGTCATTCCCCTAGGTGTCTAGTTTAAAAAAATGCACAGGTTTGGTAGGTTTTCCTAGGTGCTGGCTGAGCTAGAGATCAAAATCCACAGCTAGGCACTTTCCAAAAAACACATCCGTTTTCAAAGTCAAAATGTGATGTGTTCATGTTGCGTTTGCAGTCGCAGGCATTAGGCCTACCCACACAAGTGAGGTACCATTTTTATCGGGAGAACAGAATAGCAGAACAAGCGTTATTGCCCCTTGTCTTTCTCTACATTTCATCCTTCCAAATGTAAGACAGTGTGTAAACAAGACGTCTATTTGAAAAATGCCTTGTAATTCACATGCTAGTATGGGGACCACAGAATTCAGAGATGTGCAAATAACCACTGCTTCTCAACACCTTATCTTGTGCCAATTTTAGGAAATACAAAGGTTTTCTTGATACCTATTTTTCACTCTTTATATTTCACCAAATGAATTGCTGTATACCCGGTATAGAATGAAAACCCATTGCAAAGTGCAGCTCATTTATTGGCTCTGGGTACCTGGGGTTCTTGATGAACCTAAAATCCCTGTATAGCCAACAACCAGAAGTGTCCAGCAGACGTAACTGTATATTGCTTTCAAAAATCTGACATCGCAGGAAAAGGTTACAGAGCAAAACGTGAAGAGAAATGGCAGTTTTTTTTACCTCAATTTCAAGATTTTTTTTATTTTAGCTGTTATGTTTCTGTGGGAAAACCTTGTAGGATCTACACAAATGCCCCCTTGCTGAATTCAGAATTTGGTCTACTTTTTAGAAATACTTTGCTTTCCGGGATCAAGCATTGGTTTCACACCCATTTCTGTCACCAACTGGAAGGAGGCTAAAAGCACAAAAATAGTAAAAATGGGGTATGTCCCAGTAAAATGTCAAAATTGTGTTGAAAAATGTGGTTTTCTGATTCAAGACTGTCTGTTCCTGAAACTTGGGAAGCTGGTGATTTTAGCATTGCAAACCCTTCAGGGAAAAAACCACAAGCCTTCTTCTGCAGCCCTTTTTTCCAATTTGTTTTAAAAAAAACTAAATTTTCGCTGTATTTTGGCTAATTTCTTGGTCTCCTTCAGGGGAACCCACAAACTCTGGGTACCTCTAGAATCCCTAGGATGTTGGAAAAAAAGGACGCAAATGTGGCGTGGGTAGCTTATGTGGACAAAGAGGCATGAGGGCCTAAGCACAAACTGCTCCAAATAGCCAAAAAAAGGCATGGCCTGAGGGGGAAAAGGCCTTGCAGCGAAGGGGTTAAATCTAATACTGGGCATCATTAGGGGAATGATGTCCTGTAAAGTGACCATGTGGAATTGCTCTGACAGAATGTACTGATTGAAGAGTCTGAGATCAAAGATTGGTCTGAGATTACCATCCTTCTTTGGTATGAGGATGTATAGGGAATATACTCCTGCCCCTTGTTGGAATATAGGTACCATCTCTATGGCACCTTTGAGTAGAAGTGACTGTACTTCTTCTTTTAATAAATTTAGATGTAGAGAAAGTCTGTGTGAGCGAGGGGGAATTTTTGGTGGAGCAGAGAGGAGTTCTAGGCAATAACCATTTTGGTTCATTGATAGCACCCATTGATCTGTTGTAATGTTGTGCCATTGTTGGTAGAAATCTTCTAGTCTTCAACCCACAGGAGATGTATGCTCTGTGGGGATGTGTAAAAAGTCACTGTTTGGTTGAGGTTAAGGAACCTCTTGGGGTGGTTGATTTACCCTTACCTCTAAAGTTGTTTCCTCTGAAAGAGCCTCTGTTGTACAAATGTGCCCCTTGTTTCTGTTGGGATGTGGATGGTTCTGAGGTTGATGGTTTAAAGCCAACTTTAAACTGGGGCCTACAAAAAGTTCCCCACATATGAGTAGTGTAAAGGGCACCAATAGCTTTAGCTGTATCAGAGTCTTTTTTCAGCTTTTCTATGGTGATATCTACTTCAGGGCCAAATAAGTATTGCTTATCAAAAGGCATATTTAACATCGCCTGTTGTATTTCTGGTTTGAACCCTGAAGTTCTTAACCATGTGTGCCTTCCAATAATCACACTGGAATTGATACCCCTTGCTGCTGTTTGTGCTGCGTTTATTGCAGATCTGATTTGATTATTAGAGATAGCTTGCCCCTCTGTTACTATCTCCTGTCCCCTTTTATGGTGTTAGGTACTGCAAGAACGTCTCCATTTCATCCCAATGAGCTCTGTCTTATCTTGCTAACAGTGCTTGAGAATGTGCAATTCTCCAGCAATTAGCAGCTTGAGTTGCTACCCTTTTCCCAGCTGCGTCAAATTTACGACTCTCCTTGTCTGGGGAGGTGCATCTCCTGTGGATTGACTATTTGCCCTTTCCCTTGCTGCACCGACAACTGTAGAGTCAGGTGGTAATTGGGCTCTAATAAAAAGTGGATCTGAAGGTGGAGGCTTATACTTTTTGTCTACCCTTGGTGTGATGATTCTAGACTTCACTGGCTCTTTGAAAATGTCCTCTGCATGTTTAAGCATGCCTGGGAACATAGGTAGACATTGATACTCTTTGTGAGTAGATGTTAATGTATTAAATAAGACGTCATCTTCAATGGGATCTGTATGCAACTGCACGTTGTGATATGCAGTTGCCCTAGCTATCACCTGATTGTATGCAGTGGTATCTTCAGGTGGAGATGGCCTAGCAGGGTATAAATCAAGATCATTAGAAGGTATGGGATTTGAATCATACAAGTCCCATGGATCTATTTCCTGGTAAGTATCATCTTAATCTTCCCCATGTGTTGAGCTAGGGGATTGTGAGGAAAATGGTGTAGGTCTAGGTGGTGGATTATATGGTGATGGAGAAGCAGGAAGTAAAGGAGAATGTGGTGGTGAAAGCTGTTGTAGCGCCTTTGGTTTCTCCTTTTGCTTAAATATTTTAGCAGGAGGAAGCTCTGCTTCTACAGTCTCTTGGAAAGTCAATTTTCTCTTTGTTGTAGGAGGAGATGCAGTAATTCCTCCTGTTTCCTTGTAGATATGGATTTGGCGCTGTTTAGCGTTCATTATTTACAGTATGGGCCTTATTTCAGAAGACTCCTCAGTAGTTGGAGCATATTTTCCACCCACAGGTTTCAGCTCCGAAAGTTTGGAAACCAAACGTTTTAGTCAGGCCGAAAATGTCAGCTCCGAAATCGATGGCAGTTTTTCCAGCTCCGAAGTGGAAATCTCTGATTTTCAGCTCTGTCCTGAAACAGGTATGCCATGCTGTTTGATCGGCACCAAATGCACTTTGGTCTTCAGTTTCGGTGTCGAACCCGAGGGTTGGTCATCTGACTGTGTTTTCGGAAGAAAAACAACTTGTAACACTCCGAGCCCAACACTAGATGGCGGACTTATTCAAAGCATGTGTATCTGCAGCTACACATTCAATCGAACATTTATATACCACAATAAATAACCAGAGGAATGTATACATTCCATATTCAAGTTAATAAAAAAAAGTCTTACAATGTGCATGCCTTAATAGACAGGTGAGATTCAATGCATACTGTGTGATTACCCGATGCATGCCCGGTGTGAGTCACTCAAACAGTGGAAACATTTATGTTCAACTTAGTAGAGGAGGATTGAACCAAAAGGCTTTCCAGTGAAGGGTCTGATGACAAGACTTTAGGGTCACACTGGGCAGATCATTGCCATTTATCTCTTCCCAAGTATCAAGGACAGGCGCTAATAGTTCCTTGTTGAAAGGTAGCAGAGGCTCTAAAACTGTAATGGAGTGCTGCAAGATCACAGTCAAAAATGTTAGATTTTGCTTCCATGGAGGGCAAAGTCAACTCCAAAGCTTCTGCTGCTTTTTGTACTACTGTACTGAACAAACAGGTTTCCTCAGATGCAATGCTACAGGGGTGAGGGGTACATCCTTCTTCAGAGATATCCAAACAACTTCAGAGTCAGATGGCATCTGGATCAGGGCCTTCAGAGTTGCCATGCCAACAACACTGGTTGCAACTTTGAGGGCGGCCCAGAGCAGAAAGAAGCAGTCCTGCAGAATTCCATAACATCTAGCCTGAAGGATACAAATGGCACAGAGTCAGCAGATTGTGTCAGAAATTCTTGCTTTATCTTTTCAACACAGGAATGCTCCAAAGACAAGGAGGAAGAACACAGTGACAGGAGGCAGGATTGCTTCACTGAGAAAGAGGATTACTCCCTTCCTAGGCTGTTTTTCATGCATTTTGAAGAATCTTCTGAGAGATCGATCCATGTTGGGAGACTTACCTGAAAGAGGAAGGGGAACGTACAGGGGCATCCCTGCCTGACTTGGATCAAATTACCTTGGTCTCCAGCTCCCTCTTGACCTTTGGGTGTAGTAAGGAAGAAGAAATATCAGGCAGAGGGGTCTTGATTGGATGCAATACACCACAAGCATATGTCAGGCAGGTCCGAACAGAACACCATTTTACAACATCTACAATGGGACATAGGACCTTCAATATTAGAAGACATCTGACCAAATCGCTGTCAAAAAGCTGTAGAATTAAGCCTGTGACTTCTACATTGATGAGTCATGCAACAGTAGCGGATGCCAGCATGCCAACTGGTATCTTAGATGTCGTCATATCTGGGGCAGATGGAGACATGGCTGAAGCAACATGGTGAGTGCTTCCTGGCAAGGCTATAGATCTACTTCTGGGAGAAAAGCTTCCAGATCTAATCAGGCACTAAGAGGATGTTCATTTATTAGGGAAGGAATGTGCAGCAAGATGTATGCATCAAAAGTAGAAGGGCAGAGGGAGGAACAAGTAAACAAAGGGTGAAGGAGATCTCAGCTGAATCCAAATGTTCTGTCGTAGGAGTGCAAGATAAACCAAGAAATGTGCAAAATAATTCTTCAGGATAAAAATGTAAATGCTGTGCTATATAACACTCAAATTTGGATCATGGACAGATGACTTAAGTGGCTCGAAGATAGTACTTTTTTGGCAAGAATCACTGCCCACTGCTAGAATAATGGCACTAAAGTAACCAGAACCGAAACTGGTAGCCTTTTACTTCTTCCATTTTTTGTCCATTTTCTCTTAAGGGCTTAAGACAGATAGTACTAAAGAAGTGTAAATATCTTCCTCTGACTCAATGATGCTGCTTGCATTTACTAGAAAGAGGTTTGGGTTCATATTTGTCAAATCATCCGCAGGTAACACCACTACCAAGATAGCACGACCCTTGAGGGAGTGATCGAAGGCAAAGCTTTGTTCAGATTCCATAAAAATGCCCGTGGGACTTAGCTTCTGGAACCTATGTACCACAGACTGCTCTAGGTCTGTCCAGTGGTGCTCAAATACACCCCAAGTACTCTTCGGTGTCACCACAAGACTTACAGATGCAACAGGTTGTGTGTTCCCATGACCAGGCTACAGAGGTTCCAAAAACGATGGCAGCAGCCCTCACATTGTTACACATTAGTTAATTAAAAAAGAGTACCAAGTCGAGTCCCAAAATCCCCTTCCCTACCCAAGCCAGGCTACATCCAGCCACAAAGTTGTCAGTGGTCTATCGTAGACAACCGTAAGTGTATTCCTGCACAGCAACTCTCCAAATGCAAGCCGTGTGTATACCAGCTATGGAGAAGAAACATAAGAACAGGACATATTGCTTCATGAGGGAGGTCAATCACCGAAGATGTAAACTGAAAGAAAAATGTCCCTCCAAAGAGGAAGGAGAAACAATAGCCTCTGTTCAAAAAACAGAACAGAATGAGGGGAAGTCCTTCTTTGCTTAATGAAGTGTGGAAAAATAGAACTGGGGAAAGACAGTTTATGATGCATTTGTAGGTGATGTGCAGATGCATAAGGGATGACATTCTGGCTAGCTCCATGAGCAAAAAAATAAATGAACATGTTTTTGAGAAGTCTTTTCATACTCTGCCTGTGCTGTGGGCATTCACAATAATTGGTCAAAGGAGGCAGAGCAGGAATGACCGTACTTCCTAACTAAGGTAAATAATAAATGATCACATGTATTCATTTTTATAGCTAAGAACAAAACAAACCACCCTTCCCAGGCTACTTTAACCAGCATTATTACAATTCCATAACACTCACAAGAAATCATCAGGTAGTCGTCACAGTTGCTTTTACTGTCTTCATCTTGGCATTCTACAGGTATACCATCAGCATCAATCACTGCTTCAGTGACACAGTCTGTTACCAGGACCTCTTCTGAAATTATGTTGGCTGACAGATTATGAGACATAATGTCTGTTTCCAAAACATCATCCTGCACGACGTGCTCTAAATTGGCAACTTCATGCACGTGCATGACCTCGCCTGTCAATACATTTTCAGGTACAGACATGGACTCCGGTGTGATGTCCGAAACCAAAACATCATCTGGAACATTACAGTGTTCCAACGAAACTTCATCCACCACTTCAGTGTCCAGTACTTGGTTAGGAATTATGATAGTTTCAGATACATTGCCTTCATCCACAATGTCTGAGCACTGAACATCCTCTATCACCAAGTCCTCAATTACATCCTGGATAACTACAGAATCTGCTTCATCTGGAGCAAAGTTATGCACGTTAATATCGGAGTCCACATCATCGGATACAAATACAGTCTCCTGGATTTCCACAACAATTTGGTGATCCCCATCAAGAGGTGCATCTGTTCATGAAAAACAGAAAAATAAAGTGGTCAGGACACAAGAAATAACAAGTCACTCTATTTATTTTTGAAGCTTGGAGTCTGCAATAGGCACTACACATACAGAAGTTACATAATGTACCTCATTACAATACAATACCACAAATGCAGCAGAGCACCATGGAAACTAAACATTATTCCTCTAAGATAAATATTAAATATCCTTTACAATATCTCCAACTAAATCAAGCTTCTAAATTGGCGTAAACTGAATGATTTAAACACAAAGAGAACAACATGTTCACCAAGGGCAGAACCACTGGCTGACCATTAGGAAACACCTTGGTCAGGAAAACTAGTTAGCTTACTATAGCATTTGTGGACTTGGAGAAAGATTGTATACTTCAATTATAAAGACGTACTATCTGGATTAAATACATTTTTTGTGGTTTGTGCGGATCACTATTTATCTCCAAAGGACTGTATTTTTTGCCATTTAAGGTGATAAACACTCATATAACAGCCACATCAGATAAAGCCAGCTCCTTCTAGAAGAATCAGAAACACGATGTCTTGAAAAATAGCGTTTCCCCCGACCAAATTATGTCCTTAGTCGTCTTCTGTGCAACAAAGACAGTTTTTATTAATGAATGCTCAGATTTGCCCTATTTTTCGAGAAGCACACAAGAAAAAAACAATATGGTTCAACGATTTTACCGGACAACTTTGTGCCGATGAGCATCAAGTCACCTTACACTAATAATATTTATATTTTTTTTCTGTATAGACCTTACCACAGAAATGCAATTACAGTCAATTAAAAAACAAAGCAGACAAAAAAAAAAAAAAACAACAACATGCTCTGTGAAAGCCATAACAGTTCATAAAGGTACAAGATACATAAATCGATAACACGTCAAAAATGTATCAAGAATTGAACAGCCATTCAGTTTGCTCCTTCACAGCTGCCCAGATAAACTGAAAACACATTTTACCACCAGGGAGAGGTACGCAAGGAAAATTATTGCGTATTATTGCAAGTGCAAAAATAAAAATGAAGAAACATGGGTAGCACATACTTTTTCCTGGAAATAGTAAACAAGGATACAAGCAAAAAATTAAGTACAGCCCAAGAGCATTGCTCAATGGGCATTGCTAGATCCTGACTATCACTCCCCATACACTAATCAGCAATGGATTCTAGCTGAGCATATGAAGTCCTCAAATCAGTACGAACCATATTTAATCGGTTTGGTGCAGAGGGCGGCTTTTGTGTGCAGAGGACAGCTACAAGCCATCCTCACACAAGGCAAGAAATCCTTCCGGCCAATTTAGGTTAAATTATGTAATTTTAATGAGAATAAAAGTGAAATGAGCCAATCGGCTACTTTCGCTTTCACTACTTCAGTGCTCGGGAGGGCTATCTCAGCCCTCGAGCACTGATACAGACAGCAGAGGTATGATTGGGAAGGGGAGAATCTACCCTTGCTACCCTTGATGATACTGCTGGTGTCATCCCACGTGCAATGGTTAACAGCTGCACTTGTTGAGCTTGGGTAGAAAAACCTGGAAAAACCTACCAGACACAAACAGTTCTGAAAACTAGACAACTGGGGAAGTCAAGGGTGGTGTGCTATGCATGCATACCACACCATTTTCTTACTCACAATGCCCTGCAAACCTTACACACCTACAAGAAGTCCATTAGTCGAACATCATTCTCAGCATAACCAACAATCTGACGTACTCCAACAGGGAAATCCTAACTTCCTCCACAGTGACAAGAAACAATTAGTCCAAACCTGGCTTAACATGATCATATAGAAATTCAAACCCTCAACTTTCACCCAAAGGCAAGTCACTCTGATACACCCTTGACATCAACCTCAGCCTTGATAGGCACATCACCAAGAAAACCTAAAACAGGCTAGTGCCCGCGCTTTCTGCTGAAGAGCAAGAAACCATTCCTCCCAGAAAGACTTCTGAACTAATATTCAAGTCTGCATATTTTTCCATTTTTAAAGTGGCAACCCTATGCTCTACTCGCCACTGCAACCACATTCCAGTTTAGGAACGAGCTGAAGACACACCTCTTTAAAAAACATTGCAACTTCACAAAGTAATAGTCTCCACTCTCAGAACTCAGATTCCCCTTCAATCATTTAGATAATGCCTGTAAATATGCCTCTGACACTGTACTGTGCTACACTGTATTTCCAGTAGGAATGCAGTAGACAACAAACACACATATACATTCTCCTTAATAGCAAGGATAAAAAGAATATAAGATAAGTAAAGGCTTGTTTTTTCATGAACTAAAGACGCACCTCTGTAGGTAGGGGCTATTTTAAGGGCCCATAATTAACTGGTCGTACAAGTTAGGAATAAGTCCCACCATATATGCAATCTGGTAGCTCTATGTAGAATGAGTATTCTGAGCAGAAGTGATAAACACAACCAGCCTTCAAAAGACACTACGTAAAAACGTTTTCTCAACAAAGAAAATCCTTTTACGGGCCAAAAGAGATAATGCAGTCAATTATGTATAATAAGCAGCATAAAAGAATTTTAAGATTTAAACATACTCAGAAGCTGCTTACGCTGCAGAAAATGAAATGGTTACTTACCAGTAGGAGTAGTTTTGCAGCCTGAAGAATATTCTGAATTCACGTGCTTTGTATTATTCCATCATCTAGTGGTTGGGTCCAGAATTATCCTTCCTTTTAATGAGCGAGCGCTCCGTCCCATGCTGTAATCTCCCCGCCCATGTCACGGCAGTCACTTTCATTGATTCGTGGGCTTACCTTTTAAAATTCGCTTGCTTTAATTTGCGAAAGGCATGCATACGTCATGCGTTTTCCGGTGTTAAGCCCACCTACACAGCACCGGTAAACTACTGAAACCATTTGAGGCTCGATGTTTTCAGCATGGTTTCCGGACTACTTTATATGTTTATTTTCCACGCAGCGCAATTGTGCTGGGGTTTACATAGCACGATCGCACTCGGTTTTTCCGTTTTCAATTTCAGCACTGCATTTTACATAGCGTGATCACGCTGTGTTTCAAAGTTGTTATTAGTAAACAGTGAATGGCATATAGAAAAATAAAATAAAGGCTGTGAAAGCAGCCTCCTCAACTTCAGGGCTGCGTCCCAAAGGTAAAATCTTAAAAACTTGTGGACAAGGTACAATATTGGTGTCTTCGAGAAGCTAATTCTGAGCCGAGGAAATACAGTGGGAGGTATAACTATTTCTCTGCAAACAAAAGGAAATCAGGCTGACTTTGCAGTAAAAGTGCTCCATCGTCGAAATGTTGAAGTCGACTTGAATAAGAGGTGCAGAAGTTGTGTACAACTCAGTAAAAGTGGTAATCCTTCTGCACTGGTATGCCACCCGTCCCAAATAACTCCACCTGTCGCACATTCTGCCACACTCTAAAATTCTTACGATGACTCTGAGCAACTTTTAATTATCATAATTCATGAAAATGAGATGCACTACACAAAGTAACTTCTGGAGGTATAGGGAGCTCACTCCAGAATCTTTGAAAAAAATCTGGGCATGTACAGTTGCGTCATTTAGACTATTTCTGTAGGAGCTTTTGTTAAATATGGTAAGAAAGTTCTAAGCCTTAGAAGTCCAGGTTTGTTATGTCAGATCGAAGCATTGCACCGCAGCAAAACATGCAGCAAAGAGACTGCGCACTTGTTGGTCTGCAATTACACAAACAAAATGGAGAAAATAAGAAAATACATTTAGTTCAGCTTTCAAATGTGCAATATGTTTGTATGGTTGAAACAAACTCTGTTATTTTCATTACTGTTCAGGGCCAGGGATGTACTTGCTAAGGTCCCTGTTATAAAAGTCAAATGATTCGCAAGCAATTCGCTTTTTTCATATACATTTGGAAATGGTCTTGCTGTCCAATTCCCAATGAACGAGGTCGTGCAGAAAAAAACATTCTTCTGGTATTGACTGGGGTGGCATTTTTTGTTTGCTGAATTACATATTATGCAAGTAGTAGAACTGGGCGAAATGGATTTGATTTCTTTTTGTACCTTTGCCAAATACAGGGAGTGCAGAATTATTAGGCAAATGAGTATTTTGACCACATCATCCTCTTTATGCATGTTGTCTTACTCCAAGCTGTATAGGCTCGAAAGCCTACTACCAATTAAGCATATTAGGTGATGTGCATCTCTGTAATGAGAAGGGGTGTGGTCTAATGACATCAACACCCTATATCAGGTGTGCATAATTATTAGGCAACTTCCTTTCCTTTGGCAAAATGGGTCAAAAGAAGGACTTGACAGGCTCAGAAAAGTCAAAAATAGTGAGATATCATGCAGAGGGATGCAGCACTCTTAAAATTGCAAAGCTTCTGAAGCGTGATCATCGAACAATCAAGCGTTTCATTCAAAATAGTCAACAGGGTCGCAAGAAGCGTGTGGAAAAACCAAGGCGCAAAATAACTGCCCATGAACTGAGAAAAGTCAAGCGTGCAGCTGCCACGATGCCACTTGCCACCAGTTTGGCCATATTTCAGAGCTGCAACATCACTGGAGTGCCCAAAAGCACAAGGTGTGCAATACTCAGAGACATGGCCAAGGTAAGAAAGGCTGAAAGACGACCACCACTGAACAAGACACACAAGCTGAAACGTCAAGACTGGGCCAAGAAATATCTCAAGACTGATTTTTCTAAGGTTTTATGGACTGATGAAATGAGAGTGAGTCTTGATGGGCCAGATGGATGGGCCCATGGCTGGATTGGTAAAGGGCAGAGAGCTCCAGTCCGACTCAGACGCCAGCAAGGTGGAGGTGGAGTACTGGTTTGGGCTGGTATCATCAAAGATGAGCTTGTGGGGCCTTTTCGGGTTGAGGATGGAGTCAAGCTCAACTCCCAGTCCTACTGCCAGTTCCTGGAAGACACCTTCTTCAAGCAGTGGTACAGGAAGAAGTCTGCATCCTTCAAGAAAAAAATGATTTTCATGCAGGACAATTGTAAAGAAATGGCTCCCTGTTGCAGTTACCCCCCACTTTTTGCCTGATACTGATGCTGACTTGACTGAGAAGTGTGCTGGGACCCTGCTAACCAGGCCCCAGCACCAGTGTTCCTTCACCTAAAATGTACCATTGTATCCACAATTGGCACACCCTGGCATTCAGATAAGTCCCTTGTAACTGGTACTTCTAGTACCAAGGGCCCTGATGCCAAGAAAGGTCTCTAAGGGCTGCAACATGTCTTATGCCACCCTAGAGACCCCTCACTCAGCACAGACACACTGCTTACAAGCCTGTGTGTGCTAGTGAGAACAAAATGAGTAAGTCGACATGGCACTCCCCTCAGGGTGCCATGCCAGCCTCTCACTGCCTATGCAGTATAGGTAAGACACCCCTCTAGCAGGCCTTACAGCCCTAAGGCAGGGTGCACTATACCATAGGTGAGGGTACCAGTGCATGAGCACTGTGCCCCTACAGTGTCTAAACAAAACCTTAGACATTGTAAGTGCAGGGTAGCCATAAGAGTATATGGTCTGGGAGTCTGTTTTACACGAACTCCACAGCACCATAATGGCTACACTGAAAACTGGGAAGTTTGGTATCAAACTTCTCAGCACAATAAATGCACACTGAAGCCAGTGTACATTTTATTGTAAAATACACCACAGAGGGCACCTTAGAGGTGCCCCCTGAAACTTAACCGACTATCTGTGTAGGCTGACTAGTTTTAGCAGCCTGCCACAAACCGAGACATGTTGCTGGCCCCATGGGGAGAGTGCCTTTGTCACTCTGAGGCCAGTAACAAAGCCTGCACTGGGTGGAGATGCTAACACCTCCCCCAGGCAGGAATTGTCACACCTGGCGGTGAGCCTCAAAGGCTCACCTCCTTTGTGCCAACCCAGCAGGACACTCCAGCTAGTGGAGTTGCCCGCCCCCTCCGGCCAGGCCCCACTTTTGGCGGCAAGGCCGGAGAAAATAATGAGAAAAACAAGGAGGAGTCACTGGCCAGTCAGGACAGCCCCTAAGGTGTCCTGAGCTGAGGTGACTCTGACTTTTAGAAATCCTCCATCTTGCCGATGGAGGATTCCCCCAATAGGGTTAGGATTGTGACCCCCTCCCCTTGGGAGGAGGCACAAAGAGGGTGTACCCACCCTCAGGGCTAGTAGCCATTGGCTACTAACCCCCCAGACCTAAACACGCCCTTAAATTTAGTATTTAAGGGCTACCCTGAACCCTAGAAAATTAGATTCCTGCAACTACAAGAAGAAGGACTGCCCAGCTGAAAACCCCTGCAGCGGAAGACCAGAAGACGACAACTGCCTTGGCTCCAGAAACTCACCGGCCTGTCTCCTGCCTTCCAAAGATCCTGCTCCAGCGACGCCTTCCAAAGGGACCAGCGACCTCGACATCCTCTGAGGACTGCCCCTGCTTCGAAAAGACAAGAAACTCCCGAGGACAGCGGACCTGCTCCAAGAAAAGCTGCAACTTTGTTTCCAGCAGCTTTAAAGAACCCTGCAAGCTCCCCGCAAGAAGCGTGAGACTTGCAACACTGCACCCGGCGACCCCGACTCGGCTGGTGGAGATCCGACGCCTCAGGAGGGACCCCAGGACTACTCTGATACTGTGAGTACCAAAACCTGTCCCCCCTGAGCCCCCACAGCGCCGCCTGCAGAGGGAATCCCGAGGCTTCCCCTGACCGCGACTCTTTGAACCTAAAGTCCCGACGCCTGGGAGAGACCCTGCACCCGCAGCCCCCAGGACCTGAAGGACCGGACTTTCACTGGAGAAGTGACCCCCAGGAGTCCCTCTCCCTTGCCCAAGTGGAGGTTTCCCCGAGGAACCCCCCCCCTTGCCTGCCTGCAGCGCTGAAGAGATCCCGAGATCTCTCATAGACTAACATTGCGAACCCGACGCTTGTTTCTACACTGCACCCGGCAGCCCCCGCGCCGCTGAGGGTGAAATTTCTGTGTGGACTTGTGTCCCCCCCGGTGCCCTACAAAACCCCCCTGGTCTGCCCTCCGAAGACGCGGGTACTTACCTGCAAGCAGACCGGAACCGGGGCACCCCCTTCTCTCCATTCTAGCCTATGCGTTTTGGGCACCACTTTGAACTCTGCACCTGACCGGCCCTGAGCTGCTGGTGTGGTGACTTTGGGGTTGCTCTGAACCCCCAACGGTGGGCTACCTTGGACCAAGAACTAAGCCCTGTAAGTGCCTTACTTACCTGGTTAACCTAACAAATACTTACCTCCCCTAGGAACTGTGAAAATTGCACTAAGTGTCCACTTTTAAAACAGCTATTTGTGAATAACTTGAAAAGTATACATGCAATTTTGATGATTTGAAGTTCCTAAAGTACTTACCTGCAATACCTTTCGAATGAGATATTACATGTAGAATTTGAACCTGTGGTTCTTAAAATAAACTAAGAAAAGATATTTTTCTATATAAAAACCTATTGGCTGGATTTGTCTCTGAGTGTGTGTACCTCATTTATTGTCTATGTGTATGTACAACAAATGCTTAACACTACTCCTTGGATAAGCCTACTGCTCGACCACACTACCACAAAATAGAGCATTAGTATTATCTCTTTTTGCCACTATCTTACCTCTAAGGGGAACCCTTGGACTCTGTGCATGCTATTCCTTACTTTGAAATAGCACATACAGAGCCAACTTCCTACATTGGTGGATCAGCGGTGGGGTACAAGACTTTGCATTTGCTGGACTACTCAGCCAATACCTGATCACACGACAAATTCCAAAATTGTCATTAGAAATTCATTTTTGCAATTTGAAAGTTTTCTAAATTCTTAAAAGTCCTGCTAGGGCCTTGTGTGTTAAGTCCCTGTTTAGCATTGTCTTTTAGAGTTTAAAAGTTTGTTAAAAGTTTGAAATTAGATTCTAGAAACAGTTTTAGATTCTTTAAAAAGTCTTCCAACTTTTAGCAAAATAATGTCTGATACAGAGATGAATGTGGTGGAACTCGACACCACACCTTACCTCCATCTTAAGATGAGGGAGCTAAGGTCTCTCTGTAATATAAAGAAAATAACCATTGGCTCCAGACCTACCAAAATTCAGCTCCAGGAGCTGTTGGCAGAGTTTGAAAAAGCCAACCCCTCTGAGGATGACTTCACAGAGGAAGAAATTAGTGACTTGGAGGGCAATTCCCCCCTTCCAGTCCTAAATAGGGAGACCAGGGCCTCTCAAGCCCTGTCTCCAAAAATGATAGTCAGAAATGTTGCTTCCCTCACAGGAGGGTCCAGCATTTCTGAAATCACTGAGGATGCTCTCAGTGAAGATGACCCCCTGTTAGCCAGGATGGTCAAAAGATTGGCTTTGGAAAAGCAGCTCCTAGCCATAGAAAGGGAAAGAAAAGAGATGGGCCTAGGTCCCATCAATGGTGGCAGCAACTTAAATAGGGTCAGAGATTCTCCTGACATCCTAAAAATCCCCAAAGGGATTGTAACAAAATATGAAGATGGTGATGACATCACCAAATGGTTCACAGCTTTTGAGAGGGCTTGTGTAACCAGAAAAGTGAACAGATCTCACTGGGGTGCTCTCCTTTGGGAAATGTTCACTGGAAAGTGTAGGGATAGACTCCTCACACTCTCTGGAAAAGATGCAGAATCTTATGACCTCATGAAGGGTACCCTGATTGAGGGCTTTGGATTCTCCACTGAGGAGTATAGAATTAGATTCAGGGGGGCTCAAAAATCCTCGAGCCAGACCTGGGTTGATTTTGTAGACTACTCAGTAAAAACACTAGATGGTTGGTTAACTGGAAATGAAGTGTGTGACTATGTTGGGCTTTATAATTTGTTTATGAAAGAACACATTTTAAGTAACTGCTTCAATGAAAAGTTGCATCAGTATCTGGTAGACCTAGGTCCAATTTCTCCCCAAGAATTGGGAAAGAAGGCAGACCACTGGGTCAAGACTAGAGTAACCAAAACTTCCACTGGGGGTGACCAAAAGAAAGGGGTTACAAAAACTCCCCAGGAGAAAGTGGGTAACACTAGAAACAAAGAAAAAGAGTCCTCTGTAGGCCCCCAAAAACCAGAACAGGTGGGTGGGCCCCAAGACACAACCCAAAACAAAGGTGGGTACCAGGGTAAGAACTGGGATGCCACTAAGGCCTGGTGCCACAACTGTAAACAGTCTGGGCACCACACCAAGGACACTTCTTGTCCCAAAAACAAACCCCAGAACAAAATTCCTGGGGTAACCAGTGTAGCCATGGGAGATGACTCCTCAGATGAGGAGGTCTTCCTAGCCTTCAACTGGAAACAGGGCCCAACAGGTGAGTTGGAGATTCCAGAGGGAAGTAGACACTTCCACCACCTACTGGTGAATGGAATCCCAACCACTGCCCTTAGAGACACTTGTGCCAGTCACACTATTGTGCATGACAGGCTGGTGCTCTCAAACCAGTACATCCCAGGTGAGACTGCCAGGGTAAGAGTTAGCCTAGACAGGGTCACTAAGAAGCCTGTGGCTTTAGTACCCATAGAAGTGGGTGGCACTCTTAGCTGGAGAAGGGTGGTAGTCAGTACAGACCTCCCCCTTGATTGTCTCCTTGGAAATGACTACCCAGAGGTTAGTCAGAGCCCAAGAGAGGAACTGGTCCAGTGCCAGTCCTCTCCCAAGGATTCTGGAAGTCCTGCCTCTGCAGTAAATGCAAGCAGGCCCCAGAAGAAGAAGAAAAGAAAACAGAGTAGGAAGGGTGGACAACCTTTAGCCAAGGTTACAGCAAGCCAAGGAGATTCTGCTCCAGTAGGGGAGAACTCCAAAAATGGCCCTGATAAAGTCCAACCTGACCCACAAGAAGTCCTGGCTAGTCAGGCAACTGTTAAACCTGAGTGGGTGGCTCCTCAGCTAACAGAAGAAAGAGTGGAAGAAGGGTGTTTACTACAAGATGTGGTAACCCCCCACTCCAATACAGCAGACAGGCAACCTGAACCCAAAGAAGCCTGTAACTTAGCCCCTTCCCTTTTAGGTGAAGAGCTAAAGGTGTGGTTCTGGGCACTGACAGCTGTCAGTGGCCTCTGCTGGGTGTTAGCCTTTATGGCTGCACTATCCTTAGCCTGGTGGTCTGACCCCATGCCAAATAGCAAGTTAGGCCCCCTGACCCTATTGGTCATGGTGGGGTTACTCCAGCTCTGGGTAACCTCTCTGGGTAAGCTAGGGGTGACCCTGGCCAAGATAAGGTTAGCAGAGGTGGACACCTCTAAGACCAAAATAGAAAGAATGGGTGGAGACATTGAAGAGGCAGACAAGAGGCAATTCAGACTAGGTCCTATCACTGTGGAAGTGGGTCAGTTCCCCAAAGGGAATGACCTGAACAGAAGGATGTAAGGCAGAGTAGGCCCTGCAACTAACCAGCCTATTTCTCCTACTCTTCCTCGCCTGACAGACTAGGAAGACTCTCCCAGCTTGGGCTGAGTCTCCTGGCCTGTGGGCTGGGGGGGGCTTGTGTAAAGAAATGGCTCCCTGTTGCAGTTACCCCCCACTTTTTGCCTGATACTGATGCTGACTTGACTGAGAAGTGTGCTGGGACCCTGCTAACCAGGCCCCAGCACCAGTGTTCCTTCACCTAAAATGTACCATTGTATCCACAATTGGCACACCCTGGCATTCAGATAAGTCCCTTGTAACTGGTACTTCTAGTACCAAGGGCCCTGATGCCAAGAAAGGTCTCTAAGGGCTGCAACATGTCTTATGCCACCCTAGAGACCCCTCACTCAGCACAGACACACTGCTTACAAGCCTGTGTGTGCTAGTGAGAACAAAATGAGTAAGTCGACATGGCACTCCCCTCAGGGTGCCATGCCAGCCTCTCACTGCCTATGCAGTATAGGTAAGACACCCCTCTAGCAGGCCTTACAGCCCTAAGGCAGGGTGCACTATACCATAGGTGAGGGTACCAGTGCATGAGCACTGTGCCCCTACAGTGTCTAAACAAAACCTTAGACATTGTAAGTGCAGGGTAGCCATAAGAGTATATGGTCTGGGAGTCTGTTTTACACGAACTCCACAGCACCATAATGGCTACACTGAAAACTGGGAAGTTTGGTATCAAACTTCTCAGCACAATAAATGCACACTGAAGCCAGTGTACATTTTATTGTAAAATACACCACAGAGGGCACCTTAGAGGTGCCCCCTGAAACTTAACCGACTATCTGTGTAGGCTGACTAGTTTTAGCAGCCTGCCACAAACCGAGACATGTTGCTGGCCCCATGGGGAGAGTGCCTTTGTCACTCTGAGGCCAGTAACAAAGCCTGCACTGGGTGGAGATGCTAACACCTCCCCCAGGCAGGAATTGTCACACCTGGCGGTGAGCCTCAAAGGCTCACCTCCTTTGTGCCAACCCAGCAGGACACTCCAGCTAGTGGAGTTGCCCGCCCCCTCCGGCCAGGCCCCACTTTTGGCGGCAAGGCCGGAGAAAATAATGAGAAAAACAAGGAGGAGTCACTGGCCAGTCAGGACAGCCCCTAAGGTGTCCTGAGCTGAGGTGACTCTGACTTTTAGAAATCCTCCATCTTGCCGATGGAGGATTCCCCCAATAGGGTTAGGATTGTGACCCCCTCCCCTTGGGAGGAGGCACAAAGAGGGTGTACCCACCCTCAGGGCTAGTAGCCATTGGCTACTAACCCCCCAGACCTAAACACACCCTTAAATTTAGTATTTAAGGGCTACCCTGAACCCTAGAAAATTAGATTCCTGCAACTACAAGAAGAAGGACTGCCCAGCTGAAAACCCCTGCAGCGGAAGACCAGAAGACGACAACTGCCTTGGCTCCAGAAACTCACCGGCCTGTCTCCTGCCTTCCAAAGATCCTGCTCCAGCGACGCCTTCCAAAGGGACCAGCGACCTCGACATCCTCTGAGGACTGCCCCTGCTTCGAAAAGACAAGAAACTCCCGAGGACAGCGGACCTGCTCCAAGAAAAGCTGCAACTTTGTTTCCAGCAGCTTTAAAGAACCCTGCAAGCTCCCCGCAAGAAGCGTGAGACTTGCAACACTGCACCCGGCGACCCCGACTCGGCTGGTGGAGATCCGACGCCTCAGGAGGGACCCCAGGACTACTCTGATACTGTGAGTACCAAAACCTGTCCCCCCTGAGCCCCCACAGCGCCGCCTGCAGAGGGAATCCCGAGGCTTCCCCTGACCGCGACTCTTTGAACCTAAAGTCCCGACGCCTGGGAGAGACCCTGCACCCGCAGCCCCCAGGACCTGAAGGACCGGACTTTCACTGGAGAAGTGACCCCCAGGAGTCCCTCTCCCTTGCCCAAGTGGAGGTTTCCCCGAGGAACCCCCCCCTTGCCTGCCTGCAGCGCTGAAGAGATCCCGAGATCTCTCATAGACTAACATTGCGAACCCGACGCTTGTTTCTACACTGCACCCGGCCGCCCCCGCGCCGCTGAGGGTGAAATTTCTGTGTGGACTTGTGTCCCCCCCGGTGCCCTACAAAACCCCCCTGGTCTGCCCTCCGAAGACGCGGGTACTTACCTGCAAGCAGACCGGAACCGGGGCACCCCCTTCTCTCCATTCTAGCCTATGCGTTTTGGGCACCACTTTGAACTCTGCACCTGACCGGCCCTGAGCTGCTGGTGTGGTGACTTTGGGGTTGCTCTGAACCCCCAACGGTGGGCTACCTTGGACCAAGAACTAAGCCCTGTAAGTGCCTTACTTACCTGGTTAACCTAACAAATACTTACCTCCCCTAGGAACTGTGAAAATTGCACTAAGTGTCCACTTTTAAAACAGCTATTTGTGAATAACTTGAAAAGTATACATGCAATTTTGATGATTTGAAGTTCCTAAAGTACTTACCTGCAATACCTTTCGAATGAGATATTACATGTAGAATTTGAACCTGTGGTTCTTAAAATAAACTAAGAAAAGATATTTTTCTATATAAAAACCTATTGGCTGGATTTGTCTCTGAGTGTGTGTACCTCATTTATTGTCTATGTGTATGTACAACAAATGCTTAACACTACTCCTTGGATAAGCCTACTGCTCGACCACACTACCACAAAATAGAGCATTAGTATTATCTCTTTTTGCCACTATCTTACCTCTAAGGGGAACCCTTGGACTCTGTGCATGCTATTACTTACTTTGAAATAGCACATACAGAGCCAACTTCCTACAACAATGCTCCATCACACTCGTCCAAGTACTCCACAGCGTGGCTGGCAAGAAAGGGTATAAAAGAAGGAAATCTAATGACATGGCCTCCTTGTTCACCTGATCTGAACCCCATTGAGAACCTGTGGTCCATCATCAAATGTGAGATTTACAAGGAGGGAAAACAGTACACCTCTCTGAACAGTGTCTGGGAGGCTGTGGTTGCTGCTGCACGCAATGTTGATGGTGAACAGATCAAAACACTGACAGAATCCATGGATGGCAGGCTTTTGAGTGTCCTTGCAAAGAAAGGTGGCTATATTGGTCACTGATTTGTTTTTGTTTTGTTTTTGAATGTCAGAAATGTATATTTGTGAATGTTGAGATGTTATATTGGTTTCACTGGTAATAATGAATAATTGAAATGGGTATATATTTGTTTTTTGTTAAGTTGCCTAATAATTATGCACAGTAATAGTCACCTGCACACACAGATATCCCCCTAACATAGCTAAAACTAAAAACAAACTAAAAACTACTTCCAAAAATATTCAGCTTTGATATTAATGAGTTTTTTGGGTTCATTGAGAACATGGTTGTTGTTCAATAATAAAATTAATCCTCAAAAATACAACTTCCCTAATAATTCTGCACTCCCTGTATATATGTTAAGGTTCTCAGAGAGTCTTTGTAAATTGATTTATAATCTTGCTGAAATTGTATTAAGTATGTTTAGAATTTCCCAGAGTGATTACAATAAAGCAGAAATGCCGGAAAAGAAAAGATGTTTAACCGACCAGAATATGTTTCTGGACAGAGCTGGGGATGCTTTGCTTGTCAGATTTACACCCTTCTTTGAAGTACAAATACCAGACTGTATTGCGGCGGAACAAAGTGTACTAGAGTTACACTGTGGCTAAAAACACCACCTGCACCCCAGAGGGAGTAGCATCTTACCATTTCATCACCGCAAACAGAGGGGTTTTCTGAAAAACAAACTATTTACATCCACTTGTTGAGACATCCAAGTGAAGAGATCAACTCTTCCAAAACCAGGACAGGGCCGGATGAAACAGCAGGAGTTTCTGCTGCCGGAAACCAATGTGATGTGTGCACTAGACTAGCAGAGTACACACTGCCACGTTTTTCCTTCCATGCTGTTACTGATACATGGAATTAATTTACACTGCTTGATTGAAAGTTGTGTGACTAACATGGATGCATATTTCTATATTCCTAAATACATGTTCTCACCTATTCATAGAGACGTTTATGTGAGTACCCATATACTAAAAAGAACAGATGATGGACAGAATGTGGAACAATTCAAACACTCACCCCAGTCACAGATCTGGGTTTAATTCATCGTTTTTTTTTTTTTTTTAGGGTCGAGTGCAAGGCGTCCCTGGTGTAATCTCTCTTTGGGCTTTTAACCATGCTCATGTCACGCCCATTACTTTCATTGGTTCGTGAGCTTATCTTTCAAAATTCCCTTAATTATATTAGTGAAAGGCATGCATACGTCATGCCTTTTCTGGTGTTTAGCCCACTTTGAGAGCTCCAGCCAACTACTGAAAACATACGAGGCTCAGTGTTTCCTGCATGGTATCTGGACCACTTTTTCTGTTAATTTCCTATGCAGCGCGATCTCGCTGGGCATGACATCAACCCCGTAACATAGAGAATAGCACTTTTGCCAATACTTTTCACTGAGAGCAAACTTTTTTTTCCCTTTTGAGTCTCTCTTCACGTTGGTGCTCATGGCGGCCGTTTAAAATATTTTCAATTTATGCGGGAAGAAAAATCAGGTTAGGAGTTTACAAAGCTAATAGCTCTAACTCAAGTAAATGCGAGACTCATTGAATTGCAAATGCTTGTTTATTGTTGTGGGCATCAACGACCGCCATTTGGTGGTATGATCGAGAACTTGTGTGACATAAGACAGCACCCCAGATGTTCCTGTGTGTAGTCATCTTCAGATTCTCTTTTTCAGTTTTCCTTTCTTCTCCTTTTTTTTCTTCTTTCTTTTTCCAATCTGATGCATTGGCCTCCTCTTTCTGGAGAGGTGGGTGGGTCGCATGCGTATACAGAAAATTCATCAGGCTGCACAACTACTCCTACTGGTAAGCAACCATTTTGTTTTGCAGCATAAATCCTTTTCTGGATTCACATGCTTTGCATTAAATTATGTAGTGGTATTCCCTCCTTTGGGTTGGATATATTGGGAGGAGGTATCCCAACTTTACTTCCTTGTTCATTTCAACGTCCACCCAATAGTGTTTTGTGAATGTGTGGGGGATTGTCCATGTTTCTGTTGCGCAGATTGTGCCCATAGGTACATTTGCTAGGAACGCTAAAGTTACGCCCTTCTCCCTTGTTGAGTGTGCCCTAGGGCGAGTGGGTTGGGTTCACCCCACCTTTAAGAAGCACGTTTGCATTGTATCTGCGATCCATCTTGATATTGTTCCTGTTGTTACTAGCGACCCCTTGATTACCCTTGCGAAGGATACAAATAGCTGGCTTTCTTTGTGAAACTTATGTCTCTTGTAGATAGCATATCAAGGCTCTTCTTATGTCTAATGTGTGTAGGGCTCTTTCCATCTGTGTGTTTGTGGTTCTTTAAAGAACACTGCTAGTTGTATACTTTGATTGACATGGAAACTGCTGACTACTTTAGGTAGGAACTGAGGGTTGGTTCCGAGGACTACCTTGTCTTGGTGTATTTGCCCATAAGGTTCCTGTTTTGTTTGCACCTGCTATTTCCTGACCCCTAAAAGTGAAGTGATAGCAATTAGGAATGCAGTCTTGAGTGTGACTGAGTTTAAATTGTTTGTCTTGTGCCTAGGCTCATTAATTGTGTTTCCCCTGTTCTTAGGTTCCCTATCGGTGCTGGAACCTATCTTGGTGGCGCAATTCTTGTGGCTCTCCCTGAGAACCTCTTCACTATGGGTGAAGTGAAGAAACTATAACATGAGGTGTCCCTGGTGTAGGCAACTGTACCTTTAACGATAAGTAGGTTAACCCACTTTCCAAAAGGTGAGTGAGATAGGTTAGTAATGCCTCAAGTTTTGTTTTTGTTTCCATTTTCTCATTCCTTGTGCACCAGTGGTTATATCTTTTCCATTTAGCTGTGTAGCATGTTCTTGTTGTAGGCTTTCTTGCCTCCCTATGAATTTCCATTGTTCTGGTTGTTAGGTGTAGGTGCCTGAACTCTATGTATTCAGACACCATGCTACTAGGTTGAGTGTTGTCGGCTCTGGGTGGTACACCTTTCCCCTTGCATTGTTAGCAGGTCCTTCCTTGTTTTGATCATTTGTCCCCTGGACAACTCTAGGAGTTCCAAGTCTGTGTGGCCCATTTGGGGGGCTATGAAGATGAGTCGTCCCTGGCTGTTTGTCCTTCTCCAGTGCTTTCTGCATTATGGGGATCAATGGAAAGGCATAAGAAAACTTCCCTGACCAGTTTACTGATAGTGCATTCCCCTCTGACTGCTGGTGTGGAAATCTTGAGGCAAAGTTTTGGCAATGTGTGTTTATTGCTGTTGCAAACAGGTCTATTATTGGTCTTCCCCAGACCCTGAATATATTTCCAGTGTATCCTGATTTAGTTCCCATTCATGTAAACTGCTTTTATATGTGATTAGCCGTCTATCTCTGTGATTTCCTTCCCTGGTAGGTGGATGGTGAAGAAGTTGATCCTCTTTGAAATTTCCTATTGCCAAATTTCTTGTGCTAGTTTGTTCAGTATGGATACTTTTGTGCCTCTCTGCTTGTTAAGGTTGAAACAATTGTTGTGTTGCCAGTTTGTATCAGCATGGTCTTCCCCGTGATGTTGGTTTGGAAGTCTTTCAGCCCCAGTAAGACGGTTTTCACTTCCAGGAAGTTGATGTGTTTCAATGGATCTGTGCTGTTTCACAGCCCCTGTATTATTAGGTTCCCTAAATGTGCATCCCCCCGTTTTAGGATGCATCTGTTGAGATAGTCACTGTGGTGAGTTAGTGTCTTGAATGGTCTTCCTAGGGTCACCTTTCTTGATTTCCACCATAGTGCTTGCCCTTGTATCTTTGCTGTGACAACCACTAGATCCTCCTAACTCCCAGTGGCTTGTGACCATTTGTTGCAGACCCATTCTTGGAACAGTCACATGTGTAGACTTGCATGTGTTATTAGTGGAATGCATGATGCCATCATGCCCAATAGTTTCATGACTGTCCTCACCGTCAGAGACCGCCCCTTCTGGTAAAGGCAAACTACATCTGCTATTGATTTTTCCTCTGGGGCAGGGTATGCTCTTGCTGTCCTTGAGTTTAGGATTGCTCAGAGAACCCATTTTCTTGGTACGGTTGGGGGTGCGGATTTTGTGTGGTTTATAGAAAATCCCAGTCGCTCTAGTGTTGACATTACTGTTTGGATGCCTCTTTTGCATTCCTGCTTTGTCTTTGCTTTTACAAGCCAGTTGTCCAGCTATGGGTATACATGTATACCTTCCCTTCTTAGGTGGGTCGCATCCGCAGCAAGGCACTTTGAGAAGACATGTGGTGCTGATATGGTAATGAACTTTGTCTAGTACAAATCGGAGATATTTTCATGTGTCACCAATACATAGGGATGTGAAGATGGGCGTCCTTGAAGTCCTAGGTTGCCATGAAATCTCCTTGTTCTAATAGTGGAATAACTCCTTGAAGTGTTGTCATTTTATGTTTTGAGTGCAAATTAATTTATTTAAGAATCTGAGGTCAAGGACGGGTCTCAGAGTTGGGTCTTGTTTTAGAACCAGAAAGTAAGGTGAGTAGTTTCCCTTGTTTCTATTCCTCCGAGGCACTTTTTGGATAGCGTTCTTTAGTAAGAATTCCTTTACTTCCTTTCTTCAATTGTATTAATTATCTGCCTCAAAAACATTATGTTTTGTATGGTCTTTGTTGAGGTTCTTTGGGAAGTTCTATGCAGTATCCATGAAGTACCACATGTAAAATACATTTGTCTGATGTTATGTGTTCCTACTCAATTCCAAATAATTTTATTCTGCCTGCCACTGGTGTTAAGTGGCAGACTGTGTTGCAGTTGGTCAAGTCACTTGCTTGCTGCTCCCCTCCTTCATGGGGTTTGTCCTCTTCCTCGCGCCCAAAAAAGGATGGTCTGGCAGGGTGTTGCCATTGTGGGAAAGTAGATCGTTGTTGTAGGAAGTTGGCTCTGTATGCACTATTTCAAAGTAAGGAATAGTATGCACAGAGTCCAAGGGTTCCCCTTAGAGGTAAGATAGTGGCAAAAAGAGATAATACTAATGCTCTATTTTGTGGTAGTGTGGCCGAGCAGTAGGCTTATCAAAGGAGTAGTGTTAAGCGTTTGTTGTACACACACAGGCAATAAATGAGCAACACACACTCAAAGACTTACTCCAGGCCAATAGTTTTTTGTATAGAAAAATATATTTTCTTAGTTTATTTTAAGAACCACAGGTTCAAGATTTACATGTAATACTTTAAATGAAAGGTATTGCAGGTAGGTACTTTAGGAACTTTGAATAATCAAAATAGCATACACAGTTTTCATATAAATCACATATAGCTATTTTAAAACTAGACAGTGCAATTTTCAACAGTTCCTGGGGGGAGTAAGAGTTTGTTAGTTTTTGCAGGTAAGTAAACCACCTACGGGGTTCAAGTTTGGGTCCAAGGTAGCCCACCGTTGGGGGTTCCGAGCAACCCCAAAGTTACCACACCAGCAGCTCAGGGCCAGTCAGGTGCAGAGGTCAAAGTGGTGCTCAAAACGCATATGCTTCAATGGAGAAGGGGGTGCCCCGGTTCCGGTCTGCCAGCAGGTAAGTACCCGCGTCTTCGGAGGGCAGACCAGGGGGGTTTTGTAGGGCACCGGGGGGTGCAGTGTTCAAACACGCGTCAGGTTTGGAATTGAAATCAATGGGAGACCAAGGGGGCTCTTCAGCGATGCAGGCAGGCCAGGGGGGGGCTCCTCGGGGTAGCCACCACCTGGGCAAGGGAGAGGGCCTCCTGGGGGTCACTCCTGCACTGGAGTTCGGATCCTTCAGGACCTGGGGGCTGCGGGTGCAGAGTCTTTACCAGGCGTCGGGATCTGAGGAGCAGGCAGTCGCGGTCAGGGTGAGCCTCGGGATTCCCTCTGCAGGCGTCGCTGTGGGGGCTCAGGGGGGGCAACTCTGGCTACTCACGGTCTCGCAGTCGCCGGGGAGTCCTCCCTGAAGTGATTGTTCTCCACAAGTCGAGCCGGGGGCGTCGGGTGCAGAGTAGCAAGTCTCACGCTTCCGGCAGGAAACGCAAGTTGTTTTAAAGTTGCTCCTTGGTGGCAGTCTTGGGTGAACAGAGCCGCTGTCCTCAGGAGTTCTTGGTCCTTCTAGAGCAGGGCAGTCCTCTGAGGATTCAGAGGTCGCTGGTCCCTGGGGAAAGCGTCGCTGGAGCAGTGTCTTCAGAAGGGGGGAGACAGGCCAGTAGAGCTGGGGTCAAAGCAGTTGATGTCTCCGTCTTCTCTGCAGGGTTTTTCAGCTTAGCAGTCCTCTTCTTCTTAGGTTGCAGGAATCTGAGTTCCTAGGTTCTGGGGAGCCCTTAAATACTAAATTTAAGGGCGTGTTTAGGTCTGGGGGGTTAGTAGCCAATGGCTAGTAGCCCTGAGGGTGGGTACACCCTCTTTGTGCCTCCTCCCAAGGGGAGGGGGTCACATTCCTATCCCTATTGGGGGAATCCTCCATCTGCAAGATGGAGGATTTCTAAAAGTCAGAGTCACCTCAGCTCAGGGCACCTTAGGGGCTGTCCTGACTGGCCAGTGACTCCTCCTTGTTTTTCTCATTATCTCCTCTGGCCTTGCCGCCAAAAGTGGGGCCGTGGCCAGTGGGGGCGGGCAACTCCACTAGCTGGAGTGCCCTGTGGTGCTGTAACAAAGGGGGTGAGCCTTTGAGGCTCACCGCCAGGTGTTACAGTTCCTGCAGGGGGAGGTGTGAAGCACCTCCACCCAGTACAGGCTTTGTTACTAGCCACAGAGTGACAAAGGCACTCTCCCCATGTGGCCAGCAACATGTCTCTAGTGTGGCAGGCTGCTAAAACCAGTCAGCCTACACGGATAGTCGGTTAAGGTTTCAGGGGGCACCTCTAAGGTGCCCTCTGGGGTGTATGTTACAATAAAATGTACACTGGCATCAGTGTGCATTTATTGTGCTGAGAAGTTTGATACCAAACTTCACAGTTTTCAGTGTAGCCATTATGGTGCTGTGGAGTTCGTGCATGACAGACTCCCAGACCATATACTCTTATGGCTACCCTGCACTTACAATGTCTAAGGTTTTGCTTAGACACTGTAGGGGCACAGTGCTCATACACTGGTGCCCTCACCTATGGTATAGTGCACCCTGCCTTAGGGCTGTAAGGCCTGCTAGAGGGGTGACTTATCTATACTGCACAGGCAGTGTGAGGTTGGCATGGCACCCTGAGGGGAGTGCCATGTCGACTTACTCGTTTTGCCCTCACCAGCACACACAAGCTGGCAAGCAGTGTGTCTGTGCTGAGTGAGGGGTCCCCAGGGTGGCATAAGATATGCTGCAGCCCTTAGAGACCTTCCCTGGCATCAGGGCCCTTGGTACCAGGGGTACCAGTTACAAGGGACTTACCTGGATGCCAGGGTGTGCCAATTGTGTAAAACAAAAGTACAGGTTAGGGAAAGAACACTGGTGCTGGGGCCTGGTTAGCAGGCCTCAGCACAATTTCAATTCAAAACATAGCATCAGCAAAGGCAAAAAGTCAGGGGGTAACCATGCCAAGGAGGCATTTCCTTACAATATATATATATGGAAAATGTCACTTACCCAGTGTACATCTGTTTGTGGCATGAGACACTGCAGATTTACATGCTGTGCATATCCCGCCATCTAGTGTTGGGCTCAGAGTGTTACAAGTTGTTTTTCTTCGAAGAAGTCTTTTCGAGTCACGAGATCGAGGGACTCCTCCCATTTCGGCTCCATTGCGCATGGGCGTCGACTCCATCTTAGATTGTTTTTCCCGCAGAGGGTGAGGTAGGAGTAGTGTATATAGTAATAGTGCCCATGCAATGGAGTAAGTATGTATGCACATAATGTGACTAAAAGTGATATATTTACAAATTTACAAATGTACAAGTTTTATTTTTACCAACTTATAACGGCTACAGGCTACCGGGGAGGTGGGAGGGCGCATGTGAATCTGCAGCTTCTCATGCCACGAACAGATGTACACTGGGTAAGTGACATTTTCCGTTCGATGGCATGTGTAGCTGCAGATACACATGCTGTGCATAGACTAGTAAGCAGTTATCTCCCCAAAAGCGGTGGCTTAGCCTATAGGAGTTGAAGTTGTTTGAAATAATGTTCTTAATACTGCTTGTCCTACTGTGGCTTGTTGTGTTGTTAACACATCCACGCAGTAATGTTTAGTGAATGTATGAGGTGTAGACCATGTGGCTGCCTTACAGATTTCTGTCATTGGTATATTTCCTAGAAAGGCCATGGTGGCGCCTTTCTTTCTAGTGGAGTGTGCTTTTGGTGTAATAGGCAGTTCTCTATTTGCTTTAATATAGCAGGTTTGAATACACTTAACTATCCATCTGGCAATGCCTTGTTTGGATATTGGATTCCCTGCATGAGGTTTTTGGAAAGCTACAAACAATTGTTTTGTTTTGCGAATTTGTTTGGTTCTATCAATGTAATACATTAGTGCTCTTTTTATGTCTAATGTATGTAATGCTCTTTCAGCTACAGAATCTGGTTCTGGAAAGAACACTGGGAGTTCTACTGTTTGATTTAAGTGGAACGGTGATATGACTTTTGTCAAAAATTTGGGATTTGTGCATAGAACTACTTTATGTTTGTGTATTTGTATAAAAGGTTCTTGTATGGTAAAGGCTTGTATCTCACTTACTCTTCTGAGAGATGTGATAGCTATTAGGAAGGCTACTTTCCAGGTTAAGTATTGTATCTCACAAGAGTGCATGGGTTCAAATGGTGGACCCATGAGTCGTGTTAATACAATATTGAGGTTCCACAAAGGAACTGGTGGTGTTCTTGGTGGAATAATCCTTTTTAGACCCTCCATAAATGCTTTTATGACTGGGATTCTGAATAGTGAAGTTGAATGTGTAATTTGCAGATAGGCCGAAATTGCTGTGAGATGTATTTTAATGGATGAAAAAGCTAACTTAGACTTTTGTAAGTGTAGTAAGTAGCTTACAATGTTTTTCACGGATGCGTGTAATGGTTGAATTTGATTATTATGACAGTAATAAACAAATCTTTTCCATGTATTTGCGTAGCAATGTCTTGTAGTAGGTTTTCTAGCCTGTTTGATGACCTCCATACATTCTTGTTTAAGGTCTAGATGTCCAAATTCTAAGACTTCAGGAGCCAGATTGCTAGATTGAGCGATGCTGGATTTGGGTGTCTGATCTGTTGTTTGTGTTGAGTTAACAGATCTGGTCTGTTTGGCAGTTTGATATGAGGCACTACTGACAGGTCTAGTAGTGTTGTGTACCAAGGTTGTCGTGCCCAAGTTGGTGCTATTAGTATTAGTTTGAGTTTGTTTTGACTCAATTTGTTTACGAGATACGGGAGGAGTGGGAGAGGGAGAAAACGTAAGCAAATATCCCTGACCAACTCATCCATAACGCATTGCCCTTGGAGTGAGGCTGTGGGTACCTGGATGCGAAGTTTTGGCATTTTGCGTTTTCTTTTGTTGCAAATAGGTCTATTTGTGGTGTTCCCCAGGTTTGGAAGTAGTTTTGTAGTATCTGGGGATGAATTTCCCATTTGTGGATCTGTTGGTGATCCCGACTGAGATTGTCGGCTAACTGGTTTTGAATTCCTGGTATGTATTGCGCTATTAGGCGAATGTGATTGTGAATCGCCCAATGCCAAATGTTTTGTGCTAAGAGACACAACTGTGTTGAGTGTGTCCCTCCCTGTTTGTTTAGGTAATACATTGTTATCATGTTGTCTGTTTTGACAAGAATGTGTTTGTGGGCTATTAGTGGTTGAAATGCTTTCAACGCTAGAAACACTGCTAGTAGTTCTAACTGATTTATATGAAGTTGTTTCTGCTGAGTGTCCCATTGTCCCTGGATGCTGTGTTGGTTGAGGTGTGCTCCCCACCCTATCATAGAAGCATCTGTTGTGATGACGTATTGAGGCACTGGGTCTTGGAAAGGCCGCCCTTAGTTTAAATTTATAGGATTCCACCATTGAAGCGAGGTGTATGTTTGGCGGTCTATCAACACTAGGGGGGTTATTCCAACTTTGGAGGAGGTGGTAATCCGTCCCAAAAGTGACGGTAAAGTGACAGATATACCACCAGCCGTATTACGAGTCCATTATATCCTATGGAACTCGTAATACAGCTGGTGGTAAATCCGTCACATTTGGGACGGATTACCACCTCCTCCAAAGTTGGAATAACCCCCTAGATCTTGAAGTTGACCCTGTGCTTGTGACCATTGTGTTGCTAGTCACTGTTGTAAGGGCCGCATGTGTAATCTTGCGTTTGGGACAATGGCTATGCATGATGACATCATGCCTAGTAGTTTCATCACTAATTTTACCTGAAAACTTTGGTTTGGGTGCATGCTTTGTATTACGTTTTGGAATGCTTGTACCCTTTGTGGACTTGAAGTGGCAATACCTTTTTTTGTATTGATTGTTGCTCCTAAGTATTGTTGTATTTGACACGGCTGTAAGTGTGATTTTTGGTAGTTTAGTGAGAACCCTAGTTTGTGAAGGGTTTCTATGATGTATTTTGTGTGTTGAAGACACTGTTCTTGGGTGTTTGTTTTGATTAACCAATCGTCTAGATACGGGAATACATGTATGTGCTGTCTTCTGATATGGGCTCCTACTACTGCAAGGCATTTTGTAAATACCCTTGGTGCTGTTGTTATCCCGAATGGTAACACTTTGAATTGGTAATGTACTCCTTGGATTACAAACCGTAAGTATTTCCTGTGTGAAGGATGTATGGGTATATGGAAGTACACATCCTTGAGATCTAATGTTGTCATGTAGTCTTGTTGTTTGAGCAAGGGGATTACGTCTTGAAGTGTCACCATGTGAAAGTGATCTGATTTGATGTAAAGAATTTGTGTTCTGAGATCTAAGATGGGTCTCAGAGTCTTGTCCTTTTTGGGTATCAGAAAATACAGGGAATAAACATCTGTGCCTTTCTGATGGTTGGGTACCAGTTCTATTGCATCCTTTTGCAACAACGCTTGGACTTCTAGGTGTAATAGATCGAAGTGTTGTTTGGACATGTGTGTTCTTGGAGGCACATTTGGTGGTAATTGTAGGAATTCTATGCAATAACCATGTTGGATAATGGCTAGGACCCACGAGTGTTGTTATTTCTTCCCAGTTTTGGTAAAAATCTGTGAGTTTCCCCCCCACTGGTGTTGTGTGTTAGTGATTTGTGACACAGAAGTCACTGTTTATTTTGAGGGGTCTTTGGGCTTTGGAACTTTCCTCTAGTTTTAGGGAACTGTCCACCTCAGTATTGTCCCCGAAAGCCTCCTCTTTGATACTGGTATGTGGGTCTGGTTTGTGAGGTTGAGGGTTCTGTGCTTTGGGCCCGAACCCCCCTCTAAATTGTGTCTTCCTAAATGTGCCTCTGCTCTGTGGGGAGTAGAACGCGCCCATGGCCTTGGCTGTATCCGTGTCCTTCTTTAGCTTCTCTATAGCTGTGTCCACCTCCGGCCCAAACAACTGCTGTCCATTAAAAGGCATATTAAGCACAGCCTGTTGGATTTCTGGCTTAAATCCGGAGATGCGTAGCCATGCGTGTCTCCCAATAGTGACCGCTGTATTCACAGTTCTTGCGGCTGTGTCCGCTGCATCCATTGCCAATCGTATCTGGTTGTTTGAGATACTTTGGCCCTCTTCCACCACTTGTTGTGCACGCTTTTGGAACTCTTTGGGCAGATGTTCTATAAAGTGCTGCATTTCATCCCAGTGAGCCCTGTCATATCTTGACAATAACGCCTGGGAATTGGCAATGCGCCACTGATTGGCCGCTTGTGCTGCAACTCTTTTCCCAGCTGCATCAAACTTTCAACTTTCTTTGTCGGGTGGTGGTGCATCTCCAAAGGTGTGTGAATTAGCCCTTTTACCTTTTACGTGCTGCGCCTACTACTACTGAGTCAGGTGTCAGTTGTTGTGTGATGTAAACAGGGTCTGTAGGGGGAGGCTTGTACTTTTTCTCCATCCTAGGTGTGATGGTTCTGCCTTTGACGGGTTCTTGAAATACTTGTTTCGCATGTTTCAACATCCCTGGTAACATCGGGAGACTTTGGTACTGACTGTGTGTCGACGACAAAGTATTAAATAAAAAGGCATCCTCAATGGGTTCAGCGTGCAGTGCCACACTGTGAAAAGCCGCTGCTCTGGACACCACTTGCGTGTAGGCAGTACTGTCCTCAGGTGGTGATGGCCTCGCTGGGTAGCAGTCTGGACTATTGTCAGATACTGGTGCATCATATAGATCCCATGCATCTGGGTCATCCTGGCTCATCCCTGTGTGCGTTGGAGATTGCATCATAGGTGGGGTCGCAATTGGTGATGGTTGTGGTGAGTGGTGTGGTGATGGTTGTGGCGAAAACCGTGATGGAGTTACTTCTTTTGCGACCTTTGCTTTTGGTTGTTTCTCTGTGTCTTTGAAAGCAAGTTTTCTTTTCATCCTTATAGGAGGGAGAGTTCTTATTTTCCCTGTTTCCTTTTGAATATGGAGCCTTCTTTGGGTATAATCTGGCTCCCCTGTTTCTAGCTCTTGTCCAAATCTATGGCCTTGTAGTTGTTCTGAAAGACCTTGTTCTTCGGAGTAGGAGCTTGGTTTCGGCTCCGAAGCTGGGTGTTTCGGTACCGAAACTTTTTCTACAGTCTTTTTCGGCTCCGAAGCCACTTTTTTAGGTTTCGGTGTGCCGATATCTCGGTGCCGACTTATCTCGGAGCTGGTCTCCCAGTGTCGAGTCTGGTCTGAGCCAGGTTCTCGGTGTCAAGTATGCTGCGTGCCGGGATCTCGACTGGAGTCGGAAGACTTCGACACGTGCGTGCCCTTTTTCGGTGCCGATGGTTGGTCACCAATTGTACGGGTTAAGCCATGGCCTTCCGCCGGTGGCGTCCCCTGGGCCTTCATGATTTTGGCGTGAGTTTTGGTCGGGGCTGGTTTACTCACGGTTTTCGGCACCTGCTCTGTTTCGGGCTCGTCCGAGTCCGAGTCAGTGATGGAGAAAGTCTCCTCTTCCTCGACGTCGCAGTGTTCTGACGGCGCCAATGCCATTTGAAGCCTTCGTGCTCTCCGGTCCCGTAGCGTTTTCTTTGACCAAAAAGCCCGACAGGCCTCGCAGGTATCCTCTTTGTGTTCGGGGGACAAACACAAATTACAGACCCGATGTTGATCTGTGTAAGGATACTTGTTGTGGCATTCGGGGCAGAAGCGGAATGAGGTCCGTTCCATTAGCCTTGAAGACGCACGCAGTCGGGCCGACCAGGCCCCGCCGGGGAATCAAAGCCCCGAAGGGCTACCGGAGCTCTTCTTGATTCGGTGTCGATCTGCGTTAACTAACCCGATACCGAACGTTAACAATCATGTCGAATTTTCCGAGATTTAACTAACTTTCCGAACCGAAACACGGAGCGAAGAGGATCACGTCCAAACCCGATGGCGGAAAGAAAACAATCTAAGATGGAGTCGACGCCCATGCGCAATGGAGCCGAAATGGGAGGAGTCCCTCGATCTTGTGACTCGAAAAGACTTCTTCAAAGAAAAACAACTTGTAACACACCGAGCCCAACACTAGATGGCGGGATATGGACAGCATGTGTATCTATATATATATATATATATATATATATATATAGAGAGAGAGAGAGAACCAAAGGTTATAACTTGTGGCCTAAAGTTATTTAACAGCACAAGTTATAATTTCTTCAAATAAGTATAACTAAGTATAACTATAACCGCTGAACTTCTATGGTTTTGTATGGGCAAAACTTCAACTTCAACTGCAGCACCCCTGTGACCTTTGGATTTCTTAGTGAATTTCTATGTTTTTTTTAACGTAAAGTAATATATAATAATAATTACTGTACATTATTACAACCGCCGCCACTCATGGCCAAAAGCCTTGCAGCCAACCTCTCCACATGTACTCCAACCCCACAAGCGCAGCAGGCTTCTGGTGTGTGAGTGGGTTGGTTTATTTTATTTATTATTTTTTAATGTATGCTTTGAATCTGCAGATCCATTGCGAATTTACACTGGGGGCCGCTCTGAGTGGTGGATCTGTGTATCCGCATTTCGGCCAAAAAGAAAAAAACTAGGCAATTTGTTGTCCATGGGGGGCTCCTCAGGAACCCCTTCATGTGTCCTATCAGGTCAGGATACCAGTATCTTGATCCCATATGTGTTGTTCCCCTTTGACCCCCCCTCCCCAAGCGAGAATAAAATGGTGGTCACAACTTGCCTGTCAGGTTCCAGCCAGACAATGAGAGCATTGCTTTCCCCCAGGATATGTGGATTAGCCCCCCCTCCACCCCACACACACACAAATACGAGTATATTTTCGTTTCTAAATGTATTTTTCTTTTATATTTCCAAACCTATTGAACAAATTTACACAAAATCACAAGAAGGGCTATTTCTGGATCAAGAGCTAACTTTCTGGCACTTTTGGTGTTTTTCCGTTTGATGGTTCAGGCTGTGGTAGTGTTCAAAATCCCTAGGAGAAATAGCATGTGGAAACATATTTTGGAACACACCCCCCCCCCACCCCACTTTCTCTGCCTCCCCTCCCTCTTTCATGAACCACCCCAAAACTTTCCAGACAGCAGCTGAATTGACCAGGCTCCCTAAGCTGGTCAAAGTGGATAACCCCCTGCTCGTCGAATAAGTATCCCACCCTTTTACAACCTCCCTCATACCATCGACGTAATGCTTCCGGCTGTAGTCCCGGACCAAAATCAGGATTCGCACCCAGGGGGGTCATTGGGGACAGAAAGGTTGTCAAACCCCCTATGACAGCGACCCGGTCCCACACCATCATCGAAACCTCCGTGACCGGGGATATGTACAGCCCCGTGCTCTATGACGACTCCTAAGCCAGGGTTCCTTCCATATGTGAGAGCCGTCCACATCCTGATCCATGAAACACCAATGCTTCACAGAAGACGGACGGCTCCATTCCAAGAGGAAACACAATTGCATCTTAACTGCTGCCACTCTGCCCAGCCAGGACAATTTAAGCCTCCCCATGTCTCTAGGTCGCGCTGCACCTCCTGAGTCAATTTCGCATAATTCAACGACGCCGTACGGGCAACTGTGGAACCCAACTCCATGCCCAGGTATG
This sequence comes from Pleurodeles waltl, assembly GCF_031143425.1. Lineage (NCBI taxonomy): Eukaryota > Metazoa > Chordata > Amphibia > Caudata > Salamandridae > Pleurodeles > Pleurodeles waltl. Next base: position 694,143,532 of record NC_090447.1, read on the forward strand.
GAAGCCCCGAGGGAGACCATTTGAAATGGAATCGGGACCTCAGGTCCCGTTCATGCTCAGCACTGAAACTTGCCCATAGCCTGCGATTTTAGCATGTTCATTCGGAACCTCAAGACCTAACCAAATTCCTCTAAGACATCCATTAGCGCCGGCAGCGAGGTCATAGGCTCCACCAAGGTAAGGATGACATCATCCGCGTATAACGATATTAGATGCTCGTCCCCTCCAAACCTCACACCCATAATCGGAGGGTTATCCCGGAGACTCTGTGCCATAGGCTCCATGTAAAGCGCGAACAGGAGGGGCGAGAGCGGACAGCCCTGCCTAGTCCCCCTCTGGACCGCAAAGGGCAAAGAGAGCGTCCCATTATCTCGCACCGCCGCTCGAGGCGCCTGATAAATGCAGGGAATCCATGCAATAAAGCCCAGACCCAATCCAAAGCGCTCAAGCACCTTAAACAGGTACGGCCAAAAAACCCTGTTGAACGCCTTTTCGGCATCAATAGACAGAAAGAGCGCTTCCCTACGAGAGCGCTCCGTTTTATCCAGTAGATGGAGCAATCTCTTGGTATTATCGCTACACTGACCATGCAATATAAACCCCGCCTGATCAGGATCCACCAGGCCCGGCGTATAATAATTGAGGTGGTGTGCCAAGAATACCAGTAAATAGTTTGGCATCAATATTCTGGAGGGAAATCGGCCTGTAGGCGGCGCACTCCTCAGGGTCCTTCCCCAGTTTCGGGATAACCACGATAGTGGCATCCAACATGCTAGGCGTGAGGGTGCCCGTTTCACTAAAGGAATTAAAGAGTCGCACTAGGACGGGTGCGAGTTCCACACAGAAGGTTTTATAAAAAAGCGCAGAAAAAACGTCAGGGCCAGGTGACTTCCCAGTCTGCAGTCTAGCAATTGCAGAGATAACCTCCTCTTCCCTTATAGGTTGGTCTAACGAGTTTGCCTCCTTTACTGTCAAGGAAGTAATAGCTATACCCTGTAAAAAGGATTCTGGTGTTGAGACGCCAGGCTCCTCAGCCTTATATAGGCCTTCACAAAATTCCACAAAGGCCTCCGCTATTTGGTCGCTCGTATGAGCTTCTGCTCCCGAGGGGGAGCGGACCATTTTTATCAGTGACGCTGCCCGCTGCGCTCTCAACCTATGCGCCAACAGCCTCCCGCACTTGTTACTTCCTAAATAATACTTTTGTTTAAGGCGGATTACCGCATATTCTGCCCTGTCCCAGTCCAGCCTCCTTAGTTGCTTCCTCAATTTCTCGAGCTCTCGCCATATTCTAGGAGCCCCAGTATGTTTATGTGAACGCTCCAATACCCTCACTCGCTGCTCTAGATCCTCCCTAAGTTGTCTCCTAGCCTTATTGTCCCTAGAAGAAAGCGACATCACCTCACCCCTCAGGACAGCCTTCCGTGCTTCCCACAATGTTGCAATACTTATGGCCTCATCATCGTTAAACCTAAGGTATTCGATTATTGCCCTTCGGATCGCCTCTCCTGTTGAATTGTTCTGGAGAATCGAGTCCCTGAATCGCCACCCCGGCGTGCCCACCCGCACCATGTCCATGTGAATCTCAACTGAAACTGGGGCATGATCTGACAGGGCCCGTGGCTCAATCGCTGAGTTTCTAACCCAGGGGAGAAGCTCCTGAGTTGCCAGAAAAAGGTCCAACCTAGCATATGTTTTGGTTGCCGATGAATAAAAGGAATAGTCCCTCAACGAGGGGTGCGCACTCCTCCACACATCCACCAGGCCACACTCACTCAGCCACTGCCGACCAGCATCCGACAAAGACCCCGTCCGCCCATACCGTTGGCCTGATTGGTCCAGATCCCCATCCATCACCAGATTAAAGTCGTCCCCCAGCAAGACGGCTCCATCCGGGGATTGGAGCAGCGGAGTCAAAGCCTGCGTTAGGAAGGTTTCCTGTTGGGAGTTAGGCGCATATAGGGAAGCGATCGTAAAAGAAAAACCGCCCAATCTAAGCCTCATGGCTAAAAGCCTCCCAGGGACCTCATGCAATTGTGATACCACCTCCCCAGGGAAGGAGCGCGAGAGAAGTATCGCCACTCCTGCATGCTTTGATGGTAGAGAAGACCAGGACTGCCTGGGAAACCACTTAGATCGCATATGATAGGTGTCCTTAAGGACAAGATGCGTCTCCTGGAGGAGACATATATGACTCCCGGATCTCTCCAAGGCAGACAGGATGGCAAGCCTCTTGGTGGGGTTATTGAGCCCCCTAACATTTAAGCTTATATATTTAAGGGTCATAACCTATGCGGAGGGGATCAAGCAAAGGAGCAGAATCACACCAGAGGACCACCCCCACATAAAACTCTAGACCACTTAAAACCCCCAGGTCCAGGAGTGTCACTACAGAGAGCCAGTATCGCAGGGAAACCCAACAACAAATAACTAACAAGCACAACAGGTGCCTACAACACAATAGTCCTCGATCATTGAACTCCACGAGGTAAAGTCTCCACGGGGCAGTATATCCACCCATGGCAAGTAACCAGGTCCATCGCCTCCGCCGCCCGACCCTCTTCGACAGTCAGCATACTGTTAGCAGCGCGGCCCAAAGCAAACCCGGACACCCCAAAGCAAACCCGGACACCCCGAGCCTTCTCCTAGGCCGAAGTTCCGGCGGCCAAATTGTTTAAAGCGGATTCTCTCTCCGATCTCAGCTCCGAGGCCGTCGGGCGCTGCACCTTCATTCTCTTCTCTTTTCTCCACCAACGAGGGGGACCCCCCGACGGAAGAGCCGCCCCCTCACAGGCCTCTCGGCCTATATCCTCCAGGCCCAGGACACAGCTAGCCTCCGGGACGGATTTCACCTGCCGAAGCTGCTCCTCCCAGCGGAAGACCAAGCGGAACAGGTGGCCCCAGGAATACGACACGTTATGCGCTCTCAAATGATCAGTGATCGGTTTGAATTCTCTCCGCCTCTGCCGGGTCCGCACAGATAGATCGTGGAATAGCTATAAATCATGCCCTCGAAAGGCTATGTGCTGAAGATTGCGCACCCGCTGTAGAATCTTTTCTTTAAGAACAAAGTTATGGAGGCAGGCTAGGATGTCTGGGGGGGGGCCTCCAGGGCCCCAGCACGCCCAACCCGATGGACCCAATCCAGGACGATGTCCTGCATCTCCTCCGGGCCCAGCAAGGAGCGGAACAAGTCCACCACGTAGGCTCCTATGTCCTCCTTTTCCGCGCCGACCGTGGCCCCTCTAATACGAATATTTTGTCGCCTCGAGCGGTTTTCCAAGTCCTCAACCGCCATCTGGAGGAGATCCTGCTGCTCACGGAGGCGGACTACCTCTTGCTGCAGTCCCGCCACCTCTTCGCCACGAGGGATCTCATTATCTTCTAGCTGCGATACACGTTCACCCAAGGAGGAAACCTCTCCTCGCAGCTCCCTCATCTCCTGTGAGATGTCCCTGCGTAGCTCTTGAATATCGCCCCAGAGCGAATCAAACAGGGAGGTCAAAAAGCCCTTAGTAACCGGAGAGCTCTCCTCTGAGTCCTTCTCCGCCAGGCTCTCCGGGGCCCTCGTCCCAGACACCTCATCCGGCGCAGTCCCCGATGTCAGACGCGTTCCGGCAAGCATGTCCCTCACTGAGCGCTCACGTTTTGATTTTGCCATCGCCATTTCGCACAGACCTGCTCAAGACTCGCCAGCTCAGTCCCACAGGGCCACCAGAGTCTCCGTCCAATGTCGCTTCGCTACTGCCTCCCAGATAGGAGCCGCACCTGGTCCAGCCGACAGGAGCCACCGCTCACAAACCTGTTCAGGAGTCAATCGGCCGCAAGCAGCAATGTAGGGCCTGCCACCAGGCCCTCAGCCTCCGTCGGGGTCCCGCGCTCCACCAGGCCCCAATGAGCCAGTCCGCAGCAAGGAGCACCGGCTCGGGCCCCCGAGCCAAAGGCGCAGGCTGGGGCTCCCCAGTCCTCCAGGGCGCCCAGGCAGCCGAGGGTCAGTGACCGCAATGCAAACCCGCGGGCCCCCCTGCTCTCCCGGCACCAAACTCCAAAGGCCCGCCGGGGGAGAGCACGTCCCGCTGCCCAGGCAGCCTCTCTGGCCGGGCCACGACCACGCCCCAGGTCCAGGTCCAAGGCCGAGCTCCACTCTCCCGCAGGAGCCGCAGAAATCCAGTCCGAGTCTCCGCCGAACGGCGAGTGCCCCGAGGGTGCCCCACAACTCGGAGGGAGCCTCCAGGCTTCCCCTAGGCAGGCCGCGCAGCGCTTCTGTGGGTCGAGGCGGCGGAGCCCTAAAGGATCCGTCCTAGCGCTCCGCCATCTTGGACACGCCCCCCAATGGAAGCTTTTAGGCAGCTGAGAGGAACCAGCTGAGCTGCGCACCTACTTAGCCCCCAGCTATACAAATTTGCATATGGACTGGTGGGAGGAGCAGGTGATTGGAGTTGAAACCATGGAAACTAGATAGGTCATATTGTACTTTGGGTACGCTTAAAAGATGACTTATTTATAATTTAAAAGAGCAGCAAGATAGACAGACCGGTTCGTGGAAGATTTATAATGATTTGAATCGGTCTTTCACCAGTAAGATGACTGTCAATTAGCTGGAATTTGTGGGTGCCTTAGTGAGTCTAGAGGGACCAAAATTACTAGCCACTCTTTATAGAAAACCAATGGAGCGTAACAGCATTCTGCATGCCGGAGCTTTCACCCTGTACCACTGATTAAAAACATACCTTTTGGAGAACTTTAGGGAGTCAGAAGAACCTGCAGCACTAATGAGGAAGAGCTTGAATTAGAAAAACAAATGATGACAAGGTTTAAGGCAAAAGGTACTGCAAACATACTGAATGCAGCCTCAACTAGAGTGAAACAGCATAAGAGAGAAACAGTGCTCTTCAGGGTTAAAAAACAGAAAGAAACAAATCAACACAAATTCATAACAACTTACAGTTGTGAGTAATTAAATGAGGACTGTCTTTAATAAACACTGGCACCTTATTAGGAGTGATCCTATAATTGGTCAGGAGATCTTCAGGAGACCCCTTATTACTTATAGGCAGGTTAAATCCATGGGAGGCCATTTAGTAAAGACTTGGCTTTCACCTGCAGACGTTTTTTTAAAGTTCAACAAATGCAAGGCTTGTAAGTGAGGAGTATATATAACCACAGATAAAACACCATTTAAAAGGAACATTAGGATTAGAGGTAGACTGACATGTAAAAGTACATATGTGGTATATCAGTTGATGTATACTTGTCCCAAAATATAGACTGGCAGTACCACACAACCATAAGTGAATTTTGCAACATCGTAGGGCAATTACCAACAAGGACTTCAGTTACCCCTGTGGCCAGACATTTTAGAGGATTCTGTGTAGGTGACGAGTTCCTGTTGAGATATAGTGACTTGATACAAATACCAAAAAATGTGATGGGAGGTGATAGAGAGCACAATTTAAGATGACTGGAGATTAGGTATATTCCTACCTATGGACAGTAGGAACCACATGGTCACAATTTAAACAAGGAGCTATATATCTCTATGACAGACATATTCGCAATATATTTTTGCCAGTTCTACCGCTGGACAGGAGACCCCTTCCTGCTGATGTGTTTTTTTTTTAGGAATATATAAATGTGAGGGATTAGTAATGTATACCCAGGATACCTACTGTTGTGATTTTAAGCATCCGTTTTTTTCCATGTATTGGTTTCAGATGAAAATGCAGCTAAGCATATAATTTGTACTTTCACTAGTATGCTCACCAGGGCTGTATGAGAAACATAACCGTGTTACAAAATGAATCATAGAAAGAAATTGGACCCCTGCTGTTTGACTGATGATTATCATTATGTATGGAATTGCAAGATGGCTCCTGACTTTCATTAGTTTGAATGCATTTGAATTGCTTATTGCTTGAGGAGATTTGATTGATTATAATTATGTGCTTGATCAATTGAATTAATTAGCACGTAAGGTAGAATTTTTTTTAGTTTGAAAAGCTATATCTGAATATATTAAAAAATTGTGTGCTTTTTTTCACCAGATTAAATGCCCACTGATGCCAGACGAAACAGATGGTTTGACACCACACAGTGATGCGTGAACAACGGACATTCATTTTTTTCTTTTGATTTCTGTTTTCTGGTTCAATAATGAGGAGATAATATTTGGATAAATACTTCGCTCATATGAATTGCATTAGCACTATGCATTACAAGATGGTGCCTACTTTTTTAACTTATAAATCTGTCCTTTGTTTATGATCTAAGAACAATATAAATATAATCCGTAAAAATTGCATCTTTGTCAAGGCTGAGCTGTGCAGATGAAACACATTGATGCAGCTTCTGCGAAGAAAAAAAAAAAAAAAAAAAGGGAATTGCTGCCCCGGAGTGCCGGTCGCGCGCGCTTAACCAGTGTACATCTGTTTGTGACATATAGTGCTGCAGATTCACATGCTATGCATATCCATATCCATTCCGACATCTAGTGTTGGTCTCGGAGTGTTACAAGTTGTTTTTCTTTGAAGAAGTCTTTTCGGAGTCACTGGATCGAGTGACTCCTCCTCTCGGTTCCACTGCGCATGGGCATCGACTTGATTGTTAGATTGTTTTCCCGCAGAGGGTGAAGAAAGGAGTGATAGAGTATATAAAAGAAAAGACATGTCCATGCAAATGAATATATATATATACATATGTACAAATGTTAGTAACTTAAATGAGTACAGGCTTCCAGGGAGGATGCATGTGAATCTGCAGCACTATATGCCACGAACAGATGTACACTGGGTATGTGACATTTTCTGATCGATGGCATGTGTAGCTGCAGATACACATGCTATGCATAGACTACAAAGCAGTTAGTCCTCCCTAAAAGCGGTGGCAAGCCTGTAGGAGTTGAAGTTGTTTGGAATAAAGACAGCTTGGCCTACAGTGGCTTGTTGCTGTGAGAAAACATCAACACAGTAGTGTTTTGTAAATGTATGAGGGGTTGACCATGTAGCTGCTTTACATATATCAACCATTGGTATGTTTCCTAAAATAGCCATTGTTGCACCCTTCTTTCTTGTAGAATGTGCTTTAGGAGTGATCAAAAGTTATCTTTTTGCTTTGATATAACATGTTTGTATACATCTAACAATCCATCTTGCTATACATTGTTTTGATATAGGATTGCCTGTATGTGGTTGTTGGAAAGCAACAAAAAGTTGTTTTGTTTTCCAAAAATCTTTAGTTCTGTCAATGTAGTACATAAGAGCTCTTTTGAGATCTAGGGTATAAAGAGCTCTTTCTGCCACAGAATCTGGCTGTGGAAAGAACACTGGCAATTCCACTGTTTGATTGATGTGAAAAGAAGATACTACTTTTGGTAGACATTTTGGATTTGTTCTTAGTGCAACCTTTTTGTTTGTGTACTTGGAAAAAAGGTTCTTCAAGAGTGAATGCTTGTGTTTCACTAACTCTGTGCCACAAGGAAGGCAACCTTCCATGTTAAAAACTGAATTTGGCAAGAGTGGGTGGGTTTAAAAGGTGGTCCCATAAGTCTGGTAAGTACAATATTTAAATTCCGTGATGGAACAGGTGGTGTTCTGGGTGGAATGATGTGTTTTAATACATCCATGAAGAGGCTTTGATAACAGGAACTGTGAATAGAGAAGTATGTTGAATAGTTTGTAAGTATGCAGATATTGTAATAAGGTGTATTTTTATGGAGGAAAAAGTCAAATTTGATTACTGTAAATGAAGTAAATAGCATACAATATGTTGTATAGATGCTGTAAGTGGATCTAAGGTGTTAGACTGACAATAGTAGACAAATCTTTTCCACTTGTTTGCGTAGCACTGTCTAGTAGTAGGTTTTCATGCTTGTTTAATTACTTCCATACATTCAGATGGAAGATTTAAATAATCAAAATTATATGACTTTAGGAGCCAAATCGCTAGATTGAGAGCATTGGGGTTTGGATGCCTGATTTGACCTTTGTTTGGTGTTAGCAAATCTGGTCTGTTTGGGAGTTTTGAGTGAGGTACTACAGATAGGTCTAATAGTGTTGTGTACCAGGTTTAACATGCCCATGTTGGTGCTATGAGTATCATGTTGAGTGACTTTTGACACAATTTGTTTACTAGAAATAGAAGGACTGAGAGAGGGGGGAAAAACGTAAGCAAATATCCCTGAACAATTGATCCATACAGCTTTGTGGGGATGTGGGTGTCTGGATGTGAAGTTTTGGCATTTTGTGTTTTCGCTTGTTGCAAATAGATCTATGTCTGGTGTTCCCTACCTTTGAAAGTACTTTTGAAGTACTTGGGAGTGAATCACCCATTTGTGTGTCTGTTGGTGATTTCTGCTGAGGAGATCTGCCAACTGATTGTCTATTCCTGGAATGTATTGTGCTAGTAGATGAATTGGATTGTGAAATGCCAATTTCCAAATTGTTTGGGCTAGAAGGAGCAGCTGAGATGAATGTGTCGCTCCCTGTTTGTTGAGATAATACATGGTTGTCGTGTTGTCTGTTTTTATGAGAACATTCTTCTGTTTGAGAAGAGGTTGAAATGCTTTTAGGGCAAGGAACACTGCTAATAATTCTAAGTGGTTTATGTGTAGCCGTTTCTGTTTGACATCCCACTGCCCTTGAATGGTCTGATTGTTTAGGTGAGCTTCCCAACCAATCATTGATGCATCTGTTGTAATTATGGTCTGAGGCACAGGGTCTTGAAACAACCGCCCCTTCATTAAATTTCTGCAATTGTCCCTTCAATGGGACATATGTGTTTGGCGGTCCATCAACACTAGATCTTGAAGTTGACCGTGTGCTTGTGACCATTGTTGTGCAAGGCACTGTTGTAAGGACCTCATGTTTAATCTTGCATGTGAGACTATTGCTAAGCAAGATGCCATCATTCCTAAAATCTTGATGATAAATCTTACAGTGTATTGTTGATTTGGCTGTATGAGTGGTATTAAATTTTGGAAAGCTTGCATCCTTTGTATATTTGGATACGCTAGAGCTAGCTGATTATTTAGGATAGCACCTAGATACGGTTGTACTTGTGCTGGCTGAAGGTGTGACTTTTGGTAGTTTATAGAAAACCCTAGTGTGTGCAGAGTTTCTATCACATAACAAGTATGTTTTTGGCATTGTGTAAGATTGTTTGATTTTATTAGCCAATCGTCTAGATATGGAAAGACACGGATGTGTTGTCTTCTTAAGTATGTCGCTACTACTGCTAGACACTTAGTGAACACCCTTGGAGCTGTTATGCCAAATGGCAACACATTGAACTGGTAGTGTTTTCCTGCTATTACAAACCTGAGGTACATTTTGTGTGAGCTGGGTGGGTATGTGGAAATGCGCATCTTTGAGGTCTAGAGCAGTCATAAAATCTTATTTTTGCAGTAGTGGAATAACATCTTGCAGAGTTACCATGTGAAAATGCTCTGACGAGATGTATAGATTGAGGGGCCTGAGGTCTAATATGGGCCTGAGGGTGCCATCTTGTTTTGGAATTAGGAAGTATAGTGAGTACACTCCGGTTCCTTGTTGGGACTGTGGAACTAATTCTATTGCTTGTTTGAGTAGTAGAGATTGAACCTTTTGTTGTTACAGAACTGTGTGTTCTGGGGGCAACTTGTGATATCTTGGTGGAATGTTTGGAGGGTTGTTTATCAATTCTAGGTAATAGCCATTGCGGATAATTGATAATACCCACTTGTCTGAGTTTGATGTGGTTGCTTTGTTTGTGAGGTAGAAGCCTCTGAGAATTGTGCTTTAAAACCTCCTGTAAACTGTGCTCTGCAAAATTAGCCTCTATATGGAGAGGTGTACAAAGCGTCCATTGCTGTCGCAGTATCAGAGTCCTTTCTCAGTTTTTCAATTTCGTCCTAGGCACAGGGGAACTTGGGGGAGCGCTAGCGCGCCCCCCCGTGCACCCCCCTCCCCCAGGCAGGGATGGAAGGGGAAGACCCCCTCCCGCCCCCCCACGGCAATCCGATGACGTCAGCGCGCGCACAGCGCGCTGACGTCATCTAGTGTTGCCGAGCGCGCTGGAAGCCATTTGCTTCCAGCGCGTCTTCGGAGAAGGACCCAAAAGGTGAGTCCTTTCCGTTTTTGGGGGGCGGGGGGGTGGTGAAAACAGACACAGGGGGAAAGGAAAGGGTTTTTCCTTTCCCCCTGTGCCTGTTTTCACAAGATTCCTGCCCCTGCCCGCGTTCGTGGAGCAGGAATCTCCACTAGGACACCAGGGATTTTCTTTTTTGTTTATTTTGGGGGCGACCCCTTGGGCAACTTTTTTTGTATTTCGCCCCCCCCCCCCCCCCCAGGGCAGATCCGCTCACTAAACACCGTGGATTTTGTTTTTATTGTTTATTTTGGGGGCAACCCCTTGGGCAAGGGTCGCTCCCCTGGGGAGCAATTATTTTTTTTTCGGCCCCCCCGATGGCAGACCAGCCATTTTTTGGACGATCTGGCCCCCGAGGGGGTGGAAGCACACTAGGCGCCAGGGATTGTGTGGTGTGTGTTTGGGGGCACCCCTTGGGCAACGGTCGCCCCCCTAAGGTGGGGAAAATTCGTATTGGTCATCTCTGCCCCTAATTTTGTAGGCCCATCTGCCCCCAAGGAGGGCAGAACCACTAATACGGCAGGGATTTTTTTGTTTTGTTTTGTGTTGTGCTGGGGGTGCCCCCTTTGGGAAGGGTCGCCCCCTAAAAGGGGGCACAGAGGTGTTGCCCATTTCTGCCCCGCTTGGGGGCAGATTGGCCAATTTTTTTACGCCCATCTACCCCCGAGGGGGGCAGGATCCACTTAGGTACCAGGGACAACTTCTAAGTTCTTGGTGGTGTCTTGGTGGTGGGGTGTTTGTCAACTGGCAAAGTATTTGTATTTGTGATTTTAACAATTTATTTCTTCTTTTTCTTCTAGTTCAACGCTTTTGCTTCCTTTGCTGTGGATCTTTGTGGTTTTGGCAGTAGTTGTCCTGCGGTTTGCATAGTTGCATGTTTTAGGTAAGTGAAAGCAATTTACTCCAAAGGAGTATTGTTGACATGCATGAATGACATGTTTGTAGGTGGTGTACTAAATGCAGTATTGTGTGTTTGACATTGTCCTTAGATTTGAGCACAGTGATGTTTGTGTTGTCATATGTCTAATTTGCTTTTTTCTTTTTAGTGGGATATCATTGGTGATTGCTGTGTCTGTGCAGAGTAGTTGCTTGGTGAGTAGCTATATCAGGCAACTGAGTGGTATAGTTTTTTGTAGTACATAACTCTTTGTGATAAAGCTACACTTTGTTTATTACTTATTTTAGTGCTAGTTGTTGTTGGCAATCCATTTGTTGTTAGGATCATGGCTAGCCGCAAAGTGACCGCTCAGCAGGTTGTTCGCATGCTCTGAGTCGTCTTCAGACCATGATTACGACACTGACTCTGCATCTGAGGCAGAGGAGGAAGCAGGAGATTCTGGAAGTGAGTTTTCTGTCCGAGAGTATTCTTCTGATGAGGAAGCTACTCTCAGTGCAGATGAAGGGCCTGTGTTAGAGGAGGACATTGATGTGCCAAGAGTGCAGCAGCCTGGGGCTGAAGGGTTTCCCATTGGAAGACCTGACACCTGGATTGCCCCAAACATGGAGCAGCCACAGTTACCTGCATTTACTGGTCTCCCAGGGTGTAGAGTTAATACGGAAAACTTTTTGCCTGTCCATTTCTTTCACTTGTTTATGGACGATGTATTTTTGGAAGAGATTGTGGAGCAGACAAATGTGTATGCAGAGCAATATTTGCGGGACAACGCTGCCAGACTTAAGCCTGAGTCTAGAGCTACTCAGTGGGTTCCCACATATCTGGAAGAGATGAAAAGGTTTTTAGGTTTGTCTTTTTTGATGGGGTTGATCAGGAAGCCGTCACTGGCTTCTTATTGGTCTACTAGTCCCTTGATGGCAACTGCTATATTTCCTGCAACTATGACACGTAATCAGTATTTGCTTCTTCTTCGTATGCTGCATTTTGTAGACAATGCTTTAGCCTTGCCACGAGATCACCCTGATTGTGACCGCCTTTTTAAGATTAGGCCTGTCCTTGTTCATTTTGTGGATCGTTTTTCAGAGGTCTATGTTCCAGGCAAAGAGATAAGTGTGGACGAGTCTTTGGTCCTTTTCAAGGGGCGTTTAGTTTTTAAGCAGTACATTCCTAGTAAGAGGGCATGGTATGGGATTAAATTGTATCTGCTGTCAGAAAGCAGTACAGGATATGTGTATAATTTCCGGGTCTACACTGGTAGGGATTCCAGTATTGACCCTCCTGGTTGTCCGGCCACTTTTGGAGTTAGCGAAAAAATTGTGTGGGAACTTGCTAGACGGCTGTTTAACAAAGGTCACCATTTGTACGCAGATAATTTCTACACTGGAGTGCAGTTGTTCAAGGAGTTGTTTAGGGTGGACACTGTTGCTTGTGGCACAATCCGTTCTAACCGGAAAGGCTATCCAAGGGAGCTTGTCTGTAAAAAACTTGAGAGGGGACAGTGCAGTGCCTTGCGGAATAATGAGCTGCTAGCTCTGAAATTTTCAGACAGGAGGGATGTGTACATGCTATCGACCATCCATGATGAGAGTACTTCCCCTGTGGCTGTTTGGGGTCAGGTTGCGGAAGTGCACAAACCTGCGTGCATTTTGGACTACAATAGGCACATGGTTGGTGCTGATAGAGTAGATCAGAGGTTGGAACCTTACACTGCTCTTCTTAGTCTTATGTGTGGTATAAAAAGTTGGCCCTACATTTATTTCATTTGGCAACTTTTAATGCCTTTATTGTATACAAGGATTGTTCACCTGAGTCAAGGATGACATTTGTTAAATTTCAGGAGTCGGTGATAGAAAGCCTTATTGTGGTGGAACCGGCAAGAGTTCCTAGAGTAGAAGTGGTGGAGGATGTGGCTAGATTGAAAGATCGGCACTTTCCAGATCACATTCCTCCCACTCCCAAAAAAGACATGCCCACAAAGAAATGTAGAGTATGTGCCCGGAGATTAATCCGGAGGGAGAGCCGGATGTACTGCCCCGAATGCCCTTCAAAGCCTGGGCTGTGTGTGCCCGGCTGTTACAGAAGTTACCATACCCCAAAAAAAATCTGGGAAATACCTTGAGCGTAAGCTGTCTGTTTTATATTTTCATATGTTTCACGGTTGGCATCTCTGTCATGTATTTAGAGAGCTTTTGTGTTTGTAGTTTTGTGCTTATTTTATAATTAGTGGTTTCTTTGTTGTTTATAAACAAAAAAAGTGATGGTGGTGTGCTTGGGGTGGCGCTTGGCTGGCGGTGTGCGTGGGGTGGCGCTTGGCTGGCAGTGTGCGTGGGGTGGCGCTTGGCTGGCAGTGTGCGTGGGGTGGCGCTTGGCTGGCAGTGTGCTTGGGGTGGCGTTTGGCTGGCGGTGTGCTTGGGGTGGCGCTTGGCTGGCGGTGTGCGTGGGGTGGCGCTTGGCTGGCGGTGTGCGTGGGGTGGCGCTTGGCTGGCGGTGTGCGTGGGGTGGCGCTTGGCTGGCGGTGTGCGTGGGGTGGCGCTTGGCTTGCGGGGTGCGTGGGATGGCACTTGGCAGGTGGGGTGCGTGGGGTGGCGCTTGGCTGGCGGTGTGCGTGGGGTGGCGCTTGGCTGGCGGTGTGCGTGGGGTGGCGCTTGGCTGGCGGTGCCAGCCAAACGGCAGTCTACACTCCCATCAGCTGGTGTGATTCTTGTATCAGGCATGTGGGCGTATGTAAGTGATGGGCCCTTGAGTGGCGCAGTCTGTCGATGTGAGTGTTGTAATGTGCTGGGCCCGTGGCTGGCGGTGTGAATGGTCTTGTGCGTGTCATGTATGAAAGGTGTGTGAATGGACTGTAAAGCGGTTGGTGCCTTGTCGCGGCTTTACAGCTCACGAGCTGCGAGTCATTGGTTCAGTTTTTTGCCTTTCAGTTATTAGCAGTGCATTTCATTTTTGTGAAATCTCTTGTTAATAAAATTTGATCCACTGAACCATCACTCACCCTCGTGCCAAATCCAACCAGTATGTGTGGTAAAAATGACAAAACCTGTTCCGCTGTAATCAGGCGTCGCAGCACACCTGTGACACGTTAGGTGCCTCGGGTGGGACCCCGATGATGAAGCATGCCACCAACTTGGTTGGTGGGTGAGGGGTCTTCTTCACATAACCTAAGTGTGTTTCTTTTCACAATTTTAGTGTTTGGCACATCACGGACGTATGTGCACACATCAATATGATATATTACAAAAATACCTGGGGGAGGGCCCACCTATGTTTTTGGTCCTGGGTGCGGCCTTCATCTAGGGAAACCTACAAAACCCAGACATTTTTTAAAACTAGACACCCCAAGGAGTCCAGGGAGGTGTGGCTTGTGTGGCTCCCCCAACATTTTCTTACACAGACTCCTATGTAAACCTCAAAATTTGCATAAAAAAGTATATTTTCCTGACTTTTCTTAGTAGGATCACCGCTCCAGCACAAAATTCCTACTCCCCAGTTTTCCCCTCAGTCTCCCAAGTAAAATGACACCTCATTTATGTGGGTCCCCAAAGCAGAGTCCGTCTAAAGATGTATAAAAGAATATGCCCTTATAAACTCGCTGTGCTATCCCTTCTATCTCTTCAAGTTTTGGGCCTTATTCTGTTGCAGGCACCTGGCCCACCCACACAAGTGAGGTATCATTTTTATCGGGAGACTTGGGGGAACGCAGGGTGGAAGGAGATTTGTGGCTCCTCTCAGATTCCAGAACTTTCTGTCACCGAAATGAGAGGAAAGGGTGTTTTTTTAGCCAAACTTTGAGGTTTGCAAAGGATTCTGGGTAACAGAACCTGGTCCGAGCCCCACAAGTCACCCCATCTTGGATTCCCCTAGGTCTCTAGTTTTCAAACATGCACAGGGTTGGTAGGTTTCCCTAGGTGCCGGCTGAGCTAGAGGCCAAAATCCACAGGTAGGCACTGTTTTCTTTCAAAAAATGGGATGTGTCCACGTTCCGCTTTGGGGCGTTTCCTGTCACGGGCGCTAGGCCTACCCACACAAGTGAGGTATCATTTTTATCGGGAGACTTGGGGGAACGCTGGGTGGAAGGAAATTTGTGGCTCCTCTCAGATTCCAGAACTTTCTGCCACAGAAATGTGAGGAACATGTGTTTTTGTAGCCAAATTTTGAGGTTTGCAAAGGATTCTGGGTAACAGAACCTGGTCCGAGCCCCGCAAGTCACCCCATCTTGGATTCCCCTAGGTCTCTAGTTTTCAGAAATGCACAGGTTTGGTAGGTTTCCCTAGGTGCCGGCTGAGCTAGAGGCCAAAATCTACAGGTAGGCACTTCGCAAAAAACACCTCTGTTTTCTTCCAAAAATTTGGATGTGTCCACGTTGCGCTTTGGGGCGTTTCCTGTCGCGGGCGCTAGGCCTACCCACACAAGTGAGGTATCATTTTTATCGGGAGACTTGGGGGAACGCTGGGTGGAAGGAAATTTGTGGCTCCTCTCAGATTCCAGAACTTTCTGCCACAGAAATGTGAGGAACATGTGTTTTTTAAGCCAAATTTTGAGGTTTGCAAAGGATTCTGGGTAACAGAACCTGGTCCGAGCCCCGCAAGACACCCCTCCTTGGATTCCCCTAGGTCTCTAGTTTTCAGAAATGTACAGGTTTGGTAGGTTTTCCTAGGTGCCGGCTGAGCTAGAGGCCAAAATCTACAAGTAGGCACTTTGCAAAAAACACCTCTGTTTTCTTTTAAAAAAATGGGATGTGTCCACGTTGCGTTTTGGGGCGTTTCCTGTCGCGGGCGCTAGGCCTACCCACACAAGTGAGGTATAATTTTTATCGGGAGACTTGGGGGAACATAGATTAGCAAAACAAGTGCTATTGCCCCATGTCTTTCTCTACATTTTTTCCTTCGAAATATAGGAGAGTGTGTAAAAAAGACATCTATTTGAGAAATGCCCTGTAATTCACATGCTAGTATGGTCACCCCGGAATTCAGAGATGTGCAAATAACCACTGCTCCTCAACACCTTATCTTGTGCCCTTTTTGGAAATACAAAGGTTTTCTTGATAGCAATTTTTTACTCTTTATATTTCAGCAAATGAATTGCTGTATACCCGGTATAGAATGAAAACGCACTGCAGGGTGCAGCTCATTTATTGGCTCTGGGTTCCTCGGGTTCTTGATGAACCTACAAGCCCTATATATCCCCGCAACCAGAGGAGTCCAGCAGACGTAACAGTATATTGCTTTCGGTAATCTGACATTGCAGGGAAAAGTTACAGAGTAAAACGTATATAAAAATTGATTGTTTTTTCACCTCAATTTCAATATGTTTCTTTTTCAGCTGTTATTTTCTGTAGGAAACCCTTGTAGGATCTACACAAATGACCCCTTGCTGAATTCAGAATTTGTCTACTTTTCAGAAATGGTTAGGTTTCTGGGATCCAGCATTGGTTTCATGCCCATTCCTGTCACTGACTGGAAGGAGGCTGAAAGCACAAAAAATTGCAAAAATGGGGTATGTCCCAGTAAAATGCCAAAATTGTGTTGAAAAATTGGGTTTTCTGATTCAAGTCTGCCTGTTCCTGAAAGCTGGGAAGCTGCTGAGTTTAGCACTGCAAACCCTTTGTTGATGCCATTTTCAGGGGAAAAACCACAAGCCTTCTTCTGCAGCCACTTTTTCCAATTTTTTTGAAAAAAACGAAATGTTCACTGTATTTTGGCCAATTTCTTGGCCTCCTTCAGGGGAACCCACAAAGTCTGGGTACCTCTAGAATCCCTAGGATGTTGGAAAAAAAGGACGCAAATTTGGCTTGGTTAGCTTATGTGGACAAAAAGTTATGAGGGCCTAAGCGC
This sequence comes from Pleurodeles waltl, assembly GCF_031143425.1. Taxonomy (NCBI): domain Eukaryota; kingdom Metazoa; phylum Chordata; class Amphibia; order Caudata; family Salamandridae; genus Pleurodeles; species Pleurodeles waltl. The sequence goes on from NC_090447.1 coordinate 694,160,380, forward strand.
GAACTGCCCCAAATAGGCAAAAAAAGGCCTGGCACAGGAGGGGGAAAAGGCCAGGCAGCGAAGGGGTTAAGAGGTAGACACTACAATTGAAAAAACTGAGAAAGGACTTGGATACTGCGAAAGCAATGGACGCTTTGTACACTACACCATATAGAGATTAAATTCGCAGTAGTGGAATAACATCTGGGCCAAAGAGGTGCTTCTTATCAAAAGGCATGTGAAGTACAGCCTGTTGAATTTTAGGTTTAAAATCAGAGGAGCATAGCCATGCATGTCTTCTGATTGTGATGGCCGTGTTTACGTTCCTTGCAGCTGTGTCAGCAGCATCAACGGCAGATCTTATTTGATTATTACTAATGGCTTGCCCTTCCTCGACCACCTGTTGTGCCCTCTTTTGGTGTTCTTTTGGGAGATGCTGTATAATATCCTGCATTTCATCCCAATGGGCCCTATCATATCGGGCTAGTAGTGCTTGAGAATTGGCAATTCTCCATTGATTTGCTGCCAGTGAAGCAACTCTTTTTCCCGCTGCGTCAAATTTTCTGTTCTCTTTATCAGGAGGAGGTGCATCTCCTGAAGACTGGCTATTTGCCCTCTTTCGTGCTGCACTGACTACTACTGAACCTGGAGGCACCTGATGAGTAATATTATTTGGGTCAGGAGGTGGAGGCTTATATTTTTTCTCTATTCTAGGTGTGATAATCCTATTTTACAGGCTCGCTAAAAATTTGGTCTGCATGTTTTACCATGCCTGGTAACATTGAGAGGCACTGGTACTTGGAATGTGTTGAAGATAGTGTATTAAATAAAAAATCTTCTTCCAATGACTCTGAATGCATTGTTACCCCATGGTAAGCTGCAGCACTGGGTATGACCTGGTTGTATGCAGTGGTATCTTCTGGTGGATATGGTTTCGATAGTAAGTATCTGGGTCATCATCTGGGATGGGATCAGGGTCATAAAGATACCATGGGTCTGCTATATCTTCTTGTGAATAAAATGAGTGTGTTGGAGAAGGCAATGGTGGAGGGCAGGTGTGAGGTGACACTGATAATTGTGGATAATGAGGAGGAGAAGTATGAAGAGGTATTGGCTTCTTTTGTTTTTGCACCTTTGCTGGTGGCTGTACAATGTCCAGTTCCTCTTGGAAAGCCAGCTTCCTTTTTGTTTTTAAAGGAGGTGCAGTAGCAATCCTTCCTGTGTCTTATGGATGTGTATCCTGGATTGTCTCTCATCCATAATTTGTAGAATTGGCTCAATGTCCCACTCTTCTTCAGAGGTTTTATGGGTTTCTCAATTTTTTTTTGAAAGTGCTTCTTCCTCTGTAATATGAGTGTTTTTTCGCTTCTGAAGTGTGTTGTTTTTTATGTACCGAAAATGTTGTGGAAGGTCTCTGCTCCGAAGCACACTGCTGAATTTTCGACTCCGAAACTTGGACTTTTTTGCTGGAGTACGAAATAGAGCCTTTCATAGTTTTACTCGACTCTGAAGTCGACGGAGTGGCCTTTTTCAGCGTCAACCCCGAAGGAGGGTCGCCTACAGTCTTTTTTTCAGGCCGAACCATGGCCTTCCCGCAGTGGTGTACCCAAGGCCTTAGAATGTTTTTTGTGCAGGGGTGTAGGGGCAGACGTACTTACATGCTGGCCAGCTGTGATGGGTCTGTCGTCCTCTGATTCCTGTTCGGAGTCTGTGTCTTGGATGGAGACTGCTGCCTGCGCCTGCTCTTCTTCAGTGACGTTGAGATGTTCACTGCTTTTCAACGCCATTTCAAGTCTTCGGGCTCAGCGATCTCTGAGAGTCTTTTTCAAACGAAACGATTGACAGGCCTCCCAGTTTTTTTCCCGATGGTCTGGAGAAAGGCACAAGTTACAAACCAAGTGCTGGTATGTGTATGAAGTTGGCTCTGTATGCACTATTTCAAAGTAAGGAATAGTATGCACAGAGACCAAGGGTTCCCCTTAGAGGTAAGATAGTGGCAAAAAGAGATAATACTAATGCTCTATTTTGTGGTAGTGTGGTCGAGCAGTAGGCTTATCAAAGGAGTAGTGTTAAGCATTTGTTGTACATACACACAGGCAATAAATGAGGAACACACACTCAAAGACAATTCCAGGCCAATAGGTTTTTGTATAGAAAAATATATTTTCTTAGTTTATTTTAAGAACCACAGGTTCAAATTTTACATGTAATACTTTGAATGAAAGGTATTGCAGGTAAGTACTTTAGGAACTTTGAATAATCACAATAGCATATATACTTTTCAAATAAAACACATATAGCTATTTTAAAACTAGACACTTAGTGCAATTTTCACAGTTCCTAGAGAAGGTAAGTAATTGTTAGTTTTTGCAGGTATGTAAACCACCTACGGGGTTCAAGTTTGGGTCCAAGGTAGCCCACCGTTGGGGGTTCAGAGCAACCCTAAAGTTACCACACCAGCGGCTCAGGGCCAGTCAGGTGCAGAGTTCAAAGTGGTGCCCAAAACGCATAGGCTTCAATGGAGAAGGGGGTGCCCCGGTTCCAGTCTGCCAGCAGGTAAGTACCCGCGTCTTCGGAGGGCAGACCAGGGGGGTTTTGTAGGGCACCAGGGGGGACACAAGTTAGCGCAGAAAGTACACCCTCAGCAGCACGGGGGCGGCCGGGTGCAGTGTGCAAACACACGTCGGGTTTTCAATTGGAATCAATGGGAGACCAAGGGGTCTCTTCAGCGATGCAGGCAGGCAAGGGGGGAGCTCCTCGGGGTAGCCACCACCTGGGCAAGGGAGAGGGCCTCCTGGGGGTCACTCCTGCACTGGAGTTCCGATCTTTCAGGTCCTGGGGGCTGCGGATGCAGAGTCTTTTCCAGGCGTCGGATCTGGGAGTCAGGCAGTCGCGGTCAGGGGGAGCCTCGGGATTCCCTCTGCAGGCGTCGTTGTGGGGGCTCAGGGGGGGCAACTCTGGCTACTCACAGTCTCGTAGTCGCCGGGGAGTCCTCCCTGAAGTGTTTGTTCTCCACAAGTCGAGCCGGGGGCGTCGGGTACAGAGTTGCAAGTCTCACGCTTCTGGCGGGAAACACAGGTGTCTTGAAGTTGCTTCTTTGGAAACAAAGTTGCAGTCTTTGGTGAGCAGGGCCGCTGTTCTCGGGAGTTTCTTGGTCCTTCTAGAGCAGGCCAGTCCTCTGAGGATTCACAGGTCGCTGGTCCTGGGGAAAGCGTCGCTGGAGCAGTGTCTTCAGAAGGGGGGAGACAGGCCGGTAGAGCTGGGGCCAAGGCAGTTGGTGTCTCCGTCTTCTCTGCAGGGTTTTTCAGTTCAGCAGTCCTCTTCTTCTTAGGTTGCAGGAATCTGAGTTCCTAGGTTCAGGGGAGCCCCTAAATACAGAATTTAGGGGGGTGTTTAGGTCAGGGAGGGCAGTAGCCAATGGCTACTAGCCCTGAGGGTGGCTACACCCTCTTTGTGCCTCCTCCCAAGGGGAGGGGGTCACATTCCTATCCCTATTGGGGGGATCCTCCATCTGCAAGATGGAAGATTCCTAAAAGTCAGAGTCACTTCAGCTCAGGTTGCCTTAGGGGCTGTCCTGACTGGTCAGTGACTCCTCCTTGTTTTTCTCATTATCTCCTCCGGCCTTGCCGCCAAAAGTGGGGCCGGGGCCGGAGGGGGCGGGAAACTCCACTAGCTGGAATGCCCTGTGGTGCTGTAACAAACGGGATGAGCCTCTGAGGCTCACCGCCAGGTGTTACAGCTCCTGCAAGGGGGAGGTGATAAGCATCTCCACCCAGTGCAGGCGTTGTTACTAGCCACAGAGTGACAAAGGCACTCTCCCCATGTGGCCAGCAACATGTCTCGAGTGTGGCAGGCTGCTAAAACCAGTCAGCCTACACGGGTAGTTGGTTAAGGTTTCAGGGGGCACCTCTAAGGTGCCCTCTGGGGTGTATGTTACAATAAAATGTACACTGGCATCAGTGTGCATTTATTGTGCTGAGAAGTTTGATACCAAACTTCCCAGTTTTCAGTGTAGCCATTATGGTGCTGTGGAGTTCGTGTTTGACAGACTCCCAGACCCTATACTCTTATGGCTACCCTGCACTTACAATGACTACGGTTTGGCTTAGACACTGTAGGGGCACAGTGCTCATGCACTGGTGCCCTCACCTATGGTATAGTGCACCCTGCCTTAGGGCTGTAAGGCCTGCTAGAGGGGTGACTTATCTATACTGCATAGGCAGTGTGAGGTTGGCATGGCACCCTGAGGGGAGTGCCATGTCGACTTACTCGTTGTGTCCTCACCAGCACACACAAACTGGCAAGCAGTGTGTCTGTGCTGAGTGAGGGGTCCCCAGGGTGGCATAAGACATGCTGCAGCCCTTAGAGACCTTCCCTGGCATCAGGGCCCTTGGTACCAGGGGTACCAGTTACAAGGGACTTACCTGGATGCCAGGGAGTGCCAATTGTGAAAACAAAAGTACAGGTTAGGGAAAGAACACTGGTGCTGGGGCCTGGTTAGCAGGCCTCAGCACACTTTCAAATCAAAACATAGCATCAGCAAAGGCAAAAAGTCAGGGGGTAACCATGCCAAGGAGGCATTTCCTTACAGTATGTATAAGGATACTTCGCATGGCACCGAGGGCAGAATCGGAACGGAGTGCGATCCATCAGTCTTTCCACGCGGTAGGCCCGAAAAGGCCAGAGTTGGGCGCATGCGCCCAGAAGGGAGAGCAAAAATAAGTTCCCAACGGTACTGCCGGTTCGATGCTAGATGGAGAACGCCATCGAAACAATACTGACAAAAAGGAACGTTTAAGGTTTTCCAAATTGAAATCTCAGAGCAAGAGGAAACTTGTCCGAACCCGACGGCGGAAAGAAAACAATCTAACAATGGAGTCGATGCTCATGCACAATGGAACCGAGAGGAGGAGTCACTAGATCCTGTGACTCCAAAAAGACTTCTTAGAAGAAAAACAACTTGTAACACTCCGAGCGCAACACTAGATGTTGGAATGGATATGCATAGCATGTGTATCTGCAGCTGCACGTCATCGAACATATATAATAAATATATATATAACATTTTAATTGTATTTATACAGCACTGACTATCCCTGAGGAGGCGTCAAAACACTTGTCAGCGAGTAGCATGCTACTCTGGAATCCTAAAAAGATTAGTATAGGGAAATTTGAGTTCATTTGAGGGCTTGACATTGAATGAATGAATCTTTATTGCCTGATTAATTAAAATCATTACATGTTTAAAATAATAAAATAAAAGAAATAAAATAGGCAGTAAGAGATACCCTTCCAGGGCCAAGAGAGATGCCTGGTCATGGCACCTTCTATGGAATGCTGTAAAGTACTATAGCACCCAGAAAATTGCCCCAACCTGGGGTCCCCAGGCTGTTTACACAAGTAAACACCCATAATACAACCTTCTGCAAACATCAGCCAATTGTTTGCATGTTGACCCAGACCCGTTTCCAGTATCCCAGGCCATTAGCTGACAGGGAAAGATGACATGGGCGGCAGGAGCCATCTCGCCAGAGCCATTTCTTTGAGGCCCCCCCACCCTCCACAGGTACCCTTGCTAGTTTGGCTCTTTGCCTGATGTAAGGCTGAACACAGCTTATGGAAGAATGTTCGGATACTGGCCTGTTCCATGGGGACTACTGTGGTAATGATAAGGCTTAGGGCTTCGTAGCATGTTCTCACCCCATGTTTCAAGAACAGAGGTTTTAACAGGAGGTGCCGTTCAGACGCCAAACATGGGAAACAACATACAAGATGTTTTATTGATTCAGTGTGGTATTTACACAACATGCATTCGTGCATGTGCCCTTGTGCAGTTTTCCACTTCCATTGATATTCCCAGGCAGGAAGGATGTACTGGAACGCTCGTTCTCCTAGCAGGGCTTTTAGATAAGGCTGGCCTTAGACGGTTGCATACGATTCATGCAGGCCGTCAGCTCTACAAATGTCCCTGACTGTTAAGATATCTTTGGCTCTAGAAGGTTGCACACCAAACACTTTCAGTTTTTTCTTCAGAACCGCTTTCGTGATGGCAGGGTCTGTAGAGTAGGAAGGGGCCAGGTTGAACTGTTCCTCCGCCTTTGTTAGATAGCTGGCCCAATTGCTGGTTTTATTTTTGAAAATTACTTTCAAAGCCCCCTGAGGCTACAATCCTCTGCCCTGCTGACACTTTGATAAAACGTTATCATATCTATACAAATCCATACATATTATATATCTAGTTCCAACCGTATCCCTGCATGCCTTGTTGATGTGGGGATCTTAAGGATCCTTTTGTAGGCTCTCATCTGGGCATTCTCTAGAGTGACTGTCAATTTGCCCGGAAAAGCCAGACGGCCATAAGTATTTGAAGGTAACAGTTTTGCTCTTATCACCCTCCCTAGGGATTCGAATGTGGGTGCCTTAATCTGCTGATGGAGTTTTGCTAATACGTGTGAGATTTTTACTGCTTTAGAGGACAGTGCTGCTGCCTGATGTGTTTTTCTCCCCGTATTTGATAACCAGACCCCAAGTAGTGATATTTATCTTCCAGCTCTATACTTAGAGGACCGAGTTTCCATCTTCTATACACATTTTTGACTGACGGCTAAAAACCAGAACTTTATTTTTTTCTGCATTCGCTTTTAAAGCATTTCTTTCATTGTAGTCATGCAGTATATCAAGGGCCCTTATGAGCCCAATCCTGGTTAGGGCCAGCAAAACCATGTCGTCCGCATATTGTATTATGGGAAGAACCAATTGCCCCAACCTCGGAGGAAACGTATTATCTATGAGCAACTCAGCACCCAGGTCAGTTGTATATAAATTAAAGAGAGTGGGCTATATGACACAGCCCTGTTTTAGGCCTTTGTTGGTAAAAATCTTCCTAGTCACGTGTGATTTTGTGATTTTTATTCTCACCCAGGTTTCCGAGTATAGGGCCATTATTGAGGCAAGATTTCCTTGGAATCCCCCAGGACACTAGTTTCTTCCACAGGGTGTGCCGCACCACCCCGTCGAAAGCCGCACTATATTCAATAAAGCATGCAAAAAGCAGTAAAGACATTGGTTTTTAGTGCTTCTTGTCCAAGATATGAAAGTGCCAGGACATTATCTAACATAGGGGAACTAGGTCTAAAACCTGTTTGATAAGGTGGAATTATGCCATTTGCTGAGATCCTTTCTTCCAGCTCTTGTAATAAAACCCTTGCATAAGCTTTACCATCTACATCCAATAAGGCTATCAGCCTGTAGTTTTCAGGGCAAGTAATGTCCCTTTTTTATAGATAGGTTGAAGTATTGATTCCTTCCATGCCGCCGGAACCACCGACAAATGTAAGCAGTCGTTGATTAAATCGGTCAGGGGTGCGTCCCAGTAGGCTTGGTCATCTCTGAAGATGCTCCCTGGCAGGCCATTGAGTCCAGGGGCCCCATCTCGCCTCTTTTGCCAAGGATAGTTTGCACAGTTTTAATGGTGATAGGGCCAATCTTGTCATCTAATAGATCCGATTCATTAAGGCCAGCGCTGTGAGCTTGATCCCCTACATATTATATGTCTACATACAAATTTCCCACATGCCTTTCCCAGTCGCTGGCTGAGATCACGTTAGTGTTTGTTTCGGAGTCGTAAAGCAATGTGCTGATCAAATCCCAAAATTCTCTACTTTTCGTGGATGGGAGCAGTGTTACCAGATGTTTCCAACGTTCTTCCGTCTCTTTTATCTTCAGCATCCATAATGCTTTTCTATAGTCTTTCCATGTCGACTTCCTGAATGCATCTGAGGCCGGAATTTTGAGCCTCTTGTAACGCCTCTCTGCCTGCCGATACCACTTTTCATACTGTGAGCATTCCTTGGATACTAGCTGCTTAACCACCCTGTTCTGTTTACACCCAGTTTGACAGGGCTGCAATCTATTGCAGAGGTGAGCACAAAGGTTTTTTTTAAGCACCAGCCCCCGTTGATCTATTATTTGACCCGGCCCCTGGTAAAGGTTTATTGGACCATTTGCCTTCTTCCATGCCTCATATTTTGTTTTGCAGGAAGCAGACCATTTAATGCGTTTTATGGTGGGGCATTCTGAGAACTGATGACCACTTGCTTTATACAGGTCTTGTCTCGTAGCCCCTAGAGCAACTTTTATTACCACTGGGTTATGGTCACTTTCAGATCTGTAAACCACCTAGTGGATAAGCACCAGCTCAGGAGTCCTGGGCTTAAAAAGATATAATCTATTGTGGATATGTCTTTAAAAGTAGGGATGCAGGTGCCCAATGCTATATTGCAACGATCAGTTATTTTTATGTCATATTCATTCAAAAAAGCTTCTAAAGCCAGTTGTACGGGACCTTGAGGCCTTCCTGGCCAAACTGCTGAATATTAAAGTCCCCTGTCAACACATACTCATGGCCAGGGTGATTATGGACAAACTCTTTCAATAGGGCCAGTGTAGATTTGGCCATCATCAATTTCTTACCTTGGTAGGGGTTAATATATATGTTTATCACGGTGACCGGAGTGATTTTTTTTTTTACAGAAGGCTAAGCCATGTACTGTTAGCAGTAGCATGTTACTAGTAGATTTCTCCCACGTTACTAGTTTAGTGGCCAGATCTAACTTAACATATGTAGCAAGGCCTCCGATGCGTCTACCAAACACATTTTTTTTAATATGCAGGGGACTGAAATGTTAAAGCCCTCTATGGCCATCGGTTCTACTGTCCATGTTTCTTGAAAGCACATTATGTCTGCCTTGTCTGGAAAAATCTTAAAGCCAGCGCCGGTTAATAACGAAGCCATGCCAGCCACATTCCACCTAATTATTTTAATTGGATTTGATTCAAGTTTGCTGGTAGTGCTTACGTAGCTGAATGCACTTCTTCCTTCTGGTAGACAGTGCTGCAGGGAGCCAATCCCATCCTTGCCCCCTCAAAGTATCATGGCACTCATTTAGCCCACCAGATTCAGCCCTACCTATATTCTTAGGCTCATCCTGGTTGGGATCACCAGTCTCCCTTATCAGACGTGTGGTTATTTTTTCCCCTGAGAATAGTGGATTCATAGCCGAGGAACCTCTCAATACATTGAGATTTTCTCTTGCCAGAGATGGTGCTTGATTTCTGGTGGATGAGGCTCGTGTGTACCAATCTCTGACTTCCTTACTAAATCTTATGCCCCAATTTTCTAAGAGGCCTTCATATTCAAAGATTCTATCAATATTACTTTGTGCCGACCACGTGGTCACTGTTGATTCAATCTCGCTAATCCATGTGAGAGTGTTACGTTTACCTCTATTAAGTCTTCTGACATTAACTTTGCAAATGCTAAAATATGATGTAGTAATCGTAGGGTATTAGATCAATTGAGAATATCCCATGACCCCTGATTACAATGGGGTAAAAATGATGGTCGACAGATCCGTGTGTTCTTGATAGATTGCAGGCTTTATCTTCAGTACCCTAGTATATTCATAATCTGTTTCTAGACGAATTTGACATCTGTTCTCACTACTCCAGACCCCCTCCTGGCCTGACCTTAAGCTTCCTGTTGATTGAGAATCCCTCTCAACTATCCCCATAGCCCCTTGCGGTACAGAGCTGGTATCTACATATCTCAGATGCTGCTGGATTGCATTGTCACTATTACTTTGTTTATTCAGACCTGCGGCCCTGTTAGAAACACGTGGCATATTATTTAACTCTCTATCTAGGTTTTCTTCAGTAATGCTACACCCACCCTCCATGCCCAAAAGGTAAGGCACTGGAGTATAGCCCATCACCTGTGCTATTTCCGTGCTCCCTGTAGATTCTTGTCCCATTACAGGCAACTCCCCTACAGCTGGTGAAGGACCCTTTGTTAACCCTGGGGCAGAAATTCTAACAGACCTAGCACCTACTATAGATGGTACTTGACTGAGTGCTATGTTAGAAACCCTCGACCCAGAGTTGATAAGTGGGAGATTATAGGTTTGTTAGCCGAAACAGCCTTACTGTCATTGATTTGGGGTTTAAACTCGATGTTAGATGGGATATCCTCATCTACAGGGCGGACGCTCAGTGTGAAGGTGACTACTGATCTCTGCATAAAAATGGGGTAAGGTGCCAATGTATCTGCGGGGTTGCTGGTTTTGTTAAGTGGTCTCTCAGTTAGGTTCCATCTTGTGTTTTTTTATTTTTTCGGATTTTTGTGTTTTTTTCAATCTCTTCTTGTCAGTAATGGCTGTTGGCCATACCCCATGCTCAACTTATGCGGCTTCTTTGACTATCATCACCGTTTTCACTTCTTGACTACTTTTCCCCAATGTGTTTGTGGGGGAAGGTTGCAACACCATCAGGGGAGGCTCATTTTGGGACGGTTTCGGACTGGTCTCTGAAGTTAGCTCATCTAGGATATCATTTTCCACAGAAATGGAGGGTTTAAGTGAAAACACCATGAGAGGTGAAGGTTTTTGTGGCGGGTCTGCAGCTTTCTCCAGATTTAACAACTCAGGATTTTTTTTTCTCACAATAATTACAGGAGATAGCGGGAGCGCCATAGGAGAGTGGGCAATTCTTACATCATGCTCCATGCTAGCCAACCCCTGAGACTTGGATACAGGGGACTCCCTTTACGGGTGTCCTGTTTCTTGCTACCAAGTGACATAGAGCTAGTTGTTTTTTCCTTTACAGTGGCACCCGTAGATATACATGACTGAATTAAACTGGATAACAGCTCTGGCAATGTTGAAAGTTTATCTAGAATTGCTTCGGTGTGATTCCTATCCTCTACCTTCCCCATTGGGGTGCAATGGTCCCACCCTTCTAACTTCCCCATCAGCGCATTCAAATTATTGTCTATCAAGAGCACATTCTGAGCCATCATATAGATTAAGTCTAATTGAATCTCCATTTTATGGGATTACCAAGACAGCGCCTTGGCAACATGGGTAGCTGTTGGTTCTTAGTTTGAGTTGGTACTAGTGTCTCTAATAGAAAACATGATTGGAGTTTATCTTCTTCCAGCTGCACATTAAAGTGGTCTGCTGCATTTTTAATAACCAAGTTTTACATCCATATGCCATCTGGGGGTGGGGGGGGAGAGGGGTTGGTTTTGAAGGATTAGACTCAACATCCTTCTCAGGAGAGTCCTCATCAAGGTCCTCCCATAGAGTCTCCTCCTGTCCTCCTTCTCCTGAAGGTTGAAAGTACTCTTGGTCTTCCCCTTCATGATAATATGTCCTCCTCCTCCTGAAGTTCAGGTGTTAAATAAGCTCGAAAATTTTCTGCTGAAATATCTTTCATTGTTGAAGATTTATATGGAATTCTAAAAACGTTCAGATCTTTGTCGAATTTGTGTTTCTTTTGAATTAATGCCGCCATTTCGGCCTCAAGCTTTTTTTTTCCTTCGATTGCGACCGCCCTGTCTTCAGAGCCTAAGGTAGAATGTTTTCTCTTCAACATTGAAGGTTCCTCCGACGAATGCTCTCCCTTAGAGCTCTGCGGGAGCGTCAGGGGCTAATAATGGAGATGCAGCATCTTTCGCCTTCCCTTTCTTCATCGAGTCCTGTATTTGAGTCCCTCTATCCTCCGGAGGTTCCCTCGAGGATTCCATGGGAGTTTCTCATGCGACTTGCCTGCGGTCGCAGAGCGTTTCAGCACCAGGGCCCCTTTTTGATGTTGCAAGTCCAAATTTTTCAGCTGAAGAGATTTAGAGGCGGTCTCTGTCTCTCTTACCTCTTTTTGCATCTTTTTCTGTGCCTTTTTTCCTTTATCCAAGATATAACAGTCTCCTTCCAATGACTCTTCTTCTGCGCCCTCAGCTGTATTTTCGTCTTTGTCACATAACAGCCAGGATCTTTCAAAGATGGTCCTGATTTCTGACCGTGAAGAGAATGTTGTGCCATTCTCTGCTTCTTCCTCACCCTCAAAGTTTTAGGTGTAAAAACCAAACAGGAGAATCAGTCTTCTCTACAGTGTACAACAGGAAGACAAAGGTCGCACACAGGAGGTTTGTCTTTCTTTGCGTATTTATGATGGCAGTTCTTACAGAACTGAAAAGGTGTCTTTTCCATCACGCCATCTGGGGAGCCCTCCGACTGGGCATTCTTGTTGCTCTGTCAGTGGAAATAAAAAAAAATGTACCTCACTGTCACTTGTTTCCTATGCCTTGTGTTTTTTCCTCTGTGACTACTTCCTTTGCCGATTTCGATTAATTCTTTGAAGTTTCTTCCTGATTTGAAGACCTCTTGATAAACACTTCCAGACAATACGGCGGACAAAAATAATCTAAAAATGGCAAAGGGGGGTGGAGACTTCCAGAGGAAGTGGGACAACGTCACAAAGACACCAAGGTTCCATTGACCCCCACAAACAAACATAGAGAAAGGACATAAACGTTTAAGGTAATAGTAAAATATCTAGATCCAACCACTAGATAACGGAATAATGCACAGCATGTGAATCCAGAAAAGATTCACGCTACAAAACTTGAACTTCCATCTCCGCAGATGTATTGCACCCATGGCCATTACCGTAGTGAACAAGCGAGGGAAACGGTAAGACCAAAAGGAAGTACAGCGAACTGATAATGCTCTTCGCCTACTGTGAACTGCAGATAACATCTATGGGTAGGTAGGACAGGGATTTCAAAGTAGCCATCCTGCAGATCCAATGTTACCATCCAGTCGCAATGGTCAAGTGCAGACAGCACCCAAGGCAAGGTGAGCATGTTACATTTGTCCTTTTTCGCCAGCGAGCTGAACAACTGATCTACAGAAGTCGGGGCGGTCTCTGGAAATATGAAAAGTGGGGAAACCAGGGGTCGTAAGTGGGTCTCAGGCTGCCTATATCACTGGGTTGGATTTTATGAAGTACCTTTCAAATATCCACTGCTGGTCAACATTAGATATGGCTTATGACGTATTTTTTTCTCTGAACTGTATCAACACATTGGTTCATGACGATGCCAATTTTGTATACTGAGCAACTGTTGAATAAAGAGATTTTCAAAAAACAAAAATTCCTTTTTCAGGAAGTAGTTGAGAGGGTACAGGTCTAGGAAAGGACGAAGGCCTCCATCCTTTTTCAGCACCAGAATGTAGCCGGAGTCGCAACCAAGATCTACTTCTGCTTTTGGTACAAGAGCCTGCACTTCCTGTCTCAAGATCGAAAGGTAGTCCTCTGATCGGGGGACAGTCGCAAATGTGGAGTTTTTTGTTGGATAAGTAGGGTGCAACCCCGCTGAACAATCTGAAGCACCCATTCATCCAGTGATTTCCTTCCACTGGGACAGGTGGTGCCGAATCTTGCCACCAACCAGATGCCCACGATGGTATGAGGGCAAGCTGAAGAGGCTTTGAGGTTGCGGCTAATTGAGGGGCTGGGGAGGCTGGGTTTGGATCGACCTCTGGCTCTGGTTCTCATAGGCATGTGAGAGTCACTTAAAGACTGTGGTGCCTGCTGGCAGTGTGGATAGGTGGAAAAGGACACAGCTGATAGCCCCTACCGCTGTGAAGGGACAGAATGTGGCTGTCACAGGGCCTCGGTACGTCCCAACCACCACGTAGGAGCAGCCTTGCCGTTTTTAAAATGATTTAGCGTTGAATCCACCTTCTTTCCAAAAAGGCACGTCCCATCAAAGAGTATGTTAATAAGCGATGTCTGAACATCCCCAGAAAAGCCAGTAGTCCTCAGCCAGGCATGATGTTGAAACACCACATTGAAAGCAATGACTCTGCCCTGCAAGTCGGTTATATTCAATACGCATCTGATGGTGAACTTTGCTGCATATCTCCCATCACCGATAGCTTGGGAGAGTATGGCTCTGGCCTCTTCCTAAACCATAGGCAGAACTTGTCAACCGCACCCCAGAGTGTATGGGAATAACAGTCCAATAAGCACTGGGTGTTTTTCAGACTGCAGTGCTAGACTCGTGAAAGAGAAAATCCTCTCTTCAAAGGTATCCATCCTCCTGCATTTTCCATCTGGTGGTGTGGCAGGGAACACCAGCATTTATTTTGACGGTGGAGGCCTGGACCACCAGGGCCGCAGTACTAGGCTTGTGTAAGAGAAGATCCTCTCTCCAAAGCTATCCATCCTCTTCTGTATCTGGTGGTGTCGTAGGGAACACACCAGGATTTTTCTTGGAAGTGGAGGCCTGGACCACCAGGCTCCTATGGGTGGGATGCTGGGAGAGGAAGACTGGATACCCATACGTGAGGCCCTGGTGGTGGGAGATAGTCTTGATCACAGGGGTGCCGTTGCAAGGTTTGTCCCTGGCCCCGAGCAGGATATTATGGAGGGCTACATTAAAGGGGAGTAAGGGTTTTGAGAAGAACACCCCACGCTGAAACACTTTTGTCAAGATATTGGTCTTGGCCTTAACCGTGAGCAGCTGAAGGTCCGGGACCACCATCACAAAGGAGGCCCCTCCTCCATAGCCACTGTGGGAGGAGAGAGAAAGTCAGTGTCTGGTGAGGTGTCACATCCCTGGCATCAATCAGGTCCTCATACCAGATGTTGCCAGCCAGCTACAGGAGTCAGAATAGCCATAGGGATTCTCACAACCCCTCCATTCATGTTCCTTAGAGTGCCCTACTGTGAAAGAGAGCTCCATCTCTAATGCAGGCTATGTGGGCCTGGATAGTGCTGGAAGCTATGTCAGGTAACACCGGTCCAGCTCTCTTTCAGAGTCAGGAATTATGATGGGTCTGGCAGCACTGGGAAGGGTGCTACTGAAATGGTCCTGAAAGAGAGTTGCAAAGTTGCCTCCGGGACCAGTCCTGATCCACCAACAGATCCTGCAACCCCTGCTCGCACAGAAGAAAGACCCATTTTCAGAGCCCCAGTCGGAGTCTTTCCCAAACCAATGGGGCGTGAAGGCACTCCAAAGGGATCTGACTGCCCAAAAATGAGGCATATGCCCACAAAATATTCTTGGATTAGGGTGGAGGTCGCTTGGGTTCCAGGAAACTCTGGGAAGCATGGAGCGGACCCAGTTTGAGGTGTGGGCTCCACAAGGACAACATGGGAGTGGGGCTTGAATTTGTGGCATTGTTCCTGCCCATCGTATGATGAATGGGATCGATGCGGATAAATTGAAGAGCTATTGAACTTCGTCTTGTGGGACTTATCTGAAGAATTCCGGGACCGTGACGATGACCAGCATAAGCAATTCCAGGAACAGTCCCAGAACCTCCCTCACAAATGTGACATGGAGCAGTACGGAGTCACATGCGAGCAGCCAACCAAATGGATTTCGGCTTCATGGTCCTGCAATCCATGCAGACTGTGGAGTCGTGGTTCCATTCCAGACACCACAGACATACCAAGTGGGTGTCTGCCACAGACATTTGCCTGTGACAGGTACTACAAAGCTTGAAACCGGTCAGTTTCTTCAAGGACATAGCCCAAAAAGCAGGTGGAAAAAGACACACAGGTGGAATTCGACAAAAAAGAAAAAAAGAAAATGTCAAAAATTAACTGAGGGGAACTCGATCGGATCAACCCTGATGTCGCGGAAAAAAAAGGCACTGAGTTCAGTGTGCTGGGGTGGCACCTATATAGGCGCAGCACACATCATTTCCAGCACAGACCACGTCAATGATGCCCCATGTAATTGAACAATGTCACCTACCAGCACACAAGGAGATTGGGCAAAACAAATCTGGATCTAGTCTGACATCTGGGGAATATTCTAAGGTATGGAATCTGATACATGGCTACTCTTGTAACTACACAAAACTAATACTGTTCGGGTGCCGTATGGGTATACAAACAAAAACATTAAAAAAACTAATTGGGGTGTGAACCAGGCTGAGGAGCAAGGGTTGGCTTTTCCCCATCTTTGTGTTTGGGAGATGAGGAGTGAGAGGAGAGGGAGTTGGAATGGGTTAACGTGTAAGGGTATATGCATAGTGGTAACAGAAGGGCACCATAGATTATCTTTGCACTACCAGGCTCTTCTCAATAATGGGCCAGTTACTAGATCGAACTGCAAAAGTGAAGATGCATCAAGCTGATAACCACTGCCACGTGTAACAACTTCTCCTGGTATTACATCAGCACATGTATGCTCTAAAATGAGACAAAGTGCCAGGAGCCAAAAGGCAGAGGCGCTCTACTAGCTAGAGTGACAGCTTCAACCTACCTCCTAGTCCCCAATGAACAAGAGACTACCCCATTACATCTCTCTCTAACATACTTGAAACAGCAATGAAAGTATTCAGACACTGGGCCCCCGAGCACCACGTGGTGAGCACTAGTCTGGGTCCCGTGAGGAAAGAGGGCATGACCCACACATCATGGACTGCCTGAGTATTTGAGCTGTAGTTGTTCATATGTGATGTATCAGGATAGAAATTACTATGAAACCACCAAGTCATGGTGGAAGCTTAAGACCAGGAAAGAATTGCTGCCTCCTAGAAAAGGACATCGATGATACAGCATACTTAACATTTTCTACTAATAACAAACTAAGATATCTTATTACTGAGAATAGAATTCTATGCATTTTGAGCTCAAATAAACAGAACAACATTTTAATAAATGTGATTGTGTTCTCACCAGCTGCAGCAAAGTAGGCACTAGGCTGATGAGTCTGCAGCTCAAGCCCAGCTTCATCGTCTTCCATGGCCCTTGATTTTCATTGGTCAAAATTCCTGTTAAAGAAAAAAGAAGCATTTAATATGGCAGAAGTTTAACTCTGTAATGATGTTAGAAAGAGTGCACTTGGTACCAAGTATCTAGAAACGAGTGATTTTATGAGTAAAACACCTCCGCAGTTAAAATTCTAGGTCTGTAGTTTATATTCCTCTTTAGTGGAAGATAGAAGTAGTTACTGTTTCCTCTTTTCAGGTAAACAGAGGGAATAGTGGTTTATCAGTAAAAACCACACTGGATTTTGCTGCACTTTAACTACTTTGACGCCTTTTGGTATCAAAGCAGCAGAATTAAGCGCTTTATCTCTAAGCAGTTTTCGGTGGTGGATGCTCCTACCATTACCCTCTTGGGCACAGCCACTAAAGAAGCCATTTTGACATTTTGCAAGGTTACTGGACTCCACGAATCTATGTCCACATTCACTTTGGGAGCACAGCTCACCTCATATGGATTCAGCTCACTGTACACTGCACATTGCAGTGTAGTGGCTATCAGGTTCACAGATGAACTATGAGGAGGGTCTCAATCGAGGGAAATAAGCACCACCTTGATATCCTCCTTCGCTGAGAGTGGGTCAAAGCTTTGCTTTTTGAAGGCTCAAATATCTGGATTGTGAAAATAAAGCTCACAGTACCTCTAGAATTCATTTCCACTCAAAGTGCTGTACCTAACAGTCCTGCTCTTAGAATTACATGACAATGATAGAATAGCATACCTATGGAATTTGCATCCCCTGATTCATAAAGACAATCACCACTTTGTGAACATATTAAATTATCAAGACCAGATATTGAAGTAGTCCATGCACCAGTTTTTCATGAAGCTGACCTGTCTACACTGCATACAATAAGTTATAAATTCTACAAGTTACTCTGTAAGCTGCAGATAGTGCTGCTCAGGAACATGGATATCCCTGCTCTGTATTTCCCAGTACGTGCTGAAGTCTGCACAACTTGAGCAAAAACATGTGCATGTACCCATTCAGAGCCTGCAAACTGAAAGAGTTCCTGTTCATAATATAGCCACATGATCACCAAGTTTAAAGTGCATTTTTATTGCGCCTATGTCAAAATGAGCCATGGAAGGCGAACAAATTACAAAAATCACATGTACAGACTATGGTGATGTATTTAAAAGACTCATATTGGGTTCTGCTCATTCCCCAGACCCCTCCCCCACCACTCACCTGGAAGGAGCACAGTCCCTGCACTGCTTTCAAATAAACAAAGACTGGCATGTTTGGTATAAATCAATTCTTAGCGGTCCTTGTGCTGGGTTTCAAACACAAATCATATTTTTATGGCCAACAACATAACAGAGTTTTCTGATGCAGGCAATTGTACAGGCAAAGATCGCAACGATTCCTGCAGCTCATGAAGTTGCACCACCACCTCAGCTGCACAGCAGCAGAGTTTGCTCTCACTAAGGGCTGTACAGCTAAGAGTCTGCATATTAATTTCTTAACAGACTTTTCCCTTTAGACTTCAGACAATACTACCACATGTTTCAGCGCACCCCTTTCTTGCTATCTTGAGACAAAGCACTGGCAAGAGTGACACTCGTTCCCAGTAACTGAGCATCCCACAAAATACACATCTTATGTGCCAAATATAAAATCTTCTTTCAGTTGAAACTTGTCTAAAGAATAACGCAGCAAAAGGGTGTGTTAAATGCTCAAAATTAATATTTTCATCCGCTCCATTTCCATACGATCCAATCAAAATCTTAATATGGTCCAAACATCACAACTTGCAAATGATCGCAAATGATCAATATGCATCCTGGGCATAGGGTGGGGCCGGACTCCTCAAAAGGAGTTTATCGGGAAATGAGACAGGCAGGAAGGTGACATAAATAAAGTTACTTGGAAAAGCAAATTCAAGGAAAACATATAGAGAAGAGAAAGAGGAGAGGAAAGAAGTAAGAAATAATTATTAGGAATGTAAGAGGGTAGGACGGAAGGGGGAGGAGCCAAAATGGCGGCCGGGAAGGGCACCTAATCTGTGAGCTCCGTCCCGGACTCGCTGCAAATATCCTGTAGGGCGCACCCGGAGTCTCATCGGCGCTGGGGAGAGCGTGATCTGCCCCCTGCGGACTAGCGCGGACCGGAGGAGCTGTGTGTCCGCGGAATTGGTGCCTCGGCGGCAGGGCCTGCTTCGCAGCTGGGAGACGGTACACGAGGCGATTGAGCCGGCGGCGCTCGGCGCAACGCGGGCCGCGCTTGGTGAACCCGATCGCGGGTCCCCGGAGCGCTCGGGCGGAGTGCCGGTGAGAAGGTGCTCTCATCGGTGAGCGATTGGCTGGGACGGCGGACTTGGGCCGGGGGAGGCTTTTTTCTCGCCCCCCGTCGGAACTCTTCTGCGCTGCACGGAGGGCCGAGGCAGCTCCCGGCGCCCCTGCGGAGCAGTGCGGCGCCTCCACTCGGCACGGTGGTGGCCCCCGGATGGGGCACCGAAAACAGTGACAATTTATCAGGAGGTCAATCGCCCACTGGGGGCCCAGAGGAGAAAGCCTGTGCCGGAGGAGGCTAGGGCGATTGATTGAAGCGCAGCGCCGTTGCAGGCCTGCCCAGCTACGAGGTGGGCACTCGAGAGCTGGGGCCGCGGCTCCCAGCCTGGAGCGGTGAATGCTGCGCACGGAGGCAGCATCCACACATTATAGAGGTACGGAGGGGGGGGGGGGCTGGGGGGCACGGGTCCCGGCTGCGGGAAGAGCGGCGCGGTTGGGGCTTCCCCTCCCCCCCTTCCCCTCCATCGAGGTACTGGCACCGGGGAACATAGATTGCAGCGCACCACGTGCAAAATTCTGCCCCCCCCGCACTCGGAGCACGTTGTCCAATGTGTGGAGCACTGGAGACTTGCGGGCACTAACCCAGGAGGCCAACTAGTGAAGAACTGGGCCCAGGCCGTGTGCGGGGAGGACACACTCAAGAACTGGGCTTGCTGCCACCGGGCTGTTACAGCCAGCTGATCCCCTCCCCGACCCGGGAGACCACGGAACTCGGCCAAACGAACGGAGGGGTAGATGAGAGCCCGGATGGGGGGGGCGGATCTCTGCTTCCCTTCTAATCTGCCTTTGATTCCCTCGCTTCATCTCTTGCCACTCCCCCCGTCGAGCGCCTGCCGCCCGCTCTCACCAATGTCCTCGTGGCATATGGCATATTAGCACAGGAGACACACAAATATGATACTACAAGGGGTACATCACACATTTTAAGGCAACTCATCGCTGGGGTCGCCCGGCTGGAAGGTAGCCCCCGCATCAGACTGATAATAAGCAGGAGTACGAGCCGGATAGCTAACATTAGAAACGAGCACCGCCTAAGCTCTACCTGCCTAAGTGAAACCCAAAGTGCAGGGAAGTATGCACTAAGTCAACAACGTATGGTAAAAGTGCACTTTGCTGTGAGGACAGCGCCAGGACGCAATCCGCTGCACCCTACTAGGCACCTCTCGGACTTGCACAATGGCTGGTAGGCCCAAATCAACCAAGAATCAAGACCGAAATATCCATGGACCGAAGCCCAGCGGCCAACAGACAAATCCGACCCTACAAACATTAGAGAGCACACTCATGACACACTCCGCGCAATTCGAAAAAGTATTACAGGCGATTAGGGACACTAAATCCTCTCTGGAAAACAGAATAGATGCAGTTTCACAAAACCTGAATTTACTTCGCGTGGATCATCGTAAACTGTCGGAAAGAGTGAAATCGGCAGAAGAGGGGATGTCCGAACTAACCCCTATGGCCAAGGACAATCAAAAACAAATTCAACGTCTGGATGCGGAGATGAAGGTGTTTTGGAGACGGGCAGAAGAGGCAGAGAGTAGGTCGCGCCGCAACAACGTTCGCTTCTTGGGGTTTCCCGAAAAAACGCAGGAGTTAAGCACGGAAATATTCCTAGAACAATGGTTAAAGAAGTACTATATGGTGCTCCATCGAAGTTCTTCTCCGTGGAAAGGGCGCACAGAATTCCGGGAAGACCTCCGGTCTCAGGTCAGCCACCCAGACCACTGATTGCCAGATTTTTAAATTACAGGGATCGAGATGCAATACTACAACAGTTCCGCAACAAAGGCCCATTTAGCTATGAGGACTCAGTCATCAATGCCTATCCAGACTTCACACAAGAGGTGCAAAGTCAACGTAACTCCTATGTTAAAATCAAGCAGCGCTTACGTGAGCACAATATTAAATATGCTTTATTGTTCCCTGCTAAATTAAGAGTGGCAACGGAGGACCGCATTCACATATTCACTTCCCCTGAGGACGCCTGGACATGGCTACACGCCAAGGGGCTTGCGCGCCCCAGAGAGGGCACGGAAGGAGATGAGGAATGGCTAGTCTCCACCTCAAGGAGGCGTTCTAGGAGGCGTCCTAAGGGACAACCCACTGACCAACAAGTAGCAGAAGAAAGAGCAAAAGTGTTGAAAGAAACTCCCCTATTAACGCAGAACAATTTTTAGGCAATCCGGACGACCCCCGAGATCAACATGGACTCTGACACGGCCAGCTCTGACGCTACAATAACAGGAGAACTGAAAGGACCGAAACTCACCCCCAGAACTGCAGACAAACTCTAATTACACACAGCCGTGCCACCTCATCATTGGTACTCACAGTTGACACAGCCGCCCGGCGTAGGAAGCTCCAGGGCAGCAGAGGACGCCGTAGGTCGCAGACCCCCAACGTGGAGTATCTTTTGCACAAACCCACTTCTGACTGTTGAAGTGCACTTTGAGGGCTGGAGGGGGGGGATTACACTCTGGGGGCGCCCAACTGCACTGGCAGACTAAGTCTGCGGAAAGATGTGAGCCCCGCAAAAGAGCCACATCTGGTCGACATGATAGCTCCACCACGGATATCCAGACGGATACAGGTTTTCTTACACACTCACTGGTTGAGTAGTTTCACACCAGTTAATAGTTGGGTTAGGGAACCAGTTGGGGTGGGAGGGGGGAGTAAACCAGTTAAAATACACACCACAGATCCATTCAAAATGCAGGGAACACTGCTGATAATGGTAACCTTAATAAATAGCACTGCTGGAGGGGCTGCAGCCTGGAAGGATTTGGTGAATGGGAGAAATCCACGATTAGTCACAATTTATAAAGTCACATGGCACCAAACGCGAAATGCAACACACACCAATATGATATAGTGACATGGAATGTAAGGGGCATGGGAGCGCCAGGTAAAAGATCCCGAGTACATGCACGCCTTAGGCGACAGGGCATACATATTGCTATCCTGCAAGAGAGACATTTGCTGGAGCCAGACTTGCGGGAGCTGCGCGCGAAGTGGGGAGTACAGGTTATAGGCACATCATATTCAGCTTTCACAAGAGGAGTATTGATATGGATAGCAGGAGGCGTCCCATTTCTCCAAACGGCACACAGAATAGATCACGGGGCAGATTTGTGGTGGTGGAAGGCCAGTTAGATGGCAGACAGCTGTCTTTAGTTGGCATATATGCCCCAAACAGTGGGATAGCGGGATTCCTGGGCACGCTCACGCCGGCACTACTGACAAACCCAATGGCCCCGGCCATCTGGGGGGGGGGGGGGTGATTTTAATAGCACGCCGACCGCAACACTAGACAGGTCCAACGCCCAAGAGAGCTTGATAGCAAAGAGAACTGCCACGAGTCCACTGCAGACATGGGCAGGTGATATGAGACTCTATGATATATGGCGCATGAGACATCGGCAACATAGGGAATACTCATTTTACTCAGTCCCACACAAAACACACACTAGAATAGATATAATATGGGGAACCCAGGAAATAGGCGCACTGGTCAACGGAACAGAATACTTAGCGAAGACTTTATCAGATAACTCCCCACTGAGAATAACACTGAATTGGGGCAAGAGAGGTCAAGGGATTCCCACGTGGAGACTGCAGTTGGACGCTCTTGAAGACCAGGCATTTGTAGAAACACTGAACACCACATTGAGGCAGTACTGGGAAACAAGTGATTCAACCTCAAATTCACGAGCTGTAGAATGGGATGCCCACAAAGCAGTGGTAAGAGGAGAATGTATCTCCACCACATGGGGAGTAAGACGCACCTTGCATACAGAAATTGGTAAATTAGAAAAGGAGCTTAGAACAGCAGAAATAGCAGTGGCGTGCAAGGAAATTCCCTACACAGCGCTAAAAGAAGTGCGCACAAGACGCTCCCCTACACCCCGCTTATCCCACTGGACCGCCTCCCAGGGTGGACTGAGGACGCGACGCACCCACCATCCGTGTGGTCAGAGGCGGGCATACAGGTAGTGGGCGACTGCTTTGAAGACGGTAAACTAATGACATTTGAAGCCATACAGGCTCTCACCGCAGTGAACCCCGGACAATTCTTGGCTTACCATGCCATATGTCATGCAATTAAAAAAACATGGGGGGCAGGAGCCCTAGAACCAGAGACTTCTCCTATAATACAGCATATATTACAATATGATGCCCAAGCAAAAGTAGTATCGAGCCTATATAAGATCCTCAGCAAGCCCCCTGAACCTGACTTAGAGAGGGCTAGGGAGAGGTGGAACACTGTCCTTCCTGTCCCGATCCCCCAAGAAGATTGGCTGAAAGCTCTACATCACGTCCAGGGGGTGTCGAGAAATCCCAGATTTCGCTGCACTCAGTTTAACTTCACACATCAAACGTACTTATCCCCAGCTAGGATAAAGCGAATGTTCCCCGAGACGGAGCCGGCATGCCCTAGATGTAAAGCGCCATTGGCACACTTTACCATATGGTCTGGGAGTGCCCCCGAATACAAATAGTGTGGAATGAGGTGGTAAAAGAAATCACGGAATTGACAGGATTCAAATTAGAAGTAGATCCTAAGTCCTGCCTATTGGGGCTGAGGACAAGAGTAAAAAAAACACAGACATCTACATAAATTTGTGGATCTAGCCTGCGTGATGTATAAAAGACTGATAGCAATGCACTGGAAAGCGCCCAAAGCACCTGATCAGAAATCCTGGCACACCCTCACATTGCGCTGGGCCCGCACAGAATATCAGGTACTAAAGGAACTAGCACGAGATGGTCAACAACATACAGGGTGCAAAGCTTGGGAAACATTGGTAACCAGACTTGAGGCCAAAAATGATGATAAACCTCCATGAAGTAGGGAACACATTAAATAAAATGCACTCAGTCGATACCTGCCTGCACATAGTACAATTAGGCAACACTCTGATGCGTAATTTATTGATAAGGAGTAAGTACCCTCACCCCTTGCGACACCTGTTTGCTCGCCTACTAGCTCATGAGAGCTAGACAAATGCAGTGCAAATACTCAAGCATCTCCACCACACCTCACTATACAACCCACAAAAGGGATCTCCTAACCACTACAAAGGCTGGGCTCAGCAGAAGACAGACCATCCCAGTAATTATATGTGACGGGCTCCTCAGCGCCACAATACACGCTCAGGAATCCAGCCACTACAGCAGGAAATTATATTGATTGTTATAAGCGGATCTAATTAGTGTGTAATTAGGGTTGTTTAGTTGTTTGAATGTAACCTAACCAGATAAACTTAATCCTGTTGAAGAAATTATAAAAGTATGCCATATGTATCTGTAATGGAAAATAAATAAAATATCTTTCAAAAGAAAAAAAAAGGGTAGGACGGAAATAAAAGCCAATTTTTTTATGAGCACAGGAAAACACCATCTCCATGATTTCTTGTAGAGCCAAAAAAATAAATGCATACAACCACTGTTTTTGTGTGTGATTTTTCCAACATTGCAAAACCCCACCAGAATTCACAACAAATAAAAACTAAAAACAACAAAGCCCACAAATAGTAAAAAAGACTCTCTCAACCAGGAGATAGGGGCTTGCAATGCATATGTTCTGCAAAATATCAATTTCAATGCAGGTCCTCTTCAAGTTATGGGTGAACAATCAGTATGGCTTACAACACCTAAACTTTTTCAAAATGTCTAAATCATTAGTTCTTATGCTGCCTCATAAAAATGTTATATTTTGACCTGTACTCCAGGCCTAAATATGACGAGGTCTACGGCAGCTAGTGAACCAATAGGCAAATGAAACCCTCCAAAATGTGCATGCCTTACCTAAAGTGAATTCCCAATATGTTTCATCCCTCCGAGTTTTATTTATTAGTAACTGTCAACATGTCAGTTCCAACCTAAGCCACTGTTTTAAGGATGGCAGTTCGGGCTGGACTGTTCCCATGAGGAGCAGGATCAAAACTTATTTGTATATGGCTTGGACCAAACTGAGGTGGCATGGCGGGTGAAAAATGATGGACTGGGATTGTTTTTGTACTCTAGAGTTGGCGGCACTAGTTTTTCAATATGTTTTTGTTGTTTTGTAATGAAAACCTATCTTGACTTTGGCTTTAAGGTTTTTTTTTTAAACTATAAAGACTAATTTCAGTTTTTCTACTAGCTTATTGTTAAACAAAGCAAATAATCAAATTCAAAACTTATCATTAGTCTTCATAGGCAATGCCTGAAACAGATACTGGATTAGGGTCCTCTGGAAGAGCCTCTTGTTTTGTGCCCAGCATGTAGTTGGCATAGTTAACTGTTTTAATTAATCTTCAAAAACCCTTCAAAGTACTAGAGTCAATGTACATTCAATATTTCGAAGTCCCTGTTTTTGCTGACGGTTGTACCACGTGCAGAAATGTTGTGGTTGGTTCCTTTTGATATTAACCATTCCTATTTCCATGCAGTGGATTCAACAGAAAGACACTCCCTTACCGCAAATAACTATTTTCTCTATCAAGACAGAGGGACAATCAATATTATAATAACATCTAGTACTTTTGCTGTATACACCTTCAGGCATGTATCAATATTTTACAGTCACCGCGCTGTAGTTAATTTCAATAATCTATCCCACTTAGCTTTCCCTATTTTTAGACATACAATTGTGTATCAAAACAGGTACGCTACATAAAACATTACTGCTCCGTGGGGGTATTATCAATTGATCAGGTGTAATTTTTCTTGCCCAAACTTTCCTCAAGTTAATAGTCCTGGTTTTATTCAAGTTAATAAAAAGCAATATTTGATAGCAAGGGTAAATAAAGCTATCAATTTATTTGCAGACCTGTTGGAGCAGATCTTAATACAACAATATAATCAGCATCCATCAGTAAGTTAATTTCCCCACCATTAAATACCTCCACCTACCTGGCCCGTATTGGTGGAGGGGGGGTAGACGAAAACAAACGTTTCTCATTAACTCTGATATGTCGACAGGTAAAGACGGAAGACCACAGAAACAAGTACTCACACTTGCTTGAGGCCATTCTTTACTAGAATAACAAGAAACAAAATTGTTGGAGAAGCTTACAATTCCCTTATGCAGGTGTCTTAAGGAATTTAACGAAACCTTTGGGAAACCTCAATTTGATCATATCACTTACAAATAGCTATAGTCAATGCATTTAGAACAATTGCTTCCTACATATCACTTTTTTTTTTATAAACCTCGAAAGGTCATGATCTTATCAAGTGTTATTAATCTGCTCCAAGGATACTTTGCTGTAGCTGAAATGGTAGAGACCAAATCTTGGCATAGATTGATGGGCCTGCTTGATAAAATTATTATGGATATTTTGACCCTATGCACTGGGTCACTTAACTGAATTAATACATTTGAAAAACCCCACCTTTATGGCATAGATTAACTGGATCAAAAAACAGTCTAATATGTGAATTAAGCAGAGTGTTCAAAAGGAAGAGCTTAGTTTACCCAATACAAGTTTTCAGAGTAAGCCTACCACAACTGCTCAAGTATGGGTGTTACTTTTTTGGGAAATTCATTATAAATCATTTTAGCTACATAGGACCATAAGTCTTGAATGTTCCTCTGGCTTTATGACTACCTCCTGTGTGGTAGGTAGGTGCTATAATCCTCATTATTAATCATAATTTAATCATACTAATATTATCATATTAATCATATCAAACATATCATATTAATCATATAATCATCATTATAATCATCATCAGGCACCATAATCAATAATTTATCCAGCACCTTAGCCACTGAGGCACTATTCGAGGAAATAATGATGAATAACTGCATCATGTCCAAGCACTATATTTCATCAAGAAATATGAACTTGAATATGGTACAACTGGTGTAAAGGAAACACACAATTGTGAAATTTCTAAGATGGAACCAGTCTTGACAGGTTTCAATTAAGATCATCAGAGCAGCAAAGAGGTCCATGTGTGTCTTTCTTGGCATGACATATAACATTAAATAACAATATATCAAACTTGTACTTGTTACAAAAACACACATTTCAAAGCCATCTATTCTGACAATCCACATGACCTTGCACCCCATTCCATTTATTTTGATGAGCCTAGTACAGCAAATCCTTTAATGGTCTGATTTCTACTGGAGGGTGAAGCAAGTTCAATAAACACCATATAGTTAGTCAAATTAAAATCCTTAGTGAGTCGTATCTGGCAGGCAAATAATATAGCTCAAAAATCACTGATATCAAGCTATATTCAAATGAGTAGTATTCCAGCTCACAAACAAAATGTTGTTATTGGGAATTCTATGCTTTTGTTATCCCAGAGCTATTGCATCCATGTAAGAACTTTGTCGACCAAGACAGATCATCCTTTCCAAGAGATCCATTATTGGACTCTGAAGCAAGCACATGTTGAGGGCCCGCAACAAGAGAAACCTTCCAAGAGGTTGCCTCTTATTTAATTTTTAGTGGTCAAGTAATTTGAACCTAACTGAAGGTCGAAAGGTTGTCTGAAAGATGAAACACTGCCATAATACAAGATAGAAGAACATGAAGCCCCCTACAACACAGTTTGTCAGCATGTTGTCAATGTACATAACAAATGTGCATGATAGAAAGAGCGACCACAAGTGGAGATAGATAATAATGCTCTTCGTTTTTGCAACAAAAAAAAAGTAACTAAACTCGAACTGCTCATTTGCACACACACTTCGAGAGGACGGAATGAAAAATACAGAAGAAATTACATTGATTCAAGCCATCATTTGTCATAACATGAAAATAAATCTATAAATAAGTACAAAGTATCTGGCACCTTGTTGGGGTGCAAAGTTTGAAGGTAAGTCTTCTTGTACAATACAAGTTTATTTTACTTTACAAGCATCAAGTTGAGACAGGAGAGCCTCCGACGTTATGGATGTCCAACTCTTATTGATAGCTAGTAATTGTTACACGTCTGGACTGAAAGTTTGGATGGGGTCTATAATTGGGTACAGGGTATTATTTAAAAAAGAAAATCTTGTAGGAACCACACCCAACACCATTTTTTTCATATGCAACTTATTTCTGTCCCTTGATCGATTTAACAATATACTTCCAACAGCCCATTATTAGGAGTTCAGATATTTGTGAGCATATTTTTTGACTGAACTGCTTTATTTTCCCCACAAGGGGCGATATGAGCATGAAATCCAATCTAATAACTCAAGGGTCTTCAGTTCATGCACGAGCCCATATTACAATGTTTGCCAAAAGAACTCTTAGAGAATGGTCATTCAGGAGAGGGCCATGGAATATCTTCGGTCTCCACTAAAAAGATATTAAATAATAGTGAACTAGATGGTTTAAAGAAACCCTCAAGAATGGTGGTTTAAACATGCAAGGGACTAATCGTCATCCAATACATGTTTAGTTAATAATTATAATGTTGTTTTAACAGTTTGAACAGCATGTGGTGGGGAAGTGGTGTTCAGTGTTAAGTGGAGTGATACTGGTACAGGCAGAAGCCAACCATTCTAAAATAGATGGTAATGCATATTTCCTATAGAAGCTATCCAGGAAATCACAAATACTATGATCATTATAATCCCCGTTTGTGTGCTTCTGCTCGTTAGTTACATGCTGTTTTTCTAAAAGATAATCTGAAGAAACCGAGTCATAGTGTGAACATCTATTTCACAAAATCTTCACATCAGAAATCTGATTTACAATTTAGAAGATGGCGAAGGATACTTCAAAAGACTGGGGAAACTCATACCAGAGAAAGGGGATGTGGTATCAGAAACAGCCAACCTTATGTTATACTTATGTACCACAGAAATGATCTCATAGTTGGAACATAGGCACAGATGGATTTTATGAAAAGTAACAACGCATTACACAATTTATTTTTGGATTCTTAGGCCGCAGGTTTGTAGGTATAACAGTTTGACAGGGTATTGCATTGGAAGGCATGTTAACTATTGGTCCATTGTATGCACTAACTCAATGATAAAGTCATTTTACAATATACAATGACTGGGGGGCACTCAGACGTTTTCAGTCCAGACGTATATCAAACACCCCAAAAAATAAACAGGTTCTCAACAAACAAAATTTCTGCCGACTGTCCGCATCATGCTCCATGTCAGCTTTATTGTTTATGAATTCACCTAAAGAGAAGTGGATAGTAAATTAAGAGGTAGTGGCTGATAAGGACGGTGTGCAAAATAACTGTACACATAAGCATGCCTCTGTTGTGCATTAAATATCAGTGTTTTAGGGTACCACCCTTTCCCATCCTTCCCGATTGCACAGTGACTGAGTATATGCAATCACTTTACAGTTTCATGTTTATTGCCAGTAAAAGTGGGGAGGATTGACCTTAGCCCGAAGATATACAGACTACCGTCCAGTTTCCAGTCTCTTAAAGATGAAGATGGCACCTTCATAGTCATGATTATGGATTCAGACTTGAGAGAGACGGTTTTTCATAAAGGAGCAACATTAAAGTAAAACCTGCAGGTGAAGGAAGGTCAACCCGCCTTTTCAGAAATCGCAATGCGGTATAGAAGAGAAGACTCCAAGTAATAAGAAGTGGGGATAAGGAGTTAATGAATCTGAATGTCACTTAAACCCCTTGATACCGAGCCCAGTGAAGGTCCTCCGTGATGCCAAATGTTATTTGTTTACTTTAACTGAGGCAACCAGGACCTTTCTGGAGGATAATAAATCCAGTGATCATGTAAATAATGCTGCTTACGGACAGTGAGGAAAATTAAAAGTGGACCAAAGGAATTGCTCCGACACCCGATCCCCGAAGGCATTATGACCATTTGTGGAGTGGATAAAAATACGAAATTCATGAATATGGGAATACAATTAATGAAGCAGTATGTCTACTCAAAGTTTCTTCTTGCTTTTGCTTCAATCCCTCTTCCTCTTGCCTTCTTCCACCCTTCCACCCTTCCTTCTCCTTGTTCTTTTACAGTCTTTGTTCTCCCTTCACCAACCTGTTTATACGGTTTTATGCCATTAGCTTCACTGCAGCATGCTAGTTGCTTTTTCCCCCTCACAAGATGGTGCATTATTAAAATACACAGTACAACACACAAGAACGATGGTGACATATGAATATTATACCGCAATGTCCAGCTTTTTGAATGAAAAAGATTTAAACTGAAAACTGACTTTAAAAACCATTTTCAAGCTAGTCTTGCTGCAATAAAAGGTGTGTGAAAATATACAGAGTAGGGCCTCAAAGATCTCACAATACAAGATCACCACATATTCAATATAAATAAGCTTTTTGGAACAGACGAGACAAAGAAAAAACATAAATAATTCATATTTTAGGGCCAAGCATAGACAGAGCACAATAATACATTAAACACTGGTACTGCTCTCTCCTTCATGTTGCTTTCACCATCCTCCTTCCAGTATCATTGTTTCTTTTCACCTGCACCCATCCTGCTGTCCGTTGTTTCCCATCCCATCCGCCTTCCTACAGCTATCTGTTTTGTTCAACCTCCTGCCCTCCTAGAAAATAGATAAGAAAGCCTTGGAGAACAAAGAGAATGCATCTGGATTACCTATCTGTCTGCCCTCTCCATTGACTCCGGAGCACTAAGCCATGTGCTGAGCAGAAGATGGTTACTTTTTAGAGACATTCTCTTCAACCTGGATAGTAAATTGTTTTCACTAAGGGGGCGATTATGAATAATACAATTACCTCTGGCTAGATTAAACGATTCTTATGCTTGATAAAAAGTATATACAACCAGGCGACTGTATAAATAGGGTGGTATATGTAATATGTCTCTCTTTCCTTTCTCTTTTTTCATCTAAACTACTTTATGCACAAGCATTTCTTTTCGGAGCACTCCTCCGCATACTTTTATTTTGAGAAACCAGGTGTGTGTGTGTGTGTGTGTGTGTATGTATATAATGTATTTGGCGTTTTTCGGAATATAGAAAAATGTATACACTCAAAAGTGTTGTCTTGTGTGATGTTAAATTTACAGATATATTATTGCCGCTCCCTTACAGGCAGTAATAGTACCTACCCCCACTTTGAGTTATATGGGAGAGGATGTAGCACAGCGGTCAGAGCGACCATCTTGGGAGCTGGAGACTGGGTTCGAGCCTCTGTGCAACGTCGTGTGATTCTGGGCAAATCACTTAATCTCCCTGTGCCCAAGGACAGTGCCTGGAGACCCTCATGGGTGATATGGATAAGTTACTTACCTGTAAATCCTAGTTCTCTTCCAGGGGTATCCTCATCAAAGTCATAAACATTGAATATTCCCGCCCTTGTGCGGGGACCCCGGAGCATATATAAAATACACACACATTATACATGTGTAAAACAGCAATGCAGGCTATAATGTTAAAACAGGCTCAAATGCTTTATTTCTATGATTTTTTTTTTTTTTTTTTAATATTATAAAATTACAATAGAGAATAAATATCTACGCAAGCCCCCAAAACTGGGCTTAGGGAAGCAAACAGCAGTAAACTCTAGAGAAAAAGAGAAAAAACTGCATTGAAAAACAATGGAGCATTCTTAGCCAATAGGCTGCATGCAGGTTAACACAGGAGAACCATAAAAACGTTGGCACCGTGCCTTTAAGACCCTGAGCACCTCCAGTATCCCACCATGCCTCAGGGGTGAAGGAAAGGTGACAGTTGGTTTACAGTTAGGTCAGTTCTTTTTACGGTGACAATCTGTGTAACTGATTCAAAATACAGTCTGTCCTGCACTTCTAGGAGACGTGCGTCCGGGGAGGAGGGTGGGTTGTTTATGACTTTGATGAGGATACCCCTGGAAGAGAACTAGGATTTACAGGAAAGTAACTTATCCTTCTCTTCCAGGGGATCCTCATCAATAGTCATAAACATTGAATAGATTAGCAATCCCATCCCTAAACCCTGCGGACTGTCCGATAGAAGTGCAGGAATAGATACGTATTATGCAAATAAATTTCTCAGAGAGGCCTGCCCCACTTGGGCATCCGCTCTTGCATCTGAGTCTAAACAGTAATGTCTAGTAAACGTATGCACAGACTTCCATGTAGCAGCCTTACAAATCTCAGATATTGGAACATTGTTAAGGAGGACAGCAGTAGCCGCTTTTCCCCTTGTGGAATGCGCTTTTGGCCTCGCTAGTAATTGTTTATTAGCTAGCTGGTAAGTAGTAACAATACAAGAAACTATCCATCTTGATATCGTTCGTTTAGATGCTGCCTCTCCTGTCCTCAAATGACCATAATTTACAAACAAGCGGTTAGAGTGTCTAATCGATTTTGTCTTATCCAGATAAAATTTCAGCACTCTTTTCAAGTCTAAGGAGTGCAATGCTTTCTCTGCCGGAGTCTCCGGATTGGGAAAGAAAGTCGGTAAAGATATAGTCTGATTGATATGGAATTCTGACACCACCTTCGGAAGGAAAGATGGGTGAGTTCGCAGAACCACTCTATTGTCATGAAAAACCGTGTACGGTTCTTTGGAAGACAAAGCCTGGATTTCGCTGACCCTCCTCGCTGAAGTAATGGCCACTAGAAAAGCCGTCTTCCACGTAAGGTGTTGTAAAGAGGCCTTATGTATAGGTTCAAAAGGAGGGCCCATAAGTTTTGCCAATACTATGTTCAGTTCCCATGGAGGAGAAGGTCTCCGAAGGGGCGGAATTTTTTTTTTCAAACCTTCTAAGAAATCCTTGACTACAGGTTTCGTAAAGAAGGATTCCTGAGAAAGGTGACTTGCGATAGGCTGTAATAGCAGACAAATGTACCTTAATAGATGATACCTGCAGACCGGACTTTGCTAGATGAAGCAAACAGGACAGTATGACATCCTCCTGAGCCCGTATGGGATTCTGACCTTGTTGACAGCACCATATGTAGAATCTCTTCCACTTATAAGCGTAAGAACGCCGCGTGGAAGGCCTTTTGGACTCTTTCAAGATGTTCATGCACTCCTGTGAGAGCCCTAGGTGCCCATACTGCAGGAATTCAGGAGCCATGCTGTTAAGCTCAGAGAGGGTAGGTTGGGATGTAGAATTCTGCCCTCCATTCTGCTCAGAAGATCCGGTCTGCACGGCAGCCTCCTGTGAGGTTTTTCCGACAGGTTGAGGAGATCTGTGTACCAGAATTGACGGGGCCATTGTGGCGCTACGAGAATCATTCTGGTTCTGGATCTGTAAAGTTTGTTGATCACTGCCGGTATGAGGGGAATCGGCGGAAAAGCGTAGAGAAATATCCCTGACCAGTCGATCAACAGGGCATTCCCTCAAGATCCCGGACGGTAGAACCTGGATGCGAAGTCTGGGCATTTCTTGTTTACTTCGTCTGCGAAGAGATCCAGTTGAGGCCGACCCCATTGCGCGAAGATGTATTCTGCGACTTCGCCGTGTAGGACCCAATCGTGAGCGTCCTCTAGGTGTCTGCTCAGAAAATCTGCTTCCACGTTTTGCTGACCTGGCAGGTGGACCGCTGTAAGTGACATTCCTCTGGCCAGGAGCCAATGCCATATCGCTTGGGACTCTCGAGATAGGGGTAGGGATCTCGTTCCCCGCTGTTTGTTCAAATAATACATCGTGGTTGTATTGTCCGTTTGTATTAGGAGAGTTTTCCCCTGAATTAGTGGTATGAAAGACTTGAGAGCCAGATGGACCGCTCTGAGTTCTAGCAGATTGATGTGGTACTGCTTTTCCTTGTCTGACCACAGGCCCTGAGCTTGAAGGGGACCCAGATGAGCCCCCCATCCCTGAAGAGACGCATCCGTTACTAGGGTGTCGGATGGAAGTACCTGGTGAAACAGAGCACCCACTGACAGGTGAGGTCTGTGCATCCACCATCTCAATGATTGAACTGCTACCGCCGGTAGTCGCACTCTGTCCTCCCAGCGACCTGTCCTTTGGCTCCAGTTGCTCTCCAATGCCTCTTGGAGGGGCCTCATGTTGAGTCTGGCATTTGGGACAATAAAAATGCATGATGCCATGGAGCCCAGTAGCGATGTCACCTGACGTGCCGTAGATGCGTTGGCTCTCAACAGGTCCTGACACTTCCTGTCTATTGAGGATAGTCGTTCCTCCGAAGGATACACTCTTTGGAGCTCTGTGTTTATGATAGCTCCCAGGTAGTGAAGGTTCTGTGTTGGACTCAAGGTTGACTTTTGGTAATTGACCTGAAGACCTAGAGACTCGCAAACTCCGAGCACAATGTCCCGATGGCTTCTCACCTGCTCCGGAGAAGAAGCCTTCAGTAACCAGTCGTCCAGGTATGGATATATGAATATCTTTTGTTTTTGAAGATGCGCCGCCACCACTGTCATACATTTCGAGAAGACGCGTGGGGCAGATTTCAGGCCAAATGGTAGAACTCTGAACTGGTAATGCTGTAACGCTACTTGGAAGCGCAGGAATTTTCGATGTTTGGGAGCTATTGGGATGTGAAAAAACGCATCCTGTAGGTCGATGGAGCACATCCAGTCTCCCTGATGTAGCGGAGGGAAAATCTGGTGAAGTGCCAGCATCCTGAACTTCTGTTTCCTTATATATTTGTTCAGCAGCCGTAGGTCCAGAATTGGCCTGAAAACGCCCTCTCGACCCTTCTTCGCCACCAGAAAGTAACGGGAGTAAACCCCCTTTCCTCTGTGCGCAGGTGGAACCTTTTCTATGGCATTCTTTTTTAGGAGGGCGAGAGCCTCTTTGCGCAGCAGGCTGAGATGAGATGGATTGCCTTTGGTTGGTGGCAAGTGTGGTGGAGGCTGTTTGAAAAGAAGAGAGTAGCCATGTTCGACAATATTGAGCACCCATTTGTCTCTTGTGATAGAGTGCCACTCGTGAAGATAAGCTGTAATACTTCCCCCCACCGGAGTGGTGTACAGTGTCGAGGGAAGCGAGATCTCATTGTTTGGTGGGTGCTTTCGGAGTGGACTGCTGAGGTCTACTTGACCCTCGCTCCCTTGTGTTCCTTTGCTGAAAAAGAGGGCGTCCCTGTCGTTGCTGTGACCTTTGGGACCAGTGAGGGGTTTGAACCCTCTGCTGGAAAGGGTGCCTGTCATAAGGCCTGTACCTCCGCCTGAAATCTTTTTTTCTTTCCAGGCCCACTGCCCTCATTGTATCCACCTCGGTCTTCATGCGGGCCATTTCCTCGTCTGCATGGGCACCAAATAGAGAGTTCCCGGCGAATGGGAGATTCAGGATGCGTTGTTGTGCTTCCTGCTTTAAACCAGTGAGCCTCAGCCAGGAAGACCTCCTTGCACAGATTCCATGCGCGTACCCATGTGCAGCTAAATCCGCCCCATCTGCTGCCGCGCTGATAACCTGGTTGGATACCAGGCATCCTTCTTGCAGGATCTCTTGGAAATCTTGTCTGTCCTCTCTGGGCAATTTCTCTGTGAATCTATTGAGAGAGTCCCACAGAGAACGATCAGACCCACCCAGGAGTGCAGAAGCACTGGAGACTTTCATTGCCGAAGCCGCCGTCCCGCATATCTTTCTCCCCAGAGAGTCTAGATGCCTGCTCTCTTTATCCGGGGGAACCGTGGATGATGATGCCACTGAGTGGGTCTTTCGGGCTGCGGCTAATATTACAGAGTCCGGTGGCGGATCCTTCCTTAGGAACAGAGGGTCCTGTTCGGGAGCCTTGTATTTTTTGAGAATCCTAGCCGGGGCAGATTTGAGCGAGGCTGGGGCCAGAAAAGTGTCCATGGTTGGCTGCAACAAACCAGGCACTAGGGGCAGCAGCTTTTTTGATGCTGATCTCTGTTGTAGAGTCTCAAAGATGACTGACGAGGAAGTAGATGGCTCTATGTTCAGTTTCTGCGCTCCTCTTAGCAGCACCTCGTTAAACGTGGTAATGTCATCCACCGGTGAGACCCTAGCAGGTGGTGAATCTGTTAGGGTGGGTGAATAACGCCCGACAGATGATCCTGAAGACGACCAAGAGGGTGATCTTCTTCTTGAACGAGACCTGGATCGTCGTTGAGAACGAGACCTGCTGCGAGACGCTGTAGCAGAGCGCCCAGGCCTCGCGGCCGGTTGACGAGGAGCAGAACGAGCCCGTCCTGCCCTTGCTGTCGGTGATGGCGTTCTTGGTAGGGAGGCAGTAGGTGAGTACATTCGCGAATATTGCGAATCTGGGGAGGCCGCTGGTCTGTTAAGGCTCTCCAGCCATCTTGGAGATAGATTGATGGGCGAGACATGCCCAGATGATGCCGCTCTTGACCGAGAAGAGTCGCTCGGTATGGAGACCACTGGAGATGGTGCGGCCTTGTCTGGCGTGGGCCGATGTTCTACTCCCTGCGGGACAGGTAAAACCTGTGTCGACGTCGATGGCAGAGTCGACGTCGAAGGGCGCCCCACCGGTTGCTCATGCCTCGACGTTGAGTGTTTCGACGCTGAGTGTCTCGAGGTTGAGTGTCTCGACGTCGAACGGCGATCTTTGGACCTCGACCTGCTCGCCGTCGTGTGCCTCGACGTGGAGCGGTGGGAAGCCGACGGCGGATGTCTCTCATGCCGTCGTGGCGATTTCGACGCCGTGTCTCTTGACGTCGGGGGCGCACAGCCTTTGGCGGCGACCGGGCACGCCGGCGATGGCTCGACGTCGATCGGTGGGCTGCCGTCGACGGGGACCTGCCCCTGCGATGGTGTTCCCTCGACGCCGACTCCTTCGACGTTGGGTGTGTCGCCGCCGACGGCGATCTATGCCGGTGAGACGGTGGTAGCGACGACGTTGACGGGGAACAAACAGGTACTTTCCTACCTGCTGACGTCGACCTAGCCATTCTCTCCTGAGAATGGCCTGCGGGTTGTCTGGGAAGTGAAGAGAACGATGTTTTCTGCCTCTCCTGAAGCCCATGCAGCCTGATCTTTTCTCTGTCTTTCAGAGTCCTCTTTGACATATTCTTGCAGTGCTTACAAGTGTCAGGGCAGTGACTCTGAGGAAGGCACACTATACACAGAGAGTCTGGGTCTGACTGGGCCTTCTTCTTCCCACAAGCAGGGCATTTGACAAAAAGTGAAGGCATTTTTCTGTCAGGAAAAAACTGCCAAGCTCAGACAAAGATGTTATTTGTCGAATGAAAAAGGAAAAAAACGCTTTTTTAAAGGATTTTTCTGAGAAAAACTCAGAAAAACTGAGAGCTCAATGCTCCAGGATCCTCTCAGAAGAAGCCGGAAAAAAGAACTGACCTAACTGTGAACCAACTGTCACCTTTCCTTCACCCCTGAGGCATGGTGGGATACTGGAGGTGCTCAGGGTCTTAAAGGCACGGTGCCAAAGTTTTTATGGTTCTCCTGTGTTAACCTGCATGCAGCCTATTGGCTAAGAATGCTCCATTGTTTTTCAATGCAGTTTTTTCTCTTTTTCTCTAGAGTTTACTGCTGTTTGCTTCCCTAAGCTCAGTTTTGGGGGCTTGCGTAGATATTTATTCTCTATTGTAATTTTATAATATAAAAAAAAAAAAAAAAAACTTCATAGAAATAAAGCATTTTAGCCTGTTTTAACATTATAGCCTGCATTGCCGTTTTACACATGTATAATGTGTGTGTATTTTATATATGCTCCGGGGTCCTCGCACAAGGGCGGGAATATTCAATGTTTATGACTATTGATGAGGATCCCCTGGAAGAGAAATATATATAACTAATTACCCAGTTTATTAGATTATTCTTTGGGATAATGGGTACTTTTTGAGATGGGATGCTGCATGGCCGTGCCTAACACATGCCCATCAGCATTAAGAATACACAGAAGATGATGTTAAAAGAATAAGCAATTATTCAGCACAAAAGAACTTCAAAAATAAGATGTGGTGTCTTTATGGTATATCAAGCAGAGTTTAAGCTTCTGTGGCATTTGCTAAGAAGGTTGTTGGTTGCTAGTAGCTCTAATTCACATTGCTATGGTTACACTCTTGTGTTAGTTAAACATCCTGTGACTGCTCCCAAAGTATCCCTCAACAGTCTTTTTAGTGTATCATGGAACTAGTAATCCCAAAAGCCAACACCACTGTTCAGGAGAAATTTTACATTTGGGTAGAAGATCCCACTAATCAGTCCGCTCTCTCGGAGACTACGTCAATTTTTGGCTCAAATCAGCTAGGAGCTAGCCCCACTCAGGCGCATGACTGAACTTAATTTTGCCACCTCTGATGCAGGTATTACTAAGGTGGTTTGGACTGATTACTCTCATATCCGAACTGTGTATCCATATGAAATCCAGCAGCTTGGGGCCTAAAAGGCATGAAAAACTGTGTTGATCATGGAAAAAGTTGGATATTACTTAAACAGAAGATCAGTTTCTTCAGCTTTGTAAAAAAAAAAAAAAACATTTAAAAAAGCCGTCTGCTTCTCAGATCGAGGGGTTGTCCTATAATTTCACCATTTAAGCCCGACCTTTGACCAGTTGATTCGCAAGTGGAAACTGATTAATAGAATTTGTGGTGATAGAAATCATTGGTAAGTGCGGCAAGCAGATTGGTAGCTGTGTTGCTTTTTGTCAGATGCCAATGGTCTGAGTTACTAAAGCCAACTGAAGTACTATGAACATTGTGGCTTTCAGTCAAAATTCAGTATTTTTTTGTAAAAACATCAACACACATCCAGTTCTTCCAAAGCCTTTTGTAAGGCTTAAATGTCCCACTACTTCTACAGCCAACACCATTCCCACCCAAGTACCTTATGAAAGGTTAACAGGCTTCTTTCATTTCAAAATCCAAACAATACATCCAAGTATAAGCCATTCTATCAGGACTCCGGCCTTCTTTCCAGAAGCCTAACTGGTAACGCAGAAGAAGAGGTGCAGTCTCTTCTCACTGTGCTAGCGTTGAGTATCTGCCCCGTGTCAGAGCATACTTAGCTAGCCCAGAACCAACAACTAAACAGAAGCACTCCTGTGTCAGAACAGTCCCCAAACAACCAAAGGAGGAGGAGGAAATTAAATCCCCTTTGAAGAAGTCTATCTTAAGTCCAGTGGTGGAAGCATCCTCAGGCGTTTTCTCTATATCCAGCAGTAGCCAAAATAGGTTTCAAATTCATGGCACGTTGGCCACCATGTACCTAGAAGAATACAACTTTTGGAACCAAGTTAAATGAGCTTTTGCGCTGGAATAAGCTCCAGAGTCCTAAGTGAAATAAGAAAGGGAATGTATGAGGGCATCTCTGACACATTTTATTTTATCTACCCACCACCTTCAACACTGTGGGCCATTTCCTTTTCATCCGTTCATTCTTTGAGATGTAAGCCCTCTCTCCACTGATACTAGAAGTGTGTTCTATAGTATTATGGGTTACTAAATATAAATAAGGGAGAAGGGGAGCATATTTCGACTTCTCTGACAATGTACATCTTCAGCCATTACCTGGTATATAGATATTTAATAAACTTGGCTGGGAATCTGAGCAAGTTCCAACACATCACCTTGTTACCGAACCTCTAGTCGTTCCAAAACGTAAAGGGCAACTAGAAGGTAGGGCTGATCTCTTTCTATGTTGTCATGTATTGCACAATTGCAATTGAACGCTATATACACTAAAGCACACATTGCCTGAAGCTGAGAATCTTTTAAAATATCAATGACTACACAACCCAAGAATTTTAAAATTATTTCCCAAATAATATACTTCTTTCTTGTGAAAGGTTTCCTTTTTATTTAAGAACCAACTAAGATTTCAAATATGAGATTAGGTTTTGGGTGTTCTGTCAGAAGCCAAGCTAACCAACTAAAAATTAGGTCTCAGAATGGAAATGTGGCCCTTGCTCTGTAAGAAGAGATCAAGGAGAAAAGGAGAGATTGAGGGGTGGTGCCAGAAACATTTGAAGAACATCTATAGTGCTAGTGATCTGTACACCAGAACTTTCTGGTACTGTTGAACTTTTTTCCAAAAGAGGCACTTGGGGGTTGGAAAAGGTTTTCCATATGTAATTGTGCTCTAGCCTCATCCTCCCAAGCATGGGGACACATATTTTGAGGTTAAAAACAGACCTAATCTCGAATTGGACACCTTTAATGAAGAAACACATAGTGAGACTGGACAGGTTCACACTCTGCCCGTGCATTGGTAGGCTGCATTTTTGGTGAACTGACTTGACACTATCAAAATGATACACCACATTAAGCCCATGCACCTAACGCCACTTCTTCCTTAAGCAGAGGAAAAGATTTGAAGCCTAATTTCAGACTTTTTTATTGGCCCAAGTGATGATTTACCCACCGTGGGTAGAGATCCCCTCTCCGCCTATAACCAATTGATAGTCTCAACTTGTATTTCTTTTGTAGGTGTAGTAGAAGGAAACATAGCACCAGTAGGACTTGCATTGGGTAAGATATAGGAGCCAAACAGGATCAGCGGTCTTCACCTTGTTCTCTAGGCTAAGAAGAGTAAAGGGAAAGGTCTGTTTAATTTAGAAGTCGAATGTTGGCCTATTCCTAGGTTTATATTGTTTCACTGAAAAATAGCCAATTTAGGAACCCCCGACATAAGGACATGCAGAGCATGTGAAAGCTAACATCAACAGATTATCTACACTGAGCTGGAAGTTGTTCAGGATTTTTTTTAGGAACCATTTGTGGCTCACCTAACTTTTGAGTTTTAAAAGACTTGCTTTCAGATTTTATCCCAGAAGAAAACAATTCTAGGCTACAGTAAGTCTAAGTACATCCATTTGATTTATGTTTGCCTTGACTCACTCGCACTCTGAATGATTTATGTTTGTGAGATTCTAGTAGTAAGTGTGACTAACAAGCATCACAAACACAAGCCATTTGACTAATCTGCAGACAACTTTAACAGACCACTAGAAACAGTCACAAATGGAACCAGATCTGCATCATCCTTCCAATTCACACCTCACAAATACCAGCCAATCTATAAGAAACATCTTAGCAGATACAGACTAAGAGTAAGAAGGTGAAAGGGACCAACCATTTACTTCCTTATATCCTCAAAACTGTATTATACCCAATGGCATCACCCTAATGCCTGATTTATAATCTTTGTTGAAAACAAATGCAATGTCAAGTCCAAGTGTGGCTGTTGAGGTGATCTTTCACAGAGCTACAAGGAGAACAAAGCCTTATGAGGCTTTTTCTCTGGTGTCTAATGCAGTTAGAGGATACCGGGTCTTACCTTCCGTCGCTAACATAATTTACCACTGGTGTAGCAGGACTACAGTTACACTCCAAACAACAGCCAAGTGACTCTTTTGTTGCTTAACTCCTTCAGAGTAACGGGGATGAGTATTAAAGGCTTACTCTAGGAGGTGGATGACTTTAAGGAGACTATGTACTACAGTGACAGTGTAGGTAACTAATAACTTCAATGCACCACCTGTGTTTTTAATTTTAAAAAGTATGGGAATTCTATTAACATTTATAAACTAACAATAATGATAAACAAAGAAAAACAGAAGGTCCGAGCATCTTCTAGGTCGAAGTTTTAACCCCAGATGTTTTTAACTCCATCATGCCAGATATTAGAATTTAATTTAACATTGAACACTTTGGTGAGTATTATACTATAGAGGATTCTTCTGGTTCATGTGGGACTTACAGAAAGTAATCAGGTCCCTTAAAAAATATACGGGATGACTGACAATATTATAAGAAGCTACAGTCATATGTGAAAGCAAGGGCAATGAAGATAAGGTTCTGTTGGAGAATGTCCAAAAGAAAGTGTTTGAAGGAGCATTTGATCATTTCAGTTGGCTAGACTTCTTCATTCTGAGCACTGTTTCTTGGAACTAATTATAATTAGAACATTGGAATGTTGGGAGCTCCATTGAAAACAGAGAAGTGCCTCGGACTTCTAATGGCAGTAGAGGCCTGGTGCTCCAAAATTCCAATGCTTTCCTTCGCAGCTGTGAACAAAGGCCTCACGTAGCCCGACAGGATTTAAATACCCTTGAGCTCTCTGAGGCCTTTGTTTTATTTATTAAAACTTTCTGTCCTCTAGTGGCAGAATGTTCGAATAGCCTTGTAGCCCTCCATAGCTGGGCTATACTGGCATTAAAGTCCTGCTTCCTTGTTAAAGGCCCTTGCCTTCAGCTTGGAACTTTAACGCTAGAAAGGGCTTTTAATGGTGCTATAATTAATCACTTCAGCCTCTCTGAAGGTCTTACTATCAAAGCCATTACAAGCATTGGCAAAGCCAAGAGACCTGGTGTTGCTTGCCAACCCCCTGGCTCTGCCAATGCCCATTTTGCTTTGCTATGATTTTGTAACACACAGTTGAGAAGCTGTTGGGCCCTTAACACTGTAAAAATAATAATTTTAGGTCTCAAAAAGCACATACTGCCATAGTAGTCATTAGCATTGAAGGTAACTTGAGAAAGGGCAGAATGAAGTCACTCAATGTGGAGTCAGCCAATGGGTTAAATGGACTGATCAATTAAAAAAATACCATTCACTGTATTGAGCAGCAGGAAATGTGAATTACAATAAAACAATGGAAAAAGAGACCTAGCTCAAACTTTGTCTAAGCAAGTATATTATAAAAATAGTTTTGTCAAATCAAATGTTATGTCAGATCGAAAAAGGGGTACACTTGAGCCTCCTGAACACACACTGCAATAGCTCTGACTTTTTACACAACTATATCTCCACCTTCAATCCACCATTAAACTGGAATTGGAGAGACAACACTGCCATTCAGCTAGGCCTCACTTGCTCACTGCTAGCAAACAACCAGCTACAAATTATATATAATGTACTGTGTTGTGACAAATGATGTAATTTGAGGTCTTATAACTGTTTTTATGAATGCTATGATTTTACATGCTATAAGTGAAGCAGTATAAAAGGACCTAACCAGTGCACTGAAAAGGCGTGAGTTATAGTTAATGTAGTGTAATGAGTAAGGTGCAAAGACAGTGCTCAGAGGTGCACAACATAGTAGTTTGAA
Organism: Pleurodeles waltl; assembly: GCF_031143425.1. Classification (NCBI taxonomy): domain Eukaryota; kingdom Metazoa; phylum Chordata; class Amphibia; order Caudata; family Salamandridae; genus Pleurodeles; species Pleurodeles waltl. The sequence goes on from NC_090447.1 coordinate 694,203,148, forward strand.
GATGGCGTGTTAAATATAAATTGGAGTTATAACTATAACATTTCTAATGTCTGTGTAATTAGGTTTGCATAGAAAGAATACATTATTTTGAACTATAAATTAGATTTAACCTCAGTTATTCATGTTAATATTTTTGACTTTTTAATAAAATGTTTCAAATCATAGTGTAGACTGTCAAGTTTTTTTGACTGTTTCAGCTATCAGCCTTACATTAGTTAAAACTGCAATAAAAAACAACTGGGAAGTAAAAAGAAAACTTGCTTCATAAAAACGTGCAATATATTCAACTGGGCAACATAGTAACAATACTTTGAGCACTGTAATGAATTCCAATACAAAACAATCTAATTCATCAGTGCAAAACGAGATTATGTTAAAATGCATGTGCAATACAATCAACTGGGCAACATGACGACATAACGTGTTGGGCACTGTATTCAATTCAGTAAAAACAATCAACTAATTCATCAGAACAAACCAAGATTATGTTAAAGTGCACGTGCAGGAGAACATTAAGGAAATGCACAGTTCGAGTCACCAACGCCATGCGGAGTCATACTTTTTTTGCAGAACAGAATAAAATTAGTAGTGTAGAGTGTCATTCATTGAAATGTCGTTATGTGAAGTGTTTAGTACAGTGAAGGAGAGTGTCGTAGAGTGGAGTACTGTAGAGTGGAACAGAGTAAAGTAAAATAATATAGCATACAGAGGAGTAAAGTGTTCTACAGTGAAGTAGCATGAAGTGTATACTGAATTATGGTGTCAGAGTGAGACGTTGAGTTGTACAGTGCAGTGGAGTATTGAACAGTAGAGTGTTAAATAGTGGAGTGTTGTTGACTGGTGTGTCGTACAATGGAGTGGAGTGTCATCGAGCAGAGGGTAGTGACTTTTTGTGGAGTGGTATAAAGTGTAGAAGAATGCATACATTTCAGAGTTGCTCAGTGTTGTACAGTACAGTGATGAAGAGTCTTGTGTAGTATTACACAGTGGAGTTTCATTATTTGTGAAAACAGTGCATGGTAGAGTGGCGAGTTATAGTTACTGTTGTCTGGTTAGCGAGCAGAAAAGTTGTGTGGGGGTGAGCTACTTATAATAATTTGAAGGTGGTGGATAAATTGTAAATGAAAGTTATAACTATTACTTCAGAATTTGTAACGTCTGTATAGTTTGGTTTGTATAGGGGAAAAGGTTTCCCTAGCTATAAGTAAGCTTTAACCCCTGCTTTTTTCCAGTGAATTTCAACTTTTTGAAATTTTTTAGTGTATTTTAAATCATAAAGTCCACTGTCGAGTTGAGTGTTGTTATGTAGAGTGTTGTACCATACAGTGGAGGAGACTGGTGGGAGCTATACTGTCACAAAGAGGAGTATTGTAGAGTGGGATAGAGGGAAGTAAAGTGGAGCAGCGAATCGCACAGTGTAGCAAAGTGCTAAGTAGCAATTAGTTGTGTCTCATATAGTGGAGTCAAATATTGTAGAGTGGAGAGGCAAGTTGTAAAGTGGACTGGTGTGCCGTACAGTAGAGTAGGGTGTTGCAGAATGTCAGACTGGAGTAGAGTGTTTTAGAGTGGAACAGGGTGAAGTTATGTAGAGCATTGTCGAGTGGAGCAGTGTAGTGCAGTGGAAGTGTGTTGCAGAGTGGAGTGCTGTCTCATAGTGGAGTGGCATATCACAGAGAGGAGTGGAGTGGTGTGCTATCATGTGTATGTGTCATACAATGTAATATAGTGGCGTAGCTTGGATGAGCTTAGAGGGAAGTAGTGCGCCAGAGCTACAACAGTGTTGTAGAGTGAGGATGCACATAGTGGAGTAAAGTGTCTGACAGTGGAGAGGCATAGAGCGGCGTATGGTACAATGGTGTAGAATTGGATAGAGTGGAGTACACTGAAGTGGGCAGGTGTAGAGTGGAGTAAAGTGTCGGAGTGGCTTGTCAGACTATAGTGGCAAAGAGAGCAGTAGAGTGGAGTAGCTTAGCATACAGTTGAGTAAAGTTCATAAACTGGAGTACTGAGTTGTACAGTAGAGTAGTGGCCTTTCATACAGTACTTGAAATGTTTGTAGACTACAGTGGAGTAAAGTGGAATACTATCTAGTAGCCTTGTAGAGTAGACTGGTGTACAGCAGTGTTGTAGAGGTTGGTAGAGTGGGGTGGCATACAGTGTTATAGAGTACAAGGGCACAGAGTGAAGTGGCGTACAGTGGAGTAAAGTGGAGCACTGAGTCATACAGTAGAGTGGAGTCAAGAAGGGGTGCAGTGGCATACAAAGTGTTGCGTACAGTGTGGTATAGTGCACTAGAGAATCGTAGAGCGGCACTGCTGTGACAGAGTGGGGTGGCATGCAGTGGAATAGCTTATACTGGAGTGTCAGAGTGGGGTGGCATGCAATGGAATAGCTTATACTGGAGTGTCAGAGTGGAATGGCATACAGTGGGATAGCGTACAGTGAGGTGGTGTAGAGAGGAGTTGTGTACACTAGACTGGTGTATAGTGGAATACCGCAAAGTGGAGTGGCGTACAGTGAAGTGCAGTACAATGGAGTAGTGACTGGATGTATGTGAAATGTAGCAGCAGTGTCGATAACGGAATGCAAAGTAACACAAAACAGCGAAGTGCACTACCTTGCGTTTCTCCAAATTTACTAATCACCACAGGGCCGCACACGGTAGCCTTTCATTGCTGTGTAAATCAGACGTAAGTGTGTACGTTGCCCGTGCAAAAGCATGTGTGACACAAGTGTACCACAATGAAATAATAAAGCGAGGTCTCCGTTATATTTTGGGGCACGATATACTGATGTACATTTGTAGTATACTATGGTACACATCGACAGGAAAGCCAGTATATAAATTGGGTAATGGCTGTTTTTAGAAAATAAAATGCAACCACATTGTTTTTACTACACTTTGACTATGTTCTTTGTTAGGGCCTTAGATATATGTAAGAAGTAGGTTTTACTATAGTTCCGTAATTATTACCACTATATTAAAATGGTAGGGAAATGTATTTATCATTTTTATTTTACATATTTTAAATAAGTTTATGAGTACTGAGATGGTACCTAGTAGGAAGTAAGAACCGTATTTCTTTTTTTTTTTTTAGGAAATGTTTCTTCTTGTGTGTTTTTTGGGGGGGGGGTTTAGGTATTTCGAATATACTCTGAACACTTTTTTTAATAGAGCTAAATGTTAAAAATTACAAATAAACTGTACTACAGTATATTTGTGAAAAATAGCACATTAGCGGTTTCTTTAAAAATAAAAATAAAAAAAATTAAGTACTGTGGTACTTCTTAGGTCAGGGGTCTCCAACCTTTTTGACAATAAGAGCTACTTAAGATCAAGGAAAATCATCCCGAGCTACTAATATTTAATCTAGTGACTCCATCAAATCGGAATACATTAGTGTGCACCATTTGTAAGCTTACCAGCAGTAAACACACCTGTGCATCAGGAATGCCTTCTCACCAAAGCAATAATGTTAGTAATTCATCTCCCCAATGCCACATGATTTATCAGTCAATAGAAGAATTAGATATATTTTGGAAATTCAACCATTTTTTTTGTCTAACATTAGCTTATGTGTTCTAAAAATAGGTCCTTTCATATTAAATACACTCCTTTCCATTTTGGTAGGCATATATTAATTGATCCAAGCATATTAGGCTGGAATGCACAAGAGAGCTACATACAAGTAGCTGGAGAACTGCCAGTAGTACACTAGCTACTTGTTGGACAAACATGTCCTAGGTGGTCCCGTCTTACTCTACATTTTTTTTTCAATATATAGAAACTTCTAATTATTTTTTTCTGACCTATCACCACTTTGCTACTGTGGTAGTAGGTAGAGGAAAAATATAAAACCTAATATGTACCTATATCAAAGGCCTTAAGCTAGAACACTGGCAAAGTGACCTCAAAACAACATCTTGCCTTAAACTTTTGTAAAGGCAGTTATTATCCAATCAGATAATTACTTCTCATTACCATGTACTGAGGTAGTTTCATTACATTTTGTGAAATTCTGCAACAGTATCACAGTCACAGATATCACAAAGTTCAAATGCCTTATTACCTGAAAAATACTTACTCTACCTACCTGCAGTGCCCTAAAAGGATAGTCTGTGCACCATAATGTATAATCATGCCAAATTTCATATAAATCCTTCCAGACATTTTCACGGTATGTAAACACAATAGTCTATGGAAAATGCATTGGTGGAAAAATGCTTCTTAGGACCTCTCTGCTCCCCTTTTATCGCTGCACCCCTTTAACGATTCACCACAAAACTCTACATCACCACAAAATGCAGAAAAGCTACAGGTCTAGAACATTTTGTGTTGATTAATCTAATGGGTGAAAATGTACGGGGGAAACAAAAATCTGAGGAATTCCTATGTCTGGGAACCCAAACTAAAACTAGAGAGTGGCAACTACATTTGATGTAACTTCTTTATTTTTATCTATTGTATTTGATAGGTAATTGTTTATTGGTTTACATTATCATGCAACTATAAATGTGTCTTTTAGTCGTTCATGTAGTAACTCTGAAACTTTACATCTGCAGTCTAGTTTATTGTTTTGGGCTTCCCTGCCATTTTTGGAAATATTGTGGTACACATGTCCTCCATATAGTAGTTTGTGTAGCTCACTGCTAGGCCACTTTTCCATTTTGTTGCGCAGAAATGCCTAAGGAAAAGATTTTGTTTGGCTTGTTGGGCACAATTTTATTTTGTGAGCCAGGCAACATGCAAAGAAAACGTATGTAGATTAAGATGTATTGTTTGTTACTTATTTGTTTATTGGTTTAATTGGCATTTGCATTAGCTGCTAAGATATAGATTGCAAGCATCCCTTGCAGTGCCTGTGTTTGAGGGCTTTGGTCACAGGGGTAAGAATTTAATGAAGCCCTCCAATGGCACGGATTCCCAAGCCCATATTTCCTGTTTTAGCACCAGCTGGACAAATCGCAAATACAGACTGATCTCCTGGTCGCCCAGTTTGCTGGCCAGACTATTGGTGTTCCAGGAGCATACTCACAATGTTATAACTGCCTGAGGACACTTGTTTACCTCCTCCTGGTGGTATTCAAGGCCCCCAATAGCCACCCCAATCAATTTTAGCACTGACCTGTAGACAGGGCTCCAAGGCGATTTCTCTTAACTCTCCCTGGAGATTTAATCAAGGTATTCATCAGGACTGATAAAATTCTTGTTGGAAGACCAGGTGATACACCCTCAGGCCTTTGAACTCTAAGTGGGTGCGAACAGCCTATGTTCCTTGCGGCTGAAATGGAGTTTCCAGTTGTTGAAGGTATTCACCTTATTTAGCACCTTCCAAGCTAGGTCAGTGGAACCCCAAGTGACTTTGGTGGTTTCATAATAACTAGACATTTTTTGCGTAGTCTGGCATCAATTAGCTCAATCAAAACAATGTCTTTAGTTGTGACTTTCCCCAAGTCACAACTAAGACTGAGTGAGTTTCAAAACATTGCCCCAGTTCAAGATGTTCGAGGTCCTTTTGATATATAGTCTAGGTAGAGAAGTGTGCGTGCACTTATTCGTAATTTGTACCCCAGATCTATTATCTTATCTACTCAGGGATGTGGAATTCCTATCGCCCGACGCCCGGGACATCTTGTTTGGGGTCAAGGGCAACAAGTTTTTATGTTTACTTTGTCCTTGGGACAAGTAGGCCCAACCCTCTGCAGCCCAAACCCTTTGGCTGCCTGTTTACAGAGAGTGGAGCTCTCTGCAGTTGAGGTAATGTGTTTCCAAAAGATAATGCTGTTCGAACTTGTATTTATGGTTCATTATTTGAAAGCCTTCATTATTAGGGTGAGTGCTGTAAATAAATGTTTTAAGGTCACACTTCACTAATGACGTTGGTTCCAGTACAAAAAAAAATAAACGTGTATACACATGTTTGAAAAGTTTAGGCTATGAGGCGAAGTATAATGCTCCGAGAATGCTCTCTGATTAGATGCAAATGAAGTGTCTTTTAGTAAAATGTGTTGATGCATTCTAGTATTTCCCAAAAATATTTCTAATGGGAAATCAGTGTAACCATTTTCAACACGATTATGGGAAGCAGGAAAATAAACAAACACTGACAAAGCCAACTGATCTGACATATTTTTTATAAGTCTTTTAGTTTCATCAATGCGTGTCTTGTTTTGACATGGCTTTTGTAACACTTTATTGTTTTGGGAGCTACCAGGCCCTCAACATTGTAACAAACACTGGCAAAAAAAAAAAAAAAGGTTTTTGAACTCTAAAAGCACATGTTGCCACCAGTGGCATAACAAAGGCACCGCAGCCGCCCTCCAGGGGGCCCCTTCAACACAGCACCTGCCCTGAGTGAGTCTGGAGAGGGGGCTCCTCCATGTTCTTTGCAAAGGGGCACCCTCCAGTTTCGTTACGTCACTGATTGCCACTGTAGTTCCTGACACTGAACAAAACTACTTTGTGTGCCAATATGCTCCTTGTGGAAGAGCAGAATGCGATCACTTACAGTAAAGCCAGCCGAAAGAGAGAGAAATAGAAGTTTAATAAAAACAAAATGTCTTTGTTAACACCAGACCTAATTAGGGACCAAGACCCACATGTAGGTAGCTTTTTGCATGTCGCAAACAGCGACTTTCGCTGTTTGCGATGTGCAAAAAGCACATTGCGATGCACAAATCCAGTTTTGCGATTTGGTAACCTGGTTACCGAATTGCAAAATGGGTTTGCAACTCGCAATTAGTAAGGGGTGTTCCCTTCCTAATCGCGACTCGCAGTGCAATGTAGGATTGTTTTGTGACCACGAACGCGGGCGCAAACCAATCGCAGTTTGCACCCATTTCAAATGGGTGCTAACACTTTCGCAAAAGGGAAGGGGTCCCCATGGGACCCCTTCCCCATTGTGAATGTCACTGTAAAAAAAAATTCAGAGGAGGCAGTGGTCCTGGGGACCACTGCCTGCTCTGAAAAAATGAAACGAAAACGTTTCATTTTTCATTTTTGTAATGCATCTCGTTTTCCTTTAAGGAAAACGGGCTGCATTACAAAAAAAAACTGCTTTATTGAAAAGCAGTCACAGACATGGTGGTCTGCTGTCTCCAGCAGGCCACCATCCCTGTGAGGGCCGCCATTCGCCAGGGGGTCGCAAATTGCGACCCACCTCATGATTATTCATGAGGTGGGCATTTGCAAAGCCCTTGCAAATCACAGATGGTGTCAGGGACACCATCCTACATTCGGATTTGCGACTCGCAATTTGCGGGTCGCAAATCTGAACCTACCTACACGTGGCCCCAAATTCTTAAAGAAAGTCACAAAAGTGCACCCATGGTATATGTCTTACCCCTATAAAATATTTGTGAACTGTATTTTAGCATGGGTAAATACGCATGTGTAGATTTGCTCATGTGAAAATCTGTTGAGCATTTGCAAGTTCATTTTCCCTCCAGCCACTTTCTTCCCAACCCTGGAAGAAGTTCTAATTCTGCCATTGTCAGGAGTAAATGTGCAACCTTTCTTATTATGGGAAAATATTAGAGAGAAGCTGGTGAAAATCTTTAAAACATGCAGGTTAGTAGGTTTGCAGACTCAAAGGCATTCCAGCCCTGGAACTATTGCTTACTGCTTCCTCCAGCCCCAGTATGCAGATCTGCAGAAAGGTGGCAAAATAAGGAAATTGCTACAGTAGGGATTGAAACTGCAAGTATTCAAGCCCTACTATGGTAGTAGCCCTGGCATAATCAGAGAGGCTATTATCAGAGCTCTTACATAATGAGATTGCTGCCATAATTTGTCGCCACACTACATGGCACCAAAGGGACAAGTAGATCTTTTTACAGGACAAGTAGATTTGAGAAGCAACCTGTCCCCTGGACAAGTAGATGTTTTAATAAATTCCACACCCCTGTCTACTGTGACCGCTGTGGAGGCTGAGTTTTCAGGATGACAAGTGAGAGAGGGACTGTTGCAGCTAGTTTCCAGGCACGGGTTATCCTCCTCGCTCTTCAACAGTATATGCGATTTGTGGAGCTCCTTTAATGAGTTTAGACGCAAGTTCCTTGCCCCATTTTCTACTGTATTGACTATTTCCTCTTTAACTTGTCCACTGAGAGGAGATTTTCAAGAAGGCTGCAGGAAGTGCATTGCTTTGGTAGTTAGAACTTTGGAAGGAGGGGTTCAAGGTGGCTTTTAATGAATGATTTGATTACTACTACGGATGGTCAGACTGCGCAGGAAGAACCATCCTTAGACCTACCCCGCCTGCTTTGACCCCGCATTTAATCTCATTAATCCAACATTTAAGCTATTTCAGGTTCAGAGTCTGGATTTTGGTTGGGGAGGGGGCTTCTTTGCGTATTAAAGTTTGGATATGAAGCTGTGAGAAAATGGGTGCACCATGTGCAGGGCCACTGGAATTATGTGACACAAAAGGGCTGAATTATGCAGCAGAGTTTAGTAAATTATGCGGCAGGAAGACGCAAATTATGAGCCATAATGCAGCACACTCTGTAAAAATATTTATTCATTATTTCAAGATTTTTAAACTTGAAAACACTGTCTGGGCATTAGTTGCACCTCTTTAGTACCATTTAAATACCCAAACATAGCAATAAGCAACAAAAAGGTGACCAGACCAATTTTGTAAAGGGCCTTTCACTGAGCGGCAACACATGTTGGTGCACTTTTAGTAACTTTTGAACTGTTTGAGCTAGAAACAAACAAAAAAAATTGGGTTAAAATTTGCAGATAATGTGGCAGATGATGGATTATGCGGCAAATCTGTAACTATGCGAAACTTGCCGCGGCCGCACAATCGCATAATTCCAGTGGCCCTGACCATATGGCAGGGTTGGGGCCCTGTGGTGCAGTACACTCACATTTGTCTCCTTGGGTCTAGTCAGAGTAATCTGCTCAACCATCAGCTCAACCCTTTGGTAGCTGTGACACACAGTGGCAAGGCTTAGCAAAGGAACAATGTGTAAATCATTTAACAACAACAAAATAAGACAGACACCAAACAAGAAAGGGACACAACAACAATTTATAAAAATAGAGCATATTTTTATGAAATTTTAAAGTCCTTGGCGACTAAAATCCACCAGAGGGTTCAGGAGATATGAATTTATAAAGCATTTGAAAACGTTAACGTCAAGTGCAAACAAGCATTGGCAAGTCAAAACTCAACCTGGGTTGCAAGACCAAATCCTACAGGGTGGAGGTCTAGGATCTAGAAAGGAAACTTTGGTACATTTACCTGGCCACCAGAGCATCTTTGAAGTGAGTTGCAAACTTTACAGGACAAACGCCATTGACATTTATGGAGCGGTCGTGATGCTGAGGGATGCAGGCTTAAGGATGCTAAATGGATGCTCCAGATGATGTACAGTCCATGGGGGTGAAGTCCGTCGAGTCCTCGGTCCACATGTGAGTAGCAACGACCCCAGCCACGGGTCTCAGGATCCCACAAAGTCCTCTATCCAGGGGTCAGAGGGCTGCAGATGCAGGCTTTTCGTTCTTGCAACACACCAATACTGGTGCAAACCTTTGGTGGGGGCAAGTATCCCTTAGGGTGGACGAATGTGGTCAAAATCAACACCCTCGGATCCAGCAGACTTGGTGCAACTTCTGGCTATTCCCAAATTGTCAGTCAAACTTCCCGGCATTCTGTAGCAGCAAAACAGCTGCAGTGGCTACCAGGAACGCAGTTTGGGCTCCTACAGCTTTAATGTCCCCCGTGCCAATCTGGGGCGGTCAGCCAACTGACACTTAGAGAGTGTCTGCTTCTGATTGGGAACACATTTTTCCCTAAGCCAGGTACACTGAACAGGGTCCAAACTCCATTAGCCTAAAGTGCATCAGGTGCAATCACTCCGGCATTGCAGCCTCTCTTTGTGCGTTTCCAATGGGTGCAAAGTGGTTTGTCTAAATCCAGCATGTACTGAAGTCTCAGGTGCCGGGGTGCCCATTATATCCCAGTAAGGTGCCCTGAGGGGACAACGTGGTCACCAGTCAATAGGCTAGTAGGTCCCCACCTACCTGGTGATAGTTCTGGTGATGTGGGGCATCTGGCTATCCCAGAGTGCACCTTGCACGCTACAACCAACATGGACTGGAATGAAGCTCCAAGCAATTACCAATGGTTGAAATTAATTCAAGCATCCCATCCCTATTTTTTTTTATATTTCAGCATAACACATAGCTCCATAAAAATAATTCACAGGTGGATACAAATGGGCATCACACCAGGCAATGCCAAATGGTACAGAAAACAAGGCACCCAAAGCAAACTGCACGCATCCAGACAAACCAAGAGAATTAAAGATAGGAAGAAATATGCCGAAGGGCTTCCGTAAGGCCACAATGCCTGAAAATGCCATGGCTAGCAGACTAGTTGTGCCTGACACCCATGCCTGCCGCAACGGGATTAGGTGCAGTGTAATTAGAACCCAAACCAAGGATTTGTGCTACTCAGCAACAGGGATCAGGAGAAAGAGGCCATCTGATGAAAGGGAGTATGATGACAAAAGATCAAGAACCACCAGAGGGATCAGAATTATAATAGAGCTAAGGAGCAACAGAAGGTGAACAAATCCAGGAAGCATGCACTGCCACCCCATCCTGATGATAACTTTAAATTGACATCTCAAACAAGGAAAATATAAATTTGAAAAACGTGCCACAGTTAGTAAATGAGATTTCTCTTGTTGCGAGACAGAAAAAAGGCAAGCTTTTGAGTAGGAAACTAGTCCCGGCTTTTGGTAACATCCAGCATTCACCAGTAATATACTACTGCATTGAAACGCAAGAAGCTATTACATTTGTGGTTTCTAGGTTTTTGCACTAGGCATGGAAACTTAGATTGATACCCCAAAGGCTCTTAATTGAGCTTAGTTTGTTTTAAAACATGGTCTAACGAGACTGTTTTAGGCTTTGTTCTGCATAGAGGGTTTTTACTGCAGGGTTTTTATTAGATAATTCAATTATGTTAAATTGTTCAAACTTATCAATGTAATTTCAGATCTCTGTGAACTTTACTGATTTTATGGCTTTCAACCTGAATAAAGTATGTACTACTTCACTGATAATATACATTTCATGTTTGAGATAGACTGTGCATGAACGTGGTGGGAACTATAGCTATGTAGCTAATCCGCTTGGGAAATCCATGGTGTCTAGCATTTGGATGGTAATTATCAGGTCTCTTCAAACAGTTGTCATTCAGGGAATTTCGGCAAGGTTTTTTGTGATATAGATTAGCAGGTGATCTTAGTAAATAATCAATGTTTCAGGTGGGGTGACAATATCAACCACCACCTAAAAAGGCCACCTAACTTGCGAGGATCCTCTTCCCTGCCTGCTATAATCCTGCATTATCTGCAGAAACTGCAACCAATGTCACTCACAACTTCTCTCCCAGACCGTCTCTGACCCTCAACAACCAGCATGTCCTTGGCCTTTAGACCTCTGGGACCTGATGCCCAGCGAGGTTCAGTAAAGCAGCCTGGACATCAACTTCTGATACCAGCATGATAATCTTTTGGGCTCCCTGCAAATGGAGGGTAGGAAGGGTTTCCTGGTAGATACGACAAGTGCACTAGAGTGTGTAGCCACCCCAGATGGTGGTCAACTTGATTAGTGGTGTTGACCTAACAGACTGGGTAGGGTGGTGATGGATTTGGTTTTGGGTAAGCAGACCTTAAAGATTTACCAGGTCAAGCTATTTTTAGGACTTACTTGCACCTTCTTGCGAGTTGACATAGAACAGACATTCTGTTCAGTCAGAAAGTGAAGGAAGGCTTTAACCCGTTCAGTGCCTTGGACGAGGTGACCTCGTCCAAGGCTACAGTTCCCCTGTGCCTTGGACTAGGTCACCTCGTCCAAGGCACACGGGAACTTGGAGGAGCGCTAGATCGCCCCCCCCGTACACCCCCCTCCCCCCCCAAAGCAGGGATGGAAGGGGAAGACCTTCCCCTTCCACCCCCGACCCCCCCCCAGGCAATCCGATGACATCAGCGCGCGCACAGCGCGCCGACGTCATCAAGTGTTGTCGGACGCGCTGGAAGCCATTTGCTTCCAGCGCGTTGAGGAGGAAACGACCCATAAGGTGAGTCCTTTCCGTTTTGGGGTTTTTTTTTTGGGGGGGGGGGGGGGGGGGGCACAGACACGGGGGGAAAGGAAAGGGTTTACCCTTTCCACCGTGCCTGTTTTCACAAGATTCCTGCTCCACGATACTAGACACCAGAGATTTTCTTGCCTATGTTTCTTTTGGGGGTCATTTCTTTTTTAGAGTTTCACCCCCCCAACACTCCCCCCTCCCCCCGGGGAAGATCACCGATTTTTCGGCGGATCTGCCCCTGGGGGGGGGGGGGGGGAATCCACTAGACACCAGGGCTTTATTTTTAGTGTAAAGCTTCTGTTGGGGGCGACCCTTTGGGCAAGGGTTGCCCCACTGGGGGGCTATTTTTTTTTGTATTTCGCCCACCCCTCCTCCCCCCCCCCGGGGGGCAGACCAGCCATTTTTTTTGGACGATCTGGCCCCCGGGGGGTGGAAGCACACTAGGCGGCAGGGATTGTGTGGTGTGTGTTTGGGGGCACCCCTTGGGCAACGGTAGCCCCCCTAAAGTGGGGAAAGTTCGTATTGGCCATCTATTTTTGTAGGCCCATCTGCCCCCAAGGAGAGCAGAAACCACCAATACGCCAGGGATTTATTTATTTTTTATTTTTTGTGTGCTGGGGGTGCCCCCTTTGGGAAGGGTCGCCCCCTAAAGGGGGCACAGAGGTGTTGCCCATTTCTGCCCCCCTTGGGGGCAGATTGCCTAATTTTTTTACGCCCATCTACCCCCGAGGGGGGCAGGATCCACTTAGGTACCAGGGACAACTTCTAAGTTCTTGGTGGTGGGGTGTTTGTCAACTGGCGAAGTATTTGTATTTGTGATTATAACAATTTATTTCTTCTTTTTCTTCTAGTTCAACGCTTTTGCTTCCTTTGCTGTGGATCCTTGCGGTTTTGGCAGTAGTTTTCCTGCGGTTTGCATAGTTGCATGTTTTAGGTAAGTGAAAGCAATTTACTCCAAAGGAGTATTGTTGACATGCATGAATGACATGTTTGTAGGTGGTGTACTAAATGTAGTATTGTGTGTTTGACATTGTCCTTAGATTTGAGCACAGTGATGTTTGTGTTGTCATATGTCTAATTTTCTTTTTTCTTTTTAGTGGGATATCTTTGGTGATTGCTGTGTCTGTGCAGAGTAGTTGCTTGGTGAGTAGCTTTTTCAGGCAAGTGAGTGGTATAGTTTTTTGTAGTACAAACTCTTTGTGATAAAGCTACACTTTGTTTATTACTTATTTTAGTGCTAGTTGTTGTTGGCAATCCATTTGTTGTTAGTGAGGATCATGGCTAGCCGCAGAGTGACCGCTCAGCAGGTTGTTCGCATGCTCTTTGAGTCGTCTTCAGACCCTGATTACGACACTGACTCTGCATCTGAGGCAGAGGAGGAAGCAGGAGATTCTGGAAGTGAGTTTTCTGTCCGAGAGTATTTTTCTGATGAGGAAGCTACTCTCAGTGCAGATGAAGGGCCTGTGTTAGAGGAGGACATTGATGTGCCAAGAGTGCAGCAGCCTGGGGCTGAAGGGTTTCCCATTAGAAGACCTGACACCTGGATTGCCTCAAACACGGAGCAGCCACAGTTACCTGCATTTACTGGTCTCCCAGGGTGTAGAGTTAATACGGAAAACTTTCTGCCTGTCCATTTCTTTCACTTGTTTATGGACGATGTATTTTTGGAAGAGATTGTGGAGCAGACAAATGTGTATGCAGAGCAATATTTGCGGGACAACGCTGCCAGACTTAAGCCTCAGTCTAGAGCTACTCAGTGGGTTCCCACATATCTGGAAGAGATGAAAAGGTTTTTAGGTTTGACTTTTTTGATGGGGTTGATCAGGAAGCCGTCACTGGCTTCCTATTGGTCTACTAGTCCATTGATGGCAACCGCTATATTTCCTGCAACTATGACACGTAATCGGTATCTGCTTATTCTTCGAATGCTGCATTTTGTAGACAATGCTTTAGCCTTGCCACGAGATCACCCTGATTGTGACCGTCTTTTTAAGATTAGGCCTGTCCTTGATCATTTTGTGGATCGGTTTTCAGAGATCTATGTTCCAGGCAAAGAGATAAGTGTGGACGAGTCTTTGGTCCTTTTCAAGGGGCGTTTAGTTTTTAAGCAGTACATTCCTAGTAAGAGGGCATGGTATGGGATTAAATTGTATCTGTTGTCAGAAAGCAGTACAGGATATGTGTATAATTTCCGGGTCTACACTGGTAGGGATTCCAGTATTGACCCTCCTGGTTGTCCGGCCACTTTTGGAGTTAGCGAAAAAATTGTGTGGGAACTTGCTAGACGGCTGTTTAACAAAGGTCACCATTTGTACGTAGATAATTTCTACACTGGAGTGCAGTTGTTCAAGGAGTTGTTTAGAGTGGACACTGTTGCTTGAGGCACAATCCGTTCTAACCGGAAAGGCTATCCAAGGGAGCTTGTCTGTAAGAAACTTGTGAGGGGACAGTGCAGTGCCTTGCGGAATAATGAGCTGCTAGCTATGAAATTTTCAGACAGGAGGGATGTGTACATGCTATCGACCATCCATGATGAGAGTATTTCCCCTGTGGCTGTTTGGGGTCAGGTTGCGGAAGTGCGCAAACCTGCGTGCATTTTGAACTACAATAGGCACATGGGTGTTGTTGATAGAGTAGATCAGAGGTTGGAACCTTACACTGCTCTTCGTAAGTCTTATGTGTGGTATAAAAAGTTGGCCCTATATTTATTTCATTTGGCAACTTTTAATGCCTTTTTTGTATACAAGGATTGTTCACCTGAGTCAAGGATGACATTTGTTAAATTTCAGGAGTCGGTGATAGAAAGCCTCATTGTGGTGGAACCGGCAAGAGTTCCTAGAGTAGAAGTGGTGGAGGATGTGGCTAGATTGAAAGATCGGCACTTTCCAGATCACATTCCTCCCACTCCCAAAAAAGACTTGCCCACAAAGAAATGTAGAGTATGTGCCCGGAGATTAATCCGGAGGGAGAGCCGGATGTACTGCCCCAAATGACCTTCAAAGCCTGGGCTGTGTGTGCCCAGCTGTTCTAGAAGTTACCATACCCAAAAAAACTTCTGGGAAATACCGTAAGCGTAAGCTGTCTGTTTTATATTTTCATATGTTTCACAGTTGGCATCTCTGTCATGTATTTAGTTAGAGCTTTTGTGTTTGTAGTTTTGTGCTTATTTTATAATTAGTGGTTTCTTTGTTGTTTATAAACAAAAAAAAATGATGGCGGTGTGCGTGGGGTGGCGCTTGGCTGGCGGTGTGCTTGGGGTGGCGCTTGGCTGGGCGTGTGCTTGGGGTGGCGCTTGCCTGGGCGTGTGCTTGGGGTGGCGCTTGGCTGGGCGTGTGCTTGGGGTGGCGCTTGGCTGGGCGTGTGCTTGGGGTTGGGCTTGGAAGGCGGTGTGCCTGGGGTGGGGCTTGGTTGGCGGTGCCAGCCAAACGCCAATCCACACTCCCATCAGCTGGTGTGATTCTTGTATCAGGCATGTGGGCGTATGTAAGTGATGGGCCCTTGAGTGGCGCGGTCTGTCGATGTGAGTGTTGTAATGTGCTGGGCCCGTGGCTGGCGGTGTGAATGGTCTTGTGCGTGTCATGTATGAAAGGTGTGTGAATGGACTGTAAAGAGGTTGGTGCCTTGTCGCGGCTTTACAGCTCACGAACTGTGAATCATTGGTTCAGTTTTTTGCCTTTCAGTTATTAACAGTGCATTTTATTTTTGTGAAATCTCTTGTTAATAAAAATTCAATCCACTGAACCATCACCAGCACCCTCGTGCCAAATCCAACCAGTATGTGTGGTAAAAATGACAAAACCTGCTCTGCTGTAATCAGGCGTCGCAGCACACCTGTGACACGCTAGGTGTTTGGGGGGGGGGGGGGGGGGGCCACCTATGTTTTTGGTCCTGGGTGCGGCCTTCATCTAGGGAAACCTACAAAACCCAGATATTTTTTAAAACTAGACACCCCAAGGAGTCCAGGGAGGTGTGGCTAGTGTGGCTCCCCCAACATTTTCTTACCCAGACTCCTCTGTAAACCTCAAAATTTGCATAAAAAAGCATATTTTCCTGACTTTTCTTAGTAGGATCAACGCTCCAGCACAAAATTCCTACTCCCCAGTTTTCACCTCAGTCTCCCAAGTAAAATGACACCTCACTTATGTGGGTCCCCAAAGCAGAGTCCGTCTAAAGATGTATAAAAGAATATGCCCTTATAAACTCGCTGTGCTATCCCCTCTATCTCTACAAGTTTTGGGCCTTATTCTGTTGCAGGCACCTTGCCCACCCACACAAGTGAGGTATCATTTTTATCGGGAGACTTGGGGGAACGCTGGGTGGAAGGAAATTTGTGGCTCCTCTCAGATTCCAGAACTTTCTGCCACAGAAATATGG
Source organism: Pleurodeles waltl (assembly GCF_031143425.1). Classification (NCBI taxonomy): domain Eukaryota; kingdom Metazoa; phylum Chordata; class Amphibia; order Caudata; family Salamandridae; genus Pleurodeles; species Pleurodeles waltl. The sequence goes on from NC_090447.1 coordinate 694,219,638, forward strand.
GGAAAAGGTGTTTTTTTAGCCAAATTTTGAGGTTTGCAAAGGATTCTGGGTAACAGAACCTGATCAGAGCCCCACAAGTCACCCCATCTTGGATTCCCCTAGGTCTCTAGTTTTAAAAAATGCACAGGTTTGGTAGGTTTCCCTAGGTGCCGGCTGAGCTAGAGGCCAAAATCTACAGGTAGGCACTTCACAAAAAACACCTCCGTTTTATTTTAAAAAATTGGATATGTCCACGTTGCGCTTTGGGGCATTTCCTGTCGCGGGCGCTATGCCTAACCACACAAGTGAGGTATAATTTTTATCTGGAGACTTGGGGGAACGCTGGGTGGAAGGAAATTTGTGGCTCCTCTCAGATTCCAGAACTTTCTGCCACAGAAATGTGAGGACCATGGGGGTCATTCTGACCCTGGCGGTAATTACCGCCAGGGCCGGGGACCGCGGGAACAGGCTGGCGGTGCTCCCTTGGGCATTCTGACCGCGGCGGTTCGGCCGCAGTCACAAGAGGAAAACCGGCGGTCTCCCGCTGGTTTTCCGCTGCCCTGGGAATCCCCCATGGCGGCGCAGCTTGCTGCGCCGCCATGGGGGATTCCGACCCCCTCACCGCCATCCTGTTCCTGGCGGTTCCGCCCGCCAAGAACAGGATGGTGGTGAGGGGTGTCGTGGGGCCCCTGGGGGCCCCTGCAGTGCCCATGCCAATGGCATGGGCACTGCAGGGGCCCCCGTAAGAGGGCCCCACATTGTATTGCAGACACTGAAATACGCGACGGGTGCCACTGCACCCGTCGCACACCCTCCACTCCGCCGGCTCCATTCGGAGCCGGCCTCCTCATGGAGGGCTGTTTCCCACTGGGCTGGCGGGCGGCCTTTTGGCGGTCGCCCGCCAGCCCAGTGGGAGACCCAGAATGACCGCCGCGGTCTTTTGACCGCGGTACGGCCTTCTGGCAGTTCCCTCCAGGCGGGCGGCTCCCGCCGCCCGCCGGGGTCAGAATGACCCCCCATGTGTTTTTTTAGCCAAATTTTGAGGTTTGCAAAGGATTCTGGGTAACAGAACCTGGTCAGAGCCCCACAAGTCACCGCATCTTGGATTCCCCTAGGTCTCTAGTTTTCAAAAATGCACAGGTTTGGTAGGTTTCCCTAGGTGCCGGCTGAGCTAGAGGCCAAAATCTACAGTTAGGCACTTCGCAAAAAACACCTCTGTTTTCTTTCAAAAAATTGGATGTGTCCACGTTGCGCTTTGGGGCATTTCCTGTTGCGGGCGCTAGGCCTCCCCACACAAGTGAGGTATCATTTTTATCGGGAGACTTGGGGGAACATAGATTAGCAAAACAAGTGTTATTGCCCCTTGTCTTTCTCTTCATTTTTTCCTTCCAAATATAGAAGAGTGTGTAAAAAAGACATCTATTTGAGAAATGCCCTGTAATTCACATGCTAGTATGGTCACCCCGGAATTCAGAGATGTGCAAATAACCACTGCTCCTCAACTCCTTATCTTGTGCCCTTTTTGGAAATACAAAGGTTTTCTTGATAGCTATTTTTTACTCTTTATATTTCAGCAAATGAATTGCTGTATACCCGGTATAGAATGAAAACACACTGCAGGGTGCAGCTCATTTATTGGCTCTGGGTACCTAGGGTTCTTGATGAACCTACAAGCCCTTTATATCCCCGCAACCAGAGGAGTCCAGCAGACGTAACGGTATACTGCTTTCGATAATCTGACATTGCAGGGAAAAGTTACAGAGTAAAACGTAGAGAAAAATTGATGGTTTTTTCACCTCAATTTCAATATTTTTCTTTTTCAGTTGTTATTTTCTGTAGGAAACACTTGTAGGATCTACACAAATGACCCCTTGCTGAATTCAGAATTTTGTCTACTTTTCAGAAAGGTTTAGGTTTCTGGGATCCAGCATTGGTTTCATTCCCATTTCTGTCACTGACTGGAAGGAGGCTGAAAGCACAAAAAATTGCAAAAATGGGGTATGTCCCAGTAAAATGCCAAAATTGTGTTGAAAAATTGGGTTTTCTGATTCAAGTCTGCCTGTTCCTGAAAGCTGGGAAGCTGCTGAGTTTAGCACCACAAACCCTTTGTTGATGTCATTTTCAGGGGAAAAACCACAAGTCTTCTTCTGCAGCCACTTTTTCCCATTTTTTTTTTTTTTTAAACGAAATTTTCACTGTATTTTGGCTAATTCTTGGCCTCCTTCCAAGGAACCCACAAAATCTGGGTACCTCTAGAATCCCTAGGATGTTGGGAAAAAAGGACACAAATTTGGCTTGGTTAGCTTATGTGGACAAAAAGTCATGAGGGCCTAAGCGCAAACTGCTCCAAATAGGCAAAAAAAGGCCTGGCACAGAAGGGGGAAAAGGCCTGGCAGCAAAGGGGTTAAATCCTGTTATTGTCACGCTTACTCTGATTTCAGAGACAGAGGTCAAAAGTCAGTTTGTTTTACAATTAATTTTCCTTCTGACTGCAGAGTTCCAGGATTTTATTTTTCCTAACAAACAACATTTAAATAGCTAAGTCCTCTGTACAAACATTTCAAAATATATTTCAGTAGTTGTGAAAACCCATTGTTTCTACTTCAGTGTGATGAACAAAATATTTCAATAGGGTGAAAACAGTTCAGAATACTTTACTTGGAGTTGTGGAACGAATAAAAATGTTTTCTGAAACCAAGTTTTCACAGATTTGGTAACATATTATATAGTTTTATCAGTAAAGCTGCAAGTTAGTTGGAAGTATTTTTGACATTTCTTGGAAATTTGCTGTCTATAAATGACAGTGTGTGACCACATTATGCTTTAGTAACATATTTATTAAAAGTGGGTGTTTAAACAAACTCTCCTGCTACGGTAGCAATGTTATTAGTAAACTAAGAGGCAAGTAATATATTATGTGTACCTTATTTGCGAGCTAGATTTTTTTTATACATGGTGCAAACGTTTAGTTTATTTAATGAAACATAGAAGTTTTTTTGTAGAGCAAAAGTAGATTATTCATTTTTATGATTTTTTTAGGCCTGGTAAGGAGCTGCAGGAGGCTTGGGGCACGGTCACAACCAACAAGGCCGATGCATCAACCCACCTTTACATCAAACCTGCTCCCGCGGGAGGAATCACAGCACATAGGTGAGCGGCGGACCTCTCTGAGCCCTATGTGCGCAGCATCCTGCCCTTGGGTTCACTTCAGCCAACTGTCTGAACATTTTCACCCTGGGACTCTCACTCACTCTATGGCGGGGGCCTGCACCTTAAGGATGCAAGGACACTCTGAGGCATACTATGCTTGTAGGTATGAAACATTATACACTAGCACTTACAAATGCTGTAGGTCTACCAACAATCCATCAATGTATTGCTGCACTGCAACACGTACAGAATACCACTAGCATACAGTACATTCCCATTCAAGGACCGCAAATCAGACTGTTGCACCACTCCATAATAACCAGACATTTTTTGCCTCAAGATCGACTGGCTCAGACCTGGTCATCCATTACTGCGTTATAGAGAAGAAGGATCCTAAACAGAACCACTTGAATTTTGAAACACGACATGGATCCAAACTACAACATAACTCTGAAGAGGATCAAATAGAACATGGATCTGCGGCCTTCACTAAAGATGAAGAGATTGACACCAAACGTCTGCTACTAGAAATGCACAACAGCCTTCACCACATTGATGGAAAATTACACACTCTCACAACATTACTTGATCTTATGAAAACATGTACAGACAAGCATGATGACAGACTAGAGGAGGTGGACAACAAACTCCATGGTGGAAAACAACAAACATTGACAGGCTAATGGTGGAGGCGCCTCAAGCAACAACCAGAAATGAGGACTAGAATTGTGCTCCAGGAGCAACAACCTTCCATGTTGTTGGCCCGGTTGAATCCACCAGAATGGCAAGGTGTAGACGTATGTGGAACACTTCTTGGGGGCAGTGCTGGGTAAGGAGAACTTTTCCATCTGTTTTTTATTTGAAAGGGTTTATAGATCCTTGTGGAATACACCACCTTCAAGCGCCACTCCACACCTCATCTATGCGTGACTTTTAAACTACGGAGTGTAGGACACTGCCCTGCGAATCTTGAGAGAAAACTGGCAATTAACAATTCAAGGCAAAGATCTCTCGGTCCGAGTTTATGGATTAGTGCAGGAGGCTAGGTAAAACTTTGCAGGGGTTAAAAAAAGCTTATCGCTAATAAGATTCCATATGCATTGCTACATCAAGCTAAACTCTGCGTTCAGACAGAGGGCCACACTATGTTCTTTACTTCCTCAAAAGAAGCAATTAAGCAGAGCAAATCACAACTCATAGCCTGAAATAAAAAACATCATTCCACTGCTGCTCAACTGCACTTTGTGGACACTGCCTCAAATGACTTGTCTGATGATGAAGAATGACCTTAACATGTTTAATAGAGGACTGGTAAAATTGCCACTGTGTGCCCCTGACGCTTGTACTTTTGTTATACTGTAATTTTTTGTGTACTTGTAAAGCGCACTATCACCCACAAGGGTATCCTGGTGCTGAGCAAGTGTGTGCACCTAGCCCTGCCTATGGTATGCTGGTTAATTGAAAACCCAGGTCTTCAGCTTCTTGCAGAATTCAAGAAGAGAGGTGTAGGCTAAGATGTGAAATGGGAGGTTGTTCTACATTTTAGGACCGTTATAAGAGAAAGCTCATCCGCCTGCTCTGGTTCTGGTTCAGTGTATGCATTTGATTTGTGCAAGTAGGAGTTCTCTGGAGCGGAGGTTTATGGGTGGTTGGTGGAAGGTGATGCAACTGTTCCAGTAGGGGGGCCTGAGTTGTGTAGTTCCTTGAATGTTTATGTAAAGAGTTTGAATTGAACTTGTATGTGTATCGGGAGCCAGGGTAGTTCCCTGAGGTGCGGTGAGATAAGAGTTCTGTGTGGGAAGCTGAGGATGAGTCGAGCTGCCGAGTTCTGGATAGTTTAGTAGTCTTCTAGTGAGTTGCTTGGTGATCCTGGCGTAGAGGGCATTCCCTCAAGTGACAATTCTTCTAGTTTGACCATATAAACTGCTCACGGTGCTATCGATGTGTAGTCTCTGCTATGCTGCTAACTACTATCAACCAGAACAGATGCACTGCCATGAACATGTGAAATGCTTTGCTGTAAGGTTAAGGCTCATTTATATCTCTGTTTGCTGTATTGGGTACTTGGTGCTGAATTATACCACTTTGTACTAAGCATTTATTTAGCTACCTTGGTTACTTTGGGAAATTAGGGCTTACGCATTGGCTGATGGGGTGCTCAGCAAGAGAGGAGCAAGCAAAGGGACTGTTCTAAGCCTGTCATTTTTCTTTATGCTCTGCCCATATTACAGTTTGACCAGTATCGCTCTTGCTATGGCTGATTAATGCTCCCACCTATGTTTACGCTGTCATGCATCAAACCCCACCCCAGAGCTAGTATCTTAAGCCAGGTACAATTGAGATGCTAACATAGAATGTTAGCAGTCTGGGGAATCCCAAAAAAGGGTACCTGATTTTGGCTTATCTGGAAATGCATGGTGTTGAGATTGCTCTCAATAGATGCACATGACACCTGGGAGAAACCACACATTTGCCAATCAATATGGGTCAAACCACTCTAGGTCGTACAAAGCAGGTGGTGCGGATGATTCGGAAGACACAGTGCTTTACAGTTATCTATGCTTACTTAACCCCTAAAGCAGTGGACTCCAAACTTTTTAATGCCGCGCCCCTCCACTCACCCCCCCCCCCCCACTTGCAAAAAAAAAATCATTGGGCCCTCCCTCAGAATTTTTCACAATTATTTTATAAAGATGGCAATGTTTAAATAGGTCTAGTCTTATTTAAACATTGAAGTTCAGTACTGTAACCTTTTTAAAAAATGCAATAACATGCTTCTGCTTAAAACAAGGGCCTGTTATCTTTATAATGCTGCTTTTGGCGCCCCCCCCTAGGATCACTTGAGGCCCCCCTAGGGGGGCTCGCCCCCCAGTTTAAAGACCTCTGCCCTAAAGGGTGATACATTTATTGTTCTGGGCTTTCAAGACTATCCCCTCATGCTTATCAATTCACATGCCCCCAATGGTGACCACCGGAGTTCTTTGAAAGTGTAGCATCCCATTAGTGCATGCGAAATGACCAACATAATATGGAGAGGTGACTTTAATCTGGCGTACAACCCTTTTATTGACTCCGCTAACCCACAAAGGCTGGGCAGTCATGCTTCTGTATTTAAGCTTAACCAGCTTAAGTACTTTTACAGCCTTGTACACAGGTAGTGTGCAATTGAGGATGGTAGCAGAATATATCAATTCTCTTACTCTGTACATGACACACACTCCCAGACTGACTTTTGGTTACTGTCAATGCAGCCCATCCCCTGAGTACAATCGCTTAAATATCTATCTACCTAGGATACTACCAGACCACTCGCCAGTGGCTCCACCAATTGTGCTACCAGGTCACCCTCATAGCTATAGGCCCTGGTGCACCCCAGCTGCAGTCCAAACAACTGACTTTAAGACAGGCATTGCAACAGCCATTGAAGCATTATTTTATAAGAATGTTTGCTCAATCCACTTGTTTTTACAGTTTAGGAAACCTTTAAGGTATAGATAATGAGCATACCAATTTATGAACAACTGAGGGTCCTTGACTCCATTTAAGTCCAGCTAGTTTGTTGAAAGTAAACCTGACTTTAGCACAGCACAGTTACAAAATAAACTAGCACATGCCACCTCAGGCTGATCTGGATAGACTGATGACTCAGTTCAGAAAGGCAGCAGACCACGATATCTCATACCTTGGCAAATATTAACAGGTGTATACTTATGGAAAGGGTGAGAAAACCAGCAGAACCATAATTTGGACGCTGAAGTTGCCCAACCTAAAACAATGTTATGCTCACAGAAGGGAAAAAGCTATCACTGGAAATTAATTGATCATCCAGTTTTTCCAGCAATAATATATGAGTTTATACTCTTCCAAGCTGTGTCGCTTTTTCTCTGATCCACATTGAAGTTTACCTTCAGGACATTACTCTTGCATAAGTTGAGGGCAACATAAGTGAATCTGTTGGAGCCCCCATCTTTAAATGAAATCCGCCTAGCAATAGATAAATAGCTTTGCAAGTGGCAAGACCACAGGCACTGATATTCTAATGATGGAATATTTTAAAGAATTCAAAGAGCTCATAACTCCCTGGCTCCTATAATTGCACCGGAAGGCTCTTGGAACTGGTCTCCTCCACCCAACCACAAGGGAAGCACAGATCTCTTATTCAAAAACCTGAAAAAGACCTTAAAGAACCTGGGTCATACACACTAGTATCACTATTAAATGCAGACAACAAAATCTTTTCATGCATGCTAGTGAATAGACTCAATCCACTAATGAATAGACTAGTTCTGCTGGATCAGGCTGGGTTAATTCCCCGCAGGGCCACTTCTAATAATGTGCATATTCTTTTGGCAATGCTCAACCATATTGAGCATGAGGCTCAGGCAGTTTCAGTGTTCCTTGACACCGAGAGGGCCGTTGACTCCCCTTAATGACGCTTTTTGTTTGCTGTCATGCGCCACATGGGCCTGTGGAATTATTTCACATGACTGACGGAACTACAATACACCGCCCCAATGGAAAATTTTCTAGTAAATGGTTATCTTTTTCCTACATTTTTTGTGGGCAGGGGAACGCAGCACAGCTGTCCTCTATCGCTTGCCCTAGCCATTGAGCCTCTGTTGTCTGGGGTTGCATGAAAGACATGGCCAGGGAGGTATTTTGTTCCCCATCTGAAGAGTCTTACATTACCTATGCGCTGATGACACTGTCTTATTTGTTAAAAACACAGAGGCAACCTCTGCTCCATTGTTTATATTATTAGATTTGGTGACCATGATGGTCTGAGGATTAACCAGGAAAAGTCTGAAATGTTCCCCTTTAACTGATAACACTCGTAGAATTAATCTAGAGTTTCCCCTGTCCTGTAGGGAGGACTCAACCTGCTACTTGGGAATACAAGTTATCAGGGATATGGAAACCTTATTCAGGAGTAACTAACATTCAGTGATTCATAGGCTCTCGAATCAAGTGGAGCATTGGGTTGCACTCCACCTCTCTATGGAAGGTAGGGTGACATTAATAAAAATGCCAGTGCTCCCCTAGACTACTATCTTTTTTTATCAATATACCTATTCCCCCCACAAAGACTATTCACAAGGCTCCACAGTTACCTCACGCTTGTCTGAAGTGGTATAGTTCCAAGATGTGCTGGGAGAGGCTTACATACTCATATGGGCAGAAAGGTTTGCTAGTCCTGATCCTAAACTATACTTTTTGGGAGCGCAGACCCACTACAGCATACACTGGGTTAATCCACAGAGTACTACCCCACATTTTTCCATTGAAAGAGATCAATTTGACACAGGGTCACTTAACACTACATTGGCAGTTGGGCACTCAACCAAGAGACAGTTAGCCGTACAAATTGGGCATTGTGTTCCCTAGTTGGACGTGCTGACCACACTTAAGTTTACTCCTCTGAATCGCCTATTAGCGAGCTCTATCCCCATCTACAGATAACTCTCACAAGACTGGGACTCCGTAAACTAGGAAAATTGTTCCTAGATGACAGATTAATTAACGTGGATCATTCTTTTAAACTTGGGGAAATAAATGCACTTCATTTGTTCAGCTATTACAGGCTGTGATAGGCAGCTTCTACCCGGCGAGATGGCTTAACCCCAAGAACCAGAGGAGTTCCGCACACCCTGACATGGATGTACACTTCCATCACTAATAGAGGTTGGGTCTTGAGATTATACCAGCTACTGGACGGGATGCTTCAGTTGCCCACTAACGCTACCAAAACAAAATGGGAGGTGGATCTGGGGGTGACACTAAGAAAATATGAGGATACAGTTGTGAGAAAATTAAACAAGTCCCTAAAACACAAAAGAGACTCATACATTTTAGTTTCCTAAATAAAGTCTACTATACTCCTGAATGAATGCACTGGATGTGTGCAGCACTCTCCTCAAGCTGTCCAAGATGCTCCACCGGCCCAGCAGCTTTTTTGCACCTTGCTTGGCACTGCCCACCAATACATAATTTCTGATCAGATGTAGCCCAGATGATTAGACCAATGGCTGATACAAACTTGGTGAAGGGGTCAAGCTTGGGATGCACACCACTACTGCTACTCCCAGGTTACATTGTGTAGCCCCCACTCCCAGAGAAAACTGGTGGCGCCCCTGAAGATGCTTGCATGGCAAGTCCATGGTTGAAGGCTCCTATCCCCAGTTTCCAGGAGTGGTTTTTAGATATATTCTACAGTGAGAGGGCTGAACCCCTTGCATCCCTGCTTGTGCCCAAGACAGAACTAGGGATATCTGGGGCCTACTCGAAGATACAATACAGCTGGTGAAGGGAAATCATCTATAGTTGTGTAAAGTGGGGGCAGAGCTGTAAACATTAAGGGACAGATAGTAAATTGCAATGGCCCAGTAGATCACCGGGTAGGAGCAAAGAGACACAGGAGAAGCTCGGCTACAGTGCAATTTAACATTCAGCAATAGTTTGTTTTTTTAAACGACTGTCAACCTTTTTAAACTCCTTATTAGTGTTCTTTACCAAATTCTGCCAACGAGGTTAAAAAAACAGGTTATTCCTAAATGGCTATTGGAACAAAAGTATTCAGAAACCATCAACTAGTGAAATAGTCAGCTGAGAGTCAATTTTTGGTTCTCAATATAGAGTCGCACATTTTTAACATTTCTTTACACCTAAAAACTGCTTTACAGCAAATACACATGAAGGCACATGCCCCCACCACTCCTGATCTTTTTTTTGTTCAGTAAAATACGATAACACAAGATGCAAAATACATAGTGGTTCTATATTGGACAATAAATCACAGGGACACCTTAATCTTCTGCAGGACTGAGAGAGGATGCAAAGAAAACCAAGAAAGAAAGTAAAATGAAAATCTGTTTTTAGGATAATAACCCTCACCCGCCTAAAGATGGCATGCTTCATCGTCAGGTTCCTCCTCACACCACTAAGAATGGTTTAGTGGTGTGGGCTACAACTCTCACCAATCTGAGAAAAGCTTGTAGGTGGTAGCCAAGGATATCCCAATGTGGGCTGTTTAATGTATATAATGGTTAGCAAAGTGCAGTGAAGGAAGTGAGCAGAGGTGAACGGAAAATGCCTCACAGTGGTTGATATCCAAGTTTAATCATTGTCCCTCATTGGCATCATTAAAAAAAATAGGAGAGCCAGGGGAAGCTACTTCAGCCTTGCAGTGATAATGGGGTCAACATGTTTCTGCCATTCCTAATAACCCTACAACGAGGTGTACTGCATTTGTCAAAACAGATTGAGAACCTTATCACTCTGTAAACAATAACTAAGTGACAGTTAACGCTTCGTCCTCACATTTTGCATCTTGACCAGGATAGCCAAAATCTGCAGTATCCTGGTATACCAGTCTCAAACTCGCTTCCATCTAAAGACAGTCATGAGCAGGCCTCACTCCAGGTCCGCTGCCTTCTAAGCAATCTACTTAGAAAGATATCTGTACAGATGTCTGTCTTTGGATGTAAGCGAGTTCAAACTTGTACATCTGGATACTGTGGATTTGATTATCCTGGTCAAGTCACAAAATGTGTGTACAAAGCATTTTTAACTGCCACTTAGTTACTGCAAGGGTGAAGTTGCATCCTCTGGTTCTGCTTTTTAGGTCAAGCGGGCAAGCACTCTGACCTGTTACAAGTATTGTGGGCTTTTAACCACACCCACCACTTTCACTCGTTTGTGGGCTTGCTTTTCAAAAATCCCTTGATGTCATTGGTAATTGCTTTACGTTTGTCCCGCCTCGAGGCTGTTTTTGTCATACCCTGCAGACTGCTCCTGTTACACAGATTATTGCACGATTGCCAATATACTTCAGCGGGGGAGAACTATTTCTTTTGTCTCTCCCCTTCGTGCTGCATGACAGCCAAGGAGCTCACAGTGCGAACAGGCACAACAACGTGAACTCGACTGGCGGTATTGGAGCGCAGGACACATTGTTCACATTTACCTAATCAGAATCATTTCTTGTAAGTCTCCTCTTAAAAACAATTGAAATTGGTAAATGCTTTACTAAAACAAAAATCCTCAAAGTGGCTCTCATGACACAGCAGGAGAGCAGATACTACAATATTCACTGCACTCTGGAAAACTGGCCCACCATGGGCTATCTGTGTTCATCATCTCTGGGTCCCCACACTATGTCAGTGGGGACTCCAAAACAATAACCCCTACCCCCATTCATCTTTTTAAGGTTTCTCATGGCTGGAACTTTTGTTTTACAGCTAAGAGAAGTTATGTTTTATGGGCCTTGTTTGTAATATAATTGTAACAGTTCTGCTAGCCTCGAAGATGTGTAATGCACTATGTCCTCTAGGGGCTAAATACATAGTTACATTGCATTACTTTCTCCCATTCTTGTTTTATGTGGTTATGCTCTCTAAATGGCTGACTGTATGGTTACATGACCATGTTTCTTCCAAAAGCTAGTTTTATTATGTTGTCCTCTATGGGCTGTTCTGAGCATTGCAGTCAACATACTATATTTGCGGCACGGACTCTTGGCCCATAATGTTTTGCAGGGCATTACTTTTACAAAACATTTTTGCTCATAACTCAGCCCTTGGTGGTCCTAGGACAATGGGACCACCTTCAAAATGCTCTGTCTACATCAGTGGTCTCCAAACCTTTTATCCTTATCCACCCCCCCCCCAACCCCCTGTTGAAAAATAAAAAACAAAGCCCCCCCCCAGAATTTTTCACAAATATTTTATAAAGATGGCAATGTTTAAATATGCCTAGATGTAATTAAACATTGCAGTTAAGTACTGTTACCTTTTTAAAAATACAACATGTTTCTGCTTAAACCTAAACACTATTATCTGTGTAATGCTTCTTATGGCCACAATCTGGCACCCCTGGGATAACTTGAGGCCCCCCAGTTTGAAGACCCCTGGTCTACATCATCTCTGGGTACCCACACTAGGTTAGTGAGGACCCCAAAATAATAACCACTCCCACCATTCAATGTATTTTAAGCTTTCTCATGGGTACAACTTTTGTTTTACAGCTGGGAGATATTTGTTTTAAAGACTTTGTTTGTAATATCATTGCAGTAGGCCTGCAAGCCCTAAAAATGTCCTCAAGTATATGGCTACACTGCATTACTTTCTCCTGTATTTTTTTCCATGGTTATCCCCTCTTGGGGCTAACAATATGGTTACATTACCATGTTTCTTACAAATGATATTTTTGTTATGGTGCTGTCTTGGGGCAACTTTGAGCACCACAGTCTAATGCCAAATGTTTATTTCTGATATGATAACTGTATATACTTTAACAATCTCTCCTTTTTACAAGTATGACCATTACTCAGGCCAACCTAACATCCTTATTACACTATGACTGTTTGAACACTCTTATTATGTTTGGGTGAGTTTTCTAGTTTATTTTTCTTGTTACACCTCTGTGGCTGTCGTGTCTTTTTTTAGGGCAATTGTGTTAGCCAGCCAGCAATTCTGACGGTGGGGTGGTGAAAGTGGTTGGTATTCTATTGAAAATAGCACGGCAGATTTAAATTAGGATGCTAATTGGGAACATTTTCATTTTTGCTGCAGATACAGGAAGAAGGTAAGTTGAAGTGCTTTATGTATATGCATGGCCACCTGAATTATATGGCAGGAAAAGTTGAAGTTATGAGGTAGGGTTGACCAATTTATGACAAGAAAAGTCCAGTTATGAATTTACAATGCCTATAGCTCTAACTTACGCAACTGCGAGACCTATTGCATTATAAATGCGTGTTTAAATTATGCCTATCAGGACAGTGTTTAAAATTGAATATCTCCACTGTGAGGCATTTTTAAATTTACTTTTGCTCACTACCTTTACTACACTCTGCTGACCGTTATCTTCGCAACACAGCTCACATTGGGATATCCTTTCAGTTACCACCTAAGACCTCCTCTCAAAATGAGTGAGAGACGTAGCCCACACCACTAACCCACTTGTTAATGGTGTGAGGAGGAACCCGAAAATGAAGCATGCCACCTTTGGGTAAGTGAAGGTTATTGTCCTAAAAACAGATTTTCTTTTTACTTTCTTTCTTGGTTTTCTTTGCATTCTTTCTCAGAGGCCCGTCTAGGATTAAGGTGTTACTGTGAAGTATTGCCTTATACAAACCCGCTGTGTATTATGGGTCTTCTGTAATTGTTGGGAGTTACACAGTTGGGATCTTTAAGTGCTCCTTTGTGGTCCTATCATTGTGAGTGCAGTAAAATATGAGGCAATTTCAGATTCCTCCCTTTTAAAACTTCCTCCAATCCAATGCATGTTTATGGGATATTAAGGTCCTTGATGTTCTCCCCCCCCCCCCCCCCACCCCCTAAGTATCCATTTGTTCCACCCAAATACCAGCACCTATCCAAGAGTGTTTTAGCTGTTATCCTCAATCCATGTTTGTCTAAATCTGTTCAGCACCCAGCCCCAAAAGCTACTGCATTCCCTAAGGGAAAATGGACAGGAAATCGTGTCATAAGTAAGACTCCCCAACCCTATAATATTTCTCTTCATAAAGGCAGATACTGAAATCTAAAAATGAAACAGTGGTGCTGACAATGCACACCTCTAAATGTTTTGTAGCAGCTTAGATTGTAAAACTCAATTTTAGGAATTGACTTCGGCTTTAAAAAAAAAAAAATACAAGTATGACATTATTTTACCTGTAGGACATATGTTTAAATTTGACTTGATAAACACGGATTCAAGTATGTGGCATATATTCCCAAAGTAGTGTAATTTTCAATATGAGCTCTGTCATGTTTCACTCTGCTCCCACGTGTGAAACTATGGTCAGCATAACAGAGGAATAGCTCAATGAGTTAAACACTTGTTCTTTGGAAGGTCGTGATTTCAAATTTCGTCAAGGCCCACCCGGTCTTGTCTGCTACAGTCTGTTATCCGATAGTGGAACCCAAAACCTAGTGCATCCATCAGCATGGAGAGTGAACGGTGGTTGGAAGGCATAAGACACTCCAGAGCAGATGCAGTCACTCCAAGACAGATGTCACCCACCAAAGGTGCACGATTTGAGAAGTATACAGGAATGACTTAACTGACAGCACTTATGAATACCGAAAATGCACGACAATGAGGTTCTAAAACATTAAGAGCCTGACTAGAAGTGGGTCTGTTAATTCAGACCCATGTGTAAACCCCCGATTACGCCCAGGTGGGAATTACGAGTTTTGTTTTATGCACCTGATAACTATCGAATGTGTTAAATAATGCAACCTTCATTAAATCTTGGCAGGTCAATAATGACATAACTTAACAGGCGGAAACGGTACTGTATTTTCCGTATCATGTAGATTTTTTTGTGTGATAAACAAAAAAAACGTTATTCCCCACAAACTCGTAGGTGTTATCAATAGCACACAGGAGCATACCCTTGTGTTACCGATATTTATCATGTGTGATAAATAACACCTAAACTCGTAATCAGGCCCTGAGACTCGCATTTTGGAGGCACAAACACGGGGGTGGGAAGGAACGCAACTTTGACACAAATATGTGTCACAAACTGTTTCCTGACGAGTGCTGCAAATAATCCTGCACCTCTATAAATGAAGGCTCATCTCGCACCGGCTTTAACGGACTCTTAAAATCAAGACATAGCACATTTACACAAATCTGCAGGGGCATGCTTCGAAAATCGACTACTCTTTCAACACATCTGAACCCTCTTTCCTTGACCAATCTAAACACAACTTCATAAGCATAATCCTGTGTCACACTTTTGGACAGGTTTGAATACAGTTTAAGTAATAAACGGTCCTAGCGAATGACGTCAACATGACAAGCCAAACCATTATGTTAATTTAAGAACACTAATCCTTATTACAGAAAAGTTGATTAACGTTTACTTTGATCAGTCACAGAAGACATGTGATATGCCTTTTTCCTTAAAGCAGCCGTGCTTCCTTACTGTGTAAATTGCTTCTCGTTTGAAATCACATACGGATCGCGCGGGAATGTCTATTCCCGATTCAAGGTCGGCTCAAAAATTACAATGGTCAATGGGAACAGGGCGCACTACTATATACAGACAACCGTCTCTTTGCAGTCCCCCTCACCCCCAAAAACTCCCACAAATGTTATGTTTCTAGTGAGCATCTAAGTTTAAAAATTACATAGGATTAACTATGTTTAAATGTGGCTCTTCTCCAGTGTGCAAATTGGCAGCGACAGGGTAGAGTAAGACCTTGGGTGAAAGAAGGCGCGAAATACCGCCTCCTGTCAGTAAATCTGACGCGACTGCAGGGGTAGGAACCCTTTACTAACGTTTGATAAACACAACAATTAATATATGTATTAACAAAACTGGAAAACTGCAACCAAGACAGACACTACTGGACGGAAGCTGAGGTCGCATTTTTTGTGAAAAAAAATAAAAAATTATGAGGTACAATTCCTCCCGCCCACGAACGAGCGCGTCACCAACTTCAAGATGGCGCTGGAGTCCCTCCTCCCCACAACGACAGAGGAACCCAAGAGGGGCGTCGCCATCTTGATGTGTTTTAGCATACCGGAGGCAAACCGGAAAAATACCGATTTGAAGGTCGGTCATATCACACAAGTGAGAGCGCAGACCGGAAAGAATATTACGGAAATAAAATAAATACAAATCTAAATGTTAAAAGGGTTGCACTCTGGGACTGAGCAGAAGCAATACAACTAGAAGGCCGCAGGCCTACAGCGGCCCTTTTGTTTTGAGTGCGCGCGCTGGCTTTCCTCCGAGGCCTAGCTGCGGCCTCCTCAAGGCCTGCAACACCGGGATAGGCCGCGACTATACACCACCTCCCTCCTCGCTTGGTCCGCGCGAAAAGTTGTCCCTATCAACCACCGCCAGTTCCACAACTGGAAACGGTTCGGGAACGCGCTCCTCCGTTTCCTCGTTACACCTACCTGCGGTTGGGCCTTGGAAAATCGTCTGCTTCCACCACCGGCCTGGCCCTCTCTGTGCAGGCCGCTTCGGGATTAGGCCTACACTCAGAAGTTTCTGTCTCGGTATCTCCGGTTCGTAAAGCGTACTCACACCGATAGAGAATTCCCGGCTTGGTATTTTTTTTCTTCCGTTGGGCGGAGGGGAGCGTAAGGGTGGGGGGGAGCACAGAAGAAGGGAGGGGCCGAGAGTATGCAGCAGCACTGAGGCGAGAGAGGGCGGGGGGAACAAATCACCCGAGCGGCAGGCCGCAAGTTCTCCCGGAGCAGGCCCAGCCGTCAGAGCTGCGTGTCACGTCACGGGGTGGCTTCGGCCCCCCGGCGGTAGAGCCTACAGGCCGATTCCGAGGCTGCCTACTTGAGTGCTTCTCAATCCGGGGCGAAGGAAGGGAGCCTGGCTGCGGTGGTCAAAAAACAACTGTATAATCTAGAGCTTTGAATTGTGATATTTTGAATGGACTAATCGTCACGCACCTATTTTAAAGAAGGCCTGCGGGACGCTCGTGGGTTAAAAAGGAAATGGAAATGTGTTCTTAATGTTTTGCCAGTTGTACAATTTACTACTTTCGCATACGAACAGTAGTCCCTAAAGAGCGACATAGGAATTGCCCTTTTCGCACTAAAAATGCACATGCTTTTGTTAATTAATTACGCTTTCATCTCGTGTCACTTTGCTCACATTACATGTTATTCCCCCTCCGGGCCTAAAGTACAGGTATACTTGTCGCACTTATGGTGCCTTATTTATTGGGTGTGATAAATAGTGTCTTTTAGGAGTTTCTGGGGAATAACATGTAGATTTTGGTGTGTAACTGACGAAATCTGCATGCAACAGTAAATACCGTTTACTTTCCCCCATTACAGTTTAGCAGGTTACGAAATCCACTTGATACAGTAAATACCGTTTACTCCACCCCCCATTAAATTTTGGCAGGTTTAACCTGCCAACATGTAACAAATGTTGATTTAATTAACACATCCAATAATTATTGGATGCAATACATTATTATACACAATTTATATAGTGCGTGGTTACTTAAAAAAGTTTTCCCACCGCTCTCATCACAATAATGTGTCAAACTTACTCAACATTGGAAGATTTAGAGCCACATTTTTAGCAATTCACAGAAGACTGAAAGCGAGTAACAAACTCTCAAGTTCAGGGGCATGAAGTTCCAGAGTTTAGGACCCAGATTGGTGAACGGCCCACCTCCTTTGAGGGAACTTCCTTACTTTGGGAATTATGACCATCTCAAGCTTGCTTGAGCACAGAGACCACTTGGGAGAATATAAAGACACCAAGGCCCATATTTATACTTTTTGACGCTAAACTGCGCTAACGCAGTTTAGCGTCAAAAAATTTAGCGCCGTCTAACGCAATTCTGAAGCGCCATGCGGGCGCCGTATTTATGGAATGGCGTTAGCCGGCGCTAGCAGACCGGCGCTGCCTGGTGTGCGTGGGAAAAAAACACATAGACCAGGCAGCGCCGGCGTAGGGGGAAAATGGCGTTAGGGCGTCTTAAAATGGGGCAAGTCAGGTTGAGGCAAAAAAATCGCCTCAACCCGATTTGCGCCATTTTTTTCGACGGCCAGACGCCATTTAAATGACTCCTGTCTTAGTAAAGACAGGAGTCATGCCCCCTTGCCCAATGGCCATGCCCAGGGGACTTATGTCCCCTGGGCATGGTCATTGGGCATAGTGGCATGTAGGGGGGCACAAATAAGGCCCCCCTATGCCACCCAAAAAAAAAAAAAAAATGTAAAAAATTATACTTACCTGAACTTACCTGAATGTCCCTGGGGTGGGTCCCTCCATCCTTGGGTGTCCTCCTGGGGTGGGCAGGGGTGGCAGGGGGGGTCCCTGGGGGCAGGGGAGGGCACCTGTGGGCTCATTTTGAGCCCACAGGCCCCTTAACGCCTACCCTGACCCAGGCGTTAAATAGTGGCGCAAATGCGGGGTTTCTTGACCCGCCACCTCCCGGGCGTGATTTTTGCCCGGGAGTATAAATACAACGCATTTGCGTCGCCGTCATTTTTTTAGACGGGAACGCCTTCCTTGCATCTCATTAACGCAAGGAAGGCGTTCACGCCAAAAAATGACGCTATTTGCCCATACTTTGGCGCTAGACGCGTCTAACGCCAAAGTATAAATATGGCGTTAGTTTTGCGCCAAATTTGCGTCGAAAAAAACGACGCTAATTCGGCGCAAACGGAGTATAAATACGGGCCCAAGGATCTAAGATAAATGGGCCCAGAGTTGGATAGGCATTTGTGCATGTAGCATAAATCTTTAAATAGCACACAGTGTTCAATTGGCAGCCACTGTAGGTCATGGAGCAGACTGCCTTTGGAAGTAAAGTTAGGCAGATGAAGTGGGAGATGAGCGGTAGCCTTTTGATCTATTTGGAGCCACTTAAGCAAAGCCTTGCCAGCGCCAATGTAGAGGATATTATAATCAAGCCTGGAAATAACCAAAGCTTGGATTACAGTTCTCTGGGCTGAAACAGGAAGACATACCAGAATTTCCCCAAGCTATCTAAGAATACGAAAGCAGGTGGCAGTAACCTTTGTAATCTGATGGCTTATGGGCAGCCTTTCATCAAGCCAGACCCCCTACATTCTCGACCACAGGTACTGGAATGAGAATAACACTGTAGAAAAGTACCCTCTTTTTGGCATGTTATCCCCCAATTTCTGCCTGATATCAGTGTGTTTGACTGTGTCACTGGGATCCTGCTAACCAGGACCCCAGTGCTCATGCTCTCTCTCCTCTAAATTCTGTCACTGCATACTGGTAACCCAGTACTTCATCCCAAATTGGCATACTGGTCAACCCTTATAAGTCTCCAGTATATGGTACTTAGGTACCTAGGGCATTGTGGTTCCTGTGGTTCCCTATGGGCTGCAGCATTACTTTTGCCACCCATAGGGAGCCTGCGTGAAATGGTGCATGTGCCATTTCACTGCCATTTACACTGCACCAGGTCACTTATAAGTCACCTATATGTCAGGACTTCCAACCCTGAAGGCTAGGTGCAAAGTACCTGTGTGTGAGGGCACCCCTGCACTAGCAGAGGTGCCCCCACGCAGTCCTGGACCATTTTCCCAGCCTTCATGAGTGTGGGGATGCCATTTTACGCGTGTACTGGACATAGCTCAATACCTAGGTCCAGCTTCACAATGGTAACTCTGAATATGGCCATGTAAGGTGTGTTAACATCTTGGAATTATATCCCAATGCTGATTCTAGCATTGGTTGTATAATTCCATGCACTCTGGGGGCCACCACAGGGGACCCCCAAATACTGCCACACCAGCCTTCTGAGGTTTTCTAGGCAGCCCCAGTTGTTGCCACCTCACAGACAGGTCTCTACCCTCCTGTTGCTCGATCCCAGGAAGGCAGAACAAAGCATTTCCTTTGAAAGAGAGGTGTTACAGGATTGGGAGGGTAGCCTCTGGAAATGCTTTGAAGGGCACAGTTGGTGCCTCCTTGCATAATCCAGTCGACACCGTTTCAGGGACCCCCAGTGCCTGCTCTGGCGTGAAACTGGACAATGGAAAGGGGAGTGACCACTCCCCTGTGCATCACCATCCCAGGGCTGGTGCCCAGAGCTCCTCCAGAGTGTCCCTGGGTTTTGCCATCTTGGATTCCAAGTTGGCAGGGCACTCTGGGAGCATCTGAGTGGCCAGTGCCAGCAGGTGACATCAGACCCCTCCCCTGATAGATGCTTACCTATCCCCCTTTCAGGGCTATTTAGGGTCTCTCCTCTGGATGTTTTTCTCAGATTTGGATTGCAAGACTCCAGCTGGAATCCTCTGCATCCTTTACTACACCTTCTACAGACAAAACTGCATTTGGACCCTCCAGGAATTCTACAAACTGCAACAAAGAAGCAAAGACTTCTTCTGCAACATTGTATCTTCAGCACCTGCCAGCAACTGCTACTGTTTCCAGGTCGTGCATCATCCGAGGATTGTCTGTCTTCCGCCTGCACCAGAAGAACAAAGGAATCTCCCTTGAAGAGAAGAAGTCACTTCCCTGCTTCAACAGGCACTCCTCTGCAGCAACAAATAGTACTTGGGTCCCCTCTCCTGAAGAAATGCGTGGATTCAGCATCACAGGTGGTGGACTAAACTAGTCCCGACGGTCCTGAAGTCCTACTGTCAAACTTTGGCAGAGGTAAGAGCTTGCCTCCCCATGCAAGACAGTATCCCCGTGTACCGCATGTTTTGCAGTTGCCAATGCTTGTTGGCATCCTTCCACAAAGTTCTTCGTGCACCGCGTAGCTCCGGCCCCCAGCACTCCTTCCTGCGAAGCACAGCCTCCTGCTTGTTTCTCCGGCAGCGTAGGAGTCCTTTGTGTAGTGCTGCTTGGGCCTCCTTTTGCACCTTCTTTGTCCCCGTGCTGTGAGTCTCCTGTGCACACTGCCTGCTCTTCTGAGGGCTTCCTGAGTTGCTGAGAGCCCCCTATGACTCCCACTCCTGGGTAGAGGACACCTGGTCCCGGGCAGCACCATTTTCTGCTTCCCGTGAGCTTTGCGTGGGCCAAGGTTTGTTGGCGGAATCCAGCAACACAAACCAGACTGCAGTCATCCACACGACGTGGGATATCATCTGCACCAACTAGGAACCCACCTCCATCCTCTTGGGTGCAGTACTAACTGTTCTTCTTCACCAGTTGTTCTTCTTTTGCACCTTCATCCGGGTTAACAGGGGCTCCTGTTCTCCCTGGACCCTTCAGTGCTTCTTGGACTTCGTTCCATTCTTCCACAGGTCTTCAGGTCCAGCAATCCATTGTTGGTGTCGTGCAGTCTCTTCTGGTTCTTGCATAATCTTCTATCACAAGTTCTTGTGTGTTCTAGGAAAGTTACTGCTTTCCTGGGCTATGGGGTGTGTTCTATTACTTACCTTTGGTGTTTTCTTGCACTCCCTGCGCCCCTCGACACACTACACTTGCCTAGGTGGGAAACCAACTCTTGCATTCCACTATTTTAGTGTATGGTTTGTGTTCCCCCAGGCCCATTTCTAACTATTGTGATTTTCACTATTTGCACTGTTTTCTAAGTGTTTTTACAGCTATTCCTTCAACCTATTGTATATACTGTGTATATTACTTACCCCCTAAGGGAGTATAGTCTCTAAGGTATTTTTGCCATTTGTGTCACCAAAATAAAGTACCTTTATTTTTGTAACACTGAGTATTTTCTTTCATGTGTCGGAGTACTTTGTGACTACAGCGGTATTGGATGAGATTTGCATGTCTCCTAGTTAGACCTTGGCTGCTCATCCACACAACCTGTAGAATGCCTGGCTTCTAGACACTGATTACATTTCTCTAATAAGGGATAATTGGACCTAGTATAAGGTGTAAGTACCTTTGGTACCCACTACAAACCAGGCCAGCCTCCTACAATTACCCATGGCCGCAGGACCTAAATGAGGTCCCCAAAGGCGGGGGAGGTTGCACACCAACCGAACTTCCGCCTTATCCCCATTTAGCTTTAGGGAATTAGCATTCATCCAAGATGAAACTTGAGAATGGGCAGAATTAACAGTCACTCAATCAGGCACATAGGCCCTAAGCCTGTCTGCTACTTTAAGATGCACTTGGGTTGCAGTTTTCCATCTAACTTATCAATAAATAAAGAATACAGTGCTTTGCATTTTAATGTTAATACACACATTATTTTTGGCATACACCTCTTGACTTTAAAATCAAAACAAGATTAGTGATGTTCAGGCAAACTTGTGAAGAGTTCCAGTGAAGTTATTTATTTTTACAGATTTTTGAAAATGGTGCGTTTGAAATAAAGGGTTCATGTTGTCTTCCTATAGGCAACCCAGATAATTTTATCCAGAACCAGTTCTAGGATTTTTGGGGTCCTAGCAAAACTGGAATGTGTGAGGCCTCTAAATTCGTTTACAATGTGACATTATGGAAAAATCCACCATTTGACCATTAATCTGGCATCATTGAAGTTACTTCCAAGAAGCAGCTTTTCTGTTACCACTATCAGCGAAACAATAAAAATCATCAATTTTAACCTTAGTCCCTAGTGTCTTTGTAAAAGTTATTACTTTTGATGGTGACCATATCTCAGCCAGGAGAGAAAAATAGGAAGTGGAGTGGGTAGCCCACCCACCTTCCGGGTGCTGTAAGCACTTGCCTCCCCACATCGCTTCCTGACAATACCAAACTAAGGAAGGACAGCTGCCAGGGAGGGCAAGGATGGGTCTTAATGACTGTGATGAGGACGCTAAAGACAATTAAATTTACCGTTAAGTAACCAGGCATTATCCCTAAGTCCCATATCATTGTCCCAGTCATTGCTTTTGAGGTTTGCCCAAGCATAAACTGACCATCATGCCCAAACCATCTTTAACATATAATTGAAGACTGCACACTAATCATGCTTACTCATCTTTAATCACTGCACCCCAAATAACTCAGAATTACGTGGAGTATTCTGTGTTTAGAACATTTTCACCAAAGGATTTGCCATCTGTCACATTCTCAAATACAGTAGTGCTTAAACGTTTAAGCTGAAGCCCAGGTGTCTACTTGACAAATTTCAGAAAGTGGAACCCCAATGCTTTTGTGCAAGAGACTGACACTTTTCTAGTATATCTTCCCTTTGTTCCGTTAGGTGGAGAGACATTAGCTAACAGTTATGCTAAAGAAGTTGTTGATCTGATTCATTTTTTTCAATGCAATATTAGATGTGTTTTAACTCCACTTAACTCCACCAAATGTTTTTTTAGTTATTTATTAAATACGTATTTAGACTTCCTACACCACTTGAATCCCTGATGGTAAATCTCAACCATTCTTTTAGATCTGATAAATGAGGAAGTTTCTCCCCTTTGGAAGAGAAAGACCGGAAAAAAATATAGGCAACAATATCTCTTGTTACCTATTCAATTTGGAAACCACCTTAGGGAAAAATGCTTCATTATGTTTGAACAAAGCCTGGTCTTCTAGAATATTTAATAAAAACAGGAGGTTTACATAGTAAGGCACCAAGTTCATCACCCCTACTTGTTGATGTGATAGCCACCAAAAATGCCACCTTTAAAGATAAGTACTTTAAATCAACTAAAATTAGTGACTCAAAAGGTACTCTCTGCAGTCCTTAAGAACCAGAGGGAGCTCCTAAGGTGGAGCATCTGGTCTAGACATAAGCCTTGAAATCGAGAAACTTTTCAGGAGTCTAACCACCAAATCAAAATCCTTGTTAGGATTAGCCCAATTTTCTCTAAATGCTTTGGAGGCTGCCCAATGAGCCCTTAAAGTAATAACAGCCAGCTGCTTTTGAAAGCAATCCAGCAAGAACTGCAGAATAGAAGCAATGCCACTCTTTACTGTTGACAGCGATCTAGGGGTATACCATTTGTTATAAGAGAAAAGTCTTCTGCACGGGTAAAAATGTGTACCCACGCTCTTAGTGCCCAACTGTTCTGTCGTCTGGATCCCCAAAGAAGATTTTTTTTTTTTACACAGATCATGCATTTGCACCATGACATAGGTCTGTCTCACAGATTGCGGTTGTGTTGTACCAGGAGGGGCACCAAAAGCACCACCCTTGTACTAGTGGAAGGCTAGCGCCGTCACCAAGAGTTAAGCAGCACAAGCTTGGTGGTGGCAGCATACTGTTTAGTCAACACTAGTAGTGAACAGGTCCTTTTTACCCTGTGTCACTAGAGTGAGGCCTGCAGGCTCACTCACCTTTTTGAAAGTTCTGCTGCTGTGTGCTTAACTCACCCTTGGCCTAGAGCAGGTAGATGTGGGGTGCTCTGCAGGTCAGGAGTAGTGACTGTGCTGGATTTATGTGTGCCTGGGAAGGTACAGTACAGGAATGGCAGTACCAAGCAGTATGTGTGTGTTTGGTGCATGTACTGAGTGTATGTATACCTGCTGGAAATACCTTACATGAGAGATGTAGTGTGTCTGCGATGAAAGCATGAGCTAGGTGTGTGTGTGTGTGTTTGAGTGAAGTATAATACATGAAGGGTGAAGTGTTGTGCACCGTACACATGGTGAGCATGTGTGCTGACAGGGTATGTGTTTGCAGATAGCACACCCTGGTACAATACAGAAAGAACACGTTACTTCCCTTCTGTAACACATTATCTGGTAGAGGCAGGACCTAGCCACCACGACCTTACTTTAGACTCTTCCCCAGGCACTAGCCTGGATGTGGAGTCTTTTTCCCCATAGCAGGTCTGTGCGTCTCTGTATCGACGTCGTCCACCGGATGTGTCATCAGTGGAGTCCAAATAACCCCATCGCCAACATCAGTTTCTTTCGTGACTATTCTGTACGCTCAAAACATGGAGCCACATATAGAAACTGCCTATTGAAACAGTGTGCTAGCACAAAAGATACCCCTCGGTCAAATAATCACCAAATTCTTAATTCAAGGTGTTGATTTCCATAACAAAATCTTCTGAGACCAAACAGGACTCAGTTCGCAGAGCAGGGAGGATGGGAGGGTCGTTACAGAATCTGCTGCTAAATCCTGTCTCTACCAGATAATGCGTTACCAAAGGTAAGTAGCTTGTTCATCTGATAGACATCTAGCTGCAGATTCCTTACTTTAGAGTCACTGATACCAAAGTCATAGTAACCTGTAGGAGGGAATGCAAACTGAGACCTCGCAAAAAAGTCTCTAAGTGTCATAAAATTGGTCTAGAACAAGAGAAAAAGGCAAAACAATTATAATAAGTAAGGTAAGTAATAATATACTCTATGCCATCAAAACCTGTGGAAGGAACCACAGGTAAATAAAACCATGGGATTAAGGTAATCCATGTTAGTATGTTGAATGTGTCCGAAGTGACCCAACAACATTAAACATCTCCTAACCAGAGGAAAACTGATCTAGTACAAGAGAAATAGACCATGCATTCAAAAGAATGCCTAAGGGGAAACACATCCGCTTAGTAAAAGTACTGTGTAAAGGACCCCAGTAATAAAAAAAGTCATAAAAACGTTACTATCATGGAGATAGCATCATTCATGATTAATACTATTAAAAGTATGTTCTTAAAACAAATACCGGTCTAGAATAATTCAAAAAGACCAGTCATTCATAAGAATGTAGGTGAGCCCTAACATGTTTCACAACATAAAACTCGTGGGTGGAACCACAGGTAAGGAGTCATAAACATTCAAAAACCCAGAATAAAGAAAATCTATGTTACTATGACCAATCAATGCTAGAGGCAAACTAACAAAATGTATATTAAGCTAATTGCTCCCTTAATTATATCCAAACCCATTCATGAGCACCCCAAAAGTACTGTGGAAAGGACCACAGCAATGAAAGTCATAAAGACAAAGAAAACACGGGGAAGAAACACTACTCATGAACGTAGGACAGTATTGCCTAATGAGTCAGTGAAGATACATATATTTGTTCTTATATGTAGACTGAAACTGCATGCTGTACCCTGTTGGAACACAGAGCAACATAACATGTCTTAGCAAAACTTCTTACCATGTAAGGGTATATCCCAACCAGACCACCATAAGACACACATCAAATGTTTATCTTTTGCAGGGAAAGCATACAATTGCCCTCTTTAAAAAGAAGTTGAAGGCAACAATAGCAACTATTTTGAATGTAAACATATTTTTCCCCAGGAAAAGTAGCTAGAGATGATAAAATCTTCAAGATATTCTCAATATATACATACTGATATAACAAACACCTATGTAGTCACCCTATCTATCTATCTATCTATTTATCTATCTATCTATCATGCTGAATACAACAGCTAGTATGAAAGGGGACCTTGTTAGTGTGACAGAAACCAAGGTGAGTATGTGACACCTATAATGATTAAGGCTCATCTACAGATAACCCAGTGAGAGGGTCAATGAAGCAAAAGGTTCTGAAATAAAAGGAATCTGTCCAAGTTTGTATATTCCATCTCATGACAACACTTCTCAAAGTGTGAACCCAACCTACAACATCTAGAGTCGAGCAACATTGAAAACAGTTGTACCTAGATGAGGTATTAACATATAAGCTCCTCAAGCACAACTAACATAAGTATCTTCATAGAGAAGAAGAACCCCTGAAGAGAATTAAACCCTTCTGAAAAGAAGGAAGTCTTGAATGCTAATTCCCAAGTGCAGAACAACTCCTAAAGAGTCAATAATATTAACTCTTAATATTATTAAGCACACGGTTTTCCTCAGAGTAAAGTAAACAATATCACCTTTATATAAAGTGTATTAAAAAGTGATAGCCCTCTAAGAGGCCTATTGACAAACGTGAAGTGGAAAATCACTTTACACCAAGTAATGACACTAATGAAAGTAGGCTTGAATATCAGGAATGAAAAGCCCATAGGGTTCCAGGGCACTATACACCCCAATAACAATTTAAGGAAAAATAGCACCTGCCAAAATTAGGAACACCCACCTGGTGCCACAATTAGGTTGTAACAGATATATAACTGAAAGAGCCTCTCAGCCCTGGTGAAGCATGGCTCTTCTGTGGAATAATGAAGAATAAACAACACCTTACTAGACAGTACAGTAGTTATGAACTAGGCCAAAAGGTAGAGTGGAATCAAGCTAATTCGCTACTCCCCCCCCCCGCTGTCACAGAAAACGCTTTAAAGCTAAGTTTGCCTTTGCACCAAATAAATGGGCACCATCAAAAGGCATGTCAAGCAATGTGGCTTGGACTGGCTGGGAAAAAACTCTGAGGTACGTAACTAGGCACAGTGACGTAGCGCAACTGAGGAAGCCATAGCTCGACCCACAGAGTCAGTGGTATCCATACAATAGTGAATGATTAGCTTAGCTGCTTGCTGGCCATCTTGAATCGTTAGGAGTAAGAGTGCTCCTGATTTCTTGTGGAAGCGTAAGATGTTCACTAATGAGTCCCATAAAGAGTGAGATAAACGTTCAAGAACACAAATTATATTCACAGAGCTGAGCAGAACTTGTGGAGGAAAACATATGCCTGCCACAGACGTCTAGGCTCCTGGACTCTATCAGATGGGACATGTGGGAGATACTGAATATCATGGGAGGCCAAAGCTGCCTGTGCCACCAAACTTCAATAAGTAGGAAGTCTTATTAGACATACCGGATCACCAGGGGCATATATATATAGTGGGATATAACCCGGTCAGCAGGGGCCCCTATATCTGGCTTAGCCCAAGCCACTACAAAAACATAATTTAGGGCTTTGCTGTAAGGAAGCACTGGTTCAACCCTTGTTTGGTTTTGATGGAGTAAATCAATTAGGGGCTCTGAAGCTAATCCCATTGAAGGAAGAGTCAGATCCAACAATACTGCAGCCCTTTTTAGTATGCCTGCAAAAGAGGTAGCAAGTCTGGTGGGGGGTGCATAGTCTTGAGGCTGGAGAAGAATCCAAGCCACTAGCCGCGGCTAGGTCATTTAACCAGCTGTCCTCTCTTTGAGGTTCAACTCCTCTACTGTCTCTCCACCATCTCCCTCAGTAAAATAAACATCAGAGGACTCTTGTGAAAGAAGATCAGAGATCACCGGCACAACTGGCGCAGGACTGACGTCGACCAGCGTCGAGAAGGCGATTTCTCAAAGTCGATTTAGACTTCAGACGTACAGAGGGATTCAACTTCGCAACAAGTCGCTGGAGTTGGCTGATCGGATATTAGCTCCAAAGGTGCAAACCTGGAAGGGCTGTGCACCAGTGCCGTAATGGCTTCGTCAACTGACACTGAAGGGTTAACTGAAGCAGAGGGCGAAACTGCCGGCATGGACAAAGTCAAGGCACTTCGCATCTCTTTGGGATCCACAGGCGCTCCAGAGAAAGCCAATTTACCAAAGACAGCGTGAAGGGAAGTGTATTATTCATGCATTTGGTCAAGAGTCGCCCGATGCCCTGGAAAGGGAGGGAGACGCAGGGTAGACTCCAACCTCATTTGGGCCGATGGGCCGTTTGCGATCGTAAAAATGCATTTTGGTATGTATCAAATCCAATTTGCGATTCGGTAACTTGTTACAGAATCGCAAATTAGATTTGCGACTACATACAGATTCGGTATTAGGAAGGGCCGTGTCAAGGTCGTCCCTTTCTAATTCCGAATCGCAGAGGTATGTATGATTGTTTTGTGACCGTGAATGTGGTCGCAAAACATTCGCAGTTACCACCAATTTCAAATTGGTGGTAACCCGTTCGCAAAGGAGAATGCGTCCCCCAGGGACCCCTCCCCCTTTGTGAATGCAATATTTTTTAAGAGCAGGCAGTGGTCCCACAGGCCACTGCCTACTCTTTAAAAAAATGAAAAGAAAACTTAACATTTTTTTTTTTTTTTAAATGCATCACTTTATTTAAAAGCAATCACAGACGTGGTGGTGTGCTGAGCCCAGCAGGCCACCATCCTTGTGATTGTAGCCATTCGCCATGGGTCGCAAATTGCGACCTACCTCATGAATATTGATGAGGTAGGTCAATTTGTGAGCCCTTGCGAATCGCTATATGAAACTCCTGGAGTTTCATGCATTCCAATAGCGATTACTTAATTGCAATTCGCTAAGAAAACACAATTTGATAATTGCTATTGGTAAAAATGATACATCGGGCCTAAAATGCTTTATCGTGATCATATTAATAACATATATGAGACACGAAGAGATTACAGTAAGACAGAGAAAGTATTATATTCTGAAACTTCACTGGTTGTAACTAATAAGTATTGGGTTGCATGTAAGGTTCAGGGCTCTAGAACACTCCATTCAACAGGATTATGGTTGAGTGTTTGTGGATATCTCGGCACACGATCTACAGCATGCAGTGTGGACAAATAACACATTGCGTTAAACAGACTCTTTGTGTAAGAATAAGAAATGGAATGAAAAGGGGCACCAGCCCACCCTCTGCCCTCATTCCCACCGGAACATCAATAGTGTATATTACTTCAGGAAACAGTCATAACAGATTGTAAGTTAAGCGAGTAGCGAGTACACTAAAATCTATCCATGCATATTTTTGTGTGATGTTATCCTAAGGTGTTGTTGGTGCTATGCCTAGATCAACCTCTGTTTCTGAGTTCTCTAAATTGAGGCGCAACTCGTGTTGGAAGTCATGTAAAATGGCATCCTAGTTCTCGGCAATTGGGAACCGGGGGAGACCCAAGGAGTCTTCTTTATGCAGTGCTATAATCTCTGGTTGGGCCCACAATTGTAAAGATCGTTTCCAGGCTGCAAATGAGGGAGGCACTGGTGATTTCCAATGTCTTGGGATTAATCGTTTAGCCATCAACGGACCCAGATCGATAAAGCAGGAAGTGACTTTATGACCCTTGCTTTTACCAAAGAGCCCTAAAATGCATACTTCACAAGTGGTTAAGTGTGTGCGTTCGTACAGGCTGTCAGCTGTGTTGTGATGCCGTGCCAATAATGAATTAGAAGTGGACATGCCTATAACGTGAAGGAGATTGGCGTTTAGTAGATGACATTTGGTGCATTGGGCATTGGCACAGTGAAAGTAGCGATTTATCTTATCAGGAGTGGGAGGCTCTTTTGGTGATATAGTATTGGATGAGGCGGAAGCCAGATTTGCCGGGAATGCAGATGGGGGTCTCCAGTATGGCTGCATGATCGGGTCGAATCAGCTTCCCAATGTTGCCTCAGGGGTGTGAGTGATATTGCTGTATGATGGCATAGTGACACTGCTAACTATTTTGTGAGGTGTCTACCCGTCCCCATGATGTGTAAATATTGGACCATGAGGTGTGTTGGGGTTCTGTCACCATGTCTCCCCACCTGTTGCCTAGCACCACAATTAACAAAGAGATACAGGCTACGGAGATAACACCAGTACGCAACTCAGAGGAGTAGCGGCTCCGGTGATTTTTCTCGGGAGCAGGAATAAAAGAGGTGGAGTAGCGCCGAGAGGTCCAGGCCACAGAGAATGCGGCAGGGTCTGCGAGCTGTGGCCCAGCCATTCATTTGGCAAGATAGCATTGTTCCATGTTTGGTACCGCAAGCCCACCCTGATTTGTAGTTAAGTATAATTTAGATAGTGCCACTCTACAGCAGGATTTGTTCCACATAAATTCTTTCATGGTACCTTCAAGAGAACGGAAGAGTGGGTGGACTGATATATAGGGATATGTTAGTAAAAAAGTAGAGCAAGCGAGGGAGGACCACCATTTTGAGAAGCTCTATGCGGCCCCTAGTTGATAATGGGAGTGTACCCCAGAATTACATTTAGGATCATATAGCTGTTGTTGCTTTCCCTCGGTTACCATCAAACTGGTTAGTTGGCTGGTGGTAACCCCTAGGAAGCAAAACATGACAAGTTGCCATAACACAGGGATGCTGCTTAGTGCAAAGATGGGGTCAGGGTGCAACAGTACGAAGGGTTAGAGGAATGACTTGGCCCAATTTACATGTAAAACAGAAAAGGCAGCATAGTTGGTGAGTGTTTGGGCTAGTATACTCAGAGCTGATCATATATCGCATATGTATAGGAGAAGATCATCAGCAAATAGATTGCGTTTTTCAACTCCTAGGGGAATACCCCAATATGCACTTTGGGCTTGAATAGGTGCAGCTAGAGGTTATACTACTAAAGAGAAGAGTAATGGAGACAGTGTGCACCCTTGACGGGTGCCTCTGCTTAATCGATATTGAGGGTGATATATAGGAACCTTTCTTAACTTTATCCGATGGTATTGTGTATAATAGCCAGATCAGGCAGAGAAAACAAGTCCCAATACCATATCTAGATAAGACACCAAAAAATTAACCCCATTCAAGCGAATCGAAGGCCTTTTCAAGGTCTAGTACTAGGCATCCACAGTGGGGCCAGCAGAGTACAGAGTATGTTGAGATCCGAAAGAAGCAGCGCAGGTTCAGTGAGGTGCTGCGCGCTGGGCCAAACCCATTCTGGTTAGCATGGGTCAAAGATGGGATCACGGGCTCCAGTTGGTCCGCTAATATTTTAGCCAATATTTTATATTCCGTGGGGTCTCTGTCAAGTTGAACGGGGCCTCACACAAGGATTCAGGTAGACGGGAAACTGAGATGGATCCTTCATAAAGGGTGGGTAGTATGGGGGCCAAAATAGGGGCGTAGGCTTTGTAATATTCGGTTGGTAGACCATCTGGTCCTGGGTTTATACCTGTAGCTAAGGCCCTAATAACTTCACATATTTCTGGGAGTGTAGTGGGTTCATCCAATTCCACTCGCTGTTTTGGTGTAAGGCGGATAGATGGATTGTAGCATGAAATGCCTTGAGATTGTCAGAGCTAGGTTTCGTGACCGATTGATACAGTGAAGTGTAGTGTTTGTTCTGCATGTATTTCGTGTTGGGGTTGTAGGAGGTGTCAAGCCAAAGAGCGCAGCGAAAGAATGGGCTGCCTGGCATGGTCTTGGCATATCAACCACGAGAAGAGGTGACCTGCACGGTCGGATGTTGCCTGAGTGCGAGATGAGTGCATGGTGTAGTTTAATCAACGTAGCCGCTCCAGCAGTGGGGAATTTTTGCGGTCTGTTGCTGCTAGTAATGGGGTGTGTGTTCGGTCTGTGATCGAAAGTGTCTCAAGATGCAGGAGATCTCATTCAATGCGTGCAGTCTCACCGTCCAACTGTTAACGGATGTTCCAGCTTAACCCCAGACAATGCCCCCAGATGGTTTCCTTAAAGGCATCTCATTCTATGAATCCATCAGAGGCAGAATTATTGTTGAGCTCAAAGTATTCTGCTGTGGCAATACCAGGAGAGTCATGAAAGACTGTGTCTTCCAGCGCTGCAGGCTGAAGTCGCCAGGTGGGAATGACAGGCGTGCCTACTTCCCATGCTAGTTACAGGAGTAAAGGATTGTGATCTAAATGTGTGTGACCTAGATAATCGATGTGTTGGACAGCTGGGACAAGGTTGGATGATCAGACGATTCAGTCAAGTCTAACATACAGATTGTGTGGTGAGGAATAGAAGGAGTATACCCGCAGAGTGGGGTTACGGACACGCCATTTGTCCACAAATTGCCAATGCAGGAGCCACTTGCCTAGTGCTTGGAGATTGGCTATAGCTAACGTGCATGGTAATGGGGGAAAAAGAGCGGTCCAAAGATGTGTCTAGAACAGAGGTATTGTCAGCCCCAATGAGCCATAGGAGGTCACTCCAGTCAGACAGGTTATTAGACAGCACATGCAGGAACGAGGTTTGGTCAGTGTTGGGTGCGTAGGCTGCACCAGCAGAAGCTGGCAGCCATCTAGATGGCCTTGTATTAGTGCATACTGCCCATCAATGTCTACTGTCACCTCATCTGCTATGAATTGAGTCCCTGGTTTACACAAATTATTACCCCTCTGGCATAGGAGGAGTAGTCAGTAGCAAACACTTGACTGCACCAGCGTCGTAGACTGCAGGCGTCCGTCAGTGTCAAATGTGTCTCCTGCAATGTGTGTGGTTCTAAGTTTGAGATAGGAGTATACAGAGTGGTGACACGCGGGTGTGTGCATGCCCCTCACATTCCAGGAGACTATGGGGGTCATTTTGACCCCGGCGGTTGGTGGTAATGAGGTGGTGATACCGCCAACAGGCTGGCGGTACACCGACTGCCATAGTAGTAGCAGCTGCCAGGCTGGAGATAAGAATCTCCGGTCCGGCGGCCACTATTGTCCCGCCTCAGGAATTTTGACCCTGCCTACTGTCATGGTTTTCGTGGGGTTTGTAATGCCATGAAAACCATGGTGGTAGGCCCTATCAGTGACAGGGAATTCCAATCCCTGTCACTGATAGGAGGCCCCATCCCCCAAACACTCCCCAGACGCCCCCATCACCTCCCTCCATCCACGCTCCTCCCTTCCGATCCCCCACTCCCCGACAACGCACCATGCATACACACACTCACTCACACTAGCATATACGCATTCATACACGCATGCATCCATTTATGCACACATCCGTTCTACATTCACGCCGATACGCATTCACATATCCATTCATACATGCATTCTCACACAGGCATACACGCACACAAACAACACTACACATACATACGCAGTCACGCACGCACTCACACATTCATGCACACCCCCCCCCCCCCCCACACACAACACCCTCCACCCCCTCCGCTGTTGGAGACCCAATGCACCTGTATCCAGGGGGTCTTCCAGCAGGGGACAGGACGGGGCGCTGCTACCACCAGCAGCGCCCGCCAGCAGAACACCGCCAGGCTGTATTATTTTTCATAATATGGCTGGCGGCGGTCTACTGGCGTGGTGCTCTTGGTGGTAGCAGCACCCCCTTAATGCCATCCACCAGCATGGCCACAGCCAGATTTCCGCCCTACTTGTGGCAGAAATCCAGCTGTGGTCATTATTTGGTGGACGGCTGTTAGCCTCGGGACGGTCTTTTGGGGATTGTTGCCGCGGCGTTAGGCAGCATTTACCGCCATTGTCAAAATTAGGGCCTATGTTATTATGGCTCATACTGGAAATGTATTGCTGTTATGTATGTGATCAGCAACTGTAAGACAAGGGTTCTCGCAAAGCTTAGTAGTAGTACTGGGCAAGGGCTATCAGGGAGGCCGGGCGCTCTCGGGGATATGGTAGCAACTGGGAGGAACAAGCAAAATAAAACACTTAACATTATTAGAGCAGAGGGACAACAGATATCCGCCCAAACTGTCAAAGGCTAATTACCAGTCCTGGAGGCTGATTAACCACATAGCTGCTTGGCCTCCCCCTGTGCTGAGCCCTTTTTTGGCTATTTGGTGTAGTTCACGCCTAGGCCTTCATAACATTTTGTCCACATAAGCTATCCTTGCCAAATTTGCGTCCTTTTTCTCCAACATCCTAGGGATTCTAAAGGCACCCAGAGATTGTGGGTTCCCCCGGAGGAGACCAAGAAATTAACCAAAATACAACTAAAATTTCATTGTTTTTTCTCAGAAAAATGGGAAAAAAGGGCTACAGAAAAAAGCATTTGTTTTTTTCTCTGAATATGACACCAACAAAGGATTTGTGCTGCTAAAATCACCATCTTCCCATCTTTCAGGAACAGGCAGACTTGAATCAGAAAAACACATTTTAACGCATTTTTAGCATTTTACTGGGACAAACCCCATTTTTATTACTTTTTGTGCGTTGAGCCTCCTTCCAGTTAGTGACAGAAATGAGTGTGCTGGATCCCAGACAGCTAAACATTTCTGAAAAGTAGACAAAATTCGGAATTCAGCAAGGGGTCATTTGTGTAGATCCGTCAAGGTTTTCCTACAGAAAGTAACAGCTGAAATAAAAAAAAGAATTAAATTGGGGTAAGGTTCTGTTACCCAGAATCCTTTGCAAACCTCAAAATTTGGCTAAAACACTTTTCCCTCACATTTTGGTGCTGCAAAGTTCTGGGTTCTGAGAGGAGCCACAAACTTCCTTCCATCCAGTATTCCCCCAAAACTCCCAACAAAAATGGTACCTCACTTGTGTAAGTAGGCCTAGTGCCCGCAATAGGAAATGCCCCAAAACCCAACGTGGACACATCACATTTTCCCAAAGAAACGGACCTGTTTTTTGCAAAGTACCTAGCTGTGGATTTTGGCCTGTAGCTCGGCCTGCACCTCTGGAAACCTAGCAAACCTATACATATTATTAAACTAGACACCTAGGGGAATGCAGAATGGGGTCACTTGTGGGGCTCTCACCAGGTCCTGTTACCCAGAATCCTTTGCAAACCTCAACATTTGGCAAAAAAAACACTTTTTCCTCACATTTTGGTGCTGCAAAGTTCTGGAATCTGGGTGGAGCCACAAATTTCCTTCCACCCAGCCCCCCCCCCCAGTCTCCCGATAAAAATGGTACCTCACTTGTGTTGGTAAGCCTAGTGCTCGCAACAGGAAATGCCCCAAAACGCAACATGGACACATCACATTTTTACACTGAAAACTGACGTGTTTTTTGGAAAGTGCCTAGCTGATGATTTTGGTCTCTAGCTCAGCCGAAACCTAGGAAAACCTACCAAACCTGTGCATTTTTTAAAAGGAGACACCTAGGGGAACCCAGGATGGGGTAATGTGGCACACTCACCAGGTTATGTTACCCAGAATGCTCTGCAAACCTCAAAATGTGGCCAAAAAATACTTTTTCCCCACAATACGGTGATAGAAAGTTCTGGAATCTGATAGGAGCCACACATTTCCTTCCACCCAGCATTTCCCCAGGTCTCCTGATAAACATGGTACCTCACTTGTGTGGGTAGGCCTAGTGCCCATGTCAGGAATAGATCAATGATAGTCCTTACATGAGGGCAACTGTGGACCCTGAGGTGATCCGTTCCTGACGCTGGCACTAGGTACAGGCACTCAAGTGGGGTAGTGTTATTATCAGGACAGGGGGGGAAATACTGGGTGGTAGGAATTGTGTGGATCCCAGCATATTCCTGTAGTTTGTGTGGCAGAAAGGCCAGAAAAAAGTTTTAATTCAATATTTCACATTTGCAGGGTATTCTGGGTAAGACAGCTTTGGTGAATCCACACAAGCCACACTCTGTGGACTCCCCTGGGTGTCTAGTTTCCAGAAATGTCTGGGTTTGGTGGGTTTCCCTATATGGCCGCTGAGCCCAGGACCACAAAACGCAGGTGCCTGCCTTACAAAACCAGGTTGTTCTGTGATAGATAATTTTGATGTCTCCAAAATACGATTTGGGCGGTGGAATTTGGGGCTGAACTAAATTGGGAAACTCCCAAGAGAGCACTCTCTCTGTGCTTGCTGCTGCATGCACCTGCTCTCTGGGTTGGACTAACCCTCTATTGTCCTGCTGCACAGACTGTGCTTGCGAATGGACAGCAGGACAGTCCTCATCATCTTCCTCAGAATCACTGGAAGAGGAGTTATCGGATGGGACTTCTCAGACTGAAAAATCACTCCCAGAGTCTGCGCCATTGTCCTGTCCCTCAGATGCTTTCTCAGTATCTGATCCTACGTCAGAGTTGTCCTTTATAACCTGAGTTAGGGCTTGAGCAGCAGTCATCCAACGAGACGCCATCTCTGCTACTGACTAAACTGTTGCTCTAATACACTATCTTAACACAAACAGAGAGTCAGGGGGAGGAGAAGAACCAAACCCAATACCGTCTCCCCAGAAGCAAAACCATATACACAGGAAGTATGGGGTATTGGTGTGGGAACCACTGGCAATAAGTTTACCTTGGACCCTTTTATCTCAAACTTTAGACTTGTTTTGTATGCTGCAAAAAGCTTTGTGGTAGGGGAAAATTTCCTTTACGGATTAGGTGATCTCACACACGTTCACATATCTATGTAGTGTCTTGCTTCATCATATGACCACCTATTCCCATCCGGGTAGGACAATGCCACCTGGACGGGCTCAACCTCACTGTTAAAAGAATTCGGAGGGAGTGCAGAAATTAAAGTTATCTGGATAGATGTGGGATCCAGTTGTGCTACGGGACATATAAAACCACCTAGTCAGTCACCTGTGTAGTAGTCCAACAATCATTTTTGGTGCTCTCACTCCCATGACCTCCTCCTCGGATTCCCTCACTGCCACCCAGCAAAAGTGCCCTTCATCTCTCCATAGCCCCCCTCGCACATACATTCCATTCGTATTATAGTGCAGGTAATGGCTACTAATTCACTCAGCTGTTCACATAAAATACAGATTTGATCTATGCAGTAGGCATATAAACCTTCTGCGCTACTTTATGGCATCAAAACTGCCACTAGACAAAATAATCACAAGAGTTACTTGACTTTTTTATTGCTGCCTAAAAGCTACAGTTGAAACGCGTCAGTTGAAGTATGTGCATTGCCTTGAAGACGCAAACTGCAAGAGAACTGGTGGCGGATATATATATATATATATATATATCACTTTTATATGAGGGTTTGGTTTCCCTTGGGGCCGATCGCAGCCCCCAGGGAAACCACACATGCATTGACAAAAGTGATCTCTCTCTCTCTCTCTCTATATATATATATATATATATATATATATATATATATACTTTAATAGCTTTATGGTTTCCCTGGGAGGGGCCATTGTGGCTGCCCCCCCCCCCAAGTGAAATCTCTGGTGTCTAGTGGGGTTTCCTGTCTGTGGATCGCAGCGCGGCTGCGACCCACAGCCAGGAAACCATTTCAGGAAGGCCTTCCAGTGGGGAGGCCCGATTTCCCCACAGGAGCAGAAAGCGGCCTTACCTGTTGCTTCCTGCTCCTGTGGGGAAAACAAAGTGTGATGTCAGTGTGCCTTGCGGCGCACTGATGTCACAAAGGGGGCGGGTGGGAAGGACACAGAAGCTCTTCCGTGTCTCCCAAGAGGGTACTAAATAAAAATCCTCAGGTGCGATGCACCAGAGAATTTTTCAAACCCCTCCCTGGTGTTGGCCACTGGTCGTGACCCACATCTTGGAGGGTGTGTGGGTGTTGGCACCTAAGGGGTTGAAAAAAGCACAATGGGGTCAAGGACAACAAGTGTTTTTACATTTAGTTTGTCCTGGGTGTAAGTAGGCCCAACCCCCTGTAGCACAAACCTTCTGGCTCCTAGTTTACACAGAAGGGAACTGTTTAGAGTTGAGGTATTATTTGTGTTTCTCTGTTTATGCTGTTCAAACTTGTATTTATGGTTCATTAATGCAAAGCCTTTATTATTAGGGTGAGTGCTGTAAATAAATGTTGTAAGCTCAGACTGCACGACTGACTGTGGTTGTAATAAAAAAATGTGCATACACTCATTTTAAACGTTTAACAATATGAGGCTACGTATAATGCTCCCAGAATGCTCTCTGATTAGATGCAAATATTTTCAGAAGCCTGTAAGCAGGACTGGTGATTCTTTGCTCTCAAACTAAAATTTTCAGAAAAACAATGCAACTAGGAAAAAAACGTTTTGCTAAATTACTGTGACATTTTAGGCACTATTTCTTTGAAGCATCATTTAGTAAAATGTGTTGATGCACGCTAGTATTTCCGAAAAATATTCATAATAGAAAATCAGTGTACCCAGTTTCAACAACATTATAGGAAACATGAAAATAAACAAGCATTGGCAAAGGCAACCATTCTAAAATTGGTGGTAGTCTTTTGCCACCACATATCTTGTATTCACAAAGCTTTTGTAAATCTTTATTGTTGTGGGAGCTGCCATGCTTTCACCATTGTAACAAACATTGGCAAAAAGCAAAAATATTTTTTGTTTTCAGAAAGCACACATTGCCACAGTAGTTCCTGGCACTGGATAAAATTCCTTTCTGTGCCAATAGGCTCCTTGTGAAAGAGCAGAATGTAAAACTCAGTAAAGCCAGGGGATAGACGGATAGAGAGAGATATAATTTTAATAACAACAAAAGGTCTTGGTTAACACCAGACCAAATTAGGAGCCCAATTCTTCAAGTCACAAAAGTGCAGCTATGGTATAGGTCTTTGCATTAGTGGAGAATTATGGCTTTCATGAATTCACAAGAATTTACAGAAGTGGACCAGGAAATCATACTCCTAGAAAATATTTGTGAACAGTGTTTTAGCACAAGCAAATATGCATGTGTAGATTAGCTCAAATGAAAACCTATTGAGCATTTACAAGTTCACTTCCCTTCCAACCACTTTCTTCCCAACCCTGGAAGAACTTCTACTTCTGCCCTTATCAGGAGTTAATTTCCACCCTTTCTCAGCATGGTAAAAGATTAGGGAAGAGCCAGTGAAAATCCTTAAGACATGCAAGTTAGTAGGTTTGCACAGACTCAAAGGCATTCCAACTCTGGAATTATTGCTTACTGCTTCCAACAGACCTGTGGAAATGTGGGAAAATAAGGAATATGAATGTGCTAGTATTCAAGCCCTAGTATAGTATTAACCCTGGAATAATCAGAGAGGCTATTATCAGAGCTCTTATATATGAAACTGCTACCATAATTTGTCCCCACACTACATGGCTCTAAAGGGACAAGTAGACTTTTTTTTTACAGGACAAGTAGATTTGTGAAGCAACCTGTCTGATGGACAAGTAGATATTTTATTATATTCCACACCCCTGCATGTGTAGGATATAGGACTACCATCGCTAGCAGTCGGTACGCGTACACAAGTGCTTACCGCCCTATTGAGATTGCTTCCATTATATCTTACTTGGGCATCATCTCCGAACAAGGCCACTACCTGCTGCAAATTAACAGAAGAGGAGGGGAAAAGAAGGGGGGAAGGGTGAACACAAGTGTGAATAATGTGATATGAGAGAGAAACCGATGGCAATGAGTGAGGCAGATTGTTAAGAATAACATTAGTAATTAAATCAAATGATGTCGTCAGTGGTTTGGGGAGTCACTTCAGGAGGGGCCGACAAGACCTCCCTGGAGGGCCATGTGCTGGAAGAGTCATCATCGCTAATAGATTAGATCGATCCTGCTTCTGGGTCCAGGCTCTGAGCACGTTCACATATCTTGGATGCCATCTGCATGACCTGGCGCCTCTCTGATATAACTTGTTCCAGGTTTTGTATATGGCCTTGCTATGAATGGCTACGATTTTGTTTGAGCCGTTTGTGTCAGCAGCCTTTTCCTTCGCCTCCAGATTTCACCTTTTCAGCAGACGAAGGACATGAGTCCTCAAGTTCAGAAGACTCCATCCAGGGCCACGCCTCCTCAGCAGAGTCAAAGAAGTGAGAAGTCCCTTCTGCCAGCACCTGGAGTTATGCAGTGAACATCAGTGAGTAGCGTATGTCCAGTTCACTGAGTTGTTTCTTGATGGCTAGGACCGAGATCCTCTGCCACTGCACCGCCATAGTATAACTAGGGAAAATCATGACTGAGGCATTGTCTACCTTTATGTCTCGCGATCCCTGTAGTTAGGGAGGCGGAACAGAAAAGGCCTGGGGTTAGCACTAGGTGGTGGCCGGCGTGTTGGCACACAATAAGCCCTCTCAACAGAAAAAAAGGGGAGAGCGTTGCATGGATTGGCAGGGCACAGATCCAGGTCTCAGCATAGGCCACAGTATCTGGACCTTCCACGCCTTCATGTATGTCAACCACTCGTTTATTATTTCTTCTAGAGCGGCCTTCTGCATCTTCCACTCTGTGCTCCAGTGTGCGCTCATGGTCCGTTAGATCCTGCACCAGAGATGCCGAATTATGGGTCATTCTGCCTGCATGTGCTCAAAGCTATGCACCTTGTCAGCTATTTTACGGTGGTTAGCATGCAACAGGGTCAAGTCTGATGTAACTATCTATTCTGCTTTCAAGGGACGTGTATGTCTTTTCAAGGCTGGCATGGATCTTCTCCACGGCTTGTAGTTTAGAGCCAAGGAAGTCCACTGGATAAAATGGCTCCAATGTCGAGTGATTTCAAGTTGTATGTGACATAATTGGTGTCTGTCATGATGCTGCTGATTCGGTACCTGAACGGAGGTGACCAATGGTCTAGCGCTGAGTTTTGAACATTAGAGAGACCGGATCTGGCAAGGTACACTCAGGAAATGTTTTGTTGTTCCTAGTTGTGTGGCATGTAGAAGGGGCATCAGCTTTGTGATGTTTGAAGCTGCAGAAGAGTCGGTTTCAGGCAACATTTCAGCACCAGAAGCAACAAAATCCAGGAGTGGGTATCACTAGGAAGGACCCGCTTGCCATGCGCCTTGGTGAGCGATGGGGCACCGCAGCATGAGCAGCCCAGAAAGGTGTCCTGAAGATGCATCTACGAGGGAGCGCAGGTAAAACAGCACTGTGTGGAGCAGTTTGCAAACAGTGTCGCAGCACGAGCCGCTCCAAGCCAGTAGGCAGTTATGATTGTGGAGCATGAATGAACAGTCTTATAGGTGAGTCAATTTGGTATGATTACACAGTTGCTGCATCTGCTCACACCAGGGCTCACTTGCGGTTGTCTGTGGAGGGTTTATGGATAACTCACCAGATGATTGGCTGCACAGAAAGCACAACAAGATTTATGTCAACCATCAATGCTAGGCCTAGGGCAGTCCGACCTCCCGGCTCCAGGCTCCATCACAAGTATTGTGTGCCTTGACAGTCCAACAGAAGTAAGGGTAGAGTATGATCAGTTAATATGGATCAGCATCTGTGATTTCATGCTGCAGTGGCGCCAGAGCGAGCAGCGTGGTTCAAATATTGCATGGCAGCTAGTTTTCGGGAAAATTAGGAGTTTTGTGATAAATGTTGTTACAGCTGCAGTTATTCAACTGTTCCCAAAACAGCATTGGCCTCCAACAGGGTTGTGGTGCCCACGTTAACGCCTGGGCCTAGCTTGTTGTTTGCGCCTGGGCCCCAGTCCAGATAGTCCAGGCAGTCCAGGCCAGGGGAGACCCTCGACCCCCCCCACAGCCGACCCGGCCACAGGGGGAGAATGGAGGAGGGGCATTGCTATCACCACACCGCAACTGCACTGCGTGACTTGTCAGAGCCACTTCAGGGCATAGCAAGGAGTGTTGGCAAACCCTATGGCCTGAGAGCCTTGTACAGCAGCAAGGGCAAGGACTCCCACAGCTCCCAGGCTGCCAGGGAGCGTCCCTCTTGGTGTCCCACACTCACCACATTCTGCAGCTGTGGATGTGGTGGTTCATGCTGAGCAGGGCAGCTGTCAGATCCTTCTGGTGCATCCGTCAGCCCTCCCCAATCCACTGCTCTATGAACGCAGGCCACGACCAGGCCT
Source organism: Pleurodeles waltl (assembly GCF_031143425.1). Classification (NCBI taxonomy): domain Eukaryota; kingdom Metazoa; phylum Chordata; class Amphibia; order Caudata; family Salamandridae; genus Pleurodeles; species Pleurodeles waltl. The sequence goes on from NC_090447.1 coordinate 694,261,341, forward strand.
GACACAGAGATCTGCTTGCCATCTCCTATTATCACTGCAGTGGCGAGCTCAGAGTGATCCTGGGAGCAGGACGGCATGCAGGGAGGATGCAGATTGGCAATGGTATCAGAGATTAATGGCGGATAAAGGGGCAATTTCGTAGAGCCTCTTTAGGGGGTGCGTCTGCCATCTTGGCCCTGCTAGCCACACCCTGTTGAGACCTATTTCTTGACATTGATGGAGAATTGTGTCCACGTAAACGACTCATTGAATGGGCCCACGAATGGAGCTCAGTTCGAAAAGGAGACCTTGGTTTATGGGAAGACCAGGAATGACCTTCCGCACTGCCAGAAGCTTAGTTTGATGCTCCTGCAGAGCCTTCGGCTAAAGTTGACTACAGGAGTCCCACCCTTCTTCGTCATTGTGCTCGCCCAAGCACAACATACAAATCAAATGGGGGTCCGTAGCTGACACTTGTCGTCCACAGGGTTTGAACCCTGAAGACATGAAGAAAGCACACAATCCAGATGACTAAAACGTCAAGGTGGGCCGCAATGGCCAGATTACCATTACCGGATCCGCGTTGCAAGCGTGGAAAAGAAGGAACTGACGTTTGTGAGGGGGTTATATGGACTGTGCTAGCGTTACATCTGGTGGACGACGTCGATTTGGAGTCACAAGACGCCCTCTTCCGACACGCAGATGTTCTATGGGAAAACAGTTTCAGGATCCAGGCTTGCGCCTGGGGAAGAATCTAAAGCAAGGAATCTGCAGCTAGATGTCTCTATCAGATAGCTGCAGTATTGAACAGTGCTCGCAAACTGAATATGTAAGCTGAATGTATGTGCGTCTGCCACAGCACAATGCATGGAAGTAACAGTACTGGAGATTAAGGCCCTGATTACGAGTTGCTTGTTAAATTCCGACCCATGCATAAATCCCTGTTTGCGCGTGAGTTGGAATTACAAGTTTGATTTTAATAAATGCTCTGCTAATTATCAGAGACGTGAAATTACTCATTTAACGTTCATTAAATTCCGGTAGGTTTGACCTGCCGAAATGTAGCAGGAAAATGCATACAGTAGTTATTGTATCATGCAGATTTTGGTGCATTAAGGACCAAAATATCTTATTCCCCAGAAACTTGTTATAGGTGCTATTTATTGCACCCAATAAATAAGAAACCCTGTGGTATTGTTATTTACCAGGTGTGCTAAATAGCAACCTATACTTGCAATCAGGCCCTATGTGTGCTGTGAATGTACACCAGGCCCAAGTGTGCCTGCAATGGTACATTAAATGGAGGACCCTGCGTTCCATTTTGGGAAACCCAGGCCTGCCTGATGAAGCCATGAGGAGTAGAGGAATTTCCCCAGACATATTTGTGTATTACTGCATTCCTATGAACCTAGTGGGACACACAGTGGATGAAGAGACTCTCCCTTTACACTTCAAAAGGTTGCTCTTTGATTCAGTATTAGCTCACAAGTATTGGGTCTGGACACATCTCAGGGAATGAGATGCGGCTGATAAGGAAATCATAAAGAGTGGGTGTGAGAGCCCAGAATCAAACCTTCTGATGCACATATAACTGTGGCTGACTTCCAGGTGTGAACTCTGGTGACTCTCATGAACTGTGTTGTGGGACAATCAGCTTCGGAGTGTTGCCTGCTGTGACAGACGGCCTTTCAAGAGGAAAGAAGACTTGTACACTTCAAAAGAAGGAGAACTTCAACATAAAACCTCAAACACTCAGACTCTAAATCACATTTTGTTTCTGATGGATACAACTACCTGTGGATTCCTCACCTAATGAATACTCCCATGGCGCCAGCATTCGACGGAAATCTTCTTACTAGTCTCTGCACGTCGACGAGGACGTCACTCTAGCCCACGCGACGCCGTCTGACGTCATACAGGCAATAAGAGGTCCTCGCCGACGTGCCGATGACAGTTCCCTTTTTTCCGTGCATTCGAAACGGTTATCTTTGAGGGAGCTACTGTTACCTTCGTGGTTACAGTGTATTGTCTGCTGCGTAGTCTTCTCTGCGGTAATAATGTCTCAGAGGAAGTCGGGTTTCAAGCCCTGTCGAGAGTGTGGGGGCAAGATGTCAGTTACAGATCTTCACTCCGACTGTCTATGGTGTTTGAGCTCCGACCACGACGTCTTGACTTGCGATTCATGTCAACACATGAATCCAAAGGCCCTCAAAGAGCGTGAGGCCAAGTTATTCATGGCAAAGTCAAAGAAGAAGGAGAAACATCATAAGAAGTCTTCTTCGCCAAGGTCTCACCGGCGTCATCGAGACTCCCGGCGCCGTAGAGACTCACGACGTCATTCCAGCAAGGAGTCTCGTTCGAGGTCACCTTCGGCTCGGCGTCGGAGGACTTGGGAGGTCAGCCCCACGGTCACGCCGCATCCATCGACGCCGTTGCCCTCTCCGGCGTCACCGACTTCGCCTGGTCAGGCGTCGGTGATTGAGGTGGTGCAGCCTCTTGTGTTTTCTCCGGCGTCGCAGACGTCGAGGCCGGCGTCGGGGTCGCCCTCGATCCAGGCACCCCAGTATCCGGCTTTTCCCACTCCTGGAGCCGATAGTACCGCGTTTCTTAATGCGATGTATACCATCTTTCAGCAGATGGCTCCAGGAGCTGCTCCGGCTGGTCCTTCGGGGCCCTTGGCCTTTACGTTGGGTGATCCTGCGCCTCTTCGGCCGGCACCCTTTATGCCCTTTCTCCCTTTTGGGAATGTGGGCTCGGCGCCGGTGCCGGCGTCGGTGGCCGCTCCGGTGGCTTCGGATGTTTCGGCCCCGGAGGTTGCCCTTCCGTCGAAGTCAGGATTTTGTCCTGTGACTCCGGTTGGTCCATCGGCTCCAAGACCTCGTCCTCCGGCTCCTACCGCCTGTGGCGCCGGACGCGGCGTCAGATGCTTCTGGAGATCGGCGCCGTTCTTCGACGTCGGCGGAGGCCATGTCGACTCCGCGTATCGAGGAGAGACTTCATTCGAGGAGGCGTGCTCTCCGTCTTTTAGAAGAACAGGAGTACCAGCGAGTCTTAGAGGAGGGAGAGATTGAGGACTCTGGAGACGGACTACATGGTCTGGATACAGCCAGTGGGCTGGACACTTCCCCTGAGTGGGACCTTTCATCTCCAGGGGAATATACGGAGGAGGCTGCTTCCTTTCATGCTGTGGTGAGGAAGGCAGCGAGCTTTTTGGACCTGCCTTTGCCGGTGGCAGAGGCAAAGCAGAATTTGCTGACAGAGGTATTGCATCCGGCCTCTGCTGCAGCTGAGCCTCTCTTGCCATTTAATGAGGCTTTGCTGGATCTGGTGTTGGAGGTGTGGAAGAAGCCGGTGTCTTCCTCGGCCGTTCATAGGGCTGTGGCCAGGAGGTATCGAGCTGCACCATCTGACCCTGGCTTTCTCTCTAGACACCCTACGCCGGAGAGCTTGGTGGTGCAAGCCTCCTGTTCCTCAAAGTCAGCGCCTGGTTCCTTCCCGACGGTGCCTGGAGACAGAGACTCCAAGAAACTGGATGCGCAGTCCAAGAAAATATTTTCGTCATGCAGTTTGGCGTTGAAGGCCACCAACGCAACGTGCATTCTGGGGAGGTACATCCATGCTCTGATGGATGATATTTCGTCTTCATTTACGGAGCTCCCCCAGGGTCTCTTGGATGTGGTCTCGGACGCCCAGGCTGCCGCGACCCAGATTATCCAGTCTGGGCTGGACACGACCGACTCGGTGGCCAGAGCGATGGGCACGGCTGTGGTGGCAAGAAGACAGGCCTGGCTCCGAAACTCAGGGTTTTCTGCGGATGTGCAGTCGACCCTGCTGGACCTCCCGTTTGATGGGGACAGACTGTTTGGAGCCAAGGCAGATTCGGCCTTGGAACGATTTAAGGAGAGCAGAGCCACAGCCAAATCGTTAGGACTGCAAGCTCCTTCTTCCTCTGCCTCTTCTAGATTTTTCAGGAGGTTTTGGGGATTTGGGCGTGGCTCTTCTTCCTCTTCCTTTCGGGGGAGGTTCCAGCAACCCGCCTCTTCCCTCCCCTATAGGTCATTTAGAGGGAGGGGGAGGGGTGGGGCCCGTACCAGAGGAGCCTCTCAACAGCACTCTGCCTCTTCCTCGTCCTCTGGAGGGGTGCAGCAGGGGAAGCAGCCTTAGGCTTCCATCGTTTCCCACTCACTCCTCTCCTGTAGGGGGAAGATTACAGCATTTTCTCCACAAGTGGAAGTCTATCACAACGGACACTTGGGTTCTCGGCATTGTGGGGAAAGGCTACGCCCTTCCCTTTCAGGAGTTCCCGCCCCTCATCCCGCCCCGCCCATCTTATTGTTCAGAAGAACACCTCCTGTTGCTAGAACAGGAGGTTCAAGTCCTCCTTTCAAAGGGCGCGGTAGAGTTGGTCCCAGAGCAGGAAAAGGGTTGAGGTTGTTACTCAAGATACTTCCTGATTCCCAAAAAGGATGGTCAGTTGAGACCAATCCTGGATCTGAGGATCTTGAATTGGTTCCTCAAACAGGAAAAGTTCAAGATGCTGACCCTAGCACAGGTGCTTTTGGCGTTGAACAAGGAAGATTGGATGGTGTCTGTCGACTTGCAGGATGCTTACTTTCATATCCCGATACTCAAGTCGCACAGGAAGTATCTCCGGTTTGTGGTAGGGTCGCAGCACTATCAGTTTGCGGTCCTCCCGTTTGGTCTTACTTCAGCACCTCGAGTCTTCACAAAGGTGATGTCAGTGGTTGCGGCGGAGCTCAGAAGGAAGGGGATAGCAGTATTCCCTTACTTGGACGACTGGTTGATCAAAGCCAAGTCCCCGGAGCTTGTGTCGCATCATCTGCAGTCAACAACCCAGTTGTTGTTCGACCTGGGCTTTTCGGTGAACGTGCCCAAATCTCACCTGGAGCCCTCTCAGCGCCTCCTGTTCATAGGGGCAGTACTGGATACAACATTGGGTCGAGCCTTTCCTCCGCCTCAGCGGATTCAAGATATTCAGGAATTGGTTCCAATGTTTCGAAATGGAGCGGTAGTTCCAGTCCTCAAGGTCCTTCGTCTGCTCGGTCTGTTCGCCTCCTGCATTCTGTTGGTCACGCATGCTTGCTGGCACATGAGGGCTCTTCAGTGGTGCCTCCGAAGGCAGTGGTCTCAACACAAGGGAGATTTAGAAGGTACTGTCAAGATCTCCAGAGATGCTGCTGTGGAATTGAAGTGGTGGATTGCGGGCAACAATCTTTCACAGGGAAAGCCGTTCGCGCAGTCGCCACCAGTGGCCACGGTCATAACGGATGCTTCCACCCTAGGATGGGGAGCTCATCTGGGGGATCTGGAGATCAAAGGGCTTTGGTCTCCAGAGGAACAGGTGTTTCATACCAATCTGTTGGAGTTACGGGCTGTACGATCCCTTCGTGGTCAGTCGGTACAGGTCCTGACGGACAATACTACCACGATGTGGTTCATAAACAAACAGGGAGGAGTAGGGTCGTACCTTCTCTGCAGAGAAGCTCTTCGGCTATGGTCCTGGGCAAAGGACCATCAGATTTGCTTGGTGGCAAATCATCTGGCCGGGGTCTTGAATGTACGTGCGGACAGTCTCAGTCGCCAATTCTCGGCAGACCACGAGTGGCGTCTCCATCCAGATCAGGTCTGTCTAATCTTCCAGATATGGGGGTTTCCTCGGATAGATCTGTTTGCCACTCTAGAGAACGCGCATTGCCCGTTATTCTGCAGCCTCCAGTATCCGATGCAGGGAGCGTTGGGGGACGCGTTTCAGATAACCTGGTGCGACCAGTTGCTTTACGCGTTTCCCCCCATACCCTTGATTCCTCGAGTGTTGAGGAAAATTCGCCAAGACCGGGCCCAAGTCATCTTAATAGCTCTGGATTGGCCAAGGAGGGTATGGTACTCCGACCTTCTCCAACTCTCACTGTGCCCTCCGCTCCGTCTCCCTCTCAGGGCAGACCTCCTCTCGCAGTCGCAGGGGCAGGTTTTACACCCCAACCTCCAGAGTCTGCACCTACATGCTTGGAGATTGAACGGGGCAACCTGAGTTCCTTCTCTCTCCCGCCTGATGTAGTGGATGTTATCTTAGCGGCCAGGCGACACTCCACTAAATCTATCTACGCTAATAGGTGGTCTAAATTTGTTATGTGGTGTGGAGAGAGACAGATTGATCCCTTACATGCTCATCTGTCACATGTTTTGTCTTTTGCACTGTCTCTAGCGCAGAAAGGTTGTGCAGTGGCTACCATTAAGGGTTATTTGTCGGCCTTGTCAGCCTTCATTTGTCTTCCAGACCAACCATCGTTATTTAAATCCCCTATTGTTCTCAGATTCTTGAAAGGTCTTCTGAATCAATATCCTCCAAAACCATTCGTTATGCCTCAATGGGATTTGTCCTTGGTCCTGACTTTCCTTATGGGGTCCCCTTTTGAGCCTATGCATTCTTGCCCCTTAAGGTATTTGGTTATTAAAACAGTATTCCTGGTAGCTATAACATCTGCAAGGAGTGAGTGAGTTGCAGGCCTTATCGGTTAAACCCCCTTATATAACGTTTTATGGGGATAAGGTGGTGTTGAGGACCAAGGCTGCTTTCCTTCCGAAGGTTGTTTCACCCTTCCATTTGGCTCAGACAATCACTTTGTCCACGTTTTATCCTCCGCCTCATCCTTCAAAGGAGGAAGAAAGACTACATCGCCTGGACCCAAAAAGGGCGTTGAGCTTCTATATCGACAGAATGAAGGATATCAGGCTGGAGGATCAGCTGTTTGTCGGATACGTGGGCAAGAGGAGAGGAAAGGCAGTCCACAAGAGAACACTCTCCAGGTGGGTTGTTCTTTGCATTAAAATCTGTTACTCTTTGGCAAAGAAGGATCCGCCTGAGGGCATTAGAGCTCACTCCACCAGAGCTAAGTCGGCCTCTTCGGCCTTGGCCAGGGGTGTTCCTGTGGTCGACATCTGCAAGGCCGCAACTTGGTCGTCCCTTCACACTTTTGTGAAACATTACTGTTTGGACTCTGAGGTCAGAAGGGACGGTCATTTTGCACGGTCAGTGCTACAGGATTTCTTGGTTTGACCATTTAGGCACCCACTGCCGGGCGTGGTACTGCTTTGGGACTCTATTCATTAGGTGAGGAATCCACAGGTAGTTGTATCCATCAGAAGAACGAGTTACTTACCTTCGGTAACGATTTTTCTGGTGGATACATTAGCTACCTGTGGATTCCTCACGGTCCCACCCGCCTCCCCGTTGCCTTTTTGGTCTTTCCAAGCAATCCTTGAGTGTGCTCCTTTTGGTCTTCAAAGTTGCAATACATTTTGCATATATGATATTTGTATATATGTGTATATTTATATATAAATCTATATATATTGTGTATATACATGATTCGTATGTATAAATATATTTATTTGTTTAAAAAAAAAAAAAAAAAAAGAAGGTTATATTAAATCTACAGCTATTTTATTGCAATGTTGTGTGATTTACAATATTAAGAGATGTTGCTTTGCTCTTTCATTACATTGGGTTATTATTATTCTCATGCACGTAAAAATTTTTGGTACTGTCATCGACACGTCGGCGAGGACCTCTTATTGCCTGTATGACGTCAGACGGCGTCGCGTGGGCTAGAGTGACGTCCTCGTCGACGTGCAGAGACTAGTAAGAAGATTTCCGTCGAATGCTGGCGCCATGGGAGTATTCATTAGGTGAGGAATCCACAGGTAGCTAATGTATCCACCAGAAAAATCGTTACCGAAGGTAAGTAACTCGTTCATCTGGAAAACAGCTATAATCAGAGCAGGTTTAGACCCCCAAATTTGTCGTCAGCCAAGCAGTCAGATGAGCTGTATGAGGAGTAAAAACTCTGCAAGACTTCTGCCTGTGACCAAGCCTGGTGGCTAAGACCCGCTAGTCTCCCTGCTGGGCGAGGGGACATCACCCAGTGAAACCAAGGCCACTTGTCATGGAGCCTAGAGCACCAGTGCCTCCTTGCTTTCCAAGACCAGTGTTCCCTGTGAGGAAGAGGAGAGCGTTTCTTGAGAGTGAAGTCTAGCTGAGTCCTGCCGAGAAGACCTCCTGACTGAGGTGTGAAGAAAACGACTTTGCACTGATCGGGTCATTCATTGTCTTTGTGCAGGAATGCTCCGATGACCTCCATATGCCAGGAGAGGGCCGTCACGTCGGAGCTGTATAAGGAGCGCCGTGCGGGAGGTGGTTGGCCCACAGTGCCTCATTACAGTGACCCGAATGCCAGACCAGAGGGAGCCTCTTAGAAATTGGCTCTCTAGTAGGCAGAGGTATACACCCTTGTCCAAGAAGAGACTACAGTCCTATTCAGGGTAAGTCACCTAACCTAAATTATCCTGTGCTCACCCTCTGGTAGCTTGGCACATAGCAGGCAGACTTAACTTAGATAACTCATACAGTAACACAGTGAAACACCACAAAGTACTCCAACCAGGTTAGGAAAATAGATAATATTTTTCTGAATAATATAAGACCAAAATGACGAAAATCCAATATGCGCAAGTCATAATATCACTTTTTAAAGGCTTAAATGAATCTCAATCCTTAAGAAACAGTGGTTATATCCTTTTAATACACAATACCTGCGATGTGTCAAAAATAACAACACACGAGGGCTGCAGAGGAGGAGATGCCGTGAAAAGTAAGGCAGCGCATCGGACCTTCTGGCGTGGCAAAAACGATGCATAATTTCTTTCCACGCTGCATGGTGATTCATTGATTTCCAGGTGAGCAGCCTTGGTTCCTTACTGCGATGTGGGGATATTTTGACGCCCAGGGACGATGCATTTAAAATCCAGAACTCGCTGGTAGAAAGAAGCAGGCACTGCATCGATCCAGTAGGCGATGCAGCAATTTTCCAGCAGCAAAACAGGCGCTGCATCCATTTTTTTATGCACAGGGATTTTCTCCTTTTTGGTGAAGTTTTTCTAGGGCCTGAGACTTCAGAACAGGAGGCAAGATAAAGCACTTGGAGAGAACTTGTTAAGGAAGGCAGAGTCCTTCCAGCAGGGTCAGGGTCCTGCAGGCAGCCAGGTAACAGCAGGCGAGCATTCATTTTCAGCAAAGCAGTCCTGGTGTCTCCTTTGGACAGCCAGGCAGTCCCTTTGACAGTGTCCAGTTGCAGGTCCAGAAGTGTCTGATTTGGTGGGATCACAGACCCAGTATATATACCCCAAATCACCTTTGAATTGGAGGAACCTTCAAAGAGTGGTTTTGAAGTGTGCAAGTTCCCCTTTCAACCTGGCCCTGTCTGCCAAGATTCCTGTGGGGAGTCATCAGTCCTTTGTGTGAGGGCAGTCTACTGGCCTTTGAAGAGGAAGAGAGAGCCCAACCATCCTTCCTTCCCAGAGAAACCCATCTGTATGCAGATGAATGCAGATGCAGCTAAGTGTCCTGTGTTTATGGTTGTCTAGGTAGAATGCATAAGGGGAGCTGTCAACCAGCACTGACCAGACATGGATTGGAGACAGGCTGTAAGGCACAGCTGGCAGTAAGTGCAGAGAAATGCCTACTGTCTAAAAGTGGCATTTCTGAAATAGTAATGTAAAATCCAACTTCACCAGTATGTCGGATTTCTTACTACCATTCCAACCAAACCAAATATGACAAGTCTATTCCTCTCAGATTAGGAATTACCACTTAAAAGCTTATAAGGGTATCTCTAATGCTGGCCTATGAACAAGTAGTGAAACAGTAGTAAAAAAAGACTTTGGGAGTTTTTTACTACTAGGACATTTAAAACTTATGAGTACATGTCCTGCCTTTTACTTACATAGCACCCTGCCCTATGGTTTACCTAGGGCCTACTGTAAGGGTGACTTATATGGAAGAAAAGGGGGGTTAAGGCTTGGCAAGTAGTTTTAAATGCCAATTCGATATGGCAGTGAATCCGTACACACAGGCCTAGCAATGGCAGACCTGAGGCATGGTTAAGTGGCTACTTCTGTGGTGAGCACACTCGGCTGCAGGCCCATTAGTAGCATTTAATTTACAGGCCCTGGGCACATCTAGTACACTTTACTAGGGACTTATAGGTACATTAAATGTCAATTGGGTATATGCCAATGTTACCATGGTTAGGGGAGAGAGCACAAGCACTTTAGCGCTGGTCAGCAGTGGTAAATCGTGGAGAGTCCTAAAATCAGCAAAAATTAAATTAGAAAAATGGAGAGAGGCAGGCAAAAAGTTGGGGGAAGACCACCCTAAAGCTGTCAGGTCTAACAGGGCCACTGTTGAAAACTGGGGTAGGAGCATTAAGAATTGTGTCTTCCTTTTATTGGCGACCCCGTATGACAGGAGGGGCTTCCATTGTGAGGGCAATAAGCCAGAAAAGTCTGCCCAAGACTTCAAGTACCACGGCAACCCTGTTTGTGGCCAGAAGTTTGGGTCATTGCCTGACCAAAATATTGTGGCTGTGACCAGTGAGTGAAGCCTGCAAACTGAGTGATTCTCAGAGATGCCTCCAGAGAGTGTACACCATCACTGGGCTCCAGTTGGCAGCCGAAGGATTAAATCACCCCGCCTTCTTCCCACCTACCACTACCAAGTAAGGAACCGTGAATTAACTTGTTTGCCACGCAGGAGCATCTCTGATCGCTGGACTGAACAGCTAATGCAACTCAAAGGAGAAAGTCTGCACCTGCCAGATGTTGCCATGTGTATGGCGAGCAGCCCAACACTGCCGAACAGGATCAGAACTTGTAAGCTCCCGCAGAGAGGACACTGGCTGCACCACTGAACACTTCAATACGGCTGGCACAGGTAAAATTAGAACTGGTCCTTAGTGATCCCGAGCATCTCACTGCTAACGGAGCTGTGGCACCATAGACATTTTTCACTAGTTTCTCAGGAATCAAATGGGAAAGTTTGACTACAGCAGACTAGTAAGTAGTCCCTGGATGTGGACACTAGTGAATGGGGAATAACTCAACCACTTTACACGAAAGAGGGTGAGACAGCAATCTGCCTGACAGCAACTAGTGCCCTAACCTCAAGGGAATTGTGTTATTGCTCATGAATTTCATTATTCTTTTATATGAAAAAATAAAGTATTTGACTGGACATTGATTTATTGATTGTAATGTATGCACTTTGAGTTATGAGTTGTGTTCACTTATATGTATATTCACCTCCCCTGAGGGGGCGCCTTTGATTGCTTGTCCACATTTACCACTGAGAGTCAGGTGCAGAAGGGTACTTGGCCCAGTTTCTCAGGATCCATTGTAGGTTGGGCCCCAGCAAGTCAGAAATAAAAGGCTTCAACCACCATGTTTGGGCTCACTGAAAGGGTTTCTGACAATTGGCGGCAGGCAGTAGAATGCCTAACATTTAGGAGCCAAAGACACAGAGGTGGCATTGGTCATTTCCAGTCTGAACCAGTACTGCAGTAAGTCCATGTTTTTTCTCTTTTACGCATAAAGGCAACACCCATGGGCAATGGAGAATACAGGTTTTGAAACTGACCTCAGCACTGTGTCTATAGATCAGATGAAGGATTTATGTAGGGACATGGGGTGGAGGATTCCCAGGAGTAGGGACAGAGAGGTTCTTGCTAATTTCTTTATGGACCAGTTTGAGATACTGGGTGAAAGGGATGAGGCTGTAGTTGACTCGAGGGTGGGAACCAGGGTAGGAACCCAGGAAGAGAGCGTTGCGGATTCAGGCTCCAGGATCTCCTTAGCACAGATATATCCAAGACACACAGAGTGTGTCCCCTAATGCATTTTCCAGAGTTTCACCAAGACAGTCACCACTTTTCATGTCTAGAATATCTCTGGTGTGTAAATCACCATGAATTTCTAGGGTAGTACTTGCCCCAATTCCAGGTGTAAATCCCTTGGGTAGGTTGAATCTTGCAAAAGCCCTGATCGTGCAGTTGGCACTTCAGAAAGCTAAGGCTGAGGAGAGGAAGATGAGAATGCCAGAGAGCTTGAGAGGGAGAAGCTAAGATCAGCTCACTGGGAACAAGAGGAGAGGATGAGGAAGGAATGGACTCGGGAAGAGAAATTGAGAGAGAGAGAGAGGAGAAACAGAGCATGAGAAGAGATACAGAAGAAAAAGAAAAAAGAGATGCACAGGCAAAGAATAGCCCTTGAGTGAGAGAATCTTAGGATGACAGCAATGACAACACCATCTAGGATAAGTGACTCTATTTCCAGTTCAGGCTATGTTGAGGGCCAAGGTTCCAAAAGATATTGTGCATGTGCATGTGGAAGGTCAGGATATTTTTGAATGGTGTGTTAGCTTTGAAGTCACGTAAAAGGCACATGCCTTAAATTAGATGTGTAAGGCAGGTTTCTTAGTGGGGAGCCTGTCATTGGAAGGGACAGCCATCATTGGAAGGATGACTGTGCCAGGCCAGATGGTCTATGTTAAGTGAAGGACACTCTCATTAGGCAGTTTGGGCTGAAGCCAGCTCAGTGCCTGCTGAGAGATTGTGACTGCAAGAGAGTGGATCCTGTTCAGTTTGAGACTTCGGTTAATGATATATTGAGTGTTTGGAAGGAGTGGGTGAGAGGGATGGAGGCCAAGGATATTCAGTCCCTTAATCAGTTTATGGTGACAGAGCAACTCTAGGTGGATTGCTCTATCCCACTTAGGCAATTCCTGTCTGTTCTGATAGGGAGTGATCCAACAAAACGTGCACTGTTAGATGATACTTGGTTGGCTAACCGGGTTGCAAAATGGCTGGAGTACCATAGTTCTAAGCCAAAGGGGGAGAAGAACTCTCAACAGACTGTTTCCAAACATAAGGGTAAGGGCCAGAGTAATTTATATGGGATTCAAATAGGGCCCAGGAAATATGGGAATGGTGATGGTATATCCAGGAAGGAGCATCATGACAAGGGAAGGCGTGGAAGCCCTTCTAAGTCCAATATGGTGACTTGTTTTAAGTGCCACAAGGTGGGATACTACACTGTAACCCCTGTTAGACGTGGGTGAATATACCCAAGAGGGACCAATTGCACTCAGCATAGTAGGTATGGACATTTGGGAGAGGGACCCAGATGCTCTGAAGCGATTCATACTAACACAAATGGATCTGTGCAGGAAGTTAATATCAATTGGAGGAAAGTGTCTGTCCTGGAGCTTCAGCACTATGGTCAACAGGAGATGCCTTAAGCCTGAGGAAATTTCACCTTGGACCAAGGATACAGATTTGGTAGCCAGTGGAGAGGGTATGAAGTATCCGCTTGCCACGGCTCAGATTAAGCTCAGTGGCAATGCGGCTATGATTGATGTTAGGGTAAGGGAAAACCAAAGGAGCTTGGTGTCAGGATCAGAAGCCCATATGGCTTGGACAGCATCCGTTGTGTTAACTAGAGCACAGGCTGCACATCAGTCTCAGAGTGAGGCTTGGATCTTCTCTGATTTGCAAGGATCAGGACAAAGTAGTTTGCAGGAAAGGGCAAACTTCGGGAAGGCAGTGGCCGTGAAGGCCATTGCTTGTGCTCCAGAGGGAGTGGATCGTCTGGTGGAGTCTGGGTCATTTCCAGAGTTAAAGTTTTTTTGGGATTATGGGAGGCCCACCAGGAAGATTTCTACAAGGCACAGATAGAGTGTCCTACACTTGTGGGACTTTGGAAGAAAGCCCAGGATTGGGTCATCAAAGGGGTGGTCAGAAAACACTAAACTGGGTGGGAGGATGGTGTGCTTTACAGTGAATCGGTAAATACTGACCCACAAATTATCAAGAGGCTAATGGTGCCATTAATGCACAGGAACTTCCTTTTGTCACTGGCCCACAAAGTGGCCTTATCAGGACATTTAGAAAAATCTAGCATAGGTTAGAAAAAACCTGTCCTGCTTGCCAGCTGAGTGGTAAAACAGGAGGGAAATCTAAGGCCTCGATAGTGCCTCTATCAGTTGTAAGTGTTTCAATTGAGCCGGTACGATTAGACATAGTCCATTTGACCTCCCCTCACAACTGGGAAACAAATATATCTTGGTTGTGGTGGATCACACCACCATGTACCCTGAACCTGAACTTCTGAAGAGCATAACTGAAACATGTGGTAGCAAGAGCTCTCCTAGGTTTTTTTTTAGGGTTGTATTTCCAAGAATTGTAATTTTCGACAGGAACCAGCTTCATCTCTTCTTATATGAGAGAGATGTGGGAGCAAACTGGTCCGACAAAACTACTTCTCCACAGCATAGCACTCTCAAACCAATGGTTTGGTGGAGTGATTTAACAAAACTCTAAAGACCACGATCAGAACTCTGCTGGGGAACCTCAGGAGGAAGTGGGATTTTCTCCTGTTATGTCACTTGTTTGCCTACCAAGAGATTCCGCAGATTGGAGTAGGATACTGTCCTTTTGGACTTCTATGTGGACACCCAGTGCAGGGTCTACTCGCCTTAGTAAGAGAATGGTGGAAAGGAACCTCTGAGTATCCACAGAAGGATGTGGTGGACTATATGATTGGCCTCAGGAAGTTGATGGCACAATACATGAGTTAGGCAAAGTAAAACCTTCAAGCTAGCCACGTGCTGATGAAGGAATGGTATGAACAGAAAGCAACGCTGACTGGGTATCCTGAGGGTCAAGAGGTGTTGGTACTGAAGCCTATTTGTCCCAGGTCTTTGGCGCAGAAATGTTGTGGGCCGTACGAGCTAGTTCAGAAGGTGTCTGAAGTAAACTATGTGGTTGACACAGTAGCCACGAGGGAACTCAAAAGGATGTTCCATGTGAACAGGCTGAAGCCTTACCTTTGAAGAGATTACACAGTGACTGTCATGGCTAAGGCAGGGGAATTTGAGGAAGAAAGCCTCTTCTCGACTTGAAGTATTGAGACATAAAGGATAGCATTGTGAAAGAGGTTAAGTTAGCCCCTGAGCAGCATATAGAATGTAGAGAGGTGTTGTAATGGTTTACCATCCTCTCTCTCTTACTCCAAATTGAAACCCATCGGTGTGCATGCCACAGGTGACAATCTGCCACTGATGGGGCAGAAAGTAAAGAATATCTGACGAGGTTCAGGGTTGCATTAAGGCAGAAGTTGCCAAAATGTTGGGCCTGGGAGTCATTGAGAGATCTCATGATCCTTGGTCTAATCCTGTGGTTATAGTACCAAAGAAAGGGTCTACTGACTTGAGGTTCTGTGTGGACTACTAAGCCCTCAGTAAGGTAATCACAACCTATTCTCATCCAGCCCCCAGAGTGGATGAGCTTGTGGATCAGTTATGTGCTGCAGAGTACTTGAGCATCTTAGGTTTGCCCAGTAGATATTGGCAGATCACTTTGGCATCAAATGCCAGAGAGAAGATTCAATTTTCTATGCCAGAGGGGTGGTACCATTTTAAAGTGATGCTGTTTTGTTTGAAGAATATTCCTGCCACTGTTCACTGCCTAGTGAACCATGTTCTTACAGGGTTGGAAGAGTCCTGTGTGGCCTACTTGGACAATTTCACAGCGTTCAGCAATTAATGAAAGGACCAACGGAGGCACCTGGGTCAGATGTTGACAGGAGGCAAAACTAACCATCAAGGCAACTAAGTGTCAGGTGGGGCAGTACTCTTTAGTGTAAATCAGGCATGAGGTGGGGAACAGGCAAGATTTGTCCGTTGGATGCCAAGATAGCATCTGTGATGAAGTGGTCAGTGCCTATTACCAAGACTTAAGTGAGGGCCTTTTTAGGACTCACTGGATTTTACAGGAACTTTGTGGCAAACTTTGGAAGTAAAGTTACCGCAGTGACTGCTTTGACCTCTAGAAACCGGCAGCCCAGGAAAGTAATATGGACTGCAGAGTGTCAAAGGGCATTTGAGGAACTGAAGTAGGTACAATGCACCACACAGGTATTGACTACAGTCTTTCATTGTACAGACAGATGTCTCTGACAAAGGAGTTGGGACAGTGTTAGCTTAACTGGTTGACAAAGGTAGAGTGTCTGGTAGCCTTTATCAGAAGCAGAATTTGGCACAACTATGAAGGAGTGCTTTGCCATAGTGTGGGCCTTGCATAAGTCCCACCCATATTTGTTTATTTGGCACTAAAATTGTGGTGCAACTAATAAAAAGCCACTGAAATGGTTGATGGATATGAAGGGAGAGAATCCCAAGTTGTTGAGATGGTCTATTTCTTTTCAAGGGTTAGACTTTGTAGTGGAGTACAAAGCCAGGTTGAGGCACAGGAATGCTGATGGACTTTCTCATTGGTTATACTGATCGCACCACCCAACCTCTCTAGATTAGGCGTTGGTTTGGGGTGTTGTGATCTGAGAAGGGTGTCTGTTAGAATGGAAAAATCCTCTACATGATTAAAGACGTGTACCCCTGACCTGACTGCTCAACTGTACTGTTGTCTGGATCGCTAATGCTGATTTTTTTTGCCATTAGTAAACACGGATCATGTATGTGTGCCATGACATAGGCCTATCTTACGGATTGTAACATTTACCAAAAAACTTCCCCAGGATCCGCACAAGGAGATTACGGTCCCATCGTCAGGTAGCTCCAATTCAGATTACTTTTATAGTACTGAACATTAGAGAGGCCAGGTGAGGGGAAGGAAAATTGGGAAGGGAATGTTTGGGAAGGAGACCTAGAAGGAAAAGTAGTTAAACATATAAATAGTACTTGTATACTTTTATAACAGTGGTACCAATCCATATATTTCAATTATGATCTCTCCCATAACCGGTTGAGAAATGAAGATTGCCTTCAAAACGAATATTGGGCCATATTTCCTGAATGTGTCTTGTGACTGAATTCTTCTTATGATGTGCTGACAAAGTACTATATAAAGTAAAAGATCAGACCCCCCCCCTTTAATATGATGTAGTTCAGAGAAGTTTATTATGAACAATTGGAGAAACTTGTAACAACGATAACTTAGGAGTTCTAACAAGTAAGAATGTTCGCTAGATTCTCATCTAATGTGATACATTAATTAAATCAAATAAAGGAAACAACTTGTCACTCGAGGAAACGCTTCCTGGGCAGAGCGTGACCCGCTCTGAAATCTTCACCAGAGATACCAGAATGGTTTATTCCTGACAGTGAGAACGCGATCGGAGGAATTCTGGAGATGTGCTGAGAAATTCCCCGTGTAGCAGAAGCTGGCCGCCAGGACTGGAATTGCAGCAAAAAAGGCTAAGACATGGCCCGAGGAAGAGCCCGACCTCAGGCTGACCTCACAAATGCAAGGGGAAGAAACAACTCACCAGCTGGGAAAAACCCAGCAGAAGAAATCCCCTGAGGCTGCCCGGCCGAACACTGGAGCTTCAGAGCAGAGAACTGTCTCTTCCAAGGATCAAAGGAATAGTGAGCAGCTCCCCAAGGGCGGGGCTGCTTAAATAGACTGGGGCCACACCCAAGGTTCTGTCAATCACTACACCTGCAAACACAATCCACAAGTCTTTTGCAAACAAGAATTGGCATCAAAAATGGCACAAGAAAACTAGCATTGGTATAGCATAGTGTACAATATGATGTTTGCAAACAAGCATTGACATCAGACATAGCACAAGAAAACAAGCATTGGTATAGCACACTGTACAATATGATTTTTTGCAAACAAGCATTGGTACAACCTACGTATAACAGGGTCAAGCTGTAGGACATTGCAACCAACAAAGTGCGGCATAGTAAACATGTCTTTTCTCAAAGCAGGGTTTAACCTTCTGACGGGTGCATAAAGCATCACACGAACTGTGACATGGTTAAGTGGGGCTGGCCCTAGAACGAGAGTCGCTCCAAACCTGACACGGATTGGGGGCTTGTTAGACCATGAGGGGTACCAAAAGCTCTAACATCATAGTGGTGAAAGATTTCTGTCTTCACCAAGAATTAGGCAGCACAAGCGCAGTGGCTGACATTCACGTGTGAACTCTGGTCACTCCCATGAACTGTGTTGTGGTACAGTCAGCTTCAGAGTCTTGCCTGCAGATACAGATAGTCTTTCAAGAGAAAATAATAATAGGGGAATTGTGCACTTCAAAAGAAGCAGAATCCCACCATGACACTTCAAAGACTTAGATGCTAAATCACATTTTGGTGCCTGAAAAAGGATTATAGGAAGGAAGGTCGAGACCCCAAAATTTATCATCTGTGAAGCAGCTAGACATGCTGCGAAGACCAAAAGTGCTGCAAGACTCCTGCCCCGGATTGGGAGCTAAGGCCTACTAGTCTCCTTGCTGAGTGAGGGGTCATCACAAAGAGAAACCAAGACCACCTGCCCTGGAACCTGAAGCACCAGCAACTGTCTGCTTGCCAAGACCTGTGTGACCTGTGAGAAAGAGAACCGTGTTGGAAAGAGCAAAGTCCTGTTGGGAGCCTTGCTGAGAGTACTCCCTGAGTTTGGTGTGAGGAAAATGGCTTCACACCCATTGGGTCATTGCCTGTGTAAAGGAACAGTCCGCCCCCCCCTTTTTTTTGCCAGGAGAGAGCCACCGTGGTCTGAACCATGTAAGGAGTGCCATGCGGGATGTGATAGGCCAACACCACCTCATTGCAGTGTACCAGATGGGGCCACAGTTGAACCTAATGGGCCAAGAGAGTTGAGGCTTGTGTCCCCCTTTTATCTCCAACCCCATATGCCAGGAGGGGGCCACCATGGTGAGGGCCAAGAATTTGGGTCGTTGCCCAAACCAAAAGAGTGCGCCTGTAACCAGTGGGTCAATTCCGCACACTGAGACCTGCACCTGACTGATTCCCCCAGGATCACAAGGACATCACCGGAGAGGTCGCACTCTCGCTGGGCTCCAGTCAGGAGCCGGTGGATTGAATTCATCCTCCCATGAGAGAGGAAAAGTGACTTACCTCAATACTGCTGAGCGGGAGCTGCTCCCATTGCTGGAACGAACTGGCAGTGCTGCTTGAAGGAGAGTCTGCGCCTGCTGGGTGCTGCAGCTTGTATCGCAAGCAACCTGACTTCGCCAAACAGGATCAGAGCTCGAGACTGCCCAAAGAGACTCCGAACACTTCTATACTGTAGCAGGTAAGACTGAAACTGGGCCTTTCGGGCCCTAGGAGACTTGCTGCTAACAGTGCTGCAGCACCATAGACACTTTTGACTAATTTCTAAGGCGTCAAAGGGGAACTCTTGTTACGGCAAACTAGTGAGCATTCCCTGGATGTGGTCACTGGTGAATAGGGAACAACACAAACCACGTTATACGAAAGAGGGTTATGCCTGACAACGACTAGTGCCGTGACATCTAAGGGATTGTGTAATTGCTTATTTGACATTGCTTTTTCATATAGAAAAAAGATCGGAAAGCGATCATGTCCTACAAAAAATACAACTTAGGCCCTCATTATGACATTGGTGGTAAATCCCATTACTGCCATGCTGACTGCCGCCAACATACCACCGCGGATATCCGTTCACCAAATTATGACACACACACACCAATCCGTCACTATTCAGCCACAGACAAAAGTCCGCCACACCAAAGGTCAGTGATAAAGTGGCGGTATCAAAATCCACACCGTTACGACAACAGAACTACGCCCATCACATTATGACCCACGAATCACCACGGCGGACATTCAGCCACGGTAAACCATTGGCGGTACATACCGCCACGCTCAAAATACACACACACATACAAAACAACATTACATTAGAAAATTTAAATAACACACACTTGACACCCATAGGCACACCACACCCACACCACTATAAAACACACACTCACATTACCCAGAACCCTTTACGACTACAAATAATTGCCACCAGAGAGAGACAGCAAGAGCACTCACACAACCAGAGCCACATACCACTCACACCTACACCCTACTCACGTACCCCACAACACACACCCCAACACATTACCCTACACTGCCTTACCTACACACCTTACACAACAACCATGGCACTACAAAGGCACCCCCGATTCTCAGAGGAGGAGCTAAGGGTCATGGTGGAGTAAATCATCAGGGTAGAGCCTCAGGTATTTGGAGCACAGGTGCAGCAGATATCTATAGCTAGGAAGATGGAGCTATGGCTGAGAATCGTGGACAGGGTCAACGGCGTGGGCCAGCACCCAAGATCCAGGGATGACATCAGGAAGAGGTGGCACGACCTACGGAGAAAGGTATGTTCCATTGCAGCAAGACACCAACTCGCTGCACAGAGGACTGGCGGTGGACCCCCACCTCCTCCCCCACAACTAACAACAAGGTGAGGAGTCAGTCTTGGCAATCATGAGGGCCTGGCCGGAGTAGGAGGAGGACTGGACTCTGGTAAATCAACTCTATACTACTACTACCCCCTACCTGCATGCCATCACATTTCCCCACCCTCACCCTCAATCCCATCACTCCACCACTTCCCACACACCCCACCATCACAACTCACTCATCCCAATGCCAAGGCCTGCATGCTCTACCAATGCATGGACATCACTCACAGCCTTGCGTGGACACCTATCACCAAAGCATGCGCACTAGAGAGAATCAGCAAGCCCACCATATACCAACTTACATAAGGGAAAGCTGCCAGGGCAAATACAACCAAATAGGACTATCCACCGATGCACAATATGTCACACACAGAAACAATAGCACTTCATTTACATCCCCACAGGTATCCCAGCCAGTGTCAGCGGAGAAGGGGTGCCAGCACGATCCAGTCCCCCAACTGATGAGGCCCACAGTGATGACAGCAACTCTGGTCACCTGGATCTGGATGACCAACCTGGCCCATCAAGGACCTCTGGACAGTCGGTTACTCAGGCCCAGCAACTCACCAGCACAGAGCCTCCCCCATGTGGAAATACCACCACAGCACCCACCCAGCGTACCCACACCTCTGTTGCCAGGACACGTCAATCAGCAGTGTGTCCACCTCTACAGGGACCCCAGGGCACACCTCATACTAAGACAATCAAGGACCTGGGGTCAGTGGCAGTGGGCACACGGTTCAGGGGACAGAGGCACAGTACAACAGGGAAACTGGGAGGAGAGCTGTGCGTCAAGGGGAGGACAGGCCCAGGGAACCGACTCTGCAGGAGGCACTCACCGAGATCCTGGGAGCATATCAACATTCCCAAGACACGATGGGCCAGATCCTGTACAACGTGCAGGAGAACAGGCGGCTGCAGGAGGGACAGTTCCAGAGGATCATGGAGGACTTGCAGGCCATCAACACCACCTTGGTGTCCATTGCAGTGGGGCTGGCAGACATGCCCAACATTATGAGGGAGGCAGTCTCACAATAGCGGGCCCCTGCCACTAGCCAGACATCTGAACTGCCTTCCACCTCTGTTGCCGCTAGTGGACAGGAGGCCCCGTCACAGGACGCACAGGCCACCAGCACCCCTCCCCCTGCAGAAGGAGAACCATCCCGCAAACGTTCCCTGCGATCCAGGCAGAAGCCAGAGCCTATTGCCAAGACCCCTGCCAGGAAATTAGATTCTCCTGATTGTCACCCTTGTGTCCCACTCTGTCACCCTGTTGACCTTGAACTGCCATTTTTCCCCTTCCTATGTCCCCTTGGACAATGCACCTGTGCTACAAATAGACTGGAACAATACCCTGGACTTTCCTCCATCATCACCCCATGCCCTTGCACTTGCCCCTCTTCTTCTTAGCACTTCAATAAACACCCTTGGAAAAAAACAAGTATGGAGTATGTTACATTTTTAAAGTATGTATTTGCTTAATCAGGTTCCAACATTGCAATTCAACTGTACAGTCATTGTGCACATAGGACAGACCTATATTTGGCTGCAGTGATCACACCAGGAGCGATAGTGGGGCACCAACATCTGTAAAATGAGTTGCCAAAGGGTATAGTAAGTGGGCATAAAAGTATGAAATAACAGCATGTCAGTGCCAAAGATATACAAAATATTGACAATTAAATGTGAAGTAACACTGTCTTACCTGTGTGTCGTTGGAACTATTGTATCACTGCTGTTCTCTTGTCCTCATCCTCATCCTCTGCCTCCTCATCCTCACTGCCCACAGGGTCCACTGCTGCCACACGGCCATCTCCAGCCTCCTACTCCTGCAGAAAAGGCACCTGGCGACGCAAGGCAAGGTTGTGCAACATATAGCATGCCATGATGATCTGGCAGACCTTCTTGGGTGAGTAGCATAGGGATCCACCTGTTAGATGGCGGCACCTGAACATGGCCTTCAGGAGGCCAAAGGTTCTTTCGATTATCTTTCTTGTTCGCCCATGTGCCTCATTGCAATGTTCTTCTGCCCTTATCCTGGCATTCCTCACAGGGGTCAGTAGCCATGATAGGTTGGGGTAACAAGAGTCACCTGCCAATATTGAGGGACAACATTTAGCCACACACTATCCTATATGACCCACACCATACACCAACACCTACTGGGTGGGAACCAGGGCTCACCTATTAGCCATACCCTGTGCCTCTGTAGTTGGGCCATCACATTTGGGATGCTGCTATTCCTCAGGATAAAGGCATCATGTACCGACCCAAGATACTTAGCATTGACGTGGGAGATGTACTGGTCCGCAAAGCACACAATCCGTACATTCATGGAGTGGAAACTCCTAGGATTTCTGAACACCTGTTCATTGTGACGGGGGGGACAGATGCGATATGAGTTCCATCAATCGCCCCAATTATGTTGGGGCTATGTCCCAGTGCATAGAAGTCAGCCTTCTCTGTGGCCAAATCCTCCACCTGGAGAAAAACAATGTAGCTGCACATGTGTTTAATCAGGGCAGACAACACTCTTGTCAGCACTATTGAGAACATTGGCTATGACATTCCTGCTGCCAAGCCCACTGTCACATGGAAAGAACCAGTTGCCAGGAAATGGAGCACTGATAGAACTTGAACAAGAGGGGGGATACCAGTGGGGTGACAGATCGCAGATATCAGGTCAGGCTCCAATTGGCACACAGCTCTGTGATTCTGGCCCTGTCAATTCTATAGGTGAGTATGATGTGCCTGTCCTCCAGTATTGCCAAGTCCACCAGGGGTCTGTACACGGGGGTATGTCTCCATCTCCTATTCATCCGCGGTGGTAGCAATCTAAGGGACAAAGGAGTGAGGTGCCAGTCACAAAATGAACATTGGAGCCACAACAGTACAATGCATGATGTCAATTTGTAATGGGTAAGTGGGTTTTGACCTGTATGTCCAAATTTTAACTGTGACACAGTTATTATCCAGGGGCTGCCCCCCCCCCCGAAATAGCGTCTGCCTGTCCTGTGTGGAGGGACAGGTGGAAGTAAGGTAATTCCACTGATGTTGTGCACCGTTATGGGAGGCAGTCGGGAACCGCCATGCAACTCCTCATTGGTTAACATTGGACCCTATGAGGTACAGTGGCCAATGGTGATCTATGCCGGGGGTGACGGTATGCAGCGCCCCGGATGTGACCGCCATTTTCTATCTGATCACTCAGTTGCTACATGACCTTCCATAGGAGATGACCTACACTGCATGTGCTGCTGTGACCTGTGTCTGGAACCTACCATGGCCTGTGTGACTGGGGAAAGGGCCCCTGCCTTTACCTCAGTGGATTTGGAGTGACTGGTGGATAAGGTCCTACCCCAGTATGGACTGCTGTATGGGCCTCCAGACCAACAGGTGAGTACACTGTGAGCACAATGCATGTGGCATGAATGCATGGAGTGGTGTGTGTGAAGCCTCGTGTAAGGGGGGTAGATGGATGTCCTCTGGGCGGCGTATTGGTTGTGTGCTGGGCCATGTGTGAGCAAATGGTGATGTGAAGGGGTATGGTGGGCCATAAGTGTAACAGGCAGGACTGTCTGACAGATACTATTTTCTTGTGTGTATTACCTCTGCTGGTCAGTGCCCATCAAAAGAAGGGTAAATGGCGTGCCATCGCCAAGGACGTGCGGACCCTGGGGGTCTATGGCAGGTGGAGCACCCACTGTCACTGTCGGAAACGGTGGGAGGACCTGAAACGCTGGGCACGGAAGACGGTGGAGGCCCAGCTGGGGATGGCCTCCCAACTAGGAAGGGGTGCCTGTTGAAACCTGACCCCCCTGATGGCCTGCATACTGGCATTGGCCTATCCTGAGCTGGATGGGCACTTGAGGGCATCACAGCAGCCACAATGGGGTGAGTACAGTGCCCATCATTACAACTTACGCTTGGTAGGGTGATATCCGTGTGGGGATTGTGTGTCAGTGGGTGCCCCTACCCCAGGCCTGACATTGAAGAGTAGGTCCCCTGGTGGCAAGGGTCCTGAAGGGATAATCCTGCTACCTAGTTTGTAGACATCCACAACTGGTCAGGGCTGCGTGGGACCCAGGTGTGCTGCATTTTGCGGTGTGTGCCCCTCCACATGCTTTGGTGCCTAGCAAAATAACTGGTAGTGCAATGCATAGTGCGTAGGGCTGTTCCCTGTGTGTGAGAGTGGTGTTTACGCCAACCATGGTGTTGGTGCAGCCATTGACCAGGTGTATCCTTTGTCTCTTCCAGCCCCTTTTTGTTTTGTCACCCTGTCCTTATGTGCATTAGCATCATCTGGTGGAGGAGCAGAGGCACCGGCAACGGAGGGAGCTGCATCCCACAGGACCCAGGAGGCAGAGTCCACTGACGGTGAGGGCATCAGTGGGACGGAGGGCGAGGGGAGCACCACGGCGGAGACAGGAGGGGACAGTTCAGACAGATACTTCTGTGACCATCCCAGCTACAGGTACATCCGCCACCCCGGTACCAGCACCACCCTCCCAGCAGCCCCTCAGCGAGTTGCCCGTGCCCGCTCACCCAGGAGGGGGGGCATCTCCTTCGCCCCAGGCCCTCCGGCCCTGCCCCAGTTAGCCCTGCTGCCCTGAGTGAGGAGGCTATTGACCTCCTGAGATCCATCTCTGTAGGGCATTCAGCTATTGTGAATGCCATCTAGGGGCAGGCAGCCCAAATGCAACAAACTAATGCATTTCTGGAGGGCATTCACACTGGCTTGGCGGCCCAACAGAAATCGATCCAGGCTCTGGCCTCCTCTCTGATGGTAGCCATTGTCCCTGTTTCCACCCTCCCCCCTCCATCTTCCTCTTCCCAATCCCATTCCCCTCAACCCCAACCTATCCCAAGCACACAGGCAGACGAGCATGCACACAAGACAACACACAAGTGTGGCACTGGCAAACACAAGCACCACACATCATCCCACAGACACTCACACAAACACCATCCAGATGCAGACATACCAACATCCTCAATTTCCACTGTCTCCCCCTCCTCCTGCTCCTCATCCACCTCCCTCCCAGTTGCGTCTACACTCACACCTGCATGCACTACATCCTCATCCACTACCAGCATCACCACCACACCTAGCAGAACACACACCTCACTGGCAGACACCACCACAACTGCCATGCACATGTCCCCTGTGTCCTCTCCCACTGTGTCTGTCCCCCTCCTAATGTACACAAACGCAAGCACTCAGACACCATCCACCTCACAACAGCATCCAGCCCATGCACCTGCACCCAAAATCAGCAGACAGACACCTCCTACAACCACTCCCTCTTCCTCCACTCCCAAACCTTCTCCCTCTTCCCGCCCCAATGTCCCTAAGAAGCTTTTCCTCACCGCCACTGACTTCTTCCCTACCCCTAGCCCCACGTTCTGCACGTCTGGCCAGGGTGGCAAAAACCCAGGCAAGCACCTCATCCACCCAGTCCACGGGCCCAGTAGTCTCCACACCCACTTGTGGTGGGAAAGGATCCAGGGCACTTGTGCAGAGGGTGAAAGAGCCTGCACCAGGCAGCCTCAAGGGCCAGGAGCCAGCTGCTGCCAGGAAGGGCAAGGAGGCAGTCCCAGCTGCTGCCAGGAAGGGCAAGGAGTCAGCACCAGCTGCAGCCAGGAAGGGCAAGGAGCCAGCACCAGCAGGCAGGAAGGACAAGGGGCCTGGGGCAGGGACTCAGATGGAGCCCCCACCACCAACCATGGTTGTGCAGCCATCCGAGGCTGCAGGGGATGGGCTGAAGCTTCCCCCCACCAGCAGCAGCAGCACCACCATCTCCACCAGTGGGCAGCTGTCCGAGGCTGCAGGGAATGGGCAGGAGATTCCCCTAGCAGCAGCAGCAGGACCGCCACCACCACCACGGGCAGCCGTCCGAGGCTGCAGGGGATGGGCAGGAGCTTCCCCCCAGAAGCAGCAGCAGCAGCACCACCACCACCACCACAGGTGGCCAGCCATCTGAGGCTGCAGGGGATGGGCTGGAGCTTCCCCCCACCAGCAGCAGCACCACCAACACCAGTGGGCAGCCGTCCACGGCTACAGGGGATGGGCAGGGGCTTCCCCCCACCAGCAGCTGCAGCAGCACCACCACTGAGCACCCATCACCGCCGGTGGACGGTATGTAGTCCTGCCTCCATGGGCTGCTGTGCAGCCTGGCCCCTGCTAATCCAGTGGGTATGACACCCACCTGAGAGACTGTGACCGTGCACTCCCCAGGATCAAGAGCACAGGGCACAATGCCCCCTCCAGAACAAGTGGGGAAGACACCCACCAACCCCAGCCTCCCAGGATCAAGAGAACAGGGCACGATGCCCCTTCCAGAACCAGTGGGGAAGACACCCAGCCTCCCCAGGATCAAGCGCACAGGGCATGATGCCCCCTCCAGAACCAGTGGGGAAGACACCCACCAACCCCATCCTCCCCAGGATCAAGAGCACCAGGCACAATGCCCCCTCCAGAACCAGTGGAGAAGACACCCACCAACCCCAGCCTCCCCATGATCAAGAGCACAGGGCACAATGCCCCCTCCAGAACCAGTGGGTAAGACACCCACCCACCCAGCC
Source organism: Pleurodeles waltl (assembly GCF_031143425.1). Lineage (NCBI taxonomy): Eukaryota > Metazoa > Chordata > Amphibia > Caudata > Salamandridae > Pleurodeles > Pleurodeles waltl. The sequence continues at coordinate 694,288,062 of NC_090447.1, forward strand.
TCCCAGGATCAAGAGCACAGGGCACGATGCCCCTTCCAGAACCAGTGGGGAAGACACCCACCAACCCTAGCCTCCCCAGGATCAAGAGCACAGGGCACGATGCCCCCCCCCAGAACCAGTGGGGAAGACACCCACCAACCCCATCCTCCCCAGGATCAAGAGCACAGGGCACAATGCCCCCTCCAGAACCAGTGGGGAATACACCCACCAACCCCAGCCTCCCCAGGATCAAGAGCACAGGGCACAATGCCCCCTCCAGAACCAGTGGGTAAGACACCCACCAACCCCAGCCTCCCAGGATCAAGAGCACAGGGCATGATGACCCTTCCAGAACCAGTAGGGAAGACACCCACCAACCCCAGCCTCCCCAGGATCAAGAGCACAGGGCACTATGCCCCCTCCAAAACCAGTGGGGAAGACACCCACCAACCCCATCCTCCCCAGGATCTAGAGCACAGGGCACAATGCCCCCTCCAGACCATGTGGGTACGACACCCACCAACCCCAGCCTCCCAGGATCAAGAGCACAGGACATGTTGCCCCCTCAGACCATGTGGGCAAGTCACCCACTCGAGAGACTGTGGCCTTACACTCCCCAGGACCAAGCACAGGGCATGGTGCCCCTTCCAGAGCAGGTGGGCAAGTCACCCACTTGAGAGACTGTGGCCTTGCACTCCCCAGGACCAAGTACAGGGCATGTTGGCCCCTCCAGAGCATGTGGGCAAGACACTCACTCGAGAGACTGTGGCCTTGCACTCCCCAGGACCAAGCATGGGGCATGGGGCATGTTGCCCCCTCCAGAACCAGTGGTCTTGTTCCATCTGCTGGCTGAGGTGCCCCCCCGTTCCCCGTCCCCCTGAGGTGCCTGCCTATTTTCCAACTGATGTCCCTGCAGTGTTCTCTCCGTGTTGGTGCAGGTGACAAGTGGGGCCTTGGACTTTGGCCTGTGGCCCACACACACTGAAGACTGGGCAGTGTCCCTTGAACTGTACATTTGTATATACCAGTTACATTGCATATTTCTTATTTCTGCTGTGTTGATCTTATTACACTCACTTTGGTAAATTCATGTTGTCCTTGCATTTTTCATCCAAGGTACGGCGTATCTATGGTTTATTACTGCAGCAGATTGTGTGTATGGTGTTGGGGTGGGGGGGTGTTGTCCGTGTGTGTTTCACTCTCTTTTTCTTCCGCCCCTCCCTTGTGTGCTAGGCGGCTGTACTCACGGTTGTCGTCTTTGCCGTCATTGGTGTTTGTGGTGGAGCAGTACGTAGAAGAGCATGAGGAAGACATGCAGCTCGGGCTCCATGGCGGCGTGGTTGTTCCCTGTGTTTCCAATGGTGAGTCCTTTCACTTCTGTGCAGTGTTTCCTCCAGGGTTTTTATGTCTTTGGTACCGCCCCAGAAAACGTGGTGGACTGCAGTGTCTTAATACGTTGGGCGGGACATTGGCTTCCGTCTGGCTGTAGGCGGCTACTGCCTTGGTGGCTGTTGTTTTCGCCCTGGCAGTCGGTGTGGTAAAGTGGCTGTCTATCTGAGTTCTCACCGCCATGGTCATAATTTGGCGGTACCGCCACTTTATCACCGACCGCCAGGGTTGTAATGAGGGTCTTAATGTCAAATGTCCCCTTCATCAACAAGCAAGTACTCTGCCAGGGGATATGGAAATTACAAGAAGATCAGGTGGTCTGAAGCATCTACATGAGCCATTGGGAAAGCTGCATCAAAGCTTATTGTACTTTGTTTTAATAACAGAAATCAAAACCTTATTTCCAAATGAGGTATTTTCCAAAAATATTATAAACAAATACCTATATAAAATTTGTACAATGACATGACAAATTAGAAAGGGTTATCAAGGCCAAAAAGGAAATTGAATATCTGCCTTATGTTTAAGAGCATGGAAGGATCTCAATGGAACCCTAAGAAGAGCACATTTGATCTAAGCCAAAGTGAATCCCTAAAAAACATTTACAGGAAGATGAAAGGTAAGGAAAACCTCATAGCAAGGGAGTCTTTCTGGGCTAAAGCCCTATACCTTAGAAAGAAGATGAACTCAAGAGACTTTTGGAGGTTGGTGAACAGCTTCAACTGGCCTTCAAATGTCATAAACAAGTCAAACCTTATGGAAAATACTTGGTCCAAGTTCATATATAATCTTTTAAATCATTCTTGGGATGGACCTTCACTAATCCAGAGTGAACTAAAAAGCTGAAGTCCAAAAATGATCACATCATCAGCTGAGCATGTCCTTAGCTTCTCAGAAATGTAGACCTGGCAAAGCCCCTCTCGAACAAGGTCCTCCAGACTGGCAGGCCCGGCTAGGTTGCTCTTTTCCTGCCTTCAAGCGTTCAGGCACTGGTTGCTCACTGGTCTGGGCTTTCTCCCGTATCTGCTGTGCTGTGTGGTGGGGAAGAGGCCACTCTCCTCGCCACCACACCGGCTTCTGTCTTTGCTCTCTGGCACTTGGTGGTCCGGCGTGATCTACAGCCCGGCCTCTGGCCCAATCACAGGTCGCACCTCCGTTCGTCACTGCGGCGGGCCTGCAGCATGCGATCCCTTGTCTGCAAATATTCTGGGATCCGCACTCACTGTTTATCCGCAGCCCAGGCTGCTGAGGATTTCAGTGCTTTCTCCTTACTTGGGCGACATCTTAGACCTCTGTCTCAGGGCCTCTACAGTCGCTCCGCAGAATGGTTCTCACACTATGCGGCTTTCCATCCCTGTTTGTGGGACTAATCTTGCACAGCGGTTTTCACACCAGGTGATCACTCTCTCGCAGAGATATTTACTAATTGAGAAGGTTATTGAAGGATTATGCGCCCCAGCCGGTGGAGTTGTACTAATGTGCAGCCATCTTGTTGTGGGCTCTCTAGCGTCCCCGACATGAATAAACTTGACTATTGCTTTTGAATGTCGTTATTGCTTTGTATCTATAGTTAGAAATAAAGTACTTATTTTTCTTACAAAATGAAATATTTGTTTGGAGATTGATTTATTGTTCGTATAGTGTGTACTTTGAGTTATAAGTTGTGTTCACTCACCTATATGTACCCAAGAGGGAACCTTTGGCTGCTCATCCACAGCTACCACTGAGAGTCAGGTGTAGAATGGGCTCTGGCCAAGTTGCTCAGGAATTATAGTAGGTCTGGTCCCAGAACATCAGGAGTAAAAGGCCTTAACCACTTCCGTTGGGCCCAGTAGCCCCTGCGTGCCACGTGGCCCTATGAAAAGGGTTCTGACACCATTCCTCAGAATCCTTCAGTGTTTGGAGCACCATTTCAAAATAGAAGGGCACCTGGAACCCTGAATGATACCTGTTAATCTCCAGACTGACAGTGCCAGTTTCAGAAGCAGAAGACATCTCCTGCTCTGAGAGGGAAAGGAAACAGTGGGATTCTCCAAGATGGAAGAATAGCCAAGGTCTTTAGAAGGGGAAATCTGGAGCGATGGGGCCAAGACAGGATTACGTCCATAATGTCAGCTGCATCCTTCTACAGTCTTGTAAGCAGCCTAGGGATAAGTGTTTTGTGTCGGAATGCACAAAGCAGCTGAGGAGGCCAATGGTGAAGATAGCTTCTAGATCCTGATAAAGAGAGAAGAACCTCTGAAGCTGCATGTCCTCTCTGGAAGCAAAAAGGTCCATGAAGGATACCCCAAACATCTTGCATATTTGTGAAAAGAAAAGAAAGGTGAGGAATAGAGCATGAGAAGAAAGACGAGAAGACTCTGCTTAGCCTGTCTGCTCCTACATTCTCCTCTGATGTGAGTTACTTTCAGGGAAAATAGTTTATTCTCTGCCTAACCTCCAGTCTTCAGTGCTGCCAGATTTAGACAGGCGGACTTCATTCCCTTGAGTCTGTTGACATATGACACTGCTGTTGAATTGTCTGTCCTAATATTGACATGATGAAAATGTCCATCCTGAAACGTATCTTTGCTTAAAAGTTTGCTAATCATTACTTCCAATTCCAAGACCTCCTCTTGTCTGTTGCAGATCATCTTCCTTGAGACTTCTTGCTCCCCAGAATTGCTCCCTGCCTTTTGGGTGGCATCCATTGTTATCAGTATCTCCAGAAAAGGTTGTAGAGGAAATCCCTTGCTAATATATTCCTGCATTAGTCACCATCACAGCTATCCTCTCCTTAGGTGTGTTATAGGAATCATCTTCTCCCAATCCAATGAATATGGTCTCTACTATTTCCCAGATGTGTCAAAAGAGTCCTCAGGCAGTCTCACTCATGGGACCAGAAAAATGTACAAAGACATGTGGCCCTACACCTTCAGCCACAGCGTCTGTTTGGGATAATAGTGATACAAGGGTTGCTTAGTCTCACTGCTCTCACTTCCAGGCACAAATACCATGCAAACGTCTGTTCTGAAATTAACTCAGTTAAATACTCTGTCTAGGTAAGGATCCGACTTTCACTTTTGCAGATTGATCCATGTTAATGGAGACAATCCTTCATCACGTTCCAACCCTCCATCATCTCCTCCCTTGATGGAGCATGGAAGAGCCAACAATCCAAATTTGGAAACACATTCCTGCGCGGCAAATGTAGAAGTACCATTAAGGGAACCATCATTTTTGTAAATACCTTTGTGGTAGACTAGATCTCAAATGGCAACACCTGGAACTGATAATGCCTAAAAGCTTACATATTTCTGATATATCTTTACAATGGGAATGTGTAAGTAAGCATTGGTTAGATCTGTTGTGATCATGAAAGCTTTGTCTGGGATTAACAGAATAATCCTTTGGAATTATTTGTATCTATCTGTTTACTCCCCTTGGGTCTGTAATCAGCCTCAATTTTCCTGACTATTTGGGTACCAGTGATATTCTCGAGCACACTCCCTTGCCCCACTTCCCTTTCAGAACTGGAATAACAGCTCTTTTTTCTTTTCCATCAGACTCCAAAGAGCTGATATCCAAGCCAGTTTCTTTATTACCTTTTTTCTTTATGTTTCCCCGGGGATCTGGCATAACAGTGATCCCAGATTCTGAGGGCGTAATCAGAAATTCTATCTGATAAATGTAATTTACCACTCGGTGAACCCTGGCATCGGAAGTAGATTTCTTCCATGGGGCTGGAAAAATGTTGTTCTTCCCCCTACAGGTCGAAGTAGGCATACCCTGGCATAGTCATGAGTGCTGGCTTCTGGAGGCAGATCCTAATTTCTCTTTTTGATCCTCCTTATTCTTTTCCCTTTCCTCTCTATCTTCAGGAAAAAGAAAAGTTGTACAGCTCTCCTTGATGGCTGATGAAATGAGGACTTTAAAGAAGCAGAAAGAGATCCAGAGCCACTAGCATTCTGGCGAAGTGATGAAGACTGTTTCTTCTCCTTGAAGATCATCAGTAAGTTTTCCTTTAAGTCCTCTCTGAACAGTCTGCCCCCGTCAAACAGCATATGCCGGGCCACTAACTTCTGTGCTGTGTCCGTACACCACTCCTTTAAATTAATGTTCCTTTTCTGGTCTAAATGATTGCTCCCTCTGCCAATGCTGATATTCTCACAATATGAAGAGAGATAAAAACTCAACCTGATTCTCCGAGGCCTCCAGAAACGTGGAACATTAATTACCTTCCTCAGTTGCCTTAATCAGGCTCTTGATGTTGCAGATTACAGACTGAGTTGTAAAGGCTCTATATATTCTTGTCCACATTGCTAAGTAGGTGCCAGCTGTCGGAGGCTGGCCTGGTTTGTAGTGGGTACCTAAGGTACTTACACCTTATACCAGGTCCAGTTATCCCTTATTAGTGAAATGTAGGCAGTGTTCTAGCAGCTTAGGCTGTCTAGAGGTAGCTGTAGCAGAGCAGCTTAGGCTGAACTAGGCGACATGCAAAGCTCCTGCAATACCGCTGTAGTTACACAGTACTTATACACAATAAAAGACAATACTCAGTGTTACCAAACCTAAAGGTACTTTATTTTAGTAACACAAGGCCAAAAATATCTTAGAGACAATACTTCTTCTTGAGGCAAGTATTATACACTATATATACACTAGTAACGAAAATCAGGTAGGTAAACAGTCATAGAATAGTGCAAAAAGTAGAAAATTCAATAGATTACAATGGGCCTAGGGGCAACACAAACCATATACTAAAATAGTGGAATGCAAATGTCGAATTCCCCCCTTGGCAAGTGTAGTGTGTAGAGGGGCGCTGGGACTGTAGGAAAACACTAGTGGTAAGTAAAGTACCCCACCCCAGGAAAACAGGAGTAAAGTACAGCAAGTTTCCTCAGGATGCACTACAAGTCGTGATAAAGGATTTTGCAAGAACCAAGCAAGACTGCAAGCAATAAACAATGGATTCCTGGACCTGAAGATCTGTGGAGAGAGGAGAGCAAGTCCAGAAGTCAAAGAAGAGTTCAGGAAGGACAGGAGCCCCTGCCAACCTAGAAGAAAGTGCAAAAGTGGATTCTCAAGTCAGATGAAAAGTACAGAAGAGCACCAAATAAGATGGCTGCAGGTTCCTGCGTGGTGCAGGAGATGTCCCACATTGAGTTGTTGGATGCAGGCTGTTTGTGTTGCTTGATTCCGCCAACAAGCCTTGTTCAAGTAAGTACGCGGTTTGCGTCAAAAAGGAGCTGCCTGGACCCAGGAGGGACCTGGGGGTCTCCACTCAGACTGAGGAGACAGAGGGGGCTCTCAGCACTTCAGAGAGCCCTCAGAAGACCAGGCAGCACCCACGGGAGTCCCAGAACACGGGGACAAAGAGGATGCAAAGTGCGGTTGTTGCAGCACTACACTGGAAGGTCCCACAACGCCAAGGAACAACTCAAGGAGCTGTGTGTCGCAGAGTGGAGTGCTGGGGACCTGGGCTACGCTGTGCACAATGGATTCTTGGAAGAAGTGCACAGAAGCCCAAGGAGCTGCAGAAGACGCAGTGCACAGGGGTACTGTCACAGCACGGGGAGGCAAGCCCTTACCTCCAGCAAATTTGGATAGCTGGACCTTTGGACAGTCTGGGTCACTTCAGTCCACCACCTGTGTTCCTTGGAGCACGCTCGACGTCGGGAGAGGAGTCCTAGAGTACCGGTTGTCATCGCAGAAGGGTGCCTACAGAAGCAGGGAAGTGACTCCGTCACTCCAGCAGGAGATTCCTTCAGTTCTTCTGGTGCAGGGTGAAGACAGGCAGTCCTCAGAGCGTGCACACCTTGGAAACCGTTGCAAAAGCTGGCTGGAGCTGAAGTTGCAGATCACAGACGTCATCCTGGATACTTTGTTGCAGTTACAGCAGTTCCTGGAGCAGTCTGCGGTTGATCCGACAGTCAGAAGCTGAAGCAGAGGATGCAGAGGAGTCCTGGAGGAATCTTGCAAACCACAATCTAAGGAAACACCCAGAGGAAAGACCCTAAATAGCCCTGAAAGGGGGATTGGCTACCTACCCAGGTATGCACCTATCAGGAGGGGTCTCTGACGTCACCTGCTGGCACTGGCCACTCAGAGGTCTCCAGAGGGTCTCCACACCTTGGAATCCAAGATGGCTAATGCCAGTGACACTCTGGAGGAGCTCTGGGCACCACCCCTGGGGTGGTGATGGACAGGGGAGTGGTCACACTCCTTTCCTTTGTCCAGTTTCACGCCAGAGCAGGTTCTGCTGGTCCCTGAACCGGTGTAGACTGGATTATGCAAGGAGGGCACAGTTTATGCCCTTCAAACATTTCCAGAGGCCCTGGGAGGCTACCCCTCCCAAGCCTGAAACACCTATTTCCAAAGGAAGAGGGTGTAACACCCTCCTCCCAAAGGAAATGCATTGTTCTGCCTTTCTGGGATTGAGCTGCTCAGTCCCTAGGAGGGCAGAAACCTGTCTGTGAGGTGGCAGCAGCTGGGGCTCCAGTGGAAACCTCAGAGAGCTGGCTTTGCAATACTGGGGGTCCATGGTGGAGCCCTCAGGGTGCATAGTAGTGGCCCCCAATACCAGATTTGGAATGGGGGGACAATTCCATGATCTTAGACCCCTCACATGGCCATATTCGGAATTACCATTGTGAAGCTAAATATATGTCGTGACATATATGTAGTGCACGCTTATAATGGTGTTCCTGCACTCATGAAGTCTGGGGAATTGGCCGTGGGCAACGTGGGGGCACCTTTGCTAGTGCAAGGGTGCCCTCAAACACAGTAATTTTGCACCTAGCCTTCAGTAAATGAAGGTTAGACGTATAGGTGACTTATAAGTTACCTTAGTGCAGTGAAAATGGCTGTGAAATAGTGTGTGCTCTATTTCACTCAGGCTGCTGTGGCAGTCCAGATGAAAGGTTTGTATGAGCTCCTTATGGGTGGCAAAAGAAATGCTGCAGCCCATAAGGCCCTCGTGGAACCCCAATGCCCTGGGTACCTAGGTAGCATATACTAGGGACTTATAAGGGGGGGTCCAGTGTGGCAATCAAATTGGAATATGGAGTCACAAAAGTGTAGTGACAAATTTGGTAAGTAGAGAGAGCATAAGCACTGGAGTTCTGGTTAGCAGAACTTCAGTGACACAGTTAAGCATACTGACAACACACATAGGCCACAAACTGAGCACTGGGGTCCTGGCTAGCAGGATCCCAGTGAGACAGGCAAAACACACTGACTACCAGGCAGAAACTGGGGATAACATGCCAAGAAAGATGGTACTTTCCTACACCAGCATAGTATATTTTGTAATGTAGAATCAATCTTGTTTTCTATCTGATCTTTCAAGATAATCTGTTCTGAATGGAAGCCCGACTGACTAAACTGGACACAAATTAATCCACTGAAATAGACTTCAACAAACCTGCAGAGAAAACCAGCATATTCCGAAGGGCAAAAGGTGGCTTGACAATTTATATCAATACTAACGTCTCCGTCAAGATCTCAGAACTCCATATGGATAACCACCCCTTCTGGTCTGTCTGTTTTGATGGTTGGGCAAGAACATACTGAACCTCTTATTCTAATTAATGTATACTTCTACCCAAAAAGTAAAACTGTTGAAGCCGATAATTTTGTAACATACTTGTTTCATCTAAAAGATTTGATTAGTCCAGCATATTGGTTAGTCTCAGGTGACTTCAATCTTAACATATTTCATCGTCCGAGTGAGCAACATGTACAAATAGCTGGATCTGTGCCAAGTCAAAGTATGCCACTACATGTGAGGAAAGATAAGATTGGAGAGAAGTTAATAAAGACACGTGGGCTATCTGGTCTGTTTACATTGAACGGTTGGAATTCAGATGTTACCCCACCAGCAAGGACAAGAGCCTCAGGAGATGTAGTTTCATATCTAGACTACACACTGGTACATTTTTTACTATATAAGCACATGAGCGAGTTTAGAGACTTTGATCGCGAGGAGACTGACCATAATCCCCAGATAATTAAGGTACAGGCAACTATATGTATGCAAGAAACAGCAGCAGCCGTTAAGGGGGAGATTGGCACTGAAAACTTAGATTGAAGTGAAGCTCCCAGACAGTTAAGGCACAAGCATAAGAGGCAGTGGCCTGCCTGGAGTGCATGGCCACCAGAAATACAAATCTGATATCTGTGTTGGAGGTCTTCGCTAAAGAATTAACAAACCAAGGTTCATCTGAGAGAGTGAATAAGAGAGCCCATTTGTGGCGATGTAATGGCTTAACCATGCCACGCTCAGTGCGTAAGAGAAAATATGCTGTGGGTAGGCTGTTGAGGCAACTGCATAAAGTCCCAGAGGATGAAAAGGTATTAAGTAATCTCCATGAACAAAGGAAATTATTAAAAAGGGAGATATGGTCCTTGGAATAAAACAGCAGGAAACATTATGGGCTAAATTGCAGTACACATCAGCATCTTTGGACTCAAAAGTTTCTGGAAACTTATTAATAACATCGAAAAAGGTTCAAGAGTGGCTCATAATGCCAATTTAAGTGAGGAAGCTTGAATGAGCTATCTGAAATCACATTGTAAAGAAAGTACCCTGGAAGAAGATACTCCCGGGCTATGGGAGAGGGGCCCCCTGGATCCCTGAGGAACAGAATATTTCTCTATTTACATCATCAGAAATAATTAAGATCTGATCTGATTGTGCACCCGGCCCCAATGGGTTACCTCAAGCATTGTTTAAACAATCAATGTCAAGATGGGCAACGTTCCTTGCAGCAATGTTTAACCAGATGTCAACTGGCATTATTCCAGTTAGTTGGAAGGTTCAATAATTCCTCCCATTTACAAAGGAGGCATGAGTTCCTCAGAAAGTAACTATCAATTAATTGCACTTTTGGATGTGGAGCTTAAGTATTTCTCCATGTGCCTATTGGAAGATTTAGAGTAATGGGCTGTAGATAAGGGCAAGTTACCCATTAATCAAACTGGCTTAATCAAGAATCAAGGCACATTAACTAATCTTCTCGCCTTGGGTTTGACAGTTAATAGAGCAAAGGCAACTGGGTCCCTACTCTACATGTCCTTTGTTGATTTTAATGCAGCCTTTGACTGTGTCCCTAGGGCAACCTTTGGGCAAAATTACAGTGATGGGGACTCCCTTCGAATATCTTGAATGCCATTAGACTATTTTATTCTGATACTTCAGTGAAAATTAAGATCGGGGGTTTCCCACTTTTCCAGGGCAATTAAAGCAACATCTGGCCTAAAACAAGGCTGTGTTTTAGCACCAATTCTTTTTAACGTATATAATGCAGACCTTTCTACAGCCCTAGACAGTCAGTTAGCACATCCACCTACCCTTGGCGGTCATCAGCTGTCCAATATGTTGCATGCAGATGATCTGCTGTTGCTTAGCAATTCCAAAATAGGTTTACAAAGATTATTGAACAGTCTAGGGGGTATACTAAGACCAATGATCTGGAAATAAATCAAAACAAAACAAAAGTGATCGCTCTTAATCGTAGACCTTCCAACGAGGATAAGTTGCACCAAAATGGAAAGCTAACTGAGGAAACAGCCACATATATATTTAGGGGTCAAGATAGACTCAAGAGGCTTGTATGCACCTCATAAGGAAGTGATAAAGAATAAAGCTCAGGCCCTCAACCATGCCTTTGGAACGCTAGCAAGAACTATTTATGGGCATACCCTCAATCAGTTGGCATCATGAGAGCTAAATTATTACCCATGCTTTCCTATGGCACAGGAATAATGAGGGGTGCGCAGAGTACTCTTTTGGATAATCTAATGGTAGAACTATATAAGCAAGCCTTCCGGTTACCCAGGTCAACTTCACCTGCCCAGGTCAGGTTGGAATTTTTGCTAGTAAGGCAGTCGCTTGCTAGACCTGCAGCACTTATAAAATGTTGTCATAAGTTGCGGCAATCCTCGGAAGGAACCCTAGCAAATCTAGTATGGCTGGAAATTAATCTTGAGAGGGGCAATAATAATTATAAGAATTATCTGTAACAAAGCAGAGAACAGCTGGATCTGGGTGACCTGTGGGACTGCAATATGTCTGGTCCGGCTTTTAGGAAAGCAATTAATAAATCAATCAAGCTCCAAAGCTGGACAGAAGACAAGGAGGAATTATCCAAGCGGTCACATGGGTGGCTGATTCTAAAATATTATAAAGCATATAAAGAATTGCCGATTTTGTCTGCCCCCTAGTCCCTGAAAATAAAGCAGAGTTTTTAAAGGTTAAGACTTGGAGATATTCCATCATTAGATTTCCTACCTAGATGGAAGAAGGATGCTCAAAGAGGGAATCCGGAATGCCCCCTATGCCATCTGGCTGTAAAAACGTTGCTGCATTTTTTCTGTGTATGCCCATCTCTGATTAACAAGAGAAGAAAACAGTTGAAAAAGGAATTTAATGCATTGGGGATCAGAGCCTGTAGACCAGCCCTCCTTGAGTCCTTTGATCCAAGGAATTAAATGTTGAGTATTAGGTTGGTCCAGTTTCTGGAAAGTTTCACTTCACTTGCTGCTTCAACTAGTCGTTAACAAAGGCTGAAATTGGGCTAGTAACAGGATATGTTGATAAGGTATTCTGTGCCTAATTGTTAATCACCTTTGACATTTTTCTACCATCAGCTCTGATATATGGACCTGACTTAGGAAGTGTAAATAACCTGCATCTCTGCCACACTATGGCCCTCATTACAACCCTGGCGGTTGGTGATATAGTGGCGGTAATACTGCCAACAGGCCAGCGGTAATAACTATGAAATTATGACCACGGTGGAAACCGATCAGACAGCCACTTTAACACACCGACCGCCAGGGCGAAATCAACAGGCACCACAGCAGTAACCACCTACAGCCAGGCAGAAGACAATGTTCCGCCCACTGTATAATGACACACCAATCCGCCACCTTTTCCGGGGCTGTACCCACGACATCAAAAGCCTAGCAGAAACACTGCACAGAAGGGAAACGACTCACCTCTGGAGACTCAAGGAAAAACCACGCCTCCATGGTGCCCGAGTTGCATGTGTTCCCAGTGCTCTTCTACATTCTGCTCCACTACGAACACCAACGCCGGCGAAGACGACCACGGTGAGTAGTGCCGCCTAGCACACAGGGGAGGGGTGGAGGAAAAAGAGAGTGACACACACACAACACGCAACACCCCACCCCCAACACCATACACACAAGCAGATGCAGTAACATTACATATTCACCCCGTACCCTTCAGGAATAATGCAAGGACAACTACAACAGAGTAAAAAAGAGTGTAATAAGATAAATATAGTAGTAATATGTGCATCCAAATCAAAAAGTATATACATATTCACAAATCAAGGGACACTGCCCAGTCCTCAATGTTCGTGGGCCACAGGGCCACATCACAAAGTCCAAGGCCCCACCTCATTCCTGCAACAACACGGAGAGAACACTGAAGGGGCATCAGGTCGCAAATAGCCAGGCACCTCAGGGGGACGGGGAATGGGGGGGCACCTCAGCTGGAAGATGGTACAACGCTGCTGGTCCACGAGGGGGCAACATGCCCATCACTCTGTCCTGGGGAGTGCAAGGCAACAGCCTCTCAAGTGGGTGACTTGCCCACTGACCTGTCCTGGGGAGTGCAAGGCCACAGTCTCTCAAGTGGGTGACTTGCCCACATGCTCTGGAGGGGGCAACATGCCCATTACTCTGTCCTGGGGAGTGCAAGGCCACAGTCACTCAAGTGGGTGACTTGCCCACATGCTCTGGAGGGGGCAACATGCCCTGTGCTTCGTCCTGGGGAGTGCAAGGCCACAGTCTCTCGAGTGGGTGACTTGCCCACATGCTCTGGAGGGGGCAAGATGCCCTGTGCTTCGTCCTGGGGAGTGCAAGGCCACAGTCTCTCAAGTGGGTGACTTGCCCACTGGTTCTGGAGGGGGAATCGTGCCCAGTGAGCTTCATCCTGGGGAGGATGGGGTGAGTGGATGGCTTCTCCACTGGTTCTGGAGGAGGCATCGTGCCCTGTGAGCTTCATCCTGGGGAGGATGGGGTGAGTGGATGGCTTCTCCACTGGTTCTGGAGGGGGCATCGTACCCAGTGAGCTTCATCTTGGGGAGGATGGGGTGAATTTATGGCTTCTCCACTGGTTCTGGAGGGGGCATTGTGCCCTGTGATGCAGATCTTGGGGAGTGCCAGGTTACAGTCTCTCACCTGGGTGTCATACCTACAGGATTTGCAGGGGCCAGGCCGCACAACAGCCCATGGACGCAGGACAATACACTGTCTGCTGGTGGTGACGGCTGCTCAGTGGTGGCAGTGTTGGTGCTGTTGGTGGGCTGGCAGTGGTGGGGGAGGCTCCAGCCCATCCCCTGCAGCCTCGGACGGCTGCCCACTGGGGCTTCTGCTGCTGGTGGCAGTACTGGCAGTGCTGGCAGTGGTGGGGGGAGGCTTGAGCACATCCCCTGCAGCCTCGGAGGGCTGCCCACTGGGGCTGCTGCTGCTGGTGCTGGTGGCGGTGCTGGCAGTGGTGGGGGGAGGCTCCAGCACATCCCCTGCAGCCTCGGACGGCTGCCCACTGGGGCTGCTGCTGCTGGTGGCGGTGCTGGCAGTGCTGGGGGGAGGCTCCAGCACATCCCCTGCAGCCTTGGATGGCTGCACCTCCATGGTTGGTGGTGGGGGCTTCGACTGAGTCCCAGCACCAGACCCCTTGTCTCTACTGCCTGCTGTTGCAGGCCCCTTGCACTTCCTTTCCGCAGCTGGGGCTGACACCTTACTCTACCTTGACGCACTTGGAGCAGGTACCCTTTCCGTCTGCCTGGCTAGTGGCTGGGATCCTTTCCCACCTGGAGTAGCTGGGGACACTACTGTGCCCGTGGACTGGGTGGCTGAGGTGCTTGCCTGTTTTTTGACCACCCTGGCTTTACGTGAGGGACGGGGGGGCTAGGGAAGAGGTCAATGTTGGCGAGGAAATGCTTCTTAGGAACATTGGTGCGGGAATAGGGAGATGGTTTGGGAGTGAAAGAAGAGGGAGTGGTAGTAGGAGGTGTCAGTCTGCTGTGTTTGGGTGCAGGTGCATGGACTGGATGCAGTTGTGAGGTGGATGTCTGTTGGGTGTCTGAGTGCTTGCGTTTGTGTACCTTGGGAGGAGGGGGCACAGATACAGTGGGAGTGGACACAGGGGACATGTGCATGGATGTGGGGGTGGTGACTGCCACTGAGGGATGTGTACTGATGGGTGTGCTGGTGATGGATGAAGATGTGGTGCATGCAGGTGTGAGTGTAGACGCAACTGGGAGGGAGGTGGAGGACGAGGAGGAGGTGGGCACAGTGGAGGCAGTGGATGTTGGTATGTCTGATTCCGGATGTTGTTTGTGTGAGTGCCTGTGGGATGAAGTGTGGTGCTTGTGTTTGTCATGTCCACTCTAGTGTGTTGTCCTGGGTGCCTGCTCGTCTGCCTGTGTGCTTGGGATAGGTTGGAGTTGAGGGGAATGGGATTGGGAAGAGGACGTTGGAGGGTGGAAACAGGGACAATGGCTGTCATCCGAGAGGAGGCCAGAGCCTGGATCAATCTCTGTTGGGCCGCCAAGCCAGTGTGAATGCCCTCCAGAACTGCATTGGACTGTTGCATTTGGGCTGCCAGCCCCTGGATGGCATTCACAATGGTTGACTAGCCTACAAAGATGGATCGCAGGAGGCCAATAGCCTCCTCACTCAGGGCAGCAGGGCTAACTGGGGCAGGGCCTGTGGTGCCTGGGGAGAAGGAGATGCCCACCCTCCTGGGTGAACGGGCATGGGAAACTCGCTGAGGGGCTGCTGGGAGGTCAGTGCTGGTACGGGGTGGCGGCTGTAGCTGGGGTGGGCACAGAGGTGTCTGCCACCACCAGGGAGCTTCAATCGGAGGAGATATCCGTGTCAGAACTGTTCCCTCCAGTCTCCGCCGTGGTGCTCCCATTGCCCTCCATCCCATTGGTGCCCTCACCATCGGTGGATTTGGCCTCCTGGGTCCTGTGGGATGCAGCTCCCTCCGTCGCCGGTGCCTCTGCTCCTCCGCCAGATCATGCTAATGCACATAAGGACAGGGTGACAAAACAAAAAGGGGGGGGAAGAGACAAAGGTTACACTTGGTCAATGGCAGCAACAACACCACCGTTGGCGTACACAACACACTCACACACAGGGAACAGCTCTACGCATTAGGCAATGCACTACCAGTCACAATGCTAGTCACCAGCCCATAGATAGGGACATCTAATGCAAATTGCAGCATACCTGAGATCCACAGACCCTGCCCAGTAGTAGATGCTTACTAGCTTGGTCGAGGACTTTCACATCAGAATCCTGCACAACATGGGACCTACTCTGCAATGCCAGGCGTGGCTTAGGGGCACCCACAGGGCCCACATCCCCACCCGGCTAGCACCCCAGAAGGCGTAAGTTGTAAATTAGGGCATTGTACTCACCCCCTTGTGGCTGCTGTGATGCTCCCATCTATCTCCGGATAGGCTTCGACGGGCACCCCTTCCTCGTTGGGTGGCCATCCCAAGCTGGGCCTCTGCCGTCTACGGTGCACAGCGTCTCAGGTCCTCCCACCATTTCCAACAGTGGGTGCTCCACCTGCTGTAGACCCTCCGGGTCTGCACATCCTTGGCGATGGCACGCCATTTACCCTTCTTTTGATGGGCTCTGACCTGCAGGGAAATAGACACAGGGAAAGGTATTAGTCTGACCATCCTGCCTGTTACACTCATGGCCAACCATGCCCCTTCCCGTCCGCATTAGCAAAGACATGGCCCACCATACATGCTCTACGCTGCCCAGGGCCCATCCATCAACGCCCCCCTACATGAGGCCTTCACACACAGCATTCCATGCATTCACGCCCCATGCATCATACTCACGGTGTACTCACCTATTGGTCTGGAGGCCAATACAGCATTCGGTACTGGGGTAGGACCCCATCCACTAGTCGCTCCAACTCCACTGTGGTGAAGGCAGGGGCCTTTTCCCCAGTAACACGAGCCATGGTCGGTTCCAGACACAGGTCACAGCAGCACTTGCAGTGTAGGTCCTCTACTGTTGAAGGTCAGGTAGCAAGTGAGTGCACAGATAGAAAATGGCAGTCATGTCCATGGCGGTGCATACCGTCACCGCTGGCGTACATCACCATTGGCCACTGGACCCCATAGGGCCCAATGATAACCAATGAGGAGTTGCATGGCGGTTCTCGACTGCCTCCCGCAACGGCGCACAGCATCAGCTGAATTACCTTATTTCCACCTGTCCCTCCATACAGGACAGGCGGACGACATTTCAGGAGGGGGTGCAGGCCATGGATCCTAACTACGTCAAAGTACACAAATGCACTATTTGGACATCTCCAACAAAATAATGTTACAATCACAATATGCATTGATCTGTAGTGGTTGGAATGTAGAGATAATGGCCAACAGCTCACTCTTTTGCCCCATAGATTGCAACCGCTGCGGATGAATATGAGATGGAGACATCCCTCAGTGGGCTTGGCAGCAGGAATGTCACAGCCAATGTTCTCAGTAGTGCTGACCAGAG
Source organism: Pleurodeles waltl (assembly GCF_031143425.1). Lineage (NCBI taxonomy): Eukaryota > Metazoa > Chordata > Amphibia > Caudata > Salamandridae > Pleurodeles > Pleurodeles waltl. The sequence goes on from NC_090447.1 coordinate 694,304,982, forward strand.
TGTTGTCTGCCCTGATTAAACACATGTGCAGCTACATCGTTTTCCCCCAGGTGGAGGATGTGGCCACAGTGAAAGCTGACTTCTATGCAATTGGACATACCCCCAACATCATTGGGGCAATAGATGGAACACATATTGCATTTCCCCCCCCCCCCGGCAAAATGAACAGGTGTTCAGAAATCGAAAGAGTTTTCACTCCATGCATGTCCAGATGGTGTGCCTGGCGGACCAGTATATCTCCCACGTCATTGAAAAGTATCCTGGGTCTGTGCATGATGCCTTTATCCTGAGGAATAGCAGCATCCCAAATGTCATGGCCCAACTCCAGAGGCACAGGGTGTGGCTAATAGGTGAGCCCTGGTTCCCACCCAGTGGATGTTGGTGTATGGGTATGGTGAGGGCCCTAAGGGTGAATGTGTGGCTAACAGCTGTCCCTCGATATTTGCAGGTGACTCTTGTTACCCCAACTTCGCATGGCTACTGACCCCTGTGAGGAATGCCAGGACAAGGGCAGAGGAACGTTACAATGATGCACATAGGTGAACAAGAAGGATTATAGAGAGGACCTTCGGCCTCCTGAAGGCCAGGTTTCGTTGCCTCCATCTAACAGGTGGATCCCTGTGCTACTCTCCCAAGAAGGTCTGCCAGATCACCGTGGCATGCTGTATGTTGCACAACCTTTCCTTGCATTGCCAGGTGCCTTTTCTGCAGGAGGAGGAGGCTGGAGATGGCCGTGTGGCAGCAGTGGATCCTGTGGACAGTGAAGATGAGGAGGCAGAGGATGAGGATGAGGACAACAGAAGTGCAATTATTTGTCAATACTTCCAATGAGACACAGGTAAGACAGTGTTAATACACATGTTATTGGCAGGCTGTGTATTCCTACTTCTATGCCCACTCACTGTACACTTTGGCATCTCTTTTTGCAGATGTTGGTGCCCCACTATTGCTCCTGGTGTGTTCAGTGCAGCCAACTACAGGTCTTTCCAATGTCAACATTACTGAACAGTTGAATTGCAATGTTTGAACCTGGCTAAACAAATACATTTTGAAAACATTTGACATACACCATAATTGTATTTTATCAAAGTGTGTTTATTGCAGTGCTCTGAAGAAGAAGGGGTAGTGCAATGGCCTGGAGTGATGCTGGAGGAAAGTCCAGGTTAGAGTCCAGTCTATTTGTATCACAGGTGCATTGTCCAAGGGGCATAGGAAGGGGAGCAATGGCAATTCTAGGTGGTCAGGGTGACAGAGTGGGACACAAGGGTGACAATCAGGAGAGTCTTATTTCCTGGTGGGGGTCTTGGCAATAGTCTCTGGCTTCTGCCTGGATCGCAGGGAACGTTTGCGGGGTGGTTCTCCTTCTGCAGGGGGAGGGGTGCTGGTGGCCTGTTGGTCCTATGGCGGGGCCTCCTGTCCACTAGCGGCAGCGGAGGTGGAGTGGTTCGGCTAGTGTCAGGGGCCCGGTGGTGTGCCACTGCGTCCCTCATACTGTTGGCCATGTCTGCCAACACCCCTGCAATGGAGACCAGGGTGGTGTTGATGGCCTTCAAGTCCTCCCTGATCCCCAGGCACTGTCCCTCCTGCAGCCACATGTTCTCCTGCAACTTGTCCAGAATCTGGCCCAGCATATCCTGGGAATGTTGATATGCGCCCAGGATCACGGTGAGTGCCTCCTGGAGGGTCGGTTCCCTGGGCCTGTCCTCCCCCTGCCGCACAGCAGTCCTCCCAGCTTCCCTGTTATCATGTGCCTCTGTCCCCTGAACCGTGTGCCCACTGCCATTGACCCCAGGTCCCTGATTGTCCTGTGTTTGTGGGGTGGCCTGGGTCCCTGTAGTGGTGGACACACTACTGATTGATGTGTCCTGGGGACAGAGGTATGGGCCCTCTGGGTGGGTTCAGTGGTGGTGTTTCCTGAGGGGGGAGGCCCTGTTTTGGTGTGAGAGTGTGCCTGGGTAACCAACTGTCCGGAGGTCCCAGATGGACCAGGTTGGTCATCCAGATCCAGGCGACCAGAGCTGTTGTCATCACTGTGGGCCTCTTCTGTTGGGGGACTGGATGTTGCTGGCACCTCTTTTCCGGCGAAATTGACTGGGTGACCTGTGGGGATGTAAATGCAGTGTTATTGTTTCTGTGTGTGACATATTGTGGATGGGTGTGTTGCGATCTTTGGTTGGATTTTCGCTGCAGCTTTTCCTTGTGTGAGTTGTTATTTGGTGGGCAAGGTGATTCTCTCTAGTGTGCATGCTGTGGTGATAGGTGTCCATGCAGGCCTGTGAGGGGTGTCCATGGATTGGCGTTGCATGCAGGGCTTGGCATTGGGATGAGTGGGTTGCAATGGTGGGGTGTGTGGGAGATGGGGGAGTGAGGATGAGGGTGAGGGTGGGTTATGTGATGGCATGCAGGTGGGGGGTGGTAATAATAGGGAATTGACTTACCAGAGTCCAGTCCAGTCCTGCTACTCCTGCCAGGCCCTACGGATGCATGATTGCCAAGACTTGCTCCTCCCATGTTGTTAGTTTTGGGGGAGGAGGTAGGGGTCCACCGCCAGTCCTCTGTACAGCGAGTTGGTGTCTTGCTGCTATGGAACGTACTTTCCCCATAGGTCGTTCCATCTCTTCCTGATGGAATGAAATGCACTTTGCCGCTCTGCTTTACACATTACATTTATTTATGAATGTACCAATATTGGGCTCTCATAAGGTCGAATTAGTAAGCATTTGTTGCACATTATACCTTTTAGCGAAAGCATTAACATCGAATATTGAGTTGGGTTAGTGTTTGGGCAATAGGATAGGGGTTAATTTGTTCAAATGTCAGCTGCTTTGGCACATGCCTTTTTTATGCAGAAGGAACGACATACACTTTTGTCTAACTCTGCACATTATAGTTGCCAGTATTCAAAATTGAAGATGGGTCAGTGGCTGGATACTTAATAAGGCTTAATTATTCCAAGCTTAGCTGGCACTTGTTTTTAGACAGATGGAATGATAATGCACCTTTTGCCTAACTTTGCACATTGCAACTGCTTGTAATTGAAAATAGAGGATGGGCCAGTGCCGGGACACTTTGACTACGGTTAATTTATTTAAAGTTCAACAGTTCTTGACATTTTGCCTCCTAGGAAGATGGAATATTATGTGTCCTTGGCATAATAATTTTGTACATCATGAGGTCTGTCTGGTATGTTAGAATCAAGTTAGCTTAATCTTGCATTAGGCCTTGGCATATGAATATTTTAAAGCTGACTGTTGGACAGATCTACATTTTAATTGTGGCATATTGCGAATGTTCAAAATGGGGTTGTAGGAAAGTACCATCTTGCCTGGCATGTTACTCCCATATTTCATGGTATATATGTTGTTTTAGTCTATGTGTCTCTGGGACCCTGCCAGGCAGGGCCCCAGTGCTCATAACTATGTGCCCTGTATGTGTTCCCTGTGTGATGCCCAATTGTCTCACTGAGGCTCTGCTAACCAGAACCTCAGTGATTATGCTCTCTCTGCTTTCCAAATTTGTCACTAACAGGCTAGTGACTAAATTTACCAATTCACATTGGCATACTGGTACACCCATATAATTCCCTAGTATATGGTACTGAGGTACCCAGGGTATTGGGGTTCCAGGAGGTCCCTATGGGCTGCAGGATTTCTTTTGCCACCCATAGGGAGCTCTGACAATTCTTACACAGGCCTGCCACTGCAGCCTGCGTGAAATAACGTCCACGTTATTTCACAGCCATTTACCACTGCACTTAAGTAACTTATAAGTCACCTATATGTCTAACCTTCACCTGGTGAAGGTTGGGTGCAAAGTTACTTAGTGTGTGGGCACCCTAGCACTAGCCAAGGTGCCCCCACATCGTTCAGGGCAAATTCCCCGGACTTTGTGAGTGCGGGGACACCATTACACACGTGCACTGTACATAGGTCACTACCTATGTACAGCGTCAAAATGGTAACTCCGAAATTGGCCATGTAACATGTCTAAGATCATGGAATTGTCACCCCAATGCCATTCTGGCATTGGGGGGGACAATTCCATGATCGCCCGGGTCTCTAGCACAGAACACGGGCACTGCCAAACTGCCTTTCCGGGGTCTCCCCTGCAGCTGCTGCCAACCCCTCAGACAGGTTTCTGCCCTCCTGGGGTCCAGGCAGCCCTTGCCCAGGAAGGCAGAACAAAGGATTTCCTCTGAGAGAGGGTGTCACACCCTCTCTCTTTGGAAATAGGTGTGAAGGCTGGGGAGGAGTAGCCTCTCCCAGCCTCTGGAAATGCTTTGATGGACACAGATGGTGCCCATCTCTGCATAAGCCAGTCTGCACCGGTTCAGGGATCCCCCAGCCCTGCTCTGGCGTGAAACTGGACAAAGGAAAGGGGAGTGACCACTCCCCTGACCTGCACCTCCCAGGGGAGGTGCCCAGAGCTCCTCCAGTGTGTCCCAGACCTCTGCCATCTTGGATTTAGAGGTGCTGGGGGCACACTGGACTGCTCTGAGTGGCCAGTGTCAGCAGGTGACGTCAGAGGCTCCTTCTGATAGGCTCTTACCTCTCTTGGTAGCCAATCCTCCTTCCTTGGTAGCCAAACCTCCTTTTCTGGCTATTTAGGGGAATTCTTCAGATAACAAATGCAAGAGCTCATCAAAGTTCCTCTGCATCTCCCTCTTCACCTTCTGCCAAAGGATCGACCGCTGACTGCTCAGGACGCCTGCAAAACCGCAACAAAGTAGCAAGACGACTACTAGCAACCTTGTATCGCTTCATCCTGCCGGCTTTCTCGACTGTTTCCAGGTGGTGCATGCTCTGGGGGTAGCCTGCCTGCTTTTTGCACCAGGAGCTCTGAAGAAATCTCCCGTGGGTCGACGGAATCTTTCCCCTGCAACCGCAGGCACCAAAAGACTGCATCACTGGTCCTCTGGGTCCCCTCTCAGCACGACGAGTGTGGGCCCTGGAACACAGCAACTCTGTCCAAGTGACTCCCACAGTCCAGTGACTCTTCAGTCCAAGTTTGGTGGAGGTAAGTCCTTGCCTCCCCACGCTAGACTGCATTGCTGGGTACCGCGTGATTGGCAGCTGCTCCGGCTTCTGTGCAGTCTTCCAGGATTTCCTTCATGCACAGCCAAGCCTGGGTCCCCGACACTCCTTCCTGCAGTGCACAACCTTCTGAGTTGTCCTCCGGCGTCGTGGGAGTCCCTTTTGTGACTTCGGGTGGACTCCGGTTCACTTTTCTTCTAAGTGCCTGTTCAGGTACTTCTGCGGGTGCTGCCTGCTTCTGTGAGGGCTCCCTACGTTGCTGGACGCCCCCTCTGTCTCCTCTTCCAAGTGGCGATATCCTGGTCCCTCCTGGGCCACAGCAGCACCCAAAAACCTCTACTGCGACCCTTGCAGCTAGCAAGGCTTGTTTGCAGTCTTTCTGCGTGGGAACACCTCTGCAAGCTTCATCGCGACGTGGAACATCCATCCTTCAAAGGAGAAGTTCCTATTCCTCTTCTTTCTTGCAGAACTCCATGCTTCTTCCAACAGGTGGCAGCTTCCTTGCACCCTTAGCTGGCATTTCCTGGGCTCCTGCCCACTCTCAACACTGTCGCGACTATTGGACTTGGCCCCTTTGTCTTACAGGTACTCAGGTCCAGAAATCCACTGTTTTTGCATTGCTGGTGTTTGTTCTTCCTGCAGAAACCCCCTATCACGACTTCTGTGCTCTCTGGGGGTAGTAGGTGCACTTTACACCTACCTTTCAGGGTCTTGGGGTGGGCTATCTTTCTAACCCTCACTGTTTTCTTACAGTCCCAGCGACCCTCTACAAGCTCACATAGGTTTGGGGTCCATTTGTGATTCGCATTCCACTTTTCGAGTGTATGGTTTGTGTTGCCCCTATACCTTTGTGCTCCTATTGCAATTTATTGTAATTTTACACTGCTTGTATTACTTTTCTCGCTATTACCTGCATAATTTTGGTTTGTGTACATATATCTTGTGCATATAACTTATCCTCATACTGAAGGTACTCACTGAGATACTTTTGGCATATTGTCATAAAAATAAAGTACCTTTATTTTTAGTACTTCTGTGTATTGTGTTTTCTTATGATATTGTGCATATGACACCAGTGGTATAGTAGGAGCTTTACATGTCTCCTAGTTCAGCCTTAGCTGCTTTGCCATAGCTACCTTCTATCAGCCTAAGCTGCTAGAAACACCTCTTCTACACTAATAAGGGATAACTGGACCTGGCACAAGGTGTAAGTACCTCTGGTACCCACTACAAGCCAGGCCAGCTGTAGTTAGCAGTCAGTAGGCACTCTGTCCAAGCAGGAACCCTCACTCTAGTCAGGGCAATGGAGAAGCACACTTAGATAACCCCTGCTTACCCCCTTGGTAGCTTGGCACGAGCAGCTAGGTTTATCTCAAAAGAAATCTGTAAAGTATTTGTACCAACACACACAGCAATACAGAGAAAACACTGCAAAATCGACATCACACCAGTTTAGAAAAATAGGTAATATTTATCTAAATCAAACAAGACCAAAACGACAAAAATCTAACATACACAAGTCAAGATATGAATTTTCAAAAGAATAAGGCCCTTATTACAACCCTGGCAGTCGGTGTTAAGGCAGCGGTAATACCGCCGACAGGCCGTCGGTAACAAAAATGGAATCATGACCACGGCGGAAACCGCCAACACATACAGCCACTTTAACACCCCGACCGCCATGGTGGTACTAACAAACACCTCGGCGGTAACCGCCAACAGCCAGGCAGAAGACAATGTACCGCCCACCCCATTACAACCTGCCCATCCACCAGCTTTTCCGGGGCGGTACCAACGCCATCAAAAGCACGGCGGAAACAGTACTTGGAAGGGGAACCACTCACCTCTCCACACTCAAGGAAGAACCAGGACACCATGGAGCCCGATCTGCACGTCCTTCCCATGCTGGTGTATCTTCTCATATACCTGGAGTACCAACGCCGGCGACGACGACCACGGTGAGTACTGCACCTAGTACACAGGGCAGGGGGGAAGGAAAAAGAGAGTGACACACCCACACAACACGCAACACCCCCAGATTCACCAACAACACCATACACACAAACACATGCAACAACATTACATATATACCCTGTTACCCTCTGGAATAACACAAGGACAAAAGGAATAGAGTCAAAATAGTGTAATATTAGAAATTTAGAGAAATACGTTCATAAATAAATAAACAGTATGTACAATATATACAATATATACAAAATGAGGGACAATGTCCACACAAAAATAGTCTGTGGCCCACTGGGCTATACAACATAGGCCAAGCCCACACCTGACTCCTGCCTCACAATGGAGAGAACACTGCAGGGGCATCAGGTTGAAAACACACAGGCACCTCAGGGGGACAGGGAAGGGGGGGCACCTCAGCCGGAAGATGGTACTACGCCACTGCGCCTGGAGGGGGCTCCATTCCCACTGTTTGGTCCTGGGGAGTGCAAGGCCACAGTCTCTCAAGTGGGTGCTTTGTCAACTGCTTGGTCCTGGGGAGTGCAAAGCCACGGTCTCTCAAGTGGGTGGTTTGCCCACTGCTTGTTCCTGGGGAGTGCAAAGCCACAGTCTCTGAAGTCTCTCAAGTGGGTGGTTTGCCCACTGCTTGGTCCTCTGGAGTGCAAAGCCACAGTCTCTCAAGTGGGTGACCTCTTCCACTGGTTCTGGAGGGGGCTTAGTGCCCAGTGTGCTTCATCCTGCCAAGGATAGGGCGAGTGGATGCCCTTCTCCACTGGTTCTGGAGGGGGCTTTGTGCCCAATGTGCTTCATCCTGCCAAGGATAGGGTGGGTGGATGCCTTTCTCCACTGGTTCTGAAGGGGGCTTTGTGCCCAGTGATGCAGCAATTAGGGAGTGCCAGGGCACAGTCCCTCACCTGAGTGTCAGAGCCACAACATTTGCAGTGACCAGGATGCATGATGGTCCATGGAGGGAGAGCTATAGTCCATCCGCCGGCGGCTATGGCTGCACAGTGGTGGTAGTGCCGGTGCTGATGGGGGTGCTGCCAGTGGTGGGGGGAGGCTCAAGCCCTTCTCCTGCAGCCTCGGACACCTGCCACTGGGGCTGTTGCTGCTGGCAGTGGTGCTACTGTCAGCGGTGCAGGTGGCAGTGCTTGCGGCGGTACTTGCGGCAGTGCAGGTGTCGGTGCAGGTGGCGGTGCTGTCCGCGGTGCAGGTGCCAGTGCTGCCAGTGGTGGGGGTAGGCTCCAGCCCTTCTCCTGCAGCCTCAGACAGCTGCCCACTGGGGCTGCTGACAGTAGTGGTGCTTGTGGCGGTGCTGTTGGCTGTGCTTGCAGCGGTGCAGGTGGCGGTGCTGGCCGCAGTGCAGGTGCCAGTGCTGGCGGTTGTGCTGGTAGCCACCAGGTCTTCCCCTGCAGGCTCGGACAGCTGCGGTGCCTTGGCTGGTGTTTTGTGCCCCTTCCTGCCCTTGGCAGATGGTGGTGTCACCTTGGGTCTGGCAGCTGAAGTCTTTGAGGTGGCCTGGCTGGGTGGTTGTGGCTCCTTCCCCTTGCTGGATACTGTCCCCTTCTTCACCTTGCCAGGTGGCGGAATGTTCTTGGCCTTAGCAGGTGTTGGTGGCACACTGGCTGAGCTGACGGGTGCCCCCTTTGAGCCTCTGACAGCTGCAGACACCACAGTGGACGTGTACTTGGTGGCTGAGGTGCTGGGCTGAGTTTTGGCCACCCTGGCCCGAGGTGAAGGACGGGGCGGAGGGGTAGGGAAGAGGTCAATGTTTGCTAGGAAAAGCTTCTTAGGGACATTGGAGCTGGAAGAGGGTGAAGGTTTGGGAGTGGAGGAAGAGGGAGTGCTTGTAGGAGGTGTCAGTCTGCTGTGTTTAGGTGCAGGTACATGAGCTGAATGCTTTTGTGAGGTGGATGGCTGTTGGGTGGGTGTGTGCTTGCGTTTGTTTACTTTGGGAGGAGGGGTCACAGACACAGTGGGAGAGGACACAGGGGACATGTGCATGGATGTGGGGGTGGTTACTGCCAGTGAGGGGTGTGTAGTGATGGGCGTGCTGGTGATGGAGGTAGTGGATGAGGATGTAGTGCATGCAGGTGTGAGTGGAGACGCAACTGGGAGGGAGGTGGACAAGGAGGAGGAGGAGGGGGACACAGTGGAGGCAGTGGATGTTGGTGTGTCTGCATGGGGATGGTGCTTGTGTGAGTGCCTATGAGATGAAGTGTGGTGCTTGTGTTTTCCTGAACCACTTCTGTGTGTTGATTTGGGTGAATGCTGGTCTGAAGGCGTGCTTGGGATACGTTGGAGTTGAGGGGATTGGGACCGGGTAGAGTGAGTTGGAGGGGGAGGCTGGATACAGAGACAATGGCTGCCATCAGTGCGGTGGCCAGAGCCTGAAATGCTCTCTGTTGGGCCGCCACGCCAGAGTGAATGCCCTCCAGGTATGCATTTGTTTGTTGCAAATGCCTCTCAACACCCCGGATGGCATTCAGAATGGTTGACTGCCTAACAGGGAGGGATCTCAGGAGGTCAATAGCCTCCTCACTGAGGGCAGCAGGGCTGACTGGGGCAGGGCCTGAGGTGCCTGGTGCGAAGGAGATGCCTACCTTCTTGGGTGAGCAGGCACGGGAAACACGCGGAGGGGCTGGGAGGGCAGTGCTGGTGGGGGGGGGCTGTACCTGTTGTTGGGGTGGGCACTGAGGTGTCCGCCACCGCCAGGGACCTTCCATCGGAGGAGGAGTCGATGTCTGTAGTGTCCCCTCCTGTCTCCGTCATGGTGCTCCCCCCAGCCCTCTGTCCCACTGGTGCCCTCACTGTCGGTGGATTCAGCCTCCAGGCCCACGTGGGATGCAGCTCCCTCCGTCGCCAGTGCCTCTGCTCCTCCGCCAGATGATGCTAATGCACACAAGGACAGGGTGACAAAACAAGAAGGGGGGGGAGAGACAGAAAATACACTTGGTCAATGCCAGCAACAACTCACAGGGAACAGCCCTATGCACTAAGCCATGCACTACCAGTTACAATGCTTGTCACCAACCCATAGGGTACAATGCCTAACGCCATTAGCTGCACACCTGAAACCCACAGGACCCTGCCCAGTAGTAGATGGCCACTTACACTATTGGGGTTGGAGTGCATCAGAGCCTGCCCAACATGGGACCTACCCTGCCATGTTCGCCCTGGCCTAGTGGCACCCACAGCCCACATCCCCCACCCAGGTAAAACGTTAACGCGTGCAAAGTCATGAATCTGAATTTGTACTCACCCCCTTGTGGCTGCTGTGATGCCTTCAAGCGCCCATTCAGCTCCGGATAGGCCCCCGCCAGGATGCGGAAAATCGGGGGGGTCAGGTTATGACGGGCACCCCTTCCTCGTAGGGAGGCCAGCCCCAGCTGGGCCTCCGCCGTCTTCCTTGCCCAGCGGCGCAGGTCCTCCCACCGTTTGCAGCAGTGGGTGCTCCGCCTGTCAAAAACCCCCAGGATCTGCACCTCCTTGGCGATAGCACAACAAATACCCTTTTTCTGATGGGCGCTGACATGCAGGGAAATAAGCATAGAAAAAAGGGATTAGTAATACGGTCCGGACTGTTACACTCAAGTCCCACAATATGCTTCCCATCCCCTTACGCACAGACATTGACCACCAGACATGCAGCACTCTAGCCAGGACCTCCTCAGCCCACCCTACACGAGGCATACACACACAGCACTCCATACATTCATAGCCCACACATCATGCTCACAGTGTACTCAACTGTTTGTCTGGAGGACCAAAGAGTGAAGTATACTGGGGTAGGACCCAATCCACCAGTCTCTCCAACTCCTCCGAAGTGAAGGCGGGGGCCCTTTCCCCAGACACTCAAGCCATTGTTGCTTCCAGACACAGGTCACAGCAGCACTTGCAGTATAGGTCCTCTCCTGTTGAAGGTCAGGTAGCAAGTGATTGAACAGTTAGAAAATGGCAGTCACGTCCGCGGTGGTGTGTACCGTTACCGCCAGCGTACATCGCCATTGGCTCCTGGAACCCATAGGGCTCAATGATAACCAATGTGAAGATGCGCAGTGGTCATCAACCACCGACGGCAACAGCGCACAACGCCAGCAGAATTACCTCATTTCCACTTGTCTCTCCTCAGAGGTCAGGCAGCCGCCATTTCAGGGGGGCACAGACCATGGCACCCAACTGCGTCACAGCAGACATTGGCACATGAACTGATTTTCAAATTCACATACTGTTTCTGTAAAGGAAGAAATGCATTTTTTTTGCAACATTTGTGTGAATATGACCCTCTGCTCACTGTTTTTCACCTTGGAGTTCAACCGCTGAGGATAAATAGGAGATGGAGACACCCCCCGTGTACAGACCCCTTGTGGACCTGGGGACTATGGAGGACAGGCACATTATCCTTACCTACAGACTTGATTGGGCTACAATCCAAGAACTGTGTGCCCAATTGGAGCCAGACCTGATTTCTGCTATCCGCCACCCCACAGGTATCCCCCCTCTAGTGCAGGTCCTGTCAGTGCTCCATTTCCTGGAATGTGGTTCCTTCCAAACAACAGTGGCCATGGCATCAGGGATGTCTCAGCCAATGTTCTCAAACGTGTTGACCAGAGTGTTGTCTGCCCTGCTGAAACACATGCGCAGCTACATCGTATTCCCCCAGGTGGAGGATTTTGCCTCAGTGAAAGCTGACTTTTATGCCCTGGGACATATCCCCAGCATCATTGGTGCCATTGATGGTACACATGTAGCATTTGTCCACCCCCCCCGGAAGGAATGAACAAGTGTTCAGGAATAGAAAAAGCAATCACTCAATGAATTTGCAGATGGTGTGTTTGGCGGACCAGTACATCTCCCATGTGAATGTCAAGTATCCTGGCTCTGTGCATGACGCCTTTAGCTTGAGGAATAGCAGTATCCCATATGTGATAGCTCAACTCCAGAGGCACTGGGTCTGGCTAATATGTGAGCGCAAGGTCCACAACCAGTATACGCTGGTGTATGGGTATGGGGTTGTCCCTAAGGGTGAGTGTGTGGCTAACAGGTATCCCTCGATATTTGCAGGTGACTCTGGTTACCCCAACCTCTCATGGCTACTGACCCCAGTGAGGAATGCAAGGACAAGGTGTCGGAAGTTGGCTCTGTATGTACTATTTCAAAGTAAGAAATAGTGTGCACAGAGTCCAAGGGTTCCCCCTAGAGGTAAGATAGTGGCAAAAAGAGATAATTCTAATGCTCTATTTTGTGGTAGTGTGGTCGAGCAGTAGGCTTATCAGAGGGTAGTGTTAAGCATTTGTTGTACACACACAGGCAATAAATGAGGAACACAGACTCAAAGACAAATTCCAGGCCAATAGGTTTTTATATAGAAAAATATATTTTCTTAGTTTATTTTAAGAACCACAGGTTCAAGATTTACAAACAATACTTTAAATGAATGGTATTTCACTCAGGAATCTTAGTAACTTTGAATCATCACAATAGCATGTACAGTTTTGGCAAAAATGGCAATAAGCTTAAAAGTGGACACAGTGCAAAAATCAACAGTTCCTGGGGGAGGTAAGTATTTGTTAAGTTCACAGGTAAGTAAAGTACTTACGGGGTTCAAAGTTGGGTCCAAGGTAGCCCACCGAGGGGGTTCAAGGCAACCCCAAAGTTACCACACCAGCAGCTCAGGGCCGGTCAGGTGCAGAGGTCAAAGTGGTGCCAAAAACACATAGGCTTCAATGGAAATAGGGGTGCCCCGGTTCCGGTCTGCCAACAGGTAAGTACCCGCGACTTCGGAGGGCAGACCAGGGGGGTTTTGTAGGGCACCGGGAGGGGACACAAGTAGGCACAGAAAGTACACCCTCAGCGGCACAGGGGCGGCCGGGTGCAGAGTGCAAACAGGCGTCAGGTTTGCAATAGGTTTCATTGGGGAAACCCAGGAGTCTCTTCAACGATGCAGGAAGGCAAAGGGGAGGCTCCTCGGGGTAGCCACGACCCAGGCTAGGAAGAGGGCCTTTAGGTCCTGGGGGCTGCGGGTGCAGTGTGTTTTCCAGGTGTCGGGTTCCTTGAAGCAGGTAGTCGCGGTCAGGGGGAGCCTCTGGATTCCCTCTGCAGGCGTCGCCATGGGGGCTCAGGGGGGTCAACTCTGGCTACTCACGGGCTCGCAGTCGCAGGGGAGTCCTCCTTGTAGAGTTAGTTTTCTGCAGGTCGAGCCGGGGGCGTCGGGTGCAGAGTGGAAAGTCTCACACTTCCGGCTGGAAACGTGTGGTCTTTAAAAGTTGCTTCTTTGTTGCAGTTTTGTGGAACAGGGCCGCTGTCCTTGGGAGTTTCTTGGTCCTTTTAGATGCAGGGTAGTCCTCTTCAGAGCTTCAGAGGTCGCTGGACCCTGGGGGGCGCGTCCCTGTTGCAGTTTTTCTTGAAGTGGGGAGACAGGTCGGTAGGGCTGGGGCCAAAGCAGTTGGTGTCTCCGTCTTCTCTGCAGGGCTTCAGGTCAGCAGTCCATCTTCATCTTCAGGTTGCAGGAATCTTTCTTCCTAGATTCTGGGGGCCCCTAAATACTCAATTTAGGGGTGTGTTTAGGTCTGGGAGGTTAGTAGCCAATGGCTACTAGCCCTGAGGGAGGCTACACCCCCTTTGTGCCTCCTCCCGGTGGGGAGGGGATCACATCCCTAATCCTATTGGGGGAATCCTCCATCTGCAAGATGGAGGATTTCTAAAAGTCAGTCACCTCAGCTCAGGACACCTTAGGGGTTGTCCTGATTGGCCAGTGACTCCTTCTTGTTTTTCTCATGATCTCCTCCAGCCTTGCCGCCAAAAGTGGGGGCAGTGGCCGGAGGAGCGGGCATCTCCACTAGCTGGGATGCCCTGTGGCGCTGTAACAAAGGAGGTGAGCCTTTGAGGCTCACTGCCAGGTGTTACAGTTCCTGCAGGGGGAGGTGTGAAGCACCTCCACCCAGTACAGGCTTTGTTACTGGCCACAGAGTGACAAAGGCACTCTCCCCATGTGGCCGGCAACATGTCTGGTGTGTGGCAGGCTGTCAAAAACTAGTCAGCCCACACTGGAAGTCGGATATGTTTTCAGGGGGCCTCTCTAAGACGCCCTCTGGGGGTATTTCACAATAAAATGTACACTGGCATCAGTGTGCATTTATTGTGCTGAGACGTTTGATACCAAACTTCCCAGTTTTCACTGTAGCCATTATGGTGCTGTGGAGTTTGTGTATGACAGACTCCCAGACCATATACTCTTATGGCTACCCTGCACTTACAATGTCTAAGGTTTTGCTTAGGCACTGTAGGGGCATAGTGCTCATGCACCTATGCCCTCACCTGTGGCATAGTGCACCCTGCCTCAGGGCTGTAAGGCCTGCTAGAGGGGTGACTTATCTATGCCATAGGCAGTGTGAGGTTGGCATGGCACTCTGAGGGGAGTGCCGTGTCGACTTAGTCATTTTCTCCCCACCAGCACACACAAGCTGGCAAGCAGTGTGTCTGTGCTGAGTGAGGGGTCCCTAGGGTGGCATAAGACATGCTGCAGCCCTTAGAGACCTTCCCTGGCATCAGGGCCCTTGGTACCAGGGGTACCATTTACAAGGGACTTACCTGGATGCCAGGGTGTGCCAATTGTGGAGACAAAGGTACAGTTTAGGGAAAGAACACTGGTGCTGGGGCCTGGTTAGCAGGCCTCAGCACACTTTCAAATCATAACTTGGCATCAGCAAAGGCAAAAAGTCAGGGGGTAACCATGCCAAGGAGGCATTTCCTTACACATGGGCAGAGGAATGTTACAATGAGGCACATGGGCGAACAAGGAGGATAATTGAGAGAACCTTCGGCCTCCTGAAGGCCAGGTTCAGGTGCCTCCATCTGACTGGTGGATCCCTGTACTATGCACCCAGAAGGTGTGCCAGCTCATCGTTGCATGTTGCACAACCTGGCCTTGAGATGCCAGGTGCCTTTTCTGCAGGAGGATGAGCCTGGAGATGGTCTTGTGGCAGCGGTGGAGCCTGTGGACAGTGAGGAAGAGGAGGCAGAGGATGAAGTTGTGGACAACAGGAGTTCTCTCATACAACAATACTTCCAGTGACACACAGGTAAGACACTGTAACTTCACTTTACATTGCAGTTTTCTGTTGGACATTGGACATGGCAGCATGATTTCCCTATGTATATGGCCACTTACTGTACCCTTTGGCATCTCTATTTTCAGATCTCTGTGCCCCACTCTGGCTCCTGGTGTGTTTACTGCTGCCCACTACAGGTCATACCCAAGTATATATAACTGTACATATGAATTGCAATGTTTACAGATTGTTGAACTAATACATATTTCAATCAATTGACAGACTTGTATTTGTTCCAAGGGTGTTTATTTAAGTGCTGAGAGGTTGAGGGGGATGTGCAATGGGCTGGGGTCATGGTGGAGAAATGTCCAGTTAGAGTCCAGTCTCTTGGTATCACAGGTGCATTGTCCAGTGGGGCATAGGAAGGGGAGCAGTGGCAGTTCAAGGTGGACAGGGTGACAGAGTGGGACAGAAGGGTGACAATCAGGAGAGTCTTATTTCTTGGCGGGGGTCTTGGCAATGTTCTCTGGCTTCTGCCTGGATCACAGGGACCGTTTGCAGGGTGGTTCTCCTTCTGCAGGGGGTGGGGTGCTGGTGGCCTGTTGTTCCAGTGACGGGCCTCCTGTCCACTAGCGCCGGCGGAGGTGGAGGGCTGTTCTTCGGTGTGGCTAGTGTCAGGGGCCCGTTGGTGTGCCACTGCCTACCTCATGGTGTTGGCCATATCAGCCAGCACCCCTGCAATGGTGACCAGGATGGTGTGGATGTGTTTGAGGTCCTCCCTGATCCTCAGGTACTGTCCTTCTTGCAGCCGCTGGGTCTTCTGCAACTTGGCCAGTATCTGGCCCAAGGTCTCCTGGGAATGGTAGTATGCTCCCAGGATCCCTGCAAGTGCCTCGTGGAGAGTGGGTTCCCTGGGCCTGTCCTCCCCCTGTCAAACATCACTCCTCCCAGCTTCCCTGTTGTCCTGTGCCTTTGTCCCCTGAACCGTGTGCCCACTGCCACTGACCCCAGAACCCTGATTGTCCTGGGTTTGTGGGGTTGCCTGGGGTCCCTGTAGTGGTGGACACACTGCTGATTGACGTGTCCGGGGAACAGTGGTATGGGCCCGCTGGGTGGGTGTTGTGGTGGTGTTTCCTGAGGGGGGAGGCTCTGTGGTGGTATGGGACTGTGGCAGGGTAACCGACTGTCCAGAGGTCCCTGATGGGCCAGGTCGGTCATCGTGATCCAGGCGTGCAGAGCTGCTGTCATCACTGTGGGCCTCTTTTGTGGGGGGACTGGATGTTGGTGGCACCTCCTCTCCAGTGACGTTGAGTGGGGGTCCTGTGGGGATGTAAATGCAGTGTTATTGTATCTGCATGTGTCATCTTGTGCATGGGTGTGTTTCCATCTATGGTTGTGATAGTCCTGTCAGCTTTGCCTTGTGTGCGTGGTGATTTTGTGGGCTAGGTGATTCTCTCTAATGGGCATGCTTTAGTGATGGGTGTCCACGCTGGTCTGTGATGGGTGTCCATTCATTGGTGTTGCATGCAGAGCTTGGTATTGGGATGTGTGGGTTGTGATAGTGGGGTATATGTGAGGTGGTGGAGTGATGGGTGTAAGGGTAGGGGCAGGAGTTTGTGATGGCATGCAGTTAGGGTGGGGGATATAGTAGTAAAGATTTGAGTTACCAGAGTCCAGTCCTCCTGCTACTCCTGCGAGGCCCTCAGGATGCAATATCACCAAGACTTGCTTCTCCCATGTTGTTAGTTGTTGTCAACACCAGGACAGTGCGCGCTCTACGGGCAATATAATGCAAAATTACAAACCTTATGCAATGTAATAATTTATGCATTGTGTGCTGATATTGCATGTTAACTTTTTGCATTGCAGGTATTTATCTTGAAATGTCATTAATTCTGTTTGTAATGTATTGTTAATTTCCAAGCCTTTCTTGCAGCCTGGCTGGGTGTGGCAGGTGGGCGGGGCTTGGGTCTATTTAAAGAACCCAGCCCAGCTCCACATGCTCAATATTCAGAGGTCCTGGTGCAGAGCAGCAGCGTTTTCCAGGGCTCCTGTTCTGGATGCCTACTTGGACATTTCCTGGCCCTGTCCTTATTATCTTGCTGATCTTCAAGCAGGGCGGTAAGGCGGAGTTCGGGGCATGCCCTCGACTCCGTTTTCTAGAAACATTTGAGTTTTTGGCTTTGTGATTTACCGCGTGTGCGATTTACTCTTGGCACTTAACCCTTGCAGTTCGGATCGGCATGGTGCGTGATCATTTTGAGGCATTTAAATCTTGATGGTTGAATCGTCAACAGTGAGCGCGATTCATTCTTGGCAATTAACCCTTGCAGTTCAGATCAGCAGAGTGTGCGATCATTTCAAGGCATTTGAATCCTGATGGTTGAATCGCCAACAGTGTGCGCGATTCATTCTTGACAATTAACCCTTGCAGTTCAGATCGGCAGAGTGCGCGATCATTTCAAGGCATTTGAATCTTGATGGTTGAATCGCCAACAGTGTGCGCGATTCATTCTTGGCAATTAACCCTTGCAGTTCGGATCGGCAGAGTGCGCGATCATTTCAAGGCATTTGAATCTTGATGGTTGAATCGCCAACAGTGTGCGCGATTCATTCTTGACAATTAACCCTTGCAGTTCAGATCGGCAGAGTGCGCGATCATTTCAAGGCATTTGAATCTTGATGGTTGAATCGCCAACAGTGTGCGCGATGCATTCTTGGCAATTAACTCTTGCAGTTCAGATCGGCAGAGTGCGCGATCATTTCAAGGCATTTGAATCTTGATGGTTGAATCGCCAACAGTGTGTGCGATGCATTCTTGGCAATTAACCCTTGCAATTCAGATCGGCAGAGTGCGCGATCATTTCAAGGCATTTGAATCTTGATGGTTGAATCGCCAACAGTGTGTGCGATTCATTCTTGGCAATTAACCCTTGCAGTTCAGATCAGCAGAGTGTGCGATCATTTCAAGGCATTTGAATCTTGATGGTTGAATCGCCAACAGTGTGTGCAATGCATTCTTGGCAATTAACCCTTGCAATTCAGATCGGCAGAGTGCGCGATCATTTCAAGGCATTTGAATCTTGATGGTTGAATCGCCAACAGTGTGTGCGATTCATTCTTGGCAATTAACCCTTGCAGTTCAGATCAGCAGAGTGTGCGATCATTTCAAGGCATTTGAATCTTGATGGTTATATCGGCAACAGTGTGCGTGATTCATTCTTTGCGCGATCGTTTCAAGGCATTTGAATCTTGATGGTTGAATCGGCAACAGTGTGCGCGATTCATTCTTGGCAATTAACCCTTGCAGTTCGGATCGGCAGAGTGCGCGATCATTTCAAGGCATTTGAATCTTGATGGTTGAATCGCCAACAGTGTGCGCGATTCATTCTTGGCAATTAACCCTTGCAGTTCAGATCGGCAGAGTGCGCGATCATTTCAAGGCATTTGAATCTTGATGGTTGAATCGCCAACAGTGTGCGCGATTCATTCTTGGCAATTAACCCTTGCAGTTCGGATCGGCAGAGTGCGCGATCATTTCAAGGCATTTGAATCTTGATGGTTGAATCGCCAACAGTGTGCGCGATTCATTCTTGGCAATTAACCCTTGCAGTTCGGATCGGCAGAGTGCGCGATCATTTCAAGGCATTTGAATCTTGATGGTTGAATCGCCAACAGTGTGCGCGATGCATTCTTGGCAATTAACCCTTGCAGTTCAGATCGGCAGAGTGCGCGATCATTTCAAGGCATTTGAATCTTGATGGTTGAATCGCCAACAGTGTGCGCAATGCATTCTTGGCAATTAACCCTTGCAATTCAGATCGGCAGAGTGCGCGATAATTTCAAGGCATTTGAATCTTGATGGTTGAATCGCCAACAGTGTGCGCGATTCATTCTTGGCAATTAACCCTTGCAGTTCAGATCGGCAGAGTGCGCGATCATTTCAAGGCATTTGAATCTTGATGGTTGAATCGCCAACAGTGTGTGCGATTCATTCTTGGCAATTAACCCTTGCAGTTCAGATCAGCAGAGTGTGCGATCATTTCAAGGCATTTGAATCTTGATGGTTATATCGGCAACAGTGTGCGTGATTCATTCTTTGCGCGATCATTTCAAGGCATTTGAATCTTGATGGTTGAATCGGCAACAGTGTGCGCGATTCATTCTTGGCAATTAACCCTTGCAGTTCGGATCGGCAGAGTGCGTGATCATTTCAAGGCATTTGAATCTTGATGGTTGAATCGCCAACAGTGTGCGCGATTCATTCTTGGCAATTAACCCTTGCAGTTCAGATCGGCAGAGTGCGCGATCATTTCAAGGCATTTGAATCTTGATGGTTGAATCGCCAACAGTGTGCGCGATTCATTCTTGGCAATTAACCCTTGCAGTTCGGATCGGCAGAGTGCGCGATCATTTCAAGGCATTTGAATCTTGATGGTTGAATCGCCAACAGTGTGCGCAATTCATTCTTGGCAATTAACCCTTGCAGTTCAGATCGGCAGAGTGCGCGATCATTTCAAGGCATTTGAATCTTGATGGTTGAATCGCCAACAGTGTGTGCGATTCATTCT
The DNA here is from genome assembly GCF_031143425.1 of Pleurodeles waltl. Taxonomy (NCBI): domain Eukaryota; kingdom Metazoa; phylum Chordata; class Amphibia; order Caudata; family Salamandridae; genus Pleurodeles; species Pleurodeles waltl. The sequence continues at coordinate 694,324,599 of NC_090447.1, forward strand.
TGGCAATTAACCCTTGCAGTTCAGATCGGCAGAGTGCGCGATCATTTCAAGGCATTTGAATCTTGATGGTTGAATCGCCAACAGTGTGTGCGATTCATTCTTGGCAATTAACCCTTGCAGTTCAGATCAGCAGAGTGTGCGATCATTTCAAGGCATTTGAATCTTGATGGTTATATCGGCAACAGTGTGCGTGATTCATTCTTTGCGCGATCATTTCAAGGCATTTGAATCTTGATGGTTGAATCGGCAACAGTGTGCGCGATTCATTCTTGGCAATTAACCCTTGCAGTTCGGATCGGCAGAGTGCGTGATCATTTCAAGGCATTTGAATCTTGATGGTTGAATCGCCAACAGTGTGCACGATTCATTCTTTGCAATTAACCCTTGCATTTCAGATCGGCAGAGCGCATGATCATTCCAGGTACTTGAGTCTTGATGCGCAGTTTGGCAATAAGGTGTGCAATAATTTCTGGGCAATTGAATCCTGAAACTTAGATCAAACATAGTGTGATCTTTCTTGACAAAACAAGTTTAGTCAGTTTGCCTATTCTACAGTATAATTCATGAATCCTATAGCAGTTGATTCTTTGGGAACGAATATACTCACTGACTCTTGTTGTGATGTAATTGCTATTTAAGGATTAACTTGAGAAAGTTCAATGTTCAGAGTATATGATTATAAAAAGGTCACGTTATTGAAAAGTTCTTGATCTCTCATGTTATTAGAGCATAAAGAGTTAAAACAACGTTCATGAAGATTAATGTGAATGACTTTGCTATTGTGTTCTTAACTCTTGCTTCCACAGGTCTCCTTCCCCGCTGTTCCCAACCTAAACCCCATCCCCCGCTTGGCCATTCTTGAACTCTGTGCTATAATGGCTAGTAGAGTTTGGAGCTGCCAAGAGGTGGACAGATTGGGAACAGGCGCAAACCCTGAGGATCCGGTCTCGCTGACAGTTGTGGGGGAGGAGGTGGGGGTCCACCGCCAGTCCTCTATACAGCTACCTGGTGTCTTGCAACCACGAAACGCACCTTCCCCCGTAGGTCATTCCACCTCTTCCTGATGTCATCCCTTGTTCTGGGGTGTTGTCCCATGGCGTTATCCCTGTCCACGACTCTCTGCCATAGCTCCATCTTCCTTGCAATGGACGTCTGCTGCACCTGTGATCCGAATAGCTGTGGCTCTACCCGGATGATTTCCTCCACTATGACCCTTAGCTCCTCCTCTGAAAACCTGGGGTGCCATGGATGTGGTGTGAGTGGTATGTGTGAGGATGTGTGGGGTGATATGTTGTGGTGTGTGCAGTGAGGTGAATGGATGGTATATGGGTGATAGTGTTCTGTGGCTCAGATTGAGTGGGTGCTCCTGGCTTGTCTATCTCTCTGTTTGCATTCTTTTTTTTCCTTGAAAGGGTTGTGGGTAATGTGGGTGGGTGTTTTATAGTGGTGTGGGTGTGGTGTGTGTATGTGTGTGAGGTGTGTGTAGTTTGAATTGTCCAATGTGGTGTAGTTTTGTATGTGTGTGTGTATTTTGAGCATGTCAGTGTGTACCCCCACTGGTTTACTGCGGTTGAAAGACTGCCTCAGTGATTCGTGGGTCCTGATACTGTGGGCGTATTCCTGTTGGTGTAACGGTGTGGGTTTTTGTACCGCCAGTTTATCACTGACCTTTGCTCTTGCGGACTTGTGTGGGTGTCTGTATAGTGGTGGATTCCTCTGTGTCGGTCATAATACCCGTAGCGGTATACTGCCACGGTCACAGTATGTTGGCGGCCATCAGCACGGGGGTAGGCAGCATTTACTGTCAATGTTGTAATGAGGGCCTAAGATTCTTACTCCATAGAAAGCAATGGAAACGTTGATTTTACACAAAGTACCTGGTTTGCATCAAAAATAAAGCCGCACGGGCGAGCATGCGTCGGAAAAGTCAGCGATGCGTCGAGTCCTCACTCGTTAGTGAGACCGTCTGTAGGAAGTTGGCTCTGTATGCACTATTTCAAAGTAAGGAATAGTATGCACAGAGTCCAAGGGTTCCCCTTAGAGGTAAGATATTGGCAAAAAGAGATAATACTAATGCTCTATTTTGTGGTCGTGTGGTCGAGCAGTAGGCTTATCAAAGGAGTAGTGTTAAGCATTTGTTGTACATACACAAGCAATACATGAGGAACACACACTCAAAGAAAAATCCAGGCCAATAGGTTTTTGTATAGAAAAATATATTTTCTTAGTTTATTTTAAGAACCACAGGTTCAAATTTTACATGTAATACTTCAAATGAAAGGTATTGCAGGTAGGTACTGTAGGAACTTTGAATAATCAAAATAGCATATACAGTTTTCACATAAATCACATATAGCTATTTTAAAACTAGACACTGCAATTTTCAACAGTTCCTTGGGGGAGTAAGAGTTAGTTAGTTTTTGCAGGTAAGTAAACCACCTACGGGGTTCAAGTTTGGGTCCAAGGTAGCCCACCGTTGGGGGTTCAGAGCAACCCCAAAGTTACCACACCAGCAGCCCAGGGCCAGTCAGGTGCAGAGTTCAAAGTGGTGCCCAAAACGCATAGGCTTTAATGGAGAAGGGGGTGCCCTGGTTCCAGTCTGCCAGCAGGTAAGTACCCGCGTCTTCGGAGGGCAGACCAGGGGGGTTTTGTAGGGCACCGGGGGGGACACAAGTTAGCACAGGAAGTACACCCTCAGCAGCACAGGGGCGGCCGGGTGCAGTGTGCGAACAAACGTCGGGTTAGCAATAGAAATCAATGTGAGTCCAAGGGGTCTCTTCAGCGATGCAGGCAGGCAAGGGGGGGGGGCTCCTCGGGGTAGCCACCACCTGGGCAAGGGAGAGGGCCTCCTGGGGGTCACTCCTGCACTGGAGTTCGGAACCTTCAGGTCCTGGGGGCTGCGGGTGCAGGGTCTTTTCCAGGCGTCGGGATCTGAGGAACAGGCAGTCGCGGTCAGGGGGAGCCTCGGGATTCTCGCTGCAGGCGTCGCTGTGGGGGTTCAGGGGGGGGGCAACTCTGGCTACTCACGGTCTCGCAGTCGCCGGGGAGTCCTCCCTGAAGTGTTTGTTCTCCACAAGTCAAGCCGGGGGCGTCAGGTGCAGAGTAGCAAGTCTCACTCTTCCGGCGGGAAACGCAGGTTGTTTAAAGTTGCTCCTTTGTAACAAAGTTGCAGTCTTGGGTGAACAGGGCCGCTGTCCTCGGGAGTTCCTTGGTCCTTGTAGAGCAGGGCAGTCTTCTGAGGATTCAGAGGTCGCTGGTCCCTGGGGAGAGCGTCGCTGGAGCAGTGTCTTTAGAAGGGGGGAGACAGGCCGGTACAGCTGGGGCCAAAGCAGTTGGTGTCTCTGTCTTCTCTGCAGGGTTTTTCAGCTGAGCAGTCCTCTTCTTCTTAGGTTGCAGGAATCTGAGTTCCTAGGTTCTGGGGAGCCCTTAAATACTAAATTTAAGGGCGTGTTTAGGTCTAGGGGGTTAGTAGCCAATGGCTACTAGCCCTGAGGGTGGCTACACCCTCTTTGTGCCTCCTCCCTGAGGGGAGGGGGGCACATCCCAATCCTATTGGGGGAATCCTCCATCTGAAAGATGGAGGATTTCTAAAAGTCAGAGTCACCTCAGCTCAGGACACCTTAGGGGCTGTCCTGACAGGCCAGTGACTCCTCCTTGTTTTTCTCATTATCTCTCCTGGACTTGCTGCCAAAAGTGGGGGCTGTGTCCAGGGGGCGGGATCTCCACTAGCTGGAGTGCCCTGGGGCATTGTAACACGAAGCCTGAGCCTTTGAGGCTCACTGCTAGGTGTTACAGTTCCTGCAGGGGGGAGGTGTGAAGCACCTCCACCCAGAGCAGGCTTTTGTTTCTGTCCTCAGAGAGCACAAAGGCCCTCACCACATGGGGTCAGAAACTCATCTCTCAGCAGCAGGCTGGCAGAGACCAGTCAGTCCTGCACTGAACAATTGGGTAAAATACAGGGGGCATCTCTAAGATGCCCTCTGTGTGCATTTTTTAATAAATCCAACACTGGCATCAGTGTGGGTTTATTATTCTGAGACGTTTGGTACCAAACCTCCCAGTATTCAGTGTAGCCATTATGGAGCTGTGGAGTTCGTTTTTGACAGACTCCCAGACCATATACTCTTATGGCTACCCTGCACTTACAATGTCTAAGGTTTTGCTTAGACACTGTAGGGGCATAGTGCTCATGCACCTATGCCCTCACTTGTGGTATAGTGTACCCTGCCTTAGGGCTGTAAGGCCTGCTAGAGGGGTGACTTACCTATGCCATAGGCAGTGTGAGGTTGGCATGGCACCCTGAGGGGAGTGCCATGCCGACTTAGTCATTTTCTCCCCACCAGCACACACAAGCTGGCAAGCAGTGTGGCTGTGCTGAGTGAGGGGTCCCTAGGGTGGCATAAGACATGCTGCAGCCCTTAGAGACCTTCCCTGGCATCAGGGCCCTTGGTACCAGGGGTACCAGTTACAAGGGACTTACCTGGGTGCCAGGGTTGTGCCAATTGTGGAGACAATTGTACATTTTAGGTGAAAGAACACTGGTGCTGGGGCCTGGTTAGCAGGGTCCCAGCACACTTCTCAGTCAAGTCAGCATCAGTATCAGGCAAAAAGTGGGGGGTAACTGCAACAGGGAGCCATTTCCTTACACAAGCCCCCCCCCCCCCCCCCCAAAGCCCACAGGCCAGGAGACTCAGCCAAAGCTGGGAGAGTCTTCCTAGTCTGTCAGGCGAGGAAGAGTAAAGGAAATAGGCTGGTTTGTTGCAGGGCCTACTCTGTCTAACATCCTCCTGTTCAGGTCATTCCCTCTGGGGAACTGACCGACTTCCACAGTGATAGGACCTAGTCTGAATTGCCTCTTGTCTGTGTCTTTAATGTCTCCACCCATTCTCTCTATTTTGGGGTTAGAGGTATCCACCTCTGCTAATCTTATCTTAGCCAGGGTCACCCCTAGCTTACCCAAAGAGGTTACCCAGAGCTGGAGTAACACCACCATGACCAACAGGGTCAGGGGGCCTAACTTGCTATTTGGCATGGGGTCAGACCACCATGCCAAGGATAGTGCAGCCATAAAGGCTAACACCCAGCAGAGGCCACTGACAGCTGTCAGTGCCCAGAACCACACCTTTAGCTCTTCACCTACAAGGGAAGGGGCTAAGTTACAGGCTTCTTTGGGTTCAGGGTGCCTGTTTGCTGTATTAGAGTGGGGGGTTACCACATCTTGTAGTAAACACACTTCTTCCACTCTTTCTTCTGTTAGCTGAGGAGCCACCCACTCAGGTTTAACAGTTGCCTGACTAGCCAGGACTTCTTGTGGGTCAGGTTGGACTTTACCAGTGCCACTTTTGGAGTTCTCCCCTACTGGAGCAGAATCTCCTTGGCTTGCTGGAACCTTGGCTAAAGGTTGTCCACCCTTCCTACACTGTTTTCTTTTCTTTTTCTTCTGGGGCCTGCTTGCAGTTACTGCAGGGGCAGGACCTCCAGAATCCTTGGGAGAGGACTGGCACTGGACCAGTTCCTCTCTTGGGCTCTGACTAACCTCTGGGTAGTCATTTCCAAGGCGACAATCAAGGTGGAGGTCTGTACTGACTACCACCCTTCTTCAGCTAAAAGTCCCACCCCCTTCTATGGGCACAAAGGCCACAGGCCTATCATTGACCCTGCCTGGGCTAACGCTTACTCTGGCAGTCTCACCTGGGATGTACTGGTTTGAGAACACCAGCCTGTCATGCACAATAGTGTGACTGGCACAAGTGTCTCGCAGGGCAGTGGCTGGGATTCCATTCACCAGTAGGTGGTGGAAGTGTCTACTTCCCTCTGGAATCTCCAACTCACCTGTTGGGCCCTTTTTCCAGTTGAAGGCTATGAAGACCTCCTCATCTGAGGAGTCATCCCCAATGGCTACACTGGTCACCCCTGGGATTTTGCTAGGGGGTTTGTTTTTGGGACAAGAAGTGTCCTTGGTGTGGTGCCCTGTCTGTCTACAGTTATAGCACCATGCCTTAATGGCATCCCAGTTCTTACCCTGGTACCCACCTTTGTTTTGGGTTGTGTCTTGGGACCCACTCACCTGGTCTGGTTTTTGGGGGCCTACAGAGGACTCTTTTTCTTTATTTCTAGTGTCACCCACTTTCTCCTGAAGTGGTTTTGTAACCCCTTTCTTTTGGTCACCCCCAGTGGAAGTTTTGGTTACCCTAGTCTTGACCCAGTGGTCTGCCTTCTTTCCCAATTCTTGGGGAGAAATTGGACCTAGGTCTACCAGATACTGACGCAACTTTTCAATGAAGCAGTTACTTAAAATGTGTTCTTTCATAAACAAATTATAAAGCCCAACATAGTCATGCACTTCATTTCCAGTTACCCAACCATCCAGTGTTTTCACTGAGTAGTCAACAAAATCAACCCAGGTCTGGCTCGAGGATTTTTGAGCCCCCCTGAACCTAATTCTATACTCCTCAGTGGAGAATCCAAATCCCTCAATCAGGGTAGCCTTCATGAGGTCATAGGATTCTGCATCTTTTCCAGAGAGTGTGAGGAGTCTATCCCTACACTTTCCAGTGACCATTTCCCAAAGGAGAGCACCCCAGTGAGATCTGTTAACTTTTCTGGTCGCACAAGCCCTCTCAAAAGGTGTGAACCATTTGGTGATGTCATCACCATCTTCATATTTAGTTACAATCCCTTTTGGGATTTTCAACATGGCAGGAGAATCTCTGACCCTATTTATGTTGCTGCCACCATTGATGGGACCAAAACCCATCTCTTGTCTTTCCCTTTCTATGGCTAGGAGCTGTCTCTCTAAAGCCAATCTTTTGACCATCCTGGCCAACAGTAGGTCATCTTCACTGAGGCTATCCTCAGTGATTCCAGAGGTGCTGGACCCTCCTGTGAGAGAAGCAGCATCTCTGACTATCACATTTGGAGTCAGGGTTTGAGAGACCCTGTTCTCCCTAACTAGGACTGGAGGGGGGTAATTCTCCTCAAAGTCACTAGCTTCGTCCCCTGGGAGGTCATCCTCAGAGGGGTTGGCTCTCTCAAACTCTGCCAGCAGCTCCTGGAGCTGTGTTTTGGAAGGTCTGATGCCAACTGGTATTTTCTTTATTTTGCAGAGAGACCTTAGCTCCCTCATCTTAAGATGGAGGTAAGGGGTGATGTCGAGTTCCATCACATTCTCTTCTGCACTAGACATTATATTTCTAAAAGTTGGAATACTTTTTAAGAATCTAAAACTATTTCTAGAACTTAATTCAAACTTTCACAAAACTTTTAAACTCTAAAAGAAATGCTAACAGGGACTAACACAAGGCCCTAGCAGGACTTTTAAAAATTTAGAAAAATAGCTCAAATTCCAAAAATCAGTTTCTAATGACAATTTTTTGAATTTAGTTGTGTGATCAGGTATTGGCTGAGTAGTCCAGCAAATGCAAAGTCTTGTACCCCACCGCTGATCCAACAATGTAGGAAGTTGGCTCTGTATGCACTATTTCAAAGTAAGGAAAAGTATGCACAGAGTCCAAGGGTTCCCCTTAGAGGTAAGATAGTGGCAAAAAGAGATAATACTAATGCTCTGTTTTGTGGTCGTGTGGTCGAGCAGTAGGCTTATCAAAGGAGTAGTGTTAAGCATTTGTTGTACATACACAAGCAATAAATGAGGAACACACACTCAAAGACAAATCCAGGCCAATAGGTTTTTGTATAGAAAAATATATTTTCTTAGTTTATTTTAAGAGCCACAGGTTAAAATTTTACATGTAATACTTTAAATGAAAGGTATTGCAGGTAGGTACTTTAGGAACTTTGAATAATCAAAATAGCATATACAGTTTTCACATAAATCACATATAGCTATTTTAAAACTAGAGACACTGCAATTTTCAACAGTTCCTGGGGGAAGTAAGAGTTAGTTAGTTTTTGCAGGTAAGTAAACCACCTACGGGGTTCAAGTTTGGGTCCAAGGTAGCCCACCATTGGGGGTTCAGAGCAACCCCAAAGTTACCACACCAGCAGCTCAGGGCCGGTCAGGTGCAGAGGTCAAAGAGGTGCCCAAAACACATAGGCTTCAATGGAGAGAAGGGGGTGCCCCGGTTCCAGTCTGCCAGCAGGTAAGTACCCGCGTCTTCGGAGGGCAGACCAGGTTTTTTTTTAGGGCACCGGGGGGGGCACAAGTTAGCACAGAAAGTACACCCTCAGCAGCACGGGGGCGGCCGGGTGCAGTGTGCGAACAAACGTCGGGTTAGCAACAGAAATCAATGGGAGACCAAGGGGTCTCTTCAGCGATGCAGGCAGGCAAGGGGGGGGCTCCTCAGGGTAGCCACCACCTGTGCAAGGGAGAGGGCCTCCTGGAGGTCACTCCTGCACTGGAGTTCGGATCCTTCAGGTCCTGGGGGCTGCGGGTGCAGGGTCTTTTCCAGGCTTCGGGATCTGAGGAACAGGCAGTCGCGGTCAGGGGGAGCCTCGGGATTCCCTCTGCAGGCGTCGCTGTGGGGGTTCAGGGGGGGCTACTCTGGCTACTCACGGTCTCGCAGTCGCTGGGGAGTCCTCCCTGAAGTGTCTGTTCTCCACAAGTCGAGCCGGGGGCGTCGGGTGCAGAGTAGCAAGTCTCACGCTTCCGGCGGGAAACGCAGGTTGTTTAAAGTTGCTCCTTTGTAACAAAGTTGCAGTCTTGGGTGAACAGGGCCGCTGTCCTCGGGAGTTTCTTGGTCCTTCTAGAGCAGGGCAGTCTTCTGAGGATTCAGAGGTCGCTGGTCCCTGGGGAGAGCGTCGCTGGAGCAGTGTCTTTAGAAGGGGGGAGACATGCCGGTAGAGCTGGGGCCAAAGCAGTTGGTGTCTCCGTCTTCTCTGCAGGGTTTTTCAGCTTAGCAGTCCTCTTCTTCTTAGGTTGCAGGAATCTGAGTTCCTAGGTTCTGGGGAGCCCTTAAATACTAAATTTAAGGGCGTGTTTAGGTCTAGGGGGTTAGTAGCCAATGGCTACTAGCCCTGAGGGTGGCTACACCCTCTTTGTGCCTCCTCCCTGAGGGGAGGGGGGCACATCCCTAATCCTATTGGGGGAATCCTCCATCTGCAAGATGGAGGATTTCTAAAAGTCAGAGTCACCTCAGCTCCAGACACCTTAGGGGCTGTCGGTCTGGCCAGTGACTCCTCCTTGTTTTTCTCATTATCTCTCCTGGACTTGCTGCCAAAAGTGGGGGCTGTGTCCAGGGGGCGGGCATCTCCACTAGCTGGAGTGCCCTGGGGCATTGTAACACGAAGCCTGAGCCTTTGAGGCTCACTGCTAGGTGTTACAGTTCCTGCAGGGGGGAGGTGTGAAGCACCTCCACCCAGAGCAGGCTTTTGTTTCTGTCCTCAGAGAGCACAAAGGCCCTCACCACATGGGGTCAGAAACTTGTCTCTCAGCAGCAGGCTGGCAGAGACCAGTCAGTCCTGCACTGAACAATTGGGTAAAATACAGGGGGTATCTCTAAGATGCCCTCTGTGTGCATTTTTTAATAAATCCAACACTGGCATCAGTGTGGGTTTATTATTCTGAGAAGTTTGGTACCAAACCTCCCAGTATTCAGTGTAGCCATTATGGAGCTGTGGAGTTCGTTTTTGACAGACTCCCAGACCATATACTCTTATGGCTACCCTGCATTTACAATGTCTAAGGTTTTGCTTAGACACTGTAGGGGCCTAGTGCTAATGCACCTATGCCCTCACCTGTGGTATAGTGCACCCTGCCTTAGGGCTGTAAGGCCTGCTAGAGGGGTGACTTACCTATGCCATAGGCAGTGTGGAGTTGGCATGGCACCCTGAGGGGGGTGCCATGTCGACTTAGTCATTTTCTCCCCACCAGCACACACAAGCTGGCAAGCAGTGTGTCTGTGCTGAGTGAGGGGTCCCTAGGGTGGCATAAGACATGCTGCAGCCCTTAGAGACCTTCCCTGGCATCAGGGCCCTTGGTACCAGGGGTACCAGTTACAAGGGACTTACCTGGGTGCCAGGGTTGTGCCAATTGTGGAGACAATGGTACATTTTAGGTGAAAGAACACTGGTGCTGGGGTCTGGTTAGCAGGGTCCCAGCACACTTCTCAGTCAAGTCAGCATCAGTATCAGGAAAAAAAAGTGTGGGGTAACTGTAACAGGGAGCCATTTCCTTACACCGTCCATCATTTCTTCTCCAGTCGGGTCAGTGATGCATCATTTTTCTCCCACGCAAGATGGCGATGCATTGATTTCGGGACAGGGCACCTCGTATCCGTGCAGGTTCACAATGACTTTGACGCCCAGGGACGGTGCATGAGAAATCCGGTCGCACGGTGTTAGAAAACTGCACTGCGTGGGGTTTGCGCCATTATCAGCAGCTACAAGCGGGTGTTGCATTGGTTCTCCAACCACAGTGTGTCGATCTTCCAAGGTTTGATGCAGGTGGAGCATTGATTTTAGCCACTATGCGGGTGACGCATCGTTAATCAGCCGTGTTGCAGATGGTGCGTTGAAAAATTCTATGTGTGGATTTTAGCTCTTGTTCTGCCAACTTCACCTTTCAAGGGCCCAGGGACTGGATACGGCACTACTTGGTAGGTACCAAACCTCCCAGTATTCAGTGTAGCCATTATGGAGCTGTGGAGTTCGTTTTTGACAGACTCCCAGACCATATACTCTTATGGCTACCCTGCATTTACAATGTCTAAGGTTTTGCTTAGACACTGTAGGGGCCTAGTGCTAATGCACCTATGCCCTCACCTGTGGTATAGTGCACCCTGCCTTAGGGCTGTAAGGCCTGCTAGAGGGGTGACTTACCTATGCCATAGGCAGTGTGGAGTTGGCATGGCACCCTGAGGGGGGTGCCATGTCGACTTAGTCATTTTCTCCCCACCAGCACACACAAGCTGGCAAGCAGTGTGTCTGTGCTGAGTGAGGGGTCCCTAGGGTGGCATAAGACATGCTGCAGCCCTTAGAGACCTTCCCTGGCATCAGGGCCCTTGGTACCAGGGGTACCAGTTACAAGGGACTTACCTGGGTGCCAGGGTTGTGCCAATTGTGGAGACAATGGTACATTTTAGGTGAAAGAACACTGGTGCTGGGGTCTGGTTAGCAGGGTCCCAGCACACTTCTCAGTCAAGTCAGCATCAGTATCAGGAAAAAAAAGTGTGGGGTAACTGTAACAGGGAGCCATTTCCTTACACCGTCCATCATTTCTTCTCCAGTCGGGTCAGTGATGCATCATTTTTCTCCCACGCAAGATGGCGATGCATTGATTTCGGGACAGGGCACCTCGTATCCGTGCAGGTTCACAATGACTTTGACGCCCAGGGACGGTGCATGAGAAATCCGGTCGCACGGTGTTAGAAAACTGCACTGCGTGGGGTTTGCGCCATTATCAGCAGCTACAAGCGGGTGTTGCATTGGTTCTCCAACCACAGTGTGTTGATCTTCCAAGGTTTGATGCAGGTGGAGCATTGATTTTAGCCACTATGCGGGTGACGCATCGTTAATCAGCCGTGTTGCAGATGGTGCGTTGAAAAATTCTATGTGTGGATTTTAGCTCTTGTTCTGCCAACTTCACCTTTCAAGGGCCCAGGGACTGGATACGGCACTACTTGGTAGGGCAGGAGTCTTAGCAGAGAGTCCAGGTGCTGACAGAGGAAGTCTTTGATGGCCCTGAGACTTCAAAACAGGAGGCAAACTCAGTTCAAGCCCTTGGAGATTCTTCTTCAAGCAGGAATGCACAACAAAGTCCAGTCTTTGTCCCCTTTTACAGGCAGAAGGAGTAACTGTGGGATAGCCAAACAAAGCACAGTCACAGGCAGGGGCAGCACATCTCCTCAGTTCTTCAGCTCTTCTGCTTGGCAGACGTACCTCTTGGTTCCAGAAGTGATCTAAAGTCTGGGGTTTGGGTCCACTACTTATACCCCTTTCTGCCTTTGAAGTAGGGCAAACATCAAAGGAAAGTCTCTGTTGTTCACACGATCCTGTCTTCCCCAGGTCAGGCCCCAGACACACACCAGGGGGCTGGAGACTGCATTGTGTGAGGACAGGCACAGCCCATTCAGGTGTAAGTGACCACTCCTCACTCCACTGTAGCTCAGATGGCTCATCAGGATATGCAGTCTACACCCCAGCTCCCTTTGTGCCACTGTCTAGAGGAGATTCACAAACAGACCAACTGTCAGTCTGACCCATACAGGGATTCCACAAACAGAATGGTTAAAGCAAGAAAATGCCTACTTTCAAACTAACAGTTTAAAAACCAACTTTACCAAAAGATGTATTTTAAACTGTGAGTTTAGAGACACCAACCCCCATATTTCTATCTGCTCTCAAAGGAAATCTGCAGTTTAAAAATATTTAAAGGCAGCCCTCATGTTAACCTATGAGAGAGAGAGGCCTTGCAACAGTGAAAATCAAATTTGGCAGTATTTCACTGTTAGGACATTTAAAACACATCAGTACGTGTCCCACCTTTAACATACATTACACCCTGCCCATGGGACTACCTAGGGCCTACCTTAGGGGTGCCTTACATGTATAAAATAGAAAGGTTTAGGCCTGGTAAGTGGGTATACTTGCCAGGTCCAACTGGGCAGTTTAAAACTGCACATGCAGACACTTCAGTGGCAGGTATGAGCCATGTTTACAGGGGTACTATTGTGGGTGGCACAACTACAGTTGCTGGCCCACTAGTAGCATTTGATTTACAGGCCCTAGACACCTCTAGTGCACTTACTAGTATATCAAATATGCCAGTCATGGAAAAGCCAACTACACATACACTTTACACAGGAACACTTGCACTTTAGCACTGGTCAGCAGTGGTAAAGTGTCCAGAGTACCAAAAACAGCAAAAACAGAGTGCAGCACACAGTCACAACATGGGAAGCAGAGACGAAAAAGACAGGTGAGACCACACCACAAATGTCAGGTCTAACAGCGAATTACCTGGGGTAGGTCATTTCGCACCAGTGACTTGCTCAAACTCATGATTGGTTTGTTCATACACATAGTCATATATGTCTGCTGCTTCGCTTAAAAGAAGGTATCAGGGTTAAATGTTTTTATTGTTTTGATCATAGTCTGACCGATTTTTTTTATTATTTTCATTGAGTTTTTATTGTCCTTTTAATGGTTTTTATTAACTAATAAAATAAACTTAAATAGACCCCAACATAGTCTTCTCTACATCTTCCAACAAATAGTCTAGACATAAATATAGGGACATTGATTTTACCGGGGTCTTTCCATTCCTCTTCACCACATCAGGACCATATTGGTATATTGGAAGAGCTGTAGGTTGCTGAAACTATCTCAGAACTAACTCCAACAACACAGTTAAGTCCTCCATCAGAAGTCCATTGTTCTGCCTTACTCTGACCAAGATTTCTGGCACCATTTCCTTTTTTTTAACATGCTTTTTTTGAGATTTTATAATGCCTTGTCATAGACGGGTCAAATGAATGAAATAGACAAGTAACCTACTTTTGCATCAGTTAGCACCCTGAAGTGGGCGAGCAGAGGCATACCTGTATACATGTTTTCAAGCCAGTATGCATTAGGTGATGATAAAGTTGCAAACATAAATGTCTATACAAATGATAACCAACCCCTGTTTGCCCAATCCACCCCACCTGGATTCTCACTTGGTAAGAAGACCCTTCTGAACCTTATGCAACCCTCAACAGGCATTGAGTTGCTGCAAGTGTAGAGCTTTGAGGGGCCATACAGTGGCAAGAGGCGGGGATCTCACTAGTATCTCAGGGGTGTGGAGTACAAGGAGGGAGTGTGGAGCTATTTTGGCACAATTTCCTTATCAATATATCTAGTTTTCAATTCTCTAGGAATCATTTGCCTGCCCTCCTCTTCTGCCTCAGAACATAAAATAGAGGAATGGTGGTGCTCCGTCAAAATAGGCACTGGATGAGGGGCATTAATAGCTGACATTGATTCCAAAGCAAACCTTGATTTTCTCCTTCAGCGAGTGACTTTTATATTTGCCTTCTTTTGTCACCTGCAGGGAGAAGAGCTGGAGCAGCAAGATACAGAAACCCTCCTTTTCTTTGTTTGCTTGCCTATCGTGGTATAAAGAAATCCCTTGGTCTTCAGGCAAGCTTCCTTTGTCACCCAAAACTGCTGGGCAAACTGTAAAAAATCACTGCAGCACCTTCGTTTTTGCACAAAAAGTTGCACTGCAGCACACAACAATGTATCCACCTCCCCATTAAACTGATTTGGCACAAAAGTGTTCCAATGTGTGTCCCTTCCTGCTGCGCATGCATGTTTTTTATTCCTTCCTCATATGAGCCGAGTCCATTTGTTCAACACATGAACATAGTCCAAACAACTTGTGCGTGCGCGTCTACCGGATCTGTCTTTTGACCCACTGCAACCAAAGCCAACAATAAGCGGTGGGGGAGCTATCTTACCTCACCCGCTTACAGCAGTCTCAGGATCTGGGTAGCAACCATCACAGTTCAGTCCCATGCCCTACATGCCAGACTGTGGCAGGGTATCTGCTCATGGTCCATGTCCTCTTCTCAGCAGTCAGCTCCGGTCAACGGATAACATAGGAACCGGGTTAACTGTAGGCTTTCTGTGTTGTGCCATGGTGCTCTACTTGCAAACACACACTGCTGATACACACATTCATCATGCCCCCACTGCACCACACCTAACCTTTCATGTATTGTACTTTTAGCAGCACACATACACCTAGCACATGCTTCCACTGCACACGCACTACACAACACTACACCTCTGATGTAATGTATCCTTCACAGGTATATATACACCCAGTACATGCACTCACCATGCATGAACTGCACAACACTGCTTCATTCTTGTACTGTACCCTTCCAAGGCACACATACAATCAGCGCAGGCCCCCCTGCTACGCTGCACTGCACTTTACAGCTAACTGATGTAGGCCAAGGATGACTTACACACACTCCAGTGGAAGCTTTTCAAAGGCGAATGAACCTTTAGGCCTCATTCGAGTGACATAGGTTAAAAAGGACCTGTTCATTCCTACTGACCACTTCTGAGTATGCTGCCACCACTGCGATTGAGCTGGTTTACTCTTGATGAAGGTGATAGCTTTCTACCACTATGATGGCAGTGGTGTTGGCATCCCTCCTGGTCCAATAAGATTGCAATCCATGAGACAGGCTTATGTTATGGCGCACACGCATGATCTGTGTGCTAATGGCAGCAAAATATATCATTAGGAATCCAGAAAATAGTACAGTTGGGCACCCAGGGCACTGGTACACGTCCATTACCATGTAAAGGACTTTTCTGTCACAACAGCCTCTTTTCTCCTGGCCTTGTCGCGCTGAATCCTGGCTGCGAGGCCCATAGGAGAATGGATGGCCACCTCACCTGGGCTTTGCAGCCCCTCTGAAATCCTTCCAGTCGTTGGTATTATCAGTTTCTCACCATGCACATTTTAGCAATGATACCTGCTTGCTTGATGAAGCTTTATATATCTATCAACTATGCCATTTGGAGGGTATTCTCATTTTACCTATATTCACCGTCTTGACAAACAAAGTGCCTGTGTAGGAAAGACTTAACGAGGTCACCCACTTTTTAAACCTACATCACTTTCCACAATTTGTTAATTCTCTATTTACGCCAATGGCATCACCATCCAAAATATCTAACTTTGAGTCAGAAGCTTGACAGTAATGACATTATAGGCAAAAATGCCCACATCCTGCCACTTCTGCCATGAAATTACATCCTCCAAACAACCCACAAAAATAAAACCATAACAAAGGCAGATGTGCTATTGCAAATACAAAGTAACTAACAGTGCAACATACTTTTTGAATTCCTACTAATGTTAAGCATACCAAGCAAACTAAACAGAGTGCACTGTAGAAATAAAGTAGGGTTTCAGGCAGCAGCTTATCACATGAAAGCATGGTGCAATAGCCTGTTTCTCTGCACCAGGAATATAATACAATATACTGTGGTGTGAGCTGCTGGTGGTTTCACTAAGCCTATAATACACAAAATAGCGTAGTTTTGACAAACTGCCTTTGCCTCACCAGGAACATAGTACAACCTGCTGGGACAGTAGTCTCGAGCAATGCAAATACTGCACTTTATGGCTGTGCTAAGCACAACTTGTAAGTAGCAGGGTTTAAAATATTTTAAAGGAAAAAATGATCACATGTAAATTGTGCAGTCTGACTGCACTAATGCAAAGCAAAGGGGTCGAAAGTGTCTACCCCCACTAAGTATACAATGCAAGTAGTTCGGCATTTACATCTGTGTCAATGGTACTTATTCCAGATTTGGCATCCTGTAGGCATATTACATGTATTTTGGCCCTAAACTGTGTGCTATTAATGCCAAGTCAGAGCTTCTGGACTATTCAGTGCATAGTCATTTATTCCTCTTTATGCTCAGAAGCTGCCAGTGGTGTTACATTAAAAAAGAAAATGACCATGTTTTGCATGATTTACCCTCAGAATGTTTTGTCTTAACTGTGTTTGCTGGCTGTATAGCGCTGTGCACGTTACTCCTGCTAACCAGCCATAAATTATCTGTGCTCCTCATTTCAATATTATGAAATTGGATTAATCCTCATTGGCAGATTTAACTTACCTGTAAGTCCCCAATATATGATGCAGAATGTACAGAGAGCCTGTAAGTCAAATGTCACTGGTAGAGTCTAGCACCTATTGTGCCTTCCACTATAGTGACAATGTAAAGCATGGCTTCCTACCCATGCAGCCTGACTAGAGTAGTGTAGAAACTGAAAATCAACCTGTCAAAATAAACCTTTACCAGTTTGTTGCTCTCAGGGAAGGCAGGGTTAACCTCCTCCAAATTGCGTCAGCAGGACCTCAGGACAGTCCAGGTCGATGATGTCCACCCTCTGTGTCCTTAGGAGCAGGCTCGTCACTGTGAGAGGAGTCCAAGGGTACCGGTCGTCATCTTGGAAGATGCCTCCTGGAGCAGAGGAGTGACTCCGTCACCCCACTGGAGATTTCTTTGATCCTTCAGGTGCAGGATGAAGACAGGGAGTCCCCAGAACGTGCAAACTGTGGAAACTGTTGCAGTTGCTGACTTGGAGCTGAGGTTGCAGAAGAAAAGTATCCCTTGTGGATACTTTGTTGTAGTTAAAGCGGTTCCTGGAGCAGGCTGCGGTTGATCCGAGGTCAGAGGATGATGAAGTAGTTGCAGAGGGTTCCTGAAGGAAACTTGCTAGCAGAATCTGAACAGAACCCACAGGAGAGACCCTAAATAGCCATGACAGGGGGATCGGCTACCTTACCTATGAGGAGGGGTCTCTGACGTCACCTGCTGGCACTGGCCACTCAGAGCCCTCCAGAGTGCCCCCACACCTTGCAAAGCAAGATGGCTGAAGTCTGGGACACACTGGAGGAGCTCTGGGCACCACCCCTGGGGTGCTGATGGACAGGAGAGTGGTCACACCCCTTTCCTTTGTCCAGTTTCGCACCAGAGCAGGGGACAAGGGGTCCTAGAACCGGCGTAGACCGGTTTATGCAAGGAGGGCACCATCTGTGCCCTTCAAAGCATTTCCAGGGGCTGGGGGAAGCTACCCCTCCCCAGCCTGTAACACCTATTTCCAAAGGGAGAGGGTGTAACACCCTGCTGTCAGAGGAAATGCTTTGTTTTGCCTTCCTGGGACTGGGCTGCCCAGACCTCAGGAGGGCAGAACCCTGTCTGTGAGGTGGCTGTAGCTGTAGCGTAAGCCTCAGAGAGCTGGTTTGGCAGTACTGGGGGTCCATGGTTGAGCCCCCAGGATGCATGGAATTGGCTCCCCAATACCAGATTTGGAATGGGGGGGGAATTCCATGATCTTAGACATGTTACATGGCCATATTTGGAGTTACCATTGTGAAGCTACATATAGGTTTTGGCCTATATGTAGTGCACACGTGTAATGGTGTCCCCGCATTCACAAATTCCAGGGAAATGGCCCTGAACTATTTGGGGGCACCTTTGCTAGTGCAAGGGTGCCCTCACACTTAGTAACTTTGCACCTAACCTTCAGAAAGTGAAGGTTAGACATATAGGTGACTTAAAAGTTACTTAAGTGCAGTGAAAATGGCTATGAAATAGTGTGTGCACTATTTCACACAGGCTGCAATGGCAGGCCTGTGGAAGGGTTTGTCTGAGCTCCCTGTGGGTGGTAAAAGAAATGCTGCAGCCCATATGGATCTCCTGGAACCCCAATGCCCTTGGTACCTAGGTACCATATACTAGTGACTTATAAGGGGGGTCCAGTGTGCCAATTGAAATTGGTAAATTAAGTCACTAGCCTACAGTGGCAAATTTAAAAGTAGAGAGAGCATAAGCACTGAGGTTCTGGTTAGCAGAGCCTCAGTGACTCAGTCAAGCACTACGGACAACAAATACATTAGGCCACAAACTATGAGCACTGGCATCCTGGCTAGCAGGATCCCAGTGAGACAGGCAAAACACACTGGCATATAGGTTTTTATCTAGGAGCACTGGGGTCCTGGCTACCAGGATCCCAGTGACACAGTAAAAACACACTGACACACACTCACAAACAGGCCAAAAGTGGCGGTAACCATGCTAGAAAGAGGCTAATTTCTCACACCCTGCTAACCGATATTAAAGTGACTGTGTTCCTCTTTTTAACATGATAAAATTGGGATACTTGGGATATTTAACTTACCTATAAGTCCCTTGTACTTGGTACAAAGTAAACTGGGGCCTGCAAGTTAAATGTTACTAGTGGATTGCAGCACCTGTTGTGCCATCTGTTAGAAATGGGGTCTCTAGTTGGCAGTCGGTTTGCAACCTGTCTAAGTAGGAACCCTCACTCTAGCCAGGATAAAGGAGATACCCGCTCAGGTAACCCCTGCTCACCGCCTTGGTAGCTTGGCACGAGCAGTCAGGCTTATCTCAGAAGCAATGTGTAAGGCATTTGCATATAACACACAGTGAAAACACTACTTAAGGACAACACACCAGTTTTAGAAAAATCCAACATACAGTGATAAATATATGAATTCTACAAATGTTGCTTAAAAAATCAGTTCCTTGAAGTCGATAACAAAACCAACAGTTCAGGCTGGCTGTGACGTTGTGGGCCAGCTACGGTGTCGGGACTACCCGCAAACAGTACCTTTGGAATTGCAGGGCATCGTGATCCTTGCGATGAGATCCGGAGAGCAGAGTCGCTGGCGTTGCAGGGATAGTCAGGCCCTTGAAGTCACACATGTTGCGGATCGAACTCCGGGCTGATCAAGTCAGGAGCACTTGCGTGGATGGTGTCGGGGCTGCGGTGCGAAGCGGGGTGATGTGACGTGCGGTGGCCACAGGTCGTGGTGCAGGCAGTGGCTCGGCAACGGCGTCTAGCGGCACCGGTGAGACCAGGGTGGCGGAGTGAAGCAGGGGTGCGATGTGCGATATCACCAGGTCACGGTACAGGCAGTGGCATCGTCGTTGCTGAAGCCTCTCGTCGGTAGGCCCAAGCCAGCAGTGTGGGATGGTGCTTTGTGGAGCTCACGAGTGGTGTCCACAGGCAACGGTGTAGGCAGGGATGCCTGGTGACAACATTGGAGTCGATGGTGCTGACGTCAGTGGACCGGGGCTGTGGTGCGTGTCGGGACGGTGCTCTGTGTACCTTATGAACGGTGTCCACAGGCCGTGGTGCAGGTAGCAGCGTCGGTGTCAGCATAAATTTCATTGTCGGGGATTCCCAGGCTGCGGTGTGAGCCAGGCAGTGCTACTGTGTGGGGCCCACAGGTCACGGTGCAAGCAGCGGCTCGGTGGTGGTGTCAGATAACGGTGTCAGTGAGACCACGGTTGTGGGGCAGTGCGACTCCGTGTAGCGTCAGCAGGTCACGGTAAAGTCAGCGGCGACGTTGATGGTGTTGCAGTGGTTTTATTTCTTGAAAAGCACAAGACACACCGTCCCCAGTGCTGTAGGCAGATGAAATTGAAGTCTTTGAAATCCTTGGGACTTCCAACAGGAGGCATGCTCTACATCAAGCCCTTGGAGAATTTTCTCAAGCAGGATACACAGCAAAGTTCACCCTTTGCTCTCCTTTAAGGCAGAAACAGCATCTGCAGGCCAACCTCGCGAAGCAACACAGCAAAGGGGCAGTACCCCTCCTTCAGCTCTTCAGCTCTTCTCCTTGGCAGAGGTTCCTCTTGATTCCAGAAAGATTCTTAAAGTCTGGGGTTTTGGGTCCACTACTTATACCCCTTTCTGCCTTTGAAGTTGGCAAACTTCAAAACAAAGTCTCAAGTGTTTGTAAGATTGTTCCTTGTCCAGGCCAGGCCCTAGACACTCACCAGGGGGTTGGAGACTGCATTGTGTGAGGGAAGGCACAGTCCTTTCAGGTGTGAGTGACCACTCCTCCCTCCCCTCCTAGCACAAATGGCTCATCAGGATATGCAGGCTACACCCCATCTCCCTTTGAGTCACTGTCTAGGGGAGAGGTGTAAATAGCCCAACTGTCAAACTGTCCCAGACAGGGAATCCACAACAAGGCAGTCACCGAATAGTTTAACCCCTTCGCTGCCAGGCCTTTTCCCCCTCGTGTGCTGAGCCTTTTTTTGACTATTTGGGGCAGTTCGTGCTTAGGCCCTCATAACTTTTTGTTCACATAAGCTACCCACGCCAAATTTGCGTCCTTTTTTTCCAACATCCTAGGGATTCTAGAGGTACCCAGACTTTGTGGGTTCCCCAGAAGGAGGCCAAGAAATTTGCCAAAATACAGTGAAAAATTCGTTTTTTTTTAAAAAAAATGGGAAAAAGGGGCTGCAGAAGAAGGCTTGTGGTTTTTTCCCTGAAAAAGGCATCAACAAAGGGTCTTCGGTGCTAAAATCACCAGCTTCCCAGCTTTCAGGAACAGGCAGACTTGAATCAGAAAACCCAATTTTTCAACACAATTTTTCCATTTTACTGGGACATACCCCATTTTTACGATTTGTTGTGCTTTCAGCCTCCTTCCAGTCAGTGACAGAAATGGGCATGAAACCAATGCTGGATCCCAGAAACCGAAACATTTCTGAAAAGTAAACAAAATTCTGAATTCAGCAAGGGGTAATTTGTGTAGATCCTACAAGGGTTTCCTACAGAAAATAACAACATTTTTTTTTTTTTATTGAAATTAAGGTGAAAAAAATCTGCAATTTTCCTGCAATGTCAGATTTTTTAAAGCAATATACCGTTACATCTGCTGGACTCTTCTGGTTGCGGGGATATATAGGGCTTGTAGGTCCATCAAGAACTCTAGGTACCCAGAGCCAATAAATGACCTGCACCCTGCCTTTGGTTTTCATTCTATACCGGGTATACAGCAATTCATTTGCTGAAATATAAAGAGTAAAAAATAGCTATCAAGAAAACTTTTGTATTTCCAAAATGGGCACAAGATAAGGTGTTGAGGAGCAGTGGTTATTTGCACATCTCTGAATTCCGGGGTGCCCATACTAGCATGTGAATTACAGGGCATTTCTCAAATAGACGTCTTTTTTACACACTCTCTTATATTTGGAAGGAAAAAATGTAGAGAAAGACAAGGGGCAATAACACTTGTTTTGCTATTCTATGTTCCCCCAAGTCTCCCGATAAAAATGATACCTCACTTGTGTGGGTAGGCCTAGCGCCCGCGACAGGAAATGCCCCAAAACGCAACGTGGACACATCTCACTTTTTGACAGAAAACAGAGGTGTTTTTTGCAAAGTGCCTACCTGTAGATTTTGGCCTCTAGCTCAGCCGGCACCTAGGGAAACCTACCAAACCTGTGCATTTCTGAAAACTAGAGACCTAGGGGAATCCAAGATGGGGTGACTTGTGGGGTTCTGACCAGGTTCTGTTACCCAGAATCCTTTGCAAACCTCAAAATTTGGCTAAAAAAACACATTTTCCTCACATTTCGGTGACAGAAAGTTCTGGAATCTGAGAGGAGCCACAAATTTTTCCACCCAGCGTTCCCCCAAGTCTCCCGATAAAAATGGTACCTCACTTGTGTGGGTAGGCCTAGCGCCCACGAAAGGAAATGGCCCAAAACACAACGTGGACACATCAAATTTTTTCACAGAAAACAGAGGTGTTTTTTGCAAAGTGCCTACCTGTGGATTTTGGCCTCTAGCTCAGCCCCGGGGGGGCAGAAATGGCCTAAAATAAATTTGCCCCGCCACCCCTCCGGGGAATGACCCTTGCCTATGGGGTCGCTCCCCTTGCGTGACGGCACAAAAAAAAAGATCCCCAGTGCCTAGTGGTTTCTGCCCCCCTTGGGGGTTTCTGCCTCCCTTGGGGGAAGATTCACCTAAAATCAGCCGATCTGCCCCCAAAGCGGGCAGAAATGGCCTAAATACAATTTGCCCCTCCAGGGAAGCGACCCTCGCCTAAGGGGTCGCTCCCCATCTCTAAAAACACAAACAAAACTAAATAAATAAATAAATTTGCCCTGGCGCCTAGAGGTTTCCCTGGGGACAGATCGGCCTAATACCAATAGCCTAAAATAAATGTGCCCCCCCCACCCCCCCCCGGGGAGTGACCCTTGCCTACAAGGTAACTCCCCTTGCATGACGGTGCAAAAACAAAAGATCCCTGGTGCCTAAAATCGGCCGATCTGCCCCCAAAGCGTCGCTCCCCATCTCTAAAAAAACAAACAAACGAACAAACAAAAAAAACACACAAAAAAAATTAGCCCTGGTGCCTAGAGGTTTCTACCCCCAGAGGAGGCAGAAATGGCCTAAAATATATGTGCCCCCCCACCCTCTCCCAGGGAGCGAACCTTGCCTACGGGGTCGCTCCCCTTGCCTGACGGCGCAAAAAAAAAGATCCCTGGTGCCTATTAGTTTCTGCACCCCTTGGAGGCAGATTGACCGAAAATCGGCCAATCTGCCCCCAAAGCGGGCAGAAATGGCCTAAATACAATTTGCCCCTCCAGGGGATCGACCCTTGCCTAAGGGGTCGCTCCCCATCTGTAAAAAAACAACAAAAATCCTCGGTGCCTAGTGGTTTTTGCCGCCCTTGGGGGCAGATCGGCCTAATTAAAATAGGCTGATCTGCCCCCCTGGCTCCCCACACCAAAAACAAAAAACTAAACAAAAACAAAACACATTTTTTTTTTTATCCCTGGTGCCTAGAGGTTTCTGCCCCCCCTGGGGGCAGATCGGCCTAATATTAGGCCGATCAGGCCTTAAAAAAAAATGCCCCCCCTGGGAGCGACCCTTGCCCAAGGGGTCGCTCCCTTATGCCAATTTCCTTTGTAAAAAAGACATCCCTGGTGTCTAGTGGACGTTTTGTCAGCCGGATTGCTTTCAATCCGGCTGACAAAACGCAGAGAGAGACTTCAAAGGGAAGGAAATACATTTCCTTCCCTTTGAAGCCTCTCTTTGCCTCCCTCACGTGATCGGAAGAGAAATGCAAAGCATTTCTCTTCCGATCGCGCTGGAAGCTGAGCTTCCAGCGCGGTGGGGGAGGCTCTGTGACAATCAGCGCGCGCTGATGTCACAGGAGGGGTGGGGGGAGGTCGGGGGTGGAAGGTGAAGGGCTTCCCCTTCCATCCCTGACTTTACCCCTAGCGCTCCCTCTGGGCTGTGTGCCCAGGACGTAATGGTTGCGTCCTGGGCACAGCAGCACAGTGTCGCAGGACGTAACCATTACGTCCGCGGCACAGAAGGGGTTAAGCAAGAAAATGCCTGCTTTCTAAAAGTGGCATTTTCAAACTCACAGTCCAAAAACCAACTTCACTAAAACAGGAGGTCAGAAGGCAAAAAATACAGGGAAGATACACCAAAAAGCTGGCAGGTCTAACACCATCCAATACACTGACAGTGAAAAACATAGCTTCAGTCTTTTTTTTATTTTTATAAACAAGTTTTTATTGCTTTTAAAGAGAAAAACAGGTAAGGTACACAAATAACACACAAGTCTTGGCCTGTTTGGTACCGACTGGATGGTCAATTCTAATCTGTCTCTTCTGTACCCGGGGTACACAGAATTCCCAAAATTGCATACCTTAATAATACAGAGAAAAAGGAAAGGGCATGCACACACAGGGGGTGATTCTGACCTCGGCGGTAAAATGCCCTTACCGCCGGTCAGAAGACCGCCATAACACCACCGCGGCCGCGGTCAACCGCCACGGTCATTCTGACCCACAACGGCCAAACCTCCAAAAATCCGTCCTCCACTGCAGCCCGCCACATCGGCGGGCAGCGATAAACTGGAGATGACCAAACCTCCACCGTCACGCCAACAGAAATACGCCCATGCCATTACGACCCACGAATCCACACGGCAGTCATTCAAACGCGGTATTCCATTGGCGCTACACACCGCCGCGGTCAGAATACACACACATCACCAAAACACAGCCACATTGGACAATTTGAAAAACACACACCTGATACACATACACACACCACTCCCACACAATCAACCAACTATAAAACACACACCCACATCACCCACAAACCCCTGCGACCCCAATTACTGAGAGAAGGAGAGAGAGACACAGCAGACAATCCAAAGCAAGACACACTGAGGCACACTACACCATCACACACACCACATAGTAGCACAAAGCACCACTCACCAACACACTCCTCATCACATACACCACCCCACACCTCACCCACACCACCCCCTGGCACCCCAAAGGCATCCACGATTTTCGGACCAAGAACTCCGGGTCATGGTGGAGGAAATCCTAAGAGTGGAACCCCAGCTCTTCGGCTCGCAGGTGCAGCACACCAGTATAGCCAGGAAGGCGGAGCTATGGCAGCGGATCGTGGACAGGGTCAACGCGGTGGGACAGCATCCCAGGAATAGGGAGGACATCCGCCAAAGATGGAACGACCTACGGGGGAAGGTCCGGTCGATGGTCTCCAGGCACAACATCGCGGTCCAGAAGACTGGCGGCGGACCCCCACCCACCCCTCCCGAATTTACATCGTGGGAGCAAGAGGTCTTGACCATCCTGCATCCTCAGGGCCTCGCAGGAGTAGCCGGAGGAATGGACTCTGGTAAGTCCCATCTCAACTACTATATCCCCCCCACCCCACCAGCATGCCAACCCACACCCCCACCCTCACCCCCAACCCCCCAGCACACATCCTTCCTGACAATGTCTCACCAGCACAACCCACCCATCCCAACACCAACTCCTGCATGCCAACACAAACCATGGGCACCCATCACCTAAGCATGACCACTGCACTAACCCCTCCCCCCCACTAAATACCCTCACAACACCTCCCTCCAGGGAATGCCTGCACTGGGGGACAAGGGCACCCACAACACGCATGCTATTGCACACACAGAAACAATAACCAAACTCTCTTACCCCATGCAGGACCCGAACGACAACACACCAGCCAGGAGGGTCCAGAAGTGTCCATCCCACCACCGGAACAGGCCCACACTGAGGATAGCAGCTCTGTCGACAGTGAACCTGATGACCAGCCCGGACCATCGGGGACCTCTGGGCAGTCGGTTCCCCTCACCCAGACACAGGCCACACCAGACCCGACCCCCTCTGCCGACACCAGCACAGCTCCCACCCAGCGGGCCCATGCCTCTGTCTCTAGGACAGCTCAATCAGCGGTGTGTCTGCCACTACAGGGCACCCAGGCTAACCCGACACCCCAACAACAACAGGGACCTGGGGGCAGTGGGAGCGGGCACACCGTCCAGGGGACAGAGGCCGGGGGAAACCGGGCAGCTCGGAGGGCTGCTGTGCGACAGGGGGGGGAGGAGAGGCCCAGGGAACCCACTCTCCAAGAGGCCCTCACCACCCTCATGGGGGCCTACCACTACTCCCAAGAAACGATGGCGACGGTACTGGCCAGGTTCACTGAGATCCAGGCACAGCAGGAGGAACGCTACATGGGGTTCAGGGAGGAGCTGAGAATCATCGGGACCGCAATGGGGACCATCGTCCTGGCCCTCCACAGGATAGAGGACGCGTTGCGGGACCATGGTGCACCACACAGGGCCCCTGTCACTAGGCCGGACCAGGAACAGCCTACCACCTCCGCCGGCGCTAGTGGACAGGAGGTCCCAACACCTCGACAGCCCCCCAGAACCGCACCTCCTGCTGAAGAACAACCACCCCGTAAGAGGAGCCTGAGACCAAAGAAAAAGACAGAGTAGGATGTCAAGACCCCCGCCAGCAGGACATACCCCCTCAAGTCTTCCCACTGTCCCACATTGCCACCCTGTCCAACCATGAACTGCCTATGCTCCATCCTTCCACAGGCAAAAGAACAATGCACCTGTGAGACTGAGAACTGGACTCTGCCATGGATATTCCTCCACCCCCACCCATCACCCTTAGACTCACATGTACCGGTATCTAGCACTGTAAATAAATCACATTTTGCACACAAACCTGTTTTGAGTCATGCTGTATTATTAACAAAGGGATAACATATTACTGTTCAATTTCTGTTCTGTCAATTAGTCATGACAACATACCAATGTCAATACGCTGTATTTCATGGGCGAACCAAGCAGAAGTCAGGTACTGAGTCAGACAGCACTGAGAAGGGAAGGGAAAGGCATAAATTAATAAAAAACATCTGTGGGGAACTACAGAAAGTACAGATGCAGGAGGCTAGAAGCAATTGTGAAATGGCGTGGGTGATTCTTACCTGGGTGTTACTGGAAATACTGTTGTATCACTCTGTCCCTATTGTCTGTGTCGTCCTCAGAGTCTTCCTCCTCTTCACTCTCCACAGGCTCCACGGCTTCTACAACACCACCATCTGGACCATCCTCCTGCAGGAAAGGCACCTGGCGTCGCAAAGCCAGGTTGTGAAGCATACAGCACGCCACGATGATATGGCACACCTTCTTTGGTGAGTACATTAGGGATCCACCAGTCATATGCAGGCACCTAAACCTGGCCTTCAGGAGGCCAAAGGTTCGCTCAATCACCCTCCTTGTACGCCCATGGGCCTCATTGTAGCGTTCCTCTGCCCTTGTCCGGGGATTCCTTACTGGGGTCAGTAGCCACGGCAGGTTGGGGTAACCAGAGTCACCTATTAGCCACACACGTTGTCTCTGTAGCTGCTCCATCACATAGGGGATGCTGCTATTTCGCATCACATACGCGTCATGCACTGACCCTGGGAACTTGGCATTTACATGGGAGATGTACTGGTCAGCCAAACAGACCACCTGGACATTCATCGAATGATAATTCTTTCTGTTTCGGTACACCTGCTCATCGTCTTTTGGGGGTACCAAAGCCACATGGGTCCCATCAATGGCACCAATGATGTTGGGGATATGTCCAAGGGCATAGAAATCACCCTTCACTGTGGGCAAGTCACCCTCCTCGGGGAAAATGATGTAGCTCCGCATAAGTTTCATCAGGGCAGACAACACTCTGCTCAAAATCTTTGAAAACATAGGCTGAGACATTCCAGATGACATGGCCACTGTGGTCTGGAATGACCCACTGGCCAAAAAATGGAGGACTGACAAAACCTGCACCAGAGGGGGAATCCCTGTGGGTTGGCGGATGGGGGACATCAGGGCTGGCTTCAGCTGGGCACACAGTTCATGGATAGTGGCACGGTCAAGTCGGTATCGAAGGATTATATGGCGTTCTTCCATTGTCGACAGGTCCACCAGCGGTCGGTACACGCGAGGATTCCTCCTTCTCATCCCAAGTCCCAGCGGACGGTGCCTAGGAAGGACAACATGGAGCACAGAGTCAGCCAAACCACAGGTACGTACAGACAGCTTGCACAGTTAAAGAATGGCAATGGGTTGAAAGGCGTGTATGTGTGGCAATGCAAGGCCTAGGCCTGTGTGTCGCAGTCAAAATTAAGCCATGTGGGCCCTTGAAATGGCGGCTGCCTGACCTGTGAAGTGGGACAATGGGATGTGAGGTCACTGCGCTGGCGGGGCACACCGTGGCGGTAGGCGGTCGAAGACCGCGGCGCAAAGCCGCATTGGTTAACATTGAAGCCTATGGGTTTCAGGAGCCAATAACGAAGTGCGCCGGCGGTCGCGGTACGCACCGCCGCGGACGTGACCGCCATTTTCTATCTGCTTAATCACTCGAGACCTGATCATCCACAGGAGAGGATCTATACTGCAAGTGCTGCTGTGACCTTGGTCTGGAAGATACAATGGCTGCTGTGACTGGGGAAAGGGCCCCTGCCTTCACGTCTGAAGAATTGGACAAGCTCGTGGATGGGGTCCTCCCCCAGTATGCGCTACTCTACGGTCCTCCAGACCAACAAGTGAGTACCCCGGGTGCTAATGGAATGGGCTATGCCTGTGTGGATTGGGGTGGATGTAAGTTGGTGGGGTGGGGGGCGAATGAGGAGTGCAACGCCCGACAGATGAGAGCATGTGCCATATGGCAAAGTGGGTGGGGGGGGGCCAATTACATCTAACATGCAGGCCATTGATGATTTCCTCCTTTCCACCCTGTACATGTCTAATAGGTCAGCGCCCATCAGAAGATCGAGATTTGGCGTGCCATCGCCAAGGAAGTCCGGACCTTGGGGGTCCACAACAGACGGGGCACCCACTGCCGCAAGAGGTGGGAGGACATCCGCCGCGGAACAAGGAAGACCGCAGAAACACTGCTGGGGATGGCCTCCCAACCTAGGAGGGGTGCCAGTCGCACCATGACCCCCCTGATGTCCCGGATCCTGGCGGTGGCCTACCCTGAATTGGATGGGTGCTTTAAGACATCACAGCAGACACAAGGGGGTGAGTATCAGCACATTCTCCTATCTTTCTGCGCAGTGGAGGCGTCTGGGTGGGGGAGGAGGGCTGTGGGTGACATTAGGCCAGGGCGCCTTCTGTAGTGTAGTCCTCTCCCTTAGGCATGGCCCTGTGCCCCCGGCCCCCACCTCTGTAGGGTGACAAGTACAGCCATTGAAGGTCCAGCATCTCCCATGTGCGCGTTTGATGTCTCTTGGCCTGTTGTCTTAGTCAGTAGTACTGAGTAGTGTACCCCGAATGCGCGGCTTAGTGCATTAGGCACATGTGTCTGTCCTCTCCGCCAACGGTGTTGACATTGCATGCACTCAACCTGGTCTTCTTTTTTCTCCCCCCACCCTTTCTCTTCATCTTCTTGTGCATGTGTGCATTAGCATCATCAGGCGGAGGAGATATGGCATCGGAGCACGAGGGAGCTGCAGGACACAAGGCCCCGGTGGGCCCAGGAACAGACACCGAGGGCACCAGTGATCCGGAGGGCGAGGGGAGCACCACGACGGGGACCGCTGGTGAGAGCAGCGAAAGCGACACGTCCTCGGATGGGAGCTCCCTAGGGGTGGCGGCAACATCCGTGCCCCCCGCCTCTACAGGTACAGCCGCCACCCAGCGCACCAGCCCCGCCCTCCCAGCAGCCCCTCAGTCTTCGCTCCGTGCCGGTTCGCCCAGGAAGGCGCGCGTCTCCTTCGCCCCAGGCACCTCAGCCCCTGCCCCTGTTGCCCCTGCTGCCCTCAGTGCGGAGCTCATTGACCTGGTAAGGACGCTCATTGTTGGGCAGACGACCCTTTTGAATGCCATCCAGGGTGTGCAAAGGGAGGTGCAACAGAGCAATGCGTACCTGGAGGGCATTCATTCGGGTCAGGCTGCCCATCAACGAGCGTTCACTGCTCTGGCCTCAGCACTGACGGCAGCCATTGTCCCTGTTTCCAGCCTCCCTCTTCTTACTGCCTCCAGCCTTTCTCTGTCTCCTGTTCCTCAGCCTATCCCATCCACACCATCAGACCAGCCTGCACACACCTCAACACCCAAGAGCAGCTCATCCAAACACAAGCACCACAGATCCAGCAAACACTCACCCGAGCAACACCCAGATGCAGACATGCCAACAGCCACTGCCACCCCTGTGTCCCCCTCCTCCTCGTCTCCCTCCTCCCTCCCTGTGATGTCTACACTCACACCTGCATGCACCCCAACATCAGCCAGTGCTTCCATCACCACCTCACCCTCCAGTACAGTCCACACTCGTGCAGTCACCACCCCCACTGCCGTGTACACGTCCCCTGTGTCCTCTCCCACTGTGTCTGTCACCCCCTCTTCCAAGACACACAAACGCAGGCAGCCACCCACCCAACAGCCATCCACCTCACGACAGCCTACAGCACCAGCACCTTCACCCAATGACAGCACACCTGACTCTCCTACAACCACCTCCTCTACCTCCACTTCCATCTCCACTTCTCCTACCCTTTACCTTGGCCCTAAAAAACTTTTCCTGGCTAACCTTACCCTCTTTCCCCCCGATGACCTCCCCCATCCATCTTCAAAGAGTCCCAAGAGCACCGCAGCCACCACCAGCCCAGCTTCGGGTGTCACTGTTGTGCCTGGGTTCTGGAGCCCACCCTTTGCCAGCAGTGACACATCGATCAGCAGCAAGGACACGTCCAGCCCCCCCCCCCGGCAAGAGGACCCGCAAAACCAAGGACCGCCGTGCGAGGACCGACAGGGCTGCCCCCAAGGAGCAATGTGCGGCCACTTCACCACCCACACCATCTGGGGGAGGCAAGGGCCCGAGAGCCCCATCAAAGGAGCGGAAGGGCAGCAGGAGCGCGGAGAAGGTGGACCCCACATGCCACATCCCAGCTGGGAAGGAGGACACTAAGGAGGCCAGGAGTCCGTCCCCGAAGGGTCCAGAAACGTCACGGTCCGAGGGCGACTGAACAGGGAGTCCAGGCCAGGTCTGGCTCCCTTGACCTGCTGGATGGGCACCGCTGAACAGGGCCCGCGGTGCAGAAGAGCACCGCTGAACAGGGCCCCGCCGTGGTGATAGGCACCGCTGAACAGGGCCCGCGGTGCAGAAGAGTACCGCTGAACAGGGCCCCGCCGTGGAGATAGGCACCGCTGAACAGGGCCCACGGTGCAGAAGAGTACCGCTGAACAGGGCCCCGCCGTGGAGATAGGCACCGCTGAACAGGGCCCGCGGTGCAGAAGAGTACCGCTGAACAGGGCCCCGCCGTGGAGATAGGCACCGCTGAACAGGGCCCGCGGTGCAGAAGAGTACCGCTGAACAGGGCCCCGCCGTGGAGATAGGCACCGCTGAACAGGGCCCGCGGTGCAGAAGAGTACCGCTGAACAGGGCCCCGCCGTGGAGATAGGCACCGCTGAACAGGGCCCGCGGTGCAGAAGAGCACCGCTGAACAGGGCCCCGCCGTGGAGATAGGCGCCGCTGAACAGGGCCCCGCCGTCTCAAGCACCGCTCCGCTGGGCCCTTCATTTCAAGCACCGCTCCGCTGGGCCCTTCCTGTCAAGCACCGCTCCGCTGGGCCCCGCCGTCTCAAGCACCGCTCCGCTGGGCCCTTCATTTCAAGCACCGCTCCGCTGGGCCCTTCCTGTCAAGCACCGCTCCGCTGGGCCCCGCCGTCTCAAGCACCGCTCCGCTGGGCCCTTCATTTCAAGCACCGCTCCGCTGGGCCCTTCCTGTCAAGCACCGCTCCGCTGGGCCCCGCCGTCTCAAGCACCGCTCCGCTGGGCCCTTCATTTCAAGCACCGCTCCGCTGGGCCCTTCCTGTCAAGCACCGCTCCGCTGGGCCCCGCCGTCTCAAGCACCGCTCCGCTGGGCCCTTCATTTCAAGCACCGCTCCGCTGGGCCCTTCCTGTCAAGCACCGCTCCGCTGGGCCCCGCCGTCTCAAGCACTGCTCCGCTGGGCCCTTCATTTCAAGCACCGCTCCGCTGGGCCCTTCCTGTCAAGCACCGCTCCGCTGGGCCCCGCCGTCTCAAGCACCGCTCCGCTGGGCCCTTCCTCTCAAGCACCGCTCCGCTGGGCCCTTCCTCTCAAGCACCGCTCCGCTGGGCCCTTCCTGTCAAGCACCGCTCCGCTGGGCCCCGCCGTCTCAAGCACTGCTCCGCTGGGCCCTTCATTTCAAGCACCGCTCCGCTGGGCCCTTCCTGTCAAGCACCGCTCCGCTGGGCCCCGCCGTCTCAAGCACCGCTCCGCTGGGCCCTTCATTTCAAGCACCGCTCCGCTGGGCCCTTCCTGTCAAGCACCGCTCCGCTGGGCCCTTCATTTCAAGCACCGCTCCGCTGGGCCCTTCATTTCAAGCACCGCTCCGCTGGGCCCTTCCTGTCAAGCACCGCTCCGCTGGGCCCTTCCTCTCAAGCACCGCTCCGCTGGGCCCCGCCGTCTCAAGCACCGCTCCGCTGGGCCCTTCCTCTCAAGCACCGCTCCGCTGGGCCCTTCCTCTCAAGCACCGCTCCGCTGGGCCCCGCCGTCTCAAGCACCGCTCCGCTGGGCCCTTCATTTCAAGCACCGCTCCGCTGGGCCCTTCCTGTCAAGCACCGCTCCGCTGGGCCCCGCCGTCTCAAGCACCGCTCCGCTGGGCCCTTCATTTCAAGCACCGCTCCGCTGGGCCCTTCCTGTCAAGCACCGCTCCGCTGGGCCCCGCCGTCTCAAGCACCGCTCCGCTGGGCCCTTCATTTCAAGTACCGCTCCGCTGGGCCCTTCCTGTCAAGCACCGCTCCGCTGGGCCCCGCCGTCTCAAGCACCGCTCCGCTGGGCCCTTCATTTCAAGCACCGCTCCGCTGGGCCCTTCCTGTCAAGCACCGCTCCGCTGGGCCCCGCCGTCTCAAGCACCGCTCCGCTGGGCCCTTCATTTCAAGCACCGCTCCGCTGGGCCCTTCCTGTCAAGCACCGCTCCGCTGGGCCCCGCCGTCTCAAGCACCGCTCCGCTGGGCCCTTCATTTCAAGCACCGCTCCGCTGGGCCCTTCCTGTCAAGCACCGCTCCGCTGGGCCCCGCCGTCTCAAGCACCGCTCCGCTGGGCCCTTCCTCTCAAGCACCGCTCCGCTGGGCCCTTCCTCTCAAGCACCGCTCCGCTGGGCCCTTCCTCTCAAGCACCGCTCCGCTGGGCCCTTCCTCTCAAGCACCGCTCCGCTGGGCCCCGCCGTCTCAAGCACCGCTCCGCTGGGCCCTTCCTCTCAAGCACCGCTCTGCTGGGCCCTTCCTCTCAAGCACCGCTCCGCTGGGCCCCGCCGTCTCAAGCACCGCTGAACAGGGCACCGCCGTCTCAAGCACCGTTGATGGTTCATTGTGCCCACCATGCCTCCTCCTTGACCAGTGGAGACTGTCATCCACCTGATGGACTGTGGCTTTGCACTCCCCAGGATGGTCCAGTGGGCAATCCACCCACTGCAGAGACTTGAGAGACTGTGGCTTTGCACTCCCCAGGATGGCCCAGTGGGCAGCCCACCCACTGTAGAGACATTGAGAGACTGTGGCTTTGCACTCCCCAGGATGGTCCAGTGGGCAATCCACCCACTGCAGAGACTTGAGAGACTGTGGCTTTGCACTCCCCAGGATGGTCCCGTGGGCATGGTGGCTCCTCGTGGATCTGGCGTCGTGGACTCATGTGGCTGTGGTGCCCCCCCCTTCCCTTCCCCCTGAGGTGCCTGTAGTTTTTACATCTGATGCCCCTGCAGTATTCTCTCCAAAGGACTCAGGTCTCCTGTGTGGGCTTTGCCCTTGTTTCTCAAGACTTTGGCCCACGGACATGCTGAATTCGTAGGATGTGCAGGACTTGGTACTTCAGTTATACACTGATGTGTATGTCATTTGTTTTGTTGTGGATATCTTTCATGGTTGTACGCTAATTTTCTGGAGCTTTTTGGTACATAAATATTTATTCCAAATATGATTATGTCCTAGCATTTTTCAGGGGTGTTTGGGTGGTGTCACTGTGACTTGGTGCTCTGCATTGGTGAGTACATGATTGGGGGGGGGGTCGCATATGTGTGTGCCCGTAACCTTTCGTCCTCCCCCTCCCGTGTGTCGTAGGTGCAGTACTCACCGTTGTCGTCTGCGCCGGACTTCGTACTCGTGGTAGATGAGAAGGTAGACGAGAGCAGGTAGGATGTTTAATTCGAGTTCCATGCTGTCCTCCGTACTCGTGGAGTGTGTTTTGGTGAGCGTTTTCCCGTTCGTAGTCTGTTTCCGCCGTGTTTTTATCGGCGGTGCTCCCGCCCCGGAAAAGGTGGCGGATTGGTGAGTTATGATAGTGTGGGCGGTACATTGTCTGCCGCCTGCCTGTTGGCGGTGACCGCCGCGCTGTTTGTCTGTACCGCCGCGGCGGTCGGAGTGTTAAGTTGGCGGGCTGTGTTGGCGGTTCCCGCCAGGGTCAGAATTCCATTTTTTGGACCGCCAGCCTGTTGGTGGGTTGGCCGCCACTTTAACACCGACCGCCAGGGTTAGAATCACCCCCACAGTCTTTTGGGCTGATTTAACCTAGTAATCACGTCCGTTTCCCCCAAATCTTCTCATATTTACGGGGGCATCCCCTTGACTCGTACACCACTTTTTCTTGGGCTGCACACCAGTCCACCCTGTCTCCATTTCTGAAGGGAGGGGCCCTTGGTGGTATTCCAAGCGGCCGCAATGTCTCTCTTGGCCACCAGCGTGGCTGCTCCGACCAAAGTCTAGTCCGCTCTGGACCCCTCCATGTCCTCCATAATACCCAATAGAACCATTTTTGGGGTCATTATTTGCGATGTTCCCAAAGCACTATTAAGGACTTGGTTTACTCCCTCCCAGTACACTTGAATCACGGGGCAGGACCATATCATATGGAAGAAGTCGGCCAGGCCCCCACCGCACCGTGGGCACTGGGCAGAGCATCGGACACCCATCTTGTGCAGCCTATCTGGAGACAAGTATGCTTTGTGTAGGAAGTAGAATTGTATCGCCCTCAACCTTGCCAACACCGCCAGCGCTTGGGGAGCCATCAGTGCCTCCGCCCATTCTGTCTCTTTAAGTGGTCCCAACCACTTCTCCCATCCCTTCTTAAGGTGGCCTAAATCCCCAGGTGCATTATTTACTAACATTCTATAGATTTGGGAGACAGCTTTCTTCCCCAAACTTCCCATGAGTGTTTTAGCCTCGATTGGATTGAATTACGGCAAGGGGGCCGCCTCTTTCAGGTGTATACCAAGGGCATGCCGGAGCTGAAGATACCTAAAAAATGTATTCGGGGACAGTTGAAACTCTTGTTGTACTTCCTGGAAGGACTTCATCATGCTACCCTTCCACACGTCTCCCACCAAAGACATGCCCAGCGTGTCCCACCTCCCGAATCCTTCCAGCTTGGCTGTTTCTCTCAGCCAGTTACCGTGCCACAGTGGAGTTTGCAGAGTAACCACTTTGTTCCATCCAGTATGTCTTAGAGCCGCTCGCCATGCTTAAAAGACCGCCTTGGTGATAGGCTCTAGCTCCCTGGGGATCGGCGCACCATAGAGCACATCCAGGATACGGGGGTACCCTAAAGCGTCCAATTCCACCTGATATGATGGGTCTGACTAACCCCCATTGAACCAATCGTGAACCACCAGGAGCTGCGTCGCCAGGTAATACAGGTACGGATCTGCCATGCCCAGCCCTCCATCATACACCCCTCTCTGACAACTCCGGGATGCTACTCGGTGTCGTGTCCCTTCCCATATAAAGGAGATGGTGATACCATCCATCTTTCTAAACCACGAGCGAGGGATCGCGAATGGCAAGTTCTGGATCACATATAGGAGGCGCGGCAGGACCATCATCTTATACAAAGCTACGCGGGCCAATACATTCAGCGGCAGTGATTGCTACTGCCTAAGATCATCCCATACGCGAGACGCCAGTGGAGTTAGGTTCAGGGACCAGGATAGTTCCGGGTGCAGCGCAACCCATATCCCAAGGTATTTAAAACTTAACCTGCTCATAGGCACCACCTCTTGCCAGTCAAAGCAGTCTTGCGATCGTGCCAGAGGGACCAGCACTGATTTGGCTGGGTTCATCCTGAGCCCGGAGGCCTCCTCAAAACGCCAGAGGAGGCGGAAACTTCGAGGACCGGTCACTCCCGGATTTTCCATGTATAGCTGGACATCGTACGCATATAAGGCCACTCGGTCCTCACACGAGGGGCCCCACTTCCATCCTCGATATACCGGGTCTTCCCTTATCATTCTTGCCAAGGGCTCAATGGCCAGAGCAAAAAGGAGAGGAGAGAGGGGGGCAACCCTGTCGAGTTCCCCAATGAATCGGAAAGGCCGATGATAAGACTCCATTAACCTGCACCCGCGCCGTAGGCTTTGAATACAGGGCCCGGACCTATCGGCAGAACCTTGGTCCAAAACCGGCATGCCGGAGCACCGCGAGGAGGAACCCCCAGTCAACGGAGTCAAACGCAGTCTCGAAGTCGATGAATAGGAGGGCTAAGCTCTGGGGCAGTCTGTGTCGCCCTGCGAGGGCCACTTGAGCCTTCGTATACAGTGACGCGTGCTACGTCCGCCCATGAATCCACACTGATCCTAGTGTATCAGCAGGGGCATCACCCTCTTGAGACGGGAGGCTAGTATCGTAGCATAGATCTTTACTTCACTGTTAATAAGAGATATGGGTCTGTAATCCGCGCAGTAAATGGAGGGGGGTTGGGTCTTAGGTAATACGACAACGATGGCAACATCCAGCTCTTCCGGAAAAGAGCCCTTCTGGTCCACTTCTGCATAGAGATTCATTAGGTGCGGGATCAGGTCCTCCCTAAACCTCTTCAGTATTCTGGCGGGAACCCATCCGGTCCGGGAGTCTTCCCCACTCCCATCGCTGCAAAGGCTTCACCAATTTCCGTTTCAGTGAACGGTTCCTCCAGTGTCAGGACCTCCACCGCGGACAGCTCCGGGAGCAGAATGTCCACCAGGAATTGGTCGGAGGTGTCCAATCTCTCTGGATTAGTCACTCGATGCAAGACCCTATAGTAGTCAGCGAACGTCTCGGCCACTTCTTGGAGCTTAAATAGACGTTCCCCATGCTCATTGCAAATTTCAGGGACGATTCGGGCAGCCTGCTGTTGGGAAATCAACCAATATAGTAGTTTCCCTGTCTTATTCCCTCATCCATAAACCCGGGCCGTGGAAGCCACATATGTTTGGCCGCTTCTAAGGATAGACTACTAATCTCCTCCTGAATCAGCAGGAGTTGTCTGGTTATCCGTTAGTTCGAGTGTACCTCCTGCTCTGCTTCTAAGTGGATGGCACGGGCCTCCAGCTGGGTGATTCGAGAGGCCCGGGAGCGCTCCCGTGCACGGATTAGGCCTTTGACTGGCCCTCTCAGCACCACCTTGCTCGCCGCCCATAGGGTCCCGGGTGACCTCACCGAACCCTCATTAATACTGAAGTACTTGCGTAACGATTCCCTCAAGCTATCGACGTACTCCTCGTCTTGTAGATACCAGGCGTTTAGTCGCCACATGGGGCGGATCAACAGGTTTGCGTGGCCCACCCTGAGCCGGACTGGCGCGTGGTTTGAGATCCCACGTGGTAGAATCTCTATGTGGGAAAGGTGACAGCATTCAGTGGCCGGCATGAACACCAGGTCTATCCTGGATTGTGTATTGTGAGCTGCGGAGATGTGCGTGAATTGCTTGTGCCGTGGATGCCAAGCTCTCCAGGCGTCACAGAGCCCCGCCGACGACATCCATCCGGATAGGCTAGTGGCCATGGCCTGTCTGTGGGCCGATGACCCCCCACTCGTGTCTAGCCCTGGATTCGGGACTGCATTAAAGTCGCCCCCTATTACCGTGATCCCGGGGGGTAACTCCGCCAATATTTGAGTCAGGTCTCCTAGGGTCTTACGCACCATATTCGGGGGGCATATACGCTCACAACGTTCATTGTTCGACCCTCTATTGTCCGTGAGATCGCCACATATCTCCCTTGCGAGTCTCTCCATTTTGTCTCACCACCATTGGTAGTGAGCGATGCAGCACAATTGCCACCCCCGTGAGCCTCTCGTGAACCCCGCGTGAAACACCCTGTCAAATCCTTTATGGGCTAAAAAGAGATGTGTCTCCTGCCTCAGGAGCATGTTGGGTTTATGTCTGTGGACGTGAGTAAGCACTGCTGACCATTTAATCTTATTGAGGAGTCCATTGACATTCCAAGATATAATGTGAGTCGTCCCCATTTATTTAGTTTGTTTGCCTATGGATAGTCCTCATTTTCCTTTCCCTCGGCTCCCCCTGTGCGCCCCGGGGTAGATGGAAATCATCCTGTTCTATGTGTGTTCCCTGCTTGGGCATCTTACCATTGCTATTTCCAGTCGGTATGTGAGACCACAAACCAATAATAACTTCAGATAACATTAACAGCAGCCTGCTGGCAGAATAGAACCAAACATACCCCCCAAAACCCCCCACCCCAGACTTCCCTCCAGAAGCATCTGTCGCCCAATACCAACAGCTCACTCCCGAACATAGTGAGCTGATAACTCTTAGTGTCTGAGCTGTGGTGGACCCTTCCATTCCTGCGGATTAAGAAGTGTTATGTTATGAACGTATGCGCTGTGACCCCATCCTGGCCACTGGCCCTCCTGGGCATGCCCTCCCCTCTCCGGAGGGGAGTCACAACACCGGGCTTTGGGAGAGGTTGGTGTCATCTGCCGTCGCAGGGTGCAGCTCCCCAGCGTCTCCAATCTGCGAGTCACCTTCCGCGCCCCCCTGCATCTCTGCCGCAGCCGACTCCGGAGGCGTCTCCCCGCGGATCCCCAGGGGGAGCCCGCTGGCGTGCTGCCTCATTCCTTGCACCTCCTGGAACAAGTTCTCCAGCGGGACCCCCCTGCCGTTGCATCCGGCTGATCTTCTGCTGTCCAATGAAGGCCTGCCGCTGCTCTCCCTCGATAGTGCCCAGCAGGACCTCCTCAGTCAGCCACGTCCAGGCCTCTCCGGGGGACTCGAAGAAATAGGTCCTGTTGTTATGGACCACCCGTAATTTAGACAGGAAGAGGAGGCGGTAGGGCACATCCATCGCTCGTAGCTTTTGTTTTACCTCTATGAATGCGCGGCGCTGCACTTGAACGTCTCTTGTGTAGTCTGGGAACACCATGACTTTGGTTCCATCACAGTGCAAGTCTCCTTTTGAGTGTGCCGCTTGAAGTATTGCATCCCTATCTCTGAAATTGAAAAGTCGGAGAATCACCGGCCACGGCGGAGAGCCCGACGGGGGTCTGGCCTGCAAGGCCCTATGGGCACGTTCAATCGCAAACCAGGGTGTTAGACGATCCCGGGGCACCCAGGATCAAAACCACTCCTCCAGGAATGTGGCCAGGGAGGAGGCTGCGGTGTTTTCCAGTAGTCCCACTATTCTGAGGTTATTGCGGTGGGATCTGTTTTCGCCATCTTCGGCCCTGCGGTAGAGCTCTGTTGTGCGGGCTGTTAGCGCTGACACCTGTGTTTTGAGGGCAGCCAGGTCGTCTTCTGCAGTAGAGATTCTGGACTCCGCTTCTGTAATCCTAGCTGTAGCTTTGCGGAGATCGTGGTGTACTAGGGCCACATCCACCCTCACCTCTCCGATTTTAGCCTCCACCGCTTCTTGGCATGATTGCATAGCCAGAAGGATGCCCGCCAGATCACTGTTCGCCGCCTGTTTCCCGTCGCCACCCTCCGCCGTTCGGTCTTCTTTCCGCACTCAACTGGGACCCGTGGCAAATTGGTCTATGCGCGTCTGCGCCGCAGCCGGGTGGGTCTGCCTGTCTTTACCCATTACGTCTGCCTCACCGGAGTCTGCCTATGAGTTAACCTCCGTGCTACGCTTCTTGCACCGCCTTTCCTTGGGCCTCAGGGCCCGGTGCTCGCCGGTTTACCCCCAGATGCCGTCTCTCTAAGTCCACTAATGCCCCAGGAGGGGTGTTTCCCATCTCTGCTGGCGTGCCCTTGGTCTTCACACCTCCTCCACCTCCTCCTATGAGACGCAGATCGCCAGCTTCGACTCCGACGTCCCTGGGCCTAGAACCAGCGCCCACTCTTAGCCACTGGGGTTCCCTTCCTCATCTTACTCCAGGATCAATACCCCAGTGGGCCTGCGCCACCGTCCGTCCTCCACACACTTCAACTCCTGGGGCTCTCAGCGTCCGGCAAGTTATGGGGCTGCGGGGGGGGGGAGGCACCCCATCCACCACCTAGGAACTCTTCCCGCAAGGGGTGAATCCTGGCCCTGACCTCGCCTCCTCCACGTCCTCCAATAGGCCCCCCCGGACCACACCTAGGGCAGAGGGGGTCAAGGGAAAGGGGCAAAGCCCCCACCCAGAGCAGCGATCACTCTCCAGTGCCTCCCGGTCTCGGGGGGGGGGCCCACACACAGTCTCTTTGATTTGTTTCCGCCCGCCGGGGCGATCTGTGTTGTATTTATGCCGCCGGCCCGCCTTAGTCCCGGCGCCGCTCGCACTCCTCACCGGTCCGGTGCCTTTTCCTCTCCCTTCAGGTCAGCGGGAGCGAGGGAGGGAGGGCCCGTGTTGCGCAACTTAAGCAGCCACCGTCCGCTGC
Organism: Pleurodeles waltl; assembly: GCF_031143425.1. Taxonomy (NCBI): domain Eukaryota; kingdom Metazoa; phylum Chordata; class Amphibia; order Caudata; family Salamandridae; genus Pleurodeles; species Pleurodeles waltl. The sequence continues at coordinate 694,364,854 of NC_090447.1, forward strand.
TTCATTTGACTGGAGCACCCACCATTTTGTGCGCGGGACGCTCTTTGTGGTTTTCTCCCTTCTGGGCTCAGCGGGCCCCGGACCGCGGACCGGACGCCCTCGGTCCCACTCACAGCACCCGAGGTCTCCCCTCTTCTTCCGGGAGGGCCACCAATAGCCTCCGCCAACAGCCTCCACCGACCGCCTCCTATGCAGTCGGAGCGCCCGCCATTTTGAATGTGGGACGCTCCGTTCGATCTTTGCTCCTCCTGGAGCCGCGGGCTCCGGGACACGAATCAAACGCCCCAGGAGCCGCTCACAGTCATCCGAGGTCTCCCTTCTTCACCTAGGAGGGCCAACGATGGGTGCATTTTGAGCGGATGACGGAGGGATCTGGAGCACTACGATAGTGCGGCCGCCATCTTGACGCTCAAGCCGCGCCCCCTATAGCTTCAGTCTTACCATTGCATCCTGAATTTTGCAGTGCAAAAACTGCAACTTGACCTAGTAAAAATGTACCTTTTTGATGGGTCAACACCACCTTTTTAAATATTATTAAGCCTGACCTATGTAGGCCTTGTAACCCAGAAAACAGGGTGCATGGTATTTAAAAGTAGGGCATGTGGAAATGTAATGTTAACGTTGTTACAGTGACTAGCATCCAAAAGCTATTTTCACATTGGCAGCCCTAGCCGTACTGTGTAGAAGACCATAATATGGATTAAAATACTAATATTGTATCTTAAGCATGGGACTAGTTAGAAAAAATAAAATAAACAAGTATTTTTAATCCCTTCGCTGCTAAGCCTTTTCCCCTGTGCTACGCCTTTTTAAAAAAAACTTTTTGGGGTAGTTTGCCCTTAGGCCCCCATAACTTTTTGTCCACATAAGCTATCCACGCCAAATTTGTGTCCTATTTTTCAAACATCCTGGGGATTCTAAACGTACCCAGGGTTTGTGGATTCCCCTGGAGGGGACAGAGAAATTAGCCAAAATACAGCTAAATATTGAGCTTTTTGGGAAAAAGTGGAAAACAACTCCTGCACAAGAAAGTGCCTGGTTTGTCCCTGCAAATGGCATCAACGAAGGGTTTGCTGTGCCAAAATCACCTTCTTCACAGCTTTCAGAAACAGGCAGACTTGAATCAGAAAACCAAATTTTTCAACACAGTTTTGGCATTTTACTCGGACGTGGCCCATTTTTCCAATTCTTGGTGCATTTAACCTCCTTCCAGTTAATAGTAGAAATGGGTGTCGAACCAATGGTGGATCCCGGAAAGCTATACATTTCTGAAAAGTAGACAACATTCTGAATTCAGCAAGGGGCCATTATGTAGACCCTTTAAGGTTTTCCTAAAGAAAGTATCATTTGAAATATAAAAATATTGAAATTGAGTTAAAAAAAACAGCCGTTTGTGTCTATGTTTTCATCTGTAACTTCTTACTATGGCAGATTTAAAAAATATATATTCCGTTGCGTCTGCTGGATCCTTTTGGTTGAGGGGATATAGAGGACTTGTAGGTTTACCAAGAACCCTGGGTACCCAGGGCCAATAAATGAACTGCACTTTGCAATGGTTTTTCATTGTGTACTGGGTCTACAGTAATTCATTTGGGAAAAAAATTGAGTGAAAAATAGGTATCAAGGAAACCTATGTATTTCTGAAATGGACACAATATATGGTTTAGAAGCAGTGGTTATTTGCACATCTCTAAATTTGGGGTTATCCATACTAGTATGTGATACATAGGGGAAACTAGCAAACCTATACATTTTTTTAAACTAGGCACCTAGGGGAATCCAGGGTGGGGTGACTTGTGTGGCTCTCACTATGTTTTTTACCCAGAATTCTCTGCAAACCTTAACTTTAACTGAAAACACATTCTTATCACGTTTCTGTGATTTCTGTGATGGAAAGTTCTGGAATCTGAGGGAAGACGAAAACGTCCTTGCACCCAGCATTTCCTCAAGTCTTCCAATAAAAATGGTACCTCACTTGTTTGGGTAGGCCTAGTGCCTGCAACAGGAAACTGCCCGAAATACAACATGGCTACATCAAATTTTTCGGCACAAAACTAGCCTGTTTTTGACAGAGTGTTAGCTCTATATTTTAAACCCTAACTCAGCTAGCACTAAGGGAAACCTAGCCAACCAGTCAATTTTTGAAACATAGACACCTAGAGGTATCCAGGGTGGGTGTGCATGGCTCTCACCACATATTCTTTACCCAGAATAACTTGTAACCTCAAACTTTGACTAAAAAAACCAATTTTCTCAATTTTTCTATGATGGAAAACGCTGAAATCTGCATGGAGCGACACACTTCATTCCTCCCAGCATTTATTGAAGTCTCTTGATAAAAATGGTACCTCATTTGTGTGGGTAGATCTACTGCCCGCAACAGGAAATGGCTCAAAATGCATATTTTTTGACTGAAAACTGACCCTCTTTTTCCATTGTGGGTAGCTTTAGATTTTGGACCCCAGCTCAGCTGGCACTAAGGGAAACTGTTGTCAGAAGAGAGAAATGAAGAAGTGACTCAATTCTGTTTGGCAATATAGTATAGGTTTTTATCAAATACGGCCGGGAGGACAGATCAGCTCTGTAACTGAACTGCGCTCAAATTGCAACAGTGTCTTATATAGTCTAAAAACCACAATGGAGTCTTATTCATCATTGGCATGCATATTAATTGAAGCGCTTGCTTAGTATATTGTTATCTTTAATAATTTTGTCACGAAGCAAACGTTTTCTGCAAAAACCTCTAGGCACATGTTACAAGAATGTGACTGAAGTGCTCCTGCTATCGATCCAGTTTTGCTAGTAAGCACAGTGTTTTTTTTCTCATGCTGTGGAGCTCATCAACATTTTTTTCCTATGCGCCCGCTGCTCTGCAAACGTAAAAAAGCTTTTTGTGTTCCCTGATAATGCTATGATCTACATTCTTTCTCAGAAAAGTGTATTACAATGTGGCCTATGATTCATGCTGTGACCTTCCATTTCATCTGTGTTAATAATTATTGTATCTACTACAACTTGTGTCTACCTGTCACTCAAGCCCCAACTCCGTTCCTGCTCTCTATTCTGACATCATTAACAGTTTGGGCTTGTGTTTGTCTATGACCATATACCATTCTGCACTTTTTTCTTCTGATCCGTGTCTTCTCTCTTTTATACATTTTCTATGACATTCCCCCTTTAGTTGAACTTTCACCTATTTCCTCATCTTCCCTTTTGCATGCATCCATCAGTGTTAATATGTTCTCCTCAACATCCTGCATTTTATTGATCAGTTTAGTGGTAAACATCATTCTCAACTTCTGGCTAACCCTCTGGCAGCACCCTATCACTAATTGGAAAATACAGTGCATCAAAAGTATCACCACAAGGACAGGCATTAAGCCCTTAAACAGTCCTGGCATCCAGGATGGTATCCAAGTGGACCACCCTGAGAACCACTCGTTAGGGGCACCCTTCTCATCCACCATCTTCTTTCGCAAGGCATGCTGAGCTTGTATTGCCTCTGTTATTGTTCCATTGTCTGCATCAGTGGCCAGGATATATATACAGCAGACAGTTTCAATTTTGGCACAAACTCCCCCCTCAAGTCCAGCACATACCTATGCTGCAGGAGCATTACTCTCATGGCTCGCAACCCTTCTTTGACTGCATAGAAGGCCTTCATGAGTTCCTAGCAAGTTATTTGCAACTAATGTGCAGTCACTTTTGCTTGGACGAGCTGAAAGATACTTCCAAAGAACCTGTGCTCCTTGTAGACGTTTTTTCAGGTTGTAGTGTCAAAATAATCTGTAGCTCTCTTCCTCCGATGATGGTGCAGCAAGGTAGTTGGATGGCCCATGGAATGGTCATGTAACTTCAAAATGTCCACTCCTGGGATCACCAAGGAGGGGGTGTGCACGGTGACCAAAGAACAGAGACCTCTCCATCCTGAAAGAAGTTGTGTATACAGCCACTATCTGCACTGCCAGTAGTAGTCCATCAGACTGGAGGTGCCCCATTGCATGTCAGCATTATACCTTGTGGCGATGCAGGTGATGTTGTTCCCCACCAGACCGTACCGTTCCTCCCGAAACATAAAGAAACAATTATGGGTCTTCTACCTACTCAAACAGTTGAAGGGCTTTTTACCCAAGTTAGTCTAGATAAGTTCTCATCCCACACTGCCTGACACTTTTGTTGTGTGATATTATCCCTCTGGCTTCCCTTCCATAAGGAAGAGCTCTGCATCCAAATGTAGCACCAGGGTGACAGTGACTATAAACGTCTACTGATCCATTTATTCTGAAATATAATCTCTCTTTACATTCATGGGGCCTAGGTGTGACAGAGTAGTTTTTACAGAAAAGTGTAATAGGGATACCCCTAAAAATCCCTACTGCAATATTTTACCTCTCCACGTTTCACCCCTGTACCTCATAACTCCTGTGTTGGCCATTGTGTACCTTCACTACTAGTTCTTTGTGGTCTGTTAGGACATTCATTATGTCTGCTAACTCTTCCTCATATTACATGGTGTTTACTAGGAATGTCCCATGTTTTACCTGCAGGGGCTGCATCTGCACTCACATTCTACAAAGGAAAAGGTGTAATAGACACTGGGTATTGTTCGGGGGTACCTTTTTGGACAAGCGTAGCCTGTCTGAATCACTAGTGTGTGGAATCAATGAACAAACAAAATATGATTAATTAGAAGTCTGCATGCCTATCTCTGTCATATGTTGTTACTATATATTATCTAATAAGCTAGCATGAATACTATGAGATACATTTTTGTGACTGCATACTTCTCGGTGCAATCACGTGATATACTGACTGCCATACGTGGGCTAAAATACCATTGCAATACAGCTGCTAACATAATGAGACATGAACAGAAAAACAAAACGGAAATACATAACTGTCCGCTAGCAGAGTCAATAAAATACTCCACTCATGCTCTGAAGGGAGACATTACTCTTGTTTCTCTTTTTTCTCCTCTAAGTCTCCCTCTGATGATGTCAATACTTCACACAAAGCCAGGGCCAGTCGAACATCCGACAAGTGTATCTTTTGTTTCCTGCTCTCCACTTTCACTGCAGTGGGTGAGCTCCTGGTTGCCAAGAAGGGAATTTTCTGTCCCTTCATCTCCTCACAAAATTGCAGATGTTGTCTAACGGGTATTGGACTGGGCTGCGGTGGTGCACATCTCCTGTTGCAACACCTGTTTAGAGAAGAACTTGGCAGACTTCAACAACTGAGATAAATAACAGCTCATTTCACACCCAAACCCTCAGCTGTCTTATGGGCATCTGTCTTTTGTCGCACTATCGTTAAGGGGGTAGGCATGGGACAACCCTGTCACTATCTAGTGCAGGGTCAAATGCTGATCACTTCCTGGTTGATTTCTGAGAGCATTTAAAGTGAGAAGTAGGCAGTAAAACCAGTTATTTTGTAACACAGCACACAGTTTGCTTATTTAATTTTTTAGGAGGCCATTGAGGTGCTCCACTATACTATTACTTTGGTGGTGATAAACAGATGGCAACTTATGTTTTATTCCTAGGGAGGTGCAAATGTGCTGAAACATTGTATTAACAAAGTTTGTGACATTATCTCAGCGAATTACTTCTGAATTTTTCCACCTGGGTATTACTTCTCTTATTTAAAAAATGGCTGCTGCTTTAGCATCATTATGTACACATGGTCCAACCTCAACCCATCTCGAAAAGGGACAGACAACCACAATGAGATACCTGTAATTGTTGCATCCCTCAATCATGTCAAGAAAGCCTAAATGTAAATTTTTAAATGTACCTGTTGGCCGTGGTATTTTTGAGGTGATCACTTTCAATGTAGGCTTAGGGCTATACTGTTGGCATACCGCACATTCTGCAATATACAAAGTGATCATTTCAGATAGTTGCGGTTAAAACCAATCTGCCTGTAGTGTAGCAAGAAGATGTTCCTTTGCAGTGTGTGCTGTGAGATGTAGTTGCTCTAGAGCTGTGTACAACAGGGCTTGTATCATTACTGGTCAACGAAGGCCCTCTACTACCTTTCTACCATCTAAACCAAAAGGCTTTTATACTTGCAGTAAATGCAGAGACAATAAACCACCAAAAACAGAGTCCAATATACCATAAAAACAGGAGGTCAGAAGGCAAAAAATACAGGGAAGATACACCAAAAAGCTGGCAGGTCTAACACCATCCAATACACTGACAGTGAAAAACATAGCTTCAGTCTTTTTTTTATTTTTATAAACAAGTTTTTATTGCTTTTAAAGAGAAAAACAGGTAAGGTACACAAATAACACACAAGTCTTGGCCTGTTTGGTACCGACTGGATGGTCAATTCTAATCTGTCTCTTCTGTACCCGGGGTACACAGAATTCCCAAAATTGCATATCTTAATAATACAGAGAAAAAGGAAAGGGCATGCACACACAGTCTTTTGGGCTGATTTAACCTAGTAATCACGTCCGTTTCCCCCAAATCTTCTCATATTTACGGGGGCATCCCCTTGACTCGTACACCACTTTTTCTTGGGCTGCACACCAGTCCACCCCGTCTCCATTTCTGAAGGGAGGGGCCCTTGGTGGTATTCCAAGCGGCCGCAATGTCTCTCTTGGCCACCAGCGTTGCTGCTCCGACCAAAGTCTAGTCTGCTCTGGACCCCTCCATGTCCTCCATAACACCCAATAGAACCATTTTTGGGGTCAGTATTTGCGATGTTCCCAAAGCACTGTTCAGGACTTGGTTTACTCCCTCCCAGTACACTCGAATCACGGGGCAGGACCATATCATATGTAAGAAGTCGGCCAGGCCCCACCGCACCATGGGCACTGGGCAGAGCATCGGACACCCATCTTGTGCAGCCTATCTGGAGACAAGTATGCTTTGTGTAGGAAGTAGAATTGTATCGCCCTCAACCTTGCCAACACCGCCAGCGCTTGGGGAGCCATCAGTGCCTCCGCCCATTCTGTCTCTTTAAGTGGTCCCAACCACTTCTCCCATCCCTTCTTAAGGTGGCCTAAATCCCCAGGTGCATTATTTACTAACATTCTATAGATTTGGGAGACGGCTTTCTTCCCCAAACTTCCCATGAGTGTTTTAGTCTCGACTGGGTTGAATTACGGCAAGGGGGCCGCCTCTTTCAGGTGTATACCAAGGGCATGCCGGAGCTGAAGATACCTAAAAAATTTATTCGGGGACAGTTGAAACTCTTGTTGTACTTCCTGGAAGGACTTCATCATGCTACCCTTCCACATGTCTCCCACCAAAGATATGCCCAGCGTGTCCCACCTCCCGAATCCTTCCAGCTTGGCTGTTTCTCTCAGCCAGTTACCGTGCCACAGTGGAGTTTGTAGAGTAACCACTTTGTTCCATCCAGTATGTCTTAGAGCCGCTCGCCATGCTTAAAAGACCACCTTGGTGATAGGCTCTAGCTCCCTGGGGATCGGCGCACCATAGAGCACATCCAGGATACGGGGGTACCCTAAAGCGTCCAATTCCACCTGATATGATGGGTCTGACCAACCCCCATTGAACCAATCGTGAACCACCAGGAGCTGCGTCGCCAGGTAATACAGGTACGGATCTGCCATGCCCAGCCCCCATCATACACCCCTCTCTGACAACTCCGGGATGCTACTCGGTGTCGTGTCCCTTCCCATATAAAGGAGATGGTGATACCATCCATCTTTCTAAACCACGAGCGAGGGATCGCGAATGGCAAGTTCTGGATCACATATAGGAGGCGCGGCAGGACCATCATCTTATACAAAGCTACGCGGGCCAATACATTCAGCGGCAGTGATTGCTACCGCCTAAGATCATCCCATACGCGAGACGCCAGTGGAGTTAGGTTCAGGGACCAGGATAGTTCCGGGTGCAGCGCAACCCATATCCCAAGGTATTTAAAACTTAACCTGCTCATAGGCACCACCTCTTGCCAGTCAAAGCAGTCTTGCAATTGTGCCAGAGGGACCAGCACCGATTTGGCCGGGTTCATCCTGAGCCCGGAGGCCTCCTCAAAACGCCAGAGGAGGCGGAAACTTCGAGGACCGGTCACTCCCGGATTTTCCATGTATAGCTGGACATCGTACGCATATAAGGCCACTCGGTCCTCACACGAGGGGCCCCACTTCCATCCTCGATATACCAGGTCTTCCCTTATCATTCTTGCCAAGGGCTCAATGGCCAGAGCAAAAAGGAGAGGAGAGAGGGGGGCAACCCTGTCGAGTTCCCCAATGAATCAGAAAGGCCGATGATTAGACTCCATTAACCTGCACCTGCGCCGTAGGCTTTGAATACAGGGCCCGGACCATTCGGCAGAACCTTGGTCCAAAACCGGCATGCCGGAGCACCGCGAGGAGGAACCCCCAGTCAACGGAGTCAAACGCAGTCTCGAAGTCGATGAATAGGAGGGCTAAGCTCTGGGGCAGTCTGTGTCGCCCTGCGAGGGCCACTTGAGCCTTCGTATACAGTGACGCGTGCTACGTCCGCCCATGAATCCACACTGATCCTAGTGTATCAGCAGGGGCATCACCCTCTTGAGACGGGAGGCTAGTATCGTAGCATAGATCTTTACTTCACTGTTAATAAGAGATATGGGTCTGTAATCCGCGCAGTAAAGGGAGGGGGGTTGGGTCTTAGGTAATACGATAACGGTGGCAACATCCAGCCCTTCCGGAAAAGAGCCCTTCTGGTCCACTTCTGCATAGAGATTCATTAGGTGCGGGATCAGGTCCTCCCTAAACCTCTTCAGTATTCTGGAGGGAACCCATCCGGTCCGGGAGTCTTCCCCACTCCCATCGCTGCAAAGGCTTCACCAATTTCCGTTTCAGTGAACGGTTCCTCCAGTGTCAGGACCTCCACCGCGGACAGCTCCGGGAGCAGAATGTCCACCAGGAATTGGTCGGAGGTGTCCAATCTCTCTGGATTAGTCACTCGATGCAAGACCCTATAGTAGTCAGCGAACGTCTCAGCCACTTCTTGGAGCTTAAATAGACGTTCCCCATGCTCATTGCAAATTTCAGGGACGATTCGGGCAGCCTGCTGTTGGGAAATCAACCAATATAGTAGTTTCCCTGTCTTATTCCCTCATCCATAAACCCGGGCCGTGGAAGCCACATATGTTTGGCCGCTTCTAAGGATAGACTACTAATCTCCTCCTGAATCAGCAGGAGTTGTCTGGTTATCCGTTAGTTCGAGTGTACCTCCTGCTCTGCTTCTAAGTGGATGGCACGGGCCTCCAGCTGGGTGATTCGAGAGGCCCGGGAGCGCTCCCGTGCACGGATTAGGCCATTGACTGTCCCTCTCAGCACCACCTTGCTCGCCGCCCATAGGGTCCCGGGTGACCTCACCGAACCCTCATTAATACTGAAGTACTTGCGTAACGATTCCCTCAAGCTATCGACGTACTCCTCGTCTTGTAGATACCAGGCGTTTAGCCGCCACATGGGGCGGATCAACAGGTTTGCGTGGCCCACCCTGAGCCGGACTGGCGCGTGGTTTGAGATCCCACGTGGTAGAATCTCTATGTGGGAAAGGTGACAGCATTCAGTGGCCGGCATGAACACCAGGTCTATCCTGGATTGTGTATTGTGAGCTGCGGAGATGTGCGTGAATTGCTTGTGCCGTGGATGCCAAGCTCTCCAGGCGTCACAGAGCCCCGCCGACGACATCCATCCGGATAGGCTAGAGGCCATGGCCTGTCTGTGGGCCGATGACCCCCCACTCGTGTCTAGCCCTGGATTCGGGACTGCATTAAAGTCGCCCCCTATTACCGTGATCCCGGGGGGTAACCGCGCCAATATTTGAGTCAGGTCTCCTAGGGTCTTACGCACCATATTCGGGGGGCATATACGCTCACAACGTTCATTGTTCGACCCTCTATTGTCCGTGAGATCGCCACATATCTCCCTTGCGAGTCTCTCCATTTTGTCTCACCACCATTGGTAGTGAGCGATGCAGCACAATTGCCACCCCGTGAGCCTCTCGTGAACCCCGCGTGAAACACCCTGTCAAATCCTTTATGGGCTAAAAAGAGATGTGTCTCCTGCCTCAGGAGCATGTTGGGTTTATGTCTGTGGACGTGAGTAAGCACTGCTGACCGTTTAATCTTATTGAGGAGTCCGTTGACATTCCAAGATATAATGTGAGTCGTCCCCATTTATTTTGTTTGTTTGCCTATGGATAGTCCTCATTTTCCTTTCCCTCTGCTCCCCCTGTGCGCCCCGGGGTAGATGGAAATCATCCTGTTCTGTGTGTGTTCCCTGCTTGGGCATCTTACCATTGCTATTTCCAGTCGGTCTGTGAGACAGCAAACCAATAATAACTTCAGATAACATTAACAGCAGCCTGCTGGCAGAATAGAACCAAACATACCCCCCAACACCCCCACCGCAGACTTCCCTCCAGAAGCATCTGTCGCCCAATACCAAAAGCTCACTCCCGAACATAGTGAGCTGATAACTCTTAGTGTCTGAGCTGTGGTGGACCCTTCCATTCCTGCGGATTAAGAAGTGTTATGTTATGAACGTATGCGCTGTGACCCCATCCTGGCCACTGGCCCTCCTGGCCATGCCCTCCCCTCTCCGGAGGGGAGTCACAACACCGGGCTTCGGGAGAGGTTGGTGTCATCTGCCGTCGCAGGGTGCAGCTCCCCAGAGTCTCCAATCTGCGAGTCACCTTCCGCGCCCCCCTGCATCTCTGCCGCAGCCGACTCCGGAGGCGTCCCCCCGCGGATCCCCAGGGGGAGCCCGCTGGCGTGCTGCCTCATTCCTTGCACCTCCTGGAAGGAGTTCTCCAGAGGGACCCCCCTGCCGTTGCATCCGGCTGATCTTCTGCTGTCCAATGAAGGCCTGCCGCTGCTCTCCCTCGATAGTGCCCAGCGGGACCTCCTCAGTCAGGCACGTCCAGGCCTCTCCTGGGGACTCGAAGAAATAGGTCCTGTTGTTATGGACCACCCGTAATTTAGACAGGAAGAGGAGGCGCTAGGGCACATCCATCGCTCTTAGCTTTTGTTTTACCTCTATGAATGCGCGGCGCTGCACTTGAACGTCTCTTGTGTAGTCTGGGAACACCATGACTTTGGTTCCATCACAGTGCAAGTCTCCTTTTGAGTGTGCCGCTTGAAGTATTGCATCCCTATCTCTGAAATTGAAAAGTTGGAGAATCACCGGCCGCGGCTGAGAGCCCGGCGGGGGTCTGGCCTGCAAGGCCCTATGGGCACGTTCAATCGCAAACCAGGGTGTTAGACGATCCCGGGGCACCCAGGATCGGAACCACTCCTCCAGGAATGTGGCCAGGGAGGAGGCTGCAGTGTTTTCCGGTAGTCCCACTATTCTGAGGTTATTGCGGTGGGATCTGTTTTCGGCGTCTTCGGCCCTGCGGTAGAGCTCTGTTGTGCGGGCTGTTAGCGTCTTCTGCAGTAGAGATTCTGGACTCCGCCTCTGTAATCCTAGCTGTAGCTTTGCGGAGATCGTGGTGTACTAGGGCCACATCCACCCTCACCTCTCCGATTTTAGCCTCCACCGCTTCTTGGCATGATTGCATAGCCAGAAGGATGCCCGCCAGATCACTGTTCCCCGCCTGTTTCCCGTCGCCACCCTCTGCCGTTCGGTCTTCTTTCCGCACTCAAATGGGACCCGTGGCAAATTGGTCTATGCACGTCTGCGCCGCGGCCGGGCGGGTCTGCCTGTCTTTACCCATTACGTCTGCCTCACCGGAGTCTGCCTATGAGTTAACCTCCGTGCTACGCTTCTTGCACCGCCTTTCCTTGGGCCTCAGGGCCCGGTGCTCGCTGGTTTACCCCAGATGCCGTCTCTCTAAGTCCACTAATGCCCCAGGAGGGGTGTTTCCCATCTCTGCTGGCGTGCCCTTGGTCTTCACACCTCCTCCACCTCCTCCTATGAGACGCAGATCGCCAGCTTCGGCTCCGACGTCCTTGGGCCTAGAACCAGCGCCCACTCTTAGCCACTGGGGTTCCCTTCCTCATCTTACTCCAGGATCAATACCCCAGTGGGCCTGCGCCACCGTCCGTCCTCCACACACTTCAACTCCTGGGGCTCTCAGCGTCCGGCAAGTTATGGGGCTGCGGGGGGTGGGGGGGAGGCACCCCATCCACCACCTAGGAACTCTTCCCGCAAGGGGTGAATCCTGGCCCTGACCTCGCCTCCTCCACGTCCTCCAATTGGCCCCCCCGGACCACACCTAGGGCAGAGGGGGTCAAGGGAAAGGGGCAAAGCCCCCACCCAGAGCAGCGATCACTCTCCAGTGCCTCCCGGTCTCGGGGGGGCCCACACACAGTCTCTTTGATTTGTTTCCGCCCGCCGGGGCGATCTGTGTTGTATTTATGCCGCCGGCCCTGCCTTAGTCCCGGCGCCGCTCGCACTCCTCACCGGTCCGGTGCCTTTTCCTCTCCCTTCAGGTCAGCGGGAGCGAGGGAGGGAGGGCCCGTGTTGCGCAACTTAAGCAGCCACCGTCCGCTGCTTCATTTGACTGGAGCACCCACCATTTTGTGCGCGGGACGCTCTTTGTGGTTTTCTCCCTTCTGGGCTCAGCGGGCCCCGGACCGCGGACCGGACGCCCTCGGTCCCACTCACAGCACCCGAGGTCTCCCTTCTTCTTCCGGGAGGGCCACCAATAGCCTCCGCCAACAGCCTCCACCGACCGCGTCCTATGCAGTCGGAGCGCCCGCCATTTTGAATGTGGGACGCTCCGTTCGATCTTTGCTTCTCCTGGAGCCGCGGGCTCCGGGACACGAATCAAACGCCCCAGGAGCCGCTCACAGCCATCCGAGGTCTCCCTTCTTCACCTAGGAGGGCCAACGATGGGTTCATTTTGAGCGGATGACGGAGGGGTCTGGAGCACTACGATAGTGCGGCCGCCATCTTGACGCTCAAGCCGTGCCCCCTATAGCTTCAGTCTTACCATTGCATCCTGAATTTTGCAGTGCAAAAACTGCAACTTGACCTAGTAAAAATGTACCTTTTTGATGGGTCAACACCACCTTTTGAAATATTATTAAGCCTGACCTATGTAGGCCTTGTAACCCAGAAAACAGGGTGCATGGTATTTAAAAGTAGGGCATGTGGAAATTTAATGTTAACGTTGTTACAGTGACTAGCATCCAAAAGCTATTTTCACATTGGCAGCCCTAGCCGTACTGTGTAGAAGACCATAATATGGATTAAAATACTAATATTGTATCTTAAGCATGGGACTAGTTAGAAAAAAATAAATAAACAAGTATTTTTAATCCCTTCGTTGCTAAGCCTTTTCCCCTGTGCTACGCCTTTTTTTTTTTTACTTTTTGGGGTAGTTTGCCCTTAGGCCCCCATAACTTTTTGTCCACATAAGCTATCCACGCCAAATTTGTGTCCTATTTTTCAAACATCCTGGGGATTCTAAACGTACCCAGGGTTTGTGGATTCCCCTGGAGAGGACAGAGAAATTAGCTAAAATACAGCTAAATATTGAGCTTTTTGGGAAAAAGTGGAAAACAACGACTGCACAAGAAAGTGCCTGGTTTTTCCCTGCAAATGGCATCAACGAAGGGTTTGCTGTGCCAAAATCACCTTCTTCACAGCTTTCAGAAACAGGCAGACTTGAATCAGAAAACCACATTTTTCAATACAGTTTTGGCATTTTACTCGGACGTGGCCCATTTTTCCAATTCTTGGTGCATTTAACCTCCTTCCAGTTAATAGTAGAAATGAGTGTCGAACCAATGGTGGATCCCGGAAAGCTATACATTTCTGAAAAGTAGACAACATTCTGAATTCAGCAAGGGGCCATTATGTAGACCCTTTAAGGTTTTCCAGCAGAAAGTATCATTTGAAATATAAAAATATTGAAATTGAGTTAAAAAAAACAGCCGTTTGTGTCTATGTTTTCATCTGTAACTTCTTACTATGGCAGATTTAAAAAATATATATTCCGTTGCGTCTGCTGGATCCTTTTGGTTGAGGGGATATAGAGGACTTGTAGGTTTACCAAGAACCCTGGGTACCCAGGGCCAATAAATGAGCTGCACTTTGCAATGGTTTTTCATTGTGTACTGGGTCTACAGTAATTCATTTGGGAAAAAAATTGAGTGAAAAATAGGTATCAAGGAAACCTATGTATTTCTGAAATGGACACAATATATGGTTTAGAAGCAGTGGTTATTTGCACATCTCTAAATTTGGGGTTATCCATACTAGTATGTGATACATAGGGGAAACTAGCAAACCTATAAATTTTTTTAAACTAGGCACCTAGGGGAATCCAGGGTGGGGTGACTTGTGTGGCTCTCACTATGTTGTTTTACCCAGAATTCTCTGCAAACCTTAACTTTAACTGAAAACACATTCTTATCACGTTTCTGTGATTTCTGTGATGGAAAGTTCTGGAATCTGAGGGAAGACGAAAACGTCCTTGCACCCAGCATTTCCTCAAGTCTTCCAATAAAAATGGTACCTCACTTGTTTGGGTAGGCCTAGTGCCTGCAACAGGAAACTGCCCGAAATACAACATGGCTACATCAAATTTTTCGGCGCAAAACTAGCCTGTTTTTGACAGAGTGTTAGCTCTATATTTTAAACCCTAACTCAGCTAGCACTAAGGGAAACCTAGCCAACCAATCAATTTTTGAAACATAGACACCTAGAGGTATCCAGGGTGGGTGTGCATGGCTCACACCACATATTCTTTACCCGGAATAACTTGTAACCTCAAACTTTGACTAAAAAAACACATTTTCTCAATTTTTCTATGATGGAAAACGCTGGAATCTGCATGGAGCGACAAACTTCATTCCTCCCAGCATTTATTGAAGTCTCTTGATAAAAATGGTACCTCATTTGTGTGGGTAGATCTACTGCCCGCAACAGGAAATGGCTCAAAATGCATATTTTTTTACTGAAAACTGACCCTCTTTTTCCATTGTGGGTAGCTTTAGATTTTGGACCCCGGCTCAGCTGGCACTAAGGGAAACTGTTGTCAGAAGAGAGAAATGAAGAAGTGACTCAATTCTGTTTGGCAATATAGTATAGGTTTTTATCAAATACGGCCGGGAGGACAGATCAGCTCTGTAACTGAACTGCGCTCAAATTGCAACAGTGTCTTATATAGTCTAAAAACCACAATGGAGTCTTATTCATCATTGGCATGCATATTAATTGAAGCGCTTGCTTAGTATATTGTTATCTTTAATAATTTTGTCACAAAGCAAACGTTTTCTGCAAAACCTCTAGGCACATGTTACAAGAATGTGACTGAAGTGCTCCTGCTATCGATCCAGTTTTGCTAGTAAGCACAGTGTTTTTTTTCTCATGCTGTGGAGCTCATCAACATTTTTTTCCTATGCGTCCGCTGCTCTGCAAACGTAAAAAAGCTTTTTGTGTTCCCTGATAATGCTATGATCTACATTCTTTCTCAGAAAAGTGTATTACAATGTGGCCTATGATTCATGCTGTGACCTTCCATTTCATCTGTGTTAATAATTATTGTATCTACTACAACTTGTGTCTACCTGTCACTCAAGCCCCAACTCTGTTCCTGCTCTCTATTCTGACATCATTAACAGTTTGGGCTTGTGTTTGTCTATGACCATATACAATTCTGCACTTTTTTCTGCTGATCCGTGTCTTCTCTCTTTTATACATTTTCTATGACATTCCCCCTTTAGTTGAACTTTCACCTATTTCCTCATCTTCCCTTTTGCATGCATCCATCAGTGTTAATATGTTCTCCTCAACATCCTGCATTTTATTGACCAGTTTAGTGGTAAACATCATTCTCAACTTCTGGCTAACCCTCTGGCAGCACCCTATCACTAATTGGAAAATACAGTGCATCAAAAGTATCACCACAAGGACAGGCATTAAGCCCTTAAACAGTCCTGGCATCCAGGATGGTATCCAAGTGGACCACCCTGAGAACCACTCGTTAGGGGCACCCTTCTCATCCACCATCTTCTTTCGCAAGGCATGCTGAGCTTGTATTGCCTCTGTTGTTGTTCCATTGTCTGCATCAGTGGCCGGGATATATATACAGCAGACAGTTTCAATTTTGGCACAAACTCCCCCCTCAAGTCCAGCACATACCTATGCTGCAGGAGCATTACTCTCATGGCTCGCAACCCTTCTTTGACTGCATAGAAGGCCTTCATGAGTTCCTAGCAAGTTATTTGCAACTAATGTGCAGTCACTTTTGCTTGGACGAGCTGAAAGATACTTCCAAAGAACCTGTGCTCCTTGTAGACGTTTTTTTCAGGTTGTAGTGTCAAAATAATCTGCAGCTCTCTTCCTCCGATGATGGTGCAGCAAGGTAGTTGGATGGCCCATGGGATGGTCATGTAACTTCAAAATGTCCACTCCTGGGATCACCAAGGAGGGGGTGTGCACGGTGACCAAAGAACAGAGACCTCTCCATCCTGAAAGAAGTTGTGTATACAGCCACTCTCTGCACTGCCAGTAGTAGTCCATCAGACTGGAGGTGCCCCATTGCATGTCAGCATTATACCTTGTGGCGATGCAGGTGATGTTGTTCCCCACCAGACCGTACCGTTCCTCCCGAAACATAAAGAAACAATTATGGGTCTTCTACCTCCTCAAACAGTTGAAGGGCTTTTTACCCAAGTTAGTCTAGATAAGTTCTCATCCCACACTGCCTGACACTTTTGTTGTGTGATATTATCCCTCTGGCTTCCCTTCCATAAGGAAGAGCTCTGCATCCAAATGTAGCACCAGGGTGACAGTGACTATAAACGTCTACTGATCCATTTATTCTGAAATATAATCTCTCTTTACAATCATGGGGCCTAGGTGTGACAGAGTAGTTTTTACAGAAAAGTGTAATAGGGATACAACTAAAAATCCCTACTGCAATATTTTACCTCTCCACGTTTCACCCCTGTACCTCATAACTCCTGTGTTGGCCATTGTGTACCTTCACTACTAGTTCTTTGTGGTCTGTTAGGACATTCATTATGTCTGCTAACTCTTCCTCATATTACATGGTGTTTACTAGGAATGTCCCATGTTTTACCTGCAGGGGCTGCATCTGCACTCACATTCTACAAAGGAAAAGGTGTAATAGACACTGGGTAATGTTCGGGGGTACCTTTTTGGACAAGCGTAGCCTGTCTGAATCACTAGTGTGTGGAATCAATGAACAAACAAAATATGATTAATTAGAAGTCTGCATGCCTATCTCTGTCATATGTTGTTACTATATATTATCTAATAAGCTAGCATGAATACTATGAGATACATTTTTGTGACTGCATACTTCTCGGTGCAATCACGTGATATACTGACTGCCATACGTGGGCTAAAATACCATTGCAATACAGCTGCTAACATAATGAGACATGAACAGAAAAACAAAACGGAAATACATAACTGTACGCTAGCAGAGTCAATAAAATACTCCACTCATGCTCTGAAGGGAGACATTACTCTTGTTTCTCTTTTTTCTCCTCTAAGTCTCCCTCTGATGATGTCAATACTTCACACAAAGCCAGGGCCAGTCGAACATCCGACAAGTGTATCTTTTGTTTCCTGCTCTCCACTTTCACTGCAGTGGGCGTGCTCCTGGTTGCCGAGAAGGGAATTTTCTGTCCCTTCATCTCCTCACAAAATTGCGGATGTTGTCTAACGGGTATTGGACTGGGCTGCGGTGGTGCACATCTCCTGTTGCAACACCTGTTTAGAGAAGAACTTGGCAGACTTCAACAACTGAGATAAATAACAGCTCATTTCACACCCAAACCTTCAGCTGTCTTATGGGCATCTGTCTTTTGTCGCACTATCGTTAAGGGGGTAGGCATGGGACAACCCTGTCACTATCTAGTGCAGGGTCAAATGCTGATCACTTCCTGGTTGATTTCTGAGAGCATTTAAAGTGAGAAGTAGGCGGTAAAACCAGTTATTTTGTAACACAGCACACAGTTTGCTTATTTAATTTTTTAGGAGGCCATTGAGGTGCTCCACTATACTATTACTTTGGTGGTGATAAACAGATGGCAACTTATGTTTTATTCCTAGGGAGGTGCAAATGTGCTGAAACATTGTATTAACAAAGTTTGTGACATTATCTCAGCGAATTACTTCTGAATTTTTCCACCTGGGTATTACTTCTCTTATTTAAAAAATGGCTGCTGCTTTAGCATCATTATGTACACATGGTCCAACCTCAACCCATCTCGAAAAGGGACAGACAACCACAATGAGATACCTGTAATTGTTGCATCCCTCAATCATGTCAAGAAAGCCTAAATGTAAATTTTTAAATGTACCTGTTGGCCGTGGTATTTTTGAGGTGATCACTTTCAATGTAGGCTTAGGGCTATACTGTTGGCATACCGCACATTCTGCAATATACAAAGTGATCATTTCAGATAGTTGCGGTTAAAACCAATCTGCCTGTAGTGTAGCAAGAAGATGTTCCTTTGCAGTGTGTGCTGTGAGATTTAGTTGCTCTAGAGCTGTGTACAACAGGGCTTGTATCATTACTGGTCAACGAAGGCCCTCTACTACCTTTCTACCATCTAAACCAAAAGGCTTTTATACTTGCAGTAAATGC
The DNA here is from genome assembly GCF_031143425.1 of Pleurodeles waltl. Classification (NCBI taxonomy): domain Eukaryota; kingdom Metazoa; phylum Chordata; class Amphibia; order Caudata; family Salamandridae; genus Pleurodeles; species Pleurodeles waltl. Next base: position 694,383,411 of record NC_090447.1, read on the forward strand.
AGAGACAATAAACCACCAAAAACAGAGTCCAATATACCATAAAAACAGGAGGTCAGAAGGCAAAAAATACAGGGAAGATACACCAAAAAGCTGGCAGGTCTAACACCATCCAATACACTGACAGTGAAAAACATAGCTTCAGTCTTTTTTTTATTTTTATAAACAAGTTTTTATTGCTTTTAAAGAGAAAAACAGGTAAGGTACACAAATAACACACAAGTCTTGGCCTGTTTGGTACCGACTGGATGGTCAATTCTAATCTGTCTCTTCTGTACCCGGGGTACACAGAATTCCCAAAATTGCATATCTTAATAATACAGAGAAAAAGGAAAGGGCATGCACACACAGTCTTTTGGGCTGATTTAACCTAGTAATCACGACCGTTTCCCCCAAATCTTCTCATATTTACGGGGGCATCCCCTTGACTCGTACACCACTTTTTCTTGGGCTGCACACCAGTCCACCCCGTCTCCATTTCTGAAGGGAGGGGCCCTTGGTGGTATTCCAAGCGGCCGCAATGTCTCTCTTGGCCACCAGCGTGGCTGCTCCGACCAAAGTCTAGTCCGCTCTGGACCCCTCCATGTCCTCCATAACACCCAATAGAACCATTTTTGGGGTCAGTATTTGCGATGTTCCCAAAGCACTGTTCAGGACTTGGTTTACTCCCTCCCAGTACACTCGAATCACGGGGCAGGACCATATCATATGTAAGAAGTCGGCCAGGCCCCACCGCACCATGGGCACTGGGCAGAGCATCGGACACCCATCTTGTGCAGCCTATCTGGAGACAAGTATGCTTTGTGTAGGAAGTAGAATTGTATCGCCCTCAACCTTGCCAACACCGCCAGCGCTTGGGGAGCCATCAGTGCCTCCGCCCATTCTGTCTCTTTAAGTGGTCCCAACCACTTCTCCCATCCCTTCTTAAGGTGGCCTAAATCCCCAGGTGCATTATTTACTAACATTCTATAGATTTGGGAGACGGCTTTCTTCCCCAAACTTCCCATGAGTGTTTTAGCCTCGACTGGGTTGAATTACGGCAAGGGGGCCGCCTCTTTCAGGTGTATACCAAGGGCATGCCGGAGCTGAAGATACCTAAAAAATGTATTCCGGGACAGTTGAAACTCTTGTTGTACTTCCTGGAAGGACTTCATCATGCTACCCTTCCACACGTCTCCCACCAAAGATATGCCCAGCGTGTCCCACCTCCCGAATCCTTCCAGCTTGGCTGTTTCTCTCAGCCAGTTACCGTGCCACAGTGGAGTTTGCAGAGTAACCACTTTGTTCCATCCAGTATGTCTTAGAGCCGCTCGCCATGCTTAAAAGACCACCTTGGTGATAGGCTCTAGCTCCCTGGGGATCGGCGCACCATAGAGCACATCCAGGATACGGGGGTACCCTAAAGCGTCCAATTCCACCTGATATGATGGGTCTGACCAACCCCCATTGAACCAATCGTGAACCACCAGGAGCTGCGTCGCCAGGTAATACAGGTACGGATCTGCCATGCCCAGCCCCCATCATACACCCCTCTCTGACAACTCCGGGATGCTACTCGGTGTCGTGTCCCTTCCCATATAAAGGAGATGGTGATACCATCCATCTTTCTAAACCACGAGCGAGGGATCGCGAATGGCAAGTTCTGGATCACATATAGGAGGCGCGGCAGGACCATCATCTTATACAAAGCTACGCGGGCCAATACATTCAGCGGCAGTGATTGCTACCGCCTAAGATCATCCCATACGCGAGACGCCAGTGGAGTTAGGTTCAGGGACCAGGATAGTTCCGGGAGCAGCGCAACCCATATCCCAAGGTATTTAAAACTTAACCTGCTCATAGGCACCACCTCTTGCCAGTCAAAGCAGTCTTGCGATCGTGCCAGAGGGACCAGCACCGATTTGGCCGGGTTCATCCTGAGCCCGGAGGCCTCCTCAAAACGCCAGAGGAGGCGGAAACTTCGAGGACCGGTCACTCCCGGATTTTCCATGTATAGCTGGACATCGTACGCATATAAGGCCACTCGGTCCTCACACGAGGGGCCCCACTTCCATCCTCGATATACCGGGTCTTCCCTTATCATTCTTGCCAAGGGCTCAATGGCCAGAGCAAAAAGGAGAGGAGAGAGGGGGGCAACCCTGTCGAGTTCCCCAATGAATCAGAAAGGCCGATGATAAGACTCCATTAACCTGCACCCGCGCCGTAGGCTTTGAATACAGGGCCCGGACCATTCGGCAGAACCTTGGTCCAAAACCGGCATGCCGGAGCACCGCGAGGAGGAACCCCCAGTCAACGGAGTCAAACGCAGTCTCGAAGTCGATAAATAGGAGGGCTAAGCTCTGGGGCAGTCTGTGTCGCCCTGCGAGGGCCACTTGAGCCTTCGTATACAGTGACGCGTGCTACGTCCGCCCATGAATCCACACTGATCCTAGTGTATCAGCAGGGGCATCACCCTCTTGAGACGGGAGGCTAGTATCGTAGCATAGATCTTTACTTCACTGTTAATAAGAGATATGGGTCTGTAATCCGCGCAGTAAAGGGAGGGGGGTTGGGTCTTAGGTAATACGATAACGGTGGCAACATCCAGCCCTTCCGGAAAAGAGCCCTTCTGGTCCACTTCTGCATAGAGATTCATTAGGTGCGGGATCAGGTCCTCCCTAAACCTCTTCAGTATTCTGGAGGGAACCCATCCGGTCCGGGAGTCTTCCCCACTCCCATTGCTGCAAAGGCTTCACCAATTTCCGTTTCAGTGAACGGTTCCTCCAGTGTCAGGACCTCCACCGCGGACAGCTCCGGGAGCAGAATGTCCACCAGGAATTGGTCGGAGGTGTCCAATCTCTCTGGATTAGTCACTCGATGCAAGACCCTATAGTAGTCAGCGAACGTCTCGGCCACTTCTTGGAGCTTAAATAGACGTTCCCCATGCTCATTGCAAATTTCAGGGACGATTCGGGCAGCCTGCTGTTGGGAAATCAACCAATATAGTAGTTTCCCTGTCTTATTCCCTCATCCATAAACCCGGGCAGTGGAAGCCACATATGTTTGGCCGCTTCTAAGGATAGACTACTAATCTCCTCCTGAATCAGCAGGAGTTGTCTGGTTATCCGTTAGTTCGAGTGTACCTCCTGCTCTGCTTCTAAGTGGATGGCACGGGCCTCCAGCTGGGTGATTCGAGAGGCCCGGGAGCGCTCCCGTGCACGGATTAGGCCTTTGACTGGCCCTCTCAGCACCACCTTGCTCGCCGCCCATAGGGTCCCGGGTGACCTCACCGAACCCTCATTAATACTGAAGTACTTGCGTAACGATTCCCTCAAGCTATCGACGTACTCCTCGTCTTGTAGATACCAGGCGTTTAGCCGCCACATGGGGCGGATCAACAGGTTTGCGTGGCCCACCCTGAGCCGGACTGGCGCGTGGTTTGAGATCCCACGTGGTAGAATCTCTATGTGGGAAAGGTGACAGCATTCAGTGGCCGGCATGAACACCAGGTCTATCCTGGATTGTGTATTGTGAGCTGCGGAGATGTGCGTGAATTGCTTGTGCCGTGGATGCCAAGCTCTCCAGGCGTCACAGAGCCCCGCCGACGACATCCATCCGGATAGGCTAGTGGCCATGGCCTGTCTGTGGGCCGATGACCCCCCACTCGTGTCTAGCCCTGGATTCGGGACTGCATTAAAGTCGCCCCCTATTACCGTGATCCCGGGGGGTAACTCCGCCAATATTTGAGTCAGGTCTCCTAGGGTCTTACGCACCATATTCGGGGGGCATATACGCTCACAACGTTCATTGTTTGACCCTCTATTGTCCGTGAGATCGCCACATATCTCCCTTGCGAGTCTCTCCATTTTGTCTCACCACCATTGGTAGTGAGCGATGCAGCACAATTGCCACCCCCGTGAGCCTCTCGTGAACCCCGCATGAAACACCCTGTCAAATCCTTTATGGGCTAAAAAGAGATGTGTCTCCTGCCTCAGGAGCATGTTGGGTTTATGTCTGTGGACGTGAGTAAGCACTGCTGACCGTTTAATCTTATTGAGGAGTCCGTTGACATTCCAAGATATAATGTGAGTCGTCCCCATTTATTTTGTTTGTTTGCCTATGGATAGTCCTCATTTTCCTTTCCCTCGGCTCCCCCTGTGCGCCCCGGGGTAGATGGAAATCATCCTGTTCTGTGTGTGTTCCCTGCTTGGGCATCTTACTATTGCTATTTCCAGTCGGTATGTGAGACCACAAACCAATAATAACTTCAGATAACATTAACAGCAGCCTGCTGGCAGAATAGAACCAAACATACCCCCCAACACCCCCCACCCCAGACTTCCCTCCAGAAGCATCTGTCGCCCAATACCAACAGCTCACTCCCGAACATAGTGAGCTGATAACTCTTAGTGTCTGAGCTGTGGTGGACCCTTCCATTCCTGCGGATTAAGAAGTGTTATGTTATGAACGTATGCGCTGTGACCCCATCCTGGCCACTGGCCCTCCTGGGCATGCCCTCCCTTCTCCGGAGGGGAGTCACAACACCGGGCTTCGGGAGAGGTTGGTGTCATCTGCCGTCGCAGGGTGCAGCTCCCCAGAGTCTCCAATCTGCGAGTCACCTTCCGCGCCCCCCTGCATCTCTGCCTCAGCCGACTCCGGAGGCGTCCCCCCGTGGATCCCCAGGGGGAGCCCGCTGGCGTGCTGCCTCATTCCTTGCACCTCCTGGAACGAGTTCTCCAGAGGGACCCCCCTGCCGTTGCATCCGGCTCATCTTCTGCTGTCCAATGAAGGCCTGCCGCTGCTCTCCCTCGATAGTGCCCAGCGGTACCTCCTCAGTCAGCCACGTCCAGGCCTCTCCGGAGGACTCGAAGAAATAGGTCCTGTTGTTATGGACCACCCGTAATTTAGACAGGAAGAGGAGGCGGTAGGGCACATCCATCGCTCTTAGCTTTTGTTTTACCTCTATGAATGCGCGGCGCTGCACTTGAACGTCTCTTGTGTAGTCTGGGAACACCATGACTTTGGTTCCATCACAGTGCAAGTCTCCTTTTGAGTGTGCCGCTTGAAGTATTGCATCCCTATCTCTGAAATTAAAAAGTCGGAGAATCACCGGCCGCGGCGGAGAGCCCGGCGGGGGTCTGGCCTGCAAGGCCCTATGGGCACGTTCAATCGCAAACCAGGGTGTTAGACGATCCCGGGGCACCCAGGATCGGAACCACTCCTCCAGGAATGTGGCCAGGGAGGAGGCTGCGGTGTTTTCCGGTAGTCCCACTATTCTGAGGTTATTGCGGTGGGATCTGTTTTCGGCGTCTTCGGCCCTGCGGTAGAGCTCTGTTGTGCGGGCTGTTAGCGTCTTCTGCAGTAGAGATTCTGGACTCCGCTTCTGTAATCCTAGCTGTAGCTTTGCGGAGATCGTGGTGTACTAGGGCCACATCCACCCTCACCTCTCCGATTTTAGCCTCCACCGCTTCTTGGCATGATTGCATAGCCAGAAGGATGCCCTCCAGATCACTGTTCCCCGCCTGTTTCCCGTCGCCACCCTCCGCCGTTCGGTCTTCTTTCCGCACTCAACTGGGACCCGTGGCAAATTGGTCTATGCACGTCTGCGCCGCGGCCGGGCGGGTCTGCCTGTCTTTACCCATTACGTCTGCCTCACCGGAGTCTGCCTATGAGTTAACCTCCGTGCTACGCTTCTTGCACCGCCTTTCCTTGGGCCTCAGGGCCCGGTGCTCGCCGGTTTACCCCAGATGCCGTCTCTCTAAGTCCACTAATGCCCCAGGAGGGGTGTTTCCCATCTCTGCTGGCGTGCCCTTGGTCTTCACACCTCCTCCACCTCCTCCTATGAGACGCAGATCGCCAGCTTCGGCTCCGACGTCCCTGGGCCTAGAACCAGCGCCCACTCTTTGCCACTGGGGTTCCCTTCCTCATCTTACTCCAGGATCAATACCCCAGTGGGCCTGCGCCACCGTCCGTCCTCCACACACTTCAACTCCTGGGGCTGTCAGCGTCCGGCAAGTTATGGGGCTGCGGGGGGTGGGGGGGAGGCAACCCATCCACCACCTAGGAACTCTTCCCGCAAGGGGTGAATCCTGGCCCTGACCTCACCTCCTCCACGTCCTCTAATAGGCCCCCCCAGACCACACCTAGGGCAGAGGGGGTCAAGGGAAAGGGGCAAAGCCCCCACCCAGAGCAGCAATCACTCTCCAGTGCCTCCCGGTCTCGGGGGGGGGGGGCCCACACACAGTCTCTTTGATTTGTTTCCGCCCGCCGGGGCGATCTGTGTTGTATTTATGCCGCCGGCCCCGCCTTAGTCCCGGCGCCGCTCGCACTCCTCACCGGTCCGGTGCCTTTTCCTCTCCCTTCAGGTCAGCGGGAGCGAGGGAGGGATTAAGCAGCCACCGTCCGCTGCTTCATTTGACTGGAGCACCCACCATTTTGTGCGCGGGACGCTCTTTGTGGTTTTCTCCCTTCTGGGCTCAGCGGGCCCCGGACCGCGGACCGGACGCCCTCGGTCCCACTCACAGCACCCGAGGTCTCCCTTCTTCTTCCGGGAGGGCCACCAATAGCCTCCGCCAACAGCCTCCACCGACCGCGTCCTATGCAGTCGGAGCGCCCGCCATTTTGAATGTGGGACGCTCCGTTCGATCTTTGCTCCTCCTGGAGCCGCGGGCTCCGGGACACGAATCAAACGCCCCAGGAGCCGCTCACAGCCATCCGAGGTCTCCCTTCTTCACCTAGGAGGGCCAACGATGGGTTCATTTTGAGCGGATGACGGAGGGGTCTGGAGCACTACGATAGTGCGGCCGCCATCTTGACGCTCAAGCCGTGCCCCCTATAGCTTCAGTCTTACCATTGCATCCTGAATTTTGCAGTGCAAAAACTGCAACTTGACCTAGTAAAAATGTACCTTTTTGATGGGTCAACACCACCTTTTGAAATATTATTAAGCCTGACCTATGTAGGCCTTGTAACCCAGAAAACAGGGTGCATGGTATTTAAAAGTAGGGCATGTGGAAATTTAATGTTAACGTTGTTACAGTGACTAGCATCCAAAAGCTATTTTCACATTGGCAGCCCTAGCCGTACTGTGTAGAAGACCATAATATGGATTAAAATACTAATATTGTATCTTAAGCATGGGACTAGTTAGAAAAAAATAAATAAACAAGTATTTTTAATCCCTTCGCTGCTAAGCCTTTTCCCCTGTGCTACGCCTTTTTTTTTTTTACTTTTTGGGGTAGTTTGCCCTTAGGCCCCCATAACTTTTTGTCCACATAAGCTATCCACGCCAAATTTGTGTCCTATTTTTCAAACATCCTGGGGATTCTAAACGTACCCAGGGTTTGTGGATTCCCCTGGAGAGGACAGAGAAATTAGCTAAAATACAGCTAAATATTGAGCTTTTTGGGAAAAAGTGGAAAACAACGACTGCACAAGAAAGTGCCTGGTTTTTCCCTGCAAATGGCATCAACGAAGGGTTTGCTGTGCCAAAATCACCTTCTTCACAGCTTTCAGAAACAGGCAGACTTGAATCAGAAAACCACATTTTTCAACACAGTTTTGGCATTTTACTCGGACGTGGCCCATTTTTCCAATTCTTGGTGCATTTAACCTCCTTCCAGTTAATAGTAGAAATGGGTGTCGAACCAATGGTGGATCCCGGAAAGCTATACATTTCTGAAAAGTAGACAACATTCTGAATTCAGCAAGGGGCCATTATGTAGACCCTTTAAGGTTTTCCTAAAGAAAGTATCATTTGAAATATAAAAATATTGAAATTGAGTTAAAAAAAACAGCCGTTTGTGTCTATGTTTTCATCTGTAACTTCTTACTATGGCAGATTTAAAAAATATATATTCCGTTGCGTCTGCTGGATCCTTTTGGTTGAGGGGATATAGAGGACTTGTAGGTTTACCAAGAACCCTGGGTACCCAGGGCCAATAAATGAGCTGCACTTTGCAATGGTTTTTCATTGTGTACTGGGTCTACAGTAATTCATTTGGGAAACAAATTGAGTGAAAAATAGGTATCAAGGAAACCTATGTATTTCTGAAATGGACACAATATATGGTTTAGAAGCAGTGGTTATTTGCACATCTCTAAATTTGGGGTTATCCATACTAGTATGTGATACATAGGGGAAACTAGCAAACCTATACATTTTTTTAAACTAGGCACCTAGTGGAATCCAGGGTGGGGTGACTTGTGTGGCTCTCACTATGTTGTTTTACCCAGAATTCTCTGCAAACCTTAACTTTAACTGAAAACACATTCTTATCACGTTTCTGTGATTTCTGTGATGGAAAGTTCTGGAATCTGAGGGAAGACGAAAACGTCCTTGCACCCAGCATTTCCTCAAGTCTTCCAATAAAAATGGTACCTCACTTGTTTGGGTAGGCCTAGTGCCTGCAACAGGAAACTGCCCGAAATACAACATGGCTACATCAAATTTTTCGGCGCAAAACTAGCCTGTTTTTCACGGAGTGTTAGCTCTATATTTTAAACCCTAACTCAGCTAGCACTAAGGGAAACCTAGCCAACCAGTCAATTTTTGAAACATAGACACCTAGAGGTATCCAGGGTGGGTGTGCATGGCTCTCACCACATATTCTTTACCCGGAATAACTTGTAACCTCAAACTTTGACTAAAAAAACACATTTTCTCAATTTTTCTATGATGGAAAACGCTGGAATCTGCATGGAGCGACAAACTTCATTCCTCCCAGCATTTATTGAAGTCTCTTGATAAAAATGGTACCTCATTTGTGTGGGTAGATCTACTGCCCGCAACAGGAAATGGCTCAAAATGCATATTTTTTAACTGAAAACTGACCCTCTTTTTCCATTGTGGGTAGCTTTAGATTTTGGACCCCGGCTCAGCTGGCACTAAGGGAAACTGTTGTCAGAAGAGAGAAATGAAGAAGTGACTTAATTCTGTTTGGCAATATAGTATAGGTTTTTATCAAATACGTCCGGGAGGACAGATCAGCTCTGTAACTGAACTGCGCTCAAATTGCAACAGTGTCTTATATAGTCTAAAAACCACAATGGAGTCTTATTCATCATTGGCATGCATATTAATTGAAGCGCTTGCTTAGTATATTGTTATCTTTAATAATTTTGTCACAAAGCAAACGTTTTCTGCAAAAACCTCTAGGCACATGTTACAAGAATGTGACTGAAGTGCTCCTGCTATCGATCCAGTTTTGCTAGTAAGCACAGTGTTTTTTTTCTCATGCTGTGGAGCTCATCAACATTTTTTTCCTATGCGTCCGCTGCTCTGCAAACGTAAAAAAGCTTTTTGTGTTCCCTGATAATGCTATGATCTACATTCTTTCTCAGAAAAGTGTATTACAATGTGGCCTATGATTCATGCTGTGACCTTCCATTTCATCTGTGTTAATAATTATTGTATCTACTACAACTTGTGTCTACCTGTCACTCAAGCCCCAACTCTGTTCCTGCTCTCTATTCTGACATCATTAACAGTTTGGGCTTGTGTTTGTCTATGACCATATACAATTCTGCACTTTTTTCTGCTGATCCGTGTCTTCTCTCTTTTATACATTTTCTATGACATTCCCCCTTTAGTTGAACTTTCACCTATTTCCTCATCTTCCCTTTTGCATGCATCCATCAGTGTTAATATGTTCTCCTCAACATCCTGCATTTTATTGACCAGTTTAGTGGTAAACATCATTCTCAACTTCTGGCTAACCCTCTGGCAGCACCCTATCACTAATTGGAAAATACAGTGCATCAAAAGTATCACCACAAGGACAGGCATTAAGCCCTTAAACAGTCCTGGCATCCAGGATGGTATCCAAGTGGACCACCCTGAGAACCACTCGTTAGGGGCACCCTTCTCATCCACCATCTTCTTTCGCAAGGCATGCTGAGCTTGTATTGCCTCTGTTATTGTTCCATTGTCTGCATCAGTGGCCGGGATATATATACAGCAGACAGTTTCAATTTTGGCACAAACTCCCCCCTCAAGTCCAGCACATACCTATGCTGCAGGAGCATTACTCTCATAGCTCGCAACCCTTCTTTGACTGCATAGAAGGCCTTCATGAGTTCCTAGCAAGTTATTTGCAACTAATGTGCAGTCACTTTTGCTTGGACGAGCTGAAAGATACTTCCAAAGAACCTGTGCTCCTTGTAGACATTTTTTCAGGTTGTAGTGTCAAAATAATCTGCAGCTCTCTTCCTCCGATGATGGTGCAGCAAGGTAGTTGGATGGCCCATGGAATGGTCATGTAACTTCAAAATGTCCACTCCTGGGATCACCAAGGAGGGGGTGTGCACGGTGACCAAAGAACAGAGACCTCTCCATCCTGAAAGAAGTTGTGTATACAGCCACTATCTGCACTGCCAGTAGTAGTCCATCAGACTGGAGGTGCCCCATTGCATGTCAGCATTATACCTTGTGGCGATGCAGGTGATGTTGTTCCCCACCAGACCGTACCGTTCCTCCCGAAACATAAAGAAACAATTATGGGTCTTCTACCTACTCAAACAGTTGAAGGGCTTTTTACCAAAGTTAGTCTAGATAAGTTCTCATCCCACACTGCCTGACACTTTTGTTGTGTGATATTATCCCTCTGGCTTCCCTTCCATAAGGAAGAGCTCTGCATCCAAATGTAGCACCAGGGTGACAGTGACTATAAACGTCTACTGATCCATTTATTCTGAAATATAATCTCTCTTTAAAATCATGGGGCCTAGGTGTGACAGAGTAGTTTTTACAGAAAAGTGTAATAGGGATACCCCTAAAAATCCCTACTGCAATATCTTACCTCTCCACGTTTCACCCCTGTACCTCATAACTCCTGTGTTGGCCATTGTGTACCTTCACTACTAGTTCTTTGTGGTCTGTTAGGACATTCATTATGTCTGCTAACTCTTCCTCATATTACATGGTGTTTACTAGGAATGTCCCATGTTTTACCTGCAGGGGCTGCATCTGCACTCACATTCTACAAAGGAAAAGGTGTAATAGACACTGGGTAATGTTCGGGGGTACCTTTTTGGACAAGCGTAGCCTGTCTGAATCACTAGTGTGTGGAATCAATGAACAAACAAAATATGATTAATTAGAAGTCTGCATGCCTCTCTCTGTCATATGTTGTTACTATATATTATCTAATAAGCTAGCATGAATACTATGAGATACATTTTTGTGCCTGCATACTCCTCTGTGCAATCACGTGATATACTGACTGCCATACGTGGGCTAAAATACCATTGCAATACAGCTGCTAACATAATGAGACATGAACAGAAAAACAAAACGGAAATACATAACTGTCCGCTAGCAGAGTCAATAAAATACTGTCAAAGCCCAGCTCACCTGAGTCCTTGTTCAGTTCTGATGGAGGTTGAAGACAATCCGACCCCACCCTGAAACTGCTTGTTCCAGCACACTAGTGTTTTAAAACAGTGCACTATGAACAGAAGCTCAAGGGAAGGGGGGAAGTGGATAAAATAAAATAAAGAGACAACAGCGTTCTTGCGTTTCCACTGTTGAAGTGCTGCACAAATCTGCGGCCCTCTCTGACTTCGGTAGAAACTGGTGCCTAATGAAACATAAACAAAGAACAGATAAGTACATCCTATTCCTAACCGGGTTCCTGACTATCCCTTTCTTTATTAGAAATTTTCTTCTAAAAGTACCTCTTGGATCCTGGTCTCTAGTTTCCAGGTTTGTAATGTGTTACTGCTCTGGGATGTGCTTTCTATTACTCTAAAGCTTCTAAAACATTAAACAAATACCGTTATCAGAATTATCAATATCAAAAATTCATCTTAATATAACTAAAGCCTAATTTGCCAATAGCAGACTCACTTTTCCCATATTTCCAGAATCTTTTATAAAACAAATACTGTACTTTTACGTCAAAATACAGCATGTAATTTGTGCAAGTCCTTGATTTACTGTTTGCCTTGCTGTTAATGGTTTCCACGGTTCGATTCTTAAAAGTTCCATAAAAAAATGTTTGCTTCACAAAGTTCCGCAAAGTATTGTTGTAACAAAGAGTTTGAATCACAATGTTCGTGGAAGGTATCTTGTTTCAAATTGTCTATACACGAATCCAGAAATTGTTGTCAAATTTCTTTCAGGTAATAAAAGTTTTGCACTTACTTGTTGCTGGCAAGAGATACTGATCAGTCTAACCTTGTCTTCTTTCTCTTTTGCAGGTTGCTTGTAGGAGAGAGGCTGAGGCAAGGAGGAACCGGAAACCAGAAGAAGGAAGAGCCAGCAGCTGCGCCCATTGAAGCCAATGAAAGTCTGTAGAGAGCAGGAGTGCCAGCGCCGAGGGATCTGTCCTCAGGTAAGCGGGAGGTAGACGAGCACAAGCACTGGGCGAGGCTCGAGGGCTGCCTTTTATAGACAGGGCTGGGTGTGGTCCTCACATGCTGCACATGTTCTTGAAAGGTGTGCAGAGCTGGGTGTGGTTTGAAGAGCTGGGTGTGGTCCTCACATGCTGCACATGTTCTTGAAAGGTGTGCAGAGTTTCAGTTATTATGCAAATGAGTTAAATTAACACATGGCCTAGAGAGGAGTGTTTTAAAGAAGCCTTGGTAAAAGCAAGGCCCAATGTGTAAACAAAACAGCACATTAAACAACATACACAGAAGCCTAGGGGGGGGGGAGGTGAGATAACAAGAAAGGCTTTCAATAGTAAGTTTAAAAGGGAGCTATTACAGAACCCACTAGTGCAGTGAGAGGGGACATGCTCTTTGCTGTGCACAAACCCTAACAGTTGCCCCCCTCAAAGGCCCTCCTACAGGACGGGGTTTTCCTGGATTTTTTAAATAAAACCGTCTAATCAGCTGTGGGGCATGTACATATGATGCTGGTTCCCATGAATTCTCAGATTCATCATATCCTTTCCATTCTACTAAATAAAACAGACGTCCACTAATTCTTTTTGAGTCTTTTATGCTTTTCACTTCATATTCTAGATTTCCCTTAATTGGTATGGGTGGAGGTGGTGGTTCAGGTTGGGTTTTTGGATTGTACGGCTTAAGCAAGGACACATGGAATGTAGTATGTACTGGATATTCTTTTGGTAAATCTAATTTTACTGTTACCGGGTTTACTATGGCAGTTATACTAAAGGGTCCAATGAAACGTGGTTGCAGCTTTCGGGATCCCTCTATGTTTAGGTTCTTTGTGGAGAGCCATACCTTGTCACCGATTTTATACATTGGGGCCTCAGATCTGTGTTTGTCTGCTTGTCTTTTCATGCTTTCCTTGTACTTTAATAAATGTTTCCTGGCTTTGTCTTGTATGTCACCTAACCTTGTTACTCTATCCGTTACTGTAGGTAACAGAGAATCTTCTAACAAAATGGGTATAGCTCTTGGATGATACCCCTGCAAGAAATAGAATGGTGAGCAAAGTAGAGCTGAATGCTCAGTATTATTATAAACAAACTCCGCAACAGGGAGAGCTTCCAACCATTCACTAGAATAATCAGCCAATAAACAACGTAGCGTTTGAAGTAAGGTTTGGTTCAGTCGTTCAGTCTGTCCATCTGTCTCTGGGCGGAAAGCAGTGGATAATGCCACATCTATTTTCAGTTTTTTACATAATTTTTTCCAAAATTTAGAGTTGAACTGGCTCCCTCGGTCTGACACCACTTTGCTTGGCAAACCATGTAAACGCACAATTTCCCTTATAAAAATATCGGCAAATTCTGCTGCCGTGGGTAATTTCCGTAATGGTACAAAATGTTCCATTTTAGATAAAAAATCCACTATAACCAACACTGTTGTGAAAGATTTTACAGGTGGTAAACCTACAATAAAGTCTACGCTCACAGTGTGCCAAGGTTGCTTGGGTGTTGGCATTGGTATTAACAAACCGTCAGGGGCCTTATGAGAAGATTTATGTCTTGCACAAATTGGACAGGTAGTGACAAATTGCTTAATGTCCTTTCTTATAGTGTCCCACCAAAAGTGTTTTTGCACATTTTCCAGGGTTTTTACCCAACCAGGATGACCTGCCAACGGTGAGGCGTGATGCCAAATTATCACCTGTGTTTGTAATTCAGAGGTGGGCACTAACAGCATGTTGTCGTGATACAATAAACCTCGTTGTATTGTGTTATGGGAATCTTTTAACCAATCCTGAGGTGCTATTTGCATGTGTGCATTATATAGATCTGTGATGAAATCCTTCTGTTGTACTGGTGCCAAAAACTTTTGGGGAGGAATAATGGGTTCTCCTATTTTATCTTGTTTCATGTCTGAAGTATGTCCGTATCTAGATAACACATCAGATTGAATTTGTTGTGCACCTGGTCTATAGGTTATTACAAAGTCAAATATGCTAAAAAAATTTAACCAGCGCATCTGACGTGGTGTTAGTGCTTTAAGTGATCCAAAAAACTGTAGGTTCCTATGGTCAGAAAAGATTGTAACTGGGTACTTGACTCCCATTAAATGGTGCCTCCATTCTGAAAAGGCTACTTTGATAGCTAGTAGTTCCCTTTCAGCCACAGTGTAATTTTGTTCTGCTGGTAATAACTTTTTGGAATAGAAGGCTATAGGATGTAACTGGCCATCTACTGCATCTCGTTGAGAGAGAACTCCTCCTAAAGCTACTTGTGAAGCATCCGCTTCAACAAAAAAAGGCAAGTCAGGATCAGGATGTTTCAGAATTGGGGCTGAAGTGAACTTTTGTTTTAGGAGTTGAAAGGCGTGTGCCGCCTCATCAGTCCAAATAAATCGTTGCCCTTTCCGCAACAAGGTAGTTATTGGGGCCGCAATGTCTGCGAAATGTGCAATAAATCTCCTATAAAAATTGGCGAAACCCAGAAATTTCTGAATATCTTTTACAGAGGATGGTTCTGGCCAATCAGCAATAGCACTGATTTTCTTTACATCCATAGTTATTCCTTGAGGTGACAGGCAGTATCCTAAAAAGTCCACCTTGCTGACATTAAAAGTACACTTTTCTAACTTAGCAAAAAGATGATTTTCTTTTAACTTTGATAATACTGCACGAACATGTTGGGTATGTTCTTCTGAGTTCTTAGAGTAAATGAGGATGTCGTCTATGTATACTATGACACAAACGTCCAGGAATTCGTGTAGGACCTCATTTATAAAGAACTGAAAGGCCGCAGGGGCATTACATAACCCAAAGGGCATTACTGTGTACTCAAATAAACCAAACTTTGTCTTGAAAGCTGTCTTCCACTCATCCCCCTCTTTTACTCGGACCAGGTGGTAATCTCCCCGCAGATCTAGTTTAGTGTATACAGTAGAATGTCTTAACTGATCCAACAACACAGGTATTAGAGGAAGAGGATATTTATTCTTTATTGTAGCCTTATTTAGTCCTCTATAATCGATACACGTGTGCAGGGATTTATCCGGCTTCGGGATAAAAAAGAGTGGAGATGACACCGGAGATGTGGAATGACGGATGAACCCAGACTGTAGTAGGTCATCTAGGTAGGTTCTTAAGTATTTGGTTTCTTCGTCAGTCAAAGCATATACTCTGTTATTAGGTAAAGGGGCCCCTGGGATAAGATCTATACGACAGTCATAAGACCTATGTGGGGGCAGCACACTAGCCTTTACTGGATCAAAGACGTCTTTAAAGTCAGAATATTCAGGAGGGAGACTTGGTTCATCTTGTATAACACTAGCACAGTGTAATACTGTGCTCTGTTCTGTACCTGCTTCTTGATAGCAATTGGTTCTACAGAAAGAGGAATCCAAAGTAACATTTCTATTCACCCAATCAATTTTTGGGTTATGAGTTGTTAACCAGGGTACCCCGAGAATCAAACCAAAATTAGGAGTATCTATCAGATCAAAGCTAATCACCTCTGTGTGCCCGTTCTGACAGACCATAACAAGTGGACTTGTTTGTTTTGTGATTAATCCAGAGGTCAATTCTGACCCATCCACTGCACATACTGCTTCTGGACAAGGCTTTAGGCACATAGGAAGTCCTAAGTTTTCAGCTAACTTATTATCCACAAAATTTCCTGTCGCGCCTGAGTCCAGTAGGACAGAGAGAGAATGCCTCACTTGGGTTGTAACAATTAAAACGACCTGAATTATGAATTGTCTAGGTATGTGCGGTACCATGAAGGCTGCAGCATTAGAGGTTTGATTATAATATTTTTATTCGAACAAGTAACCTCTCCCCTTGTCGAGCTTAATCGTTTCCCGATTCAGTTGAGGAGGTGGAGGAAACAGCACTCTTTCGTGGATTTTTAGGCTTTACTGGACATTCTCTGGCAAAGTGACCTGCCCTTCCACAATATAAACATAATTGAAGTTTTCTCCTTCTTTCTTTTTCCTCTGATGTGAGTGAACCTCTGAGTGTCCCTATTTGCATAGGCTCAGGGAGTTTATTATCTGGGTCTTTCTTCTCGTGTCTAATACAAGTTAACCGTGATTCCAGTTTGTATTTATCTCCCTTTCTTTCTCCTAGTCTATGTTCTAATTTCACAACTAAATCTACAAAGTCCGAATAGTCTTCTGGCAAATCAACGATATGAGCCAGCGCGTCTTTTAACTCGTCTCTCAATAAAACTAGTGAGATAGGTCAATAAATCCTTGTTACCTTGTTTAAGATTTAAAAGCTCATTATCACTTGCCTGCATGAAAGTGTGTTTTGCAAAAAGGCTGGTCATGGTACGTTTAAATTGATTCCAATTATGGAGGATGGGATCATCTCTCTCCACGAAAGGAATTGACCAATTGGCTGCTGTGCCACCCAAATAAGACAAGACGAATACCACTTTCGTAGCATCAGTAGGGAACTGTTGTGGCTTACAAACGAAGTGTAATTGACATTGATTGATAAAAACATGGAATTTGTTACTATCTCCATGAAAACGTTCAGGTGCTGCTAAGGGCACAGCATTAGGAACATTAACAGTGACCTCAACTGGGGGAGGCAAAGTTGTATGTTTTGATGGCGCCCCTGTCTCTGAGGAGGTTTTAAACAAAGGCGTAAAAGCTGTGTTCCACTGAGATACCCTAAATTTATACCTGCTTAAATCCTGTTTTAAAGAGGTATTCTCCATCTTTAATCTCTCTATTTCCTCTTGCATATGTTGCAAGATGCCAGACACTGATTCATTATGAGCCAAGTCCTCATTTAGGGCCTGCGCCATATCCGTGACGTCAATGCCCTCTATTTCTTCCCCGATATTCATCGTCCACCAGAACTGATTTTTTTTTTTTATTTAAGGCTTGTGCTTCTGTCAAAGCCCAGCTCACCTGAGTCCTTGTTCAGTTCTGATGGAGGTTGAAGACAATCCGACCCCACCCTGAAACTGCTTGTTCCAGCACACTAGTTTTTTAAAACAGTGCACTAAGAACAGAAGCTCAAGGGAAGGGGGGAAGTGGATAAAATAAAATAAAGAGACAACAGCGTTCTTGCGTTTCCACTGTTGAAGTGCTGCACAAATCTGCGGCCCTCTCTGACTTCGGTAGAAACTGGTGCCTAATGAAACATAAACAAAGAACAGATAAGTACATCCTATTCCTAACCGGGGTCCTGACTATCCCTTTCTTTATTAGAAATTTTCTTCTAAAAGTACCTCTTGGATCCTGGTCTCTAGTTTCCAGGTTTGTAATGTGTTACTGCTCTGGGATGTGCTTTCTATTACTCTAAAGCTTCTAAAACATTAAACAAATACCGTTATCAGAATTATCAATATCAAACATTCATCTTAATATAACTAAAGCCTAATTTGCCAATAGCAGACTCATTTCCCATATTTCCAGAATCTTTTATCAAACAAATACTGTACTTTTACGTCAAAATACAGCATGTAATTTGTGCAAGTCCTTGATTTACTGTTTGCCTTGCTGTTAATGGTTTCCACGGTTCGATTCTTAAAAGTTCCATAAAAAAATGTTTGCTTCACAAAGTTCCGCAAAGTATTGTTGTAACAAAGAGTTTGAATCACAATGTTCGTGGAAGGTATCTTGTTTCAAATTGTCTATACACGAATCCAGAAATTGTTGTCAAAGTTCTTTCAGGTAATAAAAGTTTTGCACTTACTTGTTGCTGGCAAGAGATACTGATCAGTCTAACCTTGTCTTCTTTCTCTTTTGCAGATTGCTTGTAGGAGAGAGGCTGAGGCAAGGAGGAACCGGAAACCGGAAGAAGGAAGAGCCAGCAGCTGCGCCCATTGAAGCCAATGAAAGTCTGTAGAGAGCAGGAGTGCCAGCGCCGAGGGATCTGTCCTCAGGTAAGCGGGAGGTAGACGAGCACAAGCACTGGGCGAGGCTCGAGGGCTGCCTTTTATAGACAGGGCTGGGTGTGGTCCTCACATGCTGCACATGTTCTTGAAAGGTGTGCAGAGCTGGGTGTGGTTTGAAGAGCTGGGTGTGGTCCTCACATGCTGCACATGTTCTTGAAAGGTGTGCAGAGTTTCAGTTATTATGCAAATGAGTTAAATTAACACATGGCCTAGAGAGGAGTGTTTTAAAGAAGCCTTGGTAAAAGCAAGCCCCAATGTGTAAACAATACAGCACATTAAACAACATACACAGAAGCCTAGGGGGGGGGAAGGTGAGATAACAAGAAAGGCAAAAAGTATCTTTTGTTTCCTGCTCTCCACTTTCACTGCAGTGGGTGTGCTCCTGGTTGCTGAGAAGGGAATTTTCTGTCCCTTCATCTCCTCACAAAATTGCGGATGTTGTCTAACGGGTATTGGACTGGGCTGCGGTGGTGCACATCTCCTGTCGCAACACCTGTTTAGAGAAGAACTTGACAGACTTCAACAACTGAGATAAATAACAGCTCATTTCACACCCAAACCCTCAGCTGTCTTATGGGCATCTGTCTTTTGTCGCACTATCGTTAAGGGGGTAGGCATGGGACAACCCTGTCACTATCTAGTGCAGGGTCAAATGCTGATCACTTCCTGGTTGATTTCTGGGAGCATTTAAAGTGAGAGGTAGGCAGTAAAACCAGTTATTTTGTAACACAGCACACAGTTTGCTTATTTAATTTTTTAGGAGGGCATTGAGGTGCTCCACTATACTATTACTTTGGTGGTGATAAACAGATGACAACTTATGTTTTATTCCTAGGGAGGTGCAAATGTGCTGAAACATTGTATTAACAAAGTTTGTGACATTATCTCAGCGAATTACTTCTGAATTTTTCCACCTGGGTATTCCTTCTCTTATTTTTAAAATGGCTGCTGCTTTAGCATCATTATGTACACATGGTCCAACCTCAACCCATCTCGAAAAGGGACAGACAACCACAATGAGATACCTGTAATTGTTGCATCCCTCAATCATGTCAAGAAAGCCTAAATGTAAATTTTTAAATGTACCTGTTGGCCGTGGTATTTTTGAGGTGATCACTTTCAATGTAGGCTTAGGGCTATACTGTTGGCATACCGCACATTCTGCAATATACAAAGTGATCATTTCAGATAGTTGCGGTTAAAACCAATCTGCCTGTAGTGTAGCAAGAAGATGTTCCTTTGCAGTGTGTGCTGTGAGATGTAGTTGCTCTAGAGCTGTGTACAACAGGGCTTGTATCATTACTGGTCAACGAAGGCCCTCTACTACCTTTCTATCATCTAAACCAAAAGTCTTTTATACTTGCAGTAAATGCTCAGTATGTAAATTGGGTCTTTCCAAATCTACATCAGTCAACATTAATAATTGTACCCATCGGATTGCTGACTTCATTAACTGTGCCAGTACTCATGTTGTCTATGCTATTTGGTGCCCTTGCAATCTAACTTACATTGGTAGTACGATTCGTCCTTTAAAAACCAGAATCCAGGAACACTTCAGGAACATATGTAAGTCTGATACCCAGGCACCCATGGTTGAACATTTTATTAACTGTCATCAACACCAGTGCACTTTCACGTTCAGTGGCTTACTATGCATTAAACCCTCTCCAAGAGGAGGTAACATACTACTGTGACTACGCCAAGAAGAAAGCCGTCTAATCATCAAATATGATACAGTCAACCATGGCCTCAATAAAGACTATGAATGGCATTTTTGGCTTATGTAAACAACAATGAGAACCTGTCTAACTTATTATTGAAATCATAAATGGTTGCCTTATCGTTAACGCCTTGAGAAATCCCCGGCGTATATAGCCAGAGGGGGCGAAACACGTGTCGGCTGATCACCATTTTTCTCTATCATCGTTTTGGATAATGCTTTTGCTTTGAACAAAAATACTTGTTGAACACATGGAATCACTACGTCTGTCAGCACAACAATGAAATAAATCTCTAATTTGACAACGTCAAGAACTGTTTGAGTGGGACTTTACCTAGTTTTTGTATCATATACCCTTTCTAGAGGACTTGGGTCCTTGTCCTCTGGTCAAGTCTCCCATTTTCATGAACTTGGCATTTTTTACAGGAGAATAGTGACTTTTGACCCTCTCCAGCTTTGGAGTTTTGGTTTTTCATTTACTTGTATCATTACTGGCTTGCCTGTACTCTCTTGCTTGTAAATGAAGTTTGTTGGTGACTGCGTGCAGCCTCACTGTTCCCACAGCAACCTTTCATGAGGTAGTGCTTTTTCTTGGAATTCGCATAAATGTAATTGTGCTGTCTCGGTATATGGGGGTGGTAATTCAGTAGCATCCTGTTGCCTCCTTGTCATCATTCCTAATGTATGTTCATCATATTCATTATAATTTGGGGATGCTTTAGCTGTTTCTTTTGCTTCCCAGTCTGTAAAAGCATTGCCTCTGGAGATAAGGTCTTGCTGATTGGTGTGCCCTGCACACTGTATCACTGCTACTTTGGATGGAAGAGTTAGAGCTTTTATCAACTGTGCCAATACATCTTTGTGCATTACGGGGGGCCATCAGATTTAAGAAATCCCCTCCTTTCCCATCTGTGAATGCTGGAATGTACAGTGTTAGTGACTTATGCTGAATCTGAGTAAATGGTGACCTCTGGTCCCTCAGCTCGCTGCAGTGCTTTAATAATGGTCACTAATTCTGCAGCCTGCGCTGAAAAATGAGAAGGTAGTGGTATCTGACTAATTACCTGTAATGTATCAGATTATCCCTGCCATTCAGCTCTTACAACTGCTGCTCCAGAATGTCGAATCCCAGTTTCCTGACCTATGAAAGAAGACCCATCAACAAAGAGCAACATGCTCCCTGGGATGGGGTCTTTTCCCACCTTACTTCCTTCATCTGGTATGTAATTAGCATGATTACGTACTTGTTCATTGTCAGTAACTGGGTGTACAAAAAATCTCACTGGATTAACTGTGTGACAGTGAACCACTTTCAGTGATGGTACTGAAAGTATTACTTCGTATCCAGATGCTCTCTGAGTCATGAGGGTGCTCTTGCTTCTTTGTAAGATAACAAATGCTGCATGCTCTACTTACAGGGTTAATGGTGATCCCATCACTATCATGGTGCTTTTATGAACTGCAAATGCTGCCCTAGCCAATGCTTGCTCACATGGATATTGAACTTTCATGACGGGATCTATCGGCCCACTGTAGTAGGAAATTGGTTTCTGACCCATAGATGTCTTTTGAGTCAGTACTGCTGTCATTGTCATTACATGACAATGTCAGAAGAGGTAGAATCTTTTGCAGTAGTCAGGTGTACCTAACACTGGAGCATGTGTGATTGCTTTCTTTAGCTTGAGAAATGCTGTCCTTCTTTCATCAGTCCAGTTTATTTTCTTCTCATTGGTTGGAACTCTTTTAGAGCGGTCAGAAGTGATTCAGTTAGGGTGGCATAATCAAATACCCTCTGCCTCACGTAATTGCAGAGTCCTAGGAAATGCTGCATTTGTGTTATGGTGGTGGGTTTAGGCATGTTTCTGATGCTTTCTACTCTGTCAGGTGTTACCTTCCTCCCCTCTTTGGATATTATCTGTCCCAAATAGTGAACTTCTGTCTACACGTATTTCAATTTGCCTTTGTCCACTTTGTATCTTTTTTCTGCAAGCATACAAAGGAGACCAATAGTGTAATCTCTGCATATGTCTTCTGTAGGGCTGCATACCAGAATGTCCTTCACGTACTGTAGAAGGGTATTTTTGCATTTTACATTTGCTAAATCCTTTTTCACTGTCCTGTTAAACATACTCGGGGACTCACAATAGCCATGTGAAAGCCTTCTATAGCAGTATTGAGGTTATTTGTATGTGAACCCTGTTAAATATTGACTATCTGGGTGCAATGGAATGCTGAAAAATGCATTTTTCAAATAAATCACTGAAAAGTGGGTGAAGTACATAGGAATGTTTGTCAGTATGACTGACGGGTCTGGTACCACTGGGAACTATGGTATTACTATATCGTTCAGGGAGTAGAAATCTTGAATCATCCTCCAAGCCCCCCCCCCCACCGCCTTCTTTATCAGAAAAATCAGGGTGTTACATGGTGTCAATCTATCATATATTACTCCCTGCTCAAGTAACGCCTGAATTGTAGGAAATGTACCTTCTTCTGCTTCTTTGGACAAAGGATCCTGACATACCCTGGGCAGTATCGCCCCATGTTTTAGTGTAATTTTCACAGGCTCAGCTGCTTTAATCAGTCCCCTGTCATGTGGCCCCTTTGTCAACAGTCCTTCTAGTGCCATTGCCAAATCTTTTTCTCTTGTTGTACTGTCGTGTGTGTTTTAGCACTGTCCTGTATTGCAAATGCACTCTAATGGTGATGTCCATTTCAAATACCACTGTCTTAATTTGTGGGCTGTCATCAAACATTTGTTCATCTGATATGTCTCTCAATTTGACCCCTGGATCCGTAAATACTATTGATTTGATGCCCACGTTGCCTATCTCCTGTTAAATGTTTTCGACAATGCGTATGTTGGCCTTATTTCAAGGGCTGGTATTTCAAATATCATATCAGGTTCTGCTGTAGGATCTACAGGCCTGTCAGGTCTGAATAATAGTTCTTTTGGTATTTGCACTCTCTTCCCCAGCAGCACTGGTGTGTGCTCTCTCGAACTATATGCCACGCAAAAAGGCCTCTTTGTCAGCAGGAATTGTTCTGACCTATTGTCCCAATTCCTCATGAGCTATTAGTGACAACATCCTACCTGATGTGACACCGGGGTGCACCAAACCATTAACCCATCTTCCAGAAAAGAGATGGTTATGTTCAACTTACTTATTAGGTCTCTTGGAAAAAGGTTGAGCGGTGCTACTGGGGAATATAACAATGGTCCTTAAATGTGTGTGTCTCCTACAATCATGCTCACTAATTCATTAAAAGGAACCCTCCTGATACACCTAGAAAACATGTGTGTCCATTGATTTGTGAGAAAGTTGTAGTGTTCCTTCCTTTATACACAATTTGGTGGCCCCAGTGTTGATTAGAAAACTATATATGGGCAACCTTCTATGGCTACCACACACAGTGGGCTCCTCATCTGACCTGTGGGTTACTGTTAGTATTGGACACATAATGGTTGTCTGTGGGCTCTTTCATTGAGTATAATTGTTGGTTGGTGTCCCTCCGGACATTTGGGGTTGTGTGTAAAAGGGACTGCCTCCTTGCACCTTTATTCCTCCCACCTTGCCTTGTGTTGGTCCTTCTGTATTGTTTCTGACATCCTGGGATACACTCTGTGGTACTGGCCCCTGTTGTGTGGTCCACTGAACTTGAGTTACCTACAGGGTTCCCTGTATTACTTCTTGTTGGGACGCTCCTTGCATCTGTTGTGGCCTCATCTGCCTCTGCTGGGTGATCCATCCTTGTGCTTGCTTAGCTTTCTTTTTTGTTCTACATTCCCTTCCAAAATAACCCATCTTATCACAATAATAACGCTTCTGTCCTGCCCTGTATCCTCCTTGTTTTCTTCCCTGCGCTGGCCCTTTGCCTCCCGAAAAACATCCTTATCTCTTTCCCCTACTTGCTGGCTGCCCTCCTGGTTCCTGCACCTGCACTGGCGTTGTGACAGCTGTTGGTGGTGCTGTCAAAAGTGCCCCTTCTATACTTAGTTTCTGAAGTTTCTGTTGCACCAACTTAGCTGTGACCCTATCTGCCTTTTCTGTCCTCTCCTTATCCTTCTCTTGTTTGCACTTACAATAATGCATTATATGGGCTTGTATTTCTGGCCAAGGTTTAGCCTCTATTCCCACTACTCCATCTAGGCTTCGTTGTATATCAGTGGGCAGGCCCCATTTCAATACATTATAAAATAAAATTGCATTTTCTCCCTTGTTTTCCCAGCTATATCCTACTTCCTGTACTGTTCGTTCTTTCATTCTGGTAATGAATTCTGCAATATCCTCAGTCGGTTTTATGGGGGCTCCAATGTGTGGTCTGTCTGGGAATGTTCATTGGAGCACATCCCAAACATATTGACAGACATTGTTAAAGGATGACCCACCAAACTGCGTACTTATCAATGTTATATGAGGGAAACCTGTTCTGGCAAAAATGGTATTTACTTTGTCTCCCACTAAAGAACTTAGCACTCTTTTAACATCGCCCGAGGCGAGGTTCACTCCAGCAATGTGTTTTTCAAGACATCCCATAAATTTTCCAGCTTCTTCAGACAGCGGGGTAGGACTCTCCTTAAATTCCCTTTATCCATCTGTGACCATGGTACATATGTGGTACTTGCCCACCCTTAAAAATTAGGTTTAACTGAGTTATTAGTTGAGGGTTTACCTTTCTTCACAATCCACATTGTCCTTTCCCATCCTTCTTCCTCTCTCATCCATTCCTCAACTGCCTCTCTGAGTCTCTGCAGAAGTACCTCCCAGCTTAAGAACAACATGCCCCGTAGTCCATGCCCTCGAAGGGGGGGGCAGGACTTCTAGATCATACTGCCTATCTCACGGATTGCAGCAACTCATTTATTAGTCTGTCTCTTCGGTCTGGTTCTGCACCAGGCCAAGGAGTTGTAAGGGTGAGGTCTAAAGTTGCCTCAGCTCCCTGTGATTCTTGTCTTTCCTCTTTAGGCACAACTGTAACGGGATTGTGGTACCCTTCACCTGGCAGAATGGGATAAAGATCGTAAGGTGGGGGCTCCCCTGAAGGCTTCTCTGGGGGTTGTGTCACTGCCTCTTCGGGTGCTGTTGGCTTCACGTTTCTTTTTGTATCACAGAATACCCACCATAATGACAGGGTGGCTTCCCTTTTCTGTCTTTTCTCACTATTATACTTAGAGCGAATGTAAGTCAATGCATTTTCAGCTATGTCTTCATTGAATGTCACTTCCTTTGGCCATGGCTGAGCTGGTCCTTGGTGCCTTTGTACAATTGTTTAAAGTATTTTTGTATCCTCTTCTTGTCGTAAGGGGAGGTTTTTATCCTGTGTTCCAAAGGGGTCAAATTGGTCCCCAAAGGATGTGTTTCCTAGTTGTATCTTCTGGTTATTTGTCCACTATTTTATGTCCCCCTTGGACCTTGCCTCCTTTACTGATATGTATTTGTCTTTATCAATATCGCTAACTCATAGCAGTGGTAAGCAAATGTTAATCTCATGCAGTGTTACCTGACTTCACATAGATTGTCGTGAGGCCAAATCTTTTAACATCAGCCATACTTAGTGCTAGTCTAACACTTCTTCCATGGTTATGCCTGGGGCGGGTGCATTTATGGGAGGTCTAACTGGATTGGTGCCTGACACAATACATGTTACAACATTATCATGAATGTAAATAATTATTTGTGGTGCTCGGGATGTGGTGTCCCGTTCATTTTTTGAAGTCCTGAATTGTGAATGTCTGTGAGAAAATGCATCAAGAAGCGCCTCTCATATAATAGGTGACGGTGTTATTATTTCAAACTGAGGGGTGTTACATGGGCACGGAGATTCTCCGTGGGCCCACTGACATATTACTTTTAACTTAATGGTATCTATTTTCTGCCACAGTGAATCATCAGTCTTACTCATAGGGATTTATTATTAATCTTTACACTTGTCTTGGGATGTTTTATTTTTGCTCTCCATGTTTTTATCTGAAATAATGTTTCCCCACTTCCAGGATACTTTAGGGGTTTCTCTTGGAATATCAAAAATATAGTAAAGATCTTGCAAGCTTTCTACATCGCTTATATCAGACTGAATGACAGCTGGTGGGGACCTCTGCCACTTCTCCATATTTTGGTCCTTATGATTATGAAATACTGTACCCTTTATGTCATACTCAAATCTCATGGGGGGATATCTAATTGCTACTACTGTGGTTTCTGGGTTTGCAACCAATAGTCTGACTGTGCTCAGGGCAAAGTCAACTGACACCAACCATCCGGTTGTCCCCCTGCCTAAACAACAGACTACCCACTGATGCCTCAGCCTCGGTCCCTCTCCCTTAAAGAGGCCTTCCAGATATCCTAAATTCGGGAACAGGGCATCTGACTTATTCAGAGTAAGGCCTGTCGGTGCCGGTGAAGTGACCGTCTCCTTGCCACATCAGACTTCACACCTGTTACCCAGTCTGCCTCACTACTTCCACTGTGGCCCTCTAGGTCTAACTAGGATACCTGTTGACAACTCTTAAAGGAATGTCCCTTCCAGGAGCTGTCCCCTTGGTAATACACTTTTATCTATTATTCCTCCCTTCTATCTCAAAGGGGATTCACACTAGCTAGTTTTCCTGGTCTAACTGGGAAATCACATTTAATTTCTGTAACATAACATTGCATCCTGAAAAAAATACACATAAATTAAGCATGCATTTCCTCATCCCTCCGTTGCCACAGAATCATGCAATTAAAATTTTTATGTACGAAGCCCAACCTCTCCTCACTCTTTAGGACGGCAACCTCTGGAAACTCAGCCCTCCTGTTTTGAATAGGTAGATGTATGCTCATCTGCTTTCTGCACAGTATTCTATTCAACCTGGGCAGGCGGTGTCTTCTTCGGCAGCAGTCCGGGGACTGGAGGTGGCTCCTGGTTTGGCTATGCCAAATGTTGTCGGAAGAGGAAAATGAAGAAGCGACACAATTCTGGTTGGCAGTATAATATAGCTTTTTTATTAAATATAGCCAGGAGGACGGAACAGCTCTATAACTCAACTGCACTCAAACTGCAACATAACAGTGTCTTATATAGTCTCAAAACTACAATGAAGTCTTAGTCATCACTGGCATGCATATTAATTGAAGCACTTGCTTAGTACATTGTTATCTCTAATAATTTCAGCATGAAGCAATATTATTTCTGCAAAAATATCTAAACACATGTTACAAGAATGTGACTGAAGTGCACCTGCTATTGATAAAGTTTTGCCAGTAAGCACAGTGTCTTTTAGTTTCATGCTCTAAAGCATATCAGCATTTCCTCCCTATGCATCTGCTGCTTTGCAAGCGTAAAAAACCTTATTGTGTTCCCTCGTAATACTATGATCTACATTCTTTCTCAGAAACATATATTACAATGTGGCCTATGATTCGTGCTGTGACCTTTCATTTCAGCTGTGTTACTAATTATTTTATCTACTACAACTTGTGTCTGCCTTTCACCTAGGCCCCCACTCTGTTCCTGCTCTCTATTCTGACAACATAAACAGTTTGGGCTTGTGTTTGTTCTTGACCACATACAATTCTTTTCTTTTTTCTGCATTAGCAAAAGTGGGCCTTCTCTCTTTTCTACGTTTTCTATAATAAAACCTAGCCAACCTGTACATTTTTGAAAACTAGACACCTAGGGGTATCCAGGGTGGGCTGACCTGTGTGGCTCTCACCACGATTTGTTACTCAGAATCCCTTGCAACTCTCAAACTTTGGCTAAAAAACACATTTTCCTCACATTTCTGTGATGGAAAGTTGTGGAATCTGTGGGGGGGCACAAAGCCCCTTCTACCAGACATTCCCCCAAGTCTCCTGATCAAAATGGTACCTTACTTTTGTGGGTAGATCTACTGCCCATGACAGGAAATGGCCCAAAACACAAAATGGACACAGCACATTTTTCTACCAAAAACTGACCCTCTTCTTCCAGTGTGTGTAGCTCTAGATTTTGGACCCTAGTTCAGTTGGCAACTAGGGAAACCTAGTCAACCTGTACATTTTTTACAACTAGACACCTAGTGGTATCCAGGGTGGGCTGACTTGCGTGACGCTCACAACTTTTTTTACCCAGAATCTCTTGCAAACCTCCAACTCTTACTTAAAAAAAAAAATTCCTTACATTTCTGTGACGGAAAGTTCTAGAATCTGCAGGGACTCACAAACTTCCTTCAATCGAGCATTTCCCCAAGTCTCCCAATAAAAAATGATACCTCAGTTGTGTGGGTAGACCTACTGTCCACAACAGAAAATGGCCCAGAACGCAACATGGATGCAGCACATTTTTCCACTGAAAACTGACCCTCTTTTTCCAAGCTGGGCAGTTCAAGATTTTAGACCCTAGCTCAGCTGCAACCTAGGGAAACCTAGCCAAACTGTACATTTCTGAAAACTAGACACCTAGGGGTATCCAGGGTGGGCTGACTTGCTTGGCTTTCAGCACATTTTTGTTTTGTTACCTAGAATCCCTTGCAAACCTCAAACCGTGACTGAAAAAAAACATGTCCTCATATTTCTGTGATGGAAAGTTCTAAAATCTGCACAGAGCGAAAAACTTCCTTCCACCCAGCATTTTCCCCAAGTCGCCCGATAAAAGTGGTACTTCACTTGTGTGGGTAAACCTAGTGCCAGCAACAGGAAACAGCCCAAAACACAACTTCAAATCAAATCAAATTAATCAGTACTTCTATAGCAAGGATAATCATCCGTAGGGACTCAGGGCACTGTTGCAGGCATGCTGCTCACTCGAAAAGCCAGGTCTTGAGGTCCTTCCTGAACTGCTTCAATGATGCAGTCTGTCTGAGTTTGAGTGGTAGCATGTTCTATGTACTGGCTTGGATGAAGCACATTTTTCCACAGAAAACTGACCCTCTTTTTCCAATATGGGTAGCTCTAGATTTTGGACTCTAGCTCTGCTGGCACCTATGGAAACCTAGCTAACCTGTACATTTTTAAAAAACAGATTCCTAAGGGTATCCAGGCTGTCTGACTTGCTTGGCTTTCATAGTGTTTTGTTACCTAAAACCCCTTGCAAACCTCAAACTTTGACTAAAAATCATTTTCTTCATATTTCTGTGATGGAAAGTTCGAAAATCTGCACGGAGCCACAAACTTCCTACCACCCAGCATTCCCCCAAGTATCCTGATAAAACTGGTAGCTGACTTGTGTGGGTAGACCTAGTGGCTGCAACAGGAAACGGCCCAAAATGCAACTTGGATGCAGCACATTTTTCCACCGAAAACTGACCCTCTTTTTCTAATGTGGGTCGCTCTAGGTTTTGCACCCTAGCTCAGCGGACACCTAGGAAACCCAGCCAACCTGTACATTTTTGAAAAGTAGGCACCTAGGGATATCCACAGTGGGATGACTTGCGTTGTTCTTATGACATTTTTTTCAAAGAATCCCATGCAAACCTGAAACCTTGACTAAAAAACACATTTTCCTGGAATCTGTGGGGAGCCACAAACATCCTTCCACCTGGCATTCTCTTAAGTCTCCCAATAAAAATGGTACCTCACTTATGTTGGAAGACTTAGGCCCTCATTATGACCTTGGCGGTAAATACCGAATACCGCTGTGCTGACTGCGCCAGCATACTGCCGCGGAGGCAGACATCTGCCCGCCATATTATGACACATACATACAAAATCGACAGAAAACAGCCACAACCACAAATCCGCCAGACCCACTGAATGTGATAAACTGTAAGTACTACCACCCATATCGTTACGCCACCAATACTATGCCCTCCAAATAATGACCCACCAATCACCTCAGCGGACATTCAACAACAGTAAAACATTGGTGGTGAACACCGCCACGGCAGATAAGGCCACCCAAAGACAAAACAAGACAACATTGGCCAGAACAAAAAACCCACACCTGATACAATTACACACACCCCACACACACACCAACAGTACTATAAAACACACACCCACATCACCCACAATCCTTTGCTAACACGAAAAGACCGCAATAGGTAGCCACGCAAATCACAGAGAGTGCTTCACACACCTACCACAACCACCCCATCAAATTACTCAACACCCTCTGCACAACACACACCACACAAGACCCATTTCCCTACAAAGGCAACCCTGTTTCACTGTTGAGGAGTTGCAGGTCATGGTTGAGGAAATAGGGTAGAGCCACAGCTGTTTGGAGCACAGGTACAACAGATCTCCATTGCCAGGAAGATGGAGCTATGACGGAGGATCGTGGACAGCGTGAACGCCGTGGGGCAGCATCCACGAACAAGGGATGACATCAGGAAGAGGTGGAACGACCTACGGGGGAAGTTATGTTCAATAGCAGCAAGGCACCAGATCACCACACAGAGGTCTAGCGGTGGACCCCCACCTCCTCCTCCACAGCTAACAACATAGGAGGAGCAAGTCTTGGCAATCCTGCATCCTGAGGGACTCACTGGAGTTGCCGGAGGAGTGGACACTGGTGAGTCAACATTTACTGCCTATCACCCCCCCCACACCTGCATGCCACCACCACCCCTTACCCTGACACCCATCACTCCACTCCATCCCACACAGTGCACCACCACAATTAACAAACCTAAATGCCAAGCCCAGCATGCCATACCCACTGCATGCACATCCCTTCCAGCCCTGCATGTACACCCACCACCAATGAATGCACATCATAGAGAACTAACAATCCCACAATACATCACCATACACAAACACAGGTGGTGGGGTAACATCACAATATAGTGGAAGCTAGGGATGCAGAATATGTCACAGACATGTAGCATAATACACCATTTACATTCCCATAGGTGCCCCAGCCACTCTCAGCGGCAAAGAGGTGCCACGGCTACCCAGTCCCCAACCAGAAGATGTACCCAGTGATGACAGCAACTCTGGAGTTCTGGATCTGGATCACTGGTAAGTTGGCGACCCCAGCCCACACCCACCCCACCACAGAGCCTCCCCACTCAGTATCCACCACCACAGCAGCCACCTAACATCCCCAGACCTCTGTCCCTAGCACACGTCAGTCAGCAGTATGCCCACCTGTAAAAGGACCCAAGTCCACAACTCATAGGCAAGACAATGAGGGTCCTGGGGTCAGTGGCTGTGGGCACACCGTTCAGGGGACACAGGCACAGACTGGCAGGGACACTCGGAGGACAGCTGTTCCCCAGGGGGAGGACAGGCCCAGGGAACTGACTGTCCAGGAGGCACTCACTAATGTCCTGGGGGCTTACCAACAATCCCAAGACAAGATGGGTCAGGTGATAGACATCATGCAGGAGAACCAGCGGCTGCAGGAGGAACACCACCAGGAGATCAAGAAAGAATTGCAGACCCTGAACACCACCATGGTCTCCATTGCAGGGGTGCTGGGCGATATGGCCAACATAATGAGGGACTACACATCACACCAGTGGGCCCCTTTTACTAGCCAGTCTACTGAACAGCCCTCCACGTCTGCTGCAACTAGTGGACAGGAGGCCTTGCACTGGACTCACAGGCCACCAGCACCCCTCCGCCTGCAGAAGGTGAACCACACCGCAAAGATTCCCTGCGACCCAGACAGACACCAGAGATACTTGCCAGGAAAAAGACCACTGCCAGGAAATGAGCCCCTCCTGAAAGTCCCTCTTGTGTTCCACTGTGTCACCTTGTCCACTTTGAACTGCCATTGCTCCCCTTCCTATGGCCCCTTGGACACTGGACCTGTGCTACAAACAGACTAGGCCACTAACCTGGACTATTCCCAGTTATCACCCCACTCTATTGTACTTCCCATTGTAGAGCAATTTTCATTAAACACCCTTGGACACAACTTGAGTAATAGTGTTTTATCTACAGGTAACATACATTGTAATGAACTGTAATGAACTGCATGATCCTGTGTAAATGTCCTGTAACATGTTGATCCATCCAACAAATGTGTCTCAGTAGTCTGTAACATCACAGCAGTACACTGTTGGAACAAAACCAACATCTGCAATAAGGGAAGGCATAGGTGACAGTCAGGTGGGATGCAAAAGGAATGACTGGCATTATGCTGCAGTCACACAGTCTTACCTGAGTGTCATTGGAAGTACTGCTGGATCAAATGTGACCAGTCGTCCACATCTTCCTCCTCTTCTTCCTACTCACTGTCCTCAGTGTCCACTGCTGCCACAGCTGCATTGTCACCCCCCGTCCTCCTGCAGTTAGGCAACAAGCCGTGTGAGGGCCAAATTGTGTAGCATGTAGCACAAACCAACAATTCTGCAGACCTTCTCAGGGGAGTAGCATAGGGATCTACCAGTCAGATGGAGGCACCTGAACCTAGCCTTCAGGAGTCCAAAGGTCATTTCTACAATCCTCCTGGTACGCCCATGAGCATCATTGTACGTATTTTTAGCCCCTGTTCTCGGATTCCTAACAGGGGTCATGAGCCATGACAGGTTTGGGTAGCAAGAAGGGACACACATTAGCCCTGCACAATGGCATGGGCTATGACTCCTGAAGGCATACACTCACAAACATTGGGTGGGGACACAGGCTCGCCTATTAGCCACACTCTGTGCCTCTGTAGTTGTGCCATCAGCTGTGGGACACTGCTATTCCTCACGACAACGGCATCATGCACTTTATATGATCTTAGACATGTTACATAGCCATATTCAGAATTACCATTGTGAAGCTACATATAGGTATTGACCTATATGTAGTGCATGCATGTAATGGCGTCCCCGCACTCACAAAGTCTGGGGAAATGGCCCTGAACTATGTGGGGGCACCTTTGCTAGTGCAAGGGTGCCCTGCCACTTAGTAACTTTGCACCTAACCTTCAGCAAGTGAAGGTTAGACATATAGGTGACTTATAAGTTACTTAAGTGCTGTGAAAATGGCTGTGAAATAACATGTGCATTATTTCATGCAGGCTGCAATGGCAGGCCAGTGCAAGGGTTTGTCTGAGCTCCATATGGGTGGCAAAAGAAATGCTGCAGCCCATATGGATCTCCTGGAACCCCAATGCCCTGGGTACCGAGGTACCATATACTAGGGACTTATAAGAGGGGTCCAGTGTGCCAATTGAAATTGGTAAATGAAGTCACTAGCCTACAGTGACAAATTTAAAAGCAGAGAGAGCATAAGCACTGAGGTTCTGGTTAGCAGAGCCTCAGTGACACAGTCAAGCACTATGCAGACACACACATTAGGCCATAAACTATGAGCACTGGGGTCCCAACCAGCAGGATCCCAGTGAGACAGCAAAAACATACTGACATACAGGTAAAAATGGGGGTAACATGCCAAGGAAGATGGTACTTTGCTACAGGAAGCCCCCTCCAGAACCAGTGGGCTAGGAGCCCCCTCACAATGAGTTGCAACCCCCACCCACCCCACCCCCGCCCTCTGAGGTGCTTGCCCATTTCCAACATGATGACCTTGAACAGTGGAGCCTCGATGTTGTCAGAAGCCAAGATGGGGCTTGGACGTTGACCTGTGGGCATTACTGACTTTGAACTGGCCTTTGGGCCTGCATTTATTTATTTCTACAGCTTTGCATGTTTTTGCATTTTACATATTCATACAAAAGGAATAAAGTGGTTGGAACTGTGTATGTGTCCTGGGTTTATTTACTCCGGGGTTCTGTTACTGTTATTTTCCTGTGCATGTGTTTCTGGGTGTGTGTATGGTGTGTGTTATGCGTGTGTGTGTGTCACTCTCCCACCTCTCTCCCACCCTTGTGTGCTAGGTGGCTGTACTCAGGGTCGTCGTGTTCGTCGGCGTTGTTGCTCTAGGACGGCCATTGCATGGTACAGCATAGGGAATACTTGCAGTTCAGGTTCCATGGTGGCTGCGGACTCCTGTGTGTCCCTGGAAGTGAGTGTCTCCTTTTTAGGTCGAGCCTAGGCAGCGCATGCGCTGTCTCGGTGAGACATGGTGTAATCAGTACATTAGAGTACCATTAGAGGGAATCCCTTGTGATTCTGAGGCAGGAAAGGAACGGAAATGACAGTATTTCTAGGAGAAACTGGTGTTTATACACTAACTCCAGCATGTTTTTATTGTTTTTTCACACTGAGATTTTGACTCTCTTCATATGTAGGACAACAACTTTAATTCCCAGGCCCATCAGAATTACCAGGACACTTGTGATAAAGGCCTAAAACCTAAATGATGGAGCGAGTGAAATGTCAAGGTGGCTAGCTTCATCCACCTCGGCGAATTCAGAAAACACGTCACCTGCCCTCGTGAAAGGTGACGTTTACTTCTCACACCCCTACTAAGTAAACTCCTAAATTAGGTGGTCATTCCAAGTTTGGCGGGCGGCGGTTGCCGCCCGCCAAACTTACGCTGCCACTTGGCCGCTCTGCGGTCAAACGACCGCGGACCGCGGAGGCCATTCTGGCTTTCCCGCTGGGCCGGCGGGCGCCCGCCAAAGGAGCACCCGCCGGCCCAGCGGGAAAGGTCCTGCAACACAGAGGCCGGCTCCGAATGGAGCCGGCGGTGTTGCAGGGGTGCGATGGGTGCAGTTGCACCTGTCGCGATTTTCACTGTCTGCTAGGCAGACAGTGAAAATCATGCTGGGGCCCTGTGAGGGGGCCCCTGCACTGCCCATGCCTGTGGCATGGGCAGTGCAAAGGCCCCCAGGGGCCCTACGACACCCGTTCCCGCCATCCTGTTCCTGGCGGTAAAAACCGCCAGGAACAGGGTGGAGGGAAGGGGGTCGGAATCCCCATGGCGGTGCTGCTTGCAGCGCCGCCATGGAGGTTCAGCCCAGCCAGGGGTATTCCGGCGGGAAACCGCCGGATCCCCTTTTCTGACCGCGGCTTTTCCGCCGCGGTCAGAATGGGCAGGAAAGCACCGCCAGCCTGTTGGCGGTGCTTTCCGCCGTTCACGGCCCTGGCGGGTTTTACCGCCAGGGTCGGAATGACCCCCTTAGTGCCCTAGTAATAGCCACGGTCTGATTGGGATCATAATTACGCCAGACATCCCAAAAAAACTGGCTCACATCCCTGGATCGTGCCCTTCCGTGAAACGCCATTTGGTTCCTCTCATTTGACACATATTTTGAGAAATGTTTGGTAGTTAAGCATTTTAAAGCTTATAGTCAGTAACATTGGTCATAAGTATAAGAACTGCATTTTGGTCTGAAGGGCAAGTTGAAATTAAGTGGCCACAACATCTGTTCCGGCTAGTGTCGCCACCTGTGCGGTTATTTTACCAGCTTAAATAGTATTTTTATGTCCTGGCCCAGATGAAAATGAAAAAAAAATACATAAAGCCGGTATTATTTCATTTGATCTGTATGTAGTTTAAACAGTAAATGGCAAAAGCAATTTAAAATGTGTTCTAAAGCTACCTTCATTCTCCAAGACTTATAGTTAAAATACACAAAATCAGAAAAGCCAAGGTACAAAGGAATATGGGTGTTTTTATAGAGTCCTGTTTGATTATCATGCTCCAGCTCTTCCGAACACATGAACCAATAGATGATTATTTTTAGGGTCCAGCTTGCAAGTGCTCTGGCCCCTGTTGTAATATCTCTGTGGGCTTTTAACCACACCAATGTTACGCCCATCAGTTTGGTTGATTCGGGGGCTTGCCTTTTAGAATTCGCTTGATTTCATTTGTGAAAGGCATGCATACGTCATGCCTTTTCTGGTGTTCATCCCTCCTCAAGTGCACTGGTAAACTAGTGAAAACATATGAGGCTCTGTGTTTTCTGCATGGCTTCTGGACTACTTTTTCTTTTTATTTCGTAGGCAGCATGATCTCCCTGGGCAGTAGTCGAGCGCTTTCCATGATATCGACCCTTTTACATGGATAATTACACTTTTGCCAGTTAAATGGATAATTGCACTTTTGCTGATACGTTTGACTATGAGTGAACTTATGTTTCCTTTTGCGTGTCTCCTTCATGCTCATGGAGGCTGTCGGCTCGCTTATGTGAAACTGTATTACTTTTCATTTTCAGTTTATGAGGCAAGAAAAGTCTAGTTAGGAGTTTACAACACTAATAGCTCTAACTCAAGCAAATGCAAGACCATTGCATTGCAAATGCTTGTTAATGATGTGTTTTCGCCAGGCTTTTGGTGTCGTTCTAAGTGCCCCGGAAATTGTGGCAGTGTGCTATGTCATAATATGGTCGGCGGATCCTTGTCTGTTGGTGTGGTACATTGGCTGACTATGGGAGGGATCACCGTCATAGTCATAATTTGACGGTCTGGCGGTCAAAAGACCAACAGGGTCATAATGATCACCTTAGTGCCTGCAACAGGACATGGCCCAAAACACAACTTGGACGCAGCACATTTTTCCACCAAAGACTGACACTGTTTTTCCAATGTGGGTACCTCTTGATTTTGCACCCTAGTTCAGCCTGCATTTAAGGAGACCTATCCAACCTGTACATTTCTGAAAACTAGACGCCTAGAGGTATCTGGAGTGGACTGACGTTTTATTACCCAGAATCCCTTGGAAACGACAAACTTTGACTAAAAACATATTTTCCTCATATTTCTGTGATGGAAAGCTCTGGAATCTGTGGGTAGCCACAAACTTCCTCCCACCCATTATTCCCCGAAGTCTACAGATAAACATGGTACCTCACTTGTGTGACTGGGCCTAGTGCCTGCACCAGAACAAATCAAACCAAGGTCAACGAGGGTCCCTTTGTGAGGACTCCCATTGATGTTAGTTTTTGCAGTTCCTGTCGCAGGCACTAGATCCAGCCACACACGTGGGGTAGCATTTTTATTGGGACAAGTGAGGAAACAGGTTGGTAGGAATGTTGTGGTTTCTGTCTGATTCTGAAAGAATATGGCACATAAAATGCAAGGAAAACTCTTGAGTTTAGCCACATTTTGAGGTTTGAAGGGCATTGTGGGTAGGAAAACCTATTAGGATCCATGAGAGGCACACCCTCCTGTACCCTCCAGGGTGTGTAGTTTACGAAAATATCTACAGTTGGTAGATTTTCCCTAGAGACAATGTACAGCCTGTCAGAAAAAGACAAATATTACTACACAGCCATCTATTCCTTAGGTACAAATACATATGGGTTGGATATGGTAAGAGGGTGAATGAAAGGTTCAAAATTTTAATTTTATTAACAATAGATTTCACAAAAAATAAATACATTGTAAATATTGAAAGGTAAAAAACTGAACCAGTGATTCACAGCTTGTGAGCTGTAAAGCTGCGACAAGGCACCAACCCCTTCACAGGCCATTCATACACATTTCATTCATGACACACACAAGACCATTCACACTGCCAGCCGCAGGCCCAGCACATTACAACACTCACATCAACACACAATGTAGAGACAATGTACTCCCTGGCAGAGAAAGACGTAAAAGACAAATAGTACTGTTCCTCAAGCACACACACATACTGGTTGGATTTGGCAAGAGTGTGAGTGAAAGGTTCAAAATGTAATTTATTGACAAGAGATTTCACAAAAATTAAATACACTATTAATATCTGAAATGTCAAAAAACTGAACCAATGACTCACAGCTCGTGAGCTGTAAAGCTGTGACAAGGCACCAAGGGCCGGATGTATCAAAGGGTTTTACCCATTCTGTGTTCTATGGGAAAATGTGTTCATACATATGGCTCTAACTGCTTTACAGGCCATTCACAGACCTTTCATGCGTAACACACACAAAACCATTCACATTGTCAGCCGTCGGCCCAGCACATTAGAACACTCAGATCAAAAGAGAGCGAGATTCAAGTGTCCATCACTTTCAAATGCCCACATAACTGACACAGCAATCACACCAGCTGGCAGTTTATGGAGTGTGTGGACTGGTGTTTGGCTAGCAGTGTGTGTAGGAACCAGCAGCAAGTCACTATTCACACACCGCCAGCCACATGCCTGCTCTCACACACTGCCACCCATGCACCAGACAATCGCCATCTCTCACACACTGGCAGCCAAAGGCCAGTCCACGCACACACCCAGTCAAGCACGAGTTCACCCACCGAGAGCCAAGCGCCACTCCACGTACACCGTCAGCCAAGTGCCAGTTCACACACATCACCAGCCAAGCGCCAGTCAAGCACCAGGTCACGCACACTGCCAGCCAAGCACCAGATCACACACACCACCACCCAAGCACCAGTCAATGCACACCGCCATAACATTTTTTGAAATAAAACTTAAAACACAAACCAATTGGAAGTAGATACAAAATTATAACTACAAACACAACAGCTCTAACTAAATATGTCACACTAATGCCAACTGTGAAATCTGAACAAAAAAATATAAAATATACACACCAGCAGTTCACATTTATGCTCACGTTTCCTCCCAATAACTCCATTGCATGTGGTACAATCACACATAACCCAGGATTAGAAAGACTCTTGGGGCAGTACACACAACTCTCCTTCCGCATGCCTCTTTGGGGGACAGAAAATGGCCAAAACAATGCCCCAAAGTATTTGGAGCAGCCCATGCTCAAGGTGCCACTCCCCTAAACAAACAATAATCCCTGCTGCTAGTGGTCGCATTCCTGCTGCACAATCGCGGCTCTACGTGCAATCATACAGCAGGAATGTGCTGCAAAGAGACTTCAGGGAAAAGGAAAAATTGTTTCCTTTCCACCAATGCATCTTTGCCCACCGCAAACCCTCCCAGGAGGAAAAAACTTACTGCATCCTCTGATACCCTCAAAACAAAAGGCTTCCTGCACACCTGACAGCTTTTGATGACTCTGGTGCATGCCGTGGTCACCAACATCAAATCATGGGGGCTGGCAGCGGGAGCACTTCAACTACCATTCTTGCTTCCCCTGTGAGTAGGTTGGTGCAAGGACAGCTTGGAGCCGTTCTACGCACACACCCACTGTGTGCACAGATGGCTCCAAGCCATTTGACGCAGAGAAAGAGCTAAGAATCCAATTCAATGTGAAGTTGGATTTTTAATAAATATGAAGGAAAGGTAGTTTTTAGAAAGTTATCTTTCCCTACCTGAAGTTCATGGAGGCTAATTTACATTTTTCCCTGAGTTCTCCCAGCCAGAGATTAGTATTTTAATAGGTGTGAAAAAGGTGTGCAATGCCTCTAGAAGCTAGCAATAGGATAGGCTGGTTTGAATGGGCAGAAGTGGCTCCTCTGAACCACACCAAAAATGCTGGGTGGGTGCTGTGAGCATGCTTTCTAACATTACATTGTCAGCATCGCGTCCTGCTTGGCACGTCTGCTGGGGTTTACATATAACACGGATGGCACACTTGAAATGATGAAAACAGGGTAGCAAGAAAACACTTGGGTATCCACTGTCTGGTTGGACAGTAGGATTACCATGGTACATTCCCCACACACTCCGCCAGCCAGCCATCAAACTCCAAGTTTAGTGTGGCCAGAGACTTTCACCATTTTGAAAATGCCCAAAGTGGATATGGTTGCCCTGATAACTTTTATCCCATTGGTTAGTGTTTGGCGTAGAGATTACTCCATCACAACAGTGACGGAGTACCGTGAACACCAAAGTGAAGGTCTACTTGCCTGATTCACAGAAAAAAGACCTTAAGTATGTCAGCGGCAGGGACTACTCCATCTCCGTTGCTAACGTACTCCTCCAAAGGCCCAAAGATGTAGGCCCAGATTTAAGAAAACTTAGTTTCATGTTTGCAATATGTTTTTTTATGCAAAAGTGGTGCTAACTTAACGGCATATGTATATTTTGACACTAGTGTCAAAATATCAGAGAGCGTAATTTTTTGGAAGCACCACCTCACCTTGCTTCATTTAATGGCAATGATACGCAAGGTAGGCGTTCCCCCCTAAAAAATGGCGCTAGCCTGCTAGCGCCAAATTTAGGACTTGACGGAAAAAAGACACACGCAAAGGATTGGGTCCAAAAAATGACACTCCAATTAAAGTCCAATTAGTGTAAACAATTTAACACCTGGTCAGATCAGGCATTAAAATGAGGCTCACACACTACTACATAAGGGAAACACAAAGAATGAGCATTGAAAAGCAACTGGACACCATGGAAGTGTACTCCTACAGCTCGGCACCTGTAGAAGATGACAGCGATGATGCCAAGTGCCACCAGCACCACTGCACCGACCACAAATACCACCACAGCAGCCACAAACACAGTGTAGAAGGTGGGAGAGGATAGTTTGCCAGCGTGCAAGCATCCTGGCACTCAGGGAAGAAAAGGTGATCAGACTCAACCATCTGAGGCAGGAGTTCATTGTATGCCTGCTCCACCACATTGCGCCATACATCGCATCAAGAGTGCAGAATCACACAGCAATTCCACCCATGACCAAACTTCTGGCTGCCCTTCACTTGCTGGCATCAGGTCCATTCCAGACAACTGCAGCACAAGTGGGTGGGATCTCACAAACATCTCTCTCTGCCTCCCTTACGAAGGTCCTGGACACCATCATCAGACTCGCACCCCACCACATCCAGTTCCCCAACACCCAGGAACCGCAGCAGGAGACTAAGCAAGGTTTCTACCAAATTACGGGCTTCCCACATGTGCTGGGTGCAATGGACTGCACCCATGTCCAACTTGTCCCTCCTGCAACAACAGAACACCTCTACAGGAACTGCAAACAAACCCACTCCATCAATGTGCAGGCCATCGTCGACTACTGTGGAATTATCACAAACATCCTTGCAAAATATCCTGAAAGCATCCATGATCCTTACATCTTTAGGCCCTCTACGATAAACCAACAATTCCAGGATGGACAATAGAGCAATGGCCTACTTGTAGGTAAGATATCATACAAATCATAACACACACAAAACTTGTGATACAAACAATACAAACACAACACCAAACACACATGGACAGTGAAACACAGATGTATAGACCACACACATATGCCACATGCCACACAACACGGCATGCAATACACATCACCCTCACATACGTCAATAACTACAAGTCGCTGGCACCACCTGACTGTCACATCACTGAACGGACAGGTGGAGCAATGTCCCCTATGAATACAAAAGCTGGACTCAAACAACTACGTGTCCACAGGTTCACAGCAAAACACAGATCCTTCACACGTAACACTTACCAAGGAATCGCTCTGCTATGTGAATTGCATTGGCCATTCAAATGTTAAGCAACTCACGTATTGACACTGCCCCACATTTACTATGCTGTGGAAATCACAGGCAGCATTAATATCTTTTGCCACCTGAGTGGTCCCATCACCATCTACATGTCAGAAACATATTATAGGCATAATCATTGTGTACAACTTTACTTTCCCTTGTGTGGTGGATAGTGCATCACACATTGAAATACAAAATTGCCATCAACGAAAGATCATGTGCACGAATGCACACCTCACAGCACATCAGCAAACATACCTGGAAATACCACATCTCCATACCATGACACAAGGGTACCAACAATGGACTGCGGCAGTTGTACTACTGACAATGTACAGGGAGAGGCCAGAAATGCACATGAATGAGTGTAGGAGGATGGCCTGGCTTATAGTGGGCACCTAGGGGTACTTATACCTTGTGCTAGGTCCAGTTATCCCTTATTAGTAGATTAGTAGTGTTCTAGCAGCTTAGGCTGATAGAGGTAGCTATATCAGGGCAGCTTAGGCTGAACTAGGAGACATGCAAAACTCCTACTATACCACCTATATCATATAGCACTATGGGCCATATGTACGAACACATTTTCCCATTGACACAGAATGGGAAAAACCCTTTGCTACATCTGGCCCTATATCATAAGAAACACAATACTCAGAGTTACTAACAATAAAGGTACTTTATTTTAGTGACAATATGGCAAACGTATCTCAGAGGTTATACTCCCTTAGGAGGTAAGTAAAATACACAAAATATACACACAAACCAAAATCAGGTAAGTACAACACTTAGAAAAGTAGAGCAAACACTGTAGAACACAAAAGAATGCAATAGGAGAAAATAGGCCTAGGGGCAACACAACCATACACTCCAAAAGTGGAATGTGAACCATGAATGGACCCCGGGCCTAGTGTGTAGAGGGTCACTGGGAGTGTAAGAAAACACTAAGGGTCTCCAAGATACCCCACCCCAAGACCCTGAAAAATAGGAGTAAAGTTACCCTACTACCCCAGAAAGACAGTAAAGTCGAGATAGGGGATTCTGCAAAGAAAACAACTGACTGCAAAGCACTGAAGACGGATTCCTGGACCTGAGGACCTGCAAAGGAAGTGGACCAAGTCCAAGAGTAACGCAAGTGTCCAGGGGAGGGCAGGAGACCACTAAACCCCAGATGAAGATGCAAAAGGGCTGCCTCTGGGTGGAAGAAGCCAAAGGTTCAGCAACAACGGAAGGTGCCAGGAACTTCTCCTTTGGTCAGAAGATGTCCCACGGCGTGCTGGAGGATGCAGAGTTGTTTCCATGCAGAAAGACCACAAACAAGCCTTGCTAGCTGCAAGAGTCGCATTTGAAGGTTTTGGGTGCTGCCAGGGCCCAGGAAGGACCAGGAGGTCGCCCCTTGGAGGAGAAGACAGAGGGGGCGCTCAGCAACAGAGAGAGCCCACGCAAAAGCAGGCAGCACCCGCAGAAGCACCTGAACAGGCATTCAAGAAATCTGAGCACAGCGTTCGTCTCAGCACAACAAAAGAGGGTCCCATGAAGTCGGAGGTCAACTCTGCGAGTTGGGAAATGCAGGACAGAGTGCTGGGGACCTGGGCTGTGCTGTGCACGAAGGAAGTCATGCAAAAGTGCACAGAAGCCGTAGCAGCTGCAGATCACGCAGTACATAGGATTACTGTCTGGCGTGAGGAGGCAAGGACTTACCTCCACCAAATTTGGACAGGAGTACACTGGACTGTTGGGGTCACTTGGATCCAGCTCCTGTGTTCCAGGGACCATGCTCGTCAAGATGAGAGGGGACCCAGAGGACCGGTGATGCAGAAATTTGGTGCCTGCGTTGGAAGGGGGAAGAGTCTGTCGACCCACTGGAGATTTCTTCTTGGCTTCCAGTGCAGGGTGAAGGCAGACAGCCCTCAGAGCATGCACCACCAGGAATCAGTCAAGAAAGCTGGCAGGATTAGGTGCTACAATGTTGCTGGTAGTCTTCTTGCTACTTTGTTGCAGTTTTACAGGCATCCTGGAGCAGTCAGCGGTCGATTCTTGGCAGAAGTCGAAGAGGGAAGTGCAGAGGAACTCTGGTGAGCTCTTGTATTCGTTAACTGAAGAGAAACCCACAGGAGAGATCCTAAATAGCCCTCAGAGGAGGATTGGCTACCTAACCAGGTAAGAGCCTATTAAGAGGGGTCTCTGATGTCACCTGCTGCCACTGGCCATTCAGAGGTCTCCATTGTGCCCTCACACCTCTGTATTCAAGATGGCAGAGGTCTGGGTCACACTGGAGGAGCTCTGGGCACCACCCCTGGGGTGGTGATGGACAGGGGAGTGGTCACTCCCCTTTCCTTTGTCCAGTTTCACGCCAGAGCAGGGGCTGGGGGCTCCCTGAACCAGTGTAGAGTGGCTTATGCAAGGAGGGCACCATCTGTGCCCTTCAAAGCATTTCCAGAGGCTGGGGAAGGCTACTCCTCCCCAGCCCTTAACACCTATTTCCAAAGGGAGACGGTGTAA
Source organism: Pleurodeles waltl (assembly GCF_031143425.1). Taxonomy (NCBI): domain Eukaryota; kingdom Metazoa; phylum Chordata; class Amphibia; order Caudata; family Salamandridae; genus Pleurodeles; species Pleurodeles waltl. The sequence goes on from NC_090447.1 coordinate 694,426,957, forward strand.
CACCCTCTCTCAGAGGAAATCCTTTGTTCTGCCTTCGTGGGACTGGGCTGCCCAGACCCCAGGAGGGCAGAAACCTGTCTGAGGGTTGGCAGCAGCTGTTGCTGCAGAGAAAACCCCAGAGAGTTAGTTTGGCAGTACCCGGGGTCCATGCTGGATCCCCAGGGATGCATGGGATTGGCATCCCAATACCAGATTTGGCTTGGGGGGTCAATTCCATGATCTTAGACATGTTACATGACCATATTCGGAGTTACCATTGTGAAGCTACACATAGGTATTGACCTATATGTAGTTCACGCGTGTAATGGTGTCCCCGCACTCACAGAGTCCGGGGAAATTGCCCTGAACAATGTGGGGGCACCTTGACTAGTGCCAGGGTGCCCTCACACTTAGTAACTTTGCACCTAACCTTCACTAAGTGAGGGTTAGACATATAGGTGACTTATAAGTTACTTAAGTGCAGTGTAAAATGGCTGTGAAATAACGGGGATGTTATTTCACTCAGGCTGCAGTGGCAGTCCTGTGTAAGAATTATCTGAGCTCCCTATGGGTGGCAAAAGAAATGCTTCAGCCCATAGGGATCTCCTGGAACCCCAATACCCTGGGTACCTAGGTACCATATACTAGGGAATTATAAGGGTGTTCCAGTGTGCCAATTAGAATTGGTGAAAATGGTCACTAGCTTGCAGTGAGACTTTTAAAAGCAGAGAGAGCATAAACACTGAGGTTCTGGTTAGCAGAGCCTCAGTGATACAGTTAGGCACCACACAGGGAACACATATAGGCCACAAACTATGAGCACTGGGGTCCTGGATAGCAGGATCCCAGGGACACATATTAAAACACACTGACAACATAGGGTTTCCACTATGAGCACTGGAGCCCTGGCTAGCAGGATCCCAGTGAGACAGTAAAAACACCTTGACATATACTCACATCCAAGCCAAAAGTGGGGGTAACAAGGCTAGAAAGAGGCTACCTTCCTACAATGAGGATACTTTGGAACTTAGCAGGGCTGGAATCCTGATGCAGGGCAATGCAGAAAAATACAGCTCGGCCTTTTCTGTCTCACATCTGTCTAAAAAATCTTGCATACATCACAATACATCCCATTTACCTGTCCCACACTGGACATATGAACCTCATGCACATACGTATGCCATCCAGCAATTGCCAACAACAACACTTTATGCACAGGAGGTATTTCAAGGGCAAAGAGGTGGGATTTACATGCAACACACAGGGCCCTACACCTGTTACATGGCACACAACACAAAATAGGTACACATGTCCACTACGTCACTCTTCTGCAGGTCTAAAGTGAAGCGACTAAGGGCCACATGTCAGAAAAATTGGGCAGTATCTAAATCAGTGCTACTTTACTTGCACACTTTTGCGCCCCTATAACCTATATGTGTGCCATAGTCAATATATGGCGCACCATGGCACGGAGTAGATGAAATTGTGTCAACAAGATGGATGCCATTGATGTACTGTGTAGGATAAATGCCAAAAGTATGGTGCAAATCCTGCACAGTACATAAGGCCACACTTAAAGCAATGGTGTGCCTCATACTTACCCCTGCTGTGTGCAGGCATCAAAAGTATCTGATAAAAATTACACATTGGAACCTTTTATATTCCTCTGCACCATTTTAGCTTTTGCCTAATGGAGGAACACACCCCGTGCATACATGATGTTTTGCACAGGCATAATGTGGCACAAAGGTTTATTAAGTGTTGTTCTGCATGGGTAGTGCCACTTTGTAAACATGGCGCTGTGATTATTTGCCTAGTTGGCCCACAATAGTGTCTACTAAAATTAGGCTTATGTTGTGCTAGGAGGTGCTCGGGCCTTGTAAATTTGGTCCCCTAACTCAAATATAGAGAACACTGCACACATTTGGCATGGATGAACTGTCAGAAAAAAATTCCAGTTACAATCACCATGTACCTAAGCCACAACCCATGATCGGAAAGTACACCACCACAGACCAATGCAACCATCCATCCACACAGGAACACACACAATACCAGATGTAAGTCTGATACACCACTCCACTCAAAACAAAAATGGGCCATGTCACCTAGCAATGAACTAACGTGAATGATTGACACATGTTCTCACATTCCTTTGCAGCTGACCAAGGTTACGGCATCCAGCCATGGGTCATGATACCTTTTGGAAATCCTACAACGGATGCAGAGTAGGCATACATTGAAGCCCACATAAGGACCAGAAATGTCATGGAGCGGATATTTGGCCTCCTCAAATCAAGGTTCAGATGCCTACATCTCACAGGAGGACAGTTATATGCACCACCACTTGCCTGCAAAATAATCCTTTTGTGTGCCATTTGCACAACATTTGTTTACGCACACATGTACCCTGGGATGAACAAATAGATGTCCCCAATGAGGAGGATGACAACAATGGTGTACAACTGGAGGAGGGGGAACAACAAAACACTGCTGCAGGAGTAGGCAGAAGAGAACTATTAGTGAAAAACTGTTTTACATAGGACTGTACTGCAAGAATCACCATGTAAATAAATCAATAAAATCATGTAAACTAAGAATGTACATGGTGTACTCTTTTACACCATCACATACAAATTGTAACGCATATCTCTGAGAGCATGACTACACCACAACAGTTGTAAACAACTTTGGAACATAGGCCCTGATTTAAGAGGGCCTAGTGCAACCTTATTCTACATTAGTGTCAAATCTTGCGCTTATGTTAGCCAACTAGGTGAATATCTAAGCAGCAGAAACTCATAGTGGCACACGTCACGCATTGAGCCACTTTGTAACACCTTGTGGCACAAAATGGCTGTGACAGGCATTAAGTATACAAGGGGGGTGCACAGCCGGTAGGGGTGGAGCCAACATTGTTCAGTGGAATCTAACTTAAACAAGTGTGCCATATATTGCTGCTACTTTTAACATATCCTCAGAACAGCTGTTTAAAGGGGACAGACAACTGGTACCAATCGTACCTTGAGTACTGTTCAGGGTAAGGGCCAAAATTTTAGTTCTGACCCTGAACTGTACATCAATTGCTTCAAATACCTTACACGGGTTTGCCCCCTACCCTGTCCCACGGTGTGCAGTCTGTAAAATACAGCGCTCACATGGCGTCGGAAGGGGGATGCCAAAGGGGGGGAAGAAAAGTGGTCCTGCATCGGTTGCTGCACCACTTCACTTTAATGTGCCCCATAGTCAGGAACATTATACATCTTTAAAATAATTCACTACAACTTGAATGTGTTGGTGGAAAGTAGGCATTGTTGGTAGCTAATACATTTTAAGTTGTCACACACATGTCACACCGGTGTGTTGGCTTGACATATGACTGTAGCAATCCAGGAAATATACGTGAAGACTGCTGTACAGATGTATGGACTAGGTAGAAAAAGGCTAGCAAGTACATACAATGATAGGTTTGTGTAGTGTGAATTACAATATCAGGCGGGAGTACTCATAACATACTTCTCAGTGCTACTCACATGTATTAGCAAAAGAGTGACATACAGGGGCCAATGCACATAAATGTCTAGGTGTATCACACCCAATCAACTTGGAATGTGCATATAAGTCAAGCAATGTATTAACAAGTCACAGACCCTTGGCAAATTGTATGTGATGAATTACATGGAATGCTTGGTCGTATCTTTCCCTCTACTCATAGCTGACATGAGTCATCACAGTACCAAAATACACTCTTTGGGAATGTTACATAGGTTGTGTAATGCAAATGTGAGCTTATGGCCATGTATGACAAATGATGTAAAGCTGCAGTAGAACAGTTGTGAGAGAAGTTGGGAGACTTGGAGGCTGGCCCTGCAGAAAAATGTATTCATTCTAGTGGTATCTCTAAATACCAAGGGTGCGGCCATGGACCTGTTTGTGGACGATCTCATCCTGAGACAGCTGCAAACAAGTGGACTTCCAAAAATCGTTTGGGTGGAGGGAACCCACCCCATGTCAGGTTCACCATGAAAGCCTGGAGCACACCCTTGTTTCATCATAGCAAGACTCATAAACATCCGATACTGGGACGTGATTCTCCAAGCAGCTCCCAGTGTCTCTTCATTGCATATAGGTAAACCTTGGGTTACCTTCTTCCCCAATTTCAGTCTTTGCGGCCAGAGGCTGCTCCACAGGTACCTCTAGGTGAAGAGGCTCTGAGGGAATGGAACCACAAGTAAACAAAGACTTATCCGTGCAGCTATGTTTAGTTGCAACATGCAAAACTCATTTTTATCAAACCCAGAAACTGGTCATGATTGGCTGTATTGATTGTCAGGTGGCAGGAGGGTCAAGACACTGTGATCGCCCTGAGAGGGGCCAAGGTGGCGGCATGGCAAAGGATAATAGTGAAACACTTGAAGTGGATGTGAGGGTCAAAACAAATTACGCCTAGCCTGAGGCATCGTCGTGATCACCTGAATGGATCTTGGGACCCATGGGGAGACAAGAGGGGCTCATGGGATTGTACATGTGGCACAGGAAATGCACCTGGAGCATCCTGTGGGTGGGCTGGGAGCAACCCGCGGTTGACCTAAATCTGTAATCGAGGCAAGATTCTGACAGAGGATGTGAGACACCAACTTGGTAAAGACATTCCAGTAAGGGGTTGGGTGGGGGCTAAAAGGCAGTAGTAACACTTACTAGTTAGCATGATGTTTGTTTGGGGCAACAGGCACTATGCGAAGTTGGTGAGGTGGGCAATTTGGAATAGCAGGGAAGGGGGAGTGATGAATGAAGAGGGTTTATTGGATAGTTGTAGCTAATGTTCAGGCAATAAACATACAACCAGTCAACAAAGTTGAGACACACAGTATAGTCACTCTCACAGGCTGAAGCCCAACCAGCTTTGGACCGCCCCTACGGGTTGTGTAGTCATTAACCATACAGTGGGATGTCCTACGTTAGTATGTCAACCCTAAGGATAGTATCCTAGAATGTCAATAGCCTAGGCAACAAAGTCAAATGGGGAGTGGTGCTCCATGACATCAAACCAGACTCCCCTGATATGGTTCTCCTACAAGAGACTCACCTCCTAGGTAATAGGTGTCATGCCCTTGAACATTGGGGAAATTAAAAGGTTGCTAATGTGGACAATACTGCCACCTCTAGAGGAGTACTAATCTCTGTGAGGAAAATGCTGCCTCTTGTCATTTGACCAATATTGCCCAATCCACAGGGTCCCTATGTGGTGCTCTCTGGGCATCTTAAACATACTTTCAGTAGATATCACAATATGACTTCACGACTCGGTATTATCAACCCTGACCACTCTGCTACACAGTCTTCCAGATGGGGAAGTGATCATGTGAGGGGACCTCAACGCAACGCCCAGTGATGGCATTCACCAACATCCCCCAGGCCCCTGAACTCAGTCAGACGACCAATAGCAGGCTACCTCACTGCCCTGGGTAGTCAGATGTATGGTGTACCCTGAGCCCAGCACTTCATCCTTTTATTTGGAGGTGTCTCTCCTGAAATTATCACTTTCTCATTCCCACTCCCCAGCTGTTAAAAGTCACTGAGGCCACAAACTTAACCAGTGGTATTTCTGACTATTCTCCCATGTGGCTGGTGTATGGTCGGGCTGAGAGGCCAAACAATATCTGCATCATGTAGCTTAAAGAGCCATAAATTTGAGAATGGATGGTAGCCGCAAAAGACCAATATTTTCAGCAAAACAGCACTTTAGTCAAGTCTCCACTCACATTGTGGGCAGCCTATGAGACAGTAGTCAAGGGGGTGGGTCTCATCATGATGGCGCAAGGGGAAAAAACTCAAAAGGGCCAAATTGAAGGCTCTTGAACGTGAGTTATTGTCTCCTGAGGCCAGCTTACCCGATGAGGAGGGATCTGAGGGAGCCCACATCTTAGCTCTGAAGCAAAATGTATACTGAGAAGTGGCCCAGGAATCTGCAAATATGCACCATAGGGCAACACAGCACCACATCAATGTAATGGGGGACAAGATAGGAAGAATTATTGGCCTGGCCAGAAAGGAATGAGGCAGTAGATAGATGGGTTCCTGGGAACCATAAGGAGTCAGGGGAACTTGCTAGTAGTGGACAAATCATAGCCCAAATGTTTGCCCACTACTATGGGAAATTTGATTATGCAAGGTATTTCGCCACAAAATGCAAAGCAGGCTAGCTCCTGGGAGACATCCCCTACCCAAGCCTCACTACAGAGGATAGGGGAGCCTCAGAAGACGCACTTTCCCTGGAGGAAATGGTAAGAGCCATCAGCGATGTGAACCCCGGCAAAGCATCAGGGCCCAACGGGGTCACAATGGAATCCTATATTTGACAGCCGCTTAGCTTGCCTCACATCTGAAGCAGATGTATAAGAAGAGCCAGAAGGGGTAAGTACACCCATTAGACCAGTGCCAGGCTTCCATAGTGGTCTTCCACAAAGAAGGGAAGCCCAGGGAGGACCGTATCTGTACCCTGAGTCTACAGACAAGACCCAGTTCTACAAACTATCAATGAACTAACCAAGCATCTTAGGAATAACCACACGGATTCATGGCAAATCATGTGTAACTATGGGAATTAATGAGACATGTCCTACACAAACAAGCTGCCAGTCCCCAGTATACGATAGACAAGCCAGACATCAAGTACTGCAAAGGTAACAACATATACTTGCCATGGGATTACAAATGTGCAGGTGTATGTCTGCAGGGGAATGTGCATCCCAGAGCTGATGATCCATCATAAGGGTGGCAGATCACCACCCAAAGCCCCCTCAAACTCCTGAGTAGGCTACCTTGACACAGCCAGGGGCCTCCTGAATACGCACAGTGAACTGAGCTGAGATGACCACAGTCAACCGGGGTTCATACATGCAACAATGGCCTTGCTTGGCCATTCAAATTGGTACTGGAGCAATGATGACTAGGGTGCCATCAATGCATGACAGCACACCTGCCATACAGATTGTATTAAATTTTATCTATCTGCCAATAACATCAAAGTTTGTGTAATTGAACATTGAAAATGTATGTTGTTAAAACATAACATGTACCAGCTAGGTGGGCCAGGCTTGGTACTGTCAATTTGCAGATGTACACATTAGTACAATTGACATGATAATATGTGCATGTGTCATATGAAAACTTACAACTTATCATGACTAGTGCAAATGTCCCCCCCATTGTGAAACATGTTCTACACAGATATGAGTACACAGCTTTGGAACAATGGCCTACATATAAGATAGCTGGAATAGAGATTTGGTATGTGTCCAATCCTTAAACACACCACTGTATCATGCAGCACTTTTCAGACATAATACATTTATTTCCACAAAAGAAACATGTCACATAAATACTAACAATGACGCATGTCAGCACACCATCTCCAACATTTTGCATTCCTGGGGAACCAAATGTTACATGTGTTGCTCTGCATCATTAAGTATGCTCCTCACAACACACCAGAGTGTGCACATACATGCACTCACATAGAAATGGCTTACAGGATCGTATCCCAGCCTTAGTCAACAGTATCCTTTGCTAAATATTTGTTAAGGGTATGATATGCCTGAACAGGTACTGCACATGGCCCTTCCCATCTTATGTTGTGTATAGTAACTGTACGAGGTGTGGGTGTAGCAGGTCGCGGACAGAATAGAAACAGGTCGGGAGGTGAGAAATTTTTAGGTGAATTTATTTTATTTTCCTTAAGAGTTCCTTTTAGTGTCCAAGTCCCCACAGTTCTTGTATGTTGGGTCCGTTTTGATTCTCTTCCCAGGTGTGTCTTCTCAGGTAAAGGTCTCTGGAAACTCCGACCAGGTGAAGAACCGGTGGTGTTGGACGGTCGGCGTAAGAAGCGGGAAAGAGAAAAGGAAAGGTACGTCTCGGACTTAGGAGACCTGGAGTGGTGTTAAAAAGCGAAGAGTGCGGTGAGGTGGGAAGGGGTTTGGGGTATACACCAGTCCTATGTACGTTATACCCGATAAGGGTGTGCTCCCCGTGATCCTGAGTACTTTTGTCTACGAACGAGGGCAGTCCAAGTATAGAAAAAGAAAGAAGAAAATTTAAAACAAAGATATCTCTGGTAATATACTGAGAGGGGGACTGTTATTATCACAGTCCATCTCAGGGTGCCATGCAGTGAGTTAAAGGGGGATTATCTTCTCTCCTTTGGTGCCACTAACTTGATTATGGTGGAGGCATAAAAGAGAAAAAAAAAAAAAAAACTGAAGAAAAAGAAAAGAACCCTTGTGGAATTACATGCAGGTAGACTCTCCTATTGTTATCTCTCCACCCCACGAGAAGTCCTCCCTGCTCAACCCTTCCCTCCTCCCTCCCAAGAAGTGTCCGGTAGCTAGTTTGAAGGCAGGAACATACCTGCCTTAGCCACGCCCCTCCACGGACGTGGCGGCCAGTGGGCCTCCCGGGGCTTCTATGCCCCGTGCTGTCAGGTGCGGCTGAGTCTCGTTGCACGCTTCTCTGTCTCTTCTCCATGCGTCCCCCTCCAGCTTCTCAGTTTCTTCTTCCGATGCCGGGCGCGTCGGTTGTCCATTTTTTATGTTTGGGGAAACCTAGAAATCTGGGTTTCCGATGGCGTCCTCTTCCTCTGTGACGTCTTTGGTGCTCCCGGGGCACCCTTTCGTCGCGTCGGCTCTGCGCCGAGTAGCTGGGCTGGAAATCACCCGGCTACAATAACGTACAGTCTGAATTCAGACATGACAATGTGGTAGACCCACAACATGAGTAGCACCACATATGTACACTCAGTACACATTTGTAAACAGGTATGTGGCAGTCTTCATACACAGGCACATTTGCAAACAGTATCAGTTCTCGCATGCAACCCACACACATAGAAATATGTGGTAACACATTCCTATGTTACCGGTACACAATTATATGCACATGCACACACATGTAGCTAAACTATACAAACTAAATAGATGCATAGCCCCTGTAAAAATGAATGTAAATGTGGGTGCACTGTCAGCCTTTCCACCAAAATCCATTCATGGCCATCATGCGTCAAACAATTTTGACGCATATTGTACATCTATCACATAGATAGATAGTTTCAGTTTTTTTCTTAACAGTACACGCAGGACCTCTTTCCCACGATGCGGGGAGTTTTACACCCACATCTTTACAATTACATTAAGATTCTGTTTACTAATAAAGAGCAACAACCAGGCAATGTCCTTTTTCGCCTTTGGCTCCACCTCCAGCATGTCCTTCATTTTGTACCCCCTTCTGTATGTTCGGGTTGCGGTTATCGGTCTAGCTCCCACTGCTCACAGTCCAATCAGGAGGGACTCTTTCCCATAGTTCGGCTGCCATATCTAGAAGGGTCCGTGGTTGACGCCCAAAGACTAATTTGAATGGGCTGTGACTGGTAGAAGCTTGGACGTGAGTTCTTATTGCATACAGGACTAGGGGTAACTTCCTAGCCCAATCCCTCCCGGATTCCGGAATGGTCTTTTTTCAACTGGAACTTAAGGGTACGGTTATATCTCTCTACAAGACCATCTGTTTGTGGATGGTATACAGAGGTCTTTAAATGTTTGACCCCCAGGATCTGACAGATCTGTGTCATTAAGCTGGACATGAATGGGGTTCCCTGGTCGGTCAGAATCTCTTTTGGGAACCCTACTCTTGAAAAAAAAACAACAATAGCATGAGCCACATTTTTCATAGTTATGCTGGAGAGGAGTATAGCCTCCGGATATCTCGTCGCATAGTCCACCAGGACTAAAATATAGGTATACTCTTTTGATGAACGGATGAGGGGTCCCATTAAATCCATCCCCACTCTCGAGAAAGGCACATCAATAATCGGCAATGGCTGTGAGGGCGCTTTCTTTTGGGGCCCTGGGTCTAGCATCAGACATCTGGGGCATTGTATACAAAATCGCTGTATGTGGGCATATAACCCTGGCCAATAAAACCGGCGTAGAAGGTATTCTTCTGTTTTTTCTCTGCCGAAATGTCCCCCTCCCACCTGACTATGTGCTAAGTGGAGCGCTTGAATCCGATACGGCTCGGTAATGACTAGTTGCTTCTTCTTATGGTTGTTAAAATTTGTGATCCGGTACAGGAGGCCCTTTTGTATTACAAAGTACAGGCCCACCCCGCCTGTGACCTCGGGTTTTGCTGCCCTCCAGGCATTGTGGAGACTGGAGTCTTCTCGTTGGCTACTACGGAAAGGGGGTAGGGAGGGGACTGTCACACTCCGTACCTTGATCGGTTCCTCTTTTTTTCTCTTAACAGGTGCAACTTCTTTCCCTCTCTCTTCTCTCTCCTGCTAGGTTTGCACCTCTCAGTTCCCGCTTTTATAGGGGTCTCTGAAAATGGGACCTCGCCCCACCATGATTCTATAGGACTCTTTTCTTGTACACTTGGTAACAAGTCAGTGAAATGGATGTAGTCTGTACCCACAATGCACTCTTCCACTAGTTGGTCAATGATGCCCATGTCCACTGGGTCCCGTCTCCCTTCCCACTTGAGGACAACAGAAACCAGTGGATAGTCTCTTAGCTCCCCGTGCATACAGCAAATAGAAACAACCTTTTTGGAGGCTTGGACGTCTGGATCTACCAGGTCGGCCCTGATAACAGATTGGCTACAGCCAGAGTCTACTAAGGCGGTGATTTCTTGGCCATTAATAGACCCCTTTGATGTATTTGGAATTTTCCCTTCCCGTATATAAGACTCAACCTCAGGTAATCCCAATCTCCATGGGTTCGACTTTTTCCTCTTTGTGGGTGCACAATCCGGCGATATGTCCCCACTCTCCACAGCTATAGCACTGGGGTTGTTGTGTTGGAAGTCTCTCACTGGATCGAGGAGTAGGGTTCTCCTCTGTGTTTCTTCTGGAAGTAGGCCGATAGGGCGTTCCTATTGGTCGGTTGACCGGGGCGACTGACTTTGATGGCCCTGTTTTAAAATCGGTTGAACTATGGTATGCACAAGCTAGATCGATGGCCATAGTCGTATCCACATTGGGATGCTGCTTGATCAAGTTGCGGGTAACTGTGGGCAAGGCTTCTAAATATTGCTCTAGAAGTATGGTTTTTATGATATCTTCCCTCTCAGTCCCAATAGGCCCTAACCATTTTAATCCTAGATCTTTCACTTGATAATATGGGGTCCGGGGATCCTCTGAGGGAGAACACTTAATTTTTCTGAACCTAAGCCTGTAATGTTCGGTATCGTGTCCCACGCGCTCTAAAATACTCTTCTTTATCTCCTTATATGGGGTGGTTCCGGCTCGCTTAACTGTTTGGTAGGCTGCTTGGAGATTGCCTGTCAACAATGGCGCCATGTATTGTCCCCACCGATCTTTTGGCCAAGCAACGGAGACTGCTACCCGCTCAAAGTTCATGAAGAACGCGTCAGGATCTTCACCTTCCTGATATTTTTGATGGACTGAGCTCGGGACGTTAGGGTGGACTTTGGTGGCAGCTATAGTGTCGGCAAGTTTTTGTAACGCCGTCTCATGTATGAGCTGGTTATTTGCAATTATAGTGGCCTGACTCTTAAGAGTGCTTTGGAGAGTTTCCCTGTCAGCTCTAGCTTCCCTTTGGTGTTCCTCCCAGATCACTTGGAGATGACGTTGTCCCTCTGCTAACTGCTGAATCATATCCTCGATTGTTGGTTTCACCTCCATGGTCGTCCGTATTTTAGGTATCTCTCTGCCTGCCGCTACTTTAAAGTCCCACTTCTGAAACCACTGTACGAGGTGTGGGTGTAGCTGGTCGCGGATAGAATAGAAACAGGTCGGGAGGTCAGAAATGTTTAGGTAAATTTATTTTATTTTCCTTAAGAGTTCCTTTTAGTGTCCAAGTCCCCACAGTTCTTGTATGTCGGGTCCGTGTTGATTCTCTTCCCAGATGTGTCTTCTCAGGTAAAGGTCTCTGGACTCTCTGACCCGGTGAAGAACGGGTGGTGTTGGACGGTTGGCGTAGGAAGCGGGAAAGAGAAAAGGAAAGGTAAGTCTCAGACTTAGAAGACCCGGAGTGGTGTTAGAAAGGGAAGGGTGCGGTGAGGTGGGAAGGGGTTTGGGGTATACACCAGTCCTATGTACGTTATACCCGATAAGAGTGTGCTCCCGTGATCCTGAGTACTTTTGTCTACGAACAAGGGCAGTCCAAGTATAGAAAAAGAAAGAAGAAAATAAAAAACAAAGATATCTCTGGTAATATACTGAGAGGGGGACTGTTATTATCACAGTCCACCTCAGGGTGCCATGCAGTGAGTTAAAGGGGGATTATCTTCTCTCCTTTGGTGCCACTAACTTGATTATGGTAGAGGCATAAAAGAGAAAAACAAAAAAAACAGAAGAAAAAGGAAAGAACGCTTGTGGAATTACATGCAGGAAGACTCTCCTATTGTTATCTCTCCACCCCGCGTGAAGTCCTCCCTGCTCAACCCTTCCCTCCTCCTGCTCCCTCCTCCCTCCCAAGAAGCATCCGGTAGCTAGTTTGAAGGCAGGAAAGTACCTGCCTTAGCCACGCCCCTCTAGGGACGTGGCTGTCAGTGGGCCTCCCGGGGCTTCTATGCCCCGCGCTGTCGGGTGCGGCTGAGTCACGTTGCACGGCTTCTCCGTCTCTTCTCCGTGCGTCCTCCTCCGGCTTCTCAGTTTCTTCTTCTGACACCGGACGCATCGGTTGTCCGTTTTTTATGTTTGGGGAAACCCGGAAATCCGGGTTTTCGATGGCGTCCTCTTCCTCTATGACATCTTCGGTGCCCCTGGGGCACCCTTTCGTCGCGTCGGCGCTGCGCCTAGTAGCCGGGCTGGAAATCACCCGGCTACAATAACGTACAGTCTGAATTCAGACATGACAATGTGGTAGAACCACAACATGAGTAGCACCACATATGTACACTCAGTACACATTTGTAAACAGGTATGTGGCAGTCTTCATACACAGGCACATTTGCAAACAGTATCAGTTCTTGCATGCAACACACACACATAGAAATATGTGGTAACACATTCCTATGTTACCGGTACACAATTATATGCACATGCACACACATGTAGCTAAACTATACAACTAAATAGATGCATAGACCCTGTAAAAATGAATGTAAATGTGGGTGCACTATCAGCCTTTCCACCAAAATCCATGCATGGCCATCATGCCTCAAACAATTTTGACGCATATTGTACATCTATCACATAGAGAGATAGTTTCAGTTTTTTTCTTAACAGTACACGCGGGACCTCTTTCCCACGATGCGGGGAGTTTTACACCCATGTCTTTACAATTACATTAAGATTCTGTTTACTAATAAAGTACGAATCGTTGCCGCAGTGTGGAGGAGGACAGGAGCCCTTTAAATTAACCCCTTCTGTGCCTTGGACGAGATGATCTCGTCCAAGGCTACAGTTCCCCTGTGCCTTGGACGAGATCATCTCGTCCTAGGCACAGGGGAACTTGGGGGCGCGCTAGCGCACCCCCCGTGCACCCCCCTCCCCCCCCAAGTCGGGGATGGAAGGGGAAGACCTTCCCCTTACACCCCTCCCGCACCCACCCCCCCCCTGTGACGTCAGCGCGCGCGCGCGCGCTGATGTGTCACAGGGGCCTCCCTAGTCGCGCTGGAAGCTCTGCTTCCAGCGCGATTGAAAAAGAAATGCAAAAGCATTTCTTTTTCAATCACTGGGAGGTCCGGAGGGGCTTCAAAGGGAAGGAAAAGTATTTCCTTCCCTTTGAAGTCCCTCCGAGGGTTTCAAAAGCCGAATTGCTTGCAATCCGGCTTTTGAAACCCCACTAGACACCAGGGATTTTTTTTTTTTTTATTGAAAGTGACAAAAGGGAGCGACCCCTTGGGCAAGGGTCGCTCCCAGGGGGGGCATTTTTTTGAGAAGGCCTTTTCTGCCCCCCCTGGGGGCAGATCGGCCTTATTAGGCCGATCTGCCCCCAGGGGGGGCAGAAACCTCTAGGCACCAGGGACCATTTTTTTTTGAATTTTTCATTTTTTTTTCATTTTTTTTTTTTTTTGGTGGGGAGCGACCCCTTAGGCAAGGGTCGCTCCCCTTGGGGGAAATTATATTTTGGCCATTTCTGCTCCCCTTGGGGGCAGATTGGCCTATTTTGATCAGGCCAATCTGCCCCCAAGGGGGGTAGAAACCACTAGACACCAGGGATTTTTATTTTTTTTATTGTTATTGACAAAAGGGAGCGACCCCTTGGGCAAGGGTCGCTCCCAGGGGGGGCATATTTTCGGGAAGGCCTTTTCTGCCCCCCCGGGGGCAGATCGGCCTACTATTAGGCCGATCTGCCCCCAGGGGGGGCAGAAACCTCTAGGCACCAGGGACCTTTTTTTTTGTTTTTTGTTTTTTGTGTTATCAATTTTTTTTTTTTGGTGGGGAGCGACCCCTTAGGCAAGGGTCGCTCCCCTTGGGGGAAAATTATATTTTGGCCATTTCTGCCCCCCTTGGGGGCAGATTGGCCTATTTTGATGAGGCCAATCTGCCCCCAAGGGGGGTAGAAACCACTAGACACCAGGGATTTTTATTTTTTTTATTGTTATTGACAAAAGGGAGCGACCCCTTGGGCAAGGGTCGCTCCCAGGGAGGGCATATTTTCGGGAAGGCCTTTTCTGCCCCCCCGGGGGCAGATCGGCTTACTATTAGGCCGATCTGCCCCCAGGGGGGGCAGAAACCTCTAGGCACCAGGGACCTTTTTTTTTTTTTTTTTTTTGTGTTATATTTTTTTTTTTGGTGGGGAGTGACCCCTTAGGCAAGGGTCGCTCCCCTTGGGGGAAAATTATATTTTGGCCATTTCTGCCCCCCTTGGGGGCAGATTGGCCTATTTTGATGAGGCCAATCTGCCCCCAAGGGGGGTAGAAACCACTAGACACCAGGGATTTTTATTTTTTTTATTGTTATTGACAAAAGGGAGCGACCCCTTGGGCAAGGGTCGCTCCCAGGGAGGGCATATTTTCGGGAAGGCCTTTTCTGCCCCCCCGGGGGCAGAAACCTCTAGGCACCAGGGACCTTTTTTTTTTTTTTTTTTTTTGTGTTATATATTTTTTTTTTTGGTGGGGAGTGACCCCTTAGGCAAGGGTCGCTCCCCTTGGGGGAAAATTATATTTTGGCCATTTCTGCCCCCCTTGGGGGCAGATTGGCCTATTTTGATGAGGCCAATCTGCCCCCAAGGGGGGTAGAAACCACTAGACACCAGGGAGTTTTTTCTTTGCGTGAATTTCACGCAAAGGGAGCGACCCCTTAGGCAAGGGTCGCTCCCTGGGGGGGAGGGCAATTTATTTTAGGCCATTTCTGCCCCCCCCTGGGGGCAGATCGGCCTATTATTAGGCCGATCTGGCCCCAGGGGGGGAAGAAACCTCTAGGCGCCAGGGCAATTTTTTTTTTTGTGTTTTTTTTTTTTTTTTGTTTCTTTTTTTAGAGATGGGGAGCGACCCATGAGGCAAGGGTCGCTCCCCTGGGGGGCAAATTGTATTTAGACCATTTCTGCCCCCCTGGGGGCAGATTGGCCAATTTTAGGTCAATCTGCCCCCAAGGGGGCAGAAACCACTAGGCACCGGGGATTTGTTTTTTGGCGCCAATGTCACGCAGGGGGAGCGACCCCGTAGGCAAGGGTCGCTCCGGGGGGGGGGGGGTGGGGGTTGGGGGGGGCAAATTTATTTTAGGCCATTTCTGCCCCCCCCCGGGGGACAGATCGGCCTATTATTAGGCCGAACTGCCCCCAGGGGGGGGCAGAACCCTCTAGGCGCCAGGGCAAATTTTTTTTTTTGTGTTTTTTTTTTTGTTGTTTCTTTTTTTAGAGATGGGGAGCGACCCATCAGGCAAGGGTCGCTCCCCTGGGGGGGCAAATTGTATTTAGGCCATTTCTGTCCCCCTGGGGGCAGATTGGCCAATTTTAGGTCAATCTGCCCCCAAGGGGGCAGAAACCACAAGGCACCGGGGATTTGTTTTTTGTCGCCAATGTCACGCAGGGGGAGCGACCCCGTAGGCAAGGGTCGCTCCCAGGGGGGGGTGGGGGTTGGGGGGGCAAATTTATTTTAGGCCATTTCAGCCCCCCCGTGGGACAGATCGGCCTATTATTAGGCCGAACTGCCCCCAGGGGGGGCAGAACCCTCTAGGCGCCAGGGCAATTTTTTTTTTTGTGTTTTTTTTTTTGTTGTTTCTTTTTTTAGAGATGGGGAGCGACCCATCAGGCAAGGGTCGCTCCCCTGGGGGGGCAAATTGTATTTAGACCATTTCTGCCCCCCTGGGGGCAGATTGGCCAATTTTAGGTCAATCTGCCCCCAAGGGGGCAGAAACCACTAGGCACCGGGGATTTGTTTTTTGGCGCCAATGTCACGCAGGGGGAGCGACCCCGTAGGCAAGGGTCGCTCCCGGGGGGGGGGGGTTGGGGGGCAAATTTATTTTAGGCCATTTCTGCCCCCCCCGGGGGACAGATCGGCCTATTATTAGGCCGAACTGCCCCCGGGGGGGGGGCAGAACCCTCTAGGCGCCAGGGCAATTTTTTTTTTTGTGTTTTTTTTTTTTGTTGTTTCTTTTTTTAGAGATGGGGAGCGACCCATCAGGCAAGGCTCGCTCCCCTGGGGGGGGGCAAATTGTATTTAGACCATTTCTGCCCCCCTGGGGGCAGATTGGCCAATTTTAGGTCAATCTGCCCCCAAGGGGGCAGAAACCACTAGGCACCGGGGATTTGTTTTTTGGCGCCAATGTCACGCAGGGGGAGCGACCCCGTAGGCAAGGGTCGCTCCGGGGGGGGGGTGGGGGTTGGGGGGGCAAATTTATTTTAGGCCATTTCTGCCCCCCCCAAGGGACAGATCGGCCTATTATTAGGCCGAACTGCCCCCAGGGGGGGGCAGAACCCTCTAGGCGCCAGGGCAATTTTTTTTTTTGTGTTTTTTTTTTTTGTTGTTTCTTTTTTTAGAGATGGGGAGCGACCCATCAGGCAAGGCTCGCTCCCCTGGGGGGGGGCAAATTGTATTTAGACCATTTCTGCCCCCCTGGGGGCAGATTGGCCAATTTTAGGTCAATCTGCCCCCAAGGGGGCAGAAACCACTAGGCACCGGGGATTTGTTTTTTGGCGCCAATGTCACGCAGGGGGAGCGACCCCGTAGGCAAGGGTCGCTCCGGGGGGGGGGTGGGGGTTGGGGGGGCAAATTTATTTTAGGCCATTTCTGCCCCCCCCAAGGGACAGATCGGCCTATTATTAGGCCGAACTGCCCCCAGGGGGGGGCAGAACCCTCTAGGCGCCAGGGCAATTTTTTTTTTTGTGTTTTTTTTTTTGTTGTTTCTTTTTTTAGAGATGGGGAGCGACCCATCAGGCAAGGGTCGCTCCCCTGGGGGGGCAAATTGTATTTAGACCATTTCTGCCCCCCTGGGGGCAGATTGGCCAATTTTAGGTCAATCTGCCCCCAAGGGGGCAGAAACCACAAGGCACCGGGGATTTGTTTTTTGGCGCCAATGTCACGCAGGGGGAGCGACCCCGTAGGCAAGGGTCGCTCCCGGGGGGGGTGGGGGTTGGGGGGGCAAATTTATTTTAGGCCATTTCTGCCCCCCCGTGGGACAGATCGGCCTATTATTAGGCCGAACTGCCCCCAGGGGGGGGCAGAACCCTCTAGGCGCCAGGGCAATTTTTTTTTTTGTGTTTTTTTTTTGTTGTTTCTTTTTTTAGAGATGGGGAGTGACCCATCAGGCAAGGGTCGCTCCCCTGGGGGGGCAAATTGTATTTAGACCATTTCTGCCCCCCTGGGGGCAGATTGGCCAATTTTAGGTCAATCTGCCCCCAAGGGGGCAGAAACCACTAGGCACGGGGATTTGTTTTTTGGCGCCAATGTCACGCAGGGGGAGCGACCCCGTAGGCAAGGGTCGCTCCCGGGTGGGGGGGGTTGGGGTGCAAATTTATTTTAGGCCATTTCTGCCCCCCCCGGGGGACAGATCGGCCTATTATTAGGCCGAACTGCCCCCAGGGGGGGGGCAGAACCCTCTAGGCGCCAGGGCAATTTTTTTTTTTGTGTTTTTTTTTTTTTTGTTGTTTCTTTTTTTAGAGATGGAGAGCGACCCATCAGGCAAGGGTCGCTCCCCTGGGGGGGCAAATTGTATTTAGACCATTTCTGCCCCCCTGGGGGCAGATTGGCCAATTTTAGGTCAATCTGCCCCCAAGGGGGCAGAAACCACTAGGCACCGGGGATTTGTTTTTTGGTGCCAATGTCACGCAGGGGGAGCGACCCCGTAGGCAAGGGTCGCTCCGGGGGGGGGGGGGTGGGGGTTGGGGGGGCAAATTTATTTTAGGCCATTTCTGCCCCCCCCGGGGGACAGATCGGCCTATTATTAGGCCGAACTGCCCCCAGGGGGGGGCAGAACCCTCTAGGCGCCAGGGCAATTTTTTTTTGTGTGTTTTTTTTTTTTTGTTGTTTCTTTTTTTAGAGATGGGGAGCGACCCATCAGGCAAGGGTCGCTCCCCTGGGGGGGCAAATTGTATTTAGACCATTTCTGCCCCCCTGGGGGCAGATTGGCCAATTTTAGGTCAATCTGCCCCCAAGGGGGCAGAAACCACTAGGCACCGGGGATTTGTTTTTTGGTGCCAATGTCACGCAGGGGGAGCGACCCCGTAGGCAAGGGTCGCTCCCGGGGAGGGTGGGGGTTGGGGGGGCACATTTATTTTAGGGCATTTCTGCCCCCCCCCCCTGGGGCCGGCTGAGCTACAGGCCAAACACCACAGGTAGGCACCTTGCAAAAAACACCTCTGTTTTCTGTGAAAAAATATGTTGTGTCCACGTTGTGTTTTGGGCCATTTCCTTTTGTGGGCGCTAGGCCTACCCACAGAAGTGAGGTACCATTTTTATCGAGAGACTTAGGGGAACGCTGGGTGGAAGGAAATTTGTGGCTCCTCTCAGATTCCACAACTTTCTGTCACCGAAATGACAGGAAAAAGTGTTTTTTGGGCCAAATTTTGATGTTTGCAAAGGATTCTGGGTAACATAACCTGGTCAGAGCCCCGCAAGTCACCCCATCTTGGATTCCCCTGGGTTTCTAGTTTTCAAAAATGCACTGGTTTGCTAAGTTTCCTCAGGTGTCGGCTGAGCTACAGGCCAAAATCCACAGGTAGGCACTGCTTTTTATAAAAAAATGTGATGTGTCCACGTTGTGTTTTGGGCCCTTTCCTTTCGTGGGCGCTAGTCCTACCCACACAAGTGGGAGACTTGGGGGAACGCTGGGTAGAAGGAAATTTGTGGCTCCTCTCAGATTCCAGAACTTTCTGCCACAGAAATGTGAGTAACATGTGTATTTTTAGCCAAATTTTGAGGTTTGCAAAGGATTCTGGGTAACAGAACCTGGTCCGAGCCCCGCAAGTCACCCCTCCTTGGATTCCCCTAGGTCTCTAGTTTTCAGAAATGCACAGGTTTGGTAGGTTTCCCTAGGTGCCGGCTGAGCTAGAGGCCAAAATCTACAGGTAGGCACTTCGCAAAAAACACCTCTGTTTTTTTCCAAAATTTAGGATGTGTCCACGTTGCGCTTTGGGGTGTTTCCTGTCGCCGGCGCTAGGCCTACCCACGCAAGTGAGGTATCATTTTTATCGGGAGACTTGGGGGAACGCTGGGTGGAAGGAAATTTGTAGCTCCTCTCAGATTCCAGAACTTTCTGCCACAGAAATGTGAGGGACATGTGTTTTTTTAGCCAAATTTTGAGGTTTGCAAAGGATTCTGGGTAACAGAACCTGGTCCGAGCCCCGCAAGTCACCCCTCCTTGGATTCCCCTAGGTCTCTAGTTTTCAGAAATGCACAGGTTTGGTAGGTTTCCCCAGGTGCCGGCTGAGCTAGAGACCAAAATCTACAGGTAGGCACTTCGCAAAAAACACCTCTGTTTTTTTCCAAAATTTAGGATGTGTCCACGTTGCGCTTTGGGGTGTTTCCTGTCGCCGGCGCTAGGCCTACCCACGCAAGTGAGGTATCATTTTTATCGGGAGACTTGGGGGAACGCTGGGTGGAAGGAAATTTGTAGCTCCTCTCAGATTCCAGAACTTTCTGCCACAGAAATGTGAGGGACATGTGTTTTTCTAGCCAAATTTTGAGGTTTGCAAAGGATTCTGGGTAACAGAACCTGGTCCGAGCCCCGCAAGTCACCCCTCCTTGGATTCCCCTAGGACTCTAGTTTTCAGAAATGCACAGGTTTGGTAGGTTTCCCTAGGTGCCGGCTGAGCTACAGGCCAAAATCTACAGGTAGGCACTCCGCAAAAAACACCTCTGTTTTTTTCCAAAATTTAGGATGTGTCCACGTTGCGCTTTGGGGTGTTTCCTGTCGCCGGCGCTAGGCCTACCCACGCAAGTGAGGTATCATTTTTATCGGGAGACTTGGGGGAACGCTGGGTGGAAGGAAATTTGTAGCTCCTCTCAGATTCCAGAACTTTCTGCCACAGAAATGTGAGGGACATGTGTTTTTTTAGCCAAATTTTGAGGTTTGCAAAGGATTCTGGGTAACAGAACCTGGTCCGAGCCCCGCAAGTCACCCCTCCTTGGATTCCCCTAGGTCTCTAGTTTTCAGAAATGCACAGGTTTGGTAGGTTTCCCTAGGTGCCGGCTGAGCTAGAGGCCAAAATCTACAGGTAGGCACTTCGCAAAAAACACCTCTGTTTTTTTCCAAAATTTAGGATGTGTCCACGTTGCGCTTTGGGGTGTTTCCTGTCGCTGGCGCTAGGCCTACCCACGCAAGTGAGGTATCATTTTTATCGGGAGACGTGGGGGAACGCTGGGTGGAAGGAAATTTGTAGCTCCTCTCAGATTCCAGAACTTTCTGCCACAGAAATGTGAGGGACATGTGTTTTTTTAGCCAAATTTTGAGGTTTGCAAAGGATTCTGGGTAACAGAACCTGGTCCGAGCCCCGCAAGTCACCCCTCCTTGGATTCCCCTAGGTCTCTAGTTTTCAGAAATGCACAGGTTTGGTAGGTTTCCCTAGGTGCCGGCTGAGCTAGAGGCCAAAATCTACAGGTAGGCACTTCGCAAAAAACACCTCTGTTTTCTCCCAAAATTTTGGATGTGTCCACGTTGCGCTTTGGGGCGTTTCCTGTCGCGGGCGCTAGGCCTACCCACGCAAGTGAGGTATCATTTTTATCGGGAGACTTGGGGGAACATAGATTAGCAAAACAAGTGCTATTGCCCCTTGTCTTTCTCTACATTTTTTCCTTCCAAATATAGGAGAGTGTGTAAAAAAGACATCTATTTGAGAAATTCCCTATAATTCACATGCTTGTATGGTCACCCCGGAATTCAGAGATGTGCAAATAACCACTGCTCCTCAGCACCTTATCTTGTGCCCTTTTTGGAAATGCAAAGGTTTTCTTGATAGCAATTTTTTACTCTTTATATTTCACCAAATGAATTGCTGTATACCCGGTATAGAATGAAAACGCACTGCAGGGTGCAGCTCATTTATTGGCTCTGGGTTCCTCGGGTTCTTGATGAACCTACAAGCCCTATATATCCCCGCAACCAGAGGAGTCCAGCAGACGTAACGGTATATTGCTTTCCATAATCTGACATTGCAGGGAAAAGTTACAGAGTAAAACGTAGAGAAAAATTGATGTTTTTTTCACCTCAATTTCAATATTTTTCTTTTTCAGCTGTTATTTTCTGTAGGAAACCCTTGTAGGATCTACACAAATGACCCCTTGCTGAATTCAGAATTTTGTCTACTTTTCAGAAATGGTTAGGTTGGGATCCAGCATTGGTTTCATGCCCATTCCTGTCACTGACTGGAAGGAGGCTGAAAGCACAAAAAATTGCAAAAATGGGGTATGCCCCAGTAAAATGCCAAAATTGTGTTGAAAAATTGGGTTTTCTGATTCAAGTCTGCCTGTTCCTGAAAGCTAGGAAGCTGCTGAGTTTAGCACTATAAACCCTTTGTTGATGCCATTTTCAGGGGGAAATCCACAAGCCTTCTTCTGCAGCCACTTTTTCCATTTTTTTTTTTTAAAACGAAATTTTCACTGTATTTTGGCCAATTTCTTGGCCTCCTTCAAGGGAACCCACAAAGTCTGGGTACCTCTAGAATCCCTAGGATGTTGGAAAAAAAGGACGCAAATTTGGCTTGGTTAGCTTATGTGGACAAAAAGTTATGAGGGCCTAAGCGCGAACTGCCCCAAATAGGCAAAAAAAGGCCTGGCACAGGAGGGGGAAAAGGCCTGGCAGCGAAGGGGTTAAAGGACGCGCTCCCGCATCGCGGGAAGCGCGAATCGTTGCCGCAGTGTGGAGGAGGGCAGGAGCCCTTTAAACTAAAGGACGCGCTCCCGCCCCGCGGGAAGCGCGAATCGTTGCCGCAGTGTGGAGGAGGGCAGGAGCCCTTTAAACTAAAGGACGCGCTCCCGCCCCGCGGGAAGCGCGAATCGTTGCCGCAGTGTGGAGGAGGGCAGGAGCCCTTTAAATTAAAGGACGCGCTCCCACCTTGCGGGACGCGCGCGGGCGAAGCCCGGGCCAAGGGCGGGCCCATCCTTCGCCCGTCATCGCCAGGAAGAGACTGGGCTGGGCCCCCTCCCTTTCTTTTTCTCTTTTATTTTTATATTCTTCCGAGGCCCTGCTCTATGGAGAGTCGCTGACTTAAGGAAGGCAAGGAGGAGCCACCTGATATTTGGGTATTTAAAACTTACTTTTAAACCAGTTTGTCTCCTGTACCCTGCTGACTGACATAGGCGAAACACGCGCAAGGCGTAAGTAAGGCCTACTGCCCTACAACTGCAGGGGGCTCGGTGTGGCAAAAGGTTGTGGCTGGACAATTGAACCAAGCAGGATCTGAGTATAACTTGGTTCTATTTTTCCCCAGTCAGGGGGACTGAGTTTGATATATCCGTTAAAGAAATATACGGCATCCTATTTTGGATAAAAGGATTAGCTTGCCCAAATGGGAAAACGTAAGGGAGACAATGGGGGAAGGGAATCCATTCAGGAGGCCCCCTCACCTAGGTTAATAACAAGCTACCTAACTTCTGTAATGGGTGCCATTGAGACAGAGATAGGGAGAGTAGAAGCTACTTTAGAGTCGTTTCTTGAGAAAGCAGGAAAAGGTGGGGGGGGGGGGGGGGAAGGACTCTGCCGGAAACATCTTCATTGAGTAAGACTAAGAAAGGAAACCCTTGTGTAATAACAGAAATTGATTTAATTACTCCTACAACTCCAGAGAGTCCACCCTAAAAAAAAGCAGGCAAATAATTCCCCCCCATACAGCAGTAACCCCCATACAGCAAGTTGGATCCCCTGTAGACAGGGATGGCTTTGGAGAGTCCCTATCAGGAATTAAGAAGATCAAGAGTAAATGTCTTTCTAAACCTCCCAAAAATTTTTTTTTATAGGGAAACAGCCAAAAGACTGTAAAAGTCAGATCCAATTATAACTTGTATTTCACAAATTGAAGATCAACTTAGAGACATTAAAAAGCTGTGCTCATCAGTTCTGGAGAGAGTGGCCATTCTCGAGCAGAAGGTTGAATTTCTAACAAATATAAAACCTATACCACCGAGGGCAGAACCTCAGAACAATCACTCCATTCCTGAATGTTTACCAGCTCCGCCCATTCATCAGCATCGAAACTTTAGAATGACTTTTGCCCAGAATTCAACCCCAAAACCCCGAATGTAGAGGTACTACAGGATTCTACGAACTTACAGTCTCAGTGGGGTACAACCAAATGGGAAGGCCTGGTGGGTCAGGAGATTACAAGAACTCAAGTAGCCTGCCCGAGGATACCACTGGCATGTGCCCCCTATATTTTAATCCTGGAAAATGTCCCTATATTGGAAAACACCCACCCCGAGTCCCATGTGTCACTGTTAAATAAAGTGACTCTTTGTGTAGGAAAACACACGGATGGGCGGGTTGATTTCCATAGGGACATTCTAACTGTAAGAAGGGTACCTTGGGTTGGCTCATCCCCTAAAACATCATCTGGGGATTGTATTATAATAAACTTTAGGACCCCCTGGACTGTCAATGCTCTGTATCACCACCTTTCAACTATGAGACCATCTGTAGGGCCTATAAGAGTCCAACGTTTGACTAAATTTATCCCCCCGTTATCAAACCCACGTTATCCTGATTCAACCCATTCTGGGAATCAGAATCCCAGCAACCCTGGTCTCTCTAACTCCCCTGACACTGCCCTGACATTGTCTAATAGGTATGAGCCCCTGACCTCACTAGAGCAGTTAGATTGACCATTAGTAACTGAGCCATCTTTGCAAGACCCCTTGGAGACAAATGTACTCCCACAGTCCCCCTTAGAATTTAAAGGAGTCCATGATATACATGATACACAGGGTATGACAGCCCTAGGGATTATTTCCTGGAATGTTGCAGGTTTAAAATAAAAAATTGGAAACCCTGACTGGATAAAATCAGTGACGGGAAATCTCTTTATCTGTTGCCAGTAGACCTGGCTCTCAGAATTACCGCATATTAAGGGTTATACCACATATTGTGTTCCTGCAACTAAGGCCCCCGCAGGTAGAGCTAAGGGCGGTCTGGCTACTTGTGGTGATCTGTGTGGGCATGGAACATCTTGACATCAGTACTATGATGTCGTGATGTTCCATGTTCTAGGGTGACGGTTGGGACCAGAGAGCTCTGTGCCCTTTTTACATCAATACACGTATGTAATTTGCTCTCTGTAATTTCTGGAATAAATCTGGTTTTAAAGATAAAGCCTTGCTCCACTTACTTCACTACTTTCTTATCTGTGGAGGCTGGAGGGATGGAATCACGTGTTGTGGGCATATTCCCTTTTTTTCTGGCCTTATCTCTGAAATTAGCAGAGCCATTCGATATACTACTGATCAATTACTATAATAACACCTTTGATAACTCGGACATTAGTGTGGTCAGTAGTTTGGAGACCCTAATACATAAGGTAACAATTTCTAGTAAAAAGGACCTAAGAATAGTCTGGGTTGGTGATTTTAATGCCCATCTGTGCGAGCCAGAGTTCTTTGACTGTTGCGGACTTCTGGACGAGAATGATAACCCCATTCAACACTTTAAACATTCCCCATATGGGAACGCCCTTAACTCTTTGATAACAGTAAATTCTCTTTTTTTTCCCACACCAGCTATTAGAGGGATACCAACATTTGTAAGGGGGGATACTCATACTACTATTGACTATATTATTTACTCTAGAGAATTGTCCTCTATTACAGGACAATTCAGGGTGACCCCGCCTTGTATTAGTGACCATAACCCCTTATCCATTGTGATTAATTTAGATCTGACAAGCGACTCAAGAAGAGGGAAGCGATACCCTGCTATGAAGCTCTCATCCCAAAAAGGGCTCACAATCAAATGGGGAAAGATAAACAGTAATATTTTTTTTTAAGATTTATTCTTGAATAAATGGTCAGATGTTATGACATCTCTGGATGAAGATAAGGCCCCCCATGAAATTATTCTTGCATTCTCTTCTCTGACAAAATATATGGCGGAGAAATTACAGCCTTCACATGCTAATAAAGTCCATGGCCCAAGATGGTTTAACCATGCATGTACCACTTCCTTAAGCAAGCTAAAAAAAACAATCAATGTATTTCCCAAAGATCGACAAGCAATTAATATTGCTAGGAAAAATTATAAAGAAGCTCTTGCCAAAAGGAAAGTTGAACTAAGTGAATCTGGGTGGGAGGAATTGATGTTTGCAAGCGAAATCAAAGATACAACTGCATTTTGTGTGTGGTTAATTCTTTATTACTAAACGATAAACATGAGACGCCCATGGACACTGTCATACCAGCCAAGACTTGGGTGGACTATTTAAAAAAAACTTTCGCCATAGAGACAAATGTTCAATCAGAAATGTTAAACTGTCTGAAGTCTGCAGGAAATGATCAGCTAAGTTTGGCTTTTAGTAATATTATAAGTGTGGATGACGTTAAACAAGCAATTCAAGATAGCCCCTCTGAGAAAGCCCCTGGCCCAGACAGAATTCCTGTTGACTTATATAAAGCACTTCCAGATTTCTGGGGACCACTGCTAACCAATGTCCTGAGATCGGCTGTGGTAGGCCCTCTAGTAGATTCTTGGAAAGAAGCGATCATCGTCCCGATTTTTAAGAAGGGAGATAGGGCAGACCCCTTGTGCTATCGCCCAATCTCTTTACTGGATAGTTCAGTTAAAATTTTAGGCCGAGTGATTTTAAATAAGTTAGAAGAATGGGCGACTGATTCTCACTCCCTCTCAGAAATACAATTTGGCTTTCGCCCAGGGGTGGGCACAGTAGAACAAACTCTTAATTTGACTCTTATAGTCCAGAAATATACTAAAGCCAAAAGGGGTTGTATACATTTAGCATTTATGGATATGTCTTGTGCCTTTGATACAGTTAGCAGGGAGAAATTGTGGAAGGTAATGCTGGGTATGGGCGTGGATAAAGATATAGTTATATTACTTAGTAAACTTCATGCCTGCACAGAGGCTCGGGTCCGTTATTCCCGGGAGGGATGTCTGACAGAGAAATTCCCCTCACAAAAAGGGGTCAGACAGGGATGTGTTCTTGCCCCCTTTCTCTTTCTCCTGTATATAAATGGGTTGGACAAATTTCTTTGTGAATTAGGGAAGGATTCCCCAGT
Organism: Pleurodeles waltl; assembly: GCF_031143425.1. Lineage (NCBI taxonomy): Eukaryota > Metazoa > Chordata > Amphibia > Caudata > Salamandridae > Pleurodeles > Pleurodeles waltl. The sequence continues at coordinate 694,453,552 of NC_090447.1, forward strand.
TATCAATAATTCTTTAATCCCTGTACTCTTGTATGCGGACGATGCAGTACTCATTTCAAGGACAGCAAATGGCCTTCAGATCTTATTGAATGCTTTTAATACTTTTATGGGGAACCTTGGTCTTAAAATTAACAGAACTAAGTCATTTGTTATGAAGTCCGGACCCAAATTAGCAAAAACTAATTTTTTTATTTTAGATGTGCATGAGATACTTAAGGTCCCACATTTTACGTATCTGGGGGTCCCCATTGATGTAGATTTTAACTGGAGGTTTTTTGTTAATATACGTTCAATACAATTCCAAAAAGCCATTGAACCTGTTTTTAGGTTTGCAAGAAGACTCCGGCACAAACCTGTTAAGGAAATGATGACTATCTTCTCTTCTAAGTGTCTCTCTATTGTGACATTTGGAGCTGGGGTTTGGGGGCTTGCAGAATGTAGAGGACTCCAGATTATAGAAAATAAATGTTTAAGAAGGTTATTATCAGTCCCTCAATCTACATCAGTAAAGCTCTGTCATAAAGAAGTAGGTTTGAGATATATATCTAGCTATATAAAACTGCAACCTCTTTTATTGTGGGTAAAAATCTGGACTAAGCCTGAAGCGCTTCTATGTAGAAAGGTGATACAGGACTGTCTCCTTTTGTCACGATTTCTAGATATACCCTGGCTTAGATATGTTTATCTCTCTCTCCTATCATTAGGATTAGGAGACTTTTTCCTCAAACCTGATACTCTAACAAGACAGGACATTAAGAAGGTTAAAGACATATTCTGGCAGAAAAATCAGGACATGGACCCAGCCTCTAGTGCAATGAGACTATGGACGAGGTATGAGATACAACAACTTCAACCAAAGTTGTATCTGACCATTATCAATCATGAGCGACAAAGGTTTTTACTCACAAGACTACGTCTAAATACTTTACACTATCTGGTAGCATTTCCAGTAGCTTGAACCTGGTTTAAGAACCTTCCTCCTTGTTGTTGCCATGGAAAAACATCTCAGAGTACATTACATTTTATGCTTTTTTGCACTTTATATGCTGCTCCAAGGAAAAGGTTTTTACGTCCGTTATTTCAGTCTAGCAGTATTAGAACTAGCCAGCTTGCTTATTCCCACTTACATGATCTGGGAAATATGGACATAATCCAGGCTGTTAAATTTTATATATGCTGCTTATGGTGTTCGGAAAATGTATTAATAACGTTTTTAGAAATTTTTATGATTGAGAAATTTGTATGTTATTTATTTATTTTATGTCTTTTATGGTCTTTTTGCACCGAATAAAGTAAAGTAATGAATGAATGAAAGTGCAACAACCAGGCCATGTCCTTTTTCGCCTTTGGCTCCACCTCCAGCATGTCCTTCATTGTGTACCCCCTTCTGTATGTTCGAGTTGCGGTTATCGGTCTAGCTCCCACTGCTCACGGTCCAATCAGGAGGGACTCTTTTCAGTTAAATACCTTCTGGTGTGACGGCTGATTATTTCCGAGTCATGACTGATGGGTAGGTTTCCTGATTGACTTGACCAGCAAAAAGTAAGCGGGGAGTTCTTCATATTCAGCGGGCTACCATTTCTAATTGAAGGGCAAATCCCCGGGGGCACTGGCTATACGATTGATAGGAAGGCTATTGGATGGTCTCTTAGTTTGTTATGTCTTGTGTGGAGTGAGTGTATTTAAGTCTACAAATGGTCCTCCTTCTGTTTTTCTCCCAACGTTGTTATAGCACGGGCGGGTTCCTGGAGCCATGCTAGAGGCACAGCGCACCTCGGTGACCTCTCACGGTGTGTGTCTACATTAAGTATTAGCCAACAGATCATCAGGTCTTGGCTGTCAGCCTGGGGAGGTCCCCAGGGCAATCAGAGGGGCACACCGCACCTTGATGGCCTCTCATATTGTTTTTTTGTTTCTATTAAGTATGACCAAAAAAGAGATTAGCGTGCCCTAGCTGTCAATATGGTTAGGTTGCCGGGTTATCATAGGGACACGCTACAAAACCTTTCTTGTTGTTTGTTTTCATTAAGCACAATCAAAAACCAGATTAGTCTGCCACGGGTTGCAACACTTGGTACAGCAGACATTTCATGACTAATATATATTTTGCTTTACCTTGTTGTACACGGTTTATAGAGATAACTGTGGAGAAGTAAGGAGGGCCTGTACGTATCTGTCATTATCTGCGTTCCCCATGGCCGTTATAGAGGCACATTGTGTGTTGATGGCCTTCTATAGTTTGCCACCAAGTATGATTTGTAGATAACTGGCACCTCATCTATAAACACTTGGCAGGAGCCGTCAATTTAAAAATAAGAGTATACCTAACAATATTTGACATAGATTATGGGTAAATCGCGACCGGTGTTGTGGTGATCTACGACAAAAGGTGGATCTGTCTTCATTCCCCCCCATCCCCCCCCACACTGTGCTGTCCAAAAAAGGCAATTAAAAACAAGTTCTCACTGAATAACTTTGTGCCAGCACAACAGCAACCCCCCCCCCCCCCCCCCCCCCCCCCGGCTATGCCATCGGTGATGTCAAAATATTAGTGGATACATAACGTACGGACCACTGTGTTGTTTCCTGGCAGGTCCAATTCATGTGACTGACTACATGATGCACTTGTTGTCTCTTTGGATATTTCTCAGATCAGGACATCTTTTGAAGATTTAGTTATGTTATACTGTAGTTATGCATGACAATTATCATTAGCCTTCATATCGTGACATATTTTACTTTCTGAATTTTTGTCATTCTAGTTTTTCAAGAGTCCAATGGTTTGTTTATCCCAAAGGGACCCTATCCCTAATTTAGGGAAATATATGTTTCTGAGCAACAACACAAGCCCTTGAGTTACCCTATGTATGAGTTTGATGGTAGTGACATCACGATGTCACTAGATGTGGGTGCATGCAATCAGTGTGTGCATTTACTCTTAAAGTCACTGTATTATTGTATCCATTAATTTTATATAATTGTTACACACTTTTTTCACACTTACAGACTCACTTAGGGTCTCCATAGTGAGGAGTAGGCTGTACTTGTTGATCCTGTTGAAACGCCACTCGATCTGTAGAGACATTTTTGAGGCGTGAAACATATTGACCTATGTGTAGGGATAGAAGAGAAGATTCTTCTTCCCTTTTATTCTTTCACAGGGAGTGCTAGAACATTATTTCTGGTGACACTGCGCCTTTCAGTTTTTAATCTAATATACACCCAATAGATATAAACATATAATATTCAGTTCCTCACTTCCGTTATCCACAGGGCCAGTATATCCCTGTACTCAATCAAAAGGCATCCTTCAAAAGATCTCTGGCAAAGAGCCTCCTTGTGGGGCCTGTTGGACATTTCAGCGCTGGTCCAATGTGGAGCAGGCCCAAGGATGAAGCATGACACCTATTTGGGTGTGTGAGGGCCTTTGCTTCTATTTAAAACAATTGCCTAAATTGACCAGTAACCACTTTAGGGGTCCTAGTTGGATCTCTCACCTTCAAACCGTGTACCTCTGTGTGATATCTAAAACTGTTAGGGAGCTGTACACTGGATCGAAATAAACCCCCATACCCCTCTCATTTTGTAGCATATGGTACATCTCCACACATCGCAAATCACTAAAATGATGTCTGGCGCCATGTGGGTCTGAACTGTCTTGCGGTCTCAGCCGTACTTCCAGAATCCACGCATGCCCAGTATGCGTCAACATTTTTGACGCATAACATTGTCCTACAAACATTGCATAGGCCCAAAATGATGCCTGACCCCTGCGCGTCAATTGAAGTCGACAGGCCTTGTCAGCCTTCATGAAAAAAATATATGAATGGGCATTCATGCATCAAAAAAACAAAATATCAGAAAACGTGACGCATGTGCCCAGGAAGTGAGGTAACAAGACTTCCTCGCTGCACACATGGTAAAGTGAATTTACTTTCACTTTTACTTTACAGTCTTTTTGTCTGTGGTGGAGAGTGGTTGTGTGGAGCTGGTGCTGGTTGAGGAGTGGTGGTTACTGAGAGTTTTGTGCTGTGTCCTGCTGCTCTTCAGTCCAATGTGTTGCATTTGTAAGTTTTGTGTAGTATTATTATCCTGTCATTGTATTTTTATTGTCAGGCGTTTGTCTTGGGTAGTGTAGTTTGATGGGTATTTGAGGTTAGGTGGGGTTATTATAAACATTTATTTTTGTGGGGGTACTGGTTGCTGTGGAGGGAGACAGTAGAATGTCTGGCAAGGGAAGGGCACAGTGCATGAGTCCTGATGAACTGGGGGGTTCATCTGGTTAGTATGCCACTACCTCTCCAGTATGTTTAAAATGGGTGGCCGTATAATCATGGGCTACCCCACATAGGCAAGGAAGCTACATTAGAGGAAGGTGCTGTTACAGCTGCACAGGATCTTCAAGGTGGAGCGCACAGACCACCAGATCAAGCACCGGTAGGCAGACCTCTTTGCCAGGCAAGGGGATTTCCTGTGTCACCTCGTGGTTCGGGTTGGCAGACCTGTTTGTAAGTAAACCTGTAACATAGCTACATCCTCCTTTTCATGTGCATGACAGTAGGGAATAAGGATAACTTTGGCATGTCCTGAGAAGGGTGAGGACATCAAGGTGCAGATTTAAGGAAAGTGTTGCTGCACACAGTGCAGTGCCACTTTCTTTCCCCCCTTAAAACCCCCATACCGCTGCCATGTGTGCGCTGTATCTATGGTACAGCACACCATGGTGCAGTTTAGGGCAATTGCATCATATATTTCGACGCCATTGATGTACTGTTCGGGGGTTATTGTCATAAATTTACCAAAACGTAGTGGCCCATCAAAATATAATGGTATGCCCCCTTAAACACATACTCTCAGCAGGCATCAAAATGTGCAGAACAAAATAACGTCAAATGTTCCTTTGGGTATCAATGTGCCATTTCTTCAGCCCCCAAACAACCAAACGTCCACTTTGAATACATTATGGCTGGCGCAGACATATTATAGTGGAAAGGGAGATAAAGTTGCGCAATGCATGAATTGCCTCACTTAGTGAGCCTATGGGCAACATTATGCCTACGGCATGCATGTTGTATGCAAGGGGGCCATTGCCCATTAGGGAGGCCAATAATAAAAGGCATAAAGAGAACTAAGAGAAGTCTTTCTTGCATTTTCTACGCCTGCTCAGACTTGGCATCAAAAGGGGGCACACTATTAATTATGATGGGACCCTATGTACAGTTCAGGGTTGGGCCAAAATCTTGGCACTAACCCTGAACAGTACATCAATAGCATCAAAAATTGTGAAGCCATTGCCCCCTACCCTGCGCCATGGTACACCTTATCTTAGATACGGCGCACACTTGGTAGCAGTAGGAGGATGCTAAGGAGCTCAAGGAAAGGGGCGCTGCATTGGGTGCCGCACCACTTCCCTATTATCTGCTCCTAAGCTTCACACAATTAAGTGTCCTGTCCCCAAGTAAGTGTGACATATGAATCAAAGACATGTATGCATGGGTGAGTCACTTTGCTATGTTTTGGGTGCTACCTATGTCTGTCTGACTGATGTGTTGTAGATGGCAGTGGGTCATTCCTAACACTAAATTGACTAGGTCACGCAGCTAAACAAGTTCAATGTGTAACAGTTGTCCGTGCTACCCTCTGTTCACAAATCACTGAGCTATGTTTTCCTGTCATGTCTTGCAGGCAGACCTCTATGCTACACCATAGGCGAGGTTAACACTTTCGAAGACCCCGATGCAACCTGTGTCACCTTGTATGTCACATGTGTACATACAGCATTGTGGCTGAGAGGGTTTTATGTGTATTAAGCCATGTCCAAAAGCATGTGTGTCAATTTAGACACCATCATCTATCCTTGGGTATTGACATCATGTCTGAGGGTATGCTGAGAATAATTTGAATGATGCACAGGTGTGAACGTGTGCTACCTTGGATAATGGGGTCTCAGGAAGTTATTTGTATGCCCACAAACACACTCATGTCAGTCGCAATATGTGTCAGAGGTGCTGGCTTTGTGCAATGCATGGATGCTTAAAACATATATTTTCACAGCACCTGTTCCTGCACTGTGTACCACACGTTGCACAAATGCAGTCAGGACATAGTACAATATATGTACCTGGGTAGAGCTCTCCAAGGGGCTTTTGGAAGAATACACTTCGGCCACCGGTGATTCACTGCTCTTCAATAATGAAGTGAGGAAACAGTCAGTTAAGTACACATAGATATTTGTGGTCTTCTCCAAAGGGATGTGGGACAAGTCCAATGATTGTAGAAAATAAGATGTGTGCAGATGAAACAACAGGTTTCAGCCATCATGATAGTTGTAAGCAAGCATAATTCTCTTGCAGTCTTTAGCTCCTCCCATCCGCCACCATGTGTGTGCCGTATATGATATATGGCACAACATAGTGCTGGGTATGTGCCAATTGTGGTTAACATCTTGATGGAAATGATGTACAATTCATAGGTAGTGCAAATCTAATGCTAACCCTGGACTGTACATAGGGGCCTATTGTGACCACTGGTGTGCCCCCTTTTAATTTCAGCTCTGAGCTGGCAACAAAAGTAGCAAAAATAAAATGAGGCAGCTAAATCTCTTACTTTGCAGTGCACCATTTTGCCAGTCACCCTACCGGGTTAATGCTACCCTTGCATACATCAAGCCTGGAGCAGGCCTAATGTGGCGCAAGGGGTGACAAAGTGGCACAATGCAGGTATTGCACCCCTTTGTTGATATACTGCTGACCATTTGGCCTTATTATGCCTTATTATTGTCCTATTGATTATGATGCTAATGTGGTGCAAAGAGGCCCTAGACCCTCTCCCATCTTGGCCCTAGTGTGTAACTTTGGAGAGGCATTATCCCCGTGACGTACAAAATACTGTAGATGCTTACTAGGCAGATTTGTATTGACTTGTGTCTTGCTCTTGTTTGTGGCTTACTGGTTGACAACATGTGCCATCAGAAAATGTTGTTTACAATGCATGCTTGTTCTTCCTGTACCAACACAAGTACTGATGACATGTTCTCTTAATATTTTAGCTGCCACAATGACTCCAGCCCAGAAACAAAAATTCACAAAATGTGTTAAATGTTTCTGACACATATGCAAGATCCAGGCTGGTTACCGGAAGATGACAGGGAGGTACTGCACAGAAAAGTCAGAGTCATGGAAGGCTTTCCCAATGGTGGACCAGCTCCACAGACTGCAATCACCTCAACTAAAGGAGTGTCCTCGGCACCCAGAGTCCGTGGTGCTCCATCAGGTCCGGCACCCTCAACATCAACAGCACACAGAGATGCCAATAACACCAAAACAGCCGCCACCATCTGCCACTGGGTCCAGCTTTGAAGCAGAAATGCGTAAAGACCTGGCTGAGGTCAGGGCTAGGTTGGCCTGCCTTGAGACCATGCCAGAAATTAGAAGATACTAAAATACATAAAGAGGCAGCTGAAGAAGCTGTAGGTGTGGCCACTCACCACTTCCCTGGACCTTCTATTCCCCAGTATGCATGGTTTAAAGTTTTAGTGGATTTTAGGGAATAGACATAAGTTAGGTAGGATAGAGTAGGTTAGTTGTAGGATATAGTTAGTGTAGTTTGGGGGTGGGATTTAGGCATTTGTTTGTTTGGGGGTTATATTTAGGGGTATATGTTCCCAAAAAATATGTATTTACAAAGAATTATATAGATATATATTTGTTTAGGACATAGGATTAGTTAGTATATGTGTAGCTTTAGTTCATGTTGCCCTACAAGTTTATTGTGTCATGGGGGGGGGTGGAGACAATGTTTATTGAGTGGCGTTATGTGTATAAATTAAGTTTAGATTAGGATAGACAGCTGTAGAGTTAAGATAAGTTAGTATAGTTTAGTTTAGTGTAGGTTAGTGAGTAGGGTAGGTTTTTAATAGGTTGTGTTTTGGGCAAGAATAAATCCTTTACGTTTTTGACAGTTAGGTGTCAAAGATGACTGACTGTCTGGGTATTCTTATGACTGCACTGGCCAAGTTAGGGAAATGCATTAGGGTATGCACTCAGTATTGATTTACATGTATGAAGGTGTATCCCCAATGACCAAAGAGCTATCTGATTGGCAGAGCTATGACATCAGCTACTCAAGACAGTTTTCAGCACAGTTCCTGACACTCAGTTTCTGTATGGATACAATATTTTTGACAGGTATTGATGCAACATCAATAGTCATTGCTAAGGTCTTTCACAATCATTTTAGTAATGTGTAACACATTAAACTCCACCTTATTTGGGATATGGGTACTGGCACACTGACAGCTGCCTGTCACAGTCTTAAATATGCTCTTCAGTTCCTCACATATTTGTTGTACTGTTACAATCATCAGGAAAATCTTGAGTTCTGACCCATTCATGCCATATGTCAACTTGCATGGATATATATTCAATACATGCTTGGGAGGCTTAGTAAGTTGTTTGTAGTCCACAATATTATCGGTCACCTTTATCATGTTTGAGTCCTAGTGTGTGTCTGACAGTAAGCCACAGATGTCATCTGGTTCTGTTCTCATTGCCATTGCTTCATACAATGTAGACATTTATATTAGTTGATTTAACTCTGAAAAAGTGCAAAATACACATGAATATGGTGATTTATTTACATGTGCATGTTTAGTGTACAATGTCCAGTTCACTGAGTCAATGAGAGATCCTGAGCCATTTGATGTACATTCAGAGTCCAAGGGTGAGGGACATGTCATGAGACATGTGTAAGAGACATGTGCATTAGTGAGGAGGTGTCCAAATAGACAATAGGTAGCAACAAGACAAAGACAGTCCAAAGAAGATAAATCAACAGTGGTAGAGTGAAGAGGACACATTGCCATCACAACACTAGCATGATCTTAAGCACAGAACTAAGGAGATACTGTCCATGTGGCACAGACTGCAGCTACCGGGTGGATTTACGGGTGAAAATTGTTCCTCGTCATCTTCATACTCAGATGTGTGGTGCCTCCTGTTCCATGGGTGGTGCTGCTGTTGAAGGTGAGGGGGCCACACACATCAGAGGATGAAGATGTGGAATCAAAGTACCCAGCAGCTGCCATTTTTGGGAACACATAAGGCATCCATCCCCACCCACACCTGCTGTGCCAGCTCCCGCTGGACTCCTACCACAGTCCTCTGAAAGGTGACGTCTGGGTCCTCAGAGTCCAGGGCTGCAGCAGGACTGGTTGGTGCTGTGTGTTGGTAGTTTGGTGGTTCATGTGGAGACCCCGCAACACTGTGTATCCCCCCTGTGATGGAGGTGGTATCTGGAAGGAATCTAGGACATCCTGGAGAGTCTCTTCTTTGATGGTCGGCAGCTAGTCTTCCATGTCATCTGTAAAATCAAGGACAGGCCGGTCCGCAGGAGGTAAGGCGTCATCCTCTGCAATGGGATAGTGAAAGGTCAATCTTTGATTGTAGTGGCTGTTGACATGGCTCATCATTTACTTGCTACTGGTGGCTCAGTGACACATGTTACAGACCTTAGGTTGTAGTTGTTTATTACGTGTTGCATTGTGCATCACACATAGGGCAACCTTTCAAGCCATTTGGTGCATTGATCCCACACCACCATTTTCCTTGCAGGCCCCTTGCCCAAGCCACTGACACCCTGCATGTCACGTTGTAGATGCTCCTCAGACTCGGTGCGATGCAAATGGGAGTCCACCTCCTGACACCACCAAGTCACCGATAAAAACCACGGTGCATTGGAGTAATCAGGTGAGGGAAGGAAGGCGAAGGAACAGCAGGGAAGGGATATCTGTAAGGAGAAGAATACACAGCGTTAATATCACATTAGCCTGTCTATTCTCGCAATGTCTCGCTAAAGCACCAACGACCGTACCTGCCAATATCTCCTGAGGGCAGGACTAGTCCAACGCCTGTCTATGCTCCATCTGAATCATAGATGGACGCCACAGGCCAACGATGAACACCGATAATCTCTTATGGGTTGTTCAACACCCACTCTTGTACAAGATAGACATAAAATAGTGAGGAAACAATACGAAGAGAGAGAAGAAAAAGAATGACGGTAAAACCCAACTCGGGCTCCTTTCTATAACTCAGTTAAAACACTGAGCCTCATGTCATAGTCACGCAAATGGTAGAAATGACCCATTCTTTCTACACCATGTACTGAAAAGCAAAAATGTCCCGGCAGTTCAATCCCCGCAAAAGTAAACATTAACACTGCGTCACAGCAGAATAAAAATGTTCTCCGGCTATGAAGACAACAGTTAATGAGTAACGAACAGTTCAAATAAAGGAACGCCGTGCCTCGGATATTAACTGTGTCCTGGTCGAACAGGATAGTGGGAAAAAGGCGAGGGAATCCGGCACCAGATCGCCTCACCGCTTACCACCTCTCCTTCATGTTTCGAAGATCCAAATGGAAGAACTCGAGACTCCCGACGATATCGGGAATATCCAATACTTGAGGGAAACAGGAGAAAAACAAGTACTCCACTGGAAGCAGAACGAGAATCCACCCTCGGGAACGCCGTCAACAAGAGCCCTCGTTGACCATCCGACTTTGATCTGGGAAACGAATAACGCACAACGCTTCCTGGATGTGCGTGGTTTTATGCGACCTCTTCCGGCGATAGGCGTCATGGGATATGTAGTCCAGAAGTACTACAATATCCCGATCGTCAATGCAGGCGCCGCGGTTAACTCCTGACAGTACGCCCGCCTCCAAAGCGCCTCCTCGGACCAGGCTTAGAGGGATGACGGGCATGAAACAGCCGCACAGCCCTAGGGGCATGGACATTGCGTTCCGGCTCCCATGAATCATCCTCGGCATTGTACCCCTTCCACGAAACCAAGTACCACAGCTTACCCCCCCGTCGTTTGGAATCCAACACTCTGCGCACCTCGTATTCCAGCTGCCCATCTCTGACCACCGGAGGCACCGCCTGCCGGGTCGCTGAAAGGGCCGGTTTCAAAAGGCTGCAATGAAACACCGGATGGATCCGTAAGGAAGCAGGTAAGTTGAGACGATAAGCCACAGGGTTTATCTTGCGTAACACCACATAGGGACCAATGTAACAAGGATGAAAGACGCTACGCATCTTGAAGCGTATATACTTGGTGGAAAGCCACACTCTATCGCCTGGCTGATATGCCGGTCCCTCACGCCGATGTTCATCACCCCATTTCTTATACTGTTCTTTGGCTTTCTCCAGATTGAGTCGTATCTTCTTTTGCACGGATTGGAGATTCTTAATCACAGCATGAACCGTAGGTTGATCCGTGACATCCCTAGGTATGGTTATGGGCAACATCTCCGCGTGGAAACCCGTGTTAGCACGAAAAGGAGACTCCCGTATCGAGCTATGCCAAGCATTGTTGTATGATAGTTCGGCAAGCCATAGCAACGAAACCCAGGATTCTTGAGCGTCCTTTGCATAGCAACTCAGATATTTTTTCAGGGTTTGGTTAAGGCGCTCCGTCTGGCCATCGGTTTGTGGGTGGAAGCTGGTGGACAGGGCGGATTCAATACGCAGAACCTTACACCACATGCGCCAAAACCTAGCGACAAACTGGGGGCCTCTGTCCGAGATAATGGTTCTCGGTAGACCGTGTAACCGCACCACTTGAGACAAAAGTAGGTGGGCGGTTTGACTTGCTGTAGGCAGATTTTTACAAGGGAGAAAATGACCCATCTTGGTAAGACTGTCCATTACCACCATGATAGCGTTGTACCCCTGGTCCATTGGTAATCCTACCACAAAATCCATGCTAATGGTTTGCCATGGCTTATCCGGAGTGGGCAAAGGCATCAGTCTGCCCTGGCTCTTCGCGTTTTCTCCCTTGGCTCGTGCACATATCTCACACCGAGCCACCCAGGCCGCAACGTCTTTAGCCCAACCTTCCCACCTGAAATGTCGTTGAACAATTTGCGCAGTTTTGGTGTAACCAGGATGACCAGCCGTTACCGCATCATGACACCAATTGAAGGCTTGCACTCGGAGTTCTTGTGTTGGCAAATACAAACGATTACATTGCAACGGTATTCCATGCTTAAGGGTACGGTCCTGACTTAGTTCTGCCCATTTCTTCCACTGAGCAGCAGACTTATGCTTAGAAACCTTTTCTAGGAAATGGGAGATGTGAAGGGCGCAAAGCACTCTTTCGGGTTTGATGATTGCTTCCTCGGGTCTTGAAACTATGGTTCTCACGTCCTCTTGTCGGGACAGTGAATCTGCCTTGCGATTGTCAACCCCAGGACGGAAGGTCACCACAAACTCATATTCCGAAAAAAACAGCATCCACCTCATTTGCCGCTGGGTAAGTTGTCTTGCCTCCTTCATATACTGCAGATTGCGATGGTCAGTATACACCGTGACCGGGTGTTGAGCTCCCCAAAGGTAGTGTCGCCATTCCTGAAATGCCCTTTTGATGGCTAGCAGTTCCTTTTCTGCCACCGTATAGTTAAGTTCCGCAGCAGATAGCTTCCTGGATAAGAACGCAACAGGATGAAGCTGTCCAGTGGTTTTGTTTCGTTGTGATAACACGGCACCAATCGCTATATCAGAGGCATCTGCCTCAACGATGAAAGGTGCATCTGGCTGTGGATGTTGAAGTATAGGTGCGGAGCAGAAGGCCTGTTTTAAAAAGCAAAAAGCCTCCTCTGCCTCCTCTGACCAAACAAAAGACACACCCTTTCTTAGCAACCTTGTTATAGGTGACACCATGTGGGAAAAATGAGAGATGAATCTTCTGTAATAATTAGAAAACCCAAGGAAGCATTGCACGTCTCTCATACTAGTGGGTACTGGCCACTCCTGAACAGCCTGTATTTTTCTTGTCGACATGCAAAACCCCTCGGGGCTTAAATCCACCCCCAAGAACTCAACCTTCCGGACATGGAACTCGCATTTGCTCAGTTTGCAAAAAAGGCTATGCTGTCGCAATGCTTGGAGTACTAAGGAAACATGGTCAAAGTGGCGCTCCAGGGATGTGGAATACACCAGAATGTCATCTATGTAAACGATCACGAAATGGTCTATGTATTCCTTGAGAACATCGTTCAGAAAATACTGGAATGCCGCCGGGGCGTTACACAACCCGAACGGCATTACCAAGTACTCAAACAGGCCATAACGGGTTTTGAACGCCGTTTTCCACTCGTCCCCTTCGCGGATTCTGACCAGATGGTAAGCTCCCTTCAGGTCCAACCTTGTATAGATTACCGCCTCTTTCATCTGGTCCAATAACACTGGGATGAGAGGAAGAGGGTATCTATTCCTCACCGTATTTTTGTTCAGCATTCGATAATCGATGCAGGTTCTCAACTCTTTATTAGCTTTAGCTATGAAAAAGAGTGGAGAGGCTGCCGGAGAACAAGACGGTCTAATGAACCCGATCTCCAGGAAGTGATCCAAGTATTTTCTCAAATGCTTGGTTTCTGGGTCTGATAGAGCATAAACCCTACAAGAAGGAAGGAGAGCTCCAGGGATCAGATCTATCTTGCAATCATACATACGATGGGGTGGCAATGTCTCAGCCTGACCCTCGTCGAACCCATCCTTGAACTCGACATAAACGGAGGGCAATATCACTGTTTTCTCCACCACTGTGGCCAACTGTAACCCTTGAGCCAACGCTAACGTGGGGGGATCGTCGTACAAGAAGCAGCTATTCTCACACATCGAGGACTGAAAACTAACCGTCTTGGTTTGCCAATCGATAAAAGGATTGTGTTTTCTTAACCAAGGCATTCCCAAAATAATTTCGTACTGAGGAGCCTCTATTATATTCAGCCTGATTCTTTCTTTATGTTCCGGAGATACCCCATTGAAGATCAAACCAATGTCCTCCGTATGTTCTGTGAGGGGCCCAGATTTCAGCGGTGTACCATCAACCGCCAATACTATTTCGGGGTCCTTTCTCTGAATGCTAGGAAGTCCCAATCTCCTAACCACCCCTGCATCTATGAAATTTCTCGTGGCTCCGGAGTCTATCATCGCCCATACTGGATGCTTTCGTTCTTTGGTCACCAACTCTACTGATAACAAAAGGTGGGACGCTTTTTCTTCCTGTGGAAAAAGGGTTAAGGAAGTTAACCGTAGCACCGGTTGGGGTTCTGTAAAGGGCAAAACCTCTTTCTCAGATGTCTTTCCTGACATAACCGCCACCTTTTGAGTGGGGGAGTAGGAGAATCTCTTTTTAGGTTTGAGGGGACACTCTCTTACATAATGACCCTTCCTGCCGCAATACATGCACAACCCCTGTACCCTCCTACTCTCCTTCTCAGACTTCGACAAGGGTGCCCTAACGGCTCCCACTTCCATAGGCTCCCCACCTATCTCATTGGGAGTAGAAGCAGATCACACCTCCCTTTCTGGAATGCCAGGTCGCCTATCACCCGCTCTACGCTCTACCCCTCTTTCTGCTAATCTGTGGTTCAGTCTCAGGGTAAGATTCACAAGGTCTGTACAAGTGGAAGGCTGCGGATCTATTTGAGCGAGTATATCCTTCATGTCGTCTCGTAAGCCTTGATAATAGAGAGACATTCTCTTCTCCTCTGGCCACCCTGATTCCGCCACCAGTCTATTGAAGGTCGTAAGATAAGTGACCAGATCAGACCTCCCCTGTCTCAGCTCCAGTAATTCCCTATCAGCACTAAAAGTGGTTGTTCTATGATCAAACACCCTCTCGAAGGCAGTCCGAAAGGCATTCCAATCCGATAACAAGGGGTCATCGTTCCTGACTAATGGCACGGCCCAATTAGCTGCGTCTCCAGAGAGATAAGAAATAGCGAAAGCTACCCTGGAAAGGTTAGAGGGAAAAGACGCGGGTTTACAAGAGAAATGTAGAGACAACTGAGTCAAAAAGGCCTGAATTTTCTTGGGGTCCCCCGAAAACCGTTCTGGGCTGGCTAAAGGGATAGGAGGGGAGACATTCACGGTTACCTGTGGTGTGGATGCTGAGGCGTCGAAGGGATTCCTAGTAAGCTTTTCTACCCTTTCTTTTAAAGCCGCTGCCTCAGCCCTAGAATTAGCCAACTCTTGTTGTACTACTACTAACGCCTGTAATACATCATCCATAGATGCCATCTTTGCATCACACCGAGCGGGAGGAGCGTTATTCGTGGGTGCGTTATTCTGTCACGTTGTAGATGCTCCTCAGACTCGGTGCGATGCAAATGGCAGTCCACCTCCTGACACCACCAAGTCACCGATAAAAACCACGGTGCATTGGAGTAATCAGGTGAGGGAAGGAAGGGGAAGGAACAGCAGGGAAGGGATATCTGTAAGGAGAAGAATACACAGCGTTAATATCACATTAGCCTGTCTATTCTCGCAATGTCTCGCTAAAGCACCAACGACCGTACCTGCCAATATCTCCTGAGGGCAGGACTAGTCCAACGCCTGTCTATGCTCCATCTGAATCATAGATGGCCGCCACAGGCCAACGATGAACACCGATAATCTCTTATGGGTTGTTCAACACCCACTCTTGTACAAGATAGACATAAAATAGTGAGGAAACAATACGAAGAGAGAGAAGAAAAAGAATGACGGTAAAACCCAACTCGGGCTCCTTTCTATAACTCAGTTAAAACACTGAGCCTCATGTCATAGTCACGCAAATGGTAGAAATGACCCATTCTTTCTACACCATGTACTGAAAAGCAAAAATGTCCCGGCAGTTCAATCCCCGCAAAAGTAAACATTAACACTGCGTCACAGCAGAATAAAAATGTTCTCCGGCTATGAAGACAACAGTTCATGAGTAACGAACAGTTCAAATAAAGGAACGCCGTGCCTCGGATATTAACTGTGTCCTGGTCGAACAGGATAGTGGGAAAAAGGCGAGGGAATCCGGCACCAGATCGCCTCACCGCTTACCACCTCTCCTTCATGTTTCGAAGATCCAAATAGAAGAACTCGAGACTCCCGACGATATCGGGAATATCCAAGACTTGAGGGAAACAGGAGAAAAACAAGTACTCCACTGGAAGCAGAACGAGAATCCACCCTCGGGAACGCCGTCAACAAGAGCCCTCATTGACCATCCGACTTTGATCTGGGAAACGAATAACGCACAACGCTTCCTGGATGTGCGTGGTTTTATGCGACCTCTTCCGGCGATAGGCGTCATGGGATATGTAGTCCAGAAGTACTACAATATCCCGATCGTCAATGCAGGCGCCGCGGTTAACTCCTGACACTGCAAGCAGATCATTTATATTCCTGTTAACCACGGTGGACATTCCCACAGTAGTCTAATGAGTTTTGTCACTATTTTGGTGCTTTACTGTATTGGCACCATGAACGATGGCACCAGTGCAGCAAAGCACAGGGAGGTACGTTGCTTACAATGCTTGTGTCCTTTTGTCATCTGCCTCTAGCAGACCTCACACATGGTAATTAGATGGCACAGTACAACCTTTATGGATTGTCAGCCCCATTAGTTCTTTCCTCCCTGCATGAGGGATCTTTCCTTACATATATCATATCTGCCACAGGCATATAGTGGTGTAAGGATGTACAGTGTGGATCAACGTATGCATTGTGTGACTTCGGTAATGTGGCACGAGGGGAACAGAAAGCTTGGATCCACACTGCCAACTATTTGTATGATGGTACTGTTGCATTATGGGCTAGTGACACTGGGCCAGTAGTGCAACATGATTATCACAGACATGCCCCATATGTTGTGTATGTTCACTTTTGTGCCCACTGTGAGAAAAGGTCTCTTTTTTTACATGGTTAGCTCCCATGTTTTGCCTGATGTATGATGTAATCTATAAATTGTAGTACCCAGGACCCCTGCTAACCAGGTTCCCTGGTCAAGAGATGTTTCCCTAAAACTGTTGTGATGCAGTGGCACAATTGGATGCACCTTTAGCTACCACTAGAAGTCCCTAGTAAAAGGTACTTAGGTGCCCAGGGCATGGCATACTAAGAGTAGGCCCTTGAGGACAGCAGGACTGATTGTGCCACCCTCTAGGACCATGCATCCAGATGCACCCACCACTGCCATTGAAGGATGGGTTTCCTGGTGCAAGCCTAAAACACAACCACAACATGGCACATTGCCTGTGTGCACTGTCCAACATACACTGCATACACTATGGATAAGACACCCCTCTGGCAGGCCTTCCAGCCTTAAGGCAGGGTGCACCATATTGTATGTGAGGGCATAGCTGCATGAGCAGTATTCCCCCACTGTGTCCTTACCAAACCTGGGGCATAGTTAGTGAACAGAGCAGCCATTGTAATACATGTGCTGGACACTGGTCAATACAAGTGTCCCAGCCACATGATGGCCCCCCTGAATCCTGGGTTGTTGGGTATCAAAAAAACTCAGAATGATAAATCCAAACTGGTACCAGTATTGGATTTATCCCTAACAGTACCCAGGAGCCACCTTAGAGGTGCCCCTTTCAAAAGCTAAATAACCTGGCATGGTTTCAGATTGGTCCTATCCAGCCTGCCACCTCTAGACACCCACTCCACAAACCTTGGGGGAGAGATCTGTCTCTCTGGTTTGTAGAACAAAGCCCTTCCTGGGTGGAGGTGCCAACACCACTTCCTTCAGGAATGTGCACTGCCCTGGTGGTGAGCTTCAAAGGGCTAACCTCCTTTGAAACTCGACCCCCAGGGCTACTGCTAGAAGTAGATGGTAACCCCGGGCAAAACCCCCACTTTTGGCAGGAGCAACGACGGGAAATTCAAACAAAGAGTAGGAGAAGTGGCCCCACCTGGTATGCACCATGCCTAAGCTGATGCCTGCGAGGTGGGCACTCCATTTCATTTTTCTCCATTTCATGTTTCTCTATTTCATTTTTCTCCATCTTAGATGGAAGGAAAATAGCAAATCAGGGATAGGGAAGTGACCCTTCCCACAGTAAGTGGTCACTTTAGTGGATGTAGCCACCCAAAGGTAGATGACCCAGTGGTCACTACCAGGTTCCCCCTGAAACACCCACTACATACAATATTTTGTGGGCAACCCTAGACCAGGAAATCATCTTCGATGGACAAAGAAGACCAGCACCAAGAAGATCCAAGGCACAAGAACTGTGGACCTGCTGCAACAAAGAAAAGGTGCCAAACCCTGCCTGCTGCACCCAGGACCCATCAATCACCACTGAGGAGCTGCTGGACAACTGGAAAACTCTAAAGAACTCTTTGAAAATCGCCATAGAACTCCCTCCAGAGTGGAGGTACCACTCTACAACCACAAGAAACCAGCAAGCCAGTGAGGATCACTTCACTGACAAGCCGCTAACTCCCGATCCGTGCCGAAACCTATCAGATTCAGGAACAAAATCCAAAGACCAACCAGCCCTTTGAGTGTAGAGAAAAATATTTTATTTACGTGCACAGACTACTGGCTTGAGAAGCAGAGTCCAAGCAGTCCAAATTAAGTAAGTCATACATGATCTTTTATTTCTGCAAACCACAAGGCGTGTTTATGCATCTCATTAATTCTCTAGCTTAACGTGAACATTTCTCTTACTTTGCAGAAAGCGTTACTGTTAGTCTTTCCTAACCCAGTACATAAGGTCAAGTAAAATACAGTAAAGGAAATTGCAGAACATGGCCTATGTGCCTCATATTATAAGGGGAAATCTTCCACCCGGCATGGGCAGCATGTACACAGGATAGTACATTTCTTAATACACATTGCTTCAGCTAGCATGCAATATTTAATGAGGGCTGTCCTGATAGCAAGTTTTGCATCAAAATGCATTCCGAGCAAACAGAAAAGACAGTAAACACAGTTCATCTAGGTCATGAGTTGTTCACTAAACAGGCCTTGTTATCATTGAGTATCAAAGGGCCTAGCAAGCCCAAGATGGATTCCAGATAAAATGCAATTCCACATTCTGCCCTCTGATACTTAATGACAACCTACACATTTTCTCATAGCAGGGCCACCTCCTGGGTGCACTCTTCCTTGGAGGCATCTCATTTTTGCAGGTGTTGGTGATACACAACAGTCTCATTACATCATCTTTCTAACACTATCCTTATGCAGGTGGGGAACACTTGTATCAGCACACACAATGTTATCATCACCACCATTCCTATTACGTGTGCCTCTTTCAGCCAAGATCCCAAATTACAGAACCTCTTTGCTAGTGTCCCCCAAATTCCCCTGGGGTCTGTGGTGACCTGCACACTTTTGGCTTCCTTCTGAATCGCCTTTATTTTTCCTATAGCCTTGTTAATATTACGCTATTATCTTGTATGAATACACAGCAGGCCTGGTGGATTACGTGACACACCCCACCATCTTTTGCTAAGTTAATGTCTAATGCAATACGATTCTGAATTACCACAGCCCTCATGTCAGTGAGCTCCTCTGTAATATTCCTTAGGGCCGCTGCTGTGGAGTCTGCCAACTTTTCCACTAATCCTGCCAGTTAGTGTATTTTGGATATGGAATATATGACCTCAACTTTGTGCACCATTACTCCCATAACTGCTATTGCCTTATCTATCCAAGTAGGGGCCCTCCTTCTGTGTGACCCATGGTGGGTTATGCTATTTTTCTCTGATTTGCTAGTTACATGGATCATCTGTGGTGAAACTAAGGCAGGATAGCAGCTACCACAACATCCTGCTGGTAGTCTGAAATATGCATTTTCCCCACATATGACGAAAAAAAACCTAGGCCCTGATAAACTCACTTTGGGCCATCGCTTATCTTATTTAAGTTAGTATAGCTGCGGCATTTGCTGGTGCCCACATTTATATTAATGTTGACCTCAGTAGCACCCACCTCAAGACTGGCCAAGGGGAAACCAGCAGAGGGACTGAGGAGCTTTGAAATGTGGTACAGGTCTTGATTGACCTCCTTCTTCATTGGTGCACTATCCTTTGGTGTACTTTATGCACCATGGTGCGTCCTCTCTCCTGCTAGTTCTCAGGATGGAATACCCACACTTCCTCCAGTCCTGTTACCTGGTATCTGTCAGCCCTTTTGTTCCCCATTCTCTCCCATAATCAGCCACCTCCCCCACTCAAGTTGGTTTAGTAGCAACTTATTCTCTGTCTGGGGGGCAACCTCGGTACATGATGTGCCATTTCGGGGCCTGTGTCTGCCGTAGGTGCACTGGGTATATTTAACAGGTGTGTTAAGGCTCTGCTGAATTAACTTGTTTACCATTGTGCAGCCTACATATTTGCTTAGTGGGATGTCTGTATAGTTCATTGCGTCTTGGGAGTGTGTTGGTAAGTGGGTACACACAAAGCAATTTGATACATTTGCTACATCTACATACATATTTACCATCTGCCCAAATATATTCCCAGCGTATATTTCCCGATACTGACTCCATGCTACCTGTACCTTCTCTTTTTGTTCACCTGCTTTCCCTATTCCTCCTACCCCTGATGTATTGCTATGTTGCTCCTCAACTAGTACCCCACTTTCATTAATGTATTTATGCTCATTCAAGAAAGGTGTGTATATTTTATCTGCAAACACTATCAATATAATTTTCACTATTATTCCTGGAACAGGGTACAGATGGCTGTCAGCACTGCAGGCCATTTCCTAACCTCTTTCTTTTGGCATTGTCCTTGCCACCGGTAAGATGATACCGGAAACACAGAAGTGTTCCTGCATGAGTATTATAGGATGCCTGTCTGTTGCAATTTATTTCAGTAGCTCCAAGTCAAGTGAGTTGGCGGACAGGTGGTAATCAATTATTTTTCCATCAGTTGTACCCTGAATGTGGCATCAGAGGTTATTTAGCACATAATGGCCATTTTGGTACATTTGTAGACAAATCCAGACAGGACCTGCTTGCACCCTGTGTTTTTCAAAGGTGTGCAACAAGAGCAGTCCTATGAAGAGTCACAGCAGGACCCGCTTGCACTCTGTGTTTTTCAAAGGTGTGCAGCCCGAGCAGTCCTGTCAGTGTCCACTTGCCTTGTCGGTGTAGCGGAGGTTGTATCTGGGCAGTGGTGGTGGAGCTGCTGATGGTGTCACAGATGGTTGTTGCAGATCAGCTGGTCCCGCCGCCTTCTTGGTGTAGGCCCAGGAAGTTAGCCCCTTTCACTTGACTGCTGTAACAGTTGTCAAAAGGACTTGCTGGGGCCCCTTCCACCGGGACTGGAGACGATGTCTGTTGTGAGCCTTGACCCACACCCAGTCACCTAGCTGCTGAGTTCAGTGGATGCGCAGACCTTCCCAATCTTATTCTTAAATCCCTGTTCTTCCTTTCAACAGCTGCCGGTGGGTGGTAAGCACAGTGTAGGTTCTGGGTAACCCCCAGCCCTTGGCAGAGCCCCTGAATTAAATGAGAAATGAATCCTGGTCCGTTGTCAGAGCTCTGGAGAGCTGGGACCCCGAACTGTGGGATAAGTTCTTTCAGCAAACACTTGGCGACCTTTCATCGCAGTTCCTTGTGGGATAAGCTTCTGTCCATTTTCTAAACATACACAAAATAACCAGAACATATTTATACTTGTGTTTACAGGGCATTTCAATGAAGTCCATTTGCAGGCTCTTAAAGGGTCCATGTGGCGTGGGACGTGGCCTTTTACAGTGGGTGTACCCTTGCATGTGTTTGTTGTACTGAGTACAAATAGTGCACTGTTTACATAAATGTTAGGCATAATGGCAAAATCTTGTGCTATACAAACATTGGGAAAACAAACAGATCATTCCATCCCGCCCCACATGCGAGGGACCGTGGAAGAGATGGCCCATGGAAGGGAGCAACATTGATGGCAGACATATCCTATTGTTGGGGGCTACCCAAACCCCCTCCCTGTTTTGTGTATAACCTCGCCTTTTCCACTCATCTAACTCCTGTGCCCTGGCCTGTTGTTGAACACATTTGGGGTCAAAATATGTACATTCATCTTTATCCACTTTTTGTGGCTTAACACACCTTGTAAATATGGCCCCTTCACACGCAGCCCTTTGCGTGGAAGGGGAGTGCAAATGGGTGTTGCTGTTGGTGTCCCACAGCAACACCCATTGCATTTTGATGCTGCCTCAGATTTACGAGTTTTTGTAAACCTGAGGCAGTGCCAAAATCTAACGCCACCCCAGGGGTGGCATTAGCAAGGCACAACAAGGAGGAATACTTTTATTCCTCCTCATTTTTTGCTTTTTCTATGAGTGCTGCATTCTGCAGCATGCATAGAAAAAGCAAAATGCCAGACATGATTGCTTATGTGCGGAAAGGTGTCCCTTCCTGCACAAAAGCAATCATTTCAAAATGATGCTGTGGCACTTTTGTGTGTGCTGTATTCTGCAGTACACGCGGAAGTGCCAAATCGCCATTAATGATTGTTTATGTGCAGGAAGGGACACCTTCTCACACCTAAACAATCAAATCCCTCAACATAGACATCCTTGCACGATGATGTGAGGATGACTGCATTGGCGCTAAGCAACTCAATTTAGTTCCATTGCAGGA
Organism: Pleurodeles waltl; assembly: GCF_031143425.1. Classification (NCBI taxonomy): domain Eukaryota; kingdom Metazoa; phylum Chordata; class Amphibia; order Caudata; family Salamandridae; genus Pleurodeles; species Pleurodeles waltl. The sequence goes on from NC_090447.1 coordinate 694,475,980, forward strand.
GGCAACACAGGGGTGCGCCGTATTCAGTTCAATACAGTGCATTCCTGCATGGCGAAAATGATGGAGCGCGGCACTGCCAATTTTGTCTGTCGCTGCGTTGTGCTCCGTCACTTTCCTTTAAATATGGGCCCCAACGCATACTGACTGTCGGTGTAAATGTTCACTGAGTTCCCTTCTGTCAACTTGCAGGCCCTTGTTAGTGCCACTAGTTCTGCTGTCTGGGTACTCTTTACAGTCATCAGCCTTCCCCCTTCTAGCAACCTTTTGGCTGTTCCCACCGCATAAGTAGCCTGCAGCATTCCGGTGTTATCCCTAATGCACTACCCATCAACAAACAAGTATCCTTCTGCATTGAGGAGTGGGGTATCTCGGATATCTGGTCTCACTTTGGTGTGCCTGTCGACCACCAATACACAGTCAATGAAGGAGTTATCAGTTGAGGGGTCGTCGTGCTCACACTCTGTTGGCAGGAGGAAGGCAGGATTCAATGGGGTGCATCTTTTAATGATAAAATGTGGTGCCAACAATATCAGTTCGTATTGGGAGAGACGGGTATTTGAGAGGTGTTGCGTCTTTGTTGTTGTCAGTAATGTGTCTGCCTCGTGTCGAACATGCAAGATCAAAGTGTGTGCCAGCACTACTGTTTCGGACTACTCTACTGCCAGGGCCGTAGATGCCACCGCCCTCAAACATGGTGGAAGTGCTACTGCAACTGGGTCTAATGTGGCAGAATAACAGGCCTCTGGGTGGGAAAAGGAGCCGTGTTTCTAGGCTAGTACTCCCAAGAAGCAGCCCACTTTCTCGAGGCAGAATAAATGAAAATCTTTAGTATAATCTGGAAGGCCTAGCGCTGGTGCTGCACACAGTTCTCTTTCAGTGTTTGGAAAGCTTTCTCACAGTCTGGGGACCAGAGGACTTTGTCTGGCACCTCCTTGTGGGTGAGGTTCTGGAGTGGGCGTGCTACTAAGGAAACATTTGGTATCCAGTCTCTTCAGTAGCCTGCTGCTCCAAGGAAGGCCCTCACCTCCCTCTGCATGTGTGGTCAAGGGAATTGGGTGATGACAGCTATCTTGTCAGGCAGCAACTTTCTAGTCCCCTGAGAGAGTTCATGGTATAAGTACCCCACTCTGTAACTTCTTGGGGGACACATTATGGCTTTTCCTCGCTAGGTGGCATAATAGTGTTATGGTAACTTGGGTACAAATTGTCTGGGACGGTGAGGCCAGCAGCAGGTCGTCAATGTACTGTATCAGGGTAGACCCTCTGGGTAGCTGCAGGGATGCCAGATCTGTCCATGGGGCATTGGAAAAGTTGGAAGGTGAGTCGCAGTACCCTTGAGGCATTCTTTCCCAAGTTAGTCTCCTTCCGCGGAATGTGAAGGAAAAAAGTTACTGGGAATCTCTATGGAGAGCTCAAAAAAGAAGGCATTGCTCAGATCTAGGACTGAAAAGTGGGTGGCAGTTATTGGAATGCTGAACAAGATGGTGGCTGGATTTGGGACCACTGAAAATGATGGGACCACCACCTTGTTCAGCTCACGGAGGTCTTGTATGAATCTGTGCACTAAGGGCCCATCTAGCCCCTTGGGTGCATTCTTCACGGGGAGGATCAGAGTGTTGCAGGGGCTGTCCCATATTTCTCTCAATAACCCCTGCTGCAGAAGATCCTGTATTACTGGAGCTATGCCTTCCTCTCCTTCCTTTGAAATTTTGTATTGTGGGACTGCAGCAATGGCGCCCGGGTCACTATGTTACCTGTACTGGGAGGGGGGTAGTAATCTAGTACCCGTCCCAAGTCATTCTCTCCTTGGGCCCAAACCTCACTAGGAACAGAGTCCTGCAGGTCTGGTGGAATTGCTTGTGTTTTCACATGGGGACTGCAGCTCATGAGTGCCTGTAACAATAATCCATTTGCCCTGGGGTAGGAAGCTGGCCCTCTATGTAGTGTGCAAAACTAGCCACATGTTGGTTTCCTGAGGTAAAAACTATACCACCTAATGTTCCAACATTTGAGGTAGCTTGGTCGAGCAGTTAGGCTAACTTTGGAGAAGTGCATAGCATTGGCTGTACTCCCAGTATCAATCATGCGACTCACACACACACACACAAAGGAATAACTCTAGACCAATTTACAAAAATAGTACAGATTTTTATATCATTTTTAAGACAAAGATTATCAAAATTGGTTAAGTAATTTTTAAGATATGAATTTTTGAAGTTTTATTAAATGCAGTATTTCTGTGCGTAGTTATGCACCATAGGAATGAATAGGCAGTCACTTTTAAAAATGCATATAAAATTGCACAGTTATGTTACCAGGTTCTGCTTTTGCCGGATGGTTGAGATCGTTGGTGGGCACACTGTGGCAGCTGGAAAAGCTCCAGCAGCTCCTGGTTCCAGTGGGAGCAGAACTGGAAGGTCTCTTGGAGCAAGTGCAGGGCCACTCCGGGGGACCACTTGGAAAAGGGTAGTTCTTGCAGATTTAAAGGTGGAGCCTTCAGGTCCCCTTGGGGTGTTGAGGTCACAAAGGGTGTGGGACCCTGTGAGCACAGCTAGTTCCTCGTTTCAGGGCACTGGACGGCTGAGTGCAGGGCGAGTTGTTGATAGAGCACCTGTGCGCAGCGGAGTCCCTTGGAGCTGGAGGTGAGTCTCTTGGAGGGTGGCTTACAGGACAACGGGGACAATCTGGTGGGAGGTCCAGGGTGCTCCTGAAGTCTCTCCACTGGGGCTTCCTCTTGATCCTTTTTCAGCTCTGGGTAGAGCTGGTTTTCTAGGTGTCCGATGTCCACTGACCAGTACCCAGGGTACTGCTATGGTCTGACCACCAGGGATGCCACCAAACTTGGCACACTTGCAGGTTTGGTCCTGGAGGTCATCTGTGTGTTGTTGGGTCTGGCTGTGAGTTCTGGTTCAGGAGATATCCGCCAGTCGGTGAAGTGACCCTTACTGGCTTGTTGGTTCTATCTTGCTTGTAGAGTGATAGCTTCACACTGAAGGGAGATCTATGGCTGTTGGTGAAGCCTGGAGGTCCTCAGGGCTTGTCCAGGTCAGCCCAGAGGTCAGCTCCTCCGGAGCAGCGATTGTCGGGTCCTGGTGCAGCAGGCAGGAATTGGTGCCTTTTCAGGTCTGCAGTCCTCGGGCTTTGGTTTTTCTTGGTGCTGTCTTCTCTTCTTCCTTTCAAATCTGATTTCTTGGTCCAGGGATGCCCACTAAATACTGAATTTAGTGGGCATTTTAGGAGGAACCTGGTAGTGTCCAATGGGACACCTACCTTTGGGTGGCTACACCCACTATAGTGACCACTTCCTGTGGGGAGGGTCACTGCCCTAAACCTAATTGGCTTCTTTCCCTCCATTCAAGATGGAGGAAAATGAAAAAGAGGGTCGACCTCGCAGGCAACAGCTTAGAGGTGGTGCATGCCAGGTGAGGCCACTCCTCCTACTCTTTGTTAGGTTTCTCGCCTTTGCTCCAGCCAAAAGTGGAGGTTTGCAAAGGGGGATGCCAGCTGCTGCTAGCAGCAGGTTTGGAGGTTGAGTTTCAAGGGTGGTAAGCCCTTTGAAGCTCACCGCCAGGACAGTGCACATTCTTGAGGGAGAGGGTGTTAGCTTCTCCACCCAGGCAAGGCATTGTCTTACAAACCGGAGAGGCAGGACTCTCCCCAAGGTTTGCATATTGGCTGTCTGGAGGTGGCAGCTGGATAAGACCAGTCAGCAACCATGGCAGGATAGTTAGCTTTTGCAGGGGGCACCTCTAAGGTGGTCCCTGGGTACTTTTAGGGATAAATCTAATACTGGCACCGGTTTGGATTTATCATTCTGAGTTGTTTGCTACCAAACAACCCAGGGTTCAGAGTGGCCATCATGTAGCTGGGAAACTCGTGTTGACCAGTATCCAGCACGTGTATTAAAATGGCTGCTGTGTTCACTCACTATGCCCCAGGTTTGACAAGGACACAGTGCGGGCATATTGCTAATGCAACTGTGCCCTCACATATAATATGGAGCACCCCGCCTTAAGGCTGTAAGGCCTGCCAGAGGGGTGTCTTACCCGTAGTAAATGCAGTGTATGGTGGACGGGCACAAAGGGAGTGTGCCATGTCAAGCTTGTATTTTAGGTTTGCACCAGAACACTCAGCCTGCAATGGCAGTGCTGGGTGCATCTGGATGCATGGCCCTAGAGGGTGTCACAATCATTGCTGCTGCCCTCAGGGGCCTACCCAAAATACCCATGCCCTGGGCACATAGGTGCCCACTTACTAGGGAATTATAGTGGTAGCTAAGGGTGTATCCATTAGTGCCAAAGCATCCTAACAGATTTAGGGAAAGCGCTCTAGCCCAGGGAACCTGGTTAGCAGGGGCCCTAGGCACTACAATTTCTAGGACACATCAACATCAGGTAAAAAAAAGTGGGGGATAAATATGTCAGAAAGAGGCCCTCTCTCACACCTGCTTTCTAGGACTTCCTCTATAGATGAGCAGCAGATGGTGCACTGCAACTTGCATAGCAAATCCCTTTCCATCAAATTAACAGGACAGTAATAACTGAAAACAAATTGGTGGTCAACTGAGATGATGCCAGCCACTAGCTGCAGGGGTTGTGTCAAATATCTGTCAACCAGTTGTTCTGTCATACCCACTGCTGTTATCTGTGTTCCCAATAGTGGTGCCTCTGGTATGTCAGATGCCTTCAGCATCGATCTTGTTGTGCCTGTTTCAACCAAGAAGGGAAGAGTCTTACTCAACATGGTCCCCTCCACATATGGACCTTCTTGATCCACTGATATTACTGGAGCCATCAGATATTCTTTTTTTGTGATGCACCCAAGGAAGTATTTTTCTGGTAGTGGGGATGGTGGGGGGAGGGGGGGGGAGGGGGGAGAGGGGGAGGAGGGATAAGGTGAGTTACCCCCACCACCATCATACTCACACGTCCAGTGTCCACCACCATTTCTTGGTGGCGGTAGAGGCTGGGTAACCTGTGTTTGGCCCTGACAGGACAGTGTGATATTGGTGGCTGCATCAAATACACTCTCCGTGTATGGTGGTGGAGAACTTTGTGATTGCCGCTGCTGGCTCCTGCCCCTTAGTCCCCTACTGAGAAGGGGGCAATCTGCCTTCCAGTGTCCTTGGTTACAATGGAGGCATGTGGTGTTGCGAGGGAGCTGGGAGTATGCTGTCTCATTCTGTCCCCGTCCTCTAGCCCTACCTCTACTCTTTCCCACACTATAAAACTTCTCCTGTGCCATCATCAACTTTACTTTTTCCCTTTTTGTCTTTTCTTATTCCGCCACCTGTAAGTGTGCTCGATAGTCAGTGCAGCATCTGGCTGCGGCCAGTACTTTTCTATAGGCTCCTGCTGCCAGCAGACGAAAGAGGTATGTATGTGTGTTTGGGTCAGTTGTCGTAGCACATATACAAACGTGGTAACAAATGCTCACCTAGTGGACTTTACATTCCAATGCCGTGCTGGTATACGGTTCATTCTTCTCCTGCTTTGCATGTATTATTTTTGACCAGTCAACCTTATCTTCTGGCACTTTTCCATTTATATACTCCATCACCTTCTCTGCCTCTTCTCCCAGTATTCCTCCTTTACCCCTCAGTGGCTCATCTGTAGGCCAGTTTGCCACTTTCTTGCAATCCTCCCACAAGTCTTTGGGCACAATTATGCTGAACAGTGTCCAGATCCTTCCACAGTAGCCCTCCCATTGCTATTATTCTATTTAATTCTGTATACCACCTGTGTGGTTCCAACCTCAATTTTGGGAAGTCTTTAGTGAACGACATTAAGTCAGATTGAGTCGAAGGTACATGAACATAAGACGGTATTGTTGAGTCATGGTTCACTGATGATACTGTTGGTATCTCTCTCAAGGGGCATGGTCAATGCTGTATTTGTTAACACTGGGTAGGTTGTGGTGCCGATGCCATTAATTACCTCGGCTGTTGTGATGCTGTCTAACAATTCTTTCCATTTTTGTAACCTCTGTATGGCATATTGCAATTTTTCTGTTAATTTAGCATCATCCCAGGACCTCAATTCGCTATCTGTGAAGCTGAGCTGGGATGGGTCCCAGGTTTAGGGTTATGGTAGAGGGGATGCGCCATTGGTGTGCTGTGCATAACTGCACTGTACATTGGGATATTTATCCATTAGGTCAGCACACGCTAATTTTAGTATTTCCTCCCTATGTGGTCTGTCATAATCCTGATTTATATCCATCAGCATTATCCTTTTGTCATCCAGGTCTGTGAGTAACATGGAACATTTGGCGCTGTCTGCCCTGAGAATAATTTTTTTTTCTGTATCACAGGACAGCTGCGTGGTGTATTTTGTGGCGTAGACTTCTTAGAGGAATGTTGCAAGATGCTATCTCTCCTATTCCCTGATGAAGTGTTTGTGCTCTGTAGAGCCTGAGTCAGAGTGCCTATATTGTGTTGGGTGTGGTGTGCATAAATGCATATATCCCATATCAATTGTCGCATCCCCTCGTACTCTATAGTATGATCCCCAGAGTCGTCCTGGAAAGTCTATGCCCAGTGAGTTTTGATCAGAAGAGGCATTTTGCCCCCCTTCTCCTCACATTCTTTTTGCAACCTGGCACTAGTGTTGCTGAGTTTTCATGCAGCGTGAGGTACTTCCTCTTTTATGTCTTTCAGCAATGGTATGTCTAACACAGTATTGAGCGCTGGTCTCTGTCTTTCCTCTTTTACCAGACGTCGTGCCAGGTAACTGCAGGCTGCCTTCTGAGCTGGAGACAGCTGAGAAGGTTGAGTCCCTGACGCAGAGTCATCAGGGGTGTGCTTTATAGCAGGGGCAGCAGCTGGAGCTGCACTTCCTACTTTCATAAGTATGTCTTGTATCAATGGGCCTTCTCCCTCATCCCCTTCTGCACCTTGTTCCTGCGATTATGCACCCACCACAGAAAGAGATGGAAAGGTCCTAACTACTTCTAACGTATGTTCTCTCCAACCTCCCATTTTCTCTTTTTCTTTTCCTCTGTACAGAATCCCTTCTTCAGTTCCAGCAACTCCTTATGTACTTCATATCACTAGTCGCACACAAGTCAAGCAACACAGCATCTCACGTCCAGAATGTTTTCCTTTCTAGAGGCCTTACTTTCCTCCCTTTGAGAATCAGAATCTGATGCAAATAATATAATTTTGTCATGTCATAGATGCCGATTTGTGGGAATTGCAAGTCTGGTCTTTTGGCCGTCAATGCGTGCCACTCATCGAGGTAGAGTAGTATGCTGAGGCCTTGTCTAATCGCGACCTGGTGCGCAGATGAATCCCTAGGCGGTGCAGGCTGACTGGTATCCAAATCCATTTTGCTAAAAGTGTTGCCCATGGTGGGGGAAATGACTTTCGCTAGTCGCAGGACACAGACAATTCAGCCGTACTTAGCGTGGGAAACAAAAAGGGTGTTGACAGGCTATCCCTGTCGCTCATGCCCTGTAGAAGATGGCGGCTCAGGCAGTGGAGACTACAAGCAGTCAACAGCCAGCAGCCTATGTTGTTAGTAAAAGCAAAAAGACCTCCTCAATCTGGCAGCATCGCACTTGGTACCGGTTTACCGTACCATTCACTAGGTGGAAGGAGGTAGAGCCCAAAGGTGCTGTTTTACCGGTGTCCTTATGCAGCCAGAAAAGAGGACGACAGAAAGGAGGGAAAAGAGAACCTGAATTTCCACTCCCTTACGTTCCTTCCCGTAGGAAGGGTGCGGCTGAATAGAACTGAAGCCAACTGAATCCACAGCCAGAAGCACATAGGTGAGGCAACAGGTGGTGAACCCTGCATGCACTTACATTCATACACATACAATACAGAAAGCAGGGAACTATCCCTCAGTTATCCCTGTGCGTCCTACCCTTTGCACTGGATGTTCTTACCAGCCCAATTAATTAAATAGGAGCCATAGTATGAGCAAGGTGATGAAGCAGTCTGCACACATGATGGCCGTAAGGAAAAATATTGCAATTGCTGGTGGCGTGTCGTCAGGCAGCATTAGTAGTCTGCATGTGTGTCAAAGTAATACAAGGGAAACTCTGTCCTGATAAGGATAGCATTCAGGTACTGCCAGTTTCTATACAATGCCAGTATACCCCTAAAGTTGAAATAAGGTCTTTACCAGAATCATACAAACATCCCAGCATGTGGTCTCAGCAGGTATCCACAGTCACACAAAAATCCAATGTTACACACAATCCAATGTTGCACACAATCCAATGTTTGCGTTCAAAGAAACATGAAATCTATATGCAGCAAACAATAGTCAAAAGATCTTGAAATCTACATTGTAACAAACAGTATTAAAAGATTTCTACCCGCCGCCCCACTTCTTGCTCCCGGGGCCTAAGCGGGTCCTTTGGAACAAACCAGAGGCCCCCCCAGGGTGCAGGCATCTGGAAGAAAGGAGCAGAAAAGAACTGGTCTGAGGTGGCAGCAGGCAAACCCGCAGAGCCCACACAATCCCGCTGACCCAGGGAAGACCACAACCACCCCTGCTTGCCAAATCCCCCCTTGCCCCACCGGTTGGGGAACACGAACGTCACACCCCCTTCAGCTGTGACCAGGGACAAACACTCGGGTTGTCTACAAAAATACACGCCATAGCCCCACTGGCTGGGGACAAGAGTGGCACAGCCACTCCGGTGGTAACCAGGGACTCCTCGGATTGTCCACACAAGGCACAGTCCCACCGGCTGCAAATATCACCAAAGAGCACCACCAGCTCACAACACAAAAACAACGAAACACAACTGTTAACCCTGAAAGAAAGTGGAAGGGAAAAGATATATATAAAGAGGGAGAGCAGCAAATTAACACAGAATCACAGAATCCGGCAAGTGGCGGACGCCCACCAATACAAAATTAGGAGTAACCACCCGAACAGGGATGGAGCGACAGGCATGCCAGTGAAGGCAGAGGAGAAAAAGAGCCAGAAAAGGGCACTGTTCAGAAGGAGGGAGATAATAAAAATCAGAACAAAAACAGAATCCATGAAACTAACTGTACCCATTTCCCCTCCCCTCTGAGGCAGGCACAAACAAAATATACAAGCAAAAGCGAGATGCAACCAAGAAGTGGCAGTTACTCACTACAGCACTGGCTCCCCTTCCAGGGAGGGCCACAGAGCATGGCAGGGAAGGACCAAAGGTGCAGGACCCCCACCCCCAAACAGCTGGGAGCCAGGCAAGGGAGCGCTGTCAATCCAGACACTGCATTTTCCACCACGGATGTTGAAGCTTATCAGATTCAGGAACAAAATCCAAAGACTAACCAGCCCTTTGAGTGTAAAGAAAATATTTTATTTACGTGCACGGAGACTACTGGTGCGAGAAGCCAAGTCCAAGCAGTCCAAATAAAGTAAGTCATACATGATCTTCTATTTCTGCAAACCACAAGGCATTTATGCATCTCATTAATTCTCTATCTTAACACATGATCATCTCTTGGACATTGCAGATAGTGTTAAAGTTAGTCTTTCCTAACCCAGTACATAAGGTCAAGTAACATACAGTAAAAGAAATGACAGAACATGGCCTATTTGCCTCATATTATAAGGTGGAATCTTCCACCCGGCATGGGCAGCACGTACACAGGATAGAAATTTCTTAATACATGTTGCTTCAGCTAGGGTGCAATGATATTTCATGAGGGCTGTCCTAATAGCAAGCCTTAAATCATAATGTGTTCTGAGCAAACAGAAAAGAACAGTAAACACAGTTCACCTAGGTCATGAGTTGTCACGCCTTGTTATCAGTGAGTATCACAGGGCCTAGCAGGACCAAAATGGATTACAGATAAAATGTAATTCCACAATCAGACGCTGCAGCTAGACCAAACGAAACATCGATGATTGGGAGGACAAACCCTGCTAGTGTGCCAAGTTTGGTGGCACTGTGCCCTCCAGTGGTCAAACCGTGCCAATACCCTGTGTTTTGGTCAGCTAGCGTCGGACACTCAGAAAACCAGCCTGTCCTGGGCTGAAAAATGACCAGGAGAATACCCCCATCAAAGGACTTCAGGAACAACCCAGACCTCCTACCAGAGTGCCCCAGTTATCCTGCAAACGACCCTTGAACCAACTTACCTCCTGCTACAGAGGGCATCCTTGTGCACAGCTCCTGGCTCACCGATTTGCTCTGCACCCGGCCGCCCTGTGCCCTGCCCCGAAGAACCTGCTGTGCCCAAGTGTGCCCCACCCCTTGCGACCTCGAAACTCCAAGGGGACCCCAAGGAATCATCTTTAAACTGTGCAGTGCTTTTCCAAGTGGTCCCCCGCAGTGGCCCTGCACCAGCTCCAGAGACCTTCTCCCGCTGCTCCTGACGGAACTGGGAGCCGCCCAAACTTCTCCAGCTGGCACAGAATGCCCACCAAGGACCTTGAGCAACCTGCAAAAGAAGAACTTGGTAAACCAACTGTATGATTTCATATGTATTTTTAAAGGTGATCTTCCATTGATTCCTACGTTGCGTAATTACAAACAAAAATACTATTTTTTATTAAACATCAAAAATTCATTTCTCAAAAAGTACTTAACCAATTTTGATAATCTTGGTTTTAAAAATAACATACAAAGCTGAAGTATATTTATAAATTGGTCTTGAGTTAGTCCCTTGAGTGTGTGAGTTGCAAGATTGATGCTTCGAGTACAACAAATGCTTTGCACTTCAAGATTGGCCTAACTGCTCGACCAAGGTACCTTAAAAATTAGAGCATTAGGTGATCTAGTTTTTACCCCTGTAAACAAAATTATGGTTGCCTGGACCCCCTGCACAGTATACCTAGCTTTGCACACTACATAGAGGGCCAGCCTCCTACACCCATTCCGAAATGATATAAAGAGGTGTGTGAGAGTTGTTTTTGGGCCACCCTGTGCAACTAGCATAGGACGTTAAACACTTGAGTTTTACAAATGGGCAGGTGGATCAGTGGCAACAGTGTAGTGATTGCTGAAGTGAGTGAGAAATGTCTGGTGCATATAGGGGGAAGGTGTAGGCACATCTGAAGTGTTGGGCCATTATTGCGCAGGTTCCAAGGAAAATGACGGAGTGCAACATTGCGCCACATTTGGCAGTGTCACACTCCGTCACTTTCAATACGCTTGGATGCACCATTTTCAAGTGTATATAGCGCAGCACAGTGTTGGGCCCTGCATCAGCGCAATTTTTGCTGCCGAGCGCCAACGCACACAACCTTGCGCCATGGTGCAAGGATGGATGCACTGTCAGGGTGATAGATTTTGGGCAGGAAGGGACTCCTTCCTGCTGAAAATACAATCTTTTCTGGGCATTTGCACTTTCTATGTGTGCAGCATGATGCAGTACACATAAGAAGGGCTGTGATACAAGGAGGAAGGAAAGCATTTGTCCTTGTTGCGCCATTCTAACGCCACCCCTGCGGTGGTGTTGGATTTAGTTGCAGCCTCAAGTTTACATATAGTCTTAAATCTGAGGCAACAACAATATGCACTGGGTGTTGTTGTTGTGGGACATCCACAGCCACACTAAATGCATGCAGCTTCCAGGCAAAGTGCTGCTTCTGAAGGGGCCATATATACAAGGTGATGTTAACCAACAGAAAGTGGCTCAACACCATGTTTTGGATATGGCGGAGTGTATAGCTCCACCAGAACGTCAATAAAAGTGAAGCTCCGGTGGCGTTGGGGCCTTTTAAATCTGGTACCATGTGTTCTTATGCAACCTGTTTTCATGAATTCAGTATGTCCTATGTGCCTCCCCCTTATGCCATTTGTAAATTTCCAGATAGTCCACCACTGAAACTTACCGTTCATTTGTGGTAGTTCTTGGTAGTTCGCGCTGTCTTGTCCTTCAATTCCAGTGACTAGTTCCTCCGCTGCCACCATCTCCTCCAGCTCATCCAGGTCCTCCTGGGTTGCGGAACTTCCACCTCCAGTCTGCAGTGCTGCCTTTCAGTTCCTGGCCAGTTTCTCTTTAGCGCTTGCAATCGTGCCAGCACTTCTTACAATCAGTGACAGTCCTGTTCACCTCTGCCATGCTGTTGACTTTATCTACTTTTGCCTGCCATATAGCCTCTCTCCTACCTATTGGCAATTTGGAGGTGACGAAAAGCTGGTGTTGGTGCTCCGTCACCTGTCTGGCCAAGCTATCATTCTCTTCCTCACTAAAGTAACACTTCTGCTTCCTCTTCTCCTTCTCCTGGGACTTTGCTGGCCCCTCATAGCTCATACTGGGCTCATTAGGATCTCTCTGGGGTCTCTCCTGGCCTGCATTCTTCATCTCGTTTCCCTATTTTTTTTCTTGCTCGTGTGTTTTTTTTCCGCTAATGCTGTTAAATGTGGCGCTAACACGTTTAGTGTAAAAAAACATGCTGCAAAACGTTCTAATCCCACTTTTACAGTATTAACGTCATTTTTCTTTCCGGCATGTCGCAATGGTTAGCATAATTATTCTGGTGCTAACCTTTCCTTAGCGCCATGGTTCATCGTTTTTAAAATATTATGCACAGATGGTGCTAAAGAATGGTGTTAGCCCGCAGTAATTTTTTTGAAGCACAACTGCGCTAGAGCAGTTGTGCGTCATTTTTCTTCAATCAGGGCCTTGGAGTGGGTGGTTGAATGGACAGTACCTCTCCCTTACCACCATGAGAAACATGGTTGTAAGGGACCTTAAAAACATTTAAATGACCACGACAACCAGGGAGAAAACTCCCAAGACGTGAGAGTTTTTAGTTTTTGTTTTTTCAAAAACAATATGCTGCTGTGGAATTTGTATTTGGAAAAGCAAAAACATATTAAAAGTTTGACAGACTGTTCTGTCATTTTGACAGACAGTATTACCATTTTGACAGTACAGTCCATCAAACGTTTAATACATTGACTGAAACAACCATGACAGTGGTTCCTGCCATTGTTTGGAGCTGTCCACAGTGCTGGAGTAACCTTGGTATGGCAAGAGGAAAATACCCCTTCCTACCAACGGGCTTACCTCTGCCTGTCAAACTGCTAAATCAGCGCTAAGTTAGAAGGTAAAATCTTTGACCAGGACAACCCTGGTTGGTGTTCCAACCCAGGCTCTTTCGCAGTCAGCCTCAAATTGCGCCTAAGTCGCATTCTACTTCAACCATTGACTATTACAGGTGCTTTGTGCTTTTTGCACATTGCCTATGTTAAGCCTGTCTGCTCTGTGCCATAGCTACCAGGTGTTTGAGTTCAACTCTTAGTAAATTTGAGGGTTCACCCTGAAAAGGACTGCGATTATTACCTGAGGTGGATAGTTACCACCTCAACTAATATTTCCAATTTCTTAAAATTGGTAATCTGTAAAAACTGAAATAAGAAAATACATGGAAAACTGACTTCTTTTGAGCACACCCTTAATCTTCCGAAAGAGTACATATGTGACAGACGAAGTACCCTGCCAAGCCATGTTATAGTAATTTAGGAGTGATGAAAGGTCTCTGACACTTATTAGTACTCCCTGAAAGTTGTTTTGATAAGGCCCACTCATATTGTGGCCACATCATGAAGTAACAGCACAAGTGATGGTCCTTACTTGGGGTAAAGACAGTGACAACGTTATGATTATAAAATCCACAGACTATGTTGTGCAAATGAAAACAATATCAAACTATTAAACAGTATAATGCAAGCGTTAATCATGATTCAAAATTATGTGAGCCTCAGAAGTGGGGAATATAAAATTTCCTAACTATCGTAATGGAAGGTTATCAGTTCTATTAAGAACTGAGAGATGAGGATTAAGCTTTCCTCTTTTATATCTCCAGCACCCAACAGACTCTTAATAAACTATGTTTCTCATGAGAACTCAGCAAAGTTCCAGTTAACCAACAGCCAATCATAGTCCAGCAGTGCGCATAAAAGTCTGTTGTCTGTCTACATGATCCTCTTTCTTCCTGCAAAAGGTGCTGTTTTATCCTCCCCTCCTGTTCTTGTTTGGAAGTATCATTACCTAAAATGAAGAAACAGATGTCTTCCCACAAGCACCAGCCATCTGTCTACCCATACAATGCCATATAAAAACCAATCAATAATACAACTGTAATAATTCCTGTAAAAAATTACAGAGGGTCTGATTTAGATGTTGGCGGACGGAATACTCCTTCACAAATGTAGGCAGAATATTGTCCATAATATCAATAAAGGAAAACATCATACCTATTCATAAAGCCTCTAGATACTATCCTGTCTCGGGTCTGCCTTGGGCGGGGAATCTTGCACTGACCTCATGGGAGGGAATAATCCTTGTCCATAGGTATCTTGCAGTTCCAAGAAGTGGGTGAGTTCAGCTCCTGTAAACAGGTCATCCATTATAGTAAAACCCACCTCGACTCACGTGTGCAGGCCTCTCAAATTCCCCAGAGTTGGCCAATACTGCGTTGTTAGCAAGCGGAGTTCAGAAGTACTCCAGTGCTTTAGTGAGGGTGCTCACTTTTTAATTCTGATTGGCTATAAATAGCAGAGTGAAGCATGCCTCCCTGCTTGGCTTTGTTATGCTTCCTGATTTCAGCAGCTGACTTGGCAGTCCAGCCCCTGCTGTCATCCTCGTATTCAGGACTTTTGAGGCAATTCGTTTCTTTGTTCCTGTACCAGCTGACACCAGGCATTCCTCCAGAACTCTGGAAAAAACTGCAGCTAAGTGACTAGTATTTGCCAAAGAGTTTGTTCTTTGAAAGCCACGCTTTCCTAGAACAGCTGGTGTATTTCAGACCTCGTATTTTGGCAGAGTGCTTATCTTGAAGAGACAAATGCATTTCTGAACATTCTACATTATTATTGTAGTTACTTGCCTAAATGTGCTTCAGGAAATCTGCTTGAACTCAAGTACTACAAAAAGTGACAGTGCAATTTTAAAAGAGCATGTACGTGACTTTTCTTTCTCTAATAACATATCTCTTAGATTTAAATTGTGTCATTCATGCCTGAACTGGCAAGACATGACAGTGTTATGTCTCTTTCTCTTCCACTCCCCCTTTCCTTTTGGGACACCTGCTGGGGTTTCTGTGTCTACCAGGAAGTGCTGAGAAGTGTTCCAGGAGGTCGGGGCATACCATCACCCCTGCAGACATCCTGCTTTTCAGGTGAGTGGCCCGCCTCGACAGTCAAAGGCTTTATCCACTTCCAAAGCAGGTAATTTTTTCTTCATAGTCTTTTCGACCAGGTGGATCACCCCTCATAGGTTGTCGTAGGTATGATGCCCCTTGATCAAGCCTGACTGATCTGGGTGGATCAGGTCAGGCATTCGTTCCTCTAGCCTAGTAGTCAGGATCCGTGTATACAGTTTAGCATCTAAGCTAAGCAGCGTTTGGGGGCGGTATGAATCACAGGCGCAGGGATCCTTGCTGGGCTTAAGGATAATCAATGTAATCGCTTCGCTCATGCATGGTGTGACAGATGTTAATCCAGCTATGTGGTTGAAGAATGTGACCAGACGTGGTATAAGTTCAGAACTAAGGCCCATATTTATACTTTTTTAGCGCTGCATTTGCGTAATTTTTTTATGCAAAAGTGGCGCAAACACACACCCAGATTACCCACAACCCCTTCCTTACAACAGTTTTTTGGGGAAGAAGCAGAGAGAGAGAGAGAATACCAAACAGAACACCACCATCCATAGGCACACAACACCATCACATATACAACATCCATGCACCTCAAACAACACAACACAACACACAGCACAACAACCATCACCTCACATATCACCCACACCACTATATGGCACCTCAAAGACACCCCAGGTTTTCTGAGGAGGTCATGATGGAGGAAATCATCCGGGTAGAGCCACAGCTATTTGGATCACAGGTGCAGCAGACATCCATTGCTAGGAAGATGGAGCTATGGCAGAGAATTGTCGGCAGGGTCAACGCAGTGGGACAGCATCCAAGAACACGGGATGACATCAGGAAGAGGTAGAACGACCTACGGGGGAAGGTACGTTCTGTGGTATCCAGACACCAGACAGAGGACTGGCAGTGGACCCCCACCTCCTCCCCCACAACTAACAACATGGGAGGAGCAAGTCTTGGCGATCATGCATCCTGAGAGCCTTGTTGGAGTAGCAGGAGGACTGGACTCTGGTAAGGCAAATATTTACTACTTTATCCCCCCCACCCTACCTGCATGCCAACACAAACTTCTAAAACCACACATCCCAAAACCAAGCCCTGCATGTAACACCAATGCATGGACACCCATTACAGACCTGCATGGACACCCATTACAGACCTGCATGGACACCCATTACAGACCTGCATGGACACCCATCACCAAAGCATGTCCAGTAGAGAGACTCACCCAGGCCCCAAAATCACCAATCACATAAGGTCAAAGACAATAATGCAAGCACATGAGTAGATGGTAACTCACCCATTGCACAAGATGGCACACACAGATACAATAATTATGCATTTATATCCCAACAGGACCCCTACTGAATGTCACCGGACAGGAGGTTCCAGACATATCCAGTCCCCCCACAGAAGAGGCCCACAGTGACGACAGCAGCTCTGCACGCCTGGATCAAGATGACCAGCCCGGCCCATCAGGGACCTCTGGACAGTCGGTTCCCCTACCACAGCCGCAAACCGGAAACACCACCACAGCACCCACCCAGCGGGCCCATGCCACTGTCCCCAGGACACGTCAATCAGCAGTGTGTCCACCACTACAGGGACCCCAGGCAAACCCACTAACCCAAGACAATCAGGGACCTGGGGTCATTGGCAGTGGGCACACGGTTCAGGGGACAGAGGCACAGGATAACAGGGAAGCTGGGAGGACTGCTGTGCGACAGGGGGAGGACAGGCCCAGGGAACCCCCTCTCCACGAGGCACTCTCCAACATCATGGGAGCATACCACCATTCCCAGGAGACCATGGGCACCGTACTGGCCAAGTTTCAGGAGACCCATCGGCTGCAGGAAGTACAGTACCTGGGGATCAGGGAGGACTTGAAGTCCATTAACACCACCCTGGTCACCATTGGAGGGGTGCTGGCATACATGGGCAACACCATGAGGGACACAGTGGCACACCAATGGGCCCCTGACACTAGCCTGAACAATGAACAGCCCTCCACCTCCACCTCCGCCAGTGGACAGGAGGTACCGCCACAGGACCAACAGGCCACCAGCACCCCACCCCCTGCAGAAGGAGAACCACCCCGCAAATGGTCCCTGCGATCCAGGCACAAGACAGAGAACATTGCTAAGACCCCCACCAGGAAATAAGACTCTCCTGATTGTCAGGGTGACATAGTAGGACAGAAGGGTGACAACCTTGAACTGCCATTACTCCACTTCCTATGCCCCCTTGGACAATGCACCTGTGATACCAATAGACTGGACTCCACCATGGACATTCCTCCACCATAACCCCAGCCCATTGCACAGCCCCCTCCACTTATTAGGACAGAAATAAACACCCTTGAATCACAAATCAAACTGGAGTCAGTCTGTACTTTCACAAATGTGTTATTGCAACCTCTCTGAAATATAGCAATGTCAATGTTCATTTTCACATACCAATGTTCAACAGTTGCTGGGTGTTAGACTTTTCATCCTTGGCGTGGTCTCCCTTAACTTTTTGCCTCTGTTCCCCAGGTTGTTGATGTGTGCTGGACTCTGACTTTACTGTTTTTGTTACTCTGGGCACTTTACCACTGCTAACCAGTGCTAAAGTGCAAGTGCTCCTCTTTAAAGTATGTACGTAATTGGTTCTCCATGATTGGCATCTTTGTTTTACTGTTAAGTCCCTAGTAAAGTGCACTAGAGGTGCCCAGGGCCTGTAAATCAAATGTTACTAGTGGGGCTGCAGCACTGGTTGTGCCACCCACGCAAGTAACCCTGTAATCATGTCTCAGACCTGCCACTGCAGTGTCTGTGTGTGTATTTTTACACTGTAAATTCGACTTGGCAAGTGTACCCACTTGCCAGGCCTAAACCTTCCATTTTCTTACATGTAAGGCACCCCTAAGGTAGGCCCTAGGTAACCCCAAGGGCAGGGTGCATTGTATGGATAAGGTTGGACATATAGTAATGTGGTTTATATGTCCTGACAGTGAAATACTGCCAACTTCGTTTTTCACTGTTGCAAGGCCTGTCTCTCTCATAAGATAACATGGGGCTACCTTTAAATATGATTAAAGTGTAGATTCCCCTAGAGGGTAGATGGACATGTGGAGTTTGGGGTCCCTGAACTCACAATTTAAAAATACATCTTTTAGTAAAGTTGATTTTAAGATTGTGCGTTTGAAAATGCCACTTTTAGAAAGTGAGCATTTTCTTGCTTAAACCATTCTGTAACTCTGCCTTGTTTGTGGATTCCCTGTCTGGGTCAGTTTGACAGTTGGGTTGTTTTTCACCTCGCACTAGACAGTGACACAAAGGGAGCTGGGGTGTAACCTGCATTTCCTGATTAGCCATCTCTGCTAGGAGGGAGGAGTGGAGTGGTCACTCTCATCTGAAAGGACTGTGCCTGCCTCTGACAATGCAGGCTCCAACCCCCTGGTGTGTGTCTGAGGCCTTGCCTGGGCAAGGCAGGATTTTACAAGTAGGTGTGAGTCCCCTTTGAAGAAAGGTGACTTCAAAGACTAAAATGGGTATAAGAAGGGCACCCAAATCTACAGACTTGAGAAACACTTCTGGAACCAAGAGGAACCTCTGCCTGGAGAAGAGCTGATAGCTGAGGAAGAAGTGCTGCCCTGCCTGTGACTGTGCTTTGTGGAGCTTTCCTGCAGTGCTGCTTCTGCCAGAGTAAGAGGGCAAAGACTGGACTTTGTGTGCCTTCCATCTTGTGAAGAAATCTCCAAGGGCTTGAGTTAGAGCTTGCCTCCTGTTGTTTGAAGTCTCAGGGACAGCAAAGACTTCTCTCTGCCAGCACCTGGAGTCTCTGGAGAGACTCCTGCTCTGACAAGTGGTGCCCTATCCAGTCCCTGGGCCCTTGAAAGGAAAGCTGGTGGAAATCCAAGGAAATTGGCTACGGACGACTCGGCCACTGCCGAATCCGGTAACGCCGCCTGCACCCGACGCTGTGACCCTCGCTGGAACGCGACGCTCTTCGCAGGCCCGACACCGCTGCAGCCCCGCTGAAGTCCGCGACTCCGTGGAAGTCGCCACACAACGTCGTGACCGATGCCGCTCGAAGTGCACGGATTCAACGTTTCGCACAGACGCCGCGATCCCCGACTTCGCGCATCGGCTTGTTTTCAATCTTCACCAAAGGTACTGTACTTGGAGGTCTACACGACTCCGTGTCCGGCGCCGCTGGTGTCGGCTTGTTGGCAACGACTCCGTCACGACGCCGTGTTAACATCTCATCGAAGCATTTTTGTTTCTAAGCGCTATTTTTGAGCTTAATCTCTAAAAATTCATAACTTGACTTGTGTATGTCGGATGTTTGTCGTTTTGGTCTTGTTTTGTTTAGATAAATATTTCCTATTGTTCTAAACCGGTGTTGTGTCATTTTGTGGTGTTTTCATTAAGTTACTGTGTGTGTTGGTACAAATACTTTACACCTAGCGCTCTGAAGTTAAGCCTACTGCTCTGCCAAGCTACCAAGGGGGTAAGCAGGGGTTAGCTGAGGGTGATTCTCTTTTACCCTGACTAGAGTGAGGGTCCTTGCTTGAACAGGGGCTAACCTGACTGTCAACCAAAGACCCCATTTCTAACATTGGTGATCAGCGGTTGGGATTTGGACTTGTATTTGTACTTGACATACAGTAATTAAGTGTACACTACTGTCTGAGTTCAGACCACTACATGACCACATACTACTAGTCTTGTGATTTTAGTTTTTTTTCTATTTGGACTGTTTTTGCTCTGCATTCATTTTTTTTTCTCGCTGATTCCTTGATTGACTTTCTTTGGAACTTCATTTAGGAACTTGTTTTTCTGCCTTTGGAACTTTACACTTGTTTTTTTAATCTTCATCATGTCCCATGCTGGAGATGCATCAGTTGGAGCTGACTTTGATCTTGAGAAATTGGAGAGTTATACCAAAGCTCAGTTGAAGCAGTTCTGTAAAAGTTCTGACTGTCCCATTAAGAGCTCATCCTGGAAGGAGGAGCTGCAAAAGGCGCTGAGGGCCTGGGTGACAGCCAAGAGCACTGAAGGGCACACAGAGGATGAGGGAGATGAGGAAGAGTGTTCAGTACACAATGGTATTGTGGGTGGGCCTGTTATGTCCAGGGAGAAGGTCTCCAGGGCAGGTAGCAGTGTCTCATCCAAGGGTCTGACACCTGAGGAGTTACAGGACAGACAGGCAGAAAGGGAGTACCAATTGGAGCAGAGGAGGCTAGCCCTTGAGGAGAGGAAGTTAGCAATGGCTCATGAGCTTAGCTTGAGAGAGATGGATCATAGAAGCCAGTCCAGTAGAGATGGTGGCAGCAATCCTACAGTGCAGCCTGAGAGAAGGGTACACATCCCAAAATACCTTGTGAGGGATTATAAGAGGGAGGATGATATCTACTTGTGGTTCAAGGGTTATGAGTCAGCTCTCCACATGAACCTGGTCCCTAAAGCTCATTGGGGGGGCAGCCCTATGGAAGCATTTTGAGGCAGAGGGGAGGGACACACTGACAGCCTGAGGGGATGCTCAGGATCCCACCTACCCTGTCATGAAGGAGGCCTTACTCACCAGGTATGGTCTCACCCCTGAGCAGTACAAGGAGAAGTTTAGATGCTACAAGAGAAAGGAATCCCAAACATGGTTGGAATGTGTTGATTCTTTTTGCAGGTCACTGGATAGTTGGGTGAAGGGCAGTAAGGTAAACACGTATGAGGGGCTTTACAATTTAATTGCTTGGGAGCACTTGTACAGTTTATGTTTTCCAGAGCTGCGCCAGCACCTCATTGACAGCAAGCTGAGTGACCCCAGGAAGCTTGCACAGGAAGTGGACTGCTGGGAGAGCACCAGGGTCCAAAAGAGGTATGGGGGAGACCACGCCAAGGGTGGGCAGGGTCCCTCTCAGAAGAAAGGGGGGGGTAAGGGCAAACAGGGGGAGTTCTCTAAAGGGTCCCAAACTGATTCCCAGGCTAAGGATTCCCAACCCCCCAGTGAAAAGAAGCCATGGTTGTCCAAAGGGAAGCCAGCGGCAGGTGGTCCCCCACGTAAGTGCTATGCATGTGACCAGGTGGGTCATGTGAGGGGAGACCCCAAATGCCCCAAAAGAACACAGGCACCCACTGGTGCACCGTCCCAGGGTTTGGCCAGTGTAGCGTTTGGGGAGGTGATGGTTTCAGGTGGGTGGGAACCAGCAGAAATGACCCTTGTCTCACTAGAGGTTAGTGAGATGGTCCAGAGAAACCTAGTGCCTGATAACACTAAAAAGTACAGGCAATGGGTGACCATCAATGGACAGAGGGTGAAGGCTCTGAGAGACACAGGAGCCAGTGTGACTACGGTGAGGAGTC
This sequence comes from Pleurodeles waltl, assembly GCF_031143425.1. NCBI lineage: Eukaryota > Metazoa > Chordata > Amphibia > Caudata > Salamandridae > Pleurodeles > Pleurodeles waltl. The sequence continues at coordinate 694,497,398 of NC_090447.1, forward strand.
ACCTGGTGTCTGAAGAGCAGATTGATCCCCGGGTACTTCACCAAGTAGTTGCGGTAGACAACTCTGAGCGCCTCTGCAGAGTGGCGCAGGTTCCCTTTGAATGGGGGGGGGGTCTCAGGTTCCTGGAAAGTAGCTTAAATACGATTAAAGTGTAGATTCCCCTAGAGAGTAGATGGACATGTGGAGTTTGGGGTCCCTGAACTCACAATTTAAAAATACATCTTTTAGTAAAGTTGATTTTAAGATTGTGCGTTTGAAAATGCCACTTTTAGAAAGTGAGCATTTTCTTGCTTAAACCATTCTGTAACTCTGCCTTGTTTGTGGATTCCCTGTCTGGGTCAGTTTGACAGTTGGGTTGTTTTTCACCTCGCACTAGACAGTGACACAAAGGGAGCTGGGGTGTAACCTGCATTTCCTGATTAGCCATCTCTGCTAGGAGGGAGGAGTGGAGTGGTCACTCTCATCTGAAAGGACTGTGCCTGCCTCTGACAATGCAGGCTCCAACCCCCTGGTGTGTGTCTGAGGCCTTGCCTGGGCAAGGCAGGATTTTACAAGTAGGTGTGAGTCCCCTTTGAAGAAAGGTGACTTCAAAGACTAAAATGGGTATAAGAAGGGCACCCAAATCTACAGACTTGAGAAACACTTCTGGAACCAAGAGGAACCTCTGCCTGGAGAAGAGCTGATAGCTGAGGAAGAAGTGCTGCCCTGCCTGTGACTGTGCTTTGTGGAGCTTTCCTGCAGTGCTGCTTCTGCCAGAGTAAGAGGGCAAAGACTGGACTTTGTGTGCCTTCCATCTTGTGAAGAAATCTCCAAGGGCTTGAGTTAGAGCTTGCCTCCTGTTGTTTGAAGTCTCAGGGACAGCAAAGACTTCTCTCTGCCAGCACCTGGAGTCTGTGGAGAGACTCCTGCTCTGACAAGTGGTGCCCTATCCAGTCCCTGGGCCCTTGAAAGGAAAGCTGGTGGAAATCCAAGGAAATTGGCTACGGACGACTCGGCCACTGCCGAATCCGGTAACGCCGCCTGCACCCGACGCTGTGACCCTCGCTGGAACGCGACGCTCTTCGCAGGCCCGACGCCGCTGCAGCCCCGCTGAAGTCCGCGACTCCGTGGAAGTCGCCACACAACGTCGTGACCGATGCCGCTCGAAGTGCACGGATTCAACGTTTCGCACAGACGCCGCGATCCCCGACTTCGCGCATCGGCTTGTTTTCAATCTTCACCAAAGGTACTGTACTTGGAGGTCTACACGACTCCGTGTCCGGCGCCGCTGGTGTCGGCTTGTTGGCAACGACTCCGTCACGACGCCGTGTTAACATCTCATCGAAGCATTTTTGTTTCTAAGCGCTATTTTTGAGCTTAATCTCTAAAGATTCATAACTTGACTTGTGTATGTCGGATGTTTGTCGTTTTGGTCTTGTTTTGTTTAGATAAATATTTCCTATTGTTCTAAACCGGTGTTGTGTCATTTTGTAGTGTTTTCATTAAGTTACTGTGTGTGTTGGTACAAATACTTTACACCTAGCGCTCTGAAGTTAAGCCTACTGCTCTGCCAAGCTACCAAGGGGGTAAGCAGGGGTTAGCTGAGGGTGATTCTCTTTTACCCTGACTAGAGTGAGGGTCCTTGCTTGAACAGGGGCTAACCTGACTGTCAACCAAAGACCCCATTTCTAACATTGGTGATCAGCGGTTGGGATTTGGACTTGTATTTGTACTTGACATACAGTAATTAAGTGTACACTACTGTCTGAGTTCAGACCACTACATGACCACATACTACTAGTCTTGTGATTTTAGTTTTTTTTCTATTTGGACTGTTTTTGCTCTGCATTCATTTTATTTTCTCGCTGATTCCTTGATTGACTTTCTTTGGAACTTCATTTAGGAACTTGTTTTTCTGCCTTTGGAACTTTACACTTGTTTTTTTAATCTTCATCATGTCCCATGCTGGAGATGCATCAGTTGGAGCTGACTTTGACCTTGAGAAATTGGAGAGTTATACCAAAGCTCAGTTGAAGCAGTTCTGTAAAAGTTCTGACTGTCCCATTAAGAGCTCATCCTGGAAGGAGGAGCTGCAAAAGGCGCTGAGGGCCTGGGTGACAGCCAAGAGCACTGAAGGGCACACAGAGGATGAGGGAGATGAGGAAGAGTGTTCAGTACACAATGGTATTGTGGGTGGGCCTGTTATGTCCAGGGAGAAGGTCTCCAGGGCAGGTAGCAGTGTCTCATCCAAGGGTCTGACACCTGAGGAGTTACAGGACAGACAGGCAGAAAGGGAGTACCAATTGGAGCAGAGGAGGCTAGCCCTTGAGGAGAGGAAGTTAGCAATGGCTCATGAGCTTAGCTTGAGAGAGATGGATCATAGAAGCCAGTCCAGTAGAGATGGTGGCAGAAATCCTACAGTGCAGCCTGAGAGAAGGGTACACATCCCAAAAGACCTTGTGAGGGATTATAAGAGGGAGGATGATATCTACTTGTGGTTCAAGGGTTATGAGTCAGCTCTCCACATGAACCTGGTCCCTAAAGCTCATTGGGGGGGCAGCCCTATGGAAGCATTTTGAGGCAGAGGGGAGGGACACACTGACAGCCTGAGGGGATGCTCAGGATCCCACCTACCCTGTCATGAAGGAGGCCTTACTCACCAGGTATGGTCTCACCCCTGAGCAGTACAAGGAGAAGTTTAGATGCTACAAGAGAAAGGAATCCCAAACATGGTTGGAATGTGTTGATTCTTTTTGCAGGTCACTGGATAGTTGGGTGAAGGGCAGTAAGGTAAACACGTATGAGGGGCTTTACAATTTAATTGCTTGGGAGCACTTGTACAGTTTATGTTTTCCAGAGCTGCGCCAGCACCTCATTGACAGCAAGCTGAGTGACCCCAGGAAGCTTGCACAGGAAGTGGACTGCTGGGAGAGCACCAGGGTCCAAAAGAGGTATGGGGGAGACCACGCCAAGGGTGGGCAGGGTCCCTCTCAGAAGAAAGGGGGGGGTAAGGGCAAACAGGGGGAGTTCTCTAAAGGGTCCCAAACTGATTCCCAGGGTAAGGATTCCCAACCCCCCAGTGAAAAGAAGCCATGGTTGTCCAAAGGGAAGCCAGCGGCAGGTGGTCCCCCACGTAAGTGCTATGCATGTGACCAGGTGGGTCATGTGAGGGGAGACCCCAAATGCCCCAAAAGAACACAGGCACCCACTGGTGCACCGTCCCAGGGTTTGGCCAGTGTAGCGTTTGGGGAGGTGATGGTTTCAGGTGGGTGGGAACCAGCAGAAATGACCCTTGTCTCACTAGAGGTTAGTGAGATGGTCCAGAGAAACCTAGTGCCTGATAACACTAAAAAGTACAGGCAATGGGTGACCATCAATGGACAGAGGGTGAAGGCTCTGAGAGACACAGGAGCCAGTGTGACTACGGTGAGGAGTCACCTGGTGTCTGAAGAGCAGATTGATCCCCGGGTACTTCACCAAGTAGTTGCGGTAGACAACTCTGAGCGCCTCTGCAGAGTGGCGCAGGTTCCCTTTGAATGGGGGGGGGGTCTCAGGTTCCTGGAAAGTAGCTTAAATACGATTAAAGTGTAGATTCCCCTAGAGAGTAGATGGACATGTGGAGTTTGGGTCCCTGAACTCACAATTTAAAAATACATCTTTTAGTAAAGTTGATTTTAAGATTGTGCGTTTGAAAATGCCACTTTTAGAAAGTGAGCATTTTCTTGCTTAAACCATTCTGTAACTCTGCCTTGTTTGTGCATTCCCTGTCTGGGTCAGTTTGACAGTTGGATTGTTTTTCACCTCGCACTAGACAGTGACACAAAGGGAGCTGGGGTGTAACCTGCATTTCCTGATTAGCCATCTCTGCTAGGAGGGAGGGAGGGGTGGAGTGGTCACTCTCATCTGAAAGGACTGTGCCTGCCTCTGACAATGCAGGCTCCAACCCCCTGGCGTGTGTCTGAGGCCTTGCCTGGGCAAGGCAGGATTTTACAAGTAGGTGTGAGTCCCCTTTGAAGAAAGGTGACTTCAAAGACTAAAATGGGTATAAGAAGGGCACCCAAATCTACAGACTTGAGAAACACTTCTGGAACCAAGAGGAACCTCTGCCTGGAGAAGAGCTGATAGCTGAGGAAGAAGTGCTGCCCTGCCTGTGACTGTGCTTTGTGGAGCTTTCCTGCAGTGCTGCTTCTGCCAGAGTAAGAGGGCAAATACTGGACTTTGTGTGCCTTCCATCTTGTGAAGAAATCTCCAAGGGCTTGAGTTAGAGCTTGCCTCCTGTTGTTTGAAGTCTCAGGGACAGCAAAGACTTCTCTCTGCCAGCACCTGGAGTCTCTGGAGAGACTCCTGCTCTGACAAGTGGTGCCCTATCCAGTCCCTGGGCCCTTGAAAGGAAAGCTGGTGGAAATCCAAGGAAATTGGCTTCGGACGACTCGGGCCACTGCCGAATCCGGTAACGCAGCCTGCACCCGACGCTGTGACCCTCGCTGGAACGCGACGCTCTTCGCAGGCCCGACGCCGCTGCAGCCCCGCTGAAGTCCGCGACTCCGTGGAAGTCGCCACACAACGTCGTGACCGATGCCGCTCGAAGTGCACGGATTCAACGTTTCGCACAGACGCCGCGATCCCCGACTTCGCACATCGGCTTGTTTTCAATCTTCACCAAAGGTACTGTACTTGGAGGTCTACACGACTCCGTGTCCGGCGCCGCCGGTGTCGGCTTGTTGGGAACGACTCCGTCACGACGCCGTGTTAACATCTCATCAAAGCATTTTTGTTTCTAAGCGCTATTTTTTAGCTTAATCTCTAAAAATTCATAACTTGACTTGTGTATGTCGGATTTTTGTTGTTTTGGTCTTGTTTTGTTTAGATAAATATTTCCTAATTTTCTAAACCGGTGTTGTGTCATTTTGTAGTGTTTTCATTAAGTTACTGTGTGTGTTGGTACAAATACTTTACACCTAGCACTCTGAAGTTAAGCCTACTGCTCTGCCAAGCTACCAAGGGGGTAAGCAGGGGTTAGCTGAGGGTGATTCTCTTTTACCCTGACTAGAGTGAGGGTCCTTGCTTGAACAGGGGCTAACCTGACTGTCAACCAAAGACCCCATTTCTAACATTGGTGATCAGCGGTTGGGATTTGGACTTGTATTTGTACTTGACATACAGTAATTAAGTGTACACTACTGTCTGAGTTCAGACCACTACGTGACCACATACTACTAGTCTTGTGATTTTTGTTTTTTTTCTATTTGGACTGTTTTTGCTCTGCATTCATTTTTTTTTCTCGCTGATTCCTTGATTGACTTTCTTTGGAACTTCATTTGGGAACTTGTTTTTCTGCCTTTGGAACTTTACACTTGTTTTTTTAATCTTCATCATGTCCCATGCTGGAGATGCATCAGTTGGAGCTGACTTTGACCTTGAGAAATTGGAGAGTTATACCAAAGCTCAGTTGAAGCAGTTCTGTAAAAGTTCTGACTGTCCCATTAAGAGCTCATCCTGGAAGGAGGAGCTGCAAAAGGCGCTGAGGGCCTGGGTGACAGCCAAGAGCACTGAAGGGCACACAGAGGATGAGGGAGATGAGGAAGAGTGTTCAGTACACAATGGTATTGTGGGTGGGCCTGTTATGTCCAGGGAGAAGGTCTCCAGGGCAGGTAGCAGTGTCTCATCCAAGGGTCTGACACCGGAGGAGTTACAGGACAGACAGGCAGAAAGGGAGTACCAATTGGAGCAGAGGAGGCTAGCCCTTGAGGAGAGGAAGTTAGCAATGGCTCATGAGCTTAGCTTGAGATAGATGGATCATAGAAGCCAGTCCAGTAGAGATGGTGGCAGCAATCCTACAGTGCAGCCTGAGAGAAGGGTACACATCCCAAAAGACCTTGTGAGGGATTATAAGAGGGAGGATGATATCTACTTGTGGTTCAAGGGTTATGAGCCAGCTCTCCACATGAACCTGGTCCCTGAAGCTCATTGGGGGGGGCAGCCCTATGGAAGCATTTTGAGGCAGAGGGGAGGGACACACTGACAGCCTTAGGGGATGCTCAGGATCCCACCTACCCTGTCATGAAGGAGGCCTTACTCACCAGGTATGGTCTCACCCCTGAGCAGTACAAGGAGAAGTTTAGATGCTACAAGAGAAAGGAATCCCAAACATGGTTGGAATGTGTTGATTCTTTTTGCAGGTCACTGGATGGTTGGGTGAAGGGCAGTAAGGTACACACGTATGAGGGGCTTTACAATTTAATTGCTTGGAAGCACTTGTACAGTTTATGTTTTCCAGAGCTGCGCCAGCACCTCATTGACAGCAAGCTGACTGACCCCAGGAAGCTTGCACAGGAAGTGGACCGCTGGGAGAGCACCAGGGTCCAAAAGAGGTATGGGGGAGACCACGCCAAGGGTGGGCAGGGTCCCTCTCAGAAGAAAGGGGGGGGGGTAAGGGCAAACAGGGGGAGGTCTCTAAAGGGTCCCAAACTGATTCCCAGGGTAAGGATTCCCAACCCCCCAGTGAAAAAGAGCCATGGTTGTCCAAAGGGAAGCCAGTGGCAGGTGGTCCCCCACGTAAGTGCTATGCATGTGACCAGGTGGGTCATGTGAGGGGAGACCCCAAATGCCCCAAAAGTACACCGGCACCCACTGGTGCACCGTCCCAGGGTTTGGCCAGTGTAGCGTTTGGGGAGGAGTTGGTTTCAGGTGGGTGGGAACCAGCAGAAATGACCCTTGTCTCACTAGGGGATAGTGAGATGGTCCAGAGAAACCTAGTGCCTGATAACACTAAAAAGTACAGGCAATGGGTGACCATCAATGGACAGAGGGTGAAGGCTCTGAGAGACACAGGAGCCAGTGTGACTACGGTGAGGAGTCACCTGGTGTCTGAAGAGCAGATTGATCCCCGGGTACTTCACCAAGTAGTTGCGGTAGACAACTCTGAGTGCCTCTGCAGAGTGGCGCAGGTTCCCTTTGAATGGGGGGGGGGTCTCAGGTTCCTGGAAAGTAGCTTAAATACGATTAAAGTGTAGATTCCCCTAGAGAGTAGATGGACATGTGGAGTTTGGGGTCCCTGAACTCACAATTTAAAAATACATCTTTTAGTAAAGTTGATTTTAAGATTGTGCGTTTGAAAATGCCACTTTTAGAAAGTGAGCATTTTCTTGCTTAAACCATTCTGTAACTCTGCCTTGTTTGTGGATTCCCTGTCTGGGTCAGTTTGACAGTTGGGTTGTGTTTCACCTCGCACTAGACAGTGACACAAAGGGAGCTGGGGTGTAACCTGCATTTCCTGATTAGCCATCTCTGCTAGGAGGGAGGGGTGGAGTGGTCCCTCTCATCTGAAAGGACTGTGCCTGCCTCTGACAATGCAGGCTCCAACCCCCTGGCGTGTGTCTGAGGCCTTGCCTGGGCAAGGCAGGATTTTACAAGTAGGTGTGAGTCCCCTTTAAAGAAAGGTGACTTCAAAGACTAAAATGGGTATAAGAAGGGCACCCAAATCTACAGACTTGAGAAACACTTCTGGAACCAAGAGGAACCTCTACCTGGAGAAGAGCTGATAGCTGAGGAAGAAGTGCTGCCCTGCCTGTGACTGTGCTTTGTGGAGCTTTCCTGCAGTGCTGCTTCTGCCAGAGTAAGAGGGCAAAGACTGGACATTGTGTGCCTTCCATCTTGTGAAGAAATCTCCAAGGGCTTGAGTTAGAGCTTGCCTCCTGTTGTTTGAAGTCTCAGGGACAGCAAAGACTTCTCTCTGCCAGCACCTGGAGTGTCTGGAGAGACTCCTGCTCTGACAAGTGGTGCCCTATCCAGTCCCTGGGTCCTTGAAAGGAAAGCTGGTGGAAATCCAAGGAAATCGACTTTGGACGACTCCGGACCGACGCCGCTGCCGAATCCGGTAACGCCGCCTGCACCCGACACCGTGACCCTCGCTGGAACGCGACGCTCTTCGCACGCCCAACGCCGCTGCAGCCCCGCTGAAGTCCGCGACTCCGTGGAAGTCGCCACACCACGTCGTGACCGACGCAGCTCGATGTGCACAGATTCAACGTTTCGCACAGACGCCGCGATCCCCGACTTCGCGCATCAGCTTGTTTTCACTCTTCACCAAAGGTACTGTACTTGGGGGTCTACACAACTCCGTGTCTGGCACCGCTGGTGTCGGCTTGTTGGGAACAACTCCGTCATGACGCTGTGTTAACATCTCATCGAAGCATTTTTGTTTCTAAGCGCTATTTTTGAGCTTAATCTCTAAAAATTCATAACTTGACTTGTGTATGTCGGATGTTTGACGTTTTGGTCTTGTTTTGTTTAGATAAATATTTCCTATTTTTCTAAACCGGTGTTGTGTCATTTTGTAGTGTTTTCATTAAGTTACTGTGGGGGTAATTACAACTTTGGAGGAGGTGTTAATCCGTCCCAAAAGTGACGGTAAAGTGCCGGATATACCACCAGCCGTATTACGAGTCCATTATGGGGGTTATTACAACTTTGGAGGAGGTGTTAATCCGTCCCAAAAGTGACGGTAAAGTGACGGATATACCACCAGCCGTATTACGAGTTCCATAGGATATAATGGACTCGTAATACGGCCATTGGTATATCCGTCACTTTACCGTCACTTTTGGGACGGATTAACACCTCCTCCAAAGTTCTAATAACCCCCTATATCCTATGGAACTCGTAATACGGCTGGTGGTATATCCGTCACTTTACCGTCACTTTTGGGACGGATTAACACCTCCTCCAAAGTTGTAATAACCCCCTGTGTGTGTTGGTACAAATACTTTACACCTAGCGCTCTGAAGTTAAGCCTACTGCTCTGCCAAGCTATCAAGGGGGTAAGCAGGGGTTAGCTGAGGGTGATTCTCTTTTACCCTGACTAGAGTGAGGGTCCTTGCTTTAACAGGGGGTAACCTGACTGTCAACCAAAGTCCCCATTTCTAACACTGGGCAGCAGTAAACCTAGCAGAAGGCAGAAGGCAGAAAGTGGTCTGTGAAATGGAATGCCAAAGTGAACTGTCAGGGTCCATACAAAGAGGTAAAAAGGCAGAATCATGCAATGTCCTACTGTAGTCTGATATGAGAGGAGCAGTGCCAGTCTCTTACCTGTGTCTCACTGGAAGTATTGCATGATGATGTTTCGGTTGTCTATATCTTCTTCTTATGCCTCCTCTTCCTCACTGTCGACAGGCTCCACACCTGCAACAAGACCAACATCAGGCCCATCCTCCTGCAGAAAAGGCACCTGGCGTCGCAAAGTCAGGTTGTGCAACATATAGAGCATGCCACGATGATCTGGCACCCCTTCTTTGGTGAGAAATAGAGGGAGCCACCTGTCAGATGGAGGCACCGGAACCTGGCCTCCAGGAGGCTGAAGGTGCGCTCTATTATCCTCCTAGTTTGCCAATGTGCCTCATTGTAGCGTTTCTCTGCCCTTGTCCTGGGATTCCTCACTGGGGTCAGTAGCCATGACAGGTTGGGGTAACCAGAGTCACCTGCAAATATCGAGGGGTATCTGTTAGACACACACCAACCCTTAGTGACTCTCCCATACCCAAACACCAATTGAAACAGTGTGGGGATCTTGGGCTCACCTATTAGCCACACACGGTGCATCTGGAGTTGGCCCATCACATAAGGGATGCTGCTATTCCTCAAAATGTAAGCGTCATGCACTGAGCCAGGATACTTGCCATTCACATGGGAGATGTAATGGCCTGCCAAACACACCATCTGCACTTTCATGGAATGGTAGCTTTTGCGGTTTCTGTACACCTGTTCATTCCTGCGGGGTGGGACAAATGCCACATATGTACCATCAGTGGCACCAATGATGTTGGGGATATGTCCCAGGGCATAAAAGTCACCTTTCACTGTGGGCAAATCCTCCACCTGGGGGAAAACGATGTAGCTGCGCATGTGTTTCAGCAGGGCAGACAACACTCTAGACAACACGTTAGAGAACATTGGCTGTGACATCCCTGATGCCATGGCCACTGTTGTTTGAAAGGACCCACTGGCCAGGAAATGGAGTACTGACAGGACCTGCTCTAGAGGGGGGATTCCTGTGGGATGGCGGATAGCTGACATCAGGTCTGGCTCCAATTGGGCACACAGTTCATGGATTGTGGCACGATCAAGTCTGTAGGTGATAATGATGTGTCTGTCTTCCATTGTCAACAGGTCCACCAGGGGTCTGTACACCAGAGGATGACACCATCTCATCAGCTGCCCCAGTGGACGTGCCCCATAGAGGAGAAGGGTGAGCAGAGGGTCATACACCACATAGGTTTCACAAGGGTGTTTAGAACAATTGTGATGTAATCAGTGTGTGGCGCTGTCTGTCCGTATTCCTGCACAAAAGTGATGTGACACAGTTAGTTGGCCTGCCATGTGGCCCCCTGAAATGGATGCTGCCTGTCCTGTAAGGAGGGACAAGGGGAAATGAGGTAACTGCGCTGGTGTTGTGCAGCGTCGCGGTAGGCGGACGAAGACCGCAGCACAATTCAGCATTGGTTATCATTGGGCCCTATGGGTTCCAGGAGCCAATGACGATGTACGCCGGCGGTGACGGTACGCACTGCCGTGGACGTGACCGCCATTTTCTATCTGTTCACTCACTTGATACCTGACCTTCAACACTGCAAGTGCTGCTGTGACCTGAGTCTGGAAGCAACAATGGCTACAGTGTCTGGGTAAAGGGCCCCTGCCTTCACCGCGGAGGAGTTGGACAACCTGGTGGCTGGGGTCCTCCCCCAGTACACGCTACTGGTCGGTCCTCCAGACAAACAGGTGAGTACACTGTGAGCATGATGGATGGGACATGAATGTATGGAGTGGCGTGGATGGAAGATGCATGGGGGGGCAGAGGCCAGCATGTGAGGATGGTCAGTGTATGTGTTTCTGGGCCAGGGTGGGAAGTTGTGGCCAATGATAAAGAAGAACCGGACGGGGGAATAAAATCCATCCTTACTTCAATTTTCCTCTAGGTCAGCGCCCACCAGAAGAAGGGTATTTGGTGTGCCATCGCCAAGGAAGTGCAGACCTTTGGGGTCTACCGTAGACGGAGCACCCACTGCCGCAAAAGATGGGAGGACCTGCGCCGCTGGACCAAGAAGACGGTGGAGGCCCAGCTGGAGATGGCCTCCCAGTGTGGAAGGGGTGCCCGTCGCACCATGACCACCTGATGTACCGGATCCTGGCGTTGGCATATCCTGAGTTGGATGGGCGCTTGAGTGCATCACAGCAGCCACAAGGGGGTGAGTAGAGTCTCATTCAGCTGACTCTGCGCGTTTAATTAGGTGTCTGGGTGGGGGAAGTGGGCTTTGGGTTCCCCTAGGCCAGGGCAAATGTGCCAGGGTAGGTCCATTGTTAGGCAGGCTCTGTGGCAATCCAACCCCAAAAGTGGTAGTGGCCAGTCAGGCTCCTGTGGGTTCCAGGTGTGCATCAAGTGGGTCTAGGCACAGTCCCCCACGGACATGTGATTTTCCCCTGAACTGTTAGTGCATGGTCTAGTGCATAGGGCTGCTCCCTGTGTGTTGTGTCCACCAGCGGTGGTGTTGTTGCAGGCATTGACCATGTGTCTCTTCTGTCTTTCCTCCCCTTTCTGTTTTGTCATCCTATCCTTGTGTGCATTAGCAGCATCCGGCGGAGGAGCATTGGCACCGGAGCAGGAGGGAGCTGCAACCCATATGGCCCAGGAGGGTGAATTTACAGAGTCGGAGGGCACCAGTGGGACGGAGGGCGAGGGGAGCTCCACGACGGGTACAGGAGGAGACAGCAGCGACTCCTTCTCTGATGGGAGCTCCCTTGTGGTGGTGGGCACCTCTGTGCCCACCGCATCAACAGGTACAGCCACCCCCCCCCCCCCACCAGCACCACCCTCCCAGCAGCCCCTCAGTGTGGTTCCTGTGCCTGCTTACCCAGGAGGGTGGGCATCTCCTTCGCCCCAGGCACCTCAGGCCCTGCCCCAGTCAGCCCCCCTGCCCTCAGTGAGGAGGCTATTGACCTCCTGAGATCCCTCGCTGTTGGGCAATCAACCATTTTGAATGCCATCCAGGGTGTCAAGAGGCATTTGCAGCAAACAAATGCATACCTGGAAGGCATTCATTCTGGTGTGGCAGCCCAACAGAGAGCATTTCAGGCCCTGGCCTCAGCACTGATGGCAGCCATTGTCCCTGTGTCCAGCCTCCCCCCTCCAACTTGCACTACCCAGACCCAATCCCCTCTACCTCAGCCTATTCCAAGCACACCATCAGACCAGCATGCACACCCATCAACACACAAGAGTGGACATGGCAAACATAAGCACCACACATCCCACAGGCACTCACACAAGCACCATACCTATGCAGACAACCCAACATCCACTGCCTCCACTGTGTCCCCCTCCTCCATGTCCTCCTCCTCCCTCCCAGTCTCGTCTCCACTCACACCTGCATGCACTACATCCTCAGCCACTACCTCCATCACCAGCACACCCATCACTACACACCGCTCATGTGCAATCACCACCCCCACTACCGTGCACACGTCCCCTGTGTCCTCTCCCTGTGTGTCTGTGAGCCTTCCTCCCAAATTACACATATGCAGGCACACACCCATTCAACAGCCATCCACCTCACAACAGCCTCCAACCCATGCACCTTCACCCAAACTCAGCAGACGTACACCTCCTACAACCACTACCTCTTCCTCCACTCCCTGGCTAAAATTGACCTCTTCCCTACACCTCCCCCTCCCCCGTCCTTCCCCTAGGGCCAGGATGTCCAGGTCCCAGCCCAGCACCTCAGCCACAAAACCATCGAGCACTGTGGTCCCTGCAAGTGCAGTAAAATCACGGGTGGCACTCATCAGGGTAGCCAGTGTGCCACCTAGTGAGGCCAATGCTCACCCTATTCCACCACCTGCCAGTGAAGAAGGGGCCCACATGCTGTAGGGAAAAGCCGCACCAACCACCCAGCAAGGCCTCCTCCAAGACAAAAGAGAGCAGTGCCAAGGTCCCAGCAGCGACTTCCAAGGTGGGGAAGGGACACAAGGCTAAAGGGAAGTCAACTCCGGGCACAGAGCCTCTGGGTGAGGGACTGGTGTCACCCCTTCTGCAAGACAGAACCGCAACCTGTACTGCGGTGGCCACAGTCGCAACCACCGCCACCTGCAATTCTACCTGCACGTCTGCTGCCTCTGCTACAGTCCCCAGCATAATCCCCAGTGGGCAGCCATCCGTGGCTGCAGGAGGCGTCCTGCTGTCACCCTCCACAGGTCCTGACCCATGCACCACCGGCAGCATCTCCGCCGCAGGCACTGCCACACCCACCGCCACCTGCCCCGCAACGTGCTCAGACAGTGCCACCACAGCCGAGATCAACATTATCCCCAGTGTGCAGTCGTCCGAGGCTGCAGAAGATGTCCTGGACCCTGCGCACACCACATGAAGCACCACAGCCAGCACTGGCAGTACCAGCAGTTGGCAGGCAAAGTCGCCGCAGGGTGGAGTGTGTCTCTGCCCCCATGGAGTATCATGATACCTGTTCCCAGAGAATCCTGTGGCTCTGACACCCAGGTGAGGGAATGGGAACTGCCACACACCATGTGCAGCACTCTGGCCACCATGGCCCCTCCAGAACCAGTGGAGAGATGCATCCCCTATCCCAGTCCTTGGCAGGATGAAGCACTCTGGGCACTAAGCCCCCTCCAGAACCAGTGGAGAAAGACATCCACTACCCCAGTCCTTGACAGGAGGAAGCACTCTGGGCACTAAGCCCCCTCCAGAACCAGTGGAGAGATGCATCCACTACCCCAGTCCTTGGCAGGATGAAGCACTCTGGGCACTAAGCCCCCTCCAGAACCAGTGGAGAAATACATCCACTACCCCAGTCGTTGGCAGGATGAAGCACTCTGGCCACCATGGCCCCTCCAGAACCAGTGGAACATGTCATCCACTTGAGGGACTGTGGCTTTGCACTCCCCAGGAGCAAGCAGTGGGCAAACCACCCACTTGAAAGACTGTGGCTTTGCACTCCCCAGGAGCAAGTATTGGGCAAACCACCCACTTGACAGACTGTGGCTTTGTACTCCCCAGGAACAAGCAGTGGGCAAACCACCCACTTGAGAGACTGTGGCATTGCACTCCCCAGGATCAAGCAGTGGACATGGAGCTCCCTCGTGGATCAGTAGCGTTGTCCCATCATCCGGCTGAGGTGCCACCCTTCCCCTTCCCCCAGAGGTGCCTGTTTTTTTCGAACTGATGCCCCAGCAGTGTTCTCTACTTTTTCAGGCAGGTGTCATGTGTGGGCTTCGCCCATGCATTTTGGGACCACTGGTCCACGGACATTGAATGGAATACTTTCCGGACTTGTGTAGTTGCTGTACATATTTGTATATATTGATCTCTTACAGACATGTTGCCCTATCTGGATTTTCGATGATTACACTTGTTACAATCATTTCATTTGGTCCTTGCGTTCTTCCAGAGGGTTACGGGGTGTATATGTAATGTTACATGTATTTGTGTATATGGTGTTGTTGGTGAGGCTGGGGGTATTGCGTGTGTGTGTCACTCTTTTTCCTCCCCCCCCCTCCCCCTGTGAGCTAGGTGCAATACTCACTGTGTTCGTCGCCGCCGTCTTTGATGTTCCTGGTAGAAGAGGAGGTAAACCAACATTGGTAACACCTGAAGTTCAGGCTCCCTGGCGTCCTTGTACCTTGTTGGGTGTCGAGAGGTGAGTGGTTTCCGTTCCAAAGACTGGTGGATTGGTGCCTTGTAATACAGTGGACCATGCATTGCCTTCCGCCTGTCTGTTGGAGGTTACCGCCGCTGTGTTTGTTTCTACCTCCGTGGCGGTCAGTGTGTTAAAGTGGCTGTCTGTGTTGACGGTTTCCGACATGGTCGTGATTCCATTTTTTTCTGCCGGCCTGTTGGCGGTATTACCGCCGCTTTAACACAGACCGCCAGGGTTGTAATGAGGGCCTCAGTGTTACAAAAATAAAGGAACGTTATTTTGGTGACACAAATGCCAAAAATACCATAGAGGCTATACTCCCTTAGGAGGTAAGTAATATACACGAGTATGCAAAAACAGTTAGAAAACAGTGCAAATAGTGAAAGTCACAATAGTTAGAAATGGGCCTGGGGGAACACAAACCATATACTAAGAAAGTGGAATGCGGAGGTCAGTTTCCCACCTAGGCAAGTGTAGTCTGTAGAGGGACACTGGAAGTACTAGAACACACCAAAGGTAAGTACTATAACCCACTCTAGTGCCCAGGAAAGCACAGTAACTTTCCCAGAACATACAGAGACACGAGAAAGAAGATTATGCAAGAACCAGAAGAGACTGCAAGACACCAACAGTGGATTCCTGGACCTGAAGACCTGTGGAACAAGGGGACCAAGTCCAACAAGCACAGAATAATCCAGAGAGAACAGGAGCCCCTGCTAACCCGGATAAAGGTGCAAAAGAAGAACCTCTGGTGAAGAAGAAGAATCAGTATTGCAATCAAGAAGATGGAGTCGGGTTCCTTGTTGGTGCAAGTGATATCCCATGCCAGATGGAGGATTGCAGTCTGGTTTGCGTCGCTAGAGTCTGCCAACAAGCCTTGGCACACGCAAAGCTCACGGTTAGCAGAAAATGGCACTGCCAGGGACCAGGAAGGATCAGGTGGACTCTACAGGAGAGGGAGTCAGAGGGAGCTCTCAGCCACTCAGAGAGCCCACTGGAGACCAGGCAGCACGCACAGGAGTCCTACAGCACGGGGACAAAGGAGTTGCAAAAGGAGGCCCATGCAGCACTACGACAAAGGCTCCCACGCTACAGGAGAACCACTCAGGAAGATGTGTTTCACAGGATGGAGTGCTGAGGGCCAGAGCTGCACGGTGCACGAAGAACTTAGTGGAAAGATGCCAACAAGCCTTAGCAACTGCAAAAAAACACTGTGACTAGGGGTACTGCCATGTGTGGGGAGGCAAGCTCTTACCTCCACCAAAGTTGGACAGTTGGACATCAGCCCACCACCCATGATGCAGGTTCCATGCAGCTCAGAAGGAGAGGGGATCCACATAGCCGGTCGTCGTTGCAGGAGATGCCTGCTGAAGCAGAGGAGTGACTCCACCTCAAGGGAGATTCCTTTGCTCTTCTGGTGCATGCTAAAGACAGGCTGTCCTCTTAGGATACACGACCGGGAAACAGTTGCAGTAGTTGGCAGGAGCTGAAGATACAATGTTGCATAAGTCATCTTCACTTCTTTGTTACAGTTTCTAGAGTTCCTGGAGGGTCCAGGTGCAGTTTCTGCAGTGAGAAGTTAAAGTGGAGGATGCAGAGGATTCCTGCTGAAGTCTTGCAATCTGAATCTGACCACCCAAGAGAGAGACCATAAATAGCCCTGAAAGGGGGATTGGTCAGCTAAACAGGTAAGCACCTATGAGGGGAGGGCTCTGATATCACCTGCTGGCAATCCAAAATGGCAAAACCCAGGGACGCTCAGGAGGAGCTCTGAGCACGCCTCCTGGGGTGGTGATGGACAGGGGAGTAGTCACTCCCCTTTCCTTTGCCCAGTTTTGTGCCAGAGCAGGGTCTGGGGGTCTCTGAACTGGTGTAGACTGGTTTATGCAAGGAGGGCACCAAATGTGCCCTTCAAAGCATTTCCAGTGGCTTGGGGAAGCTACCCCTCCCAAGCCTGTAACACCTATTTCCAAAGGGAGAGGGTGTAACACCCTTCTCCCAAAGGAAATCCTTTGTTCTGCCTTCCTGGGCTGGAGCTTTTCAAGCAACAGGAGGGTGGAAAGCTGTCTGACAGGTGGCAGCAGCTGGAGCTGCCTGGAAAAACCTCAGAAGGCTGGAGTGGCAATACTGGTGGTCCTCTAAGGAGCCCCAAGAGTCCATGGAATAATACAACCAATGCTTGCAAAAGCCACGGGTATGATTCCGACATGTTATTACCAAACATGCCTATGTTCGGAGTTACGATTATATAGCTGGACATAGGTAGTGACCTATGTCAACTACACACATAAAATGGCATCCCCGTACTCCAGAAGTCAGGGAAAATGGTCCTGGAGGTCGTGGGGGCACCTCTGCTAGTGCAGGGATGCCCTCACACACAGGTACTCTGGACCCTGCCCTCTGGCCTGGAGGGCCTGCTACAGGGGTAACTTATAAGTGACCTGGTGCAGTGTAAATGGCAGCGAAAGAGTGCATGCACCTTTACACGCAGGCTGCAATTGCAGTCCTGCAGAAGCCTTTGCATGTGCTCCCTATGGGTTGCAAAAGATATGCTGCAGGCCATAGGGATCCCCTAGAACCCCAATGCCCTGGGTACCTAAGTACCATATACTAGGGACTTATGGGGGGCACCAGTATGCCAATTGTGGGTGAAATACTGGGTTACCAGTATGCAACAACCAAATTTGGAGGAGAGAGAGCATAATCACTGGGGTCTTGGTTAGCAGGATCCCGGTGAACACAGTCAAGCACACTGACATCACGCAGAAAATGGGGTAACCGTGACAAAAATAGGGTACTTTCCTACAGCAATGCATTGCCCTCTGAGATATGCCTTGAAGGTATCACAATTATTAATGAGATTAGTTCAGGTTGAAAAATTCCCTAATGATTTTGCGGAGTTCGTCCCTAAGAAGGCGATCTCTGGTTAGTGAACTGGGAAAAAAAACAATGGGGAAATCTGGGATGCAGAGGGCACCAAACCATGGTTAGCTCAAGTAAGGCGTGGTCATGGACTGTGATCAGATAGAAACAGGCTTTGAGTAGAGTTGGCGTAAGTGTTTGGCTAATAAAGGTGTAATCTAGTCAGGAATACGTGCGGTAAGCGTGGGAGAAGAATTATTAGTCTTTTGTTGTGGGTTTCAGGGTTTGCCAAGCATCGATGAGATCTAGAAATAGTAAATCTTGTTTTAAAGCCTTGGAGAAGCTGACCGTAGTGGACCTGTGTGGGTGAGTTCTGTTCATCTCCGGGTCACATGTAAAATTAAAGTCTCCCAGGAGGATAAAATTACCCTCCGCATACTCTCCCAGTAAAGTCAGGAGCATTTGCATAAATGTGACCTGGTTAACATTAGGGGCATATACCAAGGGAACGTACACATCCTCCCTTCGAGGCATCCCTTCACTGTAAGGATCCTCCCTTCTTTATCTGTCTTGTGGTTTTCTGGGGAAAATCCTAATGACGAATGGAAACTAGAGCTACCCAATTATGTTTTGTGGGAGTTGAGGAGGTATATCGGATAGGATAGGCTTTATGGCATACCCTATGGTCCTCCCGTCTTTTGAGGTAGCTTTCCTGGAGAGCTATGAAATTGTGCAGTTGGTCTAGGAGATACTTCCATATTTTATGGTGCTTGACCGTTGAATTAGAGCCTTTAACATTCCACAAAAGTGTTGTAATTGCCATGTGGATATAAAGATTACAAAATCAGCTATTTGAGTCAACAATCCCGTATCCCTGTAGCCTCTCATCCCCCAGTCTCCATTCTGTGCCTGCATTATTGTGTCGATCTCACTCCCCCTCCGCAAGATTGTAAGAGTCACGCACCACGTCAACAAATAACTTGAAAATAGAACAGAACAAACAAAATACTGATGAGACAGCATGTCCCCTTGAGGATAAAGACTTAGTAAGTACACTTAAGTCTGGAAATGGTCACTGACCGCTATAGCAAATTATTAGAAACTAGTTATGTTCGAGGTGTGTGTGAGGTTCTTCTGAGATTCTTCAAAACAGAAGTTCTCACCCAAACGCTGTTGTCGGGTGCATGTCTAAAACGATCATGTGACCCCCCCGCAGGGGATGGTCGAAGGATTCGGACAGAATGGGGGGTATCGTGCATCTCCAAGTTGAAGCCTTCTATCCGAGCTCTGTAGAGTAGATTGGCTCCTGGGGTCAAATGGGCTCAGTCTTTCAGATGGAGAGGAAGATGGTGTCCTGTCTTCCTTTGGGATTTACCCTGTCTCTTTGTCTGCCATTGAGATCTTTCTGTATTCCTTGGTCGACCCAGAGGGCTTAAGGACTCATCTTCGCCTCATTGTTGGTCTTCTGGAAGGGATAGGACAAAGACTGCTGCTGCTGCCCTTAGATCAGTCACATGGTGATTCTTCTGCATCTCAAACACCAGGACAAAGAGATATGTTCATCTGAACCTGATTTGTCTTGCCTGAATTTGTCAGTGATTGGTCTCCGTTGTTGTTGTTGAACAATGCGCGCTACACTAGCCAAACCCTGGGACTGAGCACCACTGGGTGCGGGTGTACTCTTGGGGCAATTGAAGTCCGCCCCCCCTCCTCACATGAACCAGCTGGTCACATGCATAACACTTACGTGGGGGACCCCCTTCCACAGGTTTCCCTTTGGAGAACCATGGCTTCTTTTCACTATGGGACTGGGAATACTTACCCTAGGAACTAGGTTGCAGCCCTTTAGAGAACTCCCCCTGTTTACCCTTAGCCCCCCTTTCTTCAGAGAGGGACCCTGCCCACCTTTGGCGTGGTCTCCCCCCATTCTGGACCCTGGTGCTCTCCCAGCAGTCCGCTTCCTGCAAAAGCTTCCTGGGGTCAGTCAGCTTGCTGTCAATTAGGTGCTGGCGCAGCTTTGGAAAACATAAACTGTACAAGTGCTCCCAAGCAATCAAATTGTACATTGTCTCCTTACTGCCCTTCACCCAACCATCCAGTGACCTGCAAAATGAATCAACACATTTCAACCATGTTTGGGATTCCTTTTTTTTTTATAGGACCTACACTTGTCCTTATACTGCACAGGGGTGAGACCATACATTGTGAGTAGGGCATCCTTCAGGATAGAGTAGGTGAGCCCTGAGGATCCCCTAAGGATGTCAGAGTATCCCTCCCCTCTACCTGAAAGTGCTTCCACAGACCCGCCCACGATGAGCTTCAGGGACCAGATTTATATGGAGAACAGACTCATCCCCCTTGAGCCAAAATAATATGTCATCCTCCCTTTTGTAATCCTTCACAAGGTCTTTAGGAATGTGCACCCTCCTGTCAGGCTGCACTGTGATATTGCTGCCACCATCCCTACTGGACTGGCTCCTCTGATCCAGCTCCCTCAAACTGAGCTCATGAGCCAGCTGTATATTATTTTCCACTATGGCCATCCTCCTTTCTTCCATCTCCCTTGGCATCTTAAACTTTTCCAACTCCAGCTAGTGAGCCCTCTCTGTCTGTCTGTTCTGTAACTCTTCAGGAGTCAGGCCCTTGGATGACACACTGCTACCTGCCCTGGAGAATCTCTCCCTGGACATAACAGGCCCACCCACTATACCATTGTGTATGGATTGCAGCTCCTCACCCTCCTCCTCCTCCTTGTGCCCCTCAGCTTCCTTGGCTGTCACCCAGGCACTCAGTGCATTCTGCAGCTCTTCCTTCTTGGAGGAGCCTTTAATGAGACAGGTAAGATTTTTGCAGAACTGCCTCAACTGAGCAACTGTATAGCTCTCCAGTTTCCCTACGTCAAAAGCAGCTCCAGCTGATGCACCTCCAGATTGAGACATGATGAAGAATCAACAAAAGTGCAAATTCCAAGGCAGAAAAAAGAGTTCCCAACGAAGTTCAAAAGTCAAAGATCAGCAAAAATATGGGAGTATAAAAAAACAATCCAAAGAGAAAAAGCAAAAACAAGCTGTATGTGGTCAGTTATGGTTTGCACTGAAAACAATTAGTGTACACTTAATCACTGTATGTTAAGTACAAATTGGCGCTGAAAGAGGAGGAGGCGGCGTCACGGGTGTGCAAGGCAGGAGCCCTTTAAAACTTTAATCGCACTCCTGAAACCGCTGGAAGCGTGCTGAAAGAGGAGGAGGTGGCGTCACAGGTGTGCAGGGCAGGAGCCCTTTAAAACTTTAATCGTGCTCCCGCAACCGCGGGAAGCGCGCTGAAAGAGGAGGAGGCGGCGTCACGGGTGTGCAGGGCAGGAGCCCTCTAAAACTTTAGTCGCGCTCCCGCAACCGCGGGACGCACGAGGGCGGCGCCCGGGCCCATCTTGCGCCCGGGCCCATCTTGCGCCCGTCAGAGGCAGGGCCACCCCCCTTTCATCTCCAGTGGAGGGTGACTATTTATATATCTACTAATATTGGGGAGCAGTTTGGAGCTTTTTTAGTGGGTTTTTAATAGTTTTAATAGTTTTAATTTTTATTTATTAGTTTGTTCTGTTTGTTGTTTTGTTATTGAAATTTTTTGTTGTAAAAATGGGCAGGAAAAGAGGTCCGTTATCTGGTCCTATAGCGGGTGGTGGTGGTGGTAGTAGACAGGGAAGTGGCACCACCACATTGGACTCCTTCTTCGCAAGAGCTGTCGGAGTTGTAACGAAGGAGATTGATCTGGCAGAGAGGAGGTTATCCATGGAACTGGAGGACTGGCGTCGGGCCCCAATAGATAGTGGTCCGCGTGTGGTTGTGGTTGTGGTTGTGGATGTGGAGGTGACTTATCTAGGGGGAGCCCAAGGTACTGTTATGGCTGCTGTTGACAGAAACAACAGAGGGTTCTGGTGGCCAAGGCCCTTCCAGAAGAAGCAAAAGACTTTTATTATCTTCTCCCCAGGCCTGCTCCAAGGGTAAATGTAGCCCTCCCCCGAGGAAAAAATAGATCTTAAAGAAATCAGTGCCCAAGTCGAAAACATCTCCCATGGAACTCCCTAAGGGTACGGGCAGTGACCCTGCACCTTGCCAGCATCTGGGTTGTGAGGTTACTATTTTATTGTCAAAACTTCGTGAAATGATCCAGGAGATTTTATCCCCCGTTGTGGCGAAGTTATCGGCCATAGAAGAGGCAGTTTATCTGATATCTGTACAAGGAAGTCAGGGGAGGCACTGTGTAGGTGGATGTGTGGCCCCGACCAGGCGATCCCATCCCTGTGAGGAGTTGCTCCTGCCGGAGGACACTGCGGGGTCATTGGGGCCTCCGGGAAAATCATCTCAGCTATTGGTTAATCCTAGAAATTCTGGGGGTCAGGGCGCTCGTGTTGAGATTGTGCCGGCTGCACCGACTTCTATATTAAGGGCGGATAGGATTGTCAATAGGCCTAGCTGTAGTAGGCAGCCTGATCCTGATTTTGTGGTAGCTGGGGGGGGTTGACAAACAGCTGGTTGGGAACAATAATTTGAATCTCCCGACGGCCAGGCCTTCTTTGGCCTGTTTGGATCTCCCCCCAGCTTGTGCCCCCTATGTGGTGGTGTTGACGAATGTACCTGCTCTTGCTCCTGGGGTAACTGAGTCCATGGTCCAACACACAAACAAGGTTGGATATTGGCTGAGTAAGAACTGTGATTTCTCACGTAAGGATTTCAAGGATATTCTGTTTGCCAGAAGAATTGGATGGGTCGGGCCCAAAAATAGGGTGGGGGATGAAGATTGTATTATTATAAATGTTAGATACCCAGCCCTGACTCAAAGGCTCCTTTCTACTTATCGACCTGCTGTATTTAGAGCTGGTACAATAGGTACAATAGGTATGGCCCCTCTGGGTTATTTTTATGACCACGTGCGATTGAGTGCTGGGGTGTCTCCAGGCTCTGGTAGGAATCCCCCCCGGGTCAGAATAGCCTCCAGGTAACCAGCAGAAGAATTGTCACTAACAGTAATTTTTCCTTGGAAGGGGTGGACTGACAATGCGCCGTGACCCGGGCTATACGGGAAGAGGTGCCCCCACAGTGTAAACTTATTTCATGGAATAATGCGGGCTATGATGCTAAGTTATCTGATCAGGCGTGGATTAGGTGTGTGACTAAGTATGATGTGATCATGCTTCAGGAAACCTGGTCGGAGGGGTCGTCTGTGTGGGATGGGTATAACAGATTTGCAATTCCAGCTGTGCAGTCTCTTGGTGGCCGCTCAAAAGGTGGCCTAGTTACCCTAATTCGCCTCTCTAAGATAGTGGGTGCTTTTCAAATTAACTGCAATCACCAAGGTATATTGCTGGTATGGGTAATGTTCTCCAATAATTTTAATATTTTACTGGTAAACTTTTATAACGCTGTGTGGGATGTGGGGTGCCAATTTGGGGCCCTGTTCTCCGTTCTTCAGGTTTTGAAACATAGAATGGAGGAGCTGGGGCTAGAATTCTGTGCTATTGTCTCTGGAGAGTTTAATGCTAAGTTGGGGAGGCTTAGTACTGTGGTTGATCCCTTTATTTGTGACTGCGAGGATTTTTTAGTGGATGGTCTGCAGGACTCCAGAGGCAGGGTTCTAATTAAGGAACTCAGGAAGATGGGCCTTCTGAATTGGTGTGATATAGAAGCCGTAGGCACTCATCAATTCCCAACCTATGTGGGAAGAGGATCTGAATCCACTATTGACTATATTTTTATGTCTCCACCTATGAAAGACCTGGTGATTGGGGGTGAGGTGCTGGGGGAGTGTTTTCAGTGATCATAATCCCCTTATAATATCCTTTAAACTCCCTGGGGCCCTACGTAATTTAGGACGAGGTAGGCCTGTAGTAGTGGAGATAAAGGACCAGGGTAGGCGGCTTGGGTGGAAGCAAGTGGATTCCCAAAAAGTTGTATAAAGGGTGGTGGGGGAAAATTTACATTTATTTATGGACACACTCCTGACAGAGGCTCCTAATCCTAAAACTGTTATGGACGCAATAACAGAAGTAAATGCAGCAGTGAGAGACTGCCTTTTTTCAGTAGACAGCCAACCTAGTAAACGTAAAAGTGGTTGTTACGACAAGACCTGCTATGTTGCAAGGGCAAACCTGAAGATGGCCACTAAGAAACATCCTAGAGATTGGGTCCTCGTAAAAGAAGCTAGAATGAAGTATAAGAGGGCCCTGAGAGACAGCAAGATAAAACACAAAGATAAAGCCTGGGAAGAGTTAGAACGTGCCATAGCTCTGAAGGATCCTGGCCTGTTTTGGAAAGTGGTAAATAGAGGTTCCTTTAGAACAGATACATCTGAGGGCCTTGGCTGTAACATTGCCCCGGAGGCATGGGTAATTCACTTTTGTAGTATTTTTGAGGGTACTCCCCTAAGAAATAACCGGGAGAACGAGTATGATATGGCTCCCAACCTAGCAATTAGGTTTTCGCTCCAGGGGGTTATGGATGCGATACAGAGCAGTGCGAGTAATAAAGCTCCGGGCCCGGATTCGATCCCTATGGACTTGTATAAAGCTAACCCCCAGTTATGGGCGCCTATTCTCCTAAATGTCCTTAATGCAGCAGTTACTGTGGTTATTCCTGCCTCTTGAAGACTGGCATGTATTGTCCCAGTGTTTAAAAAGGGCGACCAAAATGATCCTAAGTCCTACCGCCCTATTTCTCTACTGGATTCTTCTGTGAAGATTCTGGGACGGATTATTTTAAGGCGTCTGGAGTCCTGGATGATAGGGAATGATATTTTAAGCCGGGACCAGTATGGTTTTAGGGAAGGCCTCGGCACGCAAGATCAATGTCTCAACCTATTGATGATGATCGGCAAATACACGCAGGCCAGGAAAGGTACGCTCTATCTTGCTTTTATGGATCTTAGCTGTGCCTTCGATAAGGTGAACCTGTCTATATTATGGGAGAGGTTAAATCAGCTAGGGTTGGATCCCAATATTGTAGAGTTGCTCCGATATCTACATTCTGGGACGGTTGCAAATGTGAGGGTGGGGTCTAATGAGGAATGCTCAGAGGCTTTTAAGCTCTCAAGGGGTGTGCGCCAGGGGTGTGTTGGATGATGCGGTCCTCATGGCCCGCACTATGAATGGTCTCCGGGAAATAGTTAGAGCTTATGTCTCCTTTATGTCAGCTTTGGGTTTAGAGGTCAATTTTAAGAAATCACATTTTATGGTCTGTGGCAGACCCTTGAGTAGGGTGGGGGAGGTAAGGGTGGAGGATCAAATTATTAGTAGGGTCCATGAGTTTCCATACTTAGGGATTATTTTTGATGAGAAAGGATCTTGGAAACCTTGTATTGCCAGAAGGGGTGCGCTTTTTCATGCAACAGTTGGTGCGACTTTTGACTTTGCTGTAAGGGTAGGTAGTAAACCTATCAAGCCTTTGCTTGAAATTTATAGGCGGAAATGCCTCCCTGTCCTGCTGTATGGTGCTGCACTTTGGGGGTATAGGGACACCCGAGCCCTTACGGTGGAAGAAAAATCGGTTCTGTAGAAGGCTATTGGGAGTTGGACAAAATATCCCTGGTTTTAGCCTTCATCTGGAACTGGAGCTTGAGTTTGTGCAGGGCACTATTCAGTTGGCTCCTCTTCTGCTATGGATCTCAATTTGGAGGAACGAACATGCCACTCTTAATAGGGATATCTTAAGGGATTGTTTGGCTTGTGACAATTGGCTGATGCACATAAGGAAGATGGCTTGTGATTTGTGGCAGCCTGAATTGTTTGATTATCCTGAGGGCCTGACCAGTTGTGATAAGAAATGGGTTTAGGATAATTTTTTAAGAATCCAGGAGAACAGGAGGGAGGGGGAGGCCTTAGGGAAAAAACAATCAGGGATTTCATCATGTTAAAGATGTGGGTAGATCCTGAGCGCTATCTCTTAGAGATAAAGGATGTGAGGGAAAGGTCTCTCATAACCCGTTTCCGTTTGGGGACCATCAGAAGAAATCTGTGTTTCCCGTTAGGTCAGTATAGGGACAAATGTATTAGACCCTGCCCCTGTGATGGGGTGTCCCAACAGACCTTGTCCCATTTTACATTGTTTTGTGTTTTTTATGCACCATTTAGAACTCGATTTTTATTACCTCTCCTAAGGTCCAAGGGTTTCGTGCAATATCGTCCTGCTTTTATGTGGTTGCAGATGGCCTCAGATGTATTGGTGTGGAAGGGGCTGGGATCATTCCTGAAGGGAGCTATTACTTGGCGTAATAATGTGGAGTTTTTAGAATGAATTTTTCTATTTTATTGTTTCTATGCATGAGGTTATATATGTTTATATTCTTGATGGGTGTTTTTATTATATATGGTTTTTATTGCTATTTTTTTTAACAAATGTATTGGTGATTATTTGTTGTAATGGATGAATTTTTTCATACCGAATAAAAGCTATTCTATTCTATTCTAAATACAAGTCAAATCCTCACCGCTGATCACCAATGTTAGAAATGGGGTCTTTGGTTGGCAGTCAGGTTACTCCTGCCCAAGCTGGGTCCCTCACTCTAGTCAGGGTAAAGGAGAATCACCCTCAGCTGACCCCCACTCACCCCCTGGGTAGCTTGGCACGAGCAGGCAGGCTTAAGTATTTGTACCAACACATACAGTAACTCAGTAAAAACACTACAAAATGACACAACACCGGTTTAGAAAAATAGGTAATATTTATCTAAACAAAACCAGATCAAAACAACAAAAATCCAACATACACAAGTCAAGATATGAATTTTAAAATGAATAAGAGTCTTAAATCCTTGGAAACAGTGAGAATGCTGTTAGCACACAAAAGTACCTGGGAAGCATCAAAATAAAGCCGCCAGGGCGAATGTGCATTGGAAAAGGCCAGCAATGTGTCAGTTTCTCACTTGCAAGCAAGACCGTGCGTCATTCCTCCTCTGGTCGGGTCGGCGGGTGTCGTTTCTTGTCTCCTGCAAGAAAGCGATGCTTCGATCTGGACGGGCACCTCGGGTCCGGGCAGGCTTTGCTTTGATTTTCCACACCCAGCGATGTTGCGTTGAAATCCAGTTGCACGGTGTCAAGAAACCACGCTGCCTGGGGTTTGTGTCGTTATTAGCCTCCTTTAGCAGGTGTTGCACATCCTTTCTCCAGCTGAATGCCTCTGTCTGCAGAGGACTGTGAATTGCTCTGCTGATTAGCAATCATGAAAAGGCTAGATCCTCGCTCAAAACACCGTAACACCACTACTCTGGCTCCATACACTTTTGACATTGTCAGGGGACTGATGCATGTGCACAGTGGACTGAGTAATCTGGAGCTCCATAAACCTGCCCCTTCACATGCAACCGTGGCTTTGTGTCTGCATAAGAACTCTTACTGTAGTGATTAAGAATGGACTGCCATCATTGCCAGACTGCAACACTGCTACACAGTGGTATGCCATTGTATGTGACAGTCATAACAAACATGAGGTGGACGAATGTGAGTGCCTAGTTAGTGGCATGCACACATATACCAGAATTCTCAGGACACTTGTATCACTTAAATGGTTCAGGCATGGTAATATCTATTGGAGTCTGAACAAAAGGCAAGTTACCACAAATGTAATTGCATATGTATCACAAGATCATTGACAGAAATACATTTCCTTCACATGTGTTCCGACATACGGAAACATAGGTGACACTGATATGACTATACAGGCATTTGTCAAAGTCCAACATCTGTCCATACAGGAAGATAGATATGTGAGGTTTCATATCCCATGAACACACCACTGTGGTAATTTGTTACTGAAATGACACTACACATATCTGTGCACACACACGGCATATAGCAACCTTCACTTACCCATGCGTTTCTACCATCTCCTGCAACTAAGATGCATGGGGAACTATATGTCACACATGTAGCAGAGCATCATGAAGACTAAACCAACAGTACATCACAGAGTGACGTCACATGCACATTGCCAAAGGTAACGTGATTTCAACCCAGCCATAGTCCACTGCATCCTCTGAGTACAAATTCTCATGGCTGTCACATGCCTTACTATGTATTGGACATAGACCATCATATCTATTGTGTTGTTGGTATGTGTACATTTGGATATCAGACATAACAATGTGGTATACCCATAAATAAGTGTTCGAACCCATATGAACACTCATAGTGCACATGTGCTAACATGTATGTGGACACAGTATAGCTACACATGCATATATGCCCAAGGTATAAGTAATTGCATGCATCACACACATAAACAAACATATAGGTTGAACGTACCAATACCACCGTCAAAATAAAAATGGATAGGCATACACATGTACCCATACCATTATGACAACATTATTGCATAGCCCATGTGACATGGTATGTGAATCTGGGTGCACTCTAGGCCTACATAGCAAATTTCAGTGCATTGCTGTCATGCATCTTAAGTGTATGATGCAAATGGTTCAGTTCCATACTCTGCAATGTCAGAAAAATTACGCCTGGCACTTGAGCGTCTATTGCAAGTCCACAGGCCTTTTCACGCACAATGGGACAAAATTGACGTATGACCGTCATGCATCAAAAATGTAGATGCAAACGCCTAAACTTCATACTTATCTATGCAGCAAAAAGAAGCCTGTCCCCTGATTGTCTATCGCACATCCACAGGCCTTTTCATGCACAGAGGGACAAATTTGACACATGACCGTCATGTGTCAAAAATTTAGACGCAACACCTAAACAATACCTTTCTATGCAGCAAAAAATGCCTGCCCCTGAGCGTCTATCGCAAGTACACAAGCCTTTTCAAGCTTGATGGGACAAAATCCACGCATGACCGTCATGCGTAAAAAAAAGATGCATAACTAAAAACGTGATGCACATGCCCAGGAAGTTATGAAACAGGACATCCTGCCTGCATACATAGTACAGTGAGTTCACTTTCACTTGTCTTATTGTCTGTGACTGTGTGAGGGTGTGTGGAGGTGTTGTTGTTGGTGGATTGGAGTTTTTGGAGTGTTTTGTGCTGTGTCCTGTAGCTGTTGTGTTTTTTTTTGTCTTTTAACAGGTCTTTTGTAGTGTATTTGTACTGTATCTGTCACTGTATTGTGGGGGTTTTGTCTAGGGATAAGATAGTTTGTTGGGTAGTTTTACATTTTATTTTTTCCCCTGCAATTGCATTTGCAGTTAATATACACTGCATAATGTCAGGGAAAGGGAGGATGGCCAAGATGTTTGCAGGTGAGCTGGGGGGTTTCATTTGTCTTGTGTAGCATTACCTCCCCATGATGCTTGTACTCTGTGGCCATGTAATACAGGGCTCCCCCACAGAAGCCAGGAAGCTGTGGTGGGGCAAGGTGCTCCACCACTTGACACAAGTATATGACACCGCAAACAATGATCACCAGCTCAAACACCATTGGGCTGACCTTATTGTAAGGGAGCAAGAATTACTGGATCATCTAGGATTGAAATTGGTGGAGCAGTTGTTGAGTATCCCATTTCCATAGCAACACCATTATTTGCATGTGCATGACAGGCGCTAATAAGATTAAGTGCAGCATGTATTGTCAAAGGATCTGGACATGTAGTATACTGCCTGTATTAAGTGCCCCAGCACCACCTTAGGGCCGCCATTTTTAATATACAGTTATGAAGCAGAGGCAGGGCAGAAGTGCCATCATCCCTGCACAATCATAACAAAATGTTGTGATTTAAGCACAGCACTACTCTGTTTTCACCAGCAAAACATGAGGCCTGCACAAGGTATCATGTATGAGAGGTGGGCCCAACACCTGTTTGGGGGGCAAAAGTACATGCCTCTGGTAAATATGAGAAATGACTTGATGCCATGTTTCCTGCACTTGAACAGCTGCTGAGAGCAGGTGTAATAGGGGGCATATATTTGTATATGATGGGCCCCTATATACTCAGCAGAAGTCGTGATGATCTGTTTTTGTTGCTACTCCTGCTGCGTACATCACTTGGCTACATATGAATAGATGTGGTTGGATCCTACCTACCCCATGATGTGCCTTATTTCTCATTAGGCTCACACATGGTGGGGGAAAGAGGTGCAATAAGGGTCACAAAGACTGTAGTGACGCACTTGGTGCAGCACCACTTTCCTTCAATCTGCCCCTTTGTGTCATTGCCCAAGGCCATCTAAGGAAGCTTGACTATTCACTGGATCCAGACTACTAGCACTTTACTCTTCCTCTCCTTTGTGTATCATATACACCCCAAACTTTGTCTATTACTCTACACACATGCTGATTTAGTAGCACAGGCCTGCCGCATCTTATTGACAGTAGCGGGCTGCCCTGCAGCTGCACCATTACTGGCACATTACTCAGAAACCTGCACCAACACATGAATCCTTGGCCCACAGAGCAAGTGTGTCTGTGTTGAGGCATATGTCTTTGTGCATGTTCTTATCCCTTCCTAGACAAGTAATGGTACACCATGCCATCAATGTCTGGCCACACAATTTTAGCAAGACATACGTAATTTCAATCAGTTAATGTGCAGGTAGGCACAACTGAATAAACATAAGTAAACTACCATGGCATTATTGCTCAAGTGTGTGTGCCTTGTAACTACAAACAAGGATGCATCAAAGCATTCTTCAACTCTTTGGAATACTCACTCAACCCCTGGGCAGTTGTTCGTCAGCGGTGACAATGAGGTAGATGTCTTCAACATCTGGGGCAGGCTCAAAAGCTGTGGGTGTCACGATGGGATGGCCACTGCAACAAACATTGCATGCCCCTCCGATGCAGAATATAGGGGGTTATTCTAACTTTGGAGGAGGTGTTAATCCGTCCCAAAAGTGACGGAAAAGTGACGGATTTACCACCAGCCGTATTACGAGTCCATTATATCCTATGGAACTCGTAATATGGCTGGTGGTATATCCGTCGCTTTACCGTCACTTTTGGGACGGATTAACACTCCTCCAAAGTTAGAATAACCCCCATAGTGTCATGCAGTGCCATATAGTCATGGAGGTGTAAAGCTAAAAAAACACCTGCATGACAATGCCATGTACATATGGTGCTGTGAAAAGCACCACAGGAGTGCCTGGGAAAGCGATGGTTTGTAGATGCCAGGGTCTCCATTATCTGAGACTATGTGTGATTGACTGATCATTGATGTTTGACAATTTGTTAATCATACAAAGCTAGGGGTAGATCAGACCAACTGTAAAAGCTTTGTTTGACAGCTGAGCTGATCTACCACTAGAGTGACTTGGTCACTCAGCCTAACAAGTTGATTTTAAACAATGTCGTCCATTCACAGAAATGCCCAAATTTCACAAAGCTATGTTTTCCTTTCATGTATTGCAGGTGGACTGCCACCCTACACCGTTGGAGAGATCACCAGATTTTGTTAATGCGTACCTGGTACTTTGATGATGTCTGACATGCATGTTCACATGATGTTCATTATATAAGAATACTGTAGCAGCACCCAGTTCAGTGCCAAACTCACTGTGGCCCTAAGGACACCCATAGAGCCATCATGTGTGTGCCGATTTACACATTTAGCACAACATAACACAGGGTGGTGGGCATTCGTTACATAATCTATAGACAACTTTGATGTGCTGGTCATGCTTTGGCTAAACTTTATGGGGACATAGCATTATTGGTACATGTGGGCACATCATGAGCAATGTTGTGCCCCCTTGTAATGCATGCTCAGACTAGGTCTTAAACCAGGACACATAAATGAAGCTTTACCAAACCTTAGAATAGCCGATGGGAAGTTTTCAGCACCCATATCTGATGACCCCCACCTTGCCCCCATGATGCCTGGGCAAGCCTTGATATATCACCAAAGGTGTCAAAGTGGCGGATTGCATACAAACACCCCCATATTGACAAAGACACAGGAAATCTAGACTTGTTGGGCCACGTGATCCTCTCAAGTTTTTTCACACATATGTTGAGCTAGGTTGACTCACCTCTGGGGCCTGATGGTCAACAATGGATAGCCATCATCCCAGTGACATGTGCATGATACTGTAGATGGTTGGTAGGAAATTGTCATAGATTAGAAGTAAGTCATTGTTGAGGAATGTGTGGTGGACTGCATGTGTCATCTGCAGATGCATTGTACATTATATGGCTGTTCTTCTTCCACCCAATGCTGTATTTAATGCTTGATTCTCCTCACTTTTAAGCTGCCAATATGACACCTGAGGAATTTCATGCTTTCCACAAAAGGACAGACAGGCACCGTCACATTTTGGATGCCGATGCCGGGTACCAGAGGTTGGCGAGGAGTTTCCAGGGGGAAAAGGCCACAGTGGCATGGCATGCCTTCCCACGTAGGGGACCTCCGCAGCAGCCACAAAAAAAGCAGACAACATTGGAGAAAACATCTGGGGGGCTCTGTAGCTCTGACCCAATCCACATCTGCTGCACCTGTCACAAGAAAGGCACCCATGCAGCCACCTGCTGCATTATTGAGCCCGAACTTTGAAAGTGACATGAGATGGGACATGGCTGCCATGATGACCAAATTGGACAGGTTGGAGCAGGAGAGTGCAAAATTAGAAAATTGTTGAAGTACTACAAAAGAAAGTTGACAAAATTGTGATGTGGTACAGGCACAACCTCCCAGACCCTTCCCTTCCCTTTCCCTTTCCCTTTCACTGTTGTTAGTAGTTTTAGTTTGGGTTTTAGTTGTGTAGTGTTAAGTTAGTGAAGTAGTGTAGGGTAGGTATAGGTTAGATTAAGTATAATTGGTGTGGGTGGGTTTTAGTACTTTTTTTATTTATTTAGGAGGGTTTGGTGGGGGGGGGGTCATGTTGGGGTATATGTGAAAAAACACTTTTTAAAATACCCCACTAATATATATTTGTTTAGGCCATAGGTTAAGTTAGTACATGTGTAGCCATAGTTTATGTTGTCATACTTGTATCTTGTCTTCTAGGGGTGACAGGAGAACAACATTTAGAGTGTGGCATTACATGTGTAAGATTAGTTTAGAATTGGTGAGATAGGTGTCGTTGTAAGTTAAGTAAGGTTAGTTTAGGTTAGTTTAGTGTACACTCATTTTTAAGATAGTTTTAGGTATGTAGTTTTAAATGATTGAAAAGCAATCCTGTTTGTATAAGACTATTGTTTTGCCATTTTGATTGAGAATCTGGAGGTTCTCATGTGAGCACTGCCCAAGTTGGAGGAATGGCCCAGGATATGCTTACTTTCTTGATTTCCATAGATTACCATGTGCATCCCTTATGACCAAAGAGCTGTCAGATCGCTGCTAGATAACATCAACTAGTCCATACATTTGTTTTCCACTGTTCCAGTCATTCACATTGTATATACTTTATCTTCCACAGATAAGATGGAACTATAACTATCATTGGTGGGGTCCTGCAGTTTCCTTGTTGGCAAGTGTGGCACATATGACAACAGGCAAATTTTGAACTGTATCCTGTAATACTGACAGGTGCCCATACCTGATAAGGTTAGCCTCTTCTGTACCACACAAATTAGTTGTACTGGTACTCCCATCGGGGTAAATTACTATTGACTTGGTTGTGAGCCATACATGCTGTATGTCAACTTCCAAGGATATCTGTTCAATATTTGTTTAGAAGACTCAGTAAGTTGGTTGTATTCACCAACACCTTCATTCACCTTTCTCATGTTAGGATCCTAGTGTGTGGCTTTGTGTCTGACAGTAATGCACTCGTGTAATGATGTTCTGTACTCATTGACATGGGTTCACACAATGCAATAATTTAGCCGAGTTGATGGATCACAGTAAACGTAGAAGTGTTACATGTAAACAAGGTGCTTTATTTACAGGTGCAAGTGTATTTTCAAATGCTATACATTGTCCAGTTCACAGACCCCATGGGTGAACCTTAGCCATTTGTAGCACAATCAGAGTCCAGAGGTGAGGGACATGCCATAAGCCATGGTTATGAGAAGTGTGCATTAGTGAGGAGGTTTCAAATTACCAATAGGTAAGAATGGAGACAATGGGGGCGTGGCTTCGGACGTCAGGATGGCAGTCTCACTCCAAGAGTGCTCCGGACCTTTCCGTCATCCGCCCTTAGGAGTCCCATCCATCTCACGCCCTGCCTGCCCCTGCTGATTCCCTGAGTGTGCGGGCTGATCTTAAGAGGCTGTGCTGGCCCATGTGCGCTCCGTGGCCACAGGTGGAGACGACTGGAGACACGCGGTCGAGGCATCCAAGGATCTGGGCCTTCTGACTGGTGGAAAGGCGAGGCGCTGGTGGAGGCGCGAACGGAGGTCTCTGCCTGCCCGGCTGTCGGGGCGTGCGGCCCCGTGCACAGCGGATTGGAGGTCCCAGAAGCGGACTGTGGACCGTCCAGAATCCAGGTCAGGCGGGGAAGAGACTGACCCGGACAGATGTAACCCTCGGCTGGACGGACGGTGAGCCCAATAAGTGGAGTAGGTGGCGTGGATCCGGGGCGTTACAAATGTGCGAGCTGCGGCCCCGTGCTCCATGGGCGGGCACGCCCTGACTGCCTTTTTTGAGCTTTGGCCCTGGAACGGCGGGTGAGGAGGAGAGCCTGGGAGATGCTGAGTGGGGCGGGGCGGAGCCCTGTGGACATGGAGTTGCGGCATCTGCCCGTCCCTGGATCCTAGGCCCGGAGCATGAGGGAGTGGTCCCCCCATGAGGCCTGGTCCATTGGAGGAGTGACCTGGCCCTGGACCAGCGGCACGGCCGCAGACACGAGCGGCGCAGACCCTGAGGGAGCTGGCGCAATCTTACAAGCCATTCAATCCTCACAATTGGCGGTAAAAAATAAAATCGGCAAGGTGAAGGAAGATGTGGGCTTACTGCGACATGACCTGCAGTCAGCGGTGAGCCGCATCAAGGAGGCCGAAGACCGGGACTCCTGGGTGGAGGACGAGATAGCGGATCTGAAAACTAAGGTTGCCCACCTGCTGACCCTCACAGGTGAGCTACACCACAGAGCCGAAGACGCAGAGAATCGCTCCAGACGTAACAATCTGCGCTTTATAGGTTTCCCGGAGGGTGCAGAAGAGACACAGGTGATTGAGTTTCTGGAGCGCTGGCTCAGATCCTGGGTCCCAGAGCAGGGACTGTCCCCCTGGTTTGCAGTCGAGCGTGCCCACCGGGCTCTGGCACCCAGACCTCTGCCGGGGGGACCCAGACAGCCAATGATCGCAAGATTCCTCAACTTTAGTGATCGGGATGCCATCCTTAGAGAAGCACAGGCACACCCCGATCTAGAATCCTGGTCTTTCCGGACTACACGCGGGAGGTGCAAGCCAAACGTTGCTCCTACGAAGGAGTCAAACAAAAGCTTAGGGCCATGCAGTTGACCTACATGCTCCTCTTCCCTGCGCGCCTCAAGGTCCTCCTGGATGGGAAATCATTATTTTTTGGCTCACCGGAGGCTGCGTGGGACTGGCTCACGGAAGAGCACCAGGTTGCCCGGAGAGGGCCCTCCGGGCAGAAGGTTAAACCCCTGGGACCGGGCAACACTTACCCACCGAAACTACGTGGTGGGCGCAGATGTACCCGGTCCCGCCGATGGAAACGGAGCAGACTGAGTTGCTCACCTGCGAGTGGAGAACTGCCAGGTCCGGGTCGTCCGGGCGGGCAAATTGACCAAGACGGCCCAGGGGAGAACAATACTGCGCCAAGCTGTGAGGATGATTGCCTTAGCCAGACCCCCTTGCTGACCTAACGCCATGACTGTGTAGATTCTGGATGGGGGGGAAGCGTGGGACAGTTCCCAACCCCGCACAGGGCGAGGGGCTGCAACATTGCAGAACTCTTATTCTATGGAGGGCTCCACCACTCCACACCAATGACTGACACTTTGTTTTTGAGGTTGTTGTGGGGTTTGCGGGTGACAAATACTTCAGGGTTGGAAGTATGGGGAAGGGGGCAATTGGGGTTATATAACGTTACAGCAAGTTGTTGTCCAGTTGTGGTTGAATGTTAGCTGTATTAACCTTATTCTTTTATAAGGTCACACCACGGCACTGGGGTCAGCGCGTCACACATCAGTATCGGTTCCCCGCGCATATCAGACATCTCAAAGCAGGTCCTCTCCTGGAATGTTAATGGACTCTTAGATAAAACCAAACGCTCCGCGGTCTATAACACACTCCGCCGCTTCGCTCCTTATGTAGTCCTACTTCAAGAGACGCACTTGCTTGGCACCAGGTGCCCCATGCTCGCGGTGGGTATGATAGAGTCTTCCATGTGGGGTTCTCCAGAGGTTCCAGGGGTGTGGCAATCCTGCTGCACCGCTCGTTGCCCATGGTGCTCACTTCCTCCCAGTTGGACCCGCAGGGGCGATATACAGTAGTGTCTGACGTGCTAG
This sequence comes from Pleurodeles waltl, assembly GCF_031143425.1. Classification (NCBI taxonomy): domain Eukaryota; kingdom Metazoa; phylum Chordata; class Amphibia; order Caudata; family Salamandridae; genus Pleurodeles; species Pleurodeles waltl. The sequence goes on from NC_090447.1 coordinate 694,533,294, forward strand.
GCGGTCGGCCGATAAATAGTGTATATGCCCCCCTTGGGGCCCTTGAGCAATTCTTGGTGGCTCTGCAGGAGGTGGTGGCGGCGCTTCCCCCAGGCCTGGCTATCCTCGGGGGTGACCAACTCCGTCATGAACCCGGAGTCGGATATCACTGGGCCCCTATCTGTGAGCCGTTCGGCTCGGGCGTCCAGGTTGTGCCATTGGGCGGAGGGCCTCGGTCTTTGCGACGTGTGGCGGGTTTGGCACCCCCAGAGCACGGCAATTTAAGCACACTTCGGCAGCGCATCATACTCACGCAAGAATTGATCTTCTCTTTATGCCGACCCTGGATGTGTCTGGGGTTGCCGGGGCAGAGATTCTGCTGCATGCGGTTTTGGACCACGCACCACTCCTCGTCCGCGTGGAGGATGCCGAGGCCGCCCACCGCCCCCTGTGGCGCCTGAACGCCTGGCATCTACAAGACGAGCAATATACTCAGGCTCTACGAGAGCAACTTGTTCAATATTTCGCGACCAACCTGGGGTGAGTGCTGTTGTTTGGTATTATCTGGGCTGCTTGTAAGGCTACACTCCGGCGGCAGGCCAAACATCTCCTCCGTATACGGGAGCGTGCGCGGCTTCAAAAGATCTCAGACCTGGAAGCCCGGGCACTACAACTCGAACGTCAGCTCACCATCTCTGCACCTGATGCCATAAAGAGGCAACTTACCCTAGTAAGAGAGGAAATCAGGCACTCCACTCTTGAGACGGCGAAGCTCATGTGGCGCGCCTCGATGGCCCGCGTTTATGGCTGGTGGGACAAGAATGGAAAACTCTTACACTGGCTCGCGACATGGCCCTTAACAAATATAATCATACCCGAGGTTGTTGACGGATCGGGAGCTGTCTCCCGGACACCCCATGCAATTGCGCAAAGTTTTGCCACCTACCATGCAGGGCTCTATGCAGAGTGGCACAGGCCCTAGGCGGAGAGGGAGGCCCCCCTGCTGGAGGACGTGTCCTTCCCCAAGATTTCAGAACAAGAACGGCAGGACCTTGACTATTGGGCTGGAGGAAATCAAGACTGCTATCTCGGCTATGGCCGCAGGCAAGACCCCGGGCCCTGACGGGTTTCAGGTAAAGCTTTATAATAAATGCGGCGACCTCTTGGCCCCCACTTGCTCAGTATGTTTGAAGAGGCGGAGCAGAGGGGTGGGTTTCCTCCGGGCCTTGACCTGTCTACTATTGTAGTAATACCCAAGACCAACCCCCCTCACAGTTGTGCTCAGCCTACCGCCCCATTTCACTTCTCAACACCAAAGTTAAGATAATATCCACGACATTGGCCACTAGGTTGAAGAGGGTGATATCCTCGTTGATACACTCGCACCAATGCGGCTTTATGCTGTCCAGGAGTACTAGGCACTGCATTCATCGTCTGCATGTTGCACTGGCTCACCGTGGCTCTTTGACCTCTCCGCTGGCACTCCTCCTTCTTGATTTCGAAAAAGCGTTTGATACGGTGGACTGGTCGTACCTCCACCGAGTACTCTTGAGCGCAGGGCTTGGTCCCAGATTTCGTGGCCTAGTAAAACTCCTTTATTCTAATGCAAAGGCGCAGGTTCAGGTGAACGGGGTAGTGTCAGACCCATTTCCCATTCGTCTGGGGACCCGTCAGGTGTGCCCTCTATCCCTGCTCCTCTTCGCACTCACGATGGAGCTACTTGCAAAAATGAAAGAGGACCCCTTAATGGAGGGTTGGTCCTGGCCTACTGGGCGGGAGGACCGCATAGCGCTGTACGCGGATGATGTCCTTTTATTCCTGGCCAACTTGGCCACAAGCGGACCCCGTGCCCTGCACTTGCTGAGGCTGTTCTCTGAGGCCTCCGGCCTGACGCTCAACCCGGCAAGTCTCTGCTGGTCCCACTACACTCTGCGAGTGACAGCTATGATTGGCAGACCCTGCATACCAACTCGAACTCCTGGCTATGGGCTTCTCAGGCCTACTCGGGATGCTGTATGGGAGCCCCCTGCCACGTAGAATCCCAGAGGTGAAAAGAGTGGCCCTGGAGGGATTGAGAGCAGCACAGGGGTCAACGGGATAGTGGCAGCGACTTACCCAGCAGACTCCGCTATGGCACGGGACAGGGCTGGGAGAAGTCGCGGCCCTGGAGGCGTTTCAGAAGTGGGACCTTATAAGTATTTCACTTCTGGGAGACGTCTGGGCGGTTTCCCACATGCAATCCTTCCAAAAGCTCCAACAGAGGTACTCACTCAACAACACCCAATTTCATAGATTCCTGCAGCTCAGGCATGCTTTAGGTGTACATGTTCCTTCCGGCAACACCCTCCCCGAATTCAGCCCTGTGGAGGCCAAATCTTTGATGGGTAGCCTTGGCAAGGGGTAAGTGGCGAGCATATACCACATCCTGGTAACAGATTTAACGCAGGTACCGAGCAGACTTCGAGAACGGTGGGAGGGCTGGTTGGGCCCCATTACGGACGAGGACTGGCGAGATGCATTGATGGCCCCCAGAACTTTGACCATGACCTCCTGCCTTCGTGTTGTGCAGACCTACTATCTACACGCCGCTTACCTCACACCTGACAGGTTATACAAAGAGGGTCTCAGACCTCACGCTGACTGTCCCTGCTGCGCGAGCCCCATTGCTGTCTTTTATCACACGGTGTGGAGATGACCTATTGGCATGCGATTGTGGCCGAAGTATCTAGAATCCTGCAGGTGGAGGTGGAGATTGCCCCGCTACCACTGTTGTTGGGTGTCCTGGAGGGGGTGGGGTCCGGTAGGGCAGACCGGGCTTTTCTGGGTCTGGCATGTCTGGTGGCGAAGAGAGATATTGCAGCTAGCTGGAAGGCAGAGTCGGCACTGGCACGATGGTGGTGAGGGATGGACTGGTGTGCCCAGCGAGAAAAGTTAGTATATGAGGCACGGGGATGCCCGGCGAAATATGACAGAGCGTGGAGGAAATGTTCCGGGACGTGGGATGCCCATTCCGTTGCAACGCCTTAGTGGCAGCCACCAGTGTAGGACCTATCTTTGACCATATCTTTTTAATATTGTCCATGTGTTCCTGTTGACTATGTGGGACTTCTGCTAAGCGTAGCCTATGAGGTGCGGACATGACCTTTCTCGTCATTATTTTGTTTTGTCTTTATGTATACATGAAAAACCAATAAAGTTGCTTATCCAAAAACAAAGAAGAATGGAGACAATGACTCTACAAAGCAGACAAGTCAACAGTGGTTGAAAGAAGAGAGCACATTTCCTACTGTCACAACACTGGCATGATCTTAAGCTCAGAACTAAGGAGATACTGTCCACGTGGCACAGACTGTGAATGTTATTACTTCCACATCTTCATCCTCTGATGTGTGTGGTGCCTCCTGTGCCATGGCTGGTGCTGTTGTTGAGGTTGGGGGGCCACACACACATCAGGGGAGAGAGATATGGAGCCAAAGGTCCCGGCAGCCGCCATTTGCGGAAACACATAAGGCATCACTGCAGCAAGGCGGAACTGCTGATTTTTCAACACCGCAGCAACATCACGGTGGTAGGCAGCCATGTTTTCCCTGAGGGAGGCCACTTCCCACTGTATGGGCTCCAGGGTATTCTGCATAGCCCCTAGCCTGTTGTCTGTCATGCTGCTGCCAGTGTGGGAGGGCAATTGTTGAAGCCTCTGCCTCATTGCAGCAGCTGTGTCAGCCAGGGACTGCTGGAGTCCACATAGCGGGGAGTGAGTGCCTCTGATGGCAGCTGAGTTGTCCTTAATTGTCTGAGGCACCACTGCACATCCTCTAGCCCACCTGCACCTCCTTGGCCAGCTCCCACTGGACTCCTACCACTGTCCTCTGAAAGGTGATCTCTGGGTCCTCGGAGTCTAGGGCTGTGTCAGTTCTGGCTGGTGGTGTGCATTTGTAGCTGGGTGGTTCATGTGGAGACCCCGCAACGCTGTGTGTCCTCCCTGCGACTGGAGGTGGTGTCTGGAGGGATCCTAGGACATCCTGGAGAGTCTCAACATTGATGGTCGCCAGCTGGTCATCCATGTCATCTGTAAAATCCAGGACAGGCAGGTCGGCAGGAGGTAAGCCATCATCCTCTGCAATGAGATAGTGTAAAGTCAATCTTACATTGTTGTGGCTGTTGACATAGCGCATCCTTTATTTGCTACTGGAGGCTCAGTGACATGTTACTGACCCAAGGTTGTAGTTGTATATTATGTGTAGCATTGTGCATCACACATGGGTCAAGCTCACAAGATATTTCGGGCATATTTAGGTCCCCTTAGCGCCACCTGAGTGTCACTTTTCGTGATGCTCGGGTGGCGCAATGCCCTGTGATGGTGTTACAATGTGGCACTAAGTGACTTATTGTGGCTTATGACCATCTTGTAAGAGGGCCCCTTCACACGCAGTACTTTGGGGCATATTTAAAAGCCCCTAGCGCCACTGGAGCATCACGTTCGTGACACTCCGGTAGCGCTAAGCACTGCTCCATATTTACAAGGAGGTGTAGCGCCACTTTTTTGTGGCATGATGCCTCGTTGAAAATATGGGCCCCTCCAATGCAGTTTTCTGCACCAGAGGGGCGTGCAATGGATATTGCTGTGGGCAGTCCACCACAGCACCAATTGCTTTTGATGCTGCCTCAGATTTACGAGTTGTCGTAAACCTGAGGCAGCGCCAAAAACGAATGCCACCCCAAGGGTGGCTTTAGCGTATCATAACAAGGAGAAATGCTTTTATCCCTCCACGTGTTTTGGGATTTTCACAAAGAAAAAGCAAAATGCCATGGACTATTGTTTACATGCAGGAAGGGATATCTTCCTGCACATAAACAGTCTATCCTCTCAATGCAGACACCCTTGCACTATGGTGCAGTGATGCCTGCGTTGGTGCTAGGCAGCTTAATTCAGCGCCAATGTGGGGGCAACACAGAGGTGCACTGTATTCCTCTAAATATGGCTCACCTCTGCGTTTCTAAAGTGGCACAGTGTGGCGCTGCTATTTTTGGTGCAGTACCGTGCTGAGCCACTTTTACATAAATCTGGGCCTTTGTGTGGTAGGGGAGTGCAATGGGTGTTGGTGTGGGCGTGCCGCAGCAACACTCATTGCTTTTCAACAGTGCCTCAAATTGACATGTTTTTGTAAACAAGAGTCATTGCCAACATGTCACACCACCCCAGGGGTGGCATTGGCATGGTGCAATGTTGTAAAATGCCATATTTTCTACTCATTTTGAACTTGTTCCATGTGTGCTGCATTTAGCAACATTTATGTACAGAGCTAATGGCCTTTTAAGAATGTTTTTGTGCAGAAAGGTGTTCCTTTCTGCACAAAAAACAATCTCCCCCTCAACGCATCCATCCTTGCACTATGGTGCAAGACTTGCTGCGTTGGCCCACGTCAGCTAATTTAGCCCCAGCTCAGGAAATGACACAGGGGTGCCTCATATTCTAGTGAATACTGACCATCAGATCATTTTTAAAATGACGGTGCGCAACACTGACACATTTGGGGTAACATCAAACACCATAATTTCCTATTAGATCTGGGCTTTTCTGAGTTTATCCCACACCACCTACTTCTTTGCAGGCTCCTTGTCCCTGCCACTGACACAATTGTGGCATGTCATTAGCCTTCCTATTCACCATTGTAGATATTGCCACAGTAGTGTAATGTGTGCTGTCACTCTTTTGGTGCAATGATGCATTGGCACCATGAATGATGGAACTAGTGCAGCATAGCACAGGCAGAGCCAATACATACAATACTTTTGTTACATTCTCGACTGCCTGTAGCAGGCCCCACACGTGCTAATTGGAGGGTACAGTGCAACCATTATGGACTGTCTGCCCTATTAGATTGTCCCTCCCTAACTCTGTAACATTTCCTTGGACACAAGATCTCAGCATCAGGAATGTGGTGGTGTAAGAATGTTGAATGTGGATCATTGCATGCATTTTGTGACTTTGAAGATTTGGCACTAGGGAATGTGCAGCTATGATCCATATGGACTATTATTTGAATGATGACACAGTTGCATTTCAAGCTAGTGACATTGTGTCGGTAGTGAAACATTGATGACACTTGTGCCAGTTATCACACATGTTGATTGTGCCATTAAGCAGTAATCTTGTCAGATGGTGAGATTTTAGCTACTTGTACAGCTGCACACATGATGTTCATAGACATGCTCCAGGTGTTGTATGTTTTTTATTTTGTTGGCATTCCCATATGGTACATAGAGTTGTGTGTGAGTTGTGGGATCGCCCTGTGTGGGTTGTGCTCCACAGGTTACACACTTTAGGGATGCTTTTTTCTCAAGAGGTACAGCTCAGAGCAGCAGCAATATGTGTTGCACGACACTGCACCTGTTTAGAAATGCAGGGACGTTTCATGTTTATTAAAATACGGTACACCCCTGCAATTCCCCCTGCACAGGTTTGTTCTCCCTGCACCAACACAAGCATTGTTGCATTATGATGAAGGGGTGCCTGCCTTGAGGGGATAATTTGTTTATGTGCAGGGAGGTGTTTCTTCCTGCACATGTACCAGCTATTTTTGCTAAGGTGGCATTTCAGTGTGTGCTGCAAGATGCAGCACACATGAGAAGGGCAATGACACAAGGAGGAAGAGAAGCATTTTGGCCAGTTTCACCACCCTGACACCACTCAAGGGGTGGTATTGACTTCAGTCCTAGTCTCTGATGTTTAAGTTGTGTAGGTACAGGGGCTTTGACAATATGCAATGGGTGTTGTCGTGGCATGGCCACAGCCATACTATTTGCACGTCCCTTCCAGGCAATGTGCTGCATATTTACATGTGGAGTATAGCCATAGTGAGTGGCTTATGTCCATGTTGTGTATATGTTTCATAACCAAAGCGTCAGTACATGTGTGGCTTGGGTGGGGATGGTGCGTCTTGATTCAGAGCCTATGTGTCCCGATACAACCTTTTAGCATTCATTAAGTGTGTCCTATGGGCCTCCCCTTTCTGTCATTTGTAGAATTCCAGATATCCCCCCACCCCTGAACTTACCCTGCATTTCTGGTAGTTCTTGGTAGTCTACGCTGTCCTGTCCTGCGATTCCAGTGACCATGTCCCCCGGAATGACCACTGCAACCATCTCCTCCACCTCATCCAGGTCCTCCTATGGTGCGGGACTTCCACCTCCAGGCTGCAGTGCTGCCTTTCGGTTCCTGGCCAGTTTCTCCTTAGTCCAGCGCTTGCAATCGTGCCCGCGCTTCTTGCACTCAGTGACAGTCCTCTTCACCTCTGCCATGCTGTTGACTTTCTCTACTATTGCCTGCCATATTGCGTCTCTTCTACCGACTGGCAATTTGGAGGTGACAAAGAGCTCATGTTGGTGCTCCATCACCTCTCTGACCAGGATGCCATGCTCCTCCTCACTAAAACAACACTTGTGCTTCCTTTTCTCCTTCTCCTGGGACTTTGCTGGACCCTCCTGGCTGGTACTTGGCTGATAGGGGTCTCCCTGGGTTCTCTCCTGGCCTGCAATCTCCATCTTGTCTTTCAAATTCAATTTTTCTTGCTTGTGCATTTTTTTTTTACACAAATGCGGCAAAAAATTGTGCTACCCTGTTTTGCATCATATATACTTGCTGCAAAACAGTCTAGCGTCACTTTTACAGCTTTAGAGTAATTTTTCCTTATGGCATGTTGTAATCAATCAATCAATCAAGTACTTGTAAAGCATGGCTATGCACTCGTTAGGGTCTCAAGGCGCTGGCGGCGGAGCAGTAAGTGAAGGTCAGAGGGGCTCAGGTGAAGAGCCGAGTTTTGAGGTCCTTTCTGAATTGCGAAAGCGTGGGAGACCTTATGAGGTGGATAGGGAGGGAGTTCCAGGTCTTGGCGGGGTGGTGGGAAAAGGATCTTCCTCCTGCTGTGGCCTTCTGGATGCGTGGGAGAGCGGCGAGGTCGGCGGAGCGGAGGTCCCTGGTGGGCATGTAGATGTGTAGTATTTGTTGAAGTATTCTGGTCCGGCGTTGCGGAGGGCTTTGTATGCATGCGTGAGAAGTTTGAATGTAATTCTCTTGTCTATTGGGAGCCAGTGCAGGTCTCACAGTAGGGCGGAGGTGTGGCTGTGTTTGGGGACGTTCTTGATGAGATGGACGGAGGCATTCTGGATGCGTTGTAGTCTTTTTTTGTACCTTGGTGGTGGTTCTGGAGTAGAGTGCTTTGCAGTAATTCAAGCGGCTGCAGATGAGGGCCTGGGTGACTGTTATTTTGGTTTCAGTAGGGATCCATTTGAAGATATTCCGAAGCAAGGTGTTGAAAAAGGCGGAGGAAACTGCGCTGACTTGACGGTTCATCAAGAGTGATGAGTCCAGGATGAATCCAATGGTGCGGACGTGTTTGGTGGGGGTGGGAGCGCATCCGAGGGCCGTGGGCCACTAGGAGATGTCCTACGCTGAGGGGTGTTGCCGATGACTAGGACTTCTGTTTTTTCAGTATTTTGCTTGAGGCAGCTCTCCTTCATCCAGGTGGTGACTGCCTTCATTCCGTTGTGAAAGTTGGCTTTGGCTGTGTGCGGGTTGTTGGTGAGGGAGATGATTAGCTTGTGTCATCGGTGTATGAGACTATGTTGAGTGTGTGTGTCTGGCAATGGTAGCAATGGGGGCCATGTAGAGGTTGAAGAGAGTGGGGCTCGGAGAGAAGCCTTGTGGGATGCCGCAGATGATATTGGTGGCCTCTGAGTAGAAGGGGGGAGTCAGACTTTTTGGGTTCTGTCGGAGAGCAAGGAGGTGATCGATTCTAGTGCCTTGTCTTGGATTCCGGTGTCATGGAGATTAGTCCGTAGAGTGTGGTGGGAGATGGTGTCGAAGGCGGCTGACAGGTCGAGGAGGATGAGAACTGCTGTCTCACTCCTGTCTAGTTGGATGCGAATGTCGTCTGTGGCGGTGAGGAGGGCAGTCTCGGTGCTGTGGGTGCTCCAGAAGCCAGACTGAGAGGGGTCAAGAATATTGTAGCGTTCGATGTGTTTGGTGAGTTGTCTGTTGACAGCCTTTTCAATGACTTTGGCTGGGAAGGGGAGTAGAGAGATGGGCCGGAAGTTCTTGAGGTCGTCTGTGGTTGGTTTCTTCAGTAAGGGCTTGATTTCGGTGTGTTTCCAGATTTCTGGGAAGGTGGTGGTTTCGAAGGAGTGGTTCATGATGTGCCGGAGCCTGGGTGCAATGGTGCTACTTGATTTGTTGAAGATGTGGTGGGGGCAGGAATCGCAGGGAGAGCCAGAGTGGATGGAGTTCATGATGTTGAGGGTTTCCTAGTTGGAGATGTTGGCCCAGAAGAGTAGGTGTTTGGGTTTGATGGAGCAACGGTGGAGGCTATGACGGTGTTGGGCGTGGGATGGTCCTGGGACGGAAAACTGTCGTAGATGTCTGCAATCTTGCGGTGGAAGTAGTTGGAGAGGTTGTTGCACAGTTTTGTGATGGGAGTATGTCTGTGGAGTTCGCTCTCGGTTTGGTCAGTTCACTGATGATCGTGAAGAGTTCTTTGCTGTTGTGTGTGTTGTTGTTGATGCGTTCTTGGAAGGTGTTTCTCTTGGTGGTCCTGATGAGTTGGTGGTGTGTGTTTAAGGCTTTTTTGAAGGCTTCGTGGTTGGTGGGGGTCTTGTAGGTGTGCCATTTCCTTTCAAGGCGTGTGCAGTTTTGTTGGGCCTCCTTGAGGGCTAGGGAGAACAAGTTGGCTTTCCTACATGAGCGTCTGTTGGAGGGATAATTGATGTGGGCTAAGTTGTTGGTGCAGTCTGAGATCCAGTTGATGAGGTCCTGGGCAGCCATGTTAGTGTCATGGTCGCCTGGGGGGGGGTGAATTATTGAGGCTGGCGAGTAGCTGGTCCTTGGTGATCTTGTTCAAGCTCCTGCGGGGTGGTAGGTGAGCGGGGTATTGCTGAAGGTAAAGTGGAAACAGTGGTGGTTGGTCCACTGGAGTTCGGTGATGTAGCTAATGGAGATGTGGTTGCTGGCGGTGAAAACAGGGTCGAGTGTGTGTCAGGCAGAGTGTTTGGGCAAGATGATGAGTTGCTTGAGTCTGAGGTTGGCAAGGTTTTCGATCAACGTTGTGGAGTTGTTGTCATTTGCGTTCTCCAGGTGGAGTGGTGTTAGGGTTGGTTCCAATCTGGAAGTGGAGGAGTTCCATATTGTTTGTGGAGTCTTTGGTGCTGGTGGAGAGGTATAGGAAGTCTTTGTGGACGATGGTGATGCCTCCCCCGGGGCGGTTCATGCGGTCTTGTAACCATCTGGGATGACGATGTCTGGATCTGAGGAGTGGTTAAGCCAGGTTTCTGTCAGGAAGGCGACGTCCGGGCATGTGGTGTCGATGTAGTTCCAGAGTTCAATGGCGTGCCTTTGGATGGAGTGAGTTTAGATCAGGATACATCTGATGTTGTGTTCTGTTTTGTGGGTCTTCGGGGGAGGGCTTGAGTGATGGAGGCTAGTGAATTTGCAGTGGCGACAGGTGAAGGGTCCTTTGGTGTTGCCTGGTGATGCTTGCTTACAGTTGTTGTCGTGTCCTGGGTTGAGTGCGATGAGTGCTGCTGTCGAGTAGCAGTGGTGGGCAGGAGGTCCAGGGGTCCTGGCACTTGTCGCGGTCTGGTCGCGGATCGGTGCAGACGGGCTTGCCTAAGGCGCAAGCAGCACACCCACTGCTCGCATCCACTGCGTGGCCGCCATTTAGTATGAAGGGGCGGAGGAGAGGATACCTGGGATGCAGGAGTTGGAAACAGCGTGAAAAAGGGGGGGGGTGGGCCATGGGCGCATTAGCGGCGGGGAGAGAGAATGAGAGAGAGGAGGGGCAGGGCTGCAGGGGCCGCAGCAGCAGGGAGAGAGAATGAGAGAGAGAGAGAGAGAGAGAGAGAGAGAGAGAAGCAAGAGACAAGAGAAACGAGGAAAAGATAAGCAAAAGACATGAGGGATGAAGCACAGGCAGAAGCCTGCGGGTGGAGGAGGGCCTCTATCTACTGACAGAGGTCAGAGTTCAGGGACAGAGGGGCTTCACTTACCAGCGGTGGCAGAGCAGTTCACTGACCAGGTCAGTGAGGTTGCAATGGTTAATGTCATTTTGTTTTATGCTAACCATTCCTTAGCGTCATTGTGCGTCATTTTTTAAATATGGCGCAAGGGAATGACGTTACCTTGTGCTAAAAATGTTGACACACAACTATGCTAGTGCAGTTGTGAGTAATTTTTCATAAATATGGGCCTAAAGCATTAAAATCGTCATTAATAAAACACACATAATATGCAAACATTAATTCAGCATTAATAATATATCATCAGAATATGTAAAAACATTTCATTAATAATTGCAATCTTTGTTAAAGCATCATATTAAGTATGACAGAAGTGCATTTATTTTTCTGCACACATGACTTCACATTAATAAATCACATTAAACATTATAAATCAAATTCATTTCACTGCTAGCAGTTACTCTAATGATTAAAGTATACTTCGACATTGTTTTAATCTTGTTAGCACATTTTCCATTATGGTAGGCACAATGTCCACCATATTTAATACAAACATGAGCACTTTTAAAATACATGTCAATGCAGCTTTTCGCTATGTTAGGCTTTTTAAACGTGAAAATAAATTTCACAAAATGCTGACGTCTTGGTCACTAAAAGCATTACTAAAAGTTTACACTTCAACAGAAGTAGTTATGTATTGTATGTCAGTGCTAAGAGTGAAAGTTTTAATTCCTGATATTTCTTCAAGAGAAGGGGATGTATTTCCAGTGATTTTGAATAAGATTCAGAATACCATTTTTATGCTGTTTGTAAGGGGAAATCTGAATGAAAAGGTGATTTCATAAGTCTCCATTTGAATCTATTCAGAAATGTTCATTGTTTTGTAGTACAAAAAGGTTTATTAAAGTTTTAAAAACATATAAACCTTCATGGTAACAAAAAATTAATCAATCAAAGGGTACATTTATAAGGCATTCTGGAGCCCTGTTACAGAATCGACCCATAGGCCTTGCTCTAGGGTCCTTCCTCCACCTTCCACCTACATCTAAAGTAGGAATGTGATGAAATTGCGTGTATGCAAGTTTTATGAATGCAAGAATTGGAAGCAGTCATCAATATGCAAAAATGTCCTAATTTATACAACTTACAATAACGTGCATTGGAGGGCTTGAGTGATAATACATCCAAGCCATTCTGCAATGAGCATACATTGACTGACTTTAATAACAGATTTAAAATCTGGTGGAATCTGGAAACAATAGCTCAACATCTAGCATCTTCACAAATGTTCTACAGAATCTCCTATACTTACAATAAAGTTCCACCTTGATTTTAATTTAGTTTTTCTGTATGCTGCGGTACTATCAGCCAGGGCATGCAAAACCGAGAAAAACAGGTAAGCAATCAGGAAAAAATCAGGTGTTGAAGTATTCTTGCCCAGCTTAACACCAATTTCAACTCTAATGGATTGACCTCTATAAGACTATCTGATATTAGGCCTAACAAATGAACTTCTTTTCTACTAGATTAAATTCCTTTCTTTGGAAAGCGAAACAAGACTTGGCACCCATCTGTCATTACCGATATAATCTTGGTCTTCTATGCCCTAATCAGTGGGCACAAAACAAGCTTCTTGTTAAAGTGTAGTAGGATATTTGTTAATGACACTTTTGAGTCTCTTTTACGTTCATGAAACAAAAGTTTCTGCTCTGCCCATATTCTCAGGTATTTATTTATGTAAACCACCCCACATTTGGACCCGGTCATTGACAAGGAGCCTTTATAAGACTCTTTATCAAAGGAAAGTATCTGGTTCTTATTCCGATTTATTAACAAGTTTTCGACTGCATAGTCAGATAAGCATTCCAGCACTTAATACCCCATGGCCATGTGATCTAATAAAAGATCATCAGCGTAAAAGAAAATGGCAATGCTCATTGTGGCCCTCTTTATGACATTGGCGGTCAGCTGACTGCCACTCCAGCGCTGGTGGTAGTGCCGCCGCCAGGCTGGTGGTGAAGACCTCCAAATTATGACCATGGCAGTGATCCCTCCCATATACAGCCAATGAACCACCTGAACCGCCAGTTCTGTCCAGCCACCGACCACAGAGGTTGCCATCTTCAGGCTGGCAGAAAACCATTATCCGCCCACCATATTATGACATAGCAGACCGCCAGGATTTCCAGGGCGGGACTAGCGCCACGAAAAGCCTGGTGGAAACAAATCATTGAAAAGGAAACCTACACCTCCAGGGACACAGAAGAGTCTGTGGAGGCCATGGAACCCGAACTGGAAGCCCTGCCGATGCTGTACCACGCAATAGCAGTCCAGGAGCAGCGACGCCACAGGTGAGTACAGCCACCTAGCACACAAGGGAGGGAGAGGAGAGTAACACACACACACACACCACACACACATACTACACACTGAGAACAATCCGCTGAATAGTACAACAATAGGACCCAGAAACTAAAAAAGCCAGGCCAAATACCTTTGGTCCAACCACTGTAATCCGGTGAAAATGACAGAAACCAAAATATTAATGAACAGTATATACAAAGGGCCATTGGCCAGTCCAATTGTCCATGGCATCCCACAGGGCAATGTAATAGGCCCAACTTGACTCCTAACAACCCAAGTCACTCCACTGGGCAGGGACATCATAATGCAGGGCAGGCACCTCAGAGGTTGAGGGGAGGAGAGTGGAGGTGGTGTTGGGGGGCTTCTATGGAGGGGGATCCTTATTTTTGGCTTAGGGAAGGGGCGAGCCTTTGCTCTTCTGTTTAGAGGGCAGAGGAGTGAGCTTGAAGTGGGGGTCGGAGTGGCAGTCTTGTGCCCCTTAGTGGGAGATTTTATTGCAGGTGGAGGGACATGGGCAACACCAGGGAGGCCATGAGAAGACTGGGAGCTGGAGGTACTGCACTGGGGGAGCGGGACCTTCCTTTTACAGACAACACGGAGTGGGGGAGGAGGAGGGAAGAGGTCAAGGCGGCAAGAAAACATTTTTTGGAACAGTGGGGGCGGAGTGTGGAAAGAGATTTGGGAGTGGAGGTAGAGGGAGTTGTTGTAGGAAGAGTAGGTGTGCTAGTCTGGGTTGCAGATGCATGTACAGTGTGCGTGTGTGAGGTAGATGGCTGTTGCGTGTCTGAGTGGGAGCATTTATGTGTTTTTGGAGGGGGCAGACGGTGGGAGAGGACAAACAGATTGTGTGAATGTATGTTGTGGTGGTATCTGCAAGTGAGGTGGGTGTGCTGCATGTGGTTGTGATGGTGATGGTGGTGACTACACATGTGGTGAATGAGGTGAAAGTCTGCGTCTCTGCTGTTGTGGTGATTGTTTGCAAGGCTGTACAGGTGTCAGGATCTGTGACTGAAGATGCAGTGCTTGCATGTGTGAGTGCTGATGTGACTGTGAGGGAGGAGGGGGAGACAGTGGAGGCAGTGGCTGTTGTGTGTGCACCTGGGTGTTGGCTGTGTGTGTGCTCATGGTGTGATCTGTGATGCCTGTGCTTGTCTTTGCGAGTCCTGTCTGTTGTCTTGGGTGCGTGCTGATCTAATTGTGTGCTTGGGATGGGTGAAGGGAGAGACAAAGAGAAGCCAGAGCCTGAAACAATCTGTAGTTCAGCCAAGCCACTGTGAATGCCTTCCCGGTAGGCATTGCATTGCTGCATCTGGGACGCCAGCCCCTGGATGGTATTCACTATGCTTGACTGCCCTACAGAGATGGTTCTAAGGAGGTCAATAACCTCCTCAGTGAGGGCAGTAGGGCTAACTGGGGCAGGGACTGAGGTGCCTGGGGTGAAGGAGACGTCCACCCTCCTGGGTGAGCGAGCACGTGCAACTGGGTGGGGGGCTACTGAGAGGGCGGTGCTGGTACGGGGGTGGCGGAAGATGATGCAACAGGGGTGGTCCCAGAGGGGTCCGCCACCACCAGGGAGCTGCCATCGGAGGAAGAATCAGAGTCCGTTGTTGTAGCTCCTGTCTCCCCATTGGTGCTCCCCTTGCCCTCCAACCCACTGGTCCCCTCAGCGTCTGTGGACTCTGCCTCCTGGGTGCCGTGGGCTGCAGCTTCCCACTCGCCAGTCCCCCTGCTCTACACCATGGGACACATACCACATGTGATTGGGCCATTGATGGGATTCATATTGCCTTGGTCCCTCCCAGGACAAATGAGCAGGTCTACAGAAATAGCAAGAGTTGCCATTCAATAAACGTCCAGATGGTGTGACTTGCAGATCAGTACATTTCCCACGTTACTACCAAGTTTCCTGCATCTGTGCATGATGTTTATGTATTGAGGAATAGCAGCGTCCCAAAGGTGATGAGAGAGAGAGAGAGAGAGAGAGAGAGAGAGAGAGAGAGAGAGAGAGAGAGAGGGAGAGGGAGAGGGAGAGGGAGAGGGAGAGGGAGAGGGAGAGGGAGAGGGAGAGGGAGAGGGAGAGGGAGAGGGAGAGGGAGAGGGAGAGAGAGAGAGAGAGAGAGAGAGAGAGAGAGAGAGAGAGAGAGAGAGAGAGAGAGAGAGAGAGAGAGAGAGAGAGAGAGAGAGAGAGAGAGAGAGAGAGAGAGAGAGAGGGAGAGGGAGAGAGAGAGAGAGAGAGAGAGAGAGAGAGAGAGAGAGAGAGAGAGAGAGAGAGAGAGAGAGAGAGAGAGAGAGAGAGAGAGAGAGAGAGAGAGAGAGAGAGAGAGGCTCATAGGTGAGCTTGAGCTTTCACCCAATGTATGTCACTATATGCCACCTGAAGTTGTATTCTGTGCTATTGTAAATGAGTAATGTGTGTCTCTCACTACTTCCAGGTGACTCCGGCTACCCAAACCTATCCTGGCTGTTGACACCTGTGAGGAATCCGAGGACAGGTGCAGAGAATTGGTACAATGAAGCACAGGATCGGACCAGAAGGGTAATTGAAAGGACTTTTGGGGTACTGAAAGCCAGGTTCCGGTGCCTCCATGTATATGGTGGATCCCTATTCTATGAGCTGGAAAGGTCTGCCAGATAGTGGTAGCCTACTGCATGCTGCACAATTTGGCCCTCAGATGCCATGTGCGATCCCTGCAGGAGGAGGAGGGAGACAATGCACCTGTGGCAGCACAGAACACTGACGACAGTGATGAGGATGGGGAGGAGGAGGATGTGGACAACAGGACACATCTGATACAAAAGTACTGCCAATGACACCCAAGTAAGACTGTACTTCTGTTCATACCTCCATTACAATTAATTGCTGTGTGGCTGCTGTGTTGTGCCAAGCACAAATGTGTGCATTACATGACCTGACACTGTTCCATCTGTGGTCAGTCATGCCAGTGTTATGGTGATGGTGAACAAGCTTATTCAGCCTCTGCAATGTGCCAAAAGTATCTCAGAGGATATACTCACTTAGGAGGTAAGTAAAATACACAAAATATACACACAAACCAAATCAGGTAAGTAAAACACTTAGAAAAGTAGTGCAAACACTGTAGAACACAATAGAATGCAACAGGAGACAATAGGCCTAGGGGCAACACAAACCATATACTCCAAAAGTGGAATGCAAACCATGAATGGACCCCAGGCCTAGTGTAGTGTGTAGAGGGTTGCTGGGAGTGTAAGAAAACACTAAGGGTGTCCAAGATACCCCACCCCAAGACCCTGAAAAGTAGGAGTAAAGTTACCCTACTACCCCAGAAAGACAGTAAAGTCGAGATAGGGGATTCTGCAAAGACAACAACTGACTGCAAAGCACTGAAGACGGATTCCTGGACCTGAGGACCTGTAAAGGAAGGGGACCAAGTCCAAGAGTCACGCAAGTGTCCGGGGGGGGGGGCAGGAGTCCACTAAACCCCATATGAAGGTGCAAAAGGGCTGCCTCTGGGTGGAAGAAGCCAAAGATTCTGCAACAACAGAAGGTGCCAGGAACTTCTCCTTTGGTCGGAAAATGTCCCACGGCGTGCTGGAGGATGCAGAGTTGTTTCCATGCAGAAAGACCACAAACAAGCCTTGCTAGCTGCATGAGTCGGGGTTGAAGATAATGGGTGCTGCCAGGGCCCAGGAAGGACCAGGAGGTCACCCCTTGGAGGAGGAGACAGAGGGGGCGCTCAGCAACAGAGAGAGCCCACGCAGAAGCAGGCAGCACCCGCAGAAGCACTTGAACAGGCATTCAAGAAATCTGAGCACATCGGTCGTCTCAGCAAAACAAAAGAGGGTCCCACGAAGTCAGATCAAATCATTAACATTTAAAAAGCGCGCTACTCACCCGTGCGGGTCTCAAGGCGCTAGGGGAAAAAGGGGGGGGTTATCGCTGTTCGAACAGCCAGGTCTTTAGGAGTCTCCGGAAAGCGGAGTGGTCCTGGGTGGTCCTGAGGCTGGTGGGGAGGGAGTTCCAGGTCTTGGCCGCCAGGAAGGAGAAAGATCTCCCACCTGCCGTGGAGCGGCGGATGCGAGGGGCAGCAGCGAGCGCGAGGCCAGAGGAGTGGAGGAGGCGGGTGGGGACGTAGAAGCTGAGCCGTCTGTTGAGGTATTCCGGTCCCTTGTCGTAGAGGGCTTTGTGTGCGTGGGTGAGAAGTCGGAAGGTGATCCTTTTGCTGACAGGGAGCCAATGCAGGTGTCTCAGGTGTGCGGAGATGTGGCTGCTGCGGGGTATGTCGAGGATGAGGCGGGCCGAGGCGTTTTGAATGCATTGCAGGCGATTTTGGAGTTTGGCTGTGGTCCCGGCGTAGAGGGTGTTGCCGTAGTCCAGGCGGCTCGTGACGAGGGCGTGGCTCACGTTTTTTCTGGTGTCGGCGGGGATCCAGCGGAAGATCTTGCGGAGCATGCGGAGGGTGAGGAAGCAGGCGGAGGAAACGGCGTTGACTTGCTTGGTCATGGTGAGAAGAGGGTCCAAGATGAAGCCGAGGTTGCGGGCGTGGTCTGTGGGGGTCGGTGCGGTGCCGAGGGCCGTGGGCCACCAGGAGTCGTCCCAGGCGGACGGGGTGTTGCCGAGGATGAGGACTTCCGTTTTTTTAGAGTTCAGCTTTAGGCGGCTGAGCCTCATCCAATCTGAGACGTCCTTCATACCCTCTTGTAGGTTGGTCTTGGCGCTGGCGGGGTCCTTGGTGAGGGAGAGTATAAGTTGGGTGTCGTTGGCGTAGGAGGTGATGATGATGTCGTGCTTGCGTACGATGTTGGCGAGGGGGCTCATGTAGACATTGAAGAGTGTCGGGCTAAGTGATGAGCCTTGGGGTACGCCGCAGATGATCTCGGTGGGTTCTGAGCGAAACGGAGGGAGGTAAACTCTTTGGGAACGGTTTGAGAGGAAGGAGGCGATCCAGTCCAGGGCCTGGCCTTGGATCCCGGTGGAGCGGAGGCGGGTGATTAGGGTGCGGTGACTGACGGTGTCAAAGGCAGCCGAGAGGTCGAGCAGAATGAGGGCGACTGTTTCACCGTTGTCCATCAGGGTTCTGATGTCGTCAGTGACTGAGATGAGGGCGGTTTCAGTGCTGTAGTTGGCTCGGAATCCAGTTTGTGAGGGGTCGAGCAGGTTGTGGTCTTCCAGGAAGGTGGTCAGCTGTTTGTTGACGGTCTTCTCTATTACTTTGGCTGGGAAAGGCAGAAGAGAGATGGAGGGGAAGTTTTTTAGGTCGCTCGGGTCAGCCGTAGGTTTCTTTAGTAGAGCTTTGACTTCGGCGTGTTTCCAGCATTCAGGGAAGGTAGCAGAAGAAAAAGAAGAGTTCAGAGGTCAACTCAGCGAGTTGGGCAATGCAGGACGGAGTGCTGGGGACCTGGACTGTGCTGTGCACGAAGGAAGTCTTGCAAAAGTGCACAGAAGCCCTAGCAGCTGCAGATCACGCAGTACACAGGATTACTGTCTGGCGTGGGGAGGCAAGGACTTACCTCCACCAAATTTGGACAGAAGGACCACTGGACTGTCGGGGTCACTTGGATCCAGCTCCTGTGTTCCAGGGACCACGCTGGTGAAGATGAGAGGGGACCCAGAGGACCGGTGATGCAGAAGTTTGGTGCCTGCGTTAGCAGGGGGGAAGATTCCGTCGACCCACAGGAAATTTCTTCTTGGCTTCCAGTGCAGGGTGAAGGTAGACAGCCCTCAGAGTATGCACCACCAGGAAACAGTCGAGAAAGCCGGCAGAATTAGGCGCTACAATGTTGCTGGTAGTCTTCTTCCTACTTTGTTGCGGTTTTGCAGGCGTTCTAGAGCAGTCAGCGGTTGATCCTTGGAAGAAGTTGATGAGAGAAGTACAGAGGAACTCTGGTGAGCTCTTGCATTCGTTATCTGAAGAGAAACCCACAGGAGAGACCCTAAATAGCCCTCAGAGGAGGATTGGCTACCTAACCAGGTAAGAGCCTATCAGGAAGGGTCCCTGACATCACCTGCTGGCACTGGCCACTCAGAGGTCTCCATTGTGTCCTCACACCTCTGCATTCAAGACGGCAGAGGTCTGGGACACACTGGAGGAGCTCTGGGCACCACCCCTGGGGTGGTGATGGACAGGGCTGCCCAGACCCCAGGAGGGCAGAAACCTGTCTGAGGGTTGTCAGCAGCAGTAGCTGCAGAGAAAACCCCAGAGAGCTAGTTTGGAAGTTGCCGGGATCCATGCTGGAGCCCCGGGGATGCATGTGATTGGCACCCCGATACCAGATTTGGCTTGGGGGGACAATTCCATGATCTTCGACATGTTACATGGCCATGTTCGGAGTTACCATTGTGAAGCTACACATAGGTATTGACCTATATGTAGTTCACACGTGTAATGGTGTCCCTGCACTCACAAAGTCCAGGGAAATGGCCCTGAACAATGTGGGGGCACCTTAGCTAGTGCCAGGGTGCCCTCACACTTAGTAACTTTGCACCCAACTTTCACTAAGTGAGGGTTACTCATATAGGTGACTTATAAGTTACTTAAATGCAGTGTAAAATGGCTGTGAAATAACGTGGACGTTATTTCACTCAGGCTCCAGTGGCAGTACTGTGTAAGAATTGTCTGAGCTCCCTATGGGTGGCAAAAGAAATGCTGTAGCCCATAGGGATCTCCTGGAACCCCAATACCCTGGGTACCTAGGTACCATATACTAGGGAATTATAAGGGTGTTCCAGTGTGTCAATCAGAATTGGTAAAATTAGTCACTAGCCTGCAGTGACAGTTGTAAAAGCAGAGAGAGCATAAACACTGAGGTTCTAGGTAGCAGAGCCTCAGCGATACAGTTAGGCACCACACACGGAACACATACAGGGCACAAGTTATGAGCACTGGGGTCCTGGCTAGCAGGATCCCAGTGACACAGGCAAAAACAAACATACACACAAGTAAAAAATGGGGGTAACATGCCAGGTAAGATGGTACTTTCCTACAATTATTTAATTTACTTATAAGACCCTAGTAAAATGGACTATGGGCCATATTTATACTGTTTGACGCAAAGCTGCGCCGTCGCAGTTTTGCGTCAAAAAAATTACCGCCGGCTAACGCCATTTCGATGCGCCGTGCAGGCGTCAAATTTATACTTTGACGCACGGCGGCGCAACCAACAGGTGGGAGTCATTATTTCGTGACGCACACAGCGGCGTCAAGTCGTAAAGGAAACCAACGTTAACGCAACGCAAATGACTCTGGGTCGATTTACGGCAGCGCAACCCGGAAAGCGCCGTAAATTTTGACGCAATAGTGTCAAATTCACCCGCAAACACTGCCCTTTCAGCAGAGGAGAGCCAAAATGGATCCCAGATGCCACAACAGACCCCAGGAAGATGACAGCAGACCAGGAACCAGCCAGGATAATCCATACAGGAACCAGGACATTTTTAGAAAAAAAAGAAAGTGTCGCTTCAGTGCAGAGGAGCAGGAAATCCTGGTTAAAGAGGTGACGGAACACCAGCACCAACTGTTCATCACCTCTAAGTTGCCAATCAGCAGGAGAGAGGCCATATGGCAAAAAATTGTGGACAAGATCAACAGTGTGGCTGAAGAACGCAGAACAGTCACCGAGTGTAAGAAACGCTGGCATGACTGCAAACGTAGGACAAAGGAAAAAATGGCCAGGAACAGGAAGGCAGCACTGCAGACTGGAGGGGGGAGTCCAGCACAACAGGAGGCCCTGGACCACATGGAGGAGATGGTCACAGCCGTCATCCCTGAGGAGATCGTCACAGGGATTCAAGGACAGGACAGCGCAGACTTTTGCACTACAGCACCTATCAATAAATAGCACTTGCACACCTAATATGTCTCTGTGTTATTTGACACATCAACTGTGCAGTAGATAACTCAAAAGTGCCTGTGTGGCAACCATGTAGCTTGTCAATACAAATGTCCTGACATCATGTAGTCTGATACATCTGTGCAGTGGCCAGGATTGCATCATAGCCTTACCATCCTGAGGAGATTAACTGATGAAGGGACAAACCACACACAATCATGCTGTGTTGGACAGAATAATGCTCCATCTATAGCAATTCAAGTCAACTAATGGTGGCTGATAAATGTAGGCACCATGCAATACTAAAACATGCAATTATGCAGCAAAATCTAAGCAAAGAAAAAAAGAAAACACTGCATCAATCACCCTTTCTGAGTATACTTCCATGAAGGAAAGTCATGCTGAATCTTTACACACATGTTCTAGGTAAGCAATGAAGGCAACAAGACAAGAGTGTTAACAACACCTCATCTACAAAGATCTCCCTGAACATCACACTGCAGTCTGACCTATTCAATTACCCACAATAACAAGTCTGGAAGCACACTTTGTGATGTAGAATAGCTACTCATCAACACAAATCCTTGGTGATCGATGTAAACTACCAATGGTGGGTCTCCCAAATGGTGGATACTTACCAAGTTAGCACACGGGTAGCTGGCATGTTAAACCTCCATTTTCTGTGGTGTGTAGCATAGGACACTAATGTCATAGAAAAACATTCACCTACACTGATGTCAAGGCCATGATAAAGTAGCACTTCACGCATCATGCAAAGGGTTAACTATATGTTTATTCCTATTTATTCACACAAGAGGCAACTAAGGGAAAAATCATACCTACACTAATCTAACCTGACTACTACTAACCCACAACTGTCCCTAACTAACCTAAGCTAAACTTACTCTACACATATAACGAAACGATCTAAACATCAACCCCCCACCCACCATTATGAGACAGGACACATGCAGGACAACACATACTAACCTACACACATACTATACTATCCTAAACAATCATATATTTTTTTCGTGATTTTTTATAACAAAACTTTTTTATTTTTTATTTTGTTTATTTTTTAAACAAACATGAATCCCAACATTGACCGCCACCCACCCACCCAAAAAAGAAAAATAGAAAGAATAAGGACCCCCCACCCTCCTCACTAACACTAACTAAGCTAACAACCTACACTAACCTAACACTAATCCCCAAAACCCAACTATCAGTACAAAATAGGAAAGAGGAGAGAGGGGAGGGGTAAAAGTTAAACATGGCAAAAGTCCTAGAGTTTGGCCCTCCGTAGGGTCCTCCTGATGGACCGAACCCTTTTCTTGATATATGCCACATCCTGGCTTAGCTTGTCCACCTTTGAAAAAACTTTGTCCACTTTACGGCTTAATGCCAGGAATGCGGCTGGGTCTACAGGAGGGGCTGCTGCAGTCTGTGTGCTGGCCGAGGTGGACGGTGTGGCAGTAGTTGTATGCCCAATCGACTGTCCTGGGTGTTGAAAATGGCTGGGTCCAGGTCTTGCTGACGAGGCAGGGTCAACTGTCCCCGCCGTTGCTGGGGCCACTTGGGAAGACCTGGTGGATGTGGTGGTGGTGGCTGTTGTGGGCAATGTAGGGCCACCCTGTGGTGAGGCCCACCATGCCCCGGAGGCCCGATCTGCTTGGTATTTGCGGGCCATCCTCCTGTACCCCGACTGCACCTGCAGGATGTGCCGGTATCGCATGGCACGCCTTTCAACGCCTTACAAATTGCAAGGTGACATTTAGGCAACCACACTCATTAATGCCTTCACATTAAGCTGTAGAGTAAATTCCAATGTGTGACAGGTTCAATGGTGACTTCAAAAACATGGCTAGTGATGTCAGGACCTCAGTGTGTTCCTGGCTAGGTGTTGCTATTGTGGTGTATGTGTTGTGTGTCCTAGAGGGTTGCTGTGCAGTGTGTATATAAGTTGGATTTTTGTACTTACCAACAAGTAGTCCATTGCCATACCGTCCATCCTGGAAGTGTTGGTTGATGGTAGAGTGACGGAAGATGAATGCGTCATTTACACTCCCAAGATATTTTGCCACAATGTTGCTGATCAATCCTTGGTGATCGACTATGGCCTGCACTGTATTAATGTACAGGTTATTGTAACACTTACAAATTGCAAGGTGACATTTAGGCAACCACACTCATTAATGCCTTCACATTAAGCTGTAGAGTAAATTCCAATGTGTGACAGGTTCAATGGTGACTTCAAAAACATGGCTAGTGATGTCAGGACCTCAGTGTGTTCCTGGCTAGGTGTTGCTATTGTGGTGTATGTGTTGTGTGTCCTAGAGGGTTGCTGTGCAGTGTGTATATAAGTTGGATTTTTGTACTTACCAACAAGTAGTCCATTGCCATACCGTCCATCCTGGAAGTGTTGGTTGATGGTAGAGTGACGGAAGATGAATGCGTCATTTACACTCCCAAGATATTTTGCCACAATGTTGCTGATCAATCCTTGGTGATCGACTATGGCCTGCACATTGATTGAATGTGTGTGCTTCCTGTTGCGGTAGAGGTGTTCTGTTGCAGCAGGTGGCACAAGGCGTACGTGTGTGCAGTCGATTGCACCAAGGACGTGTGGGAAGCCACTGATGGCGTAGAACCCCTGTTTTGTTTCCTGCTGCTTCTGCAGTGTGTTAGGGAAGCAGATGTGGAGGGGTGTCAGGCGAATGATGGCATCCAGTACTTTTGGCAGGAATGCGGAGAATGATGGTTGTGATATTCCACCAACCAGGGCACCAGTTGTCTGAAACGAGCCACTTGCCAGCAGGTGAAGTACGGCAAGCAGCTTTGTTTCTGTTGGTATGGTGTGGGGTGTCACCAAAGTGGGGGCCAACTGCTGTTCAATATTTCTCAGCAGCTGCTGAATGGCCTGCCAGTTCAACCGGTACCTCTGTATGATGTCGTGTTCCCTGAGGCCATGCAGGGTTGTTCTTGGGCGGAATATCCTCTCCTGCCTTCTGCGCTGCCTTTGGGGTCCCTGCTGTTGTTTTTGTAGCTGCTGTTGTTGCTGCAGGACTCTGCGTCGACGTGCACGCTGAATAAAAATCACCTCGATGTCTCCCTGTTGCTGCTCTGCTGCTCTGTTGTTTGTTCTGTGTGTTCTGATTAAATACAGGTGTGTTTGCCCAATTTTAACGCCTGCCCTGACCCAGGCGTTAAGGGCCATATTTATACTTTTTGACGCAAAACTGCGCTATCGCAGTTTTGCGTCAAAAAAAATTGCGCCGTCTAACGCCATTTGGATGCGCCATTCGGGCGTCAAATTTATACTTTGACGTACGGCGGCGCAACCAACAGGTGGGAGTCATTATTTCGTGACGCACACAGCGTCGGTCTGTCGTAAGGGAAACCCACGTAAAAGTGACGCAAATCACTGTGAGTCGATTTACGACAGCGCAATCGTGAAAACAACGTTTTTTTTTCACGCTATTGCGTGACATTTTTGCGCGAAAACTGCACTTACAGGAGAGGAGACCCAAAATGGATCCTAGATGCCCCAACAGACCCCAGGAGGATGAGAGCAGACCAGGAACCAGCCAGGAGGAAGCATACAGGAACCAGGACATGTTAAAGAAAAAAAGAAAGTGTCGCTTCAGTGCAGAGGAGCAGGAAATCCTGGTGAAAGAGGTGACGGAACACCAGCACCAACTTTTCATATCCTCAAAATTGCCACTCAGTAGGAGAGAGGCCATCTGGAAAGAAATTGTGGACAAGATAAACAGTGTGGCTGAAGAACGCCGGACAGTCACCGAGTGTAAGAAACGCTGGCATGACTGTAAACGTAGGACTAAAGAGAAAATGGCCAGGAACAGGAAGGCAGCAATGCAGACTGGAGGCCCTGGACCACATGGAGGAGATGGTCGCAGCCGTCATCCCGGAGGAGATCGTCACAGGGATACAAGGACTGGACAGCGCAGACTACCACGACACTACGCACATGCAGGGTAAGTCGCATGGGGAATTACAATGCAATAATGGGGACTGTAAGCAGGGGGGGGATACCTACTACACAATGCATGTAACTTAGCACATATATGAAGTGGCATGGGGAAAGGGGCATGGCAGGGGGGAATGCCCAGTACTGACCATAGCCGGGGCACGACAAAATACCGCCACCACTACAGTCCCACGGGGACATCCTGTAATTACAACAAGAGAGCCAAGGGAAATCAGTGACAGGTGGGAAGGACACTACCCTGAATCCACATCCAGGCACTTGTTTTGCACAAACTATTCCCCATCAACTAGGTCCCTACCTGTAATGCAGTAGCAAATACAACAACTGCAACTTAACTGCCACCACAGTTGACAATAACACCTCTCATCTCTGGGCAGCTATAGTACCAAATGGCAGGAACCCCACCCTGGAACATACATACCTAAATTAGGGGGTGAGGATGACATCTGCAACTACTCCTAGAAATAAGACAAAGGTACCAGTACACTTAAATGCCGAATGTCCATAACTGACACATACATAAGTCTAAGGAAACAGCAATAGGAGCCACACAGCACTAACGACACACACATGCTGCATACGTCAGGGTCCCTCACGTGCCTGCCTAACAATGCTACATCACAAATGTCATACTGCTCAGACAACAACATTGACGAGGGGACACAGGCAACTGGTCAATGAAACACATCTGCACAGTCTAACCAAAAAATAGGACATTCATACGATAAACAGGCCAATCCAGTAAGACACACATGAGACCCCATCAGATACAAACATCAACAATGTTTACATCCATACCACATCCTAACATTGACATACATAGGTCATGCCACCTAACATGTACAGATCATGCAATGTGAATAAAAAGTGTATGGTGCAGGGCCTGTGAGGCAAGTGTGCTGGCAGGGCAGTCACAACACCCACAGTCAGTCAAAGTGTAGCGTGGCAAGTGAAACGTATACTTTGCGCAATAGCCTCAGGCTGGAGGCCTTTGTGCATCTTACCCTGAATGTACTTATACTCATTTGCTCACATCTAAGTGCCTCAGAGCACTTTGCACTAAATGAATCTCATTGCCCTTCCTATCAGTTAATGTAGCAAATAGTCAGTCCTATGGTGTTGGCAATTAGTCAAATCACCCTGTTTTGCCTACTTCTGCACTGGAGTTTGCCAGAACATATTCACTCTGTGCCCCAGTCAAGGATACCGTCTGGTTCGTTGATGATAGATGTGGTAGGGGTTAAGGTTTGCCATTCCTGCGTAGGGAAACTTTGTCATCACAATGACATATGTCTTTTAAATTCACTTCCTCGTCCCAAGACACGCATGGGGGAGTTTACAAACAGAAAATCACATCTAGATGCTGCCTGCCTTGCTGCTGATGCACAACCAGATCCCAGCCCATTCCTCTGATATGAGGGATGATGTCTCCCCTGTGATTCAGACAGCCAAGCTCCAAACTTAACATTCTGTGCTATATATAGAACAAGCAGAGGGAGAGTAGAAACTGTTAGGCACCATGATAGCTGTGTACCAATGTATTACTCTCCTGCGGACTATTTCAGTTCTAACTGTGTGTATTGTTTTGGTTATTGGGGCTCACACCTAAATTCCTACAAGTCAGTTGTACAATGAAACTTCATATCAAACAAATACTGTCTGTGTCATTTGTGTATGGGAACATACCGGAAAAGATAGAAATGTGTAGGACCTGAGTGACCACCACTTCCCTGAGAAGTCCCAAAGATGTCATGGGCTTGGACTTCTAAACATTCCTCTGTTGTGGGAGACCAGAGGCACTGCTAGTCTGTCTGAGCTAAATAGAATATCTGGGTGACAGAGTTATTTACAAGTGGGTCAAACTTAGTCCCCCACACCATTAGCTATCCTGCTGCCTAGAAAGCCAAGAATCACATGTAGGATAATGAGAGCCCACCCAAACAAATGTCCCTCCATAACAATAACAATAGTGAAACACCGAGGGAGGAGTAGGACAAAAAAATGCATATTCCAAAATAATTACAAATCAACACCTAGAGATGACCTGGCAGGCATGTCTGATAGCTCCATATCATACATGTGACACACAGGTGGGCCATAGGCCTACAACAATGCCCTATGACGGACAGCAGATACCAAGACAAAATCAGAGTACAAAGTTAAGGCATCCAAAGGCTTGTATCTTAGTGCAAAATGATCTCAACACAGACACACTAATTGTACCCTGTTTCTTTGCAGAGGAACACGGATCTCCTGCCGATATGCCTGTCCATGAGTTCCCTGATGACATGGATGACGAGACCATCAACCTCACACAAGAGATCATTGACATGGTCCTCGAAAGCCTCCAAACTCCCCCTTCAGTAACAAGGAGGAGCCAAGAAGAAGCAGCCACCACAGTAGAACCACCCGCCACCCCAATTGTAAGACCTGCCAGCTCCAACACAGCTGAGGACTCTGACGACACTGGCACCAGCTTCGAAAGAACAGTCGTTGGGGTCCAGCGGGAGCTGGCCAAGGAGGTGCGGGTGGGGATGCAAACTATGGCAGCCAGCCTTGAGGGGGTGCGTTCGTGCATGCTGTCAACTGCTGATCAGGCAGCTGCAATGCAAGCCAGAACATCGCTGTTGGAGGAACTTTTAGTAACACAGAAGGCAATCTGCACAGCTGTCATCCAGTTGACCAAACAACTTGAAGAACCAGAACCTTATGGGCCTGGCGGCGCAGGGTACGCCTGAAATCTCCTTGGATTCACCTGCCTCAACTAACAGAGACACGGGACACTCTGTCAGGCGTAAAAGATCAGATTTTATTAGCTGCAGCTAGTATAGTTGTCCAAGAAGTACACAAGGTATGTTCTCAGGAGACTGCCACTTTACTTTGTGGCGCACAATCTTATATACCGTATAAAAACCATTTATTAACTACATACACTCCCAGAACACATAGAAAGGAGCCAGTAAGAATAATGTAAAGATAGAACAGAGCCAATAGAAATGTCGGAAAACAAGACAGCACCAATAGAAGGAATTGGAAAACAAAGTATCAAGTGACTTAAGGTTGCCTCCCCTCCAGCTGTGTTTGTCACCCCTCCCTTGAACTAATTCATTAACCGATCCACAACGAAGTTGCATGTGGTGCGATAAGTTTGTGTGCGTTTGGAGGACAGTTGTGAAATGAGAGAATACTAGCAAAGGACAGCGAAGGCCAGACGATAAGATAAGATCGGCGGAGAATAGTGTGAGCCTACAGATAGTTGAAACAAGGATTAGAAAACCAGACAGGGATTAGTGTACTCGGTCAGACCTTAATACCAGCCTTGTAAAGATAGAGGCAGAAGGCTGTTTTGAACACCATGTTGCAGAATAAGCAGAAAAGGCAGAATGGACTTCGTTCGCTGTGCTGCCTGAGTGAAGGCAACATGAAATGGCGGCGGGCCACAAAATGGCGGGTCGATACGATCGTATTAAAAATCGAATTTCCTCAGACCCTCCTTTTGCCAGAACTCAGGCAAGATACACAAACTCATGTTAATCTGAGTCGATGTCTATGGCCATGAGGTCATCAAGCTGTTGCTGTACCATCATTTTGATATTCTCTGCTCTTTGTGACTTGGGTTTGGGAATACATGCAGTAGCACATAGGTTGCAGATGGCAGGACCGCAGTGCATACAAAGACAACAAGAGAATATAAAAGCTAAAATTACTCCAAAGAATGTCAATACCTTCCAACCCCATTTGGACAGTAATCCCCAAAACCACTCTGAAAAGGACCAATCTCCTTCGTCCTGATGAATCGACTCGGAGATTATGTGTAACTTAGAGATAGCTTGGTATACTGTCGGAGCGTCATTAGGTATGAAAATACAGCAACTTGATCCGATCAATTTGCATACTCCACCACGGTCCGCAAGAACAAAGTCTAAGGCAACACGGTTCTGTAAGGTCATAAGACGATCAGCCTGTAGTTCAGCTGTAATGTTACTTAAAGCTCCTACAGTGATGTCTATGGTGGTTTCTACGACACGAACCAATTGCCTTATATTTCTGCTGTTGGCCATTGGACCCCAGAAGGGAAGAAATCCTTTGAGGAAATCTCCTCCCTCTTGTCCTGCTGTGTCTTTCGAATCCACAATC
Organism: Pleurodeles waltl; assembly: GCF_031143425.1. Lineage (NCBI taxonomy): Eukaryota > Metazoa > Chordata > Amphibia > Caudata > Salamandridae > Pleurodeles > Pleurodeles waltl. The sequence continues at coordinate 694,562,602 of NC_090447.1, forward strand.
CCTCTGCCATATCTATTTTTATGATGGTTCGCAGGAGCGGTGTATGTAGGGGGAAGAAGAAAGGCTATATAACAAGTACCAGAGAAATCAGCTGGCAACCATGTATAAGCCCTATCGTGGCAAACGAAGTATGTACCTTGAGATGGTACTAACGGCAGTGAATTCAGGGCTGAATAAACATATGTATGGGAACATAAACTTTCTCTTTGTCCGGTGTTTGGAGTTCTACCATTTATTTGCAGACAGAAATTTCCTTGTTGGGGTATGACCCGTATCGGAGGAGATTTTCCTTGCTTAACCTTATCATTGAGGCTGGAAATGTAATTAGTTATGTTCCAATTGGTATATGCTTTTCTTTCATCTATGGAAGCTTCATTTTTTTCCATGATTTTAGCCATAGCTACCATTCCCTTTATCAATAAACTATGACTGAAATCTGAACCAACACTATGTGAACTGACAGGTTGTTTAATTTTACTTTGATATGCATTATTGAAAATGACAAAATAAGCCCAAGCGGAACCTTCATAGGAGAATGGAAGAACTAAATATGGCATTCCTTTTTCTACCGTATGTGGTATGAGTCCACACACCCAACAGTCAGTTGTATTGATCACTAACTGATGTTGATGTAACAACTGGACGAAGGAATTGTTAAAGTATTCAGTTCTTCTGATGAGTTCATGCTGGGGAAGAGTGTGAAATAGGTGCGGAGAGATAGTAGAAGAAGATGTAGAGGTAGGAGAAGAGACAACTTTTTGCTGCAGAGTAATAATGATCCAGTTTACAGATGCCAAAAGAATACACGACAATATAATGACGCATAGAGCAATACTACAACGACTATATATTTCTTTACAATTATTCTTTACATTTTTACTTTCTCTTTTATCTAATGTAGCCTCCATCTTTCTAAGTGGATGCTCACGGCAATCTTCCTCAATCACTGTAGTCACGATTATCTACCGTCCTATGACACTGTGAGGTCCTGCAGGCCTATTGCCACTTACTCAGGTCGTAACTAAGACTCCTACCGTGACCCTGCAACCGGGATAGAGTACTACATAGGAGAGAAATTTACAAGTTCTTTGGTCTTGTCTCAAATTATAGCGTTCCTGTCCAGAGGCAGTCTGGTTTTGAAACAATGTTCCTGGATTTGTCGTGTTCAAGCGACGATGCGATGGTATTGCTTCTTGAAGGATGTCGTCGTCCTCTTTCTCAGAAAGTGTTCCAATTAGACGCGCATCACTGAATGGTACAAATTGCGGAACTTTCTCACTTTCAGAGTCACTGATGCCTCTACGGACCCACTGATCGAAAGGCAAGGGCAAAGGCACTTTCTTGCAGTGCACGGCATGCTCCCAGTTTTTCTTTCCTTCGACTTTAACTGCTGTTCTTGTGGTCAAAAGAACCAGGCGTGGCTCTCTCCATCTGGGCTCCAAATTTCTCTGTCGTTGGAAATTTTTCGTGCAGACCCAGTCACCTGGTCGGATGGAATGACCTGGGTCTGTGGAAGCCTCTGGTAGAGCACTCTGAACCTGTTGATGAAGAACACGCAATTTAGTTGTAAGGTCATGCAAGTAGTCAATCAACATCGGGTATGGCAAGTCTGAGTATTTCTTAGGGCGAGGAACTCCCCATACATTAGCTGGGCGACCAAATATCACTTCGTAAGGGCTAAGCCCCAAACGAGAGTGTACTGCTGTTCTGGTGGACAGAAGAGCCAATGGGTAAGCATCAGGCCAATTAAGTCCTGTGCTAGCTTGCACCTTAGCAATTTTAAGCTTCAAGGTTCCATTGTAGCATTCTACTAAACCAGCCGACTGTGGGTGATTCGCCGCGTGGAACTTCTGTTTTATGCCAAGACCTGCACAAACTTTTTGCATGACTTGACCCACAAATTCGCTCCCATTGTCACTCCAGACAATGCGCGGCAAACCAAACCTAGGGAAGAATTCTTTCAAAAGTATTTTGGCAGTTGATAAAGCAGTATTGTCCTTCAGAGGGTAGGCTTCTACCCATCTAGAAAAAGCACATACTACCACCAGAACATATTTGAGGTTGTTGCATCGTTCCATGTGAATATAATCGATCTGCAACACCTCAAATGGATATGTTGGAGGAGCAAAATGACCTGCTGGAGTTGGGGTTCCCTTTCCCGGATTGTACATCAAGCAAACAATACAATGTTTTACTACATTATTTGCACACTTTGGGATCCCCTCATTTTGCCACACTGGAGCCAGAAGTTTACATATTCCTTTTGCACTTAGGTGAGCTGGACCATGTGCCATAGTAACTACAGGTAGTACATAAGCATCTGGTAACAGCCAACGTTGATGTTCTGATAATTCAACCCAACATCCCATCTCATCTAACATTCCTGTACTTTCCTTCCACTTTCTCAACTCATTCTCCGTAGCCTCTCCTTGAATTGATTTCACACTCTCTACTGTATCTTCACACATTCCCTTTTCTCTTACGCAGTTTGCGGGACCTGCAACATACATTCGACTTGTGTTGTCTCTGGCTGTCTTTTTCGCTACCTCATCTGCAAATGCATTTCCTCGACCAACATCGTCCACAATCTTTTTGTGTGCACTACACTTCACGATCGCTATCTGAGTAGGCATTGTAAGTGACTCAAGAAGTTCAGTCACTAATTGACCATGTTGTATCTTAGTACCATGGGAAGTAAAGAATCCTCTTTCCTTCCATAAACGCCCAAAGTTAAACGCTACACCAAAAGCGTATTGGCTATCAGTGTACACGTTTACTCTTTTTCCTTTGGATAACACACACGCTCTAGTTAAGGCTATCAATTCAGCTGCCTGAGCTGAATTATGTCTAATGCGTGCTGTCTCCACAATCGTATGCAAAGTAGTAATAGCGTAGGCTGAAACTGTATCTCCATTCGGGAGCTTGAAACAAGAACCATCTACCCATAGTGTTCCATCTGGATTCACTAATGGCGTGTCTTTTAGGTCAATTCTACCCTTAGTCTCTTCTTCAGTACGGAGAAAACAATCATGCTGTTCAGAGACATCTCTCTCTTCTGGAAGAGGCAACAAAGTAGCTGGATTCAGGGTATTACATCGTTTGATGTGTATGTGACTAGCCAAAAGCGTCAGCTCATATCCGGACAACCGAGCACTCGTAAGATGCTGCGTTTTTGTCCTATTTAGTAAAGTATCCACTGCATGTGGCACCATAACAATGAGAGTATTATCTAGCACTACTCCAGCAGACTGTCGAATAGAAATTGCTGCTGCCGCTGTTGCCTTAAGACAACTAGGCAATGCTTTAGCTACTGGATCTAACGTAGCTGAGAAATATGCGCATGGTCGCTGTTGATCTCCAAAACGCTGCGTTAAGACTGACAATGCACAACCCTCTCTTTCGTGGACATAGAGCGTAAAGGGCTTACTGTAATCAGGAGTACCCAATACAGGAGCAGAACACAAAGCAATACGCAAATCAGTAAAACTCTTCTGACATTCGTCAGTCCACGGAAGAGGCTGAGGCGTATCTTTTAAAGTTAGCGCCAACAGCGGTTTAGCCAATAAAGAGAAACTCGGAATCCACTGTCTACAATAAGAAGTAATGCCCAAAAAGGCACGTACCTCTCTTTGTGTGGATGGCACTGACATTTGTGCAATTGCCTGAATTCGTTCGGGGGTCAATCGTCGTCCCTCCTTTGACAAGAGATGACCCAAATAAGTCACCTCGCGACAGACATATTGTAATTTAGAAGGAGAAACCTTGTGATTCAGATCAAACAAATGACGCAACAGTGCAACGGTCACGTTTTTGCAAATCTCCTCTGAATCAGCGGCAACTAATAAGTCATCCATGTACTGAATGAGAGCGGCACCGGACGGTAAGGAAAAGGCATCAAGATGACATTTTAGAGCTTGACTGTAAATAGAGGGACTTTCACAATAACCTTGAGGTGCGCGTTTAAACCGGAAGCTTCGGCCTCCGAGGGAAAAACCAAAAATATCTCTACTCTCTTCGGCGATGGGAATACTAAAGAAAGCATTCTTTAGATCAATAACTGAAAACCAAGTCGCTGTAGAAGGTATCATCGTCAACAGAGCAGTGATATCTGGGACTACAGGAAACTGCGGTACGACAATCTTGTTTACCTCCCGAAGATCAATTACAAAACGATAAACAGGAGGCTGAGAAGGATCAGTGCGTTTAAGAACCGGAAGAACAGGACTGTTACATGTATTTCCTCTCGTTTCTTCAACCACACCCTTCTGAATCAAATCATGGACAATTTCCAGAAGTGCTTTCTCACCTTCAGTAGAGATTCTGTATTGCGGAATACGTGGCATTTCAGCATTGGGCTTAAGAGTAACAACATAAGGTGGGATCTCAAGACAACCAACGTCATTCGGACCCGTAGCCCAAAGCGTTTCGGGAAGAGAAAGCAATTCAGGTGGGAATTGATCTTTTGATAAGTACATTGGACTAGTCATTTTCTGTCCTAGAGTGAGGTATACACCAGAAGGTGAACAATATATCGTAGCATGCATTCTTTTTAATAGATCTAAACCCAACAGATTTTCACCACAACCATTCGTCAGAAGAAGCGGAGCTTCTAAATCATAAGGGCCTATTGAAACAGGCAAAGGGCAAGAAACTGGATTGCGAACAGGGGCGCCAGAAAATCCTACAGATACATTCGTTAAGCCAGACAAAGGTGCGCCAGGGAGTTTAGAATGAATGATAGAGCTTCTCATGGCACCAGTATCTAAAAGAAATGGCTCTGAAACACCCATTGTAGTGACATTAACATAAGGTCCATTCTGATCCACTGGAATTGACGTAACCCCCTTACTTTGTCCATGGCTGTCCTATTCAAAATGAAGACTTTCATTCCCTCCTTCAATATACTGATCCTCACTGTAATACTGTGTAGACCTAACATTTTGCTGGTCAAAGTAATTTCCGGAATTTGGAGGAACAAAAGAACGCTGCTCTTGGGTTAACACACCTCGACCTCTACCTCTATTTGCTGACTGAGGACCACCACGACCTCGTGAAGCAGATGTTGCTCCATTACGCTGCAACAATGCCGGACAACTGTTCTTAAAATGACCTTCCTCCCTACAATAAGCACATTGATTGGGACCTAGCAAAGGTCTTGGAATGAATGGTTCAGGTTTTTGATACAACCTCTGAAACTGCGGAGGCTGTTGAAACTGAGGTTGAACATAACGAGGAGGATAAGCCTGTTGCAAGAGAACTTTAGTTTTTAATTCTTTCGTCTTTTTCTCTTGTTTTTCCCTTTCTTCTTTGTCTCTATTTTCATAATATTGTGCAGTAGCCAATATCTGGGCGGAAGAAGAAACTGCCCATGAACTCTCGGAGTCTTTTAGCTTGTGTGATAGTTCAGGAAGCAAGTTATATACGAACTTATCCACAAATAATCGCTGTCCCCCTTCTGTAGCCATATCTTGACCACTGTGATCAATGAATGTCTCCTCGAATCGGGTAAAGAAATCGGAAACACTTTCATCTTTCTTTTGTTTACATGCTGCTAGCTTATCCCAATTAACTCTCAAAGCAGGCATCATTGTTTTCATTAATGTAATAATCCTACCAGGGAGTTCTGAGATCAAAGCATCGGGCTTTGCACCACCTACTTGACCTCTATCTGCGGCAATAATAGCGTTCCAATCGCCGCCTAATTCTTGAGCGTGATCCTCTCTACGAATTTTAGCCCATATTGTCTGTGGAACTACATTTCCCATCAACATGTCAATATCTGCTAGATTCATAGTACATGCATCAACTGTTTGCGACAACTCTTTATAGTAACCAGCAGGATTTTTGCGTGGATCTGGTAGTGACTGTTTAAGTGCTAAAACTTCAGACCTTTTCCAGGGGACATGTATCCATATGCGCTGAAAATGCGCAGGAATAGCTGGATTAGCACCTGCTGCTGCAACTTCTTCCTTCCATATTGGAGAAACCTCTCTCATGGGATAGTTTTTCAGTGCTGTCCTAACTAAAGGATCAGAATCAGGAAAAGTCTGTGAGAACAATAGGGATCTGAAAGAAATAAGTGTTCTGACAGCGTTTTCAACCTTAGGACCCACAATAAGTCCTTTGTCAAAGTCAGCCTGAACATCTAACAGATCCTGTGGGACCGAACCCAAATTCATATCCTCCCATTCTTTAGCGAGAGTATCGCACATAACTTTAAAAACATATCTCTGCGTAGGTGCATTCCATTGCAGAAAGGTGGACATAATATCAGACGTACTATATTGGGGACCCTTCTTGATCCATCTACAAGCAAGTGAGTCCAATTTTTCTCGCTCTTCGGAGTCTGGGAATTGACTACGAGACTGTCTTCGAGAAAAAGCTGGAGACACGTTTAAAGCTTCAAAGAAAGGTGATAAGAGACCAGAGACAGTATCGGTAAATCGCTTACGCATAGATGGAGAATTTGACATAAGGATAGGGGACAAGGTATTAGGTGAATTAACTAAAGGAGCATTAGGAATTGCCAAAGGAGCAGAAGGCAAAGGAGTTAAAGGCAAAGCTGGCATAGGCAATACTTGAGGAGGCAAATGTGGAAAAGCTGGAGCAGGCGGAAGCACAACTGGCGGCTGAACAATCTGTAACATCGGGGGTGCATTAGCACCTTGTACATAGGGCGGAGGCAATTTCAATAAGTGGGACATTAAGGAATCTTCCTCAAAATCTTTTCTCTTATCAAGGGAAGAGATAGGCAACGTCGGATAGCATTTATCTATTGCCATTCGATGCTGTCTGTCTGAAATTTCCATTGCATTATCTATTTCATCATCTTTGAATTGCTGAGCAGCCTGTATAATCGTCATTCCCTGTGTTTTCCTATCTCGTTTCGCTTGTTTAATTTCTCTCTGTTTGGCTTCCTTACGCCAAAGGCGAAAAGAGTCAAACATTGCCGGCCGGGCTTTTCTTTTAAATAACGTTGCTTCTAAATTATCTAGCACATCAGTTTCGAAACTACCATTTTCTGGCCATTTTAAAACACCATCTTTCTTTGTATATCGGGTCCATGTCTTATTAAAGGCAATAGGACCAACACCATGTTTAGAATAGAGCTCATATGTGGGAGTTCCAACCGAAGGAATCGGACAGGAGTCCTCAAGCTGGGAGTCCCTATTACAACCAAAGCAACAAAGTTTTCCAAACTTAGTCAGACCAGACATCTCACGATTTTTACTGGCTGTTCACAAACATCAAGGGGGTAAAACTTTCAGTTTACACAGCACAAATGCACTTACCCCTCGGCTTTGGCCACTGCAATGGCCAAATCTAAGGACCTAAGGACAAAACAAAGACCAAAATTTGTGGGCGCGACCCACCAAATACTTAACTAAGGATGTCTTCTTACACCAACAGAGGCCCGTCTATCGTCTCGCTTTACCATACATCATCAAAGAAAGGGCCAAGGCAGGGCGGCAGTCAGGGCAGCAGTCGTCAGTAGCCGTCAGGAAGGAGTAATCGCGCTGAAAAAGACCTTCGGACCACTTCGACATACAGGGGTCGCTTGACGTGGCTCGCGATTCCTCCAGAATTTTCTTGCGGGGTTCCTCACGACCTTCAGGCAGAACCGGTACCGCTGAAGCCGCCCCACGTTGGGCGCCAGTTGAAGAACCAGAACCTTATGGGCCTGGCGGCGCAGGGTACGCCTGAAATCTCCTTGGATTCACCTGCCTCAACTAACAGAGACACGGGACACTCTGTCAGGCGTAAAAGATCAGATTTTATTAGCTGCAGCTAGTACAGTTGTCCAAGAAGTACACAAGGTATGTTCTCAGGAGACTGCCACTTTACTTTGTGGCGCACAATCTTATATACCGTATAAAAACCATTTATTAACTACATACACTCCCAGAACACATAGAAAGGAGCCAGTAAGAATAATGTAAAGATAGAACAGAGCCAATAGAAATGTCGGAAAACAAGACAGCACCAATAGAAGGAATTGGAAAACAAAGTATCAAGTGACTTAAGGTTGCCTCCCCTCCAGCTGTGTTTGTCACCCCTCCCTTGAACTAATTCATTAACCGATCCACAACGAAGTTGCATGTGGTGCGATAAGTTTGTGTGCGTTTGGAGGACAGTTGTGAAATGAGAGAATACTAGCAAAGGACAGCGAAGGCCAGACGATAAGATAAGATCGGCGGAGAATAGTGTGAGCCTACAGATAGTTGAAACAAGGATTAGAAAACCAGACAGGGATTAGTGTACTCGGTCAGACCTTAATACCAGCCTTGTAAAGATAGAGGCAGAAGGCTGTTTTGAACACCATGTTGCAGAATAAGCAGAAAAGGCAGAATGGACTTCGTTCGCTGTGCTGCCTGAGTGAAGGCAACATGAAATGGCGGCGGGCCACAAAATGGCGGGTCGATACGATCGTATTAAAAATCGAATTTCCTCAAACTCCAACAGCAAGCCAGTCAGCGTGTGCACGAATGCAACATCGAACCCCTCAGGGCCGACCTGGCTGCCTACCATCGGGATGTGGCTGCCATTCTGAAAAACCAGCACGCCCTCCTTGCTGCAGTACTGCCCTTCATAACTGGACAGGGATCAGCCCCCGGGATGTCTGCCTCCATGTCTTCTGACACTGAGGTGTGTGTTGCCCCTTCACAACCAACAACAACAAGGACACACCAGGCAACACACACATCAGAAGAAGAAGACATGGAACAGATAACATTCACTCGCAAGAGTACCCGGAAGCCCTAGTCCCTGCACCATGCCCTACTCTGACCAAGGTCCTACGTTTTGACACATGCCAGCCTCACTCCAACTACCCTCAATGACTGTTCGGCAATCCACTGTTTAACTTGTCCACATTGGCTGTAAATGTTTCTCTCCTACCATTTGGCAATTCCTGTTCCTCTGCACCGTCTGTGACATCACCCCAGCATGTCAGGAGCATCATCCACACCCTGTAAATAGGATCACCATTTAAGAATGCACCAGAACGGACTCACCTAACATTGTTAATGGACTTTTTGCACTACTCCACCTAAAAATAAATATCACTTGCACACCTATTGTGTCTCTGTGTCATTTCACACTTCAACTGTGCAGTACATAACTCCAAAGTGGCTGTGTGGCAACCATGTCGATTCTCTATACTACTGTCCTGATTTCATGTATACTGAAACATCTGTGCAGTGGCCAGGATTGCATCATAGCTTTACTAGACTGAGGAAAATAACTGATGTAGGGACTAAGCACACACAATCATGCTGTGTTGGACAGAATGAGGCCCCATCCATAGCTATTCTAGACAACTAATGGTGGCTGAGAAATGTAGGCACCTTGCAATACTAAAACAAGAAATTATGCTGTAAAATGAAAGGAATGATAACCAAATTACACTGCATCAATCACCCTTACAGCGTATACTACCATGAAGGAAAGTCATGCTCAAGCAGTACACACATGATGTAGGTCAGCAATGACAGCAACAAGACAAGAGTGTGAACAAATACTCATCTACAAAGCTCTCCCTGAACTTCACAATGCTGTCCGACCTATCTATTTACCTACAAAATCAACTCTGGAAGCACTCTTTGTGAAGTAGGACACATACCAACCCCAAATCTTGATGATCTATGAACACTACCAATGGTGGCTCTCCCACATGGTGGATACTTACCAAGTTAGCACACGGGTAGCTGGCATGTTAAACCTCAATAGCCTGGGGATAGCGAGCATAGGACACAAATGTCATACTAAAACTTTCTGCTACACTGATGTCAAGGCCATGAAAAGGTAGCACCTAACGCATCAGGTAAAGGGTTAACAATTTTTTTATTTCCAATAAGTAATAAAAGAGGCAACTAAGGGAAAGATAAACCTACACTAATCTAACCTGACTACTACTAACCCACAACTGTCCCTAACTAACCTAAGCTAAACTTACTCTACACATGTAACGAAATGATCTAAACATCAACCCCCCACCCACCATTATGAGACAAGACATATGCAGGACAACACTTACTAACCTACACACATACTACACTATCCTAAACAAACATATATATATATATATATTTTTAATAGATTTTTTTATTATTTTGTATTTTTTATTTTTTTTAAACAGGAATCCCAACATTGCCCCCCACCCACCCACACAAAAAGATAAGATATAAAGAAGAAGGACCCCCCACCCTCTTACCTAACACTAACTAAGCTAATTTCCTACACTTATCCTATAACTAACCCCCCAAACCCAACTAACAGTATGAAATAGGAAAGAGGTGAGAGGGGAGGGGTAAAAGTTCTGGAGGGCAAAATGTCTACTGATTTGGCCTCCGTAGTGTTCGCCGGATGGAGCGCACCTTCTTCTTCACCTCAGCCATGTCCTCCGTCAGGGTGTCAACTTTTCCAATCAACCTGTCCAATTTCCTTGACAATGCGTGGAAGTCTGCTGGGTTGATCGGAGGGTCAGTGCAGGTCTGGGTGCCGGTGGAGGTGGATTGTGTTGGTGGAGTGGTGTGGGCACGGGACTGCCCTGCTCCCACCACACGGCTGGGTCCAGGTCTGGATGAGGATGCCTGGTCCGTTGCTGGGTCCACTTGGCCAGACCTGGTGGATGTAGTGGCGGGGGTTGTTGGGGGCACCGTTGGGGGAGCCTGTGGTGTGGCATACCACGCCCCGGAGGCCCGTTCCGAATTGTATCTGCAGGCCATCCTCCGATACCCACACTGCACCTGCAGGATGTGGCTGTACCTCATTGCCCGGCGCTCAAACTGGTTGCGAGCTGCGGCACTCAGGTTTGCAGCTGTGAAGAGAAAAGGCAAATATTGAGCATAGAATTTACAGTGGGTTGAATACCACAATGGGTAATTTGTCCATTACTAGCAATGTATTGGTTGCAGCAATTGTTACAACATAGTTCACGGGAAGGCTCAGAGGAAGTACATGTGAATCATGCATACTGAAGGGCATATCACATATAGCATATCCATGTCTCTACATGATGGATGACATCACCCTAAACTACTCATACAATTCATACCTAAGGCATTATACATTATGGCACCAGCTCGTCCGCATACTGACTTCACTACATATGTCATTCTATGTGATAAGAATCACACTCCTCACTCAATGGCATTTCGAAATAGTTGTGTGCTAAGATTGAACCCCTGGCCATGAATCATATGTCGACACTATGGGCCAGATGTAGGAATTGATGGGAAATCAACTAGCAAATTGCAAAGCTGAACGGTGTCTCTGACACCGTCTGCGAGTCACTATGGGGTCCCTAAATCCCACCTCATGAACATCAATGATGTGGGTTCCAACTTGCACCACCTTAGCAACTATGGGCACTCACGGGGATGGAGGCCTGCTGGGAACAGCAGAACTCCATAGACGTGACTGCTTTTAAATGAAGCAAGTTATTTTTCACCAAGTGTAGGCCCTTTATCTGAAAGGAAAATGAGCTGCGATTTGTTTAAATTCACAACAATTGATTTTTCGTAATTTACACAATAATTATTGCTCCCCTACACCACTGGCTGTTTTGTGCAGGAGTATTTTGGTCCACTCACAAAGGTGAAGGTTCACAATGAGGACCCCTTCCAGTCAGCAAGTTGGTTAGCATCCACTTCAAGTGGATGATAACAGCTACTCACTTTGCAACCACGTACTCGTTAGCAAATGGGATTGCCTACCACTGTGATTTGCAAGTAGGGCTGGTAAACTCCTTTATTTTTTTCATTTAGAAAAGCATTTTGCTAATATGTACATGACCACCAAAAACATTTCGGATTAGGAAACAGACGTTTGCAACTCACTAACATCAAATTATGCTATTTGCAATGTGTAGACATTTTGCTACATCTGGACCTAGGTACAAACTCAAGTCACAAAAGGTGTTAAGTACGTGTAACATACTGGTTGCTACAGTCCTAGGTACCCTGTTTCACAGTAACATCCCAGTCTTTGTGGGTGGTGTGGGAAGAACAAACAACAATCCCATGATCAATGCACAACCAGGAGTGTACAGAAAGTTCAACAAGCATGTGCCTTCACACACAACACCTATGAAGGGCTAGCAACACGTTGGAGTCAGCCCAACCTTGTCACATCCCAGGTCCACACATGTCAAAATGATATGACTTAGCCCAACATAACATACTATTAGTGAGGCATGTTTTACAACACACACAGAGGAGGTAGAACACCCATTCACATGATTCAACAGAACACCTAGGCCATTGCACTCAAGTCACACACACTTCGAGGTCACCTTGTGGAAGTACATGCCCCCGGAAGATCCGACCTACAGTGTACACAGTCCATCCTCAACTAGGAAGAAGCACTTGTCATCGAAGCCATGTGCCTAAGCTATCTGGGAGACTGTCAGTCTGATATGCTGACTCAGTTAATGGCAAGTTCCTGACCAAGTCTAACATTGACCAGTGTATTCAAAATGAGTCATGCCATTCCCAATTGTCGCACTAATTGAATGACCTACTGCCCCTCAATCTGAGAGATGACTAGGTATTGCTTTACAGAAACATTATTCCAATTTGATATCACACCAAAACAACAAAGCCAATGAACGGCCAGCACATCAAATCATGAATTATCCTGAACACACAGTAATCCATCATGCTTCATTTCCAAACAATGTCAATAGCACTTAGGCAACACTCACTGTAGGTATCGGGGTCGTCAAAATGGGCCACCTCACCAACGGTGTACGGGGCTGGTCCACCTGTAAAGCATGAAAGGAAGATTATACTCAGACTGGGTGAACAGACAAATAATTTCTGTTACAATGACAGTGTGTGAATATTACATGGTAATGATACACTTTCACACATGCTCATCCTGCCTGGCTGACTTTGTATTCTAGATTATCATTGGATGAGTCTCCTGCTCCAGTGACACACCCTACTACACTCATGCAGTGGCCAGGACAGTCATGTGTCGTCCAAGTTAATCCTCCATTAGTAGGCCCCAACAATCATGTGATTCATACATCTCAGCATGTGCATCCCAGAGAGAAACATTCCACAACTGGTTCCATGAGGACTGCATGACCACTCACAATCAAACAGGCTATGTGGACAGGTTCAACACACAGCAACCAGACACACATGTGACATATGTGTGGACAACATGACTAACTTCATGTGACGTGAAGGCAACACACATGTGTAGCATCATCATGTGTTTGCAATTTTCGGTCTAGCTATGGCGTCTACATATGTAGGTATGTTGTTTCTACATGACGTACTCACTGGCCATTATGACCAGTAGAGTACAAATAGAGCAGTTCACGTGTTGCTTTTCGGACACAAATGCAACAGTACATTCCATGCAGCTACAGCCATCTGGTATGTGTTGCAAAAATGAGGCATCGGCCTGGTAGCATAGGTCTTCATACACATCCTGCAACAAATACACATTTGGACACATATGTATACCTTTGTAGCGCAGCATTTGCATCATTTTGTGACGCAGAGAGGGGGCTACTTAGCAAAATACAAATAGATGTTGCATTTTACTGCTGTTATTGGGTGTACATGTGTAGCAAAAATGGGGATTTATGTGTATACCCATGGGCCTAGGTTTCCCTAGCATAACACGCAGTCAGCTACTTATTTTGCAGATTGGCTACCAATCATCACATGTTCACGCACACATTCCTATTATTCCCATGTAATTGATTAGTACTCACCAACATAGCCACCAATCCGGAGTCCCAGGTGGTCCAGCAGGTCCTGTTCCCTGCTGATCAGATCTGCCCAGCGGTGCTTGAGTTGATGTATATTCCTCAGACTCCCGTAGACCCGGACCAGGTGATGGCGCACCTTCTCCCAACGGATTTTCCTCGCCTCCGTGTGATACCCCTGTATCACACGGCCCCCAGCCTCCAGCATCAGTGGGAGGAAATGGCTTACGAGCCATATGAAGCCCCCCAATTCGTCCTCACCTATCCTGGACAGGCGAGGCCTACCTGATATGATGAGAGGTGTAAAAAAGTACAAAAGAAAAATGAAAGAAAAAGTGGGAAATGGGGAAAGGTAGAGGTGTGAAAGAAAAAGAAGAAGGAGAAAAATAGCCCAACTAACCCCCCAAACTATGCTACCCACAACAGACTCCCACAGACAATACAAACAATCACAGGTATAGACAAAATAACACTAAACAGACTGAGACAATGTTAGACAACAATAAAAGATTGACACAAAGACAAAATACAAGGCACACAGGACACTAAAGCAGTAAAACACAGGACAACACCTTTCACACAACCACACAGTCTAGATAACTCTGAGACTGCAAAGTGAAAGTCAACTCCCAGTACAGATTTGGTAAACAGGATATCCTATTACATCACTTCCTGCATAAAATGGCCGCCGTTTTTATTTTCGCGTAATGCGTCATATTTTCACGCATACACAGATGTGCGTCATATTTTTTTGACGCATTACAGTGCACATGATGCAGAGTGTAAAAATATGATATGAATATTAATATTTCAAATTGTACATGAGATGACCAACATATTGTCCATGTAGCGTCATTTTTACCACGCATACATCATGGGCGTCATTTTTTTTACACGTACAGTAGTGCACATGATGCGGAGTGAAAAAAAATAATATGAACATTAATATTTCAAATTGTACATGAGATGACCAACATATTGTCCATGTAGCGTCATTTTTACCACGCATACATCATGGGCGTCATTTTTTTTACACGTACAGTAGTGCACATGATGCGGAGTGAAAAAAAATGATATGAATATTAATATTTCAAATTGTACATGAGATGACCAACATATTGTCCATGTAGCGTCATTTTTACTACGCATACATCATGGGCGTCATTTTTTTTACACGTACAGTGGTGCACATGATGCGGAGTGAAAAAATATGATATGAATATTAATAATTAATACTGTACATGAAATGACCAATATATTGTGCATGTAGCGTCAATTTCACCACGCATACATCATGGGCGTCGTTTTTTTTACACGTACAGTGGTGCACATGATGCGGAGTGAAAAAATATGATATGAATATTAATAATTAATACTGTACATGAAATGACCAGCATATTGTGTATGTAGCGTCAATTTCACCACGCATACATCATGGGCGTCGTTTTTTTTACACGTACAGTGGTGCACATGATGCGGAGTGAAAAAATATGATATGAATATTAATAATTAATACTGTACATGAAATGACCAACATATTGTGCATGTAGCGTCAATTTCACGACGCATACATCATGGGCGTGTTTTTTTTTACACGTACAGTAGTGCACATGATGCAGAGTCAAAAATATTGTGGATGTAAATAATAATTTGAAGGTGAAATATCAAGACACTTTTGGATACATTTGTATCTGACTCTGCATTGTGTGCACTCATGTACGTGAACAAATTATGACGGCCATGCTGTATGCGTAGAATATGGAGCAAATTTATCCAAATGTCTTCATGTGTTTAGCTTTGGAAAGGTGATTTGTCATGGTAAAACGGTGCGATGTGAGACACATTTGTGTTTGTATATGACAAATGTCCGTACTTTTATGTATAGACGGCCTTCACACTGTGATGTTTGGGATATGTTAACTAATGTATTGACCATATTTGACAACATATTTGGTGTAATTGCTGATGGCTATTTTGAAATGATGTTTTTGATACCATTATGTATTCCGTCTCCAAAATGTCCCCACCTTTATGATGGGGATGCTTTTATCTGTAGTCCTAACAGGGAGTGGGAGAGTCACTTTCAGTTTTTATGGGGCTGATAATGTCCCATTATGATTTTGTGTTTCATATTTGTGTAGGACTTGTGACATGGAGGCCACACGTGCCTTATGCATGTGTTTAGTTCACAAGTACATGATTCTTGTATGTTTTGGGGGTGGTAGAGGTGGAGTTAGGCCCCCAGCACCCTAGGATTTGACCATCCAGAATAGCTACTGTATCCATGGAGTATTTTTATCATATCCTGGCAAACCTGCAGCAGCGGGCGAATGTAAGGCCATATGGTATGAATGACTGTTGACCATTCATTCATCTCATTAGCCCATTTGACGTTTGCAGTAATGATGATTTGGAGCTAAGTTGCATACCATTTTCATAAGACTAAGGGGGTCATTCTGACCGCGGCGGTCGGCGGTCGCCGCCCGCCAAGCGGTTCCCGCCGAAAGACCGCGGCGGTCATTCTGGCTTTCCCACTGGGCTGGCGGGCGACCGCCAAAAGTCCGCCCGCCAGCCCAGCGGGAAACACCCTTCCCACGAGGACGCCGGCTCAGAATGGAGCCGGCGGAGTGGGAAGGTGCGACGGGTGCAGTTGCACCCGTCGCGAATTTCAGTGTCTGCAAAGCAGACACTGAAATTCTTTGTGGGGCCCTCTTACGGGGGCCCCTGCAGTGCCCATGCCATTGGCATGGGCACTGCAGGGGCCCCCAGGGGCCCCGCGGCACCCCCTACCGCCATCCTGTTCCTGGCGGGAGACCCGCCAGGAACAGGATGGCGGTAGGGGGTGTCAGAATCCCCATGGCGGCGGAGCGCGCTCCGCCGCCATGGCGGATTCTCAAGGGCAGCGGGAAGTCGGCGGTACACCGCCGACTTCCCGTTTCTGGCCGCGGCTGAACCGCCGCGGTCAGAATGCCCATCAGTGCACCGCCAGCCTGTTGGCGGTGCTACCGCCGACCTCCGCCATGGCGGTAATTACCGCCAGGGTCAGAATGACCCCCTAAGTTTGCAAGACTCTCAGCGTTCACGATGTGATAATGCGAAGATTGTTTTGCTTGTCTGTGTCCCTTTCTGCATAAACTGGTTTAGTGTCATGTTACAATCTTCCTGCTAGGTTCAAACTGGGACACAACTGTGATGGTCTACTTTCAAATATTAGGTTGGTTGTATGACATATGTGTACATGTGTGTGGGAATGTGGATCCAGTATGACCTGTCTGTGTGTATGTTGTCACTGTAACTTCAAGGTCTCCTCCTGAGTTAGTGGCAGCTGATGTTGTTGCAATTGTGTATTGCTCACATCATACACTTGAGAGAAGCCATTGATGACATGTTCACGTACACATGGATGGTCCCACCCTGTCTCTGAACACGTGTGATGTGACTTTCGAATGATCTCCAATTTTGGGCTGGATGAGAGACTGTTTCAGTTGTTTGGATCCGGCATGTGTAATTGTCACATTTGTACTCTTGTTGGGCTCTGTGTATGGTAATGTAACATGTCACATCCTACCCTCTGTGCATACAGTTGTGATGTTTATTTTTGGTGTGATGAATTTTAATGGCATTCTTGATCAATGAGACGACATTCATCTTCAGCTATTTCAAACTAAAGGTGGTCAGAAATGAATAGGCCAAAGCATGATGTGGTGTTTGTTATCTGTGTTTATTTACAAGTGTGGAATACAAGTGATTATAATAACTTAAGTAAAAAAATTGTTCACAAGCTGTTGGCGCCTACGCACTCCTGCTGCGGTGTTAGGTTGTTCCCCCTTCTGTTGCAGGCCAGCATTCTCCTCATCATCATCCTCAGGCATGCCTGGGTCCGGTTCAAGGAGGGGAATGTTCCTTTGTACACAAATATTGTGTAATATGGCACAAGTGAGTATGATTTTGCAGACCATCTCTGGGGAGTATAGTAGGCTTCCGCCAGTGATGTCAAGGCAGCGGAACCTTGACTTTAGGATCCCAAAGGTCCTCTCCACAATGCTGCGGGTCCTCTTGTGGGCGTCATTGTATGCCCGCTCAGCAGCAGTATTTGGGTTCCCATATGGTGTCATTAGCCAAGGCTGGATGCCATACCCCTGATCAGCTGAAAGAGAAACACAGAATGGTATCAATTAGATGTAGGAGGCACTGTTGTACATATCTTTGATGGCAGTAGTTGTGTTGTGTTGTCTGTGACTATTTTGTGTACTAATGTGACAACCTATGGTTGTTGGTGGAAACTTTGGCATTGTTTTTTTTCCTTGGCTGAGCAAGTGTTTGTTGTCTAACTGTTTGTCAGCAGGATGTATTGGTTTCTCAAGTACAGTGTGCCCTCCCTTGCATTGTGACTTGTGACACAGGTGTCCGTGTGTCCTCACTGGGGGTGTGATGATAGTTCCATGCAGAGTTGAAACATGAAAGGGTATTAGAAACGTTCATATGAACATAGCCAGGCCATCCCATCCCTTAAAAGTTATGCATTGTATTAGTGTACAGGTTATTGTGAGACTTCCAATTTGCAAGGTGACATTTAGGCAACCACAGTCATGAATGTCTTCACACTAAGCTGTGGAGTAAATTCAAATGTGTGAGAGGTTCAATGGTGACTTGTGACACGTGACACATGGCTAGTGATGTGAGTACCTCAGTGTGTTCCTGTCTAGGTGTTGCTATTGTGGTGTATGGGTTGTTTATCCTAGAGGGTTTCTGTGCAGTGAGTATATAAGTAGATTTTTGTCCTTTCCAACAAGTAGTCCATTGCCATACCGTCCATCCTGGAAGTGTTGGTTGATGGTGCAGTGACGGAAGATGAATGCGTCATGTACACTCCCAGGATATTTAGCCACAATGTTGCTGATCAGTCCTTGGTGATCGACTATGGCCTGCACGTTGATGGAATGTGTGTGCTTCCTGTTGCGGTAGAGGTGTTCACTCGCAGCAGGTGGCACAAGGCGTATGTGTGTGCAGTCGATTGCACCAAGGACGTGCGGAAAGCCACTGATGGCGTAGAACCCCTGTTTTGTTTCCTGCTGCTTCTGCACTGTGTTAGGGAAGCAGATGTGGCGGGGTGTCAGTCCAATGATGGCATCCAGTACTTTAGGCAGGAATGCGGAGAAAGATGGTTGTGAGATTCCACCAACCAGGGCACCAGTTGTCTGAAACGAGCCACTTGCCAGCAGGTGAAGTACGGCAAGCAGCTTTGTTTCGGTTGGGATAGTGCGTGGAGTCACTAAAGTGGGGGCTAATTGCTGTTCAATATTTGTCAGCAGCTGCTGAATGGCCTGCCAGTTCAACCGGTACCTCTGGATGATGTCTCGTTCCCTGAGGCCATGCAGGGTTGTTCGTGGGCGGAATATCCTCTCCTGCCTTCTGCGCTGTCTTTGGGGTCCCTGCTGTTGTTGTTGTGGCTTCTGTTGTTGCTGCAGGGCTCTGCGTCTACGTGCACGTTGAAGAAAAAGCACCTCCATGTCTCCCTGTTGCTGCTCTGCTGCTCTGTTGTTTGTTCTGTGTGTTCTGATTAAGTACAGGTGTGTTTGCCCCATTTTAACGCCTGCCCTGACCCAGGCGTTAAAATTTCACGCTATTCGTGCTTTGCACCATTTTTTTGCACCGCCTGCCGCGCGGGAGTGATTTTTGCACTGGAGCATAAATACCACGCACCGCTATGTGCGTCTGTTTTTGGACGGGAACGCCTACCCTGCATGTCATTAACGCAGGGCGGGGTGCCGCTTCCAAAAACTGGCGCACATAGCGCCATTTTCCTGGTGCGCCGGATCGGGCGTCAGGGTTTAAATATGGGGCAACGTTTGCGCTGAAAGTGCGTCAAAATTTTTGACGCACATTCGGCGCAAACGGAGTATAAATATGCCCCTAAATTGTTACGCAAATCGGGCTTTGCGTCATTTTTTGGCTCCGCCTCCCGGCCGAGAGTCATTTTTGCCCAGAAGCATAAATACGGCGCATGGCTGTGTGCGTCGTTTTTTGGACGGGAACGCCTACCCTGCATATCATTAACGCAGGGCGGGTTGCCGCATCCAGAAAATGGCGCACATTGCGGATTTTTCACTTGCGCGGGCTCGGGCGTCAGGGTTTAAATATGGGGCAACGTTTGCGCTGATTGTGCGTCAAAATCTTTGACGCCCATTCGGCGCAAACGGAGTATAAATATGCCCCTATATGTGCCCAGGGACTGTAGATTAAATGCTACTAGTGGGCCTGCGGCACTGATTGTGCCACCCACTTAAGTAGCCCCTTAACCTTGTCTCAGGCCTGCCATTGCAAGGCCTGTGGGTGTAGTTTCACTGCCAATTCGACTTGGCATTTAAAAGTACTTGCCAAGCCTAAAACTCCCCTTTTTCTACATATACGTCACCCCTAAGGTAGGCCCTAGGTAATCCATAGGGCAGGGTGCAGTGTAGACAAAAGGCAGGACATGTACCTGTAGTTTACATGTCCTGGTAGTGTACAACTCCTAAATTTGTTTATGCACTGCTATAAGCCCTGCTCCTTCATAGGCTAACATTAGGGTTACCCTCATATGCTGTCTGAGTGATAGCTGCTGATCTGAAAAGAGTAGGTAGGTCATATTTAGTATGGCCAGAATGGTAATACAAAATCCTGCTGACTGGTGAAGTTAGATTTAATTTTACTGTATTAGAAATGCCACTTTTAGAAAGTGAGCATTTCCCTGCACTTAAATCCTTCTGTGCCTTACAATCCACGTCTGGCAAGGTTCAGTTGACAGCTCCATTGTGCATTCACTCAGACAAACCACAACCACAGGATGCTCCGCCTCACTTGCATACATCTGCATTTTGAATGGGTCTTCCTGGGCTGGGAGGGTGGAGAGCCTGACACTTACATGTCAAAGGACAGTAACCTGCTCTCACACAAAGGACTGCCACACCCCCTACTGGGACCCTGGCAGACAAGATTGAACTGAAAGGTGACCTTGTGCACTTCTAAGCCACTCTTTGAAGTCTCCCCCACTTCAAAGGCACATTTGGGTATTTAAACAGGGCCTCGGCCCCTACTAGACACTTCCTAGAGAAGAGAACCTGAACCAGAACCTGCAACCTGCCCAGAAGAACTGCCTGGCTGCCCAAAGGACTCACCTGACTGCTTTCTGTGAAGGACTGCTGCCTTGCTGTTGCCCTGCTGCCTTGCTGCTATCTGGCTGTGCTGAGAAGTGCTCTCCAAGAGCTTGGATAGAGCTTGCCTCCTGTTCCCTGAAGTCTCAGGACCAAAAAGACTTCACCTCTGCAAGAAGAACTTCTTTTGTGGTGAAAATCAACGCACAGCCTGCCAGAAACGACGCACAGCCTGCATCACAGTGAAAAATTCACTGCGTGCCGAACCGAAACGACGCAGCCCGACTTCGTAATGAGAAGATCAACGCAGCGCCAGCGTAGCGACTGGAAATTTGCTGCCCGGCCCACTGGATTGACGGACAGCCGAGCTGGAATGATGCAGCCCGACTTCCAGAGAGGAATCGACGCAGTGCCTTCCGTGCGGTAGAAATTTCCACGCAATGCCCACCGGATCGACTCAGCCCTTGTGACTTCGTCCTGCCAGTGCTGGATTTCAATGTATCGTCCCCAGGGCATCCGAAAACCCTGCAACGCAAATAGTATCTAAGACCGAGCGCCGGAAACCGACGCAAAGTCTTTCCTGCGTGAAAAATAAACAACACATCGCGTGTGTGGCCGGAGAAATCGACGCACACCTTCCTGTTTTCCACGCATCTCCTCCTCTGCGGTTCTATGTGAAGATTTTGAACGCAAACCAGGTACTTTGTGGTTTCAAGAGACATTTATTACTTTTAAGAGACTAAAGACACTTTATATCATTTTTACAGTGATATCTCAAAATATATTTATTGCATTTTAATCGTTTTGACCTGCATTCTATTGGATAAATATTATATATTTTTCTAAACACTGTGTTGTGTATTTTTGTGGTGTTCTACTGGGTTATTGCATGATTTATTGCACAAATACTTTACACATTGCCTTCTAAGTTAAGCCTGACTGCTCAGTGCCAAGCTACCAGAGGGTTGTCACAGGATAATTTGGATTGTGTGTGACTTACCCTGACTAGAGTGAGGGTCCTTTCTTGGACAGGGGGTAATCTGACTGCCAAACAAAGACCCAATTTCTAACAGTACACATAAACAGTGTGAGAGCATGCCACAAGTCACTATCCATCAAACTGTGTGAAAGCAGTCTGTAGGCATCACATGAGTTCACATTTGTGACCACATCAACATCTGCAAAAAAGGAAACCATTAGTGGCATTCAATTGAGAAGTAAAGTAAGTAGAGCAACATGGGCCCCTGTAACATAACAGCCTACATTCAGCTGGTCACTTCTACTCAGTAATTTGCACAGCACTTGACTCCAAACACCATAAATGAGGAGAAACAACTAATTTCAGGCCATCAAAACAAGATACCACAGTATTAGCTATGCCATGTTGTCAGTATGCCAATCCCTCCTCTGGGCCACCTAGTCTGGGCCACACTGTCAGGGAAACTGAAGTCACAGAGTGGTTGTGTAAGCACATTATAAGTCACATGATATTCCTAGCAACATATGCTAAGTACTGTATGGGATGAGGACACAGTGCTCTGTGCTGCCACAGGTGCATTGTCTCCCCCCTCCTCCTGGAGGGATTGCACATGGCATCTGAGGGCCAGATTGTGCAGCATGCAGTAGGCTACCACTATCTGGCAGACCTTCCCAAGGGCATAGAATAGGGATCCACCTTATACATGGAGGCACTGGAACCTAGCTTTCAGTAGCCCAAAAGTCCTTCCAATTACCCTTCTGGTCCGATCCTGTGCTTCATTGTACCGATTCTCTGCCCCTGTCCACGGATTCCTCACTGGTGTCAACAGCCAGAATAGGTTTGGGTAGCCGGAGTCACCTGGAAGTAGGGAGAGACACACATTACTCATTTACAATAGCACAGAATACAACTTCAGGTGGCATATAGGTGGTCATTCTGACCCTGGCGGTCTTTGACCGCCAGGGCGGAGGACCGCGGGAGCACCGCCGACAGGCCGGCGGTGCTCCAATGGGGATTCCGACCGCGGCGGTAAAGCCGCGGTCGGACCGGCACCACTGGCGGGGTCCCGCCAGTGTACCGCGGCCCCATTGAATCCTCCGCGGCGGCGCAGCTTGCTGCACCGCCGCGGGGATTCCGACCCCCCCTACCGCCATCCAGATCCCGGCGGTCGGACCGCCGAGATCCGGATGGCGGTAGGGGGGGTCGCGGGGCCCCTGGGGGCCCCTGCAGTGCCCATGCCACTGGCATGGGCATTGCAGGGGCCCCCGTAAGAGGGCCCCTACATGTATTTCACTGTCTGCTGTGCAGACAGTGAAATACGCGACGGGTGCAACTGCACCCGTCGCACAGCTTCCACTCCGCCGGCTCGATTCCGAGCCGGCTTCCTCGTGGAAGCCTCTTTCCCGCTGGGCTGGCTGGCGGTCTGAAGGCGACCGCCCGCCAGCCCAGCGGGAAAGTCAGAATTACCGCCGCGGTCTTTCGACCGCGGAACGGTAACCTGACGGCGGGACTTTGGCGGGCGGCCTCCGCCGCCCGCCAAGGTCAGAATGAGGGCCATAGTGTCATACATTGGGTGAAAGCTCAAGCTCACCTATGAGCCACTCTCTCTCTCTCTCTCTCTCTCTCTCTCTCTCTCTCTCTCTCTCTCTCTCTCTCTGTAGTCGTGCCATCACCTTTGGGATGCTGCTATTCCTCAATACATAAACATCATGCACAGATGCAGGAAACTTGGCAGTAACGTGGGATATGTACTGATCTGCAAGCCACACCATCTGGACGTTTATTGAATGGCAACTCTTCCTATTTCTGTAGACCTGCTCATTTGTCCTGGGAGGGACCAAAGCAATATGAGTCCCATCAATGGCCCAATCACATGTGGTATGTGTCCCATAGTGTAGAATGTAGCCTTTACAGTGGGTAAATCATCACTGTGGGGGAATGAGATATAGCTGCTCATGTATTTCATCAAGGCAGCCAAAACTCTTCTCAGCACATTTGAAAACATTGCCTGTGACATGCCTGCAGCCAAGCCCACAGTCATGTGGAAAGAACCACTGGCCAGGAAGTGGAGCACTGACAGTACCTGTACTGCAGGGGGTATTGCTGTAGTGCTACGAATAGCAGGAATCAGATCTGGCTCCAATTGTGGACAGAGTTCAGTAATTGTGGCCCTGTCCAGATGATAGGTGAGTCTAATGTAGCGTTCCTCCAGTGTAGCCAAGTCGACTAGGGGTCTGTACACGGGTGCTTGCCTCCTCCTCCTTCTCCGCCGTGGTTGGTATCTGAGTAAGCCAAGCATCAGAAGTGTGTGACTACAGGAAGGATTGGCACACAATATCACAGTACATAGAGCAGTCACATCCAATTTACGCAAACAATGATTGTAATTTGCACTTGTGTCCTCTGCATGCAAACGGGGTTCCTCAAAAATACCAATACTTTTTATTAGCCATTGTGTCTCAAAGATGTAGTCGGAGTTGTGTGTTGTGATTAGTAGCATTCCATTTTAAATGTTCTGTCAACTACTCATCTACAAGCAGTGCACTGGTATGAGATCTAATTTGAGTGCCAGAGTCTACAACCAAACCAAAGTATGTAGCGGACTGGAATTGGCTTGGTGCCTACCATTGGTACCTATGACGCACATGAAATTGACCACCATGAGTACCAGCATAAGGAAATGGCAACCACCTGTCCTGCATGCAGGGACAGGTGGAAGTGACCTCACTCCGCCGGCGTTTGGCATTGTGGTGGAAGGCAGTCTGCACCGCTGTGCAACACCTTAATGGTTAACTTGGAAGTCTCTGGAGCACAGGAACCAATGATGATCATTGCTGGCGGTGACGGTGTTCACCGGCGCGGACATTACCGCTATTTTCTGTATCCCACTTCACTTGATTCCTGACTCTCACCATATCAACACCTCCACTGCGTGTGCTGCTGCGTCCTGTGTCAGGAACCCGCAATGCCCCATGCTACAGGGGATGGGGCCCTCCAGATCAACAGGTAAGTCTCTTTTGGGTACTTTGGATTCATCATGGCTGTATGTAGATGCATGTGTGTGCTGGCAGTGTGTCATTTGTGGAGTGTATTTTTGCTGCATGCAATTTGTACACAGAGGTTTGAGTAATGTGTGAGGTTAATGTGGGAACTATGCAGTATGTAAGCCATTGCTGTAACAGAATGTAGTGTGGCGTTCACGGTGTCCTTTCATCTGTGTTCCCTATGAAGGTCAGCACCCATCAGAAAAAAGGGTTAGGATGTGCCATCGCCAAGGACGTGCAGACCTGGGGGGTACATATCTGGCTGAGCACCCACTGCAGAAAAAGGTGTGAGGACCTGCGATGCTGGGCCTGGAAGACATCCGAGGTCCAGCTAGGGACGTCCTCACAATGAGGGAGGAGTGCCTGTCGGACCCTAACCACCCTAATGGCACGCATACCGGAAGTGGCCAATCAGGAGTTGGATGGGCGCTTGAGTGCCGCACAGCAGCCACAAGGGGGTGAGTACACACTGTTTGGAATTCTTTCTTGATGCCTGCCATGCTGTATGGATGCAAGGTTCTAGTCAGTGGATGGCCCAATATGCCCATTTACTTAATCTTGTTGAGGCCTGCTTAGCAATGATGAGTTGTAAATACATTTGGTATTGGCAAGTATAGGAGGCTGGCCTGGCTTATAGTGGGTACCTTGTGGTACCTACACCCTGTGCCAGGTCCACTTATCCCTTATTAGTAGAATAGAGGTGTTTCTAGCAGCTTAGGCTGATAGAAGGTAGCTATGGCAAAGCAGCTTAGGCTGAACTAGGAGACCTGCAAAGCTCCTACTATACCACTTATATCATATAGCACAATATCATAAGAAAACACAATACACAGAGTTACTAAAAATAAAGGTACTTTATTTTTATGACAATATGCCACAAATATCTCAGTGAGTACCCTCAGTAAGAAGGTAAGTAATATACACACGTGATATGTACACAAACCCAAAACAGGTAAGGAAGAGTAAGAAAAGTAATGCAAACAGTGTAGAATTACAATAGGATGCAATAGGTGAACATAGGTCTAGGGGCAACACAAACCATATACTGAATGGACCCCAGACCTATGGGAGCTTGTAGAGGGTTGTGGGGCCTGTAAGAAAACAGTCAGGGTATCCAAGATACCCCACCCCAAGACCCTGAAAAGTAGGAGTAAAGTACCCCTACTACCCCAAAAGGACACAATAGTCGTGATAGGGGGATTCTGCAAGAACCACAAACACCAGCAAAGCACTGAAGACGGATTCCTGGACCTGAGGACCTGCAAGGCAAGGGGACCAAGTCCAAGAGTCGCGATAGTGTCCAGGGGGGGCAGGAACCCAGGAAACCCCGGATGAAGGTGCAAGGAAGCTGCCTCTGGATGGAAGAAGCTTAGGATTCTGCAACAACAAAGAGAGCTAGGAACTTCTCCTTTGGATGGAAGATGTCCCACGGTGTGCTGAAGGTTGCAGAAGTGTTCCCACGCAGAAATACTGCAAATAAGCCTTGTTAGCTGCAAGGGTCGCGGTAGAGGTTTTTGGGTGCAGCTGGGGACCAGGAAGGACCAAGATGTCGCCCCTTGGAGGAGGAGACAGAGGGGGTGCTCAGCAACTTAGAGAGCCCCCACAGAAGCAGGCAGCACCTGCAGAAGTACCCAAACAGGCACTTAGAAGATGTGTGAACCGGAGCTGACTCAGAGTCACAAAGGAGGGTCCCACGACTCCGGAGGCCAACTCAGAGGGTTGAGCACTGCAGGATGGAGGGCTGGGGACCCAGGCTAGGCTGTGCACGAAGGAAATCCTGGAAGAGTGCACAGGAGCAGCTGCAAATCACGCAGTACACAGGTTTGCAGTCTAGCGTGGTGAGGCAAGGACTTACCTCCACCAAACTTGGACTGAAGGATCACTGGACTGTGGGAGTCACTTGAATAGAGTTCCTGTGTTCCAGGGACTATGCTCGTCAGGATGAGAGGGGACCCAGAGGATCGGTGATGCAGTCTTTTGGTGCCTGTGTTAGGGGGAAGATTCCGTCGACCCACGGGAGATTTCTTCTTGGCTTACAGTGCAGGGTGAAGGCAGGTGACCCCCAGAGCATGCACCACCAGGAAACAGTCGAGAAAGCCGGCAGGATGAGGCGCTACAATGTTGCTGGTAGTCGTCTTGCTACTTTGTTGTGGTTTTGCAGGTGTCCTGGAGCAGTCAGCGGTC
The DNA here is from genome assembly GCF_031143425.1 of Pleurodeles waltl. Classification (NCBI taxonomy): domain Eukaryota; kingdom Metazoa; phylum Chordata; class Amphibia; order Caudata; family Salamandridae; genus Pleurodeles; species Pleurodeles waltl. Next base: position 694,589,671 of record NC_090447.1, read on the forward strand.
GATTGTTGCCAGAAGTCAAAGAGGGAAGTGCAGAGGAACTCTGGTGAGCTCTTGCATTCGTTATCTGCAGAATTGCCCAGAGGAGAGACCCCAATTAGCCAGAAAAGGAGGTTTGGCTACCAAGAAAGGAGGATTGGCTACCAAGAGAGGTAAGAGCTTATCAGAGGGGGTCTCTGACGTCACCTGCTGGCACTGGCCACTCAGAGCAGTCCAGTGTGCCCCCAACACCTCTGTTTCCAAGATGGCAGAGGTCTGGGACACACTGGAGGAGCTAGGGGCACCTCGCCTGGGAGGTACTGGTCAGGGGAGTGGTCACTCCCCTTTCCTTTGTCCAGTTTCGCGCCAGAGCAGGGCTGGGGGATCCCTGAACCGGTGTAGACTGGCTTATGCAAGGAGGGCACCATCTGTGCCCTTCAAAGCATTTCCAGAGGCTGGGGGAGGCTACTCCTCCCCAGCCCTTCACACCTATTTCCAAAGGGAGAGGGTGTAACACCCTCTCTCAGAGGAAATCCTTTGTTCTGTCTTCCTGGGCCAGGGCTGCCTGGACCCCAGGAGGGCAGAAACCTGTCTGAGGGGTTTGCAGCAGCAGCAGCAGCTGCAGTGGAAACCCCGGAAAGGCAGTTTGGCAGCACCCGGGTTCTGTGCTAGAGACCCGGGGGATCATGGAATTGTCCCCCCAATACCAGAATGGTGTTTGGGGGGACAATTCCATGATCTTAGACATGTTACATGGCCATGTTCGGAGTTACCATTGTGACGCTATACAACGGTAGTGACCTATGCATAGTGCATGCGTGTAATGGTGTCCCTACACTCACAACGTCTGGGGAATTTGCCCTGAACGATGTGGGGGCACCTTGGCTAGTGCCAGGGTGCCCTCACACTAAGTAACTTGGCACCCAACCTTCACCAGGTGAAGGTTAGACATATAGGTGACTTATAAGTTACTTATGTGCAGTGAAAAATGGCTTTGAAATAACGTGGACGTTATTTCACTCAGGCTGTAGTGGCAGGCCTGTGTAAGAATTGTCTGAGCTCCCTATGGGTGGCAACATAAATGATGCAGCCCATAGGGATCTCCTGGAACCCCAATACCCTGGGTACCTATGTACCATATACAAGGGAATTATATGGGTGTACCAGTGTGCCAAAGACAATTGGTAAAATTAGTCACTAGCCTGCAGTGACAATTTTAGAAATCAGAGAGAGAATAAACACTGAGGTTCTGGTTAGCAGATCCTCAGTGATACAGTTAGGCACCACACAGGGAACACATACAGGGCACATACTATGAGCACTGGTGTCCTGCCTAGCAGGATCCCAGTGACACAGTGGCTAAAACATACATACATACAGTGAAAATGGAGGTAACATGCCAGGCAAGATGGTACTTTCCTACAGCAAGTATCTGGCATACCATGGAAGACATGGTTTAATGAGTCCCAGTAGGTGTACAGATGGTGGTGTTTGCGTTAATTTCTGCTGTTGTTCGCAGGCAATGATTTGGTATTGTGGTTCGTACTGCAAAGTGTAAATACCACTGAGTCACTGAGATGTGTATGCCATATGTGCTATTGTTGCTGTAATTGACCATGTGCTCCATTTCTTTCTCCCCCACCCTCCCTCCTTTCTTCATCCTGTCCTTGTGTGCATCAGCATCATCTGGCAAAGGAGCAGGGGCACCGGCGAGTGGGGAAGCTGCAGCCCACGGCACCCAGGAGGCAGAGTCCACCAACGCTGAGGGGACCAGTGGGTTGGAGGGCAAGGGGAGCACCACTGGGGAGACAGGAGCTCCAATAACAAATTCTGATTCTTCCTCCGACGGAACCTCCCTGGTGGTGGCGGACCCCTCTGGAACCACCCCAGTTGCATCACTTTCTGCCACCCCCGTACCAGCACCGCCCTCTCAGTAGCCCCCCACCCAGTTGCCCGTGCCCGGTCACCCAGGAGGGTGGGCGTCTCCTTCGCCCCAGGCACCTCAGGCCCTGCCCCAGTTAGCCCTGTGGCCTCACTGAGGAGGTTATTGACCTCCTTAGAACCCTCTCTGTAGGGCAGTCAACCATAGTGAATGCCATCCAGGGGCTGGCGTCCCAGATGCAGCAATGCAGTGCCTACCGGGAAGGCATTCACGGTGGCTTGGCTGACCTACAGAGATTGTTTCAGGCTCTGGCCTTCTCTTTGACGGCAACCAATGTCCCTGGTTTTTCCTTCCCCCCTCCAACTACCTTTTCCCAGTCCCAAAGCCCTCTCCCTTCACCCATCCCAAACACACAATCAGACCAGCACGCACCCAAGACAACAGACAGGACTCGCAAAGACAAGCACAGGCATCACAGATGAGCACACACACAGCCAAACCCCAGGTGCACACACAACAACAGCCACTGCCTCCACTGTCTCCCCCTCCTCCCTCACAGTCACATCAGCACTCACACCTGCAAGCACTGCATCTTCAGTCACAGATCCTGCCACCTGTACAGCCTTGCCCACAATCACCACAACAGCAGAGACACAGACTATCACCCCATTCACCACATGTGTAGTCACCACCACCACGATCATCACAACCACATGCAGCACACCCACCTCACTTGCAGACACCACCACAACATACATGCACACCATCTGTTTGTCCTCTCCCACCCTGTGTGCCCCCTCCAAAAACACATAAATGCTCCTACAGCCATCTACCTCACACATGCACACTTTATATGCACCTGCAACCCAGTCTAGCACACCTACTCTTCCTACAACCACTCCCTCTACCTCCAATCCCAAACCTCCTTCCACACTCCATCCCACTGTTCCAAGAAAATGTTTTCTTGCCCGCCTTGACCTCTTCCCTCCTCCTCCCCTACTCCATGTTGTCCGTAAAAGGAAGGTCCCGCTCCCCCAGCGGAGTACCTCCAGCTCCCAGTCCTCTCATGGCCTCCCTGGTGTTGCCCATGTCCCTCCCCCTGCAGTAAAATCTCCCACTAAGGGGCACAAGACTGCCACTCCGACCCCCAACTCCAAGCCCACTCCTCTGCCCTCTAAACAGAAGAGCAAAGACTCGCCCCCTCCCTAAGCCAAATCTAAGGACCCCCCTCTATAGAAACCCCCCCACACCACCTCCACTCCCCTCAACCTCTGAGGTGCCTGCCTTGCATTATGATGTCCCTGCCCAGTGGAGTGACTTGGGCTGTCAGGAGTCAAGTTTGGGCCTATTACGTTGCCCTGTGGGATGCCATGGACAATTGGACTGGCCAATGGCCCTTAGTATATACTGTTCATTAATATTTTGGTTTCTGTCATTTTCACCGGATTACAGTGGTTGGACCAAAGGTATTTGGCCTGGCTTTTTTAACTTCTTGCTCCTATTGTTGTACTATTCAGCGGATTGTTCTCCGTGTGTAGTATGTGTGTGTGGTGTGTGGTGTGCGTGTGGGTGTGTTACTCTCCTCTCCCTCCCTTGTGTGCTAGGTGGCTGTACTCACTGGTAGCGTCGGCGTTGCTGCTCCTGGACTGCCATTGCTTGGTACAGCATCGGCAGGGCTTCCAGTTCAGGTTCCATGGCCTCCGCAGACTCTTCTGTGTCCCTGGAGGTGAGTGCCCCCTTTTATTTGATTTGTTTCCGCCAGGCTTTTCGTGGCGCTAGTCCCGCCCTGGAAATCCTGGCGGTCTGCTATGTCATAATATGGTGGGCGGAGAATGGTGTTCCGCCAGCCTGAAGATGGCAATCTCCGTGGTCGGTGGCTGGACAGAACTGGCGGTTCAGGTGGTTCATTGGCTGTATATGGGAGGGATCACTGCCGTGGTCATAATTTGGAGGTCTTCACCACCAGCCTGGCGGCGGGACTACCACTATCGCTGCTGTGGCAGTCAGCTGACTGCCAGTGTCATAAAGAGGGCCACAATGAGCATTACCATTTTCTTTTACGCTGATGATCTTTTATCAGATCACATGGCCATGGGGTATTAAGTGCTGGAATGCTTATCTGACTATGCAGTTGAAAACTTGTTAATGAATCGGAATAAGAACCAGATACTTTCCTTTGATAAAGAGTCTTATAAAGGCTCCTTGTCAATGACTGGGTCCAAACTTGGGGTGGTTTACATAAAAAAATACCTGAGAATATGGGCAGAGCAGAAACTTCTGTTTCATGAAAGTAAAAGAGACTCAAAAGTGTCATTAACAAATATCCTGCTGCACTTTAACAAGAAGTTTGTTTTGTTCCCACTGATTAGGGCATAGAAGACCAAGATTATATCGGTAATGACAGATGGGTGCCAAGTCTGGTTTCCCTTTCCGAAGAAAGGAATTAAATCTAGTAGAAAAGAAGTTCATTTGTTAGGCCTAGTACCAGATAGTCTTATAGAGGTCAATCCATTACAGTTGAAATTGGTGTTAAGCTGGGCAAGAACACTTCAACACCTGATATTTCATGATTGCTTACCTGTTTTTCTCGGTTTTGCATGCCCTGGCTGATAGTACTCCAGCATACAGAAAAACGAAATTAAAATCAAGGTAGAACTTTATTGTAAATATAGGAGATTATGTTGAACATTTGTGAAGATGCTAGATGTTGAGCTATTGTTTCCAGATTCCACAAGATTTTAAATCTGTTATTAAAGTCAGACAGTGTATGCTCATTGCAGAACGGCTTGGATGTATTATCACTCAAGCCCTCCTATGCACGTTATTGTAAGTTGTATAAATTAGGACATTTTTTGCATATTGATGACGCTTCCAATTCTTGCATTCATAAAACTTGCATACACATGATTTAGTCACATTACTACTTTGGCTGTAGTTGGAAGGTGGAGGAAGGACCCTTGAGCAAGGCCTATAGGTCGATTCTGTAACAAGGCTCCAGAATGCCTAATAAATGTAATTTTTTATAACTAAGGTTCAGTAGTACTGAAGAGCAAATATTTGGTGGGACATGGAGCTGGATTCAAAATGACTAATGAAGCTGAACTTTCAGTGCTTTCCGATTCCAGATCGATTGTTTATCTGAAAATGTGTAATTAACTTAACTGATTTTAATGATTTATATAGATGCCCTTTGATTGATTAATTTTTTTGCTACCATTAAGGTTTATATGTTTTTAAAACTTTAATAAACCTTTTTGTACTACAAAACAATGGACATTTCTGAATAGATTCAAATGGAGACTGATAAAATCACCTTTTAATTCAGATTTCCCTTACAAACAGCATAAAAAATTGTATTCTGAATCTTATTCAAAATCAGTGGAAATACATCCCCTTCTCTGCAGAGGTGTGAGGGCACAATGGAGATGCCTGAGTGGCTATTGCCAGCAGGTGACATCAGAGACCCCTCCTGATAGGCTCTTACCTGGTTAGGTAGCCAATCCTCCTCTGAGGGCTATTTAGGGTCTCTCCTGTGGGTTTCTCTTCAGATAACGAATGCAAGAGCTCACCAGAGTTCCTCTGCACTTCTCTCTTCAATTTCTGCCAAGGATCGACCGCTGACTGCTCGAGGACACCTGCAAAACCGCAACAAAGTAGCAAGAAGACTACAAGCAACATTGTAGCGCCTAATCCTGCCGGCTTTCTCGACTGTTTCCTGGTGGTGCATGCTCTGAGGGCTGTCTGCCTTCACCCTGCACTGTAAGCCAAGAAGAAATCTCCTGTGGGTCGACGGAATCTTCCCCCTGCTAACGCAGGCACCAAACTTCGGCATCACCGGTCCTCTGGGTCCCCTCTCATCTTGACGAGCGTGGTTCATGGAACACAGGAGCTGGATCCGAGTGACCCCAACAGTCCAGTGGTCCTTCTGTCCAAATTTGATGGAGGTAAGTCCTTGCCTCCCCGCGCCAGACAGTAATCCTGTGTACTGCGTGATCTGCAGCTGCTAGGGCTTCTGTGCACTTTTGCAAGACTTTCTTCGTGCACAGCACAGCCCAGGTCCCCCAGTACTCCGTCCTGCATTGCCCCACTCGCTGAGTTAACCTCCGACTTCGTGGGACCCTCTTTTGCTGTGCTGAGACAACCACTGTGCTCAGATTTCTTGAACACCTGTACAAGTGCTTCTGCGGGTGCTGCCTGCTTCTGCGTGGGCTCTCTCTGTTGCTGAGTGCCCCCTTTGTCTCCTCCTCCAAGGGGTGACCTCCTGGTCCTTCCTGGGCCCTGGCAGCACCCATTATCTTCAACCGCAACTCTTGCAGCTAGCGAGGCTTGTTTGCAGTCTTTCTGCATGGAAACAACTCTGCATCCTCCAGCACACCGTGGGACATCTTCTGACCAAAGAAGAAGTTCCTGGCATCTTCCGTTGTTGCAGAATCTTTTGCACCTTCATCCTGGGTTTAGTGGGCTCCTGCCCCCCCCCCCCCCCCACCACCCCCTGGACACTTGCGTGACTGTTGGACTTGGTCCCCTTCCTTTACAGGTCCTCAGGTTCAGGAATCTGTCTTCAGTGCTTTGCAGTCAGTTGTTGTCTTTGCAGAATCCCCTATCTCGACTTTACGGTTAGTTCCCCATGGTGGCAGCAGCAGTGTTTTTGATAGCAATCCTGTTAGAGAGCAAGATCCCAGAAACCTGCATAAGATAGTCCCCCCTTACAAGGAGGGGGATGAGATTAACAAGTGGTTTGCAGCACTTGAGAGGGTCTGTATGGTACAGTTGGTCCCTCAAAGGCAGTGGGCTGCTATCTTGTGGCTATCTTTCACTGGTAACGGTAGGGACAGGCTCCTTACTGTCAGAGAAAGTGATGCTAACAATTACAAAGTTTTGAAGGATGCACTCTTGGATGGATTTGGCTTAACCACTGAACAATACCGGATTAAGTTCAGAGACACCAGAAAAGAGTCCTCTCAAGACTGGACAGACTTTGTAGACTGTTCAGTGAAGGCCTTGGAGGGTTGGCTACATAGCAGTAAGATGACTGGATATGAAAGCCTGTATAATCTAATCCTGAGAGAGCATATTTTGAACAACTGTGTGTCTGATTTGTTGCACCAGTACTTGGTAGACTCAGATCTGACCTCTCCCCAAGAATTGGGAAAAAAGGCAGACAAATGGGTCAGAACAAGAGTTCATACAGGGTGTGACAAGGATGGTAAGTCTTCTGACAAGGGTGGGGACAAAGATAAAAAACATTCTGAGTCTTCATCAGTCCCACAATAATCCTTTGGGGGTGCTGGGTCCAAATCCTCTTCTCACAATCAGAGAAAGCCATGGTGTTATTCATGTAAAGTAAAAGGCCATTGGGCAAGTGATGCCACTTGTCCAAATAAAAAAAAACACCAAGGCTCCCACCACCACAACCCCAACTGCAACCTCTAGTGCCCCTAGTAATAGCAGTGGTGGTGGGAAGTCTACTACAAATAGCCAATCCAAGGGTGTAACTGGGGTCACCATTGGCAGTGAAGTTGGGGTTGACCTTGTTAGGGAGACCACAGAGGCTGTTTTAGTCTCTGATGGTGGCATTGACTTTGCCACCTTGGTTGCTTGTCCCTTTAATATGGGTAAGTACAAGCGACTACCCCCAATTAATGGTGTTGAGGCCTACAGGGACACAGGAGCCAGTGCAACTATGGTTATAGAGATACTGGTTCACCCTGATCAACACCTACTTGGTCAGCAGTACCAAGTGACTGATGCTCCCAATAACACATTTAGCAACCCCATGGCTGTTGCGAATCTCAACTGGGGGGGGGGGGGGGGGGATTTACTGGTCCAAAGAAAGTTGTGGTAGCCACTGAATTAACTGTAAATTGCTTACTAGGCAATGATTTGGAGACATCAGCTTGAGCATGCATTCCTGGGCATATTTTTGCTTTGACAAGGGCTCAGGCCAAAAAGCAAAAAGGACAGGGAAACTTGGATCCTGGAACAATGGACCAAGTGCTCCCAAATGCTAGGGGAAGGAAGAGTAAATCCTTGCCCACTATCCCTCCCTCACCAGAAGATTCCCCTTTTGAGGAAGAGGAATCCTCTCCCTGTGCAGAACCTACACCAGATGAGCTGGCAGCAGACACTGCTGAGATTTTGGGTGCAGGAGGGCCTGCTAGGGAAGAGCTGAGTGTGGCACAGCAGACCTGTCCCACACTAGAGGGTTTAAGACAGCAAGCTGTCAAACAGCAGAATGGGGATGCAGTGATAGCCATAAGGTGTATTGGGAAGACAACCTCCTGTATACTGAGTCAAGGGACCCTAAACCTGGAGCTGCCAGGAGATTGTTCATCCCTTTGCAGTACAGGGAGTTCCTTCTTACCTTAGCACATGACATTCCTTTGGCTGGGCACTTAGGCCAGAGTAAAACTCGGGTCAGGCTTGTTCCCCTGTTTCACTGGCCTCATATGTCCGAGGACACCAAAGAATGTTGTCGCTCTTGTGTGACCTGCCAAGCCAGTGGCACACCAAAGGCCCACTTAATTCCACTTCCTGTGGTTGGGGTGCCCTTTGAAAGGGTAGGAGTTGACATAGTTGCCCCCCTTGACCCTCCAACAGCTTCAGGCAATAGGTTTATCCCGGTGGTAGTGGACCATGCCACTAGGTATCCTGAAGCAATTCCCTTAAGGACCACTACAGCTCCTGCAGTGGCAAAGGCCCTCCTGGGAATCTTTTCAAGAGTGGGCTTCCCTAAGGACGTGGTGTCAGACAGAGGTAGTAGCTTCATGTCTGCATACCTAAAAGCTATGTGGAAGGAGTGTGGTGTAACATACAAGTTCACTACTCCTGTCACAGTGTCCTTTCCTCAGGATCTGCTCATTGCTGAACAAAAGGCCCACCTTCCGGCGTCATCAACTCAGAAAGCTATTATAGCACAAAGTTATGATGAAGCCAGTCGGGGAGAATGGAATTAGAGTAGGGAGCAGCAGGGAGAGAGATCTGAAAAGAAAAAGGTTAGAACAAATATGCATTTACTCATTCATAGGAATATAACTCATCAATAGACTCTTGACTAAATGTGTCTCCGAGATATCAGATGGAGACTCCTTTTGAAATGAGGGCAAAGCCCCTTCTTTGAATCATGGAACAAGAATAAATTACGACCTCAGAAACAAGAGATGGCAAGAGCTTTGGACTATGATCATATTCAGAATATCAATCTTGTAACATCTTATCATTCATAACATAAACCTTTGATCATGACCTAGAACATCTCAAAGAATTAAATATGCTTTTCACATATTATGCTTTCCAAAAAACAATGAAAACTATGATTTGCTGATCTCCAAAAATACTTTCACATTCACAACTATAAAGGCCGAAAGGTTTTTACTCATCAAACTTGAAGCACTTTAATTATAATACCAGGAAGTGCTTTTCACTTGTCTTGCCTGAAGCGCTACGCTCGTTATGGTAAGGGGGTGCTTTACTCATGTGGCCTGAATCACTTTGATTGTTTTGCCAAGAGCCTTTTACTCCTGTGGATTGAAGCGCTTTGATTGCCGTGCCAAGAGCGCTTTACACCTGTGGACTGAAGCGCTTGAATTGCTGTGCCAAGACCGCTTTACACATGTGGACTTAAGCGCTTGAATTCCTGTGCCAAGAGCGCTTTACACCTGTGAACTGAAGCACTTGAATTGTCGTGCCAAGAGCGCTTTACACCTGTGGACTGAAGCGATTGAATTGCCGTGCCAAGAGCGCTTTACACCTGTGAGCTGAAGCGCTTGGATTGCCGTGCCAAGAGCATTTACACCTGTGCTCTGAAACACCTTTAATCGTCGTGCCAAGGCTGCTGTACTCTGGAAACTGAAAACACTTTGCTCGTTGTGCTAAGGGGCGCTTTACTTCTGGAAGTAACGACTTCCTCCAAAATTGGATTCCTCAAGGCCTTACCGCTACGAGTACGACCTACTTGTTTTTGAATTCACCATGGAAACAAGGATACTTTGATTGGATGTCCCTCTCCCATGCAGGAACTCTGCTCTTCTTCAGAGAAACCCCCACGAGGTCTGACTGCTTGAAGTCTTCAAAATAGTGAGCAACGTGTTTGGGTGTGGCTGGGCTTTATAGGACCTGCCACACCTCAAGATGGCTGCTGCCTCTAAAAACATGGGAATTGTAGTCCCTTCTTGGAATAGCACTGATAAGTGCACCTTGTCCACCAATGTCCTGAACCTGCAGCTCTATGAGCTTTGCCACAGGGCAGACAACGCTGATGGCCACCTTTGGAACAAGAGGGGATGACAAGTGGTACGCATAAAGTGCTGCAGAGCTGCGCAGCTGAGTTTTGGGCGGGACCTGGACCGCACATGGCCTTATTCGTGACATTACACCCCTCTCCCAAGCGCGGTCCAGAGCCCGGTTTATCAGGATGGAGGAGGTGAAATTGTCGCACCAAACGTGGTGCATGAACATGTCTTGCAGGTTCCCAAGAGTCATTTTCCGGACCATATCCTTTCCAGGATACCAAGTACCAAAGGGAAGACCCCCTATATTTAGAGTCTAAAATAGATCGCACCTCATACTCCCAATGACCTTGGACTAATAGAGGAGCAGGTTGTGTGACGCTTAAGGGCGAAGCAGGTTTAAGAAGCAAATTGTGAAACACCGGATGAATTTTCAAAGTCGATGGTAATTTTAGTTTATATGTTACTGGGTTTACTTGTCGTAGTACTTCATAGGGCCCTATGAATTTTGGATGAAACATATTTTTGTCGTAGTACTTCATAGGGCCCTATGAATTTTGGATGAAACATATTTTTATTTTTTAATACAAAGTTTTTCGTGGATAACCAAACTCTATCTTTGTTTGTATACTGAGGACCAGGCTGGTGTTTTTTGTCATATTGCATTTTATATTTTTTCTTTGCTTGATGGAGATTTGTTTGCAATTGTGAATGTACCTTTTTTATGTGTGTTAGCATGTCCATGACTGCTGGAGTAGTTTGAGTAGAGGCAGGTAACGTAACTGGCAAAATGTGCGGATGACGCCCATATAAACCATAGAAAGGAGTTGAGTTTATTGAAGAGTGGTGAGAGGTATTATAAGCCAGTTCTGCAAGCCACAAAAGATCCAGCCAGGTTTTAGGAGACTTTGTTGCGTAACATCGTAAATATTGTTTCAGAGTTTGGTGTAGTCTCTCTGTTTGACCATCCGTTTGTGGATGATAACTAGTAGATAAAGTCGAATCAGTTTGTAAAACCTTACCCATTGTTGCCAAAAACGTGCAGAAAATGGTGTTCCTCTATCAGAGAGGATAACTCTTGGAAGTCTGTGAAGACAAACTATATTTTGTAAGATGATAGTTGCTAAGGTGTCGGAGGTTGGGAGCCCTTTACAGGCAATGAAGTGAGCATATTTGGTAAGGCTGTCCACTACCACTAGAATGGTTGTAAATTGTTTTATTTGAGGAAGACCAGTAATAAAATCCATAGAGATATGTTCCCATGGATGGTTGGTAACGGGTAGAGGTATCAGTAAACCTTTGGGCTTGCTATGTTCTCTTTTGCATCTTGCACATACATCACATGATTGTAGCATTTGCTTAAGGTCGTGAACGAATGTAGGCAACCAAAAATACCTTTTCATGAGTTCTATTGTTTTTTGAGGACCTGGGTGACCTGCCAGTGGATGACTGTGTAACCAATGAAACGCTGTCCCTCTTAACTCCTCAGTAGGCAGGGATACTCGAGATTCATGTAGAGGTAAGCCTTGTTGAATAGACCTCTTGATGTCTTGTTGTAACCATTCTTGCCACTTGGTGATATGAAAATGGTTACGAATGAGATCAAAGAATTTATCGGCAGCTACTAAACACAACACTTATGAAGGGGTTATAATAGGCATGGGTTTTTGTTCAGTAGGTGTGATTGAAGAATCTTGTCTAGACAATGCATCTGCCTTACGAATATCTACTCCTGGTCTAAAAGTGACTATGAAATAAAATTCTACAAAGAATAGCATCCATCTTAGTTGTCTAGGAGTTAGTAGTCTGGAAGAACTGATAAATTGTAAATTTCTATGATCAGAATACACAGTTATGGTGTGTTTCGCTCCCAATAGATAATGTTTCCATTCTTTAAAAGCATTACGAATTGCTAATAATTCTTTTTCTGCTATGGTGTAATTCTGTTCCGCTTCATTCAATTTTCTTGACGCATATGCTATCGGGTGTAATTGTCCAGTTTCTCGATGACGTTGAGACAAGATGGCCCCAACAGCAACATCAGATGCTTCGGCTTCAACGATGAATGGTTCCTCCTGTAGGAAGGTAGCCTCTTTCTAGCCTTGTTACCCCCACTTTTGGCCTGTTTGTGAGTATATGTCATGGTGTTTTTACTGTCTCACTGGGACCCTGCTAGCCGGGACCCCAGTGCTCATAAGTTTGTGGCCTATATGTGTTCCCTGTGTGGTGCCTAACCGTAGCACTGAGGCTCTGCTAACCAAACCCTCAGTGTTTATGCGCTCTCTGTTTTTAAACTTGTCACTGCAGGCTAGTGACTAATTTTACAAATTCTGATTGACACACTGGAACACCGTTATAATTCCCTAGTATATGGTACCTAGGTACCCAGGGTATTGGGGTTCCAGGAAGATCCCTATGGGCTGCAGCATTTATTTTGCCACCCATATGGAGCTCAGACAATTCTTACACAGGACTGCCACTGCAGCCTGAGTGAAATAACGTCCACGTTATTTCACAGCCATTTTACACTGCACTTAAGTAACTTATAAGTCACCTATATGTCTAACCTTCACTTAGTGAAGGTTAGATGCAAAGTTACTTAGTGTGTGGGCACCCTGGCACTAGCCAAGGTGCCCCCACATTGTTCAGGGCAAATCCCCCAGACTTTGTGAGTGCGGGGACACCATTACACGCGTGCACTACATATAGGTCAATACCTATATGTAGCGTCACAATGGTAACTCCGAACATGGCCATGTAACATGTCTAGGATCATGGAATTGTCACCCCAATACCATTCTGGTATTGGGGTGACAATTCCATGCATCCCCGGGTCTCCAGCATAGAGCCCGGGTACTGCCAAACTAACTTTCCGGGGTCTCCTCTGCAGCTACTGCTGCTGCCAACCCCTCAGACAGGATCCTGCCCCCCTGGGGCCGGGGCAGCTTGGTCCCAGGAAGGCAGAACAAAGGATTTCCTCTGAGAGAGGGTGTTACACCCTCTCCCTTTGGAAATAGGTGTGAAGGGCCTGGTAGGAGTAGCCTCTCCTGGCCTCTGGAAATGCTTTGAAGGGCACAGATGGTGCCCTCCTTGCATAAGCCAGTCTACACCAGTTCAGGGATCCCCCCCGCCCTGCTCTAGCGCAAAACTGGACAAAGGAAAGGGGAGTGACCACTCCCCTGACCAGCACCTCCCAGGGGAGGTGCCCAGAGTTGCTCCAGTGTGTCACAAACCATTGCCATCTTGGATGCAGAGGTATAAGGGCACAATGGACAGCTCTGAGTGGCCAGTGCCAGCAGGTGACGTCAGAGACCCCTCCTGATAGGTGCCTACCTTTCTCTGTAGCTAATCCTCCTCTGTGGGCTATTTAGGGTCTCTCCTGTGGGTATCTCTCCAGTTAACGAATGCAAGAGCTCATCAGAGTTCTTCTGCACTTCCCTTTTCGACTTTTGCCAAAGATGGACCGCTGACTGCTCCAGGACGCCTGCATAACCGCAACAAAGTAGCAAGAAGACTATCAGCAACATTGTAGCGCCTCATCCTGCCGGCTTTCTTGACTGTTTCCTGGTGGTACATGCTCTGAGGGCTGTTTGCCTTCACCCTGCATTGGAAGGCAAGAAGAAATCTCCCTTTGGTCGACGGAATCTTCCCCCTGCCAACACAGGCACCAAACCTCTGCAACACCGGTCCTCTGGGTCCCCTCTCATCCTGACGAGGGTGGTCCCTGGAACACAGGAGCTGGGTCCAAGCGTCTTCGACAGTCCTGTGGCCCGTCTGTCCAAATTTGGTGGAGGTAAGTCCTTACCTCCCCACACCAGACAGTAATCCTGTGTACTGCGTGAACTGCAGCTGCTCAGGCTTCTGTGCACTTTTGCAAGACTTCCTTTGTGCACAGCCTAGCCCAGGTCCCCAGCACTCCGTCCTGCATGGCCCAACTCGCTGAGTTGGTCTCCGACATCGTTGGACCCTCTTTTGTTGCTCTGAGTTGACCGTCGTCCTCAGATCTTCTAAGTGCCTGTTCAGGTGCTTCTGTGGGTGCTGCCTGCTTCTGCTTGGGCTCTCTGTGTTGCTGAGCACCCCCTATGTCTCCTCCTCCAAGGGGCGACCTCCTGGTCCTTCCTGGGCCCTGGCAGCACCCAAAATCCTCAACCTCGACTCTTGCAGCTAGCAAGGCATGTTTGCTGTCTTTCTGCATAGAAACAACTCTGCATCCTCTAGCACTCAGTGGGACATATTCTGACAAAAGGAGAAGTCCCTTGCACCTTCCGTTGTTGCAGAATCTTTGGCTTCTTCCACTTGGAGGCAGCCCTTTTGCACCTTCATCTGGGGTTTAGTGGGCTCCTGCCCCCCCTGGACACTTGCTTGACTCTTGGACTTGGTCCCTTTCCTGTACAGGTCCTCAGGTCCAGGAATCCGTCTTCAGTGTTTTGCAGTCAGTTGTTGTCCTTGCAGAATCCCCTGTCTCGACTTTACTGTCTTTCTGGGGTAGTAGGGTAACTTTACTCCTACCTTTCAGGGTCTTGGGGTGGGGTATCTTGGACACCCTTAGTGTTTTCTTACACTCCCAGCGACCCTATACACTCTACACTAGGCCTGGGGTCCATTCATGGTTTGCATTCCACTTTTGGAGTATATGGTTTGTGTTGCCCCTAGGCATATTGTCTCCTATTGCATTCTATTGTGTTCTACAGTGTTTGCACTACTTTTCTAACTGTTTACTTACCTGATTTGGTTTGTGTGTGTATATTTTGTGTATATTACTTACCTCCTAAGGGAGTATATCCTCTGAGATACTTTTGGCATATTGTCACTAAAATAAAGTATCTTTATTTTTAGTAAGTCTGAGTATTGTGTTTTCTTATGATATAGTGCTAAGTGATATAGTGGTATAGTAGGAGCTTTGCATGTCTCCTAGTTCAGCCTAAGCTGCTCTGCTGTAGCTACCTCTATCAGCCTAAGCTGCTAGAACACCTCTAATCTACTAATAAGGGATAACTGGACCTGGCACAAGGTGTAAGTACCACAAGGTACCCACTATAAGCCAGGCCAGCCTCCTTCACCTCCACATTAGGGTGAGCTAGAATGGGAGCAGTAGTAAAGGCCTTTTTTAAATCTTGAAATGCTTTCTCTGTCTCTTGGGACCAGTTGAAGACGCCTTTTTCCTTAACAATTTGGTGATTGGTGCCACCTTTTGGGAGAAGTGATGGATGAAGCGTCGATAAAAATTCGCAAAACCCAAAAAACATTGAATATCACGTACTGATTTTGGTGTGGGCCATTCGGATACAGATTGAATTTTTCTTTCAGTCATTTGCATGCCGTCAAGTGTTAAAATGACTCCTAGAAATGTAACTTCTTTGGTATGGAATTCACATTTACTTAGCTTGCAAAACAAATTATGTTTTTGTAGAGTTTTTAATACCTTTTTAACCTGTTCTTCCTGTATATCTTCTCAGTTTGAATAAATCAATATAAACGATGACAAAGATGTCTAGATATTCTCTCAGAACATCATTTAGAAAATATTGTAAGGCTGCTGGGGCATTACATCAACCGAACGGCATCACTAGATACTCAAAGAGGCCATAACAAGTCTTGAAAGCAGTTTTCCACTCATCTCCCTCTCAAATTCGAACTAGGTGATAAGCACCTCATAAGTCAAGTTTGGTATAAATAACAGCGGCTTTTACCTGGTCTAACAAGATTGGTATGAGAGGTAGTGGATTTTTATTTTTAACTGTGATCTTATTTATCGCTCTAAAGTCAATACAAGGCTTCAAATCGCCACTAGCTTTAGGTACCAAAAAACAGCGGAGAAGCCGCTGGAGATCATGATGGCCGAATTAACTTGTTGGCTAAACGTTGATCAAGGTATTCTCGTAGGACTTGATTTTCTTTCTCTGATAGTGCATAGATTCTACAATTTGGTATATTGGCACCAGGTACAAGTTCGGTCTGACAATCGTACGGCCTGTGAGGGGGTAATGAGCTTGCTTTCTTTTCACTGTAAACATCAGTATACTCTGAATACTGTGATGGCAGATCAATTTCCTTCTCAACTGCAGTAGCAATAGAGTGTTGAAGATTTCCTTCTTTGTTTCGTCTTGATTGAAAACATTTCTTTGCACAAGAAGAAGAAGAAACCCGCAAAACCTAGTTGCGCCAGTCTATGCATGGATTATGTAACATTAACCAAAGCATTCCGAAGATAAAACCATATTGAGGTGCTTGGATTATATCAAAGTGAATTATCTCACAGTGGTTCTGATTCTCATCATCTTTGCAAATCATTTGTATTTGTGAGGTTTGTTTAGTAACGGGACCTCCTGCCAACCCACTACAATCAACTGCATACACAACTTCTGGAACCTTTTTCTTAACACTGGGTATATGCAAGTCTAGTGCAGTTTGTTGGTCCACAAAATTTCCTGTTGCCCCTAAATCAATTAAAACTTGTACATTATGTATTTTTCCCTGCACAGTCATTTGTACTAAAATTCGAAAATGTTTGACATAACGATTTGTGCAAGAGCACACTGAAGAGATTGTCAATTTGCCCAAGAGGTCCCCTTGTTTTTTCTTGGGCACTTTAGTTTTCCTGTGAATTTTCCAAAGCAACCGCTATCTTTTTCTTTGTCACAAATGTTGGATCATTTTTAGCTTTGGGTTTCTTTTGACATTCTTTTACGAAAGAACCCTTTTTTCCACAATACAGACACTTACCATTTTTTCGTCGCATGTCTTTCTCCTCTTTGGTCAGTGGTGGGCGAACACTTCCGATATTCATCGGTTCTATCATAGGATCTGAAGACAATTGAACATTAATTAAATCAGTGCAAGTTTCTGGTTGTGGCTCAACTTGGGCCAGTACATCGTTTAGTTCGTCTTTTAGCCCCTGATAAAATACTGCTGACCTTTTTTCCTCAGGCCAAGCGGTTTCCACTACTAACCGGTTGAAGTGTGACAAATATGTTATCAGGTCTTTGTTTCCTTGACGTAATTCTAGTAGCTCTTTGTCTGCAGACATAGTTATTGCGCGTCTGTCAAATACCTTTACAAATTCTTCTACAAAACGACGCCAGTTATATAAAAGAGGGCTGTCTAATCGGACTAATGGCACTGCCCAAGTAGCTGCATCACCATTCAGATATGATATAAGGAATGCAATTCTAGATTGTGCGTCTGGAAAGGCACTAGGCCGTCACGTAAAATGTAGTTCCACCTGTGTGAGAAAAATTTGAACCTTATTGGGATCCCCAGAAAACCTCTCTGGTGCAGCTAAAGGAATCTGTGTCGGCACATTCACAGCTATGTTAGAACCATCCACCTTACTCTGTAACTGACTTACTGTATTAACTAAATCAGCTGTAAAATGTTTTGAGTTTGTCAAATCCCTTTACATTTGAGTGACTACTTGCATAAGGGTATCAAGGGTGGCCATTTTGCGCAGCTCACATACATACCAAGAGGAAAGTATAAACACGTGGGCTCACTATTCTGTCACGGTGTTCTTTCCTCGGGATTTGCACGTTGCTAAACAAAAGGCCCACCTCATCAAATCAGAAAGCTATTATAGCACAGAGTTATGATGAAGCCAGTCGGGGGAAGGGAATTAGGGTAGGGAACAACAGGGAGAGAGATCTGAAAAGAAAAAGGTTAGAACAAATATGCATTTACTCATTCATAGGAATATAACTCATCATTAGACTCTTGACTAAATGTGTCTCCGAGATATCAGAGGGAGACCCCTTTTGAAATGAGGGCAAAGCCCCTTCTTTGAATCATGGAACAAGAATAAACTACGACCTCAGAAACAAGAGATGGCAAGAGCTTTGGCCAATGATCATACTCAGAATATCAATCTTGTAACATCTAATCATTTATAACATAAACCTTTGATCATGACCTAGATCATATCAAAGGATTAAAAATTCTTTTCACATATTATGCTTTCCAAAAAACAATGAAAACTATGATTTGCTTATCTCCAAAAATACTTTCACATTCACAACTATAAAGGCCAAAAAGTTTGTACTCATTGAACTTGAAGCGCTTTAATTATAATACCAGGAAGCGCTTTTTACTTGTCTTGCCTGAAGCACTCCGCTCGTTTTGCTAAGGGGGCACTTTACTCATGTGGCCTGAATCACTTTGATTGTTGTGCCAAGAGCCTTTTACTCCTCTGGACTGAATCACTTGAATTGCCGTGCCAAGAGCGCTTTACACCTGTGGACTTAAGCGCTTGAACTGCCGTGCCAAGAGTGCTTTACACCTGTGGACTGAAGCGCTTGAATTGTTGTGCCAAGAGTGCTTCACACCTGTGAGCTGAAGCACTTGAATTGCCATGCCAAGAGCGCTTTACACCTGTGATCTGAAACACCTTTGATCGTCGCGCCAAGGCCGCTATTCTCTGGAAACTGAAAACACTTTGCTCGTTGTGCTAAGGGGCGCTTTACTTCTGGAAGTAACGACTTCCTCCAAAATTGGATTAATCAAGGCCTTAGCGCTATGAGTACGACCTACTCGTTTTTGAATTCACCATGGAAACAAGGATACTTTGATTGGATGTCCCTCTTCCATGCAGGAACTCTGCTCTTCTTCAGAGAAACCCCCACGAGGTCTGACTGCATCGAAGTCTTCAAAATAGAGAGCAACGTGCTTGGGTGTGGCTGGGCTTTATAGGCCTGCTACACCCCAAGATGGCTGCTGCCTCTAAAAACATGGGAATTGTAGTCCCTTCTTGAAATAGCACTGATAAGTGCATCTTGTCCACCAATGTCCTGAACCTGCAGCTCTATGAGCTTTGCCACAGGGCAGACAACACTGATGGCCACCTTTGGAACAAGAGGGGATGAAAAGTGGTGTGCATAAAGCGCCGCAGAGCAGCGCAACGGAGTTTCGGGAGGGACCTGGACCGCGCATGGCCTTATTCCTGACGACTCCTTATCATCCACAAACAAATGGTCTGGTTGAGAGGTTTAATAAAACTCTCAAAGGTATGATGATGGGACTCCCTGAAAAACTCAGAAGGAGATGGGATGTCCTGTTACATTGCCTCCTTTTTGCTTACAGGGAGGTACCCCAAAAAGGAGTGGGCTTTAGCCCCTTTGAACTCCTCTTTGGGCACCCTGGGAGAGGTCCCCTTGCACTTGTTAAGGAGGGTTGGGAACAACCTTTAAAAGCTCCTAAACAGGACATTGTGGACTATGTACTTGGCCTAAGATCAAGAATGGCTGAGTACATGAAAAAGGCCAGTAAAAACCTTCAGGCCAGCCAGGAGCTGCAAAAGCAATGGCATGACCAGAAGGCTGTCCTGACACAGTACCACCCAGGACAAAAGGTGTGGGTATTGGAGCCTGTGGCTTCAAGAGCACTCCAGGACAAATGGAGTGGACCCCATCGAATTGTTGAGAAAAAGGGTGAGGTTACCTACTCAGTAGTCCTGGGCACTGCCAGGAGTCCCCTTAGGGTGCTCCATGTCAACCGCCTAAAACCCACTATGACAGGGCTGATTCTCACCCTGCTCATGGCAACTGATGAGGGACAGGAAGAAGAGAGTGACCCTCTCCCTGATCTCTTCTCCACCACTGAAGCAGATGGCTTAGTGGAGGGAGTAGTACTTGCAGATTGCCTTACTGCTGAGCAGAAGGACAACTGTGTAAATCTCTTAAGTCAGTTTTCTGAACTCTTCTCACTGATGCTGATACCAGGTACCTCTACTTGGTGTGAGCATAGAATCAATACTGGAGACAGTTTATCTGTCAAAAGTAAGATTTATAGGCAGCCTGACCATGTTAGGGACTGCATAAAACAAGAAGTTCAGAAAATGTTAGACTTGTGAGTGATTGAGCCTTCAGAAAGCCCATGGGCTAGCCCAGTGGTGCTTGTTCCAAAACCTCACAGTAAAGATGGCAAAAGAGAGATGAGGTTTTGTGTTGACTAGAGGGCTCAACCAAGTAACCAAGACAGATGCTTACCCTATACCCAGGGCAGATGAGCTGACAGATAGATACACTGGCTTCTGCCAAGTATCTAAGCACTTTTGACTTAACTGCAGGGTATTGGCAGATTAAATTATCAGAAGATGCTAAACCCAAGACTGCATTTTCAACCATTGGAGGGCACTATCAAGTCACTGTGATGCCCTTTGGTCTTAAGAATGCACCTGCCACTTTTCAAATGTTGGTGAACACACTCCTACGAGGGTTGGAAGCTTTTAGTGCAGCATATCTGGATGATATAGCTGTCTTTAGCTCCACCTGGGATGATCACCTGGTCCACCTGTGGAAAGTTTTGGATGCCCTGCAAAAGGCAGGCCTCACTATCAAGGCCTCAAAGTGCCAGATAGGGCAGGGGAAAGTGGTTTATCTGGGCCACCTGGTAGGTGGAGAACAGATTGCACCACTGCAGGGGAATATCCAGACCATTATGGAATGGGCTCCCCCTACAACTCGAAGGTGAGAGCCTTTTTAGGCCTGACATGGTACTATAGGAGGTTCATCAAGAATTATGGGTCCATTGAAGCTCCTCTTAATGACCTCACTAGTAAGAAGGTATTGTGGACAGCTAGCTGTCAAAAAGCTTTTGATGAGCTCAAACAGGCCATGTGCTCTGCATCTGTCCTAAAAAGCCCTTGCTACTCCAAAAGGTTCATAGTCCAGACTGATGCTTCTGAATTAGGGATTGGGCCAGTGCTATCACAGCTTAATACTGAGGGCCAGGATCAACCTGTTGCTTTTCTGCACTGGGAGGTTGACCCCTAGAGAAAAGCATTGGTCTGCCATAGAGAGGGAGGCCTTTGCTGTGTTCTGGGCACTGAAAAAGTTGAGACCATACCTGTTTGGTACCCACTTTATTGTTCAGACAGACCACAAACCTCTACTTTGGCTAAAACAAATGAAAGGTGAAGACCCTAAATTGTTAAGGTGGTCCATCTCTCTACAGGGAATGGACTATACAGTGGAACATAGACCTAGGAGTACCCACTCCAATGCAGATGGACTCTCCAGATATTTCCACTTAGACAATGAAGACTCATCTGGGCAAAGTTAGCCTCGTTTGGGGGGGTGGGTTGTGTAGGAAAGTACCATCTTGCCTGGGATGTTACCCCCATTTTTACTTGTGTGTATGTTTGTTTTTGCCTGTGTCACTGGGTTCCTGCTAGCCAGGACCCCAGTGCTCATAACATGTGCCCTGTATGTGTTCCAGGTGTGGTGCCTAACTGTATCACTGAGGCTCTGTTATCCAGAACCTCAGTGTTTATGCTCTCTCTGCTTTTAAAATTGTCACTGCAGGCTAGTGACTAATTTTACCAATTCTGATTGGCACACTGGAACACCCATATAATTCCCTAGTATATGGTACCTAGGTACCCAGGGTATTGGGGTTCCAGGAGATCCCTATGGGCTGCAGCATTTCTTTTGCCACCCATAGGGAGCTCAGACAATTCTTACACAGGACTGCCACTGCAGCCTGAGTGAAATAACGTCCACGTTATTTCACAGCCATTTTGCACTGCACTTGAGTAACTTATAAGTCACCTATATGTCTAACCCTCACTTAGTGAAGGTTAGGTGCAAAGTTATTAAGTGTGAGGGCACCCTGGCACTAGCCAAGGTGCCCCCACATTGTTCAGGGCAATTTCCCCAGACTTTGTGAGTGCGGGGACACCATTACACGTGTGAACTACATTTAGGTCAATACCTATGTGTAGCTTCATAGTGATAACTCCGAACATGGCCATGTAACATGTCTAAGATCATGGAATTGTCCCCCCAAGCCAAATCTGGTATTGGGGTGCCAATCCCATGCATCCCCGGGGCTCCAGCATGGACCCCGGGTACTGCCAAACTAGCTCTCTGGGGTTTTCTCTGCAGCTACAGCTGCTGCCAACCCTCAGACAGTTTTCTGCCCTCCTGGGGTCTGGGCAGCCCAGTCCCCGGAAGGCAGAACAAAGGATTTCCTCTGAGAGAGAGGGTGTTACACCCTCACCCTTTGGAAATAGGTGTTAAGGGCTGGGGAGGAGTAGCCTCCCCCAGCCTCTGGAAATGCTTTGAAGGGCACAGATGGTGCCCTCCTTCATAAGCCAGTCTACACCAGTTGAGGGAGCCTCCAGCCCCTGCTCTGGCGCATAACTGGACAAAGGAAAGGGGAATGACCACTCCCCTGTCCATCACCACCCCAGGGGTGGTGCCCAGAGCTCCTCCAGTGTGTTTCAGACCTCTGCCATCTTGAATGCAGAGGTGTGAGGGCACAATGGAGACCTCTGAGTGGCCAGTGCCAGCAGGTGACGTCAGAGACCCCTCCTGATAGGCTCTTACCTGGTTAGGTAGCAAATCCTCCTCTGAGGGCTATTTAGGGTCTCTCTTGTGGGTTTCTCTTCAGATAACGAATGCAAGAGCTCACCAGAGTTCCTTTGCACTTCTCTCTTCAACTTCTGCCAAGGATCGACCGCTGACTGCTCCTGGACACCTGCAAAACCACAACAAAGTAGCAAGACGACTACCAGCAACATTGTAGCACCTAATCCTGCCGGCTTTCTCAACTGTTTCCTGGTGGTGCATGCTCTGAGGGCTGTCTGCCTTCACCCTGCACTGGAAGCCAAGAAGAAATACTCCTGTGGGTCGAAGGAATCTCCCCCTGCTAACACAGTCACCAATCTTCTGCATCACCGGTCCTCTGGGTCCCCTCTCATCTTGACAAGCATATTCCCTGGACCACAGGAGCTGGATCCAAGTGACCCCGACCGTCCAGTGGTCCTTCTGTCCAAATTTGGTGGAGGTAAGTCCTTGCCTCCCTACGCCAGACAGTAATCCTGTGTACTGTATGATCTCCAGCTGCTAGGGCTTCTGTGCACTTTTGCAAGACTTCCTTCGTGCACAGCACAGCCTAGGTCCACAGCACTTCGTCCTGCATTGCCCAACTCGCTGAGTTGACCTCTGACTTCGTAGGACCCTCTTTTGTTGTGCTGAGATGACCGCTATGCTCAGATTTCTTGAATGCCTGTTCAAGTGCTTGTGTGTGTGCTGCCTGCTTCTCCATGGGCTCTCTCTGTTGCTGAGCGCCCCCTCCACCAAGGGGCGACCTCCTGGTCCTTCCTGGGCCCTGGCAGCACCCATTATCTTCAACCTCGACTCTTGAAGCTAGCAAGGCTGCTTTGCAGTCTTTCTGTGTGGAAACAACTCTGCATACTCCAGCACCCCGTGGGACATCTTCTGACCAAAGGAGAAGTTCCTGGCACCTTCCGTTGTTGCAGAATCTTTGGCTTCTTTCACCCGTAGGCAGCCCTTTTGCACCTTCATCCTTCATCCGGTGTTTAGTGGGCTCCTGCCCCCCCCCCCCACGGACACTTCCGTGACTCTTGGACTTGGTCCCCTTCTTTTACAGGTCCTAAGGTCCAGGAATCCACCTTCAGTTCTTTGCAGTCAGTTGTTGTATTTGCAGAATCCCCTATCTCGACTTTACTGTCTTTCTGGGGTAGGAGGGTAACTTTACTCCTACTTTTCAGGGTCTTGGGGTGGGGTATCTTGGACACCCTTAGTATTTTCTTACACTCCCAGTGACCCTCTACACACTACACTAGGCCTGGGGTCCATTCGTGGTTCGCATTCTGCTTTTGGAGTATATGGTTTGTGTTGCCACCTAGGCCTATTGTCTCCTATTGCATTCTATTGTGTTCTACAGTGTTTGCACTACTTTTCTAAGTGTTTTACTTACCTGATTTCAGGTCTAACATGTATCCCCACCAGCTGAGTGGGGAGAGCTATCCAACTTCCTGGGATCTCTCATCGCTAAGGCAGAAGTATATGGAGAGACCATCGGCATTGGCGTGGTCAAACCCTGGGCGATGCTCCACCGTAAAGTCCATCCCCTGTATAGAAATGGACCACTTCAAGAGTTTAGGATTCTCACCCCTCATCTGCATGAGCCATCTGAGGGGCCTGTGGTCTGTCGGAACCAGGAAGTGAGTCCCAAACAAGTAGGGTCTCAGCTTCTTCAGTGCCCAGACCACAGCAAATGCTTCTCTCTCAATAGCAAACCACCTCTGTTTCCGTGGTAATAACCTTCTGCTAATAAAGACTACTGGTTGGTCAAGGCCCTCCTCATTTAGCTGTGCTAGAACAGCCCCTATGCCATGCTTGGAAGCATCCGTCTGCACAATACATTTCTGGGAGTAGTCAAGGGCCTTAAGCACGAGGGGCCATGCACATGGCTTCCTTCAGGGAGTCAAAGGCTTTCTGACAAGCCTCTGTCCAATTCACCAACCTAGGTTGCTTTTTGGAAGTAAGTTCTGTTGAGGGTGACACAATGGATCCATAGCCCTTGACAAATTTATGGTAGTATCCGGTGAGGTCTAAGAAGGCTCTCACTTCTGTCTGTGTTCTAGGTGGTTGCCAGGCATTGATAGTTTCAATCTTGGACTGGAATGGCTGCACCTTGCCACCACCTACTAGGTGTCCCAAGTACACCACAGAATCCTGCCCAATCTGGCACTTACTAGCTTCGATGGTCAGGCCGGCCTGTTGCAAAGCCTGAAGCACCTCCTTGAGGTGGAGCAGGTGTTCCTCCCAACTGGAACTATAGACGGCTATGTTGTCTAGGTAGGCTGCGCAGAAGGCATCCTTGCCAGCTAGGACCCCGTTAACTAACCGTTTGAAGGTAGCAGGGGCATTTTTCAACCCGAAGGGTATCACGCAAAATTGGTAATGGCCCTCAGGTGTGGAAAATGCAGATCTCTCTTCAGCCCCCTCAGTCAAGGTGATCTGCCAGTACCCTGATGTGAGATCAAAAGTACTGAGGAATTTGGCAGCGTCTAGTCTGACTACAAGCTCATCAGCTCGGGGGATGCTCCCATATCCTTGCAGAACCCCTTCAGCTGTTTAACAGTGTAGGTCTCCAGCATGGCTAACAAAATCTTCATCTCCTGCATGAAACCCAGTCAGAGACATGTTGAGTGAGGATTTTAGTTAAACAATGTCAGGTAGAAAAACAAAATTGCAGAAAAAAAGATAAACATCAAGTTGACCTCAACTGTGGTTAGGTAGTGAACACTTAGCTATTGTATATCACTGCACAAATACAAGTCCTATCCTTACCGCTGATCACCACTGTCAGAAATTGGGTCTTTGGTTGGCAGTCAGGTTACCCCCTATCCAAGCAAGGACCCTCACTCTAGTCATGGTAAGTCATACACAATCCAACTTATCCTGAACCCACCCTCTGGTAGCTTGGCACTTGGCAGTCAGGCTTAACTCAGATGGCAATGTGTAAAGTATTTGTGCAATAAATCATGCAATACCCCAGTAGAACACCACAGAAATACACCACATAGTGATAAGATGCAGGTCAAAACGATTAAAATGCAATAAGTATATTTTGAGATATCACTGTAAAAATGATATAAAGTGTCTTTAGTCTCTTAAAAGCAATAAATGTCTCTTGCAAGCACAAAGTACCTGATTTGCATACAAAATCTCCGCAAAGAACTGCAGAGGGGGAGATGTGTGGAAAACGGGAAGGTGTGCATCGATTTCTTGGGCAGCACACGCGATAAGTAATTTATTTTTCACACAGGAAAGGCTTTGCGTTGATTTCCGGTGCTCGGTCTTAGATCCTCTTCGGGTTGCGGGGTTTTGGATGCCCCAGGGACGATGTGTTGAAATCCGGCGCTGGCAGGACGAAGTCACAAGGGCTGCGTCGATCCTGTGGGCATTGCGTGGAAATTTCTACCGCACAGCAGGTGCTGCATCGATTCCTCTCTGGAAGTCAGGCTACGTCGTTCTGGCTTGGCTGTGCGTCGATCCAGTGGGTCGTGCATAGATTTTCCAGTCACTACGCTGGTGCTGTGCTCATTACGAAGTCAAGCTGCTTCGTTCCAGTTCGTCATGCAGTGAATTTTTCACCGCAATGCAGGCTGTGCGTCGTTTCTGACAGGCTGTGTGACAATTTTTGCCGCATAAAGAGTTCTTCTTGCAGAGATGAAATCTTTTTGGTTCTGAGACTTCAGGGAACAGGAGTCAAGCTCTATCCAAGCCCTTCGAGTGCACTTCTCAGCACAGCCAGAGAGCAGCAAGGCAGCAGGGCAACTGCAAGGCAGCAGTCCTTCACAGAAAGCAGTCAGGTGAGTCCTTTGGGCAGCCAGGCAGTCCTTCTGGGCAGGTTGCAGGTTCTGTTTCAGGTTCTCTTCTCCAGGAAGTGTCTGAGTTGGTAGGGGCAGAGGCCCTGTTTAAATACCCAAATGTGTCGTTGAAGTGGGGGAGACTTCAAAGAGTGGCTTCGAAGTGCACAAGGTCCCCTTTCAGTTCAATCCTGTCTGCCAGGGTCCCAGTAGGGGATGTGGCAGTCCTTTGTGTGAGGGCAGGCTACTGTCCTTTGACATGTAAGTGTCAGGCCCTCCACTCTCCCAGCCCATTCAAAATGCAGATGTATGCAAGTGAGGCTGAGCATCCTGTGTTTGGGGTTTGTCTGAGTGAATGCACAAGGGAGCTGTCAACTGAACCTAGCCAGAAGTGGATTGTAAGGCACAGAAGGATTTAAGTGCAGAGAAATACTCACTTTCTAAAAGAGGCATTTCTAAAATAGTAATATTAAATCCAACTTCACCAGTCAGCAGATTTTTGTTACCATTCTGGCCATACTAAATATGACCGTCCTACTCCTTTCAGATCAGCAGCTATAACTCAAACAGTATATGAGGGTAGCCCTAATGTTAGCCTAGAAGGAGCAACCCTTACAGCAGTGCAAAAATGAATTTAGGAGTTTTACACTACCAGGACATGTAAACTACACAGGTACATTCCCTGCCTTTTGTTTACACAGCACCCTGCCCTATGGATTACCTAGGGCCTACCTTAGGGGTGATTTATATGTAGGAAAAGGGGCGTTTTAGGCTTGGCAAGTACTTTTAAATGCCAAGTCGAATTGGCAGTGAAACTGCACTCACAGGCCTTGCAACGGCAGGCCTGAGACAGGGTTAAGGGGCTACTTAAGTGAGTGGCACAATCAGGGCTACAGGCCTACTAGTAGCATTTAATCTACAGGCCCTGGGCACATATAGTGTACTTTACTAGGGACGTATAAGTAAATTAAATAATCCAATTGGGTATTATCCAATGTCATCATGTTTAAAGGGAGGGAGGCAGGCAAAAAGTTAAGGGTGACCACCCTAAGGCTGTCAGGTCTAACATGTACCCTAAACTGACTGTCCATTGGATGGTTTCCCACTTTACATGACATTTGCACAGGATAATAATGGTCAAGACATTGCCTATTGTAATTAAAGCATAAAACATTCAGTTGTATTCAAGTGTGTTTATTGAAGTGACAAAAAAGGAAGGGATAGTGCAATAGAGTGGGGTGATGGTGGATAAAATCTTCAGTGTAGTGGCCCAGTTGGTTTGTAGCACAGGTCCAGTATTCATGGGGCCACAGGAAAAGGAGCAATGGCAGTCCAAAGGGAACAAGGTGTCTCAGTAGCACACAAGGGAGACATTCAGGAGGGGCTCATTTCCTGGTGGTGGTTTGGGTCTTGGCTACAGTCTCTGGTGTCTGTCTGGGTTGCAGGGAACGTTTGCGGGGTGGTTCATCTGCTGCAGAGGGAGGGGTGCTGGTGGCCTGTGAGTCTTGTGGCAGGTCCTCCTGTCCACTAGCTGCAGCAGATGTGGAAGGCTGGTGAGTACACTGGCTAGTGGAAGGGGCCCGCTGGTGTGTTGTGTACTCACGCATGATGTTCGCCATGTTACCCAGCACTCCTGCAATGGAGGCCTTGTTGGCATTTAAGCCCTGCAACTGCTGCATGACCTCCTGGTGGTGTTCCCCCTGCAGCCGCTGGTTCTCCTGCAAGATGATAATCACTTGTCACATCCTGTCCTGTGATTTCTGGTAGGGTCCCAGGACGTGTGAGTGTCTCCTAGGCAGTCGCTTCCCTGGGTTGGGCCTGCCCTTGGCACACAGCTAACCTCCCAATGGCCCTGACCCCCTGTGCCTGTGTCCCCTGCACTGTGTGCCCACTCCCACTAACACCAGGACATCCATCGTCTTGCCTGTGTGGTGTCGACTCGGTCCCTGTACAGGTGGGCACACTGTTGATTATTGTGTCCTAGGGACAGAGGTTTGGGGACGTCGGTGGCTGCTGTGGTATTGGAGTTCGATGGGTGAGACCCTGTGGTGGACTAGGTGTTGGCTGTGGTGTCCGACTGACCAGTCATCCCTGATGGGCCAGAGAGATCATCCAGATCCAAACATCCAGAGTTGCTGTCATCACTGGACCCTTCTTCTGGTGGAGGACTGGGTTGCCATGGCACATGCTGGCCGCTGACATTGGCTGGGGTACCTGTGGACATGTATAAGATTTGTTACAGTCATTGTCAGTTACATATTCAGCATTTCTGGCTTTCCCTATGGGATGGGTGTTATCCTTCCACCTTTGGTTAGTGTATGGTGATGGATTGTGGGTTTGGTAGTGCTACATGCCTCCCATACATTACTGTTGTTTGTGCATGCAGAGCTGGGAGGGGTGTGCTTGCAGTGGGTAGGGCATGCAGGGGTACCCAGTTGAGGGTGGTTATGGGGGTGGTCCTCTGTATGGGATGGAGTGTGGTGAAAGGGGTCCATGTGAGGGGTTGAGATGCCATGCAGGTATCGGCAGTATTGGGGTAGCAATGGTGAGTTACCAGTGTCAGCCTTCCAGTGATTCCAGTGAGGCCCTCTGGATGCAGGATAGCCAAGCCTTTCTCCTCCCATACTGTCAACTGCGGGGGAGGAGGTAGAGGTCCACCACCAGTCTTCATCATGGCAATATGGTGCCTGTAAGCCACTGCATGCACCTTCCCCCCTAGGTCGTTCCACCTCTTTCGAATGTTCCCCGTTGTGCGTGGATACGTTCCAACAGAGTTCACCTTGTCCACGATCCTCCGCCATAGCTCCAGCTTCCTGGCAGTGGATATCTGCTGGACCTGTGCACCGAACAGCTGTGGCTCTACCCTGAAAATTTCTTCTACCATCACCCACAACTCCTCATCAGTGAAACAGGGGTTATTTTGTGGGAACATGCCTATTGTGTAGTGTGTGTGTTGTACAGAGGGTGTTAGGTGTTGAGGTATGGTGTGTGATACATGACGGATGTATTGGTGGTTGTGGTGTGTGTATGCAGTTCTGGCAATGTATGTGCTGGCAACGTGTAGCAGAATTGTCAAGTTTGCAAAGAATGGTGGGTTATGTGGGGGGGGTGTTTTATAGTGCTGTTGGTGGGTGTGTATGGTGTGTGCGTATATGTGTCAGGTGTGGGTATTTCAATCTGGCCAATGTTGGCTTCTGTTGGTGTGGAGTGGCCAAATCGACTTCAGCGGTCCGCACTGCCAATGGGTGAGCGCCATTGAGTGTCTGTTGTGGTGATTCGTGGTTCATAATTTGGAGGGCAGTGTGTTGCAGGTGTAGCAGGGAAGGTGGTGGGACAACTGTTTTTTGCCTCTGCTGCGGTCTGTTGATGGCTGTCACCACAGCGGTCCTCGGATAAGACCGCCAATGTCATAATGAGGGCCTGTGTCTAGAGGTAGGGAGTTCAAGGTGGTATCACAAGTACCGAACAAATTCACTTAAAAAGATATTAAATAGTGAACCAGTTACAGCTCTGGCTCATGTGGAATGACAGTGTACCTTATTTCTGTTTCCTCTATTTAGATCCTCTGCTTTCGCTAGCACCCTGATGCTGAGATGTAATTGGGATGAGACGCACACTAAATTAATTAGGGAATGTACAGACAGTGTACAGACATTAGTGTACACCAGAGATATGCCTGAAAATCTGTTTCAGAGACCTTTGAAACATTAATAAATATATAATGCAAAAGTATGACCTCGTGCCACAGCACTGCCCGCCATCATACCTAACCACTGCTGCTTTTTTAGTGGTCAAAAAGAGTCAAATCTCCTGGCCTTCCTAGATAATGATCTCAATGTATGCCTTTTGGAGCAATCGTAGTGATCCTCTACTATCTTTAGGCCCTCTTTTATTTGATGGTTCCTCAGCAACAGTATAAAGTAAAGCCCCAACCTCAGTTTCTAGAGTGAGACTAACATTACTTAATATCTGATTGAATATCATCTGCTAATCCTCCATTTCATTTAATTGTTTACACCTCTATTGAAACTCTAACCACTTAGTCATGAGACTATCAACAAGCCACTGCAGCTTCGCCAAATTACTCAGATAATCGTGCCTTTCTATTTAATGTCTGAGGGGGTCTGATCATTCTTGTGTCTTCAGAGTTCACACTTGGATGTTCACCAGTTTCTTTACTATAAATAGGGACTAAACTGAAATCATGTTTATCGAAGCCGTACCATCTGGCAGGGTACCAGTGGTAGGGAGACCACCTGGCATGGAGGCAAATTCTGGACAAGGCTGTAAAAAATTGAAGACAAAGGGTCAACATTCAGGACAAAAATTCAGGACAAAGGGTCAGAATTCAAGAGCAAGCATACTTTTTACAAACACATCCAAGGAGAGGCCACACCCCACTACGTTATCAGTGCTATTTTCTACATAGCACTATTTATTCACTGTGGTCTTTTTGTGATTGCCTCCTGGTATGCTACATTTAGGTGTCACATTACGTCCTTGTTCAGTAGTAAATTAATGCCCTTCAGCACTGTGTCAGGGCCATTGCCCGTACCCAAATCTACCCAATCATTCTTGGAGAGAAAGCAACAGCAAAATTCTGATTATGTTTCTAAACATTTTAAAACTCCTGGCAAACATTAAGGTAAGTAACCTTATGCTAGCTCAAACAAGTTGAACAAAAAACATCTGGATCACCTCAGCTTCCAGTGGACTTTAAACCTAAAAACAAATTAATGAGGCAGAGCAGATGGTGTGGGCAACAGTCTCACACCTGATGTCAGGTTGTGGGGTAAACACAACTTGTCTGTAGTCTCATAGCACTAGAGCGTACATCTGGGACTCCACATTTATCTAAGAACTGGGAGCCTACTACCAATCAAAGAGATTAAAAGAGGAGGATGAAATCAAGATCAGGTAAGAGAACCAAAGCAATTTTTCAAAGTTGTTGCTAAGAACTAGATAAATAAGGAAGAGAAGAACAAGGTGGGACAATTCCTCAAATCAAACAAGATGGGTCCACCAAGAGTATCTGGAGGTATTACGTACCTGTGAAGTTGTCTTAACAGGGAAAAGAGAAACAGAAGAGGCACGTCAAGTGACTGAACAAGCAGCACCCACCCACCCTAGCAAACTCTTCTGGTGCAATGATCTGATATTCATGCTTGTGAAGGGTGAGCACAAGCCAGACCCCTTGCAAGGCTGTGCTAGGCAATTGCCACTCTGCCCATGTCTTAAAATGGTTTTGCAATTGAGCAAAAGCCAAACCAGTGATGTGGCCTTTCGCTAAGTGTCAAAGTACACCGGAGAATCTTCAAAATATTTGGGATGTAAATTGCACAAACAAAATGTAAGAACATGAGAAAGATTTTTAAATGTAATTGGTGAGTTTTTTAAACATTTGGTACTGTTTTCCCCTTTATATACAATTAGACCTCAGACTGAACTTGGAAGCAGTTACCTTTTGATACCTAGGGATTAATATCTATCATTTCCCCACTGATCCACGCAATGGAAATCTGGGCAGAGCAACACGTTCCTTCCAAGCCCAGTTTGCTTTTTTGTCTTCTCTTCAGCTTTCAGTAATGGACCATGCGGCACGAATGAAGATAGTGTGATACCCGATTATTGTATTATTCTTCAAACCTCCCCCTGCTCATCCCTCATTCTTTCTTCAGACACATCAGATTTGGTTGCTGGGGCACCATCGGGTAGCTATTTCCACTCTAAAGCTACATGTGACTGCGGGTGGATTAGGCCTTTTGGACTTTGAATGCTATTATTTAGCTAAACAGCACCAACAGGTTGCTCGCTGGCTATCTTGCCACCTCATGCATGAAATGGGATTTGTCCATAAAAAACGTTAAGGAGAGCTTACTGCACTACTCATGGTTTCCTACTGATCATTCTATAGAACACCATCCCGGGTTATCCTGCATAGCGTTCTCTTGCCTTGCTAGAACCTATAAACTCACTGACACAAAGAAACCCTACGCACCTTCACTACTTTTGCTAGGTCTTCCCACTCTCACAGGACGGCTGCGCTCAGGGCAACTCCGGCAGTGGCATGCTGCAGGTGCCTTAAAATTGGGGGATTTGTTTGTGGACGGTGAGCTACAAGATTTCCAAACCCTTGTGGCAGACTTCTAGCTTCACCTGGGTCAACTCCTTACTTACAAACAACTTAAACAATCATTACATGCCCTATTGCATGTCCACCACCTATCACTAACCCCACATGAGGTGTGCCAGGAGCTCTCCACTGTAGGGACTGGTGGCAAACTGATAATATGGGTGTACAGACCTTTCCTGCAACATGGTGACCACTGCAGGGCTTCTCTCCATACTACCTGGGAGACTGATGTGACCAAACCTCTGCAGGATACGGAGTGGGCTAAAATACTAGACTTTTCCCACAAAGTATCCTGTGGCTGCTACTTTAAGTACATTCAGAGAGCTTTCCTGGGAATGCCTTCCGCCCATTGCTTGCCACTGGCTTTGTGGTTTGTAACTCACATTTGTTGCTTGCAATTTGCTGGCTTTATTTGTTTTAGGCTGCCCAACTTGAGTTCATCCCTTCCCTGGCCCAAACCTTATTTGTAGTATCCTTCTGAGTGCTCCCTTTCTGTAAAGAAAGGCCTGTGAATCATCTTGTTCTTATCTTGTCACATTTGCTGTGCATTCAAAGAACACAGTCAAATGTCTGGCTCTGTCTTCGGTGGGAGCTTGGTGTTTACTTTTCTTTCTCTGACTTCAAAGTAATAGGATTTTTTCTATCACGTAACAACGTTTAAATGAACTGTGCAAGGATTTCAGAATTAGCAACACAAATGAAGCACATTTTTGTTAATTCTGAACTATGCTAGAAACAAATACCTTAATATGCTTTAAACAAATCATTACACTGGGTGATCCTATTTCCACACATCATTGCCTGTGCAATGTATAGTTTTATTAGTAAAACTGTATGTTTGTGCCAATGTAATAGCCCTTTCAATCAAAAACATGTTGTCTGTAATGGCAGCGTGCTGCTACACCATACATACTCCACTCCACTGTACTCTGCACCACTCCACACCACTGCACGCTCCTCTGCACCACCTCTCCACTTTACACCACTCCATCCCACCACACTCTGGGACACTTCACTCTACTCCTCTCTAAACCACTCCACTTTATGCCATTTCACACTATGCCTCTCTACTCTGTACCACTCCATTCTCTATCAATGCACTCTATTCCACTCTACACCACTGCGCTCTGCACCTTTGCACACTACTCCACTTCAGTCAAGGCCACACCAATCTACTCTGCAGAACACCACTCGATGCCACTCTGCAACACTTATTGTATGCCACTGCACTCTATGCCAAGACACTCTATGCCAATGCACTTTACTGAGTGACACTCAATTCTTTGCCCCTGCACTCTACACCAATACACTGTACGTCACTCCAGTCTACTCTGCACCACGGCACTCTGTGTCCTGGCACTGTACACCACTTCACTCTATGCCATTACACGCCATGCCACTCTACGCAACTGTACCCTACCTTGCACCTCTCCACACCACGCCATTTCACTACACTCAGAAACAATCTCCTCTACGCCACTGCACTCTATGCCACTGCACTCCACCTTGCACCTCTCCACTCTTCGCCACTGCACTCTTCCCTGCATCTCTTCACGCCACATCACTCTACTCTGAAACAGTCTACTTTACGCCACTGCACTCTATGCCACTGCACTCTGCACCACTCTACGCTACTGCACTCTACTCTTCCTCACTGCACTCTAGACTACTGCACTGTATGCCAATGCACTCTAAACAACTGCATTGTACGCCACTGCACTCTACTCTGCTGCACCAATGTGGTCTACGCCACTGCTGTTTGACACTTAGCAAAACAGCACTCTCCTCCACTGTACTCTACACCACTGTACTCTGTACTACTGCACTCTATGCACTATACTGTGCATCACTCGACTACGCCACTGCATTCTTCATCACTATACTCTACTGTGCACTGCACCACTCTATACTGCTCTACTGTGCACCACTTTACTCCTCTGCACTCTATGCCACTCATGTCTACTCTGCACTCTATGCCATTGCACTATACACCACTTTACACTCCTGCACACTCTGCCACTCTGTTGTATGCCACTCTACTCTGTGCCACTGCACTCTATGCCACTCTACTCTGCAGCACTGCACTCTACTATGCACCACTCTATGCCGCTGCGTTCTATGTCGCTGTATTGTACGCCGCTGAATTCTATGCAGCTGCACTCATTGCTTCTACACCACTGTATTCTGCAACATTCTACTCTAATGCCATCTACACCAGTCCACTCTACTGTATTCCACTCCTAAACACAACACACTCTGCCACTCCACAACACTCTACTCCACTCTGCCCCACTCTCTTCTATGCCCCACTCTCCTCTGTGCCCCACTCTCCTCTATGCCCCTAACTTTTAGCCATGCTGAACAGCAGCCTCTCTGGTGTATAACATGGCTAAAACACATTGGCAAAGCCATTACCTCTTGCATAGACAAAATCTATCGACCTTGCCAATGTTTGTTAGTACTATGAGGTTCGGAGGTCCCTGAAAGCACTGTGAATGTGGAAGTCATTATTTTAAACATGTATTGCACACAGCATAACGTAGGCTGCCACAAAATGTGCATATGAATTTATTTTAAAAATAAAAAGTACTTCTAAACTATAGATTTCAATATATATAAATTATATGTAGTGGATTTTTTTTTTATAAAACTGTCCATTAAAACCACCCTCTCCACAGCTCAGCTTGGAACACCCTTACAGTACCTCTCTAAAAGAAAATATCTTTGACCTCAGAAAGCTTCAAGTGACTCGTTAAAATAAAGCCATTACAGACTTCCAACCCCGTTTATATTTGCAGATTTATCAGTTGCCCACATTTACATTTCTTTCAGGAAGGAGGCACCCTGGCAAGATGGCCTGCTTCTTATCTGTCTGATCAGAGCACAGATACTCCCTCCCTTACAATCCAGCTGGGGAAACTAAATCGTCAAATTAACTTTTGTGTGTTTGCTGAAAGGCTAAAATCACGGACAAATGCCATCTGTTAAGCCATCCATCAGAGACAATGGATGGCAGAGCTAAGTTATGGGTAGTCCGTGAAAATTACGGTCGGGTGGGCACCCTAACTGGTGGACTGGTCCCCCACTTAAACTCTCTTCCTTCTCTTGCATGAGCAGGTGCAAAACTAGAGTTTTTTTTTTATACTATACCTCTGACCACTAGATCCAAAGTCTCTAGGTCGCATGCATCCTTATCTTACGTATGCTGACAAAACCTTTGCCATTCCTTCTTGCACACCAACTCACACAGGTAATTTGTACTCTCATTCTGCTCCTTCTAAATTACGGTAATACCTTCTGTTTGAGTGTGCCATGTGTCACTGATTAACAAGCTATAGAAAATCTGATTTAAAGCCCTGAGGCTGGCCTGTGGTCTTCATAGATTCAGTTATGCCTGAGCCGCAGGTCATGCACTTCACTAACTCCTGGTTTACCAGCAGATTAGTTTTAAGAGACATTGCCTTGTGCACAAGGCCCTCATTCACAGCGGCCCCAAGTTGCTTGCGGATCAGATTTATCTGTGTATCCAGTCCAGAGCCCTACAATTTGGTCACAACTCTCTCCTCTGAGACTCTCACTATTTTAAGGAGAAAGGTAGGGGATATCCATTGGGTTCCTAAAACCTAAACCATGGTAAGCCCTCCCTCTGCTCATTCACCAGACTTCCAGCTTCTGGGTTTTGAAAAACAGCCTCAAACCCCACATGTTTACATAACCCCTTGTCCATTTCTCTTGTCCTGCTTTTGTTTGTTTTTTAGGGGGGAGCCTGCGAGAGCATGTGCTGCTACATGCTTCTTGATGGCGAGACAAAAAAAGGCTTGGAGCTAGCCTATTGTTTACTATTTGTTGGCCTGCCTGACACTCTTCCTTACAGACTCGTAAGTCGTCACTGTAGGCCTGGCATCATTTCAGTTTTTCTCTGTGGAGCAGGGACCAGGCACTGATTGATTCAACGTGATTGAACAGCTATTTTGTTCTTTTTAACTTCTAGTGCCCTGCAAACAGAAGGTGTGTGACTGGCAAAACTGTGCCCAGCGGGACAAACAAAATTGTAAAATTGTATTTTCTATAGTTAACATTTTTTTATTTTGCCAATTCTTTTCTCATTTTGCACTCATGTTTTTTTTTGTTGCTTGTGGGAGCTGTTGTCAAAAGATGAGGATTATTTTGTTCTAAAAGTTGCAAATCAACATTGTTTCTTTCTTATATGTAATTTCCAAAATTATGCTTTAACACATATTCATGCAGTACACGACAATCTACCCCACCCCACCCCACTCCAATCCAATCCAATCCTCCCAACACCAATCCATTCCAATCCACCCAACTCCAGTCCAGACTACTCACCCCAATCCAGCCGACTCCAATCCACCACACTTGTATCCTCCCAACCCACTCCAATCTGCCCTACTCTGATTCAAAACAGTCTGTCACACTCTAATCCAAACCAATCTGCCCCACCCCAATACAAAACAATCTACCCCACTCCAATCCAAAACAATCTGCTTCACTCCAGTCCAAAACAATCTGCCCTACTCAGATCTGCCCCACTCCAGTCTGCCCCACTCCAATCCAAAACAATCTGACCCACTCCAATCTTCTCCATGCCGGTCCTCAAGAGGCATCCATCTCCTCAGAGACTTATTGCAGGCAAACAATTGGATGGTGTGCTGTAGTAAAAATAGATTTGTTTGACCACTGACTTTGTGTTCACCACTGTGGAGATTAGTTATTCAGTGTTCACCAGTTGCAGATTACATTTAGTATTCAGTTTAGCTGCCTATTGGCTTTATCGTGGCGTTAGACATTGCAGTTTAGACACTGCAGATGAGCTGTGTTTTTCCACATGGTAAACTAAGCTTGTGTTTTTCGTATTTTCTTTTACCGAACACGATAGCATGATAAGAAAGCACATATTTTTTGTTTTCTCCGGTGCAGGGAAAGGTGCGGCCTTGGAAGGAGAGCCTTGAAAGGCTGGCCAGTTTTCAATGTTTTTCTTCCAACTCTGACCTACAGTAGCCAGCATGTTTGAATATTTTCATCTGAGAGGGGAGGGCTTTTCAGAAGGCTTTTTCCATGGTTGTTTAAGCTCTGAAAGAGGTGGCCCTGCTCAGTAGCGAGGAAATTTCCGAGCCCTCGGTCAAGATTGGACGTCAAATGTCTGACATTTTCCTGTGAGGGTGAGGATCTCTTTCTCACAGTTAAACAGGGGTTGTCGTCTTGCTGGTATGAGCAAGATGAAGAGCTTGGCAGGCCCTACAGTAATGAGTTTTTACTTTATCCTTTGCAATTATGCTATAATATAATCACATATATTTGCTGTGTACATTGCAGTTGAGAATCATTTTGATATATTTTCCTTTCCTTTCATTGCTGTGACTATTTTTAAATGTGTGCCTTCAACCTACTAATCGCCTTCATTTTTAAGAAACCTCGTGATGGAATAATAATAAATGTCTTCTTTAAACTAAGGAGTGCATTCCTGAGATTTTTGTCAGCTCGGTCATTAGTGAAAGCAAAACATGTGCCTTGACTTGAAGGATGCCTATCTCACGATTCCCGTCTTCCCTCCTTGCCGGCACTTCCTACAATTTCAATGGTGGTCACAGATCTTTGAATTTACATCCCTTCCTTTTTGTCTATTGTTTGCTCCATGGTGTTTCACAAAGGTCTTGAAAATCGTGGTGGTACACCTGAGGGCCATTGTTTACCTGGACGAGTTCCCTCTTATTGATCAATGTCCAAAGAGATTGTCAAATCATCTGCAACTGACCATCAACCTTCTGGAGCCACTTGGTTTTGTTGTCAACAAAAATAAGTCTTTCCCTATTCCAACCCAAAGCTTACAATTCCTGTGTTTTGTAGAGGATTCTGTCGAGGCCCAGTTCAGTCTCCCATCCAGAAAGCTCACCCAGATAAAACACGAACTCAGAAGGACTTTGGCCAAACCTACTACCTCACTGCGACAACTCACCTGCATCGTGGGTCTTCTGCCACCGTCTATACAGACCATCGTTCTAGGGCCCCTACATTATTGAGCTTTACAATGCCTCAAAGTCTTCCACCTACAGTGGGGCCTCATCTACTCTCAGTCAGTTCCCCTCTCAGAGGAGGCCAAGGAGGAACTGCAATAGTGGATCTCCTATATGGAAGCCTTGAATGGTCAAGCCATCTTTGGCTCCCAACGCGATTTGCTAATAGAATCAGACGCCATAGGCTCGGGTTGGGGAGCTTGCTATGGGGAGTTCTCCACAGAAGGAAAATTATCCTCCACAGAGCAATCTCTTCACATAAGCTGCCTGAAGTTGATGGCAAGCTCCTTTGCGGTGAAATGCTGGACCAATGCCTAATGCTGTGTCCTCTTCAAGATGGGCAATGTAGCGGCAATCTGTACTTCAATCACCTCGGGGAACAAGATCGTAGACCCTCTCTGACTTAGCTTAAAGCTTTTGAACCTACTGCCTAGCCAACCAAATTTCAGTGATGGCGGAACATCTTCTGGGGAAATCCATTCAGGTGGCGGATTGGCATTGACAACATTGGCAAGAAGCCAGCCTCTGGAAATTGCATCCACAGGTGTTCCAGGGGACACAATCCAAGTGGGGTCCTTTTGCGATGGATCTGTTTGCCTCTTGGCTGGATCATCAACTGGGCAGATACTGCAGCTAGGGACCAGACCCCAGTGTAGAAGTGACAGATGTGTTTCTCGAGGACTGGAGCAAAGAGAAAAGGTATGAGTTTCTGTCATTCACCATATTCATGAAGTTGTCTACCCAGTTTCTGAGGCAACAAGTGGATCTGGTGGTAGTCACCCCGATTTTGAGATCTCAAGTCTGGTTTCCAGTTATGATAGGATTTTCATGGTTCTGGAAGCCTCTCTGTGTCTTATGGGATAGAGGATTACCAGGAGTGCTGGAAAGTCCTAGGTATTTTACGGGAAGCTGCTTCACTGCTCACCAAAACATGGGCAGATAGCATGACCAAGAGATACTGCTCAGCCTGGTCTCAATGATTGGGTTGGTGTCATCAACGACAATTGGATTCCGTGGGGCTGATGTTTTCCACTTCTGGAATTTCCTTGTTTCATTGGCTTCAGAGCATTTGGTGTATAGGTCCACTAGCACCTTTCGACCTGCAATTTTGGTAGGCCACTCCAAGATGGCTGGATATCCAGTGGGAGAACATCCTTTGGTATGTAAACTCCTTAAGGACATTAGACTATCCCTTCCTTCTGAACCCAGGTACTCTACACTATGGGATGTCAATAAGGTCTTGCGCTTGTTGAAATCCTGGCGTTCGAACAAGTATCTGTCACGAAAACAGATGTCATCAAAATTAGCTTCCTTATTGAGCTTGGTATCCTGTTGTAGAGTCTCAGACCTGAGAGCCCTGGACATAACAGGTAGAGTATTCATTCCGCATGGAGTTACCTTTCATATTTCCAGGAGAACAAAGTTTAAATTCAAAACATGTCTTCTATCCTATGTTTCCAGATGTTCTAAAATCGTGTGTTGTAAGAGCAATAAAAACTTATGAAAATATGACAGAGGATCTTTGTCCTCTGGGGTAACAACAATTACTCATCGCTCTTATTAAACCTCATAGAGCAGTTTCCTCTCCTACCATTACCAGGTGGGTCAGATGGGGCATTGACACTATCCTGTTCGGAGCTCTTTACGTGAGAGGGGCCATGGCCTCTAAAGCTTTTTCTTTGGGAGCCTGCTTGGAAGACATTCTTAATGCAGCGGACTGGTCCTCAGATTCTACATATAAGAGGTTTTATTTTAAACCAGTCCAAAACCTGGCATTCCTTGTGGTTGAGAAGCTTTAAACCAGTATATTCCTCATCTCGTTCCAGACATAGAATGACATTTTTTAGCTCTTGTAACTGAAAGTTTTAATTCTATTAATTACACTGAGGCAAGGATTAGCCCACCCTTAAGATTTCATTTCCTTTTACCCGCCCAAGGCGAAGGGGTTATGAAATGATATGCTACTTGAGGAATATTATCTGAGTTACTTTTAAGTACTTGATTGGTTAATGATTGCTTCTCGTTTCACTAAGATGCTACAAGTTGTCTTTGTTTTCTACTGAATTTGTGGCCCATTTCGCTGTAATTCATCCTCTTTGGGGACAGTTGTTGTTTTTTTCCTCAGGGACAGATTCCACTAAACAAGACTGAACCTTGAAACAACTGGCTGTGGTTGCAGGAATAAAGAGAGGGCAGGAACGTTCACAGGGAGTCTTGAAGGGCGTTGCTGGATGCGCATTGGATTAACTGTTTCTTCTGTTTTTTTCGCCAATGTTTCATGGGAAATTAAGTCCTTTTTCTTGCATAATGGTTTTCAAATGCTGCTGGTAATAAAGAAGTAAAGAAAGATCAGTCTAGTCCTCGCCTCCATGTCCTTGATAGAACTGAAACTTTCTGTTACAAGAGCTAGGACATTTTTAATTGTTTACAACTCATTTAATTTGCTTTGTACATATTCTTATTTTTGGTGTTTGTCACCTGTTCAAATAATGTTACTTTCCAGATTCTTACTAATGATATCATCTCAAAGAGGCAGAGGATGCGTTTGGAGTGGGACCACGATATCTTCTCCAGTATGCATTGGCAAGAACAACCAGAGAACTAAGTAGAGATTTTACAACCACACCACCTCCTCCATGAACACTAGAGAATTTTTTACAATTAGGCACCTCACGACACGCAATTACTGACAAGCATAGGGCACAAACATAATAACCCGACAAGGCAATGAAAGGTAAAACCGAATGGGAAGCAGACACTGGGGACCAATTACTTGGGATTAGGCTTTTGCGCAGGTGAGAAAAATGTCAAGCATCGCACAGTTTAAATTAGTACAATAACATTTTTTGCATTGCCTGTATCTCCCCCCAGTGGTTTGGAACACAGTCCACCCCAAGAGAGGCATG
The DNA here is from genome assembly GCF_031143425.1 of Pleurodeles waltl. Classification (NCBI taxonomy): domain Eukaryota; kingdom Metazoa; phylum Chordata; class Amphibia; order Caudata; family Salamandridae; genus Pleurodeles; species Pleurodeles waltl. Next base: position 694,630,945 of record NC_090447.1, read on the forward strand.
GCTGGCCTATCCTTGGAGTAGAGCAGTAAGGGCCTTATTTCTCCAATTGGGGTGGGATTTTTCCCTTTTGAGACAGTTCTGGGACATCATTTTCACCATATTAGAAACAAGCACTGTTATACGGATGCATTCCGGACCTCTGCTAAGTATTTTGGGGAGTAATGCCTAGGAAAAAGAAGAAAAAAAATACAACTCAAATTCCTGAATTTGGCACTGGTGTTAGAGTGTAGGCGATTGGTGATGACCTGGTTATGTAACAGAGACCCCAGACTGAATGGTGATGTGATATAATTGAGTACAATGGAAGGAAAACATCAAATTGACTAGGAAAGACAAAAAATACAAGATGACTTACAAGTATGGGGTGAGCCTGTGGACACTGTTGTGGAAGGAAAGGAGAAGGAGGCGGGTTCCACAGTGGGGGATGAACCTGAAGAGGAGTCACAAGCCCCAGAGTCACCAGACACAAACAGCTAATTGCGATTGGTGCTCAGGGATGACCTGAAGTGGTCTGTGTGCACTACACAATTGAGCACCTAAAGGGGCTAAAAGGCACTGTTCTAGTTTTCTTCTTCAAAACATTTATTTCCAGCAGGATATATGCATCCAACCCTGGCAGATCACAGTCAGCAACTGTCTCTGCCTTACAATCTATCCATACCATTCTAATTCCATGTCTTCTTACTAAGCAATCACTAAGACTTCCAGCATTCCAAAACAACCAAACCCAACATATCTCCCTTTGTATAACTAAAACTATATACTCGAACCACAAAACAAACACACAAAAAATAAACACAAACCCAGCACTGCTAGGTGCACTACTCTATATAATAATCTTTCAAATAACCTGGTCTTCTTACCACTCTCTTTTGCTTCTTCTTCTGCACTACCTTCTCCCCATCACTTCCTTCATTGTTTCCATAACCAAGGGCCAGATGTACCAAAAATCCAAATTGCGACTTGCAATTTGCGAGTCCCTGCGACTCGCAAATTGCAAGTCGCAATTTGGTATGCAGAAAGGTGTCTCAGACACCTTCTGCAACTCGCAATGGAGTCGCAAAGACCCACCTCATTAATATTAATGAGGTGGGTCGCAGTTTGCGACCCCATTGCGAGTAGGGGCACTCACGGGGATGGTGGCCTGCTGGAGTCAGCAGACCACCATGTCCGTGACTGCTTTTTAATAAAGCAGTTTTTTTTTTCTAAGTGCAGCCCGTTTTCCTTAAAGGAAAACGAGCTGCACTTTGAAAAAAAAAACGAAACCTTTAGTTTCGGATTTTTTCAGGGCAGGTAGTGGTCCATTGGACCACTGCCTGCTCTGAAAAAATATTCATTTGTCCAGTCACAAAGGGGAAGGGGTCCCATAGGGACCCCTTCCCGTTTGCGACTGGGTTACCATCCACTTCAAGTGGATGGTAACTGCGATTCTATTTGCGACCGCTTTCGCGGTCGCAAATGGAATTGAATTGCATTGCGAGTCGCAAATAGGAAGGGAACACCCCTTCCTATTTGCGAGTCGGAAATGCATTTTGCGAGTCGGATCCGACGGATAAACCCTTTCTAGTCCCTTCCCACAGCCTGGTTCGCACCCAGTGTCCAACCGCCAACCTACGCTCCTTCACTCTACACATCATTCTTTCATCATACTTTCCTTGCATCTTCTCCACCCAACTTAACAATTTCTTTTCATCTACCTTTCCCTTACCTGCTTTACCCATCCAACCAGGTACAACCTGGTGCATGGTTTTCTACCTTTTAATAACATAAAAGGTGTCTCCATTGTGAGGGAATGTGGAGTAGTGCAATAACTCCACAATAAATTCTTAATCTCTGTAGGAGGCTGGCCTGGCTTGTAGTGGGTACCAATGGTACTTACACCTTATGCCAGGTCCAGTTATCCCTTATTAGTAGAGTGTAGTAGTGTTCTAGCAGCTTAGACTGATAGAGGTAGCTATAGCAGAGCAGCCAAGGCATAGGAGACATGCAAAGCTCATGCAATACCACTTATGTCATATAGGTACTATATCATAAGAAAGACAATACACATAGGGGGTGATTCCGACCCCGGCGGTCCTTGACCGCCAGGGCCGGGGTCGGCGGGAGCACCGCCAACAGGCTGGCGGTGCTCCTAAGGGCATTCTGACCGTGGCGGTATGGCCGCGGTCAGAACCGGAAAACCGGCGGTGTCCCGCCGGTTTTCCGCTGCCCTGAGGAATCCCCCATGGCAGCGCAGCTTGCTGCGCCGCCATGGGGGATTCCGACCCCCTCACTGCCATCCTGTTCCTGGCGGTTTCAACCGCCAGGAACAGGATGGCGGTGAGGGGTGTCGTGGGGCCCCTGGGGGCCCCTGCAGTGCCCATGCCAATGGCATGGGCACTGCAGGGGCCCCCGTAAGAGGGCCCCACTTTGAATTTCAGTGTCTGCTTAGCAGACACTGAAATTCGCGACGGGTGCTACTGCACCCGTCGCACACCTTCCACTCCGCCGGCTCCATTCGGAGCCGGCTTCCTCGTAGAAGGGTGTTTCCCACTGGGCTGACGGGCGGCCTTTTGACGGTCGCCCGCCAGCCCAGTGGGAAACCCAGAATGACCGCTGCTGTCTTTTGACCGCGGTACGGTCTTCTGGCGGTTCCCGCTTGGCGGGCGGCTCCCGCCGCCCGCCAAGCTTGGAATGACCCCCATAGTTACTAAAAATAACAATGTGCCAAAAATATCTCAGAGGATATACTCCCTTAGGAGGTAAGTAACATACACAAAATATACACAACTAACCAAATCAGGTAAGTAAAACAGTCAAAAAGTGGTGCAAACACTGTAAAACACAATAGGATGCAATAGGCCTAGGGGCAACACAAACCATATACTAAGAAAGTGGAATGCGAACCACGAATGGACCCCTAGGCTAGTGTAGTGTGTAGAGGGTCACTGGGAGTGTAAGAAAACACTAAGGGTGTAAAGGAGACCCCAACTCAAGACCCTGGAAAGTAGGAGTAAAGTACTACTATTTTCCCAGAAACACACTAAAGTTGTGATAAAGAATTTTGAACGGACCACAACAGACTGCAAAGCACTGAAGACGGAGTCCTGGACCTGAAGACCTGCAAAGGAAGGGGACCAAGTCCAAGAGTCTCTAAAGTGTCCAGGGGGGGCAGGAGCACCCTAAACCCTGGATGAAGGTACAAAATGGCTACCTCCGGTTGGAGGAAGCTGCAGGTTTTGCAACAGCGAAAGGAGGTAGGAAGTTCTCCTTCATCCAGAAGATGTCTCACGACGTGCTGGAGGATGCAGAGTTGTTTTCTTGGCAAATTACTGCAAACAAGCCTTGCTAGCTGCAAGAGTTGCGGTTGGAGAAAAAGGGTGCTGCCCGGGCCCAGGAAGGACCAGGATGTCGCCACTTGGGAGAGGAGACAGAGAGGGCCCTCAGCAATGTAGAGAGCCCACGCACAAGAAGGAAGCAGCCGCAGAAGTCCTTGAACTTGGGTTCAAGAAGTCTGAACATGGCGGTCATCTCAACACTGCAAAGAGCGGTCCCACGACACCGGAGATCAACTCAGGGAGCTGAGCATCGCAGGACGGAGAGCTGGGGACCTAGGCTCGGCTGTGCATGAAGGATTTCTTGGAAATGTGCACAGAAGCTCTTGTACCTGCAGATCACATGGTGCACAGGATTATTGTCTGGGGAGGGGAGGCAAGGACTTACCTCCTCCAAGTTTGGATAGTTGGACCACTGGACCGTCTGGGTCACTTGGGTCCACCACCAGTGTTCCAGGGGCCACGCTCATCAGGATGAGAGGGGACCCAGAGTACCGGTGACACTGAAGTTTGGTGCCTGCTGGAGAAGGGGGAAGATTCCGTTGACCCACTGGAGATTTGTTCATGGCTTCCAGTGCAGGGTGAACGCAGGCAGCCCCCAGAGTATGCACCACCAGGAAACAGTTGAGAAAGCCGGCAGGATTGGGTGCTACAATGTCAATAGCAGTCTTCTGGCTACTTTGTTGCAGTTTTGCAGGCGTCCTGGAGAAGTCAGCGGTCGATCCTTGGCAGAGGTCGAAGAGAGAAGTGCAGCGGAGCTCTGATGAATTCTTGCAAGTCGTAATCTGAGGAAAAGCCCACTGGAGAGACCCTAAATAGCCCTCAGAGGAGGATTGGCCACCTAGTCAGGTATGCACCTATCAGGAGGTGTCTCTGACGTCACCGGCTGGCACTGGCCACTCAGAGGCCTCCAGAGTGCCCCCACACCTCTGGAAACAAGATTGTAGAGGTCTGAGATACACTGGAGGAGCTCTGGGCACCACCCCTGGGGTGGTGATGGACAGGGGAATGGTCACTCCCCTTTTCTTTGTCCAGTTTTCTGCCAGAGCAGCGACTGGGGATTCCCTAAACCGGTGTAGACTGGTTTATGCAAGGAGGGCATCATCTGTGCCCTTCAAAGCATTTCCAGAGGCTGGGAGAGGCTACCCCTCCCCAGCCTTTAACACCTATTTCCAAAGAGAGAGGGTGTAACACCCTGCTCTAAGAGGAAATGCTTTGTTCTGCCTTCCTGGGTCTGTGCTGCCAGACCCCAGGAGGGCAGAACCCTGTCTGTGGGTTGGCAGCAGCTGTAGCTGCAGAGAAAACCCCAAGGAGCTGGTTGGGGGTTACTGGGGATCCATAGTGGAGCCCCCAGAATGCATGGAACTGGCTCCCCAATACCAGATTTGGAATGGGAGGGGGACAATTCCATGATCTTAGACATGTTACATGGCCATATCCTGAGTTACCATTGTGAAGCTACATATAGGTATTGGCCTATGTGTAGTGCATGCGTGTAATGGTGCCCCGGAACTCACAAAGTCCAGGAAAATGGCCCTGAACTATGTGGGGGCACCTTTGATAGTGCAAGGGTGCCCTCACACGTAGTAATTTTGCACCTAACCTTCAGCAAGTGAAGGTTAGACATATAGGTGACTTATAAGTTACTTAAGTGCAGTGAAAATGGCTGTGAAATAACGTGTGGTGTACGTTATTTCGCTCAGGCTGCAATGGCAGTCCTGTGTAAAGGCTTGTCTGAGCTCCCTATGGGTGGCAAAAGAAATGTTGCAGCCCATATGGATCGTCTAGAACCCCAATGCCCTGGGTACCTAGGTACCATATACTAGGGAATTATAAGGGTGTTCCAGTGTGCTAATTGAAATTGATAAATGTAGTCACTAGCCTATAGTGAAAAATGTAAAGGCAGAGAGAGCATAAGCACTGAGGTTCTGATTAGCAGAGCCTCAGTGACACAGTTAGGCACTACACAGGTATACACATTCAGGCCACAAACTATGAGCACTGGGGTCCTGGCTAGCAGGATCCCAGTGAGACAGGCAAAACCATACTGACATACATGTAAAATTGGGGGTAACATGCCAAGAAAGATGGTACTTTGCTACACAACCCCGCCTCCCCCCCGCACAAACAAGGGACAATTAGGCTAACCTTGCCCAGATGAGTCTTCATTGTCTAAGTGGAAATATCTGGAGAGTACATCTGCATTGGAGTGCGTACTCCCAGGTCTATGTTCCAATGTATAGTCCATTCCCTGTAGGGAGATGGACCACCTCAACAATTTAGGGTTTTCACCTTTCATTTGTTTAAGCCATAATAGAGGTTTGTGGTCTGTTTGAACAATTAAGTGAGTACCGAAGAGGTATGGTCTCAACTTTATCAAGGCCCAGACCACAGCAAAGGCCTCCCTCTCTATGGCAGACCAACACTTTTCTCTAGGGGTCAACCTCCTGCTGATAAAAGCAACAGGTTGATCCTGGCCCTCTGTGTTTAGCTGTGATAGAACTGCCCCTACCCCTAATTCAGAAGCATCAGTTTGAACTATTAATTTTTTGGAGTAACAAGGGCTTCTGAGGACAGGATCAGATCTTTCAATATCCTGGTGACCCCTTCCTAGTACAGACGTATCCAGGGGTAGGACCATAGCATGTGCAGGAAGTTGGCACCTATTGTTCTGCACCTAGGGCAGGGGGCATCCATCACCCCGAAGTATTGAGTAATTTTCTCAGGGGTGAGGTATGCTCTGTGCAAGATATAAAAGCCAATTAGTTTAAAGCAAGGGTTTTGTGAGATCTTGGGAAGTCATTCTAAGATTGCTTCCCAGGCTTTCTCAGTGATTGGGGTTTCCAGATCCTCCTCCCACCTCGCTCTCAAGGCTCCGAAGGGGTGGACCACATCCGTCTGCAGCGATCTGTATAGACATGTAATGGCTTTGTATGTGCCTGCTGAGAGTGCCATGTACGTACAACATCTCTGGGCCTCTGGCTCCGAATCCCCGGATCTCCAGTGACGGCAAAAGGCCGTCATCACCGAGCCATGAACAATGAAATGGCCTGGGGCCAAGTCAAACTCTTCATGCAATTCCTCAAATGAGAGGAGGGTTGAGTTACGGAACAACTGTCCCACCCTGACTAGGTCAGCCTGTGTCCAGTCCCAGAGGACGCCCCAGTCTCCCCGTCCCCAGTATGCTGCATTTTCCCCTGTGCCGTAGAAAAGACAACATAGTAATGGGTATGTATGGAGAGTATGTTGTGCGGTTATGTGTTTTCCACTCATGTCCAACATTTTCTAAGAACCTTGAACTCATCTGAAGTCCCTGCTTTGGTACCCCCTACCTTCAGCAAGGTTGCAGCGAGGTCATGCAACGATAGGGTCAGTGAACCCATTTCCCAGTAAGGAGATTGTCTTCCCGCCATCCACTGCGTATACCATTGGAGCTGGACCAAAAATAATGTGATTCAAAATCCGGGGCTGCCAGGCCGCCTTGCGACATCCGGCGTTGCAATGAGGAGAGATCAACTTTCTGACATCCTCTACCCCAGATGAATGAACTCACTTGCGAATGGAGCTATGAAAAAAGGAGCTTGGGATCCACAGGGGAGCACACTTAAGATGTGTAGAAAGTGAGATAAGACAATCATCTTCAGTAAGGCTATTCGCCCTGCTACTGACAATGAGATTGTCGCCCAAAAGTCCAGAAAAGACTTATTTTTCCTCATCAGTCGCCTTACATTCCCCTCAAAGGTGTCAGCCTGGATGTGGTATACTTGTACCCCCAGATAAGAGAGGCAGTGAGCTTCTCAGATCAACCCTCCAAAGGAATCTGGCTCCCAGTTGCCCTCCCTGGTGGAAAACAGGAGGGTCTTTTGCCAGTTGACACCCAGCCCGGACATTGTCTCAAAGTCCTCTAGTAATGCCTTGGTCCCAGTCAGGTCTCCCCCGGTATTACCAAGGAAAAGTAATAGATTGTCCACGTATAGGGCTGTCCTCTGGGTGGTCAGGCCCACGCAGATCCCGCTAACGTCGGCCCGACCTAGCCATACATGCCAAAGACTCAATTGCTATTGCAAATAAAAGGGGTGGCAGCGGACAGCACTGTCGGGCCCCCGCTCCACTACATAGCTGTCTTTGACGGTGCCCCCTACCGGAACTAAGCTGTGGGATTAGTATAGAGGAGGCGGCTCCAGGCTTTAAACCCTCTGGCCAGCCCTATTAGTCCCACTCCAGGCTATCTAAAGCCTCCTCTATGTCCACTGCTAGTATTGATGTGTTTTCCGTATGATATATGAATGCATCTAGCACTGTCATTAAGCGCTTCACATTAGTGGCTCTGTTGCGGCTGGGGATAAACCCTGTCTGGTCTGGATATATCAGGAGTGTCATAAACGGGAGCAATCTGTCGGCAAGGACATTAATTGGTATTTTATCATTTACGTTCAACACAGAAAGTGGCCGATATGCTTTAAGGTCCGTCGCAAACTTACCAGGTTTTAAAAGAGACCAGGGCTTCCATGGTGGTCGGGAGGGCGGCCTCTCACATTTCTAGCCGCCCCATAAAGGGTCGCCAAGCAGGGCACAAGTTCCCGGGCGTATGTAGTATAGAACTCCACTGGGAGTCTGTCCAATCCTGGAGTTCTGCCCTTCGAAAGTCCTTTAATGGCTCCAAAATGATATTGCGCGGTAATATCTGCTTCCAGACTTTTCTCCTTATCTGCGAAGTGGGATTTGCATCAAGGTTCTATTTAAAACATCATTGTCTTGAAGGGCTCTGCTTGTGTACAAGCCTTGGTGATATTGTAAAAAGCAATGATTACTGGCACCTTGAGTATGCAGAGCGTCACCCAAAGGAGACAACAGCTCCACTATGGGGGAGTCCCGTCTGGTAGGATCGCCCAACCAGACAAGTAGGCACCTGGATTGGTCCCACTCCGCATTAGTCCGTTCCATATATATCCTATATTCAAAGGAGTGGAGCCTCTCCATGTGCACCACCACATTTTCTCTGGGTTCAGGTAATGCCGGCTGAACCTCCGGACGGCCCAGATGCTGTTGCTCAATCTCCCACAATGCTGCCTTTGCTATTTCTATCTCCTGTTATAGGGTATGTCTGATGCCCAACGACTCTGCCAGGCAATGACCCAGAATCACAGCCTTAAAGACGTCCCATTCGACTTGTGGGCTGGAGGCCGTTCTCACATTATCCTCAAAACAGGATCGTATCTTCTCCCTAATGGTTTCTTGGAAGGTCGGGTCCTCCAGTACTTCAGGTTTCAATCTCTAGGTGGGGATCTTGGATCACAGCCTGTATTATTGCAGGTGGAAGAGGACCAGATTGTGATCAGAAAAGGTTCTGGTACTCAATATCTTGGAGTAGAGTATGAACGTCCGTGGTGCATATAAAGACTTCAAGCCAGACGTGCAATTCATGCACTCGGGAAAAGTATGAGTAGTCTCAATCTAAAGGGTACCACCACTACCAGGGGACTATCAGATCCCAGTTTTGCTGCCAGTTGACAAAGTCTCGGGCTGCACAGAACTCTGGGGAGCCGCCCAGGGGGTGGATGAGAGTGGTCCGAAAGGGGTCTGCAATGAAGTTGAAATCCCCACCAACTATCGTAGTGTGCATCAGGAAGGGGACTAGACGGGCCGTTAGGTGTGCCAGAAAAGGAATTTGGTGCCATTTGGGGCTTATATATCAGCAATATTAATATCCGCCCAACCAGTTTGTCGGAGATCGCCAAGTACCTGCCTTCCAGGTCTACAATGGAACGGACAAGTTGGAATGGAACCCCAGCTTTAACCCACACCAACACCCCTCGCAAATGCTGAGTAGGTGATATAATAGACTTGACCCCTCCATCGGCGCTGCAATGCTTCCCCTTCCTTGGCAGTTAGGTGCATCTCTTGCAGAAGAGCGATATGAACTCCCCTCCACCTTAAATAAGAAAATACTTTATAGCGTTTGGTCATGGTGTGTATACCTCGGACATTCCAGGATAGTAATTTATAATCTGTAGTATGCGTCATACCTAAAGTGTGAGTAGGGCAGTTTCCATCCTCGGGGAGTGGGATGTTTCCCCAACCATGGGGACGATAGTGTCAATGCATTGCCTTCTTGTTTCCGACCCAGAGTATCCCAGTTAACAGAAACATTAGTAATTGAACAACTTAAAAAACCCCAACTCCCTCTCCCTAGGACAAGAAGCTGAACCCCTCCCATCCCAATCTCTAACTAAAATGTGCTCTGTTTCTCTCGAAGGGGGTGGGCAGCGTAGTGGAGCTCGCAGCTTTCGGCCCATGCACCCACCCGACAGTTTAATACAGAAAGTGCTGTGAGGAGCCATACAGGGGTAGCTACACCCCCCCAACCGCTCATTCCAGGAGGCGATCAACCACCCCTTCACCAACTGCCCCATGGCCCCCATCAACACTAGTCAGGCGCAGGGCCTCATATGAGTTCATCCGCCGTGCCAGGAACCACTACCAGTAGGATCACACTTAATGAGTCTGAGCTGGAAGTCGCCTGGTCTGAGTCGTTGCTGGTATCCTCCGTATGCACCCGGGAAACAGGTGTGTTCATGCAAGGCCCACTGAGTGATGCCACCACCTCCACTCCTTTTTGTTGTTCCCGCTGTCTCTCTCCCCTGATCAGTGCCACAGGTCTCCTGGTGGACCACTGTGGACCACTGACCACGGGCCCAGGGTCCCTGTGCTGCCGGTCCTTTCCCAGATCCCCGCTGACTCTAGGCGTTGGTGTACCATACATAACCATATCTCCTGTGGAGTCGAAAAAAAGCGTGCACCCTCAGGAGTGATCACCCACAGTTAGGGAATGGGATGTAATATTGGAAGTTAAGTTTGCGCAGTTTCTCTTTCACTGCTGTTAAGGTTGTGCGCTGGCAATGTACTTCCCAAGTGAAGAAAGGAAAAATCATGACTCTAGAGTTCTCGATGGTAAGGTTTCTTTGTGTTCGCGCCAGCTGTAAAATGTGTTCCGGTCTGTGAGATAGTAGCCTCTTTCTAGCATGGTTACCCCCACTTTTAGCCTGTTTGTGAGTGTGTGTCAGTGTGTTTTTACTGTGTCACTGGGATCCTACAAGCCAGGACCCCAGTGCTCATAGATAAAAACCTATATGTCAGTGTATTTTGCCTGTCTCACTGGGATCCTGCTAGCCAGGACCCCAAGTGCTCATAGTTAGTGGCCTAATGTGTGTCTGTATAGGTCTTAATTGTGTCACTGAGGCTCTGCTAATCAGAACATCGGTGCTTATGCTCTCTCTGATTTTAAATTTCTTACTATAGACTAGTGACCACATTTACCAATTTCAATTAGCACACTGGACCCCCCCTCCCCCTTATAGGTCCCTGGTATATGATACCTAGGTACCCGGGGCATTGGTTTTCCAGGCGATCCTTATGGGCTGCAGCATTTCTTTTGCCACCCGTAAGGAGCTCAGACAAACCTTTTCACAGGACTGCCACTGCAGCCTGCGTGAAATAGTGCACACATTATTTCACAGCCATTTTCACTGCACTTAAGTAACTTATAAGACACCTATATGTCTAACCTTCATTTAATGAAGGCTAGGTGCAAAGTTACTAAATGTGAGGGCACCCTTGCACTAGCAAAGGTGCCCTCACATAGTTCAGGGCCAATTCCTGGAACTTTGTGAGTGCGGGGACGCCATTACATGGGTGCACTACGTAGAGGTCAATACCTATATGTAGCTATACAATGGTAACCCCAAATGTGGCCATGTAAGGTGCCTAAGATCATGGAATTGTCATCCCATTTCAAATGTGGTATTGGGGAGCCAATTCCATGCATCCTGGGGGCTCTACCATAGACCCCCAGTACTGCCAAACCAGCTCTCTGAGGCTTGCAATGCAGCTACAGCTGCAGCCACCTCACAGACAGGGTTCTGCCCTCCTGGGGTCTGAGCAGCTCAGTCCCAGGAAGGCAGAACAAAACATTTCCTTTGGGAGCAGGGTGTTACACCCTCTCCCTTTGGAAATAGGTGTTACAGGCTGGGGAGGGGTAGCCTGAAGGGCCCAGATGGTGCCCTCCTTGCGTAAGCCAGTATACACCGGTTCAGGGAAACCCTTGTCCCCTGCTCTGTCATGAAACTGGACAAAGGAAAGGGGAGTGACCACTCCCCTGACCATCACCACCCTAGGGGTGGTGCCCAGAGCTCCTCCAGTGTGTACCAGACTTCAGCCATCTTGCTTTGCAAGGTGTGGGGGCACTCTGGAGGACTCTGAGTGGCCAGTGCCAGCAGGTGACGTCAGAGACCCCCCCGATAGGTCCATACCTGATAAGGTAGCCAATCCCGCTCACAGGGCTATTTAGGGTCTCTTCAGATTCTATGCGAGTTTCCAGCAGGAATCCTCTGCAACTACTACTTCATCCTCTGACCTCGGATCAACCGCAGCCTGCTCCAGGAACCACTGTAACAGCAACAAAGTATCCACAAGGGATACTTTTCCCCTGCAACTTCAGCTCCAGCCAGCAACTGCAACAGTTTCCACGGTGTGCACGCTTTGAGGACTCCCTGTCTTCACCCTGCACCAGAAGCACTGAAGAAATCTCCAGTGGGGTGACGGAGTCACTCCCCTGCTCACGCAGGCACCTTCTAAGTTGATGACCGGTTCTCTTGGACTCCTCTCCTGGTGGACCCCATTGACACAGACTGTCCTGTGGTCCTGCTGTCCCAATTTGGAGGAGGTAAGACCTTGCCTTCCCCCAGAATGACAGAACCCCTGTGCACCGCGTCTTCTTCACCGTCTGCAGCCTCTGTGCACTATTGGCAAAATTCCTTTGTGCACAGGGTAGCCCAGGTCCCAGCACTCTATCCTGCGATGCTCAACTCGCTGAGTTGATCTCCGGTGGCGTGGGACTTTTCCTTTGTAGTGCTGCACCAACCGCATTTTGCACTTCCTTTGTCTCCTTGTCCTGGGACTCCCGTAGGTGCTATCTGTGCTCTTAGGGCTCTCTGAAGTTCTGACAGACCCCTCTTCCTCCTCACACAGAGTTGAGGCCCCCAGGTCCCTCATGGGTCCAGATAGCACCTACTTGACGCAAAACGCGACTCTGCCGAAACCAAGGCTTGTTGGAGGAATCCAGCACCAAAACTCGCCTACATCCAACTTCACAACATGGGACATCCTTTGTATCACGCAGGAACCCGCTGGCACCTTCCTAGGGTGCATTTCTGCAGTCTTCATCCAACCGGGGGACTCTTCTTTTGAACCCTCTTCTGGGTTGGCAGGGGCTCCTGTCCTTCCTGGAACTTCTTTCAACTTCTGGACTACTTCCTTTGCAGGTCTTCAGGTCCAGGAATCCACCATTTGTTGTTTGCAGACTTGGTTGGTTCTAGCAATAACTCCAATCACGACTTGTTTTGTGTCCTAAGGAAACTTGCAGTACTTTACTCCTGCTTTTCTGGGCTCTGGGATGGGGTAATTTACTTACCTTTGCTGTGTTCTTACTCTCCCAGTGATTCTGCACACACTACACTTGTCTAGGGGGCAATCTGTGATTCACATTCCACTTTCTTAGTATATGGTTTGTGTTGTCCCTAGACCTATTTTCTCCCATTGCATTCTATAGCATTTCCTGGAGTTTGCACTATCCTATGTCTAATTACTTACCTTATTTTGGTGTCTAGTGTATATATTGTGTATAATACTTACCTCCAGAAGGAGTATTGCCTCTTAGATATTTTTGGTACCGTGCCACCCAAACAAACTACCTTTATTTTTGGTAATATTGAGTATTGTCTTTACTTGTGTATAACTACTGTGTGACTATAATTGGTATTTCAGGAGCTTTGCATGTCTTCTAGTTCATCCTAAGCTGCTCTGCTATAGCTACCTCTATCAGCCTAAGCTGCTAGAACACTACTACATTTCACTAATAAGAGATAACTGGACCTGGTGTAAGGTGTAAGTACCCAAAGTACCCACTACAAACCAGGCCAGCCTCCTACACGGTCCTTATAATAGAGTAGCTGGGCTACCACTGCGGGCACTCTGTGAGCTCGTTCCATGGCGAAGAATGCTTAGAAGCCCTCAGGAGCAACTTCTGTGTGGAGCCAGTTCACAAGGTATGACACCATGTCCCCGCCCTCTCTGCATTCAGGCAGACCCACAACATGGACCTGTTTTATGTATCTTCTACACTGGCCTCAAGTATTTTCAGTCATGAATCCATAGCCGACACCAGGCCACTATTAGTTGTCACTGCAGGCGCCAGCTCAGTCAGCTCTCTTTCAGTAGTCGTGAACCACTCGGCAAGGCACCTGTGATCATCTCTCAGGAGTCCCAGATCATCCCCCAATGTGTCTATTTTGGTTTCCAGTGCCTCCTGGGAGAGGCGTTGATGGCTTGCAAAACATCCTGAAGTGTGGGCCCCAGCATTGTGTTCCCAGAGACAGGATGAGTAATAGGTTGCTGCAGCTCACCGACTGGCATAAGGAGGGGCACTTCTCATGAATCCCGCGTGCCTTTATAGGTGGCCTTCCCCGTGGCTGTCCCGGAGCCTCACTCCTCAAAGCCACAAAGCGGGGAACAAAGCCAAGCTGCCCAACCTCTCACAGTGGGAGGGTGGATGCACCACCCAGTGCCCAGGGAAGTCTCACCATCTCATTCCAGGGACCCTCCAGAGCTGGCAGGCAGTCCTTTCAGGTCCCTCAGCCCCTCACTCCTTTGGGTTTGGGCAGGAATAGCACAGCAGCAATCCAAGGGTATAGATTTCAAGCCAACACCAGTTTACACGTCCTATGCAAGCCGCCGTTCTCCAAAGTGCCCCCCTGAGCCACTCCCTGGGCTATCAGAATGGCAGTCAGGGATTAGCCCCACTGAATGACCCATGAGGGCCGGTGCAGTCCAACTCACCTAAGTGGGCACGCCCATGTCGCCTTCCCCAGCCAGCACGCAGGACCCCCTATCAGCCGTAGCAGTTCCACTCACTCTCTGCCAGGGTTCACACTTCCCCAGTCCACTTAATCACAGACTTGCTCCCAGGGTCCAAGCGGTATGTTACAGTTTGATGCGGCCTACACTCTCCATAATGCTGCGGCAGGCCCCTACTGCTGATCGCGGCTTGTGGGCCCTTCTCAGCTGTTATTTTCTCACTCAATCCATCAAAAGCAGGCCAGTCCAACAAAGTACCAGGGCCCCCGCAGCTAGTACCAGGCACCACGCAGGGACCCCTGGACGTCCACTGCCAACTGTAGGACGCGGTCCCACGCAGCTGCCGGGGGCAACAGACGGCAAGCGGCAGGGCACTCTCTACCAGTCTAATATCCTCCCATCTTCAAGGCAGGGTCAAACAGAAATGCAGGCCCTCATTACAACACTAGCGGTCAGTGATAAAGCAGCGGTAATAGCGCCAGAAGGCCGGCGGTAACAAAAATGGAATTTTGACCACAGTGGAAACCGCTCAGACAGACAGCCACTTTAACACACCGACCTCCATGGCGGTAACAACAAGCACCACAGCGGTAACCGCCAACAGCCAGGCGGAAGACAATCTACCGCCTACCATATTAAGACAGGCCTATCCGCCACCTTTTCTGGGGTAGGACCAATGACATCAAAAGCATGGCGGAAACAATCAAAGGACTCACCTCTGGAGACTCAGGGAACAACCACGACGCCATGGAGCCAAAGTTGCACATATTTTCCATGTTCGTCTACCTTTTCCTGCATCATGAACACCAACGCCGGTGAAGACGACCACAGTGAGTACTGCTGCCTAGCACACAAGGGAGGGGGGAAGGAAAAAGAGAGTGACACACACATGCAACACGCAACACCCCCAACACCATACACTCAACCGGATGTAGTAACAATACATATCCACCCCGTACCCCTCAGGAATAATGCAAGAACAAAATGATTTGAAGAAAGTGAGTGCAATACGATAAAATAACACGAAGAAGTGCATCAAAATACAAACGTATATACACTGCCCAGTCCTCAATGTCCGTGGGCCACTGGGCCACATCACATAGGCCAAGGCCCCACCTCACTCCTGCAACAACACGGAGAGAACACTGCAGGGGCATCAGGTCGAAAATACACAGGCACCTCAGGAGGACAGGGAATAGGGGGGGCACCTCAGCCGGAAGATGGTACAACACCTCTGGTCCTGGATGGGCCAACATGCCCTGTGCGAGGTCCTGGGGAGTGCAAGACCACAGTCTCTCAAGTGGGTGGTTTGCCCACTGCTTCGTCCTGGGGAGTGCAAGGCCACAGTCTCTCAACAGGGTGGTTTGCCCACTGCTTGGTCCTGGGGAGTGCAAGGCCACAGTCTCTCAAGTGGGTGGTTTGCCCACTGCTTGGTCCTGGGGAGTGCAAGGGCACAGTCTCTCAAGTGGATGGCCTCTCCACTGGTTCTGGAGGGGGCCTTGTGCGCAGTGTGCTTCATCCTGGGAAAGATGGGTTGAGTGGATGGCTTCTTCCACTGGTTCTGGAGGGGGCCTTGTGCCCAGTGTGCTTCGTCCTGGGAAGGATGGGGTGAGTGGATGGCTTCTTCCACTGGTTCTGGGGGGGCCTTGTACCCAGTGTGCTTCATCCTGGGAAGGATGGGGTGAGTGGATGGCTTCTTCCACTGGTTCTGGAGGGGGCATTGTGCCCAGTGTTGCAGATCTTGGGGAGTGCAAGGTCACAGTCTCTCACCTGGGTGTCAGACCCACAGGATTTGCAGGGGCCAGGACCCATAACAGCCCATGGAGGTAGTACTACACACTGTCTGCCGGCGGTGACGGCTGCTCAGTGGTGGCAGTGGCGGGGCTGGTGTCGGTGCTGGCAGTGGTGGGGGGAGGCTCCAGCCCATCCCCTGCAGCCTCGTGCGGCTGCCCACTGGGGCTGCTGCTGCTTGCAATGGTGCTGGTGGCGGTGCTGGCAATGGTGGGGGGAGGCTTCAGTCCATCCCCTACAGACTCAGACGGCTGCCCATTGGGGTTGCTGGCAGTGGTGCTGGTGTTGGTGCTGGCAGTGGTGGGGGGAGGGTCCAGACCATCCCCTGCATCCTCAGATGGCTGCCCACTGGGGCTGCTTCTTCTGGCAGTGGTTCTGGTGGCGGTGCTGGCAGTGGTGGGTGGAGGCTCCAGCCCATCCCCTGTAGCGTCAGACGGCTGGCCACTGGGGATTCTGCTGCTGGCAGTTGTGCTGGTGGCGGTGCTGGCAGTAGTGGGGGGAGGCTCCAGTACATCCCCTGCAGCCTCGGACAGGTACCCACTGGGGCTGCTACTGCTGGCAGTGGTGCCGGTGCTGGCGGCGGTGCTGGTGGCAGTGCTGGCAGTGGTGGGGGGAGGCTCCAGTCCTTCCCCTGCAGCCCCGGACGGCAGCCCACTGGGGCTGCGGTGCTAGTGGCAGTGCTGGCGGCAGTGCTGGTGGCAGTGCTGGGGGAGGCTCCAGCCCTTCCCCAGCAGCCTCAGACAGCTGAACCATCATGGTTGGTGGTGGGGTCTCAGAATGAGTCCCAGCAACAGGCCTCCTCTCCTTCCTGCCTGCAGGTGCAGGCCCCTTGCCTTTCCTGTCAGCAGCCGGGGATTGCCCCTTGCCCTTCCCTTCTGCAGCTGGCGGTGCCTCCTTGTCCTTCCTAGACGCTGCTGGTGGTGGCTCTTTGCCTTTCCTAGACGCTGCTGGTGGTGCCTCCTTGCCCTTCCCTGTTGCAGCTGGTGTGCCTCCTTGCCCTTCCTTGATGCACCTGGTGCAGGAACCCTGTCAGTGTTGCTGCCTGGTGCCTGGGATCCTCTCCCACCTGCAGTAGCTGTCGACACTACTGTGGCCGTGGACTGCTCGCCTGGGTTCTGACCACCTGGCCCGATGAGAAGTGGTAGAGAAGAGGTCAACGGTGGAGAGGAAAAGCTTCTTAGGGACATTGGGGAGGGAAGAGGGTGAAGGTTTGGGAGTGGAGGAAGAGGAAGTGGTTGTAGGAGGTGTCTGTCTGCTGTGTTTGGGTCAGGAGCATGGGCTGGATGCTGTTGTGAGGTGGATATCTGTTGGGTGTCTGAGTGCTTGCGTTTGTGTACTTTGGGAGAAGGGGGCACAGACACAGTGGGAGAGGACACAGGGGATGTGTGCATAGAAGTGAGGGTGGTAACTGCCAGTGAGGGGTGTGTAGTGATGGGCGTGATGGAGGTAGTAGATGAGGATGTAGTGCATGCAGGTGTGAGTGTAGACGCTACTGGGAGGGAGGTGGATGAGGAGGAGGGGAACACAGTGGAGGCAGTGGATGTTGATATGTCTGCATCTGGATGGTGTTTGTGTTGAGTGCCTGTGGGATGATGTGTGGTGCTTGTGTTTGCCTGAACCACTCCTGTGTGTTGTGCCTGTGTGCTTGGGATAGGTTGGGGCTAAGGGGACTGGGTAGAGGAAGTTGGAGGGGGAGGCTGCCATCAGGGGGGAGCCAAGAGCCTGGATTGATCTCTGTTGGGCCAGAGTGAATGCCATTCAGGAATGCATTTGTTTGTTGCAAATGGTCTGTCAGCCCCTGGATGGCATTCACAATGACTGACTGCCCAACAGAGATGGATCGCAGGAGGTCAATAGCCTCCTCACTCAGGGCAGCAGGGCTAACTGGGTCAGGGCCTGAGGTGCTCGGGCGAAGGAGATGCCCACCCTCCTGAGTGATCTAGCACGGGAAACACGCTGAGGGGCTGCTGGGAGGGCGATGCTGGAACGGGGGTGCAATCCGTCGCCGGTGCCTCTACTCCTCCGCCAGATGATGCTAATGCACATAAGGACAGGGTGACAAAACAAAAAGGGGGGGAGACAAAGAATACCCTTGGTAAATGGCGGCAACAACACCTCTGTTGGCGTACACAGCGCACACACACACACACAGGGAACAGCCCAACGCACTAGACAATGCACTAACAGTCACAGTGCTAGTCACCAGCCCATGGACAGGGATACCTAACGCCAATTGCAGCATACCTGATGCCCACAGACACCTGCCCAGTAGTGGATGCCTACTAGCTTGGTTGGAGGAGGATGACATCGGAACCAGGCCAACATGGGCCCTACCCTGCAATGTCCGGCCTGGCCTAGGGGCACCCACAGGCCCACATCCCCCACCTGGATGCCACCCCACCACGCGCAAGTAGTATATTGGAGCCCATCCAGCTCCAGATAGGCCACCACCAGTATGTGAGCCATCAGGGGGGTCTGGGTTCGACGGGCACCCCTTCCTCGTTGGGAGGTCATCCCCAGCTGGGCCTCTGACGTCTTCCGTGTCCAGCATCTCAGGTCGTCCCACTGTTTCCGACAGTGGGTGCTCCGCCTGCTGTAGACACCCAGGGTCTGCACGTCCTTGGCGATGGCACGCCATATACCCTTATTCTGATGGGCGCTGACCTGCAGAGAAATACATATAGGAAAAGGTATCAGTCCAACCGTCCTGCCGGTTACACTCATGGCCCACCATAGCCCTCACATTCCCTTACGCACAGACATTGCCCACCATACATGCAGCACGCTGCCCAGGGCCCTTCCACCAACTCCCCCCACATGAGGCCTTCACACAAACCACTCCATGCAATCATGCCCTATGCATCGTGCTCACAGTGTACTCACCTGTTGGTCTGGAGGCCCATACAGCATTCGGTACTGGGGTAGGACCCCGTCCACCAGTCTCCCCAACTTTGCAGCGGTGAAGGCAGGGACCCTTTCCCCAGTGACACGAGCCATGGTCGGTTCCAGACACAGGTCACAGCAGCACTTGCAGTGTAGGTCCTCTCCTGTTGAAGGTCAGGTAGCAAGTGAGTGAACAGATAGAAAATGTCAGCCACATTTGCGGCGGTGCGTTCCGTTACCGCTGGCGTACATCACCATTGGCCACTGCACCCCATAGGGCCCAATGGTATCCAATGAGGAGTTGCACGGCGGTTCTCGGCCGCCTCCCGCAGTGGCACACAACGTCAGTGGAATTACCTCATTTCCACATGTCCCTCCATGCAGGACAGGCAGTTGCCATTTCAGGGGGGGGAGCAGGCCCTGGCACCTAACTGTGTCACAGTACACATAGGCACCATTTGGGCCTATCCAACAATATACTGTTACAGTCAGAACATGCAATGCAGTGTAGTGTTTGTAAATATGGAATACTGACCAGCTGCTCACCGTTTGCCCCCTAGAGTGCAACCGCTGCGGATGAATAGGAGATGGAGACATCCCCCCATGTACAGGCCCCTGGTGGACTTGGCAACAATGGAGGACAGGCACATTACCCTCACCTATAGACTAGACAGGGCCACAATCAAAGAGCTGTGTGCCCAATTGGAGCCTGACCTGATATCTGCTATCCGTCACCCCACCGGGATCCCCCCTCTTGTGCAAGGGCTCTCAGTGCTCCATTTTCTGGCAAGTGGTTCCTTCCAAGTGACAGTGGGCTTAGCAGCATGAATGTCTCAGCCAATGTTCTCAATAGTGCTGACCAGAGTGTTGTCTGCCCTGATTAAACACATATGCAGCTACATCGTTTTCCCCCATGTGGAGGATTTGGCCACAGTGAAAGCTGATTTCTATGCAATGGGACATATTCCCAACATTATTAGGGCAATAGATGGTACACTTATAGCAGTTGTCCCCCCCCCGGAGAAATGAACAGGTGTTTAGAAATTGAAAGAGCTTTCACTCCATGAATGTGCAGATAGTGTGCCTGGCGGACCAGTACATCTCCCATGTCAATGCAAAGTATCCTGGGTCTGTGCATGATGCCTTTATCCTGATGAATAGCAGCATCCCATATGTGATGGCCCAACTCCAGAGGCACAGGGTGTGGCTAATAGGTGAGCCCTGGTTCCCACCAAGTAGGTGTTGGTGTATGGGTATGGTGTGAGCCCTAAGGGTTAGTGTGTGTCTAACAGTTGTCCCTTGATATTTTCTGGTGACTCTGGGTTACCCCAACCTCTCATGGCTACTGACCCCTGTGCGGAATCCCAGGACAAGGGCAGAGGAACGTTACAATGAGGCACATGGGTGAACAAGAAGAATAATAGAAAGGACATTCGGCCTCCTGATGGCCAGGTTTCGTTGCCTCCATTTAACAGGTAGATCCCTGTACTACTCAGACAAGAAGGTGTGCCAGATCATCGTGGCATGCTGTATGTTGCACAACCTTGCCTTACGTCGCCAGCTGCCTTTTCTGCAGGAGGATGAGGCAGGAGATGGGCATGTGGCAGCAGTGGACCCTTTGGATAGTGAAGATGAGGAGGCAGAGGATGAGGATGATGACAACAGACGTGCAATAATACAACAATATTTCCAATGACACACTGGTAAGACACTGTAATTTCACTGTACATTGACAGTTTTGTGTTTGACATTGTCACTGGCAGGCTGATGTTCACACTTCTATGGCCACTTACTGTACCCTTTGGCATCTCTATTTTCAGATATTTGTGCCCCACTTTCACCCCTGGTGTGTTGACTGCAGCCAACTACGGGTCATTCCTATGTCTACAGTTGTATTGCAGTGTTTAAAGCATGTTAAACAAATACATAGTTCAATCATTTGACAGACTCAATTTTTCAAAGTGTGTTTATTGCAGGGCTCTGAAGAAAAGTGGGGATGTGCAATGGGCTGGGTTGATGATGGAGGAAAGTCCAGGGTAGAGTCCAGTCTATTTGCATCACAGGTGCATTGTCCAAGTGGGCATAGGAAGTGGGGCAACAGCAGTTCAAGGTGGACAGGGTGACAAAGTAGGACACAAGGGTGACAATCAAGAGAGTCTTATTTCCTGGGGGGGTCTTGCAATAGTCTCTGGCTTCTGCCTTGATAGCTGGGACCGTTTGCAGGGTGGTTCTCCTTCTGCAGGGGGTAGGGTGCTGGTGGCCTGTTGTTCCTGTGGCGGTGTCTCCTGTCCACTAGAGGCAGCGGAGGTGGAAGGCTGTTCATCGGTTTGGCTAGTGTCAGGGGCCCGCTGGTGTGACACTGCCTCCCTCATGGTGTTGGCCATGTCTGCCAGCACCCCTGCAATGGTGAACAGGAGGGTGTTGATGTCCTTCAAGTCCTCCCTGATCCCCAGGTACTGTCCCTCCTGCAGCCACTGGTTCTCCTGCAACTTGTCCAGTATCTGGCCCATTGTCTCCCTGGAATGGTGGTATGCTCCCAGGATGTTGGTATGTGCCTGTCCTCCCCCTGTCGCACAGCACTCCTCCTAGCTTCCCTGTTGTCCTGTGCCTCTGTCCCCTGAACCGTGTGCCAACTGACACTGACCCCAGGTCCCTGATCGTCCTGTGTTTGTGGCGTGCCCTGTGGTCCCTGTAGGGGTGGACACACTGCTGATTGACGTGTCCTGGTTATGGGCCCGCTGGGTGGGTACTGTGCTGGTGTTTCCTGAGGATGGAGGCTCTGTGGTGGTATGGGACTGTACCAGTGTTACCGACTGTCCAGAGATCCCTGATGGGCCAGGTTGGTCATCCAGATCCAGGCATCCATAGCTGCTGTCATCACTGTGGGCCTCTTCTGGGGGTGGACTTGATGTTGCAGGTACCTCCTCTCCGGTGACGTTGGGTGGGGGGACCTGTGGGGATGTAAATGCAGTGTTACTGTTTCTGTGTGTGTCATCTTGCGCATGGGTGTGTTGCCCTCTATGGTTGTTATTGCCCTGTCAGCTTTGCCTTGTGTGAGTAGTTATTTTGTGGGCTGGGTGATTGTCTCTGGTGTGCATGATTTAGTGATGGCTGTCCATGCATTGGTGTTACATGCAGGGCTTGGTATTGGGAGGGGTGAGTTGTGATGGTGGGGTGTGTGTGAGGTGGTGAAGTGATGGGATTGAGGGTAAGGGTGGGGGTTTGTGATGGCATGCAAGTAGGGGGGGGCGTGATAGTAATAGAGATGTGACTTACCAGAGTCCAGTCCTCCTCCTACTCGGGCCAGGCCCTCAAGATGCATGATTGCCAAGACTTGCTCCTTCCATGTTGTTAGTTGTGGGGGAGGAGGTGGGGGCCCACCGCCAGTCCTCTGTACAGCTATTTGGTGTCTTGCTGCTGTGGAACGCACCTTCCTCTGTAGATTGTTCCACCTCTTTCTGATGTCATCCCTTGTTCTTGGGTGCTGTCCCACGGCGCTGACCCTGTCCCCAATTCTCCGCCATAGCTCCATCTTCCTAGCAATGAATGTCTGCTGCGCCTGTGATCCGAATAGCTGTGGCTCTACCCGGATAATTTCCTCCACCATGACCCTTTGCTCCTCCTCTGAGAACCTGGGGTGGTGTTGTGCTGCCATGGGTGTAGTATGAGTGGTGTGGGTGAGGGTGTGTGGGGTGCTGTGTAGGGGTGTGTGATGTAAGGTGCGTGGATGGTGTATAGGTGATGGTGGTGTGTGTCTGTGGTCTTGTCTGTGGTCTTGCTATCTCTCTTGTGGCACTTGTTTGTAGTCGTAAAGGATTGTGGGTAATGTGTGTGTGTGTTTTATAGTGGTGTGGGTGTGGTGTGTGTATGTGTGTCAGGTGTGTGTTATTGAAATTATCCAATGTGGTGGTGTTTTGTTTGTGTGTGTCTATTTTGAGCGCGGCGGTATGTACTGCCACTGGTTTAGCGCCATTGAATGTCCACTGCAGTGATTTGTAAGTCATAATGCTGTGGGCGTAGTTCTGTTGGCGTATCGGTGTGGGTTTTGCTACCGCCAGTTTATCACTGACCTTTGGACTGGCAGACTTGTGTGTGTGGCTGTTTAGTGACAGATTGCCATGTGTGTATCATAATATAGGTAGCGGTAATCCACTGCGGCGGCGGTATATTGGCGGCAGTCGGCATGGGGGTAAGTGGTACTTACCACCAATGTCATAATGAGGGCCGTAGTGTCAGGGACTGGCGGGGCGGCGGCAGCGGGCCCTCCCCCATGCCTGTCACGGTCCGCAGGCCTACTCCTGCAAAGTACACCAGGACCTGTGCCCCTGCATCCAGTGCAGCGGGTAAGCGGGATGGCCTTCCCCGCGCCAAGGCCTCCTCACCTCTTGCAGTCTTCGGGCCCAGGGGGCACCTCTCCTCGGCGCCGCAACGGAGCTCCCGCTCACCCAGGTTGAGCGCAGGTTTCCCTTGCTGCGCACTGCTCTCACCTGTGGTGTGGGTCCAGTGGCCTGCTGTCTCCCGGCCCCCCACCGGTTGTCCGGTATCCCAGTCCAGGTTACCCAGGGCACCACTTCTCCAGCCACTAGGCCATGGGAGGCTCTCCTACCAAGGCGGGGTCGGGACGGCCTCTTCCATCTTTGGCGAGTCCGGCCATTCACACTCCATCCGCCATCTAGTCTGCTGCACGGTCAACCCCCCTCTCTGTTCCGCAGGCAGCTCCACCATGGAAAGCAGGCCTGGTGGATCTCACAGTCGGAGTCAGCTGTTACATCGATGCCCAGGGTCCCGCCATGCCGGTGTCGGGGCTCATATATGTATCAGGATGAGGTGTTGGATGAGGCCAGGCACGCTGGAGTTCTCAAGCCCCAATCCTACTCCATTGGCCGCTAGCCACACACCCTGAGCCCGACCCTCTTCAACGTATACATGATCCCTTTAGCCAGCATCCACTCTCATAATATCAACGTTCTCTCCTACACAGGTGACACACAACTCATTCTTTCCCTCACTGACAAGATGCCCAGTACCCGGATCAAGTTCAATGCCTGTATGACTGGTAATTGCCTACTGGATGAAGACCAATTATCTAAAGCTGAATATAGACAAGGCTGAATTAGTGATCTTCAGAAGAGCAGATAACCGGGGGACTGCACCTGATACATAACAGAGCTAGGACCCACACCCACCCACACAAAGTACCTCAGGATAATTATTGACAGAAAACTCATTGTGACTGCCCAAGTTTCCAGCTCATGCTTCCATACCCTGAAGATGCTGCAGAAGATTTTCAAGTGGCAATCCAATGAGAACCTGGACAACCTTGATGCCCCCTCTGGTCATAAGCAAGCTGAATTAGGGGAACCACCTCTGTGCCGGGATGACTACATAACACTGGCTCAGCAAATTGCATCAGCTGTTGCAAACCTTCTAGACACCTGCACTCGCCCGGACTCCTACTTGCATAAATCCCACTCATACAAAAAAACAGATCTGGCAGTCAAGCCTTCTCCTACATCACTACTAAAGCACGGAACAACTTGCAGCTACACATTAGAGCCTCATTTTCACTTAAATTCTGGAAAAAGATGAAGACCTGTTAGTTCCATTAGGCCCTAGGTGCGCCTAGACTCACACCTGCTCAGCGCCAGAATACTTTGCCAGGTAATAGTGTGCTCTTTAAATCTGCATAACATAGCAATGATGACCCAACCACTCTTTTGCTCATACGGAGCTTTTAGCCACGTTTCTTTCAGACCTGTCATTTGATAACTTATAGGCTGACACATGGACTGCTGGTGCATCCATTTCTAGCTGTCGCATCCATTGGATGAAATGCTGGAAATTAGAGTCAGCGCAGCGGTCTATTATTCAGAAACTTCCATTTAATTGGCCTTAGTTATTTGGCACCGATATCGATGTGATGGTACAAAAACAGCAAAGACGAGGATACTACGGTCTTTTAAACTTGTAATGGGGAAAAAAAGTGTTTCATGACTAAACAGCCATTTAAGCACCAGGAGAAGCGTCCCTTGTGAGGCCGAGCCCGTGGTCGGGGGATTGTGCTCGCCAATAAAACCAGACCCGTTATTCCACAGGATCCAGGACAGTCGCAGAAATAACTATGCCAAAGTGGGGGCAAGATTGCATCTCGTTTCTAGCAGTGGAAAAAGTGGCTAAGGGATGTCTGAGTACTGAACATGTCAAAACAGGATATGTTTTTCCATTTTTGTGCAATCCCCTTTAGAGTCAGTTTCTTTCTTCTCCATTGCCAAAAGACCCATGCAAACAACAAGCAATGCTATGGGTGTTCAAGCTTTACTGGGAAAAAACAGGATTATATCAATCCCAGAACATCAGAAAGCACAGGGGTTTTACTCCACTCCGTTTCTCACACCCCTACCTACGGAAATTGTATCCATCCCACCTAAAACCTTAAAACAACTATGCCTACACCACAACTACACTAACTAACCCTAAACTAAGCTATAAAAACTTTATTTCCTAAAAACAACTATGTACATTTGGAAGAGCAGAATAGGTCCTTGTGGCTCATTGGTGGGGAGGAGGTTGGGTGAAAGTCTTTCCACAGCCTGCTTCACATCCTGAAGGAGCCGTATCACTGTGTCAATCTTGTACTCCAGGCCAGCGACTCAGTACTTGAGGTCTGAAATGTCCTCCATTATTAGTTGCTCAAAGGAGCTAACATGTCATGTGACCTGAGCCTGGGTTAATGCAGGTCTTGTGGGCTGGCTGGTGGAGGTGTTCTCAACAGGTTCTGCAGAACCACTCTGGTCTGTAGCTTCATCCTGGGCTTGGGTAGGCTTGTCTGGTTTTGGTGGTCCCTGTGGTGTTATGCACCATTTCCCTGATGCCCTTCCCCAGTGCCTTATATGCTTTGCCAATGAGCCAGATGTGACAGTACCATCAGCGCGGATGTAGTGCAACGTCTTCTGCTCCGGGGTCATGCCACTATGTAATCACCCAAGGTGGTGACATTGGGACCCTGCAGCTTTGCTTTTCTCAAACCTCTTCCCACTTTTTCGGAAGGCCTGGCTTACATGCCAAATGTTTCAGTACCTCTCCAACCTGAGCCAATACGTTTTCTTCTACTCTGGGGTCATGTTATCTGTTGGAGAGGAAGGACATATGTATCAAACCAAGAAGTTGTCCCCATTGTCATCAATTACATGTATTACCATGAACACGTATTAGCCCCCCCTTTTTTCACAGACAGAGCAAAAAAGGAGTTCTGTGTAACAACTCATGAACAAATGTCATAAGAGGCATGTCATGCTCCTAAATCTAAAACGCTAAATTTCTAATGTCTTGGCCTTTTCAGTATATGAATTAGCTGTGTGTGGCCCAAAAAACATATATACATGCCATTATTAACACATTATCTAGGCAATGATGATTCATACACATGGAATTGTACACATGATACATCTAAGTACTCCCTGCAGGAGGGAATAATATTAGCCAGTCACCTATGTGAAAGGAGTAATGTGTAGTAAGTACACATCATGCCTCAGCAAAGTGTCACTGTAATGGGAAAGACACAAACCCACACACATTGCAGCACTGACTGACTCTGTGCCAGGTAGTTCTAACATAGACAGAGTGTGGCTAGCCAACCCTAAATCAACAGACGTGTTGGGCACTTCATCAATATTGACTCATGGACATTACCTGGAACACCTACACATAGATCACATTATGAAATTCAAACATTAGTATGTGTTATTTTACATATCTAAGTGTCTCTCCATTCATATCTGTACATATAGTTAGCTGGATGCACATCAACTGATACTTAATCTATGTGATGGGTGTGTACATGCATTCTGTAGGTCTCAGAAATCTCAGTAGACATTGCTCTACTTTGTACTTAATAGCCTGAAAAGGTTCAATAGTAAATAATCCTTTGGGAGACAGTAGGCTTGATTTTGAACTTGCTGGATGGAATAATCAGAAGATATAATGGGATCATAATACAGAGGACAGGTTATCCATCATGTTTGTAAGAGAGCATTCCCCTCCGACAAGTTCCTAATCTAGCCTAGTATGTGTAACAACAGCAGTAGGTTGAATGTTACATGGCCTGCAAGCAGCCAACAATGTGCACACATGCCTGTGGAAATGAACATATAACTGCATTGTCATGTGTGGACTGCTGACGTCAAATATTGACTCATACATATTCGGTCTACTGTGAGTTTGGAATAAACACAGCCTGTTTACAGCTGCCCCACAAAATTGATCATACATTGCCATGTTGTAGGACAATTCCACAGTTGGCATGGTTACCCCCTAACCTTTTGCCTTTTGTTGATGCTAGCTTTGATTGTAAGTGTGCTGGGACTCTGCTAACTATGCCCCAGCACCAGTGTTCTTTCCCTAAAACTGTACCTTTGTCTCAACAATTGGCACAGCCCTGGCACACAGTTAAGTCCCTTGTAAAAGGTACCCCTGGTACCAAGGGCGCTGTGGCCAGGGAAGGTCTCTAGGGGCTGCAGCATGAATTATGCCACTCTGGAGACCCCTCACTCAGCACATGCACACTACCTCACTGTAGGAAAGTACCATCTTGCCTGGCATGCTACCCCCATTTTTACATGTATGTAAGTTTGTTTTTGCCTGTCTCACTGGGATCCTGCTAGCCAGGACTCCAGTGCTCATAATTTGTGGCCTGAATGTGTGTACCTGTGTAGTGACTAACTGTGTCACTGAGGCTCTGCTAACCAGAGCCTCAGTGCTTATGCTCTCTCTGCCTTTAAAATTGTCACTATAGGCTAGTTACCATTTTTACCAATTCTAATCGGCACACTGGAACACCCTTATAATTCCCTAGTATATGGTACCTAGGTACCCAGGGTATTGGGGTTCCAGGAGATCCCTATGGGCTGCAGCATTTCTTTTGCCACCCATTGGGAGCTCAGATAAATCTTACACAGGACTGCCACTGCAGCCTGAGTGAAATAACGCACACGTTATTTCACAGCCTTTTTACACTGCACTTAAGTAACTTATAAGTCACCTATATGTCTAACCTTCAATTTCTGAAGATTAGGTGCTAAGCTACTAAGTGTGAGGGCACCCTTGCACTAGCAAAGGTGACCCCACATAGTTTAGGGCAATTTCCCCAGACTTTGTGAGTGCGGGGACACCATTACAAGTGTGCACTACATATAGGTCAAATTTGGTATTGGGGTGCCAATCCCATGCATCCCCGGGGATCCACTACGGACCCCGGGTACTGCCAAACCAGCTCTCTGTGGTTTTCTCTGCAGCTACCACTGCTGCCACCCCACAGACAGAGTTCTGCCCTCCTGGGGTCAGGGCAGCCCAGTCCCAGGAAGGCAGAACAAAGGATTTCCTCTGAGAGAGGGTGTTACACCCTCTCCCTTTGGAAATAGGTGTTAAAGACTGGGGAGGGGTAGCCTCTCCCAGCCTCTGGAAATGCTTTGAAGGACACAGATGGTGCCCTCCTTGCATAAGCCAGTCCACACCGGTTTAGGGAACCCCCAGTCCCTGCTCTGGCACGAAACTGGACAAAGGAAAGGGGAATGACCACTCCCCTGCCCATCACCACCCCAGGGGTGGTGCCCAGAGCTCCTCCAGTGTGTCCCAGATCTCTGCCATCTTGAATCCAGAGGTGAGGTGTGAGGGCACTCTGAAGGCCTCTGAGTGGCCAGTCCTAGCAGGTGACATCAGAGACCCCTCCAGATAGGTGCTTACCTGACTAGGTGGCCAATCCTCCTCTCAGGGCTATTTAGGATCTCTCCAATGGGCTTTTCCTCAGATAACGACTTGCAAGAATTCACCAGAGTTCCTCTGCACGACCGCCAACTGCTCCAGGACGCCTGCAAAACTGCAACAAGACTACCAGCGACATTTTAGCGCCTAATCCTGCCGTCTCTCTCGACTGTTTCCTGGTGGTGCATGCTTTGGGGGCTGCCTGCCTTCATCCTGCACTGGAAGCTATAAAGAAATCTCCTGTGGGTTGACGGAATCTTCCCCCTGCTCCAGCAGGCACCAAACTTCAGCGTCACCGGTACTCTGGGACCCCTCTCATCCTGACGAGCGTGACCCCTGGAACACAGGTGGGGGACCCAAGTGAGCCAGACTGTCCAGTGGTCCAAGTGTCCAAATTTGGAGGAGGTAAGTCCTTGCCTCCCCTCTCCTGACAGTAATCCTGTACACCGGTTGAACTGCAGCTGCTAGGGCTTCTGTGCACATTTCCAAGGAATCCTTTATGCACAGCCAAGCCCAGGTATCCAGCATTCTGTCCTGCATTGCTCAACTCCCTGTGTTGGCCTCCGGCTTTGAGGGACCCTCTTTTGTAGTGTTGAGACGACCGCTGTGTTCAGTCTTCTTGAACCCGTGTTCAAGGACTTTTGTGGGTGCTACCTTCTTGTGTGTGGGATCTCTACGTTTCTGAGGGCCCCCTCTGTCCCCTCTCCCAAGTGGCAACATGCTGGTCCTTCCTGGGCCTGGGCAGCACCCTTTTTCTTAAACCGCGACTCTTGCAGCTAGCAAGGCTTGTTTGCGGTCTTTTGCCAAAGAAACAACTCTGCATCCTCCAGCACTCCGTGGGACATCTTCTGCATGAAGGAGAAGTTCCTGGCATCTTCCGTTGTTGCAGAATCTTCAGCTTCTTCCATTCAGAGGCAGCCATTTTGCACCTTCATCCGGGGTTTAGTGGGCTCCTAACCCCCCCCCCCCCCACCCCCCACAGACACTTTCACGACTCTTGGACTTTGTCCCCTTCCTTTGCAGGTCCTCAGGTCCAGGAATCTGTCTTCAGTGCTTTGCAGTCTTTTGTGGTCTTTGCAAAATCCACTATCACGAGTTTAATGTGTTTCTGGGGAAATAGTAGTACTTTACTCCTACTGTTCAGGGTCTTGGGGTGGGGTATCTTGGACACCCTTAGTGTTTTCTTACACTCCCAGCGACCCTCTACACACTACACTAGCCTAAGGGTCCATTCGTGGTTTGCGTTCCACTTTCTTAGTATTTGGTTTATGTTGCCCCTAGGCCTATTGCATCCTATTGAATTCTACAGTGTTTGCACTACTTACTGACTGTTTTACTTACCTGATTTTGGTTTGTGTGTATATTTTGTGTATTTTACTTACTTCCTAAGGGAGTATATCCTCTGAGATATTTTTGGCACATTGTCACTAAAATAAAGTACCTTTATTTTAGTAACTCTGAGTATTGTCTTTCTTATGATATAGTACCTATATGGTATAAGTGGTATAGTAGGAGCTTTGGATGTCTCCTAGTCCAGCCTAAGCTGCTCGGCTATAGCTACCTCTATCAGCCTAAGCTGCTCGAATACTACTAATCTACTAATAAGGGATAACTGGACCTGGTGCAAGATGTAAGTACCATCAGGTACCCAGTATAAGCCAGGCCAGCCTCCTATACTCACAGCTTGTATGTGCTGTCGGGGAAAAAAATACTAAGTTGACATGGCACTCCCCTCAGAGAGCCATGCCCACAACCCACTGCCTGTGTCATAGGTAAGTCACTCCTCTAGCAGGCCTTACAACCTTAAGGCAGAGTGCACTATACCACAGGTGAAGGTATAGCTGCAGGAGCACTATGCCACTACATTGTCTAAGTCAATTCTTAGACATTGTAAGTGCAGGTTAGCCATACTGAGTATATGGTCTAGGAGTTTGTCAAAAACAAACTCCACAGTTCCATAATGGCTACACTGAATACTGAGAACTTTGGTATGAAGCTTCTCAGCACAAGATAACCCACACTGATGCCAGTGTGGGGTTTATTGGAAAATGCACACAGAGGGCATCTTAGAGATGCCCCCTGCATGCCAGCCCAACTGCTAGTGCTAGGCTGACCGGTCTCTGCCAGCCTGCCACTTTCAGACAAGTTTCTGGCCACATGGGGTAAGTTCCTTTGTGTACTCTGTGACCAGTAACAAAGCCTGTCCTGGGTGGAGGTGCTTCACACCTCCCCCTGCAGGAACTGTAATACCTGGCAGTGAGCCTCAAAGGCTGAAGCCTGGTGTTAAAGCGCCCCAGGGCACTCCAGCTAGTGGAGATGCCCACCCACCGGACACAGCCCGCACTTTTGGCAGCAAGTCCGGGGAGATAATGAGAAAAACAAGGAAGAGTCACCCCCTTAGCCAGGTACACCCATAAGGTGACCAGAGCTGAAGTGACCCACTCCTTGGAAAATCCTCCATCTTGTTTTAGAGGATTTAGCTCAATAGGGACTGGGATGTGCTCCCTTCCCCACAGGGAGGGAGCACAAGGAGGGCGTAGCCACCCTGAAGGACAGTAGCCATGGGCTACTGCCCTGTGACCCTAACACACCCCTAAATTCAGTATTTAGGGGCAACCCTGAACCCAGGATTTTAGATTTCTAATGACCTACAAAGAAGGACTGCTTAGCTGAAAACTCCCGCAAAAAAGAAGGAAGACGACAACTGCTTTGGCCCCAGCCCTCCCGGCCTATCTCCTACTTCAGAGAACCTGCACCAGCGACGCATCCTGCGGGCCCAGCGATCTCTGCCGACTCAGAGGACTGCCCTGCACCTAAGGAAGGATCAAGAAATCCTGTGGACAGCAGACCTGTCCAATCAAGAAAGAAGAAACCATCTATAAAGGGCCTCCCACCTCACTCAAGAAGCGTGAGTCCCCAACACTCTCCACCGACGCCTCTGACCTGTGTCCAGAGAAACCAAGGACCCAGAGAGGATCCCCAGGCAACTCCAACAACGTGTCCACCATGGACTGACCTCTCTGCACCCCCACGACGACGCCTGCAGAGGGAATCCCGAGGAACTCCCTGACCGCAACTGCCCAGGATATCCGACGCCTGGAGAAGCACTGCACTCGCAGCCCCCAGGCCTGTGAGAAACCGACCACTGGTGCAGCAACGACCAGCAGGCAGCCCTCATCCTTGGCCAGTCGGTGGCTGGCCCGAGAAGCCCCCGTGTCCTCCCTGCAACATCCCGGGTCCCTCCATTGAAACCTATTGAAAACCCGACGCCCTTTTTACCTACTGTACCCGGCCGTCCGTATGCCGCTGAGGGTGTGCGTTGTGTGCCTACTTGGGTCCCCCCATTGCTCTACTAAAGCCTCTGGTCTGCCCCCAAGGATGCGGGTACTTAACTGCCAGCAGAACAGAAGCGGAGCACCCCCTGTCTCTATAGGCGCCCATGTTATTTTGGCTCCTCTTTGACCCCTGCACCTGACCGGCCCGTGTTGCTGGTGCTGGGTGTTTGGGGTTGACTTGAACCCACAACTATGGGCTACCTATGCCCCAGAGACTGAACTTGTAAGTGCTTTACTTACTGTAATAACTATACTGTACTTACCTCCCCCAGGAACTGTTGAAAATTGCGGTGTGTCTACCTTTAAAATAGCTTATTGCCATTTTATGAAAAACTGTGCACATTACTGTTTTGGTTCAAAGTTCTAACTATACCTATGCAAAGTACCTTACATTTAATGTACTTACCTGCAGTCTGAATCTTGTGGTTCTGAAAATAAATTACCAAAAGAATATTTTTCTACATAAAAACCTATTGGCCTGGAGTTGTCATTGACTGTGTGTTTTCTCTTATTGCTTGTGTGTGTATAACAAATGCTTAAAACTACCCTCTGATAAGCCTAACTGCTCGACCACACTACCACAAATAGAGCTTCAGTATTATCTATTATTGCCTCTGTCAAGCCTCTTGGGGAACCCCCGGACTCTGTGCACACTACATCTCAATTTGATATACTATATACAGAGACAGCTTCCTACACATGTGGACACCAACACTAGCAATGTGCATCAGACAGGCAGATTGAAGTTCATCTCTCAAAATTGTCCGTCACCTCAAATTCCATAACAACATCCGTTGTACAACAGACCATTTTAGCATTTGCTCCTCGGATACCCTAGTTCCCATGTCAGTGATATGCAGTATTCAAAGGGATGCACAGGTACCCAAGTTGCAGGGATGACATGTGTAACATATAATGATATATGTGTGCTACAGGGTGAAGCAAAGTTAGTCATTGTTGTGGAAAATGGACTTACTCACTTACTGAAATGAAAGGAGTATGTGACTTGCAAACTATTTGTGCAATCTTGAATGACACATGGTGACTATGCCACATCAGAAATACATCAACAGCATCTATACTAGTGAGAAATCATGTTTAGGTGTGCTGAGCAGGTTCACACGTCAGCCAAATCCATTGTAGTACTAATGTTGTTTAGGCACTGAACCACTGGTGCATATATGGATCTCAGATCTATTTGCGTTTTAAGTGGCATGAATGTCTGTCATGGCTTCAATCAAACAGACTGTAACATACAACATTTATGTCATTTACTTCTGGGAACATGTTGTCACCTACTGTCCATACTATCTGTGACCTACTTTTGAGGTGATGCACATCTGTTGATATCTAAGGCAGGTGATGGTACATGTGCCATAAGCATCAACAAGATAGCTGGCTCAACATTAGCACATCATGTTCAGATACCTCCATCATGTGGGCCTGCAAACATACGAAATTGTACTACATTACAAAGTAGCCTTTTCTATTGCACATGCCACTTTGTCCTACTACTGTTGTGTATCTACATGTCAGCTAAAGCTTGTTTCTGCTGACTGATGATACACCTTACACATCACACGAAAATCAATATACATGAACACACACATTCTTTACAGTGCACATAAACAATCAGGAGGCACTCACTGGTAGGATTCGGATCCCAGAAGGTGCCACGGGTGTAGTGACCAAATCCACTTAAATAAAAGGTACATTGCTCTGTGAATGCTGAACATCTGCACTGATACATATGAAGCACAGGACATTGACTTCACTAATGTGTGATATTGCTAGTACATTGGACAGTTAGCATAGGGCTAGTTTGGAATGTCTAGATGATGGATGTATGCTTGCCATGTTGCATGGTATGCAGAAAATACCTGCCACCTCACATGTCAGGTGCACAGGATGCAGACAAGGTACAAGACCAGCCTAGCTTGCTACATGGTGTAAGGTTGCCTTGATTTGATGGTGATGTGAACAGGCCAATTTGACTGAACACACTCTGCATAGCACGATGATGCTTGGGTCTTCTCATGTCAATATGTGATATTCACAGTGATACACAAATCAGACAATATACATGCTTATTAGTCTTCTTCTCTTAGCTCCTTACATATAAACAGTGCACTGTAAATGATCAATATTCATTCCATCTCTGTACAAGCTCATTCTGTATTCATAAACACTTCTCACAACATACGCATCTGTGTATGGATTTGGTGGGGGCAAACACCCTGTCCAGTCTGTGGCATGATGACATGTGAGTGCGCTCCCCAGTAACCAGCATGCAAGCTGTCCCTCACATTTTTGAGTCAGTAATAACCTGCCAGACTGGGTGACAATACTCCCTAAACAGTGATGGATGTCTCACATAGCACCT
The DNA here is from genome assembly GCF_031143425.1 of Pleurodeles waltl. Lineage (NCBI taxonomy): Eukaryota > Metazoa > Chordata > Amphibia > Caudata > Salamandridae > Pleurodeles > Pleurodeles waltl. The sequence goes on from NC_090447.1 coordinate 694,665,318, forward strand.
ATGGGCCTAGTGTTCAATGCAAGGTCTGTTCTTGTAATAGTAATGCCACTGTAAACTGGCCCCTGTGGCATGTAATGTTCATTTATCAGAGTTACAGCGTATCATGGCACCCTAGCCAAAATAAATATCTGAGCCTTCCTGACAAATATTTAAGGGCTTATTTACAAGCCCCTGCGTGCCTCTGAAATGTCACTTTTAATGAAGGTCTGACGGAGGACAATGCAGATCCTTATCTACAAGGCCAGTTCAAGGCCTTGTAGATATGGAGTGAGTCAATGCAGTGCAGTTTGCAGCATTGCTGCACACTGCAATAGTAAGTTGTGCCATGGGTGTTACAGCCATTGCTGTTGAAACATCACCCAATTTACAACATGCTGTGCACCTGGAATGCATCAAAAGCCTGTCTCCCGAGGGGAGGTATAAGGAAGAAACAATGAGGATAATCAACATATTTCTCCTCCTCTTTCATAATTTAGTGTGTGCTGCATTCTACAACACACATAGGAGCCGATTTACAAGCGGCTTGCGCTGCTGGGGCATCACTTTTGTGGCACACCAGCAGCACAGACTGCAGGCCCATATTTACAAGGCCACAAAAAGCCAATTTGAATGAAATTTCATGGCCTTGTATATATGGAGTAAGGAAAGGCAGCACAAGCTGCCATTTTGCATTACTTTGAGTCATAGAGGCATTCCAAGAGTTTTGCAGTAGGTATTTCCATGCAACACCCAACGATTTTGACTCATCCACAGGTTTACACATTTTTGAAAAGCTGGAAATGCGTCAAAAGCCTACGCCTCCTTAGGGAAGCATAAGGGAGGTGCGACGAGGAGAAACAACTATGTTTCTCCTTGTTTTTTAACATTTCTATGTGTGCTGCATTCTGCAGCACACATAGTAAGATAAAATTACCTCCAGTCATTGTTTTTGTGCAGGAATGAATCCCTTACTGGACTAAAACAATCATCCCTACAATGCAGAAACCTTTGCACCATGGTGGCACATGGAAGCCTATTGGGCATGAGTGCTCTGGAAAGGGATATGAATGCGCCACATCTTAGAGATAGCCTACAGACAAGGAGCATTTTCGTGGTCTATCCTTTAGATGCAGTGCAGCATGAATGGTGGCAGCGTTGCCCTGCAGCAAATTCTGTACAAATGCTGCTTACTTTTTACATTTTTGCAAAAAACACAAAATTACCAAATCAGGCTATTTAGGGACCAACCAGTAGGTTCACCAACTTCGAATCCAAAGTGATCAAGGAGATCCCCATCTCGGCAGACAACATCTGCCCAACGGTGTTTGAGTTGGTGTTAGAAATTGGGTTTCTGGTTGGCTAGGGTATGCAACTAAACCAGGCAGAACCCACCCACTCTAGTCAGGGCGAGGGAGTTACACACCCACGATCACCCCTGCTCACCCCGTTGGTTACTTGGCATGAGCAGCCAGGCCTATCCCAGAGGCAATGTGTAAGGCGTTTGCACAACACAAACAACACACATGATTACACAGTACTGTTACTCTGTAAAAACCAGCAGTGGTCACATATAACACAGAGGTTACTTATTATTCTGCAACTTAAGCAGTAGTTAGGAAAACATTACTAAAATAATGCACGTCACAGTGAACATTAACTCATAAATGCCCATAACAGGAGCATTGGAGAACATATGGCATGTCATGAGGACGCCTCATCATAAATGCCAAAGGTCCTATTAAACCTGCTACCCACCAAGGTCAGTACATTATCACATATGTACTAAAGAGGCAACATCCTTAAAAATTCACATAGCATGCTCAATACATCAGCATGGAGGGCCCAACCCCATCATAGAACATGTAAGGTAAAACATCCACGCTACGATCCTTGCACACAGGGGTAGCCCCTCTACAACACACCCTGGTGGGGCTCTTGTGATTCATCCTAGACTGCCAGGAGGCCTCCCTGGCTCTCCAGTGCCAGGCCCATCACTAGCCAATACAGGGGCAGCCGCCCACATCCTCACTGGGAGGCTGCAGACCTACAGTTCCCTAATCAGGGGAACTAGGGATTCTTGTCGAGCCTCCTGGCTCTGGAGTCACAAAGCCCCGCACTCCTGCCCGGCCAGTAGAACTCCTCGCCTCTCTTCCCGGCCGGCAGGGTTCTTCTGGCTCTGGCAATCTGGGGCACGTCCAGGGCCCTCCAAGGTCCTACAAGTTGCTCCGCTCCATCTTCCGAGGCCGCTGCCTCCAACAGCTTGGCGACTCCGGCCCGCAACATTCTCTCATCAACTGGCTTGCGATGTCCAGGTCGCGGCGGTGAATGATCCGGGGGCACTTCCTCAGTACAACGCACCCATGGGGGCACCACCAGGAGCTTGCCTGCTCCTGCTTTCTTCTTTCCCATGCCGCGGGGGCACATTAAGGGGCATATTTATACTCCGTTTGCGCCGAATTAGCGTCGTTTTTTTCGACGCAAATTCGGCGCAAAACTAACACCATATTTATACTTTGGCGCTAGACGCGTCTAGCGCCAAAGTATGAGTAAAGAGCGTCATTTTTTAGCGTGAACGCCTTCCTTGCGTTAATGAGATGCAAGGTAGGCGTTCCCGTCCAAAAAAATGACTGCGACGCAAATGCGTCGTATTTATACTCCCGGGCAAAAATCACGCCCGGGAGTTGGCGGGCAGAAAACCCCGCATTTGCGCCACTTTTTAACGCCTGGGTCAGGGCAGGCGTTAAGGGACCTGTGGGCTCAAAATGAGCCCACAGCTGCCCTCCCATGCCCCCAGGGACCCCCCCTGCCACCCTTGCCCACCCCAGGAGGACACCCAAGGATGGAGGGACCCATCCCAGGGACATTCAGGTAAGTTCAGGTAAGTATACATTTTTTATATTTTTTTATTTTTTTTTGGCATAGGGGGGCCTGATTTTTGCCCCCCTACATGCCACAATGCCCAATGACCATGCCCAGGGGACAGAAGTCCCCTGGGCATGGCCATTGGGCAAGGGGGCATGACTCCTGTCTTTACTAAGACAGGAGTCATGTAAATGGCGTCTGGGCGTCGTTTAAAATGGCGCAAATCGGGTTAAGACGTTTTTTTTGCATCAACCTGACTTGCGCCATTTTTAAGACACCCTAACGCCATTTTTCCCTACGCCGGCGCTGCCTGGTGTACGTGGTTTTTTTCCACGCACACCAGGCAGCGGCGGTCTGCTTGCGCCGGCTAACGCCATTCAATAAATACGGCGCCCGCATGGCGCTTCAGAATGGCGTTAGCCGGCGCAAAATTTTTTGACGCTAAACTGCGTTAGCGCAGTTTAGCGTCAAAAAGTATAAATACGGGCCTAAGGATCGCGCTTTGGACGTGCTGAGGAATTCCGGGTTATAGCGGTGATTTTTTTCCACTCGGCAATCACGGACCAGCGTTCCGAAGGCGGTACGAAAACGAAAAGACAACACGCTCTTCAGGTGCCACAAAAATAACCGGAGGATCACTTTTAGGCGTTTTAGAAAAAGAAGGAAAGCGCTCACCAGGCGATAAGATGAGTAAAGAGTAGTGCACTGCACCCCAGTCAAAGCACTCCTTTAGCGCTGGAAAACAAGTTGCCGAGGACAGGGGCCATAGCACCCAGCCTCTGGAGACACAAAAGGAAGCACAGGATGGCAGGGCGCAGCAACAGTAAGTAAAGGGTATACGTCTCTCCTATATTCACATATGGAAAGACTAATTTATCTAACACCGACAGCCTTAAATGATGAATAAACTATTTTTTATTTTGTTATTTTTTAATAAATAAGTCTTCAATAAATATGCAAAAATCATCTAATTCATACAAAATAGTTAATCACAGATTATAAAAACATAAAACTCCCCCCACTCCCAAACCTAACGTGCAACAAATATTCTAATATATAAACAATTACCATATAAGACTCAAAACACATAAACATACAACAAACATATAGACAATATACCAACACCAGAGACACAAAAGATCACAAATATCTACATATTGCAGAAAAACCAAATACAAGATCCTGTCTCAAAACACGTATACTCCAATTATAATTAAAAAACACAAATCAAAATGTAATTAATCTCCACAGCACTTTAAATACAAAAATCAAACAGAATACATGAAGCTATTGTGGTAAATATCTTAAACAGAATTGCTGATAATCACTACTTGAATTCGCACTGAAGAGACTTAGGGCCAGATGTAGTCAAATCCGATATTTTCGAATCGGAAATTGCGAGTCGGTGCGACTCGCAATTTCCGATTCACAAAATCAGATGCAGAACGGTGTCTCAGACACCGTCTGCGAATCTCAATGGGGTTGCAAAGACCCACCTCATTAATATTAATGAGGTGGATCGCATTTTGCGACCCCATTGAGATTCCCTGCACTCACAGGGATGGTGGCCTGCTGGAGACAGCAGACCTCCATGTCTGTGACTGCTTTTTAAATAAAGCAGGTTTTTTTTTTGTATTGCAGCCCGTTTTCCTTAAAGGAAAACGAGTTGCAATACAAAAAAATAACGAAACCATTTGGTTTCGGTTTTTCAGAGTAGGCAGTGGTCCATTGTACCACTGCCTGCTCTGAAAAAACATTAATGGCGATATTCACAAAGGGGAAGGGGTCCTCTGGGGACCCCTTCCATTTTGCGAATGGGTTACCACCAGTGTGACACTGGTGGTAACTGTGAATTGCTTTGCGACCGCGTTCGCGATCACAAAGCAATTCTGCATCGCGGTGCGAGTCGCAAATAGGAAGGGAACACCCCTTCCTATTTGCGAGTCGCATTCCCATTTTGCGAGTCGGGACCGACTCGCAAAATGGGAATGTGCATCGCGATACGCGTTTTGCATGGCGCAAACTGCGATTTTTGCATTTTGCACCATGCAAAACGCTTCTTACATCTGGCCCTTAATCCGGCTCATCTATTGAAAAATATTACTTCATCTGTTTTTTTAGTCTTCATTGCTGCCGACGCGCGTTTCGGTGGATTTACGCTTCCGAGAAATGTTCATATTATTAACAGCCACCTTCATCAGGGCATTGAGTACATTATTGCGCATAGCGTCATTCCTTCAAATCATCTCTAAGCAAACCGTCAAACTAACAACAGGTACAGTGAACTGTATGCCACGACTGAAATAATGAAAAACTAAAAATCGTCCAGTACGAAGGCAGGCAATATAATTCCTTCCGTTCCCAGCAACAGGCCAGAACAAGAGGAATGCAGTCAGTGGCAGTTCCTCCTAGTGACCCAACAGGTCACAGATCAGCACAGCAGCAGCAGTCCAAGGCGGTTCCTGGTGAGTCCCTCCAGCAGCATTCTGTGTCCATTTCCAAGTATGTTAAAAGTGTCTCTATTACATGGGGAAAATCCCCTGTACTTATACTCAGTTTTGCACAATGTTAACAAAGAGGGGAGAGAAGGTTCCAACCAGTTACAACTGGTTCTAGGAGTGTCCCCTCTCTCCTCCAGCACAGGCTCCAGACATCAGTTGGGGGTAAACCAGCCATTTGTGTGAGGCTAGGGCACAGCCTTTACAAATGCAGGTGTGCCCCGCCTCCCCTTCTCTCAGCCCCGGAGGACCATTCAATATGTAGATGCACCTCTGTGACACCTCCACCCTCCCTGTGTACAGGCTGTCTGAAAAGTATGCACAAAGCCCAGCTGTCACTTTGCCCCAGACGTGGATTGGAGTCAAGCTGCAAAACACCAGAGTCATAAGCACAGAGGAAGGCTCACTTTCTAGAAGTGGCATTTCTATAATGGTAGTAAAAAAAATCCACCTACACCAGTAAGCAGCATTTCTCACTACCATTACAACCATACCAAACATGCCTACGCTACCCCTCATAAATCAGACAATATCCCCTAGACATAAGGCAGGGCATTTCCAATGCAATCCTGTGAGAAGGCAGCACTCACAGCAGTGAGAAACCAAATAGGCTGTTTGTCACTACTAGGACAGGCAACACAACCAGGCACATGTCCTTCCTTCTATATACATAGCTCCCTGCCCATAGGGCTAGCTAGGGCCCAACTTAAGGGTAACTTACGTGTAGTAAAAGGGGAGTTCTGGGCCTGGCAAGTAAATTTAGATGCCAGGTCCCTGTGGCAGTAAACTGTGCACACAGGCCCACCGCTAGCAGGCCTGAGACAGGTTTGAAAGGCTACTTCTGTGGGTGGTACAAGCAACACTGCAGACCCACTAGTAGCATTTAATTTACAGGCCCTTGGTATAGGGGTACCACTGTACAAGGGACTTACAGGTAAATAAAATTTGCCAATTAGGTGTAAGCCAATCATACCGAGTTTAGAAGGGAGAGCACCTGCACTTTAGCACTGATCAACAATGATAACGTGCTCAGAGTCCTAGAGCCAACAGCAAGAGGACAGAAAAAAATAGGGGGAGGGAGGCAAAAGTTTGGGGATGAGCTTGCAAAAAGGACCATGTCCAACAGTTGGTGTATGCTCTGCTGTGCATTGAAGATCTGTGCCGTCTAATACTGAACCTTAGCCCAACGATTTTGACTCCCCTGTGTTGGGTAGCCTTTGCTGACCTGTCCTGCAGTGCCTAACGTGTTGGGCAAGTAGTGGACCAGCAACCGCAGCAGACCCCCAACTCCTCAGACATGTTTTTTTGCTCTTGCCCTTCCCGACTTATCAGATGAGAAAAACCCCACCCTAAATCCGCAACAAACTATCCCTTCCTCCAACCAGAAAACTAGAAAAGCCCATAAATGGACAGACACCCGACAATACAATGGACAATACAGAACAATATACAATTACAAAACACCAATGACAGTAAATAGACACAACAGGACAGCAGAAACAACAACAGGACAACAAACACATCACTACCAGAGCACACATCAAACAGCTCCACCAGCCAGAACTGAGACAAAGACTCTAATTGAAAGTGAAAGCAACTTCACACTTCCTGGTTTGCAGTATGCCTGGGCCATTACTTCACTTCATGGGTAAATGCGTCACATTTTCTACCGATGCTTCACTTTTCCTATTGATCACTTCTTCAAATGCAAGCATTCAAAGAGTCACTTTATTTCATGAAGCATCAAATTTCCCACTCAACCATCATGAGTGCCATGTTTGGGATATGACCACATTTCCAATTCAAGCATCTGAAGCGTTACATTTTAGGAACAAGTGTCACTTTTACAACTCAAACATCAAAAGCGTCATGTTGTCAGATCTCACCTTACTTTCCGCAGAAGCGATATGGAATTCCTAACGTGAGTCCCCAACTTCCCACTCTGAAGAGTCAGCCCAACCACTGTCAAAGCCAATTAAGGATAAGTGGGGGAAGAGGGGAGAAAAGGGAGAAAAAACACAGGTCCTTCAAAGGTGATGAAGATTAGTGTGTGTGCCAGTTGAGTCCTGTACACCTTCCTGAACGAGATAGAAAGGACAGAAAAAGTCAGTAAATGTCCTCTAAAGAAATGTAGTATAAAATGTGTAGCATTGAAACAACAGATATGCATGTTTGTAACACCTGAGTGAAACCCTTCTTCCGTTGTGTGATAGATAAATGGTTGCATAAGACAAATTATGAAATCTAGAAAAAATATAACAGAGCATAAGTACTACATGATAACAAACAAACTAAGGAAACCAACCTCCCCCTAAACTCATAAAAGGATTCTACATATCTTACAAAATGTAAGTGCTTGGCAATAATAAATGTCAAAACAAAAAGAAAAAACAATTATAAAGTTTTTCTTAAAGTTCATAGTACTCTGTTCTATAAGTACAGAACCAGAACTAATGTATCCTGTTAGAATCCACAGGGAACTTTACTTCAAACCCAAGACAACAAAGGTCCCCCATGCAGGCTGCCAATATCAGATAAATATATAGCAAAAATAATACAGGCATGCACAAAGCATTTTACTGCCTTTTAATGTAAGTCAAAGATGCATAAATCTTCAATACTTTTGTTTTTTTCACAGGTATACTTCTGGATAAAAAGCAGGAGCAGCAGTAACCGAAAATCCAGGGATCCTGAGACAGGAGCAAAACCGACAGAGAAACCGCCGACATCTTCTACACAGCGTGCTGTGCCCTGGAAAAGGAAGGAAAGTGCCAGATTGCAGGAACTGCAGACACTTAGCCAGAACACTAATCAGTTTCCTGCTGGGCGAGAGCCGCTTTAACGCTGCCACGTCCTGCCCCTGCAACACCTGCTAAGCAGATTGCGGCAGGTGTGATACGTTTCATGATAAAGCCTCACATTTCCTACTCAAGCATCAAATGCGTCACTTCCTAACATAAAGTGTCACTTTTTCTACTAAAGCGTTGTTTTTCTGATACATTGCTTGTAAAGTAGCCTATGTGTTAGTTACGCTTTTCTTTTTGTTTCTTGCAAAATATCTATTTACTGACATGCTTTTAGACTTGGGGTGTGTTGCATGTATATGTTGACATTGTGCATGTGTGTGACTCCTTGCGTTCATAGTGCAGACACTAGCACAGAGAATATATTGCTGTGGCATACACAGATTTGTTGTCTTCTCTGCATATCTTAGCAATATATTGTGGGCCTCATTTACAAGGTTTTTGAGCAGGGCAGCACCGCAAGGATTCCTGCTGTGCTGGCCTGCACCAAATGAAAAGAGCAGGAATGCACTGTAGCTATGAGATACAGCTCATTCCTGTCCTTCCCTCCTGCGCTGGCCCCCAAGGGGCTGCCATGTGCCAATGCAGGCACTCTTGCACCCTGGTGCAAGGGTGTCTGAGTTGTAGAGATGATCGTTTTTTGTGCAGGAAGGGACACCTTCCTGCACAAAAACAATTAATGGAAGCACTTTACTCCTTCTGTGTGTTCCTCAGGATGCAGCAAACATAGAAAGAGAAAGAAACTAGGAGAAATAGAGCTATTTGTCCTTGTTGCACCTCTCTTACACCTCCCCTGGGAGGCGTAGGCTTTTGACGCATTACTAGGCTTACGAACTCGTGCAAATCTGGGAATATGTCAAATGTCATGGGTGTTGCATGGGAACACCCACTGTAACGTCCATGACACTCCTCCCTATCGCAGTATGAGGCAAAGCAGTGACCTGCACTGTGCTGCCTCATTCCATATTTACAAGGCCATGAAAAGCTTGAGATGTGGTGCTGCAGTGTACACCACAGGAGAGTCACTTGTGACGCAGGGGGCTTGTAAATAAGCCCCTGTATCTTTTCTGCATGCCTTATGCTTGCCTTGATATAGGTCTCGGCATTTTATGCCATCTTTGTTCACATATGATGATCTCATATGCAAATGGTCTCCTTAATGTCCGGATGTGCTCATATTAGAAGATCCTACTTTCTGTCTGCATGACAGACAAAGCATCACATTTACTAGGTTTTTGTGCGGGGCAGGGCTGCAAGGATTCTTGCTGCACTGCACTGCATCAAAAGAAAAGGGTAGGAATGCGCTGTATTTATAAGATACAGCACATTCCTGTTCTTTCCACCTGTGCTGATTTAAGTGTGGTTGCCTTGTGTAACTAGTCCAGCATTGGCACAGTATGGGAAACACTAATTGTATATGTAATGTGAGATGCAACACTGATGCAGCTATATGCAGACAAACATTTGTGTAGCTTTGTAGAATTATTGTGTTGCACTGTGCCCATGACCATCCTATGGGCATCTGTTCACAGTTATGGGACAATCAGGTAATTATACTGCCTTCTATGACTGTGATGCTGTGTAGAAATTTGATTATGGGCAACACACACACTGTCTTTGCACTCTGTTGTCATTTCCACTTAATTAGCATTGTGATGGGGTGTCTGACTGTCAGTGCACAGTTGCACCACGCATACTCCGTACATGTGCACAATATTGTGCATTGCCACCTTTGTTTTTGTGATTCTTGCACACACATGCATTTGCCATATGTTGCTATGCACACATGTTTTTGACCACGACTGTGATCTGTATTTTTAAAATACACATGACTACCTAAATGGCTGGTTGTCTAGATTCACATAGGTGAGATATCAATGTATAGAATGTTTACAGTGACTGTGAAATGAAAGTCCGTCCACATGTGTACTGTGCATTCCTTTATTTACACGTTTATAGACTATGTTGCCAATTAATTTGCAACTGGCATATTTTGACATCAAACATGATCAGTCTGTAAAGAAATTCTGGACTATAATGTCCCTTTGATGTATTCCTGCTACAGTACTGATGTTTTCACCTCTGTCCTCATCATCTGAGTCATCCTCCTCCGCTGCTTGCACATGCTGGCAATGGTGCCATGGGACGTTTGACCGTACACAAATATTTTGCAGGATACAGCACACCAGTATTATTTTACATACTGTTTGTGGTGAGTAAAGCAGCTGACCCCCAGACATATCCAGGCACCGGACACATGACTTGAGCAGGCAAATGTCCTTTCAACAATGTAAAACAACAAGAACGGCAACTCTGACCGACAAATGAATGCACATTCCTATAATTTTCTATGCATGTAGTAAGCAACTCCGGTGCTCATACACTAATGTATACTGTTGCCAGAATGTACATGCTGGAATCTCCACAGAAAATCCAGTGAATACATAAAATTTAAAAATAGTGGAGCACACTATATGTAACATAGAACACATTTGACTTATGTGAAGCAAGATATTTAAATCAAAGTGAAAAAGTTTGGTAAATCCCCTATTTTTAGGATAGTTTATCAAAAAATACATGAGTGTTCATTCTTCTATCTAAACAACAGTACCCACTTATTGGTACAAAAATATAATTTTTAATAAACCCATATAGAGAATAAATGTACAAAACAATATACAAACATATAACACATGTAATACAAATATACAAAACAATGAATACAATATAACATAAACACGCAGAATGTGATGTGTAAGAAGTTCTCAAAAATCCCAATTGTTTAGAGACAAAAGGGCCAAATGATGTATATTTCGACCCCTTGTGGTAGAGCTTCAGCCAACACGTGTTTCGTCTACAGATGGACTTTTTCAAGGCTGATAAATCACAATAAGAAAACATCATATTAGTTACAACAATCTACACAGTATGTAGTTTATCTCCATACCCTATGTACTTTTAAAATTCATTAATATGACCAAATTCACATTACCAAAAGTTCTCAAAAGTATAACCCTAAAAGAACACCATTAACCATAAAAGAAAGAACACATGATGTCCCATACAACATCCAAACTACATGGTGCATATTATATGGATCAGAGCCTGAAAAGACTTAAAACAAAACATGCAATTATGATGTGTAAAAGAGAGTAAAATTTGTGGGAAGCAAAGCATGCGCAACTTTCTTCAAAATTTTGAGAGCAAATCTTCCACAATGTGGTGATTAAAAAAAAACAGAAACATAAAAGGGTCTGTAATACAAAAACCATGCACAGTGAGTACCTTGTTCATTAGCGCTATCCTTAGTTCATAAGTAGAAAACTACGGAAAACAAGAGCATTATTGAGTCCAAGCCGTAACCATGGCTAATATTGCCCAAAATTGTGACCAAGACAAATTCTACGTACCAGTCTTGCACAGAATGTCCACTAATTCTATAATAGCAGTATCAACTCGGTCAAATGGGGCTTATCAGTCTTTCCGATCAAACCGTCCAAAATGCGATGTAAGCGCTGGCATGTAGTAAGCTCAGCGTCAACCCTTCTGGGCGAAGCCAGCAACGAGGCAGCCCCTTTTGTATCTAAAAGCAAAAGCACTTGTGAGCTTAGTAGTATCCATAGCGACTCCCATTTTAAACTGCCAAAACACTTTTAACTTATTTCTTTCTGAAATATCAAAACCGCATTACCGACTAAAAACAAAACAATACATATTCACTGAATCAGAACTATTTACTTATATCGTTGGTACCTGTATGTTGTAGCCTTAAAAATCCGAAATCGCAAATGTCCATAGAACTGTGCAGATCCAAGTGATATGTAGCGGACTCATTTAAATAGAGCAATGCTCTTTCACTATGCGATCAGCCCGTCCAATGGTGTCGCCCGTTGTTACAAATTACGAAAGGCAGCGGCCATGTTACTAGTTTAAGAAAAGGAGAAACAGTACCCACCACCACCATCAATGACATGATACTAGTCTTAATGCAGGCAAATCCGGCGGCCATCTTAGCAGTATCAAATAGCACATTACCGTCAATTACACTAACGCCATTTAACAACACTTATCCTACATAACATAACGAGCAATCAGATCTCTGTTAAATAATTTTTTGCATTATTTATGAAAAATATAGTAAAGCGTCAAAATCCGTCTTGTCACCGAGTTATAGAATGGTGCGTGTTATCTTTCAGAATGTTAGTAAACAAGCATATATACTAGTCAAGATCATTAGATGATTGTTATATAGTTAGCCAATAGAGAAACATGCAGTTAATAAAAATAGTGAGCAAATTATCTATATACTCCTTTGGTGGAAAGAACTGTGTGCAAACCCTCCCAATTACTGGTATAAAGCATATTTTAATATGTAAACAACTCATATATTTAAAAGAAATGGTACATTTCATCGTCCAAATTCATTCCAAATTCTATAGCTCCCAATCTGATTATCCATTTTGCTTCATTTCTCCTCAGTTCCAGGGTTCTATTGCCACCCATAGGGTTAACAGAGGTCTGACTAATACCCATAAACTTTATAACTGGGAACTCAGAGGAAGGATGCATGTTGGCCATATGTCGTACCACTGGAGATGTAGCATCATTATTTCTTAACGAGTGTATATGCTCCTGAATTCGCTTCTTAAGGGGCCTAATAGTACTGCCCACATATTTCTGACAACATTCAAATATCAATATATATACAATATATTTGGTGTTACAAATGATGAAGGTTGAAATTTTATATGTATTGCTCCCATTATAACTGAATTCAAAAGTTTTATAGAGTGCTATATTGCACATATTACAATGACCACATTTATGAAAACCCTTCATTTGTTCTGGAAGCCATGTCAATCTATTTTCTTTGATAGGGGGCAGAAAACTTCTACAGATGACATTCCTAATGGTTTTCCCCCTCCTATGGATCATTTTAGGTTTTGAAGGTATTATCTCAGAAAGAGTGCAGTCAGTATGTGAGATGTTCCAGTGTTTGCATAAAATTCTATATATGTTGTCACTATTTTGGCTATAAGGGGCGCAAAAACAGTTTTATGTGATGATCTGACTTGACATTTCTTATGTTTCCTGAGTAAAGATATTCTGGATGTTTGATTGATCTTTGTTCTCGCTGCCTTTATAGTGCGCTTCGAATAACCTCTTTGTAGAAATCTATCTTCCAAACAGGATAATTCAGACTCACATGTGTCCAGTTTACTACAATTCCTTTTTAATCTAATCATTTCGCCAAAAGGGATGGCTGATATCTGGTTTCTAGGATGAGCGCTGTCAGCATGTAGCAATGCATTACATGCTGTGGGTTTACGATACACCTTTGTATGTGATTTGCTTCCTTTGGTGAATATTTCTAGATCTAGGAAGTGTACACTGGTCTGACTATGCTCATGAGTCATCTGTATATTGAAATTATTGATGTTAATGTAATTAAAAAAATCCAAAAATAGCTGTTCAGAACCCGTCCAATTCATTAGTACATCCATCAGTATACCTCCCCCAAAAGAAGATATGTTCAGTGAGATGGGGGGGACCTTTTTGCCAAATGTGAATAGCCTCAAAGAGACGCATGTATAGATTTGCATAGGATGGCGAAAAGCGTGAACCCATGGCCACCCCTTGGGCTTGTCGAAACCACTCTCCCTCATGTATAAACACATTGTTTTCAAATATGAAATCAATCATTCGTAGTAGCATCTCTGTATGCTCTTAACGGGATGCTGATCTACTAGAGAGAAAGTGGTGTACCGCTTCCAAGTCTTTGTCTTTAGGTATGCAAGTGTATAATGAAGAGACATCCATTGTAACCCAGATCATTTCTGGTACCCAAATTATGTCCTCCAATTTCATGATGACCTCTTTCGTGTCCTGTAAATACGAGGGTATATTTCTGACAATAAGTTGTAAGTAACTGTCAATGAATTCCGAAAGTTTTTCAGTGGGTGACCCGATCCCAGATATAATAGGTCTTCCAGGTGGCGACGTGCTACTCTTTTGTAGTTTGAGCAATACATAAATACATGGTGTACAGGATATATATTTAGAATGTATCTGAACTCTAAATCCAAGATCAAAACTTGATCCAGCCATCATTCATCGGATGTTCTTTCAATTTAGTATATGATGTGCAATCTGTCAGTTGTCTGTCAATTTCCTTAATGTAGTCAGATCTATTTAAAATTACTATATTTCCTCCTTTGGCTGCCTCCCTGACAACTATATGTTTATTCTCACAAAGATCTTTCAAAGCCAATTTTTGTTTCAAAGTTAAATTGTGTGACATACGAGATCCACCTTTCCTTATTTTAGGCTCCAACTTATTAAGTTCCTCTTTAACAAGTCTCCCAAAGGTGTCTATCACATTATTACTGGGTAGGCTAGGATTAAATAATGCTCTAGGTTTCAATCCACTGTCTAAAGTTAAATCTTGAATGACTTTTAGATCATCCAATAGAAGTCACTCTTGTCCATATCTTCCAATGTAAGTAAGAGTTGAATGTCCATAATATCTTTTATTGTATACGAACTTGGTACTGATTTCAATCTTTGTATATGTAATGTATTATCCTTCTCTGCAAAATATTTTTTAAGTTTCAATTGTCGCAAATATTTGAACAGATCTATATGTACTTGTGTCATATCACAATAGCTAGAAACACAAACTAGCCCTATGCCCAACAGATTTATTTTTCATCCGTAAGTACAACATCAGACAGATTGACAATAGAAATATTATAATTTTGTTGCGAAACAAGATTAGTATTTCCATCCTGAAGACATATAGCTGTTAGTTGTTCTGAATCTTGTTCCTGGCAGCCCTGGTCTGTACCCCTGTGGCTAGTCGTCCCTCTGCATTTCCTTCTCCTTTTGCCCCTATGTGTTCTTTTCCTTGATTTGGGACTGACTGTTTGGAAAAATTTCTCTTGTTTCCCAATCTGTACCTTTTTGCTTCCTGTAAAAAACTTGTGGAGGCCATATGCTCTCCATTAGAGACTATACTTGCATTGTCACTTGATGCACCAGTTCCCTCTGAGTCCTCTGATGTGGTGGAATGTTCTGACTCACTGACCACAGTTTCGGTTTAGTAATGACACCATCAAATCTTCTTGCAAATGTGTAAACACGTCCATTCTCATAATCCCTGTCATCTCTCAACATTTTTGTCATTTTCTTATTTTTTATGTACATCTGATGCTTATCCAATATCTCCTTTAGAATCCTATCATTTTTTATTTTTACTTCTGGTAAGTTAAGAGACAAAATCTCAGCCTCAAGTTCTTGTATTTCTTTCAATAGGTTATTCCTTTTATCCTTTGCATGTTGTATCAGAATTAACATCATATCTTTGGATGCCTCAAAAAGTAATTGTTCCCAGTCTAACATATGTTTTGGTGAAAGATCATCAAAGGAAGGAAATATTACCACTCTCAAACCACATGGCACTTTTTTGTCTGCGATATACTTTTTAAGTACTGTTGAATCCCACCAACGAGATAATTCCTGTTTGTAAAGCTTTTCTAAGCAAATATACTTAGTCTTCATGCCCTCTAGTTGCTACCCTGCTAACTGAGCTGAATTGTTCACATCTAGTTTATTTGAAAACATATCATGAAAAAAATTAAATCCCTCTTATCTTCAAATATCTCCATTATATTGAAAAAATATGTCCACCTAGCGTACAGAATTGTCACAACGATATAGTCTGCAATCAGGAAGTGCAAAACGTCAGTTAATTAATACACAACAACAAGAATGGCAACTCTGACCGACAAATGAATGCACATTCCTATAATTTTCTATGCATGTAGTAAGCAACTCCGGTGCTCATATACTAATGTACACTGTTGCCAGAATGTGCATGCTGGAATCTCCACAGGAAATCCAGTGAATACATAAAATTAAGAAATAGCGGAGCACACCATATGTAACACAGAACACATTTGACTTATGTGACGCAAGTTATTTAAATCTAAGTGAAAAATATTGGTAAATCCCCTATTTTTAGGATTAACACACAGTTCTTTCCACCTACAGGGTATATAGATAATTTGCTCACTATTTTTATTAACTGCATGTTTTGCTATTGGCTAAATATATAAAAATCTTCTAATGATCTTAACTAGTATATATGCTTGTTTACTAATATTCTGAAAGATAAAACGCACCATTCAATAACTCAGTGACAAGACAGATTTTGACGCTTTACTATATTTTTCTTAAATAATGTAAAGAAATATTTACCAGACATCTGATTGCTCGTTATGTTATGTAGGATAAGTGTTGTTAAATGGCGTTAGTGTAATTGACAGTAATGTGCTATTTGATACTGCTAAGATGGCCGCTGGATTTGCCTGCATTAAGGCTAGTATCGTGTCATCGATGGTGGTGGTGGGTACTTATTCTCCTTTTCTTAAACTAGTAACATGCCCGCTGCCTTTTGGAATTTGTAACAACGGGCGACACCATTGGACCTGCTAATCGCATAGTGAAAGAGCATTGCTCTATTTAAATGAGTCCGCTACATATCACTTGGATCTGCACAGTTCTATGGACATTTGCGATTTTGGATCTTTAAGGCTACAACATACAGGTACCGACGATATAAGTAAATAGTTCTGATTCAGTGAATATGTATTGTTTTGTTTTTAGTCGGTAATGCGGTTTTGATATTTCAGAAAGGAATAAGTTAAAAGCATTTTGGCAGTTTAAAATGGGAGTCTCCGTGGATACTACTAAGCTCACGAGTGCTTTTGCTTTTTGATACAAAAGGGGCTGCCTCGTTGCTGGCTTCGACCAGGAGGTTTACGCTGAGCTTACTACATGCCAGCGCCTACATCGCATTTTGGATGGTTTGATCGAAAAGACTGATAAGCCCCAATTGGCCGAGTTGATACTGCTATTATAGAATTAGTGGACATTATGTGCAAGACTGGTACATAGAATTTGTCTTGGTCACAATTTTGGGCAATATTAGCCATAGTTACGGCTTGGACTCAATAATGCTCTTGTTTTTTATAGTTTTCTACTTATGAACTAAGGATAGTGCTAACGAACAAGGTATTCACTATGCATGTTTTTTGTATTACAACCACTTTTATGTTTCTGGGTTTTTCTTATCACCACATTGTGGAAGATTTGCTCTCAAAATTTTGAAGAAAGTTGCGCATGCTTTGCTTCCCACAAGTTTCACTCTCTTTTACACATCATAATTGCATGTTTTGTTTTAAGACTTTTCAGACTCTGATCCATATAATATGCACCATGTAGTTTGGATGTTGTATGGGACATCGGGTGTTTTTTCTTTTATGGTTAGTGGTGTTGTTTTAGGGTTATACTTTTGAGAACTTTTGGTAATGTGAATTTGTTCCTTTCAACAATGTCCCTGGTCCTGGACAGCGTTCGGTTGTAGTTGTGCTGTTTCTCAGTCTGTGGATTCACAAAGGGGTCATTATCCAGGCCTGCAGACCATATCCTTGGTCAGCTGAAAAGACAAAGGGAGATGAGTCAGTTAACACGCTTTTGCCAAAATAATACAGTGGCTTTGCATGTCTTGAAATATGTGAATTTGAGGTTTTTATTAGAGATGTGCCCAGAAGAATAGTACAGGTATGAGTCAATGCCACTCAAAGCCACTCCTCTCTTCTACACTCCATGCCACTTTACTCCATTCTTCAACATTCCACTCTGTGGCACTCTGTTCTACAACACTACACTCATTCCCACTCTATGCTACTCTACTCCACTCTATGGCAATCTGCTCTACTCCAATCTACTCTACTCCACTCTACTTCACTCTAAGGCACTACACTCTACTCCACTTTACACCACTCTACTCACTCTATGACACTTCATCTATCTGACTATATTCTAGTCTACGCCACTCTACAACATGCACTCTATGACACTCTTCTCCATGCCACTCTATGCCACTCCACTCTATGGCAGTCTAGCCACTTCACTCTAGGCCACTCTATGTCTCTCCACTTTACACACTACACCCTATGACACTCCATTCTATGCCTCTCCAATCTGCACCACTACACTGTGCGCCACTCTCCACTCTATGCCACTCCATCCTCTGCATTCTACGACACTCTGCCACTTCACTCTATGCCACTCTACTCTATTCTACACCACTCGACTCTACGCTACTTCGCTCTATGACACTTTACTCCACTCTACAACACTTTACTTCACTGTTACGCTTGTCCAGTCTGCTCCATTCCACTCTGCTCCACTCTATGCCACTCCACTCTACACAAATCCACTCTACGTCTCAACACTCTACAGCTCTCCACTCTATGCCCCGCCTCTCCAATCACTCTACTCCACTCTATGTAACTGTAATCCACTCTATGCAACTGTAATCCACTCTATGCCACCTTACTCTACTCTGCACCACTCCACACTACCCCACTACACTCTACGCCAATGTATACGACTCAACTCCATTCCATGACACTCTATGACCCTCCACTCTACAACACTCCACCCCACTCTACACTATGGCACTCTACTCCATGACACTATACAACATTCTACTCTATGACTTTCCACTCTACGACACTCTATGCCACTCCACTCTACATCACTCCACAACACTCTACGCCACCTCCCTAGACTCCATTGTATGCCAATCTACGACACTCTACTTCACTCTTTTGTACGGGCCTTCACTGCATAACACTTTACTCCACTCTATGCCACTTCTCTCTATGACACTCCACTCCATTCCATGCAACTCTATCTATGCCACTACATGCCACTTAACTCCACTCTATGCCACTCCACTCTACTCTATGACACACTACTGCACTCTACTCCACTGCTCCACTCTAAACCACTCTATATTACCCCAAACTATGACACTCTGGGGGTCATTCCGACCCCGGCGGGCGGCGGGCGCTGCCCGCCGGGCAGAAACCGCCCAAACACCGCCCCGCGGTCAAATGACCGCGGGGAGCATTCCAACTTTCCTGCTGGGCCGGCGGGCGATCTTCAAAAGATCGCCCGCTGGCCCAGCGGGAAAGCCCCAGCAAAGATGAAGCCGGCTCCGAATGGAGCCGGCGGATTTGCTGGGGTGCGACGGGTGCAGTTGCACCCGTCGCGATTTTCAGTGTCTGCCAAGCAGACACTGAAAATCAGAATGGGGCCCTGTTAGGGGGCCCCTGCAGTGCCCATGCCAGTGGCATGGGCACTGCAGGGGCCCCCAGGGGCCCCACGACACCCGTTCCCGCCAGCCTCTTCCTGGCGGTGTAAACCGCCAGGAACAGGCTGGCGGGAAGGGGGTCGGAATCCCCATGGCGGCGCTGCTTGCAGCGCCGCCGTGGAGGATTCCCTGGGGCAGGGGAAAACCGGCGGGAAACCGCCCGTTCCCCTTTTCTGACCGCAGCTTTACCGCCGCGGTCAGAATTGCCCCAGAAGCACCGCCAGCCTGTTGGCTGTGCTTCCTCCGTCCCCGGCCCTGGCGGTCCATGACCGCCAGGGTCGGAATGAGGCCCTCTGTGCCGCTCCATTCCCCAACACCTAACGCCCCTCCACTCTATACCACTCTACTCTACTTCACTCTCTTCCACGACACACTACGACACCCTACGCCACTTCACTCCATTCTATCATACTCCACTCCAAGCCATTCTATGTCAGGACCAGAGTTGAGGATTAGGCTTCTCTCTCTTTACATTTTAAATATAACATGAACTACATATACCATGATGCACTACCCCGTCACCACCAATCATGGCCGTGTAGTCCACATAAGTACAGTCAACACCATCTTGAGAGCATCTTTCTTTGCTGCTCTGCAGTTGACGTAAGTGCCTCTGTGTTTCGAATGATTGATGTTGTGATGTTATGCATATTTTTGATAGCCTCGAGTCTTTTCCTTATTTACATTATTGTTTAGCGTTCTAGCAATCCTGTCAGCTCCCCGTCCCTGCTGCGCTTGCTCGCAATGGGGCAACCCGACATATATCCCACCGTCGGCCCGCACGGCCGGGTGAAAATGCGCCACCTCATATAATGGTAGATACCTCTTTTTCCATTTGTTGCTCTGCACCCAGACCCGCTCTGGGTCTTTCACAGCCGTTGTCCTGCCTGTTTCACCTCAGCACTTCCCCTGATCGGTCCCAAGCATTGAACCTGAGATGTGCATGTAGCCCAAACTTTTGGGCTCCTTTTGGGCTATGTGCAGTTCTGTTTTTACTCCTGTTTCTACTCCTCCCGCTGACGCATTGTTTTAATGCTCAGCATGTGTGAAGTTTTAAAAAAGGATTCACAGTGCAGGCTGAACACCTACTCAGGCTGTAATAATAGAGTTGCCCATACTGCGAGCTGAGTGCACACTCTGTTTGCTGTTTACACAGGCTCTCCTTGACACCTGTGATAGTTTCTACAGGTGGACCGTAAGACTTTTGAATATAGCGCACTTTGTGGAGTAAGTCCACTCTCCTTAACATTGCACTTGGGGTTGACTCTCCACTCCTTGTCCAGTTGGATAAACTTGGCTACACCAGCATATTTTCCCTTTCTTATCATGACTGAGTGGGTGCCGTTTGCGGAGGAGGACTTTTACCCCTTTAATGAAGAGGGATATGGACCTCTTTTGGGAAACAATCTGGTTGACACACCAGTGCAGCAGTCCCTCAACAGGGCAATTGAAACTGTGGTCCCTCTAACTCTTAATCAGGCTTTGGTGGTGGCCTTGAAGCCCATTACGGCTTAGCAGGAGCTATTTGCTAAACTGCAGGGATACAATCAACAGGTTGCCCCTAAACCTGCAGCAAGCAATGCTGGTCCGCCTCGCAACCCGAAAGCCAAGTTGTCTAATTGGCCTCATGATGATGCCTTGACAACCCTCTCCAAAAGTTCTTTTGGGGACTACCAATACTGTTTAGTGCATTCCACTTCCAAGATGTCTCAACCCAAGCGCTTGAGAGACACAGGCACAGATTCTACGCACGCTGACTCTAATCAATCGGATCAGGATGTCACCTGAAGGCGGAAGAGGTCCAAAAAACCCACCCCTTCTAGGCCTCTAGTCTCTTCCCTTTCCCCTTTCAACCCATTTAGTTTCAATCCTGAGGACATCATCCATCCAAGATCTTCTGACTGGGTTCCGGCCAAAGCAGTGACGGAGTATCTATGTGAAAAATTGTACAAAGGGTTCGATAAAGAAGTCTGCAATTGACTCAGGGCTCAATGCCCTAGACTGTACTCGGGAAATTAATTTCAGCATGCTAACCTTTCTAAAAAAGTTAATCAAGGACCCCTAAATGGGAATTGATCATGCTTGGTGCGCGTGCCACGACAAAAACCCCTCCAGATGGCCCATTCCCGCAATGACATACATAATACAACAGTTGGTTATTTTGTTTGGGAAATGTTGGCCGCAGTTTTATTAATATTGGTTTACAGCATATCTGCCCTGCTTTTATGAGGGCCATAAATCATTATGTCATATCACTGTTACAAGCAATTAGAGGTTGTCATAATCGCAATATCTCCCCTGAGGTTAAAGACCCTGGGGGTTGTGATTCACATTGGTACATTTGTGTCATACATTGCTTTGAATCTTAACAACCTTATCCTTGACGATAAATTGCCTGTTACATGCCCTTCACTCCTTTGCCGCCAATCAGTCTTGCGTTTTTGTCCTTTGCCGTTATTCCTTTTTATGTTGGAGGGTACTCGTTTCCCTTTAGGCTTAGCTCACTACCTTGTTTGGTCCTTGTGTCCAGTTCTCCGACGGACCCGGGCTGCGAGTGCCGTGTTTCCGAGTACCTCCCCCGACTGCCTTACCCTGCCGTGAGGCATCCCAAGGTAAGTAGCCATGCCACCCCACTGTGTTGGGTGTGGCCTTAGTTATCCTTTATCTCTCCTTTCTGCCTCTGTCACCTTATCCTTTGACCCAGCCTGCGACGATCGCAGGTGCTCAGCGTTAGGTGCGGGTGGGTGGGTGTCCTTTTGATTTGCTGCCCAGCCGCCCTGGATACGAATAGGGGGTCTTCACCAGGCAGCCCCTTTTTAAGCCCCACTTCTGCCTTCGGGGCATGTAGGGGATATTTTAAAAAATGGTCTTGACCCCATTGGGCCATCGCTCCTTCTTCTCCCCCCCTTTCCGCTTACGCCTTGTGCCCGACTCATGGCTGGCCAGAAACGGGGGCAGGGTGCTTGCTTTACGGGGAGACCGCTTTCGGTCCCCACGCCCCTTCTCTGTTTGCGCGCCCCATCCGGCGCGCTTTTGATCGAGGGGCCTCGGGGTGGTTTCTGCTCTGGCCCCTCGAGCTTCCTACCGTTGCGGGCCTTCGCCCAAAACCCCTCCAGACGGCCCATTCCCGCAATGACATATATAATACAACAGTTGGTTATTTTGTTTGGGAAATGTTGGCCGCAGTTTTATTAATGTTGGTTTACAGCATGTCTGCCCTGCTTTTATGAGGGCCATAAATCATTATGTCATATCACTGTTACAAGCAATTAGAGGTTGTCATAATCGCAATATCTCCCCAGAGGTTAAAGACCCTGGGGTTTGTGATTCACATTGGTACATTTGTGTCATACATTGCTTTGAATCTTAACAACCCTATCCTTGACGATAAATTGCCTGTTACATGTCCTTCACTCCTTTGCCGCCAATCAGTGTCGAGTTTTTGTCCTCTGCCGTTATTCCTTTTTATGTAGGAGGGTACTCGTTTCCCTTTAGGCTTAACTCGCTACCTTGTTTGGTCCTTGTGTCCAGTTCTCCGGCGGACCCAGGCTGCGAGTGCTGTGTTTCCGAGTACCTCCCCCGACTGCCTTACCCTGCCATGAGGCATCCCAAGGTAAGTAGCCCTTCCACCCCACTGTGTTGGGTGTGGCCTTAGTTATGCTTGATCTCTCCTCACAGCCACGCCGCCTTTGGGTTACCGCTCAAGGGCGGTGTAGGAAGCTGGCCTGGCTTATAGTGGGTACCTGATGGTACTTACACCTTGTGCCAGGTCCAGTTATCCCTTATTAGTAGTGATCTAGCAGCTTAGGATGATAGAGGTAGCTATCGCAGAGCAGCTTAGGCTGAACTAGGAGACATGCAAAGCTCCTACTATACCACTTATATTATATAGCACTATGGGGGTCATTCTGACCCCGGCGGTCATGGACCGCCGGGGCCAGGGTTGGCGGGAGCACCGCCAACAGGCTGGCGGTGCCCCGCTGGGCATTCTGACCACGGCGGTTTGGCCGCGGTCAGAAGAGGAAAACCGGCGGTCTCCCGCCAATGGCATGGGCACTGCAGGGGCCCCCATAAGAGGGACCCACTTTGAATTTCACTGTCTGCATTGCAGACAGTGAAATTCGCGACGGGTGCAACTGCACCCGTCGCACCTTCCCACTCCGCCGGCTCCATTCAGAGCCGGCGTCCTCGTGGGAAGGTTGTTTTCCACTGGGCTGGCGGGCGGCCTTTTGGCGGTCGCCCGCCAGCCCAGTGGAAAACCCAGAATCACCGCAGCGGTCTTATGACCGCGGAGCGGTGTTCTGGAGGGGGGAACTCTGGCGGGTGGCCTCCGCTGCCCGTCAGGGTTAGAATCACCCCCTATATCATAAGAATCACAATACTCAGAGTTACTAAAAATAAAGGTACTTTATTTTAGTGACAATATGTCAGAAATATCTCAGAGGATATACTCCCTCAGGAGGTAAGTAAAATACACAAAATATACACACAAACCTAAACCAGGCAAGTAAACAGTTAGAAACGTAGTGCAAACACTGTAGAATACAATAGGATGCAACAGGCCTAGGGGCAACACAAACCATATACAAAGAAAGTGGAATGCGAACCACTTAGGGACCGCAGGACTAGTGTAGTGGGTAGAGGGTCACTGGGAGTGTAAGAAAACACTAAGGGTGTCCAAGATAACCCACCCCAAGACCCTGAAAAGTAGGAGTAAAGTGACCCTACTTCCCCAGAAACTCACTCAAGTCGTGATAGGA
Organism: Pleurodeles waltl; assembly: GCF_031143425.1. Taxonomy (NCBI): domain Eukaryota; kingdom Metazoa; phylum Chordata; class Amphibia; order Caudata; family Salamandridae; genus Pleurodeles; species Pleurodeles waltl. Next base: position 694,689,448 of record NC_090447.1, read on the forward strand.
GATTCTGCAAAGACCATAACTGACTGCAAAGCACTGAAGATGGATTCCTGGACCTGAGGACCTGTAAAGAAAGGGGAGCAAGTTCAAGAGTCACTAAAGTGTCCGGGGGGTGGGGGAAAGAGCCCACTAAACCCCGGATGAAGGTGCAAAATGGCTGCCTCTGGGTGGAAGAAGCTGAAGATTCTGCAACAACGGAAGATGCCAGGAACTTCTCCTTTGCACAGAAGATGTCCCTCGGCGTGCTGGAGGATGCAAAGCTGTTTCCACGCAGAAAGACCGCAAACAAGTCTTGCTAGCTGCAAAGGTCGCGGTTGAAGAAAATGGGTGCTGCCCGGACCCAGGAAGGTCCAGGAGGTCACCTCTTGGAGGAGGAGACAGAGGGGGTGCTCAGCAACACAGAAAGCCCACGCAGAAGCAGGCAGCATCCGCAGAAGAACTTGCACCTAAACTTCACCAAGTGAGGGTTAGACATAGAGGTGACTTATAAGTTACTTAAGTGCAGTAAAAAATGTCTGTGAAATAACGTGGACGTTATTTCACTCAGGCTGCAGTGGCAGTCCTGTGTAATACTGGTCTGAGCTCCCTATGGGGGGCAAAAGAAATGCTGCAGCCCCTAGGGATCTCCTGGAACCCCAATACCCTGGGTACCTAGGTACCATATACTAGGGAATTATAAGGGTGTTCCAGTGTGCCAACTAGAATTGGTAAAAATGGTCACTAGCCTGCAGTGACAATTTTAAAGGCAGAGAGAGCATAAGAACTGAGGTTCTGATTAGCAGAGCCTCAGTGACTCAGTTAGGCACCACACAGGGAACACCTTCAGGCCACAACTATGAGCACTGGGGTCCCGGCTAGCAGGATCCCAGTGAGACAGGCAAAAACAAACTGACACACAAGTAGAAAATGGGGATACCATGCCAGGCAAGATGGTACTTTCTTACAGGCGGCTCCCCCACTTTCTGTCTGATTTATTCACAACCTGCTAGCTTCAAGGCGGCCCATAAATTATTCCAGAATACCTCTGTCCCCTGGAGGGACAGGTGTACCCCATCATCTCCAAAGTATTCCGGTCTCTGCAGGTTGATAAGCCCACGTCTGATGCTTTCCCAGCCGTTTTGAACGCAAAACTTTTTTGCTGCAACGTTCAATTTTTTCCATGACTTATCCACTGCCCCAGCTGAAGAGGCCCCTCTCCACTTCTGTCTGGGAATGATTTCTGACCTTATCAATGCTGTGTTGCCCAGGCCGCTGCTGAGAGGTTCACCCTAATGCTTTCCAGAAATCCTCTCCTGCCGAGTTGAGCCAGGTCGCTGCCTCCCAGGTGTATTATTACCACGTAGGGTCCCGGGAACTGGGAGGCTAACAGCCCCCCTAGTCTGTCTTGAAAGTGTTCCCATTTCATGCCCAGGGAAACCAAAACATTTTATGCTCATCTGTTGTGGGCACTGTCCGCTCGTGGGGACACCCGACTCCCACCAGGTTTGGGTTCTGTGTACGAAAGAGTGCCCAATCACCCATGCCGTTCTGTGTTCACCTGCTTGCGGAAGGGGACAGTCAGGGTCTTGTTGCTGTGAAGCTAGTTCTGTTTGTCTCTAAGTTGCCTTCTGATGTAACCCTTGTAGGCATTTGAGTTCCATCTCCCAATCGCTTTTATGCCTGCCGCTGACATACCATGTAGCCCTGCTTTGGTTGCCGCCCCTATCCTGAAAGAGTGGGTGCCGAATTCACTTGGTGAGAGCCCTAAACTGGTCAATGCCCTTCTGAGCACCGCTTTGAACTGGAATATACTGAAGCATTCCCCATTTTGTGCTTGAGGAGCACCCCATGCCCCTCTGGACTCAATTTTAAGAGCCTCTGCACGTTGTAAACTGGACATACCTCGCAGTCGTCCAGGCATTTTAGCTCTACTTTTGCCCCTTTCCCCAGTTGATCGGTTTTGGATTTCTTTAGTAGGATCTGCATGCCTCCTTGACCTATTTGGACATCCTGCCTTTGGATGCCTGCGTCTGCGGGCCCGGTTCACTTATTCTAAAAGCCCCAAAGAATGCCAGTGTGAATTCTGCCTTGAAAAGTGTGCTTTCGAAAATGTTTTAGCATAAGCTATTGAGCACCCCCACCAGCCGCTTTAGGATACTAAATTCGATTGGTCGCCGCTGATCCCTCGTGGGCCCTTCCAACCTGCGCCAACCCTTCATTGCTGCTCTTATGTAGTGGGAGTTGGAGGGATCCCTGCCTGTTATTAGTTTGCTGAAGTGTGAAGTGTGCCCAGGACTTCGTTTTCTTATGTGCGAACGCCCATTGTAAGAATCTCTCCACTGCTCTCTGGGCCTCGTCATGGTTCTCAAAGGACCTTAAACCTGTCACCTTTAGTACCGTATTTGCGCATGCTGCATAGCGCCTTGCTGTCTTTGGCGCTAGTGTAGATAGGTCCCCTGCACCAGCCCCCAAAGGCTGAGGGGGAATGGCATCATCTGCTCTGCTCCCAGGGCTAGGCTCCTGAATTTCCCCATCTGGAATCGAGAGAGGGCATCTGCTTTAGTGTTAACTGTGCCTTGCATGTGTCTCGCCCTTAAGTCTAGGTTGCTTTCAAGCTGCATTTTCACCATGTGTCTCAGCAATTTTAGGACTAATGTGCACTTTGAAGCCCCTCTATTGGTGGCATGTACCACTGCCTGGTTATCTGACCATAGTGTGAGTTTCATGTCATGTAACTGATCTTGCCAGATTGTCAGTGCCACTGCGATGGGGAATAATTCCAATAGCGTGATGTTTTTTGTGATGCCCCGTGTTGCCCAAGATTTGGGCCACCTCTTGGTGCACCATTTGTCCTTCATTAGGGCCCCAAAGCCTAGGCTGCCTGCTGCGTCGGTATATAATTTGATTTGTTTTGCTGACACCCAGCCTTCCCTCCATATTAAGGTGCCGTTGAAATGTGCTAAGAAGGATTGCCAGGTCTTTAAATCTTGTTTTACCCCAGAGGTGAGCCTGATGTGGTGGTGTTTTTTTCTCTAGCCCCCTAGTCAACTGTGAAATTAGCCTGGCGAACACTTTCCCCACCGGGGTGACTCTTGTAGCAAGGTTCAATTTCCCTATCAACTCCTGTAGTTCTCCTAGTGTTGCCTTCTGTTTGCCCAGTAATGTCTGTATGTCTTTCAGTAAGTCCTTCACTGTGTCTTGGGGCATGCTGGACAAGCCTACTTTGGAGTCAAGTTCTATGCCTAGAAAAACTAATTTGGTGGTTGGGCCTGTGGTTTTGTCCTCTGCCAGTGGAACCCCTAAATCTGCTGCTAAGGATTGTAAAGACTCTAATAACTCTTTGCGGGGAGACCGCTTCCTTTCCCCCCACCCCTTCTTTGTTTGTGCGCCCCATCCGGCGCACTTTTGCTTGGGGGCCTCGGTGTGGTTTCTGCTTCGGCCCCTCGAGCTCCCTACGGTCGCGGGCCTTCGCCCAGATGCTTGATCTTTTTGGTCCCTTAGCAAAAATATTGAAAATGTCTTTAACCGCCATGGGGACTGGTTCCCCGATCAACCCCAATATCCTGGCAGAGTGGACCCAACAGGCTATATGCTTGCTGAGTAACATCAATTGTGCCATGTCTTCTGAGAAAAGAAAATCCCTTTTGTTGCATGTTTACACGAACCTGACTGGGCAGGTTGCGACGGAAGCTGGTTCCCAGGCAGACTGTCAGCTTTTCTCTGACAAATTTGTGAAAGACATCTCCAAATACATTACCAGTTTTACGCAACTAGAAAAGGCACAATCCAGTTTGAAAAAGGTGTTTCAGGCCAGCCTTTTTGGGTGGGCCAAGCAAGGCATGGGCCGCTTGCCAGGTCACCCCTACTACCAAGGCCCTCCCAGGGGAGACTGGCAGGATGCCACGAGAGGCAGCACATTCTTTCCACCCAAAATTATTTATCCAGATGGCGCTTCAACGGAAGCGGACCCAGAACTAGCTTCCAGACTAATAATTCTGTAGGTAAGAGTCATCGATGTCTCTGAGGTTCAGTTGGGGGGGTCAAGTACATTTCTTTCTACACAATTAGAGTCTCTTGGCTCAAGAAGCATGGGTACTACAGATTGGGTACTACAGATTATTCAGGGTTTTCAGCTGGAGTTCTATCAAGGGCCTTCTTCCCCAGCTACATTTTTTCCTACAAGAGTCAACTTCTACAGATGCATAAATAGAAGATTTGTAGCAAAAACGCACTGTGGCCTATTGCAACCCTTATCCCACAGGTTTCTGCAGCAACATCTTTCTAGTACAGAAGAGAGGGGGAGGACACAGACTGGTTCTAAATCTTCGGGATTTCAATTATCACATCATGTACAGACATTGCAAGATAGAAGGTATCTATCTCCTGACAAACCTATTGTAGAAAAGGGACTGGATGGTCCGTTTGGACCTTAAAGATGCCGACCTATCCATTCCCATTTTCCCTCCACACAGACGATTCCTTCAGTTCAGATTGAAAGGCAAGTGGCTGGAATAATTGGTGCTTCCTTTCGGGTTTCCTTCAACTCCTCGGTGCTTCTCCAAGGTGATGAATCCGGTGATAGCCTTCCTCAGGGAGATGGGAGTTTGCATGATCATTGATCTCAACAATGTTCTGATCATGTCACACTCCCAGCAGTTGGTCACTTTACACCTTCATATGGCAAAATCCCTTTTACAAGACCTAGGATTTGTAATCAACAAGACCAAATCTCTCCTTTGTCTATCTCAGTCCATAGAGTTTCGGGGTTTGTGATTGATTCGGAGTCTGCTCAGTTGAAACTGCCGAAGACCAAACTATGGAAAATCAAGAAGGAACTGAAGTTGGTTCTCTCCCGTTAGACAGTCTTCCTTCGGGCAATCGCCTGCCTTGTGGGTCTATTGGCTTCATCCATACAAGCAATATTTCTGGGTCCTCTCCACTACAGAGCCCTTCAGAGGCTAAAAATCTAACACTTGAGGAAGGGTTTGGCTTGCAAAGATCAAGTTTCTTTGATGGAAGAGGTAAGAGCAGAGCTCTGGTAGTGGTTGAGGCTCGGAGATGCATGGAATGGAAGGGCCGTCTTCGGGCCTCAGCTGTACGTGGTTATAGAGTCAGATGCCATCGGATGGGTCTGGGGAGCACATTGCGCAGATATCTCAATCGGCGGCAGATGGTCTTCTCAAGAACTAGAACCCACATAAATTGTCTGAAGCTTCTTACATCAACAAGTTGGAGGATACCAGAGCACCTCTGTTAAGGAAAATAGCCAAGGACTCTTGGCATTTCTGCCTGAGTCACAGGATATCAGTTGTGGCGGAATATATTCAGGGGCAGTCCGATGTAGTGACGGATTGGAACTCTAGATATCTGATAGCCCACAGCGACTGGAAGCTCCATCCAGGTGGTTAAAACTAATCCAGAATGTTTAGGGCACTTGCCATATAGATCTGTTTGCGTCCAGACTGAACCGTCAATTAGAAGAGTTCCTCAGCTGGAGGCCAGACCCGCTAGCCAAAGCGATGGATGCCTTTTCTCAGAATTGGTCAAAGGTTCCTAATTACGTCTTTTCGCCATGATTCCCAGGGTAGCAGCTCAGATCAAGCCTCAGTTAGCAGAAGTGATGTTGGTCACCCCTGCGTGGAAGGCACAGCCTTGGTTCCCAGTCCTTTTGGAGTTGATGTGCAATCCTCCCCTTCTTCTCCCCTGGTCCCCTACGATGCTCCTGGGCCCTCAAGAGGAGCTGCATCCAATGGTGGCATTGGAGCAGTTGTCTCTGATGGTCTGGAGGCTTTCCGGCAACAGTAGTGTTTGCCAGGCATTTTGGACGTGGATTCAGAGTTCATTAAACAAGCCTGGGCCCCCTCCACTAGGAAGTGGTATCCTTCAGCATGGGGATGCTAAATGGGTTGGTATTTGGGGCGCCACGTGGATCCGGTGGCGGCAGAGATATCCCACATTGTAAATTGTTTGTAGCAGAAGGAAACCAAAGGATTTTCGTACAGGTCAGTGAACAATGTACACTCTGCTATTTCAGCAGGACGTGTGCAGTTCAATAATAATCCTGTGGAAATGCATCCCATCATCTGTAAGCTTCTTAAGGGTATCAGAGTTTCTAATTCTTCCAAACCTAAATATTATTTTCTATGGGATGTGAATTTGGTCTTAGTCTTTTTTACAAGATGCCTGAATAATGATCAATTGACCAGGAAGTTGGCCATGCTGTTCTGTCTCACTGCATTCAGAAGGACTTCGGATGTGAGAGTTTTGGATATTGCAGTCTGGATGGAGTTTCCTTTACTCTTACTAGAAGAACTAAGACTTTGTCAAAATATATTGATTGTCATGCTTTTCCCTCTAATGATAGGTTATGGGTGGTCAAACGTTTAAAAGCGTATGATGATTGTACTCGTACATTGAGAAAGGATGTATCTGGTCAGTTATTGATTGCTTTGCAGAAGCCCTTTATTCATGTGTCATCTGTCACTATAGCCAGATGGTTTAAATGTGTAATGGCAGAAGCTGGGACTGATACCAGGTGTTCGGGGCTCATTCTGCTAGAGGTGCTGTGGCCTCAAAATCCTTTATTTTGGGTTCAACTATTCAAGATATCATTAAATCAGCTGACTGGTCCTCTGATTCTACTCTTAAAAACTGTTTTACAAACCTGTGATTCATATTTCTTCTGTGGTGTTAAATAAGCTTTAAATTAGCATAATCGGAGCCTTCAGCCCTGACATGCAATAAAAATAACAAAATTGCTAGCATTCACGCCAAGAATTTTCAATTCTATTAAGGACACAGAGGCGAGGAGTATTTTACCCAGGAATATCAGTCATTGAATTTAAATGTTAATAATTTGACTGTATTCTCTTATTTTTACCCTGCCCGTGTTGTAATTGCTTGTGCTATATGGATATTACAGTGCTTTATGTCTTTTGTAGGATCTGATCAAAAGATGGAATTAATACGGTTGGATGTCTTTCCTAAAGTTGGTGGCAAACGGTGGAGTTTTCCTTCTACTTTTGTGTTTGGTTATAGTTGGTCTTCACACTTATTGAACTGGGTTAAGCAAAGAAAGAGGCTCTCAAAATGGTGTTGACTGTACTTATGTGTATCAGTGGGCCATGATTGGTGGTGATGGGGCAGAGCATCATGGAATATGATGTAGTTTGTGCTACATTTAAACTATTTTCATTGGCTGCTGTTTTTTTAATAATAAAGAGAGAGAAGCATAATCGTGTCTCCGTGTCCTTAACAGAACTGAAAATTCTTGGCGCGAATGCTAGCAAATTTTGTATTCTCCTCTACACCACTAACGTTTAGCCATGCTGAATCACGCTGGTGTACAACATGGCTAAAACACATTGGTAAAGCCAATAGTTCTTGCATAGGCGAGACCTGTTGGCTTTGTCAATGCTTGTCCTCCACAGGACACCTGTTACAGTCAAAGAGATGAAAACTCTGTCAGCCTCTTTATGTTTCCAAAAAGTATTCTTCAACCCAGCAGCCTGTAGGTCAGAAATATTACAGTTTCTGCCTATTGGCCCAAATGTAAGTGAGATGTCTCAGATCGGTGGCTATTGGACATTGCACAGCAAGTTTTGCTATTGAGATAGCACCCAAATCACCAAATCAAGAGTGCTCTTTCTCTCTTACCTAAGACCACTGGAAGGCAGAAGCTTTCTAGAAGGCTAAAAGAGAATTACTGCGGAAAGAAACAATAACATCAGTTCCAAAAGAGAAAGGAGTAGAGAAGCTCTCAGGTGGATACCATTCTGTTCTATATCTAAAAAGATTAAAATGCAGGGACAATGTTACATTTAATGGAAGGTCTACCAGGAAAGATCCCTTTGATAACCAGAGACATTCATGGTAAGCTGGTCCTCTGGGAAGAAATTGCCATGGCTCCTGGGCAAGGATGACACACAATTTCATGGAGCGTTCCCAGGAATGTTTACATTCATATTCCACACCGGATAGATCACCATAGCTATCCTAGACTGGGGTGTTAAATGAACTTCCCAGTTCAGAGTCATTTGTTTCAGGGTAATCAGCTCTGAGGCTGGTCATGAAACTGAGTTCCACTGGCCATGCTTTCACATGACAAAATGATTTGTCCTTTTTCACATACCTGGTATAGTGGCTGATTCTGTTTCATTGTGATCTATGACTCCTGCTATTCTGGTCCAGGTGGTAACTCTCTTTCAGGAAAATGTCTTTCTTATAAATAGGAGTAAGTCCATTCTTCTGCATTTCAGGATCTAAAAATTGAATTTCCAGGCAGACAAAGGTATAATGTGTCTACCTGAAACGGGATGTTTTCAGTATTCCGAGACTATAGGTCTGCCTCCAGGTCCAAGGGGTTAGGACGGCAGCTGAGGCGAAAACAAAAAAAATCAAAAACTAAAAAGAGAGAAGCACTCTCATATCTTACATACATCATTTGTCATCTTTGGCTGTAGTCATGATTTATGAACCAGTAATTAAATCATTGGGGTAACCCTAGAAAGGTGTAGGTGGATTGGAAACCTAAACTTCTGTATGTTGGGTAAAGAACATTTTCTGTTCTTACAGTAAAGACACAATTCTTTTGGCAACTATAAGTAGTAAGTAATTTTGCCAAACTCTACAGTTACTCATCTTACTTTGGTTATAAGAAAGTGCTTTCTGACTTCTTTTGGAAGGAATGTCTTTTTCCAAGAAGTAGATCATTGTTGGTTAATTTTGGTTCAACTTGGAAAGGATGAAGCCATATCTCCCTTCCTTATATAAATGTATTTGTCGGAAATTAGATGTGCTCTGACTAAGGACCTTTTGCCTTGCCCAAGGGAGGCTTCAAGGTTGATCAGTTAGAAATGTGTCAGCCTCTTGGCCCTTATTCTTGTGATTTCTAAGGCGGCTATTTAGAAGATGCCTTTTCACTTTGGACTGGATGCAGCCCCGGGTGGTTGCCCGTGGCTGAGATTGGTTCAGATATTCCAACATTTTTATTTGTGTTTTTTACTTTTGTCCAGCATTACAGAATACAGGACCAGATGTACGAAGCAGTTTTCAAGACGCAAGCGGTGAATCGGCCCGTTTGCAACTTGAAAAATGCTATTTGGGATGTACAAATCTCAAACTGTGATTCAGTAACTTGTTACCGAATCACAGTTTGGGTTTTGCGATTCGGTATTAAGAAGGGGTGTGACAAGGGCGTCCCTTCCTAATACCGAAACCAGATGGTATGTATGATTATTTTGTGACCTTGAATGCGATGGCAAAACAATTGCAGTTAGCACCAGTTTCAAACTGGTGCTAATCCATTTGCAAACGGGAAGGGGTCCCCATGGGACCCCTTCCCCTTTGTGAATGGTAGTGAAAATATTTTTTCAGAGCAGGCAGTGGTCCCGCGGATTTGATTTTGAAATGCATCTCATTTTCCTTTAAGGAAAACGGGCTGCATTTCCCCAAAAAAATCTGTTTAATTTAAAAGCAGTCACAGACATGGTGGTCTGCTGTCTCCAGCAGGCCACCATCCCTGTGAGGGCTGCCATTCCCAATGGCGTTGCAAATTGCAACCTACCCCGTGAAAATTCATGAGGTAGGTCATTTGCGACCCAATTGGGAATCGCAAACAGTGTCATTGACACTGTTGTACATCAGGTTTTGCGACTCACAAATTGTGAGTCGCTCTGACAGGCAACTTGCGAGCCGCAAAACCTGATTTTTGTACATGTGGCCCATAGTGTGAAGGCCCAACATCCAGAGATTTTGGAGCAGGAATTTTGTGAAGCCTTAATTGTTGCTATTTGTGGTTGACTTAGTAACACAACCAAAAATGGCTGAAGCTTTGGTATCACCTGGAGCAAGGAAGTGGACTATGAGGTATTACTACAATTATGTACTGGTAATTTCAGATCACTGGCAGAATATATTGGAAACAAAACTACACAGGCAGCTCCTTCGCAATGGCGAAGGAGCGTCGCTCCCGTGGCTAAGCTAGGAAAATAAAAATAAAACGATATTTCATTATCGTTTTATCTTTCACCTGCTTGCTCAGCCAGCAACATGTGATGGGAGGGGCAGGCTGGGCCACGGGATGTTGGAGGGGGGATGAGGGGGGGAGTGCACCTAAGTGCGTATGTGTGTTTGGCCAGCCGTCTCAGGCTAGCCAAACACACATGCGCACTTAGGTTTCTCCAGGCCGGCTGGAAACTGTACAGACCCCAGGGTTGTGTCTGAGCAGCAGTCCAAGCAGCTCAGACCAATCCTGATGCTGCTTTCATACTTGGTTTAGCATGAATGCAGCATCAGGATTGCTAGGGAGCCTGTGCTGGTATCCCAGTAAGCATATATATATATATATATATATATATATATATATATATATATATATTTACTCAAGGTACATATATGTGGTTTTATGTATAGTAAAACATTGCTTATCTATAAAAACTTACCTTCACAATATTTTTGTCCCCGATATTCTAGAAACAATATTTTGTCCACATGATATTTTTTCTCTAATATGTTGTCTAAATACCAGTACTTTCACTACTCAGAGTCTTTCTTCCTTGCATTAGTGATTATGATTCACACACCCCCTTCCCTGTATGGGGCATTTTGGGTCATAAATTCAGCTTTGATACAATAGACAGTAGGGTCCTCTTTATGGAAGGGGCATTTTACTTCTTTAGGATAATTAGAAGTAGAGATAGGACAGGATTAGGTTCTCTAAGGAGACATACTCTCCTCATAGAGTAATGACTGGAGTGAGGAAAAAGGATTTAGAGCCAGATGTAGCAAACATTTTTGCGATCGCACAAATGCGTTTTGATATGTAACAAGTCCAATTTGTGGTTCAGTAACTTGTTACCGAATCGCAAAATGGATTTGTGACTACATACCGATTCAGTATTAGGAAGGGGCGTGTCAATGGCGTCCCTTACTAATACTGCATTGCAGAGGTATGAATGATTGTTTTGTGACCGTAAATGCGGTCGCAAAACAATTGCAGTTACCACCTACGTTAAGTAGGTGGTAACCCATTCGCAAAGGGGAAGGGGTCCCCATGGGACCTCTTCTCCTTTGTGAATGCATGCAAAAAAAATTTTTAAGAGCAGGCAGTGGTCCCGCGAACCACTGCCTACTCTTAAAAAATGAAAAGAAAACTTTTCATTTTTCATTTTTCAACGCATCCCATTTTCCTTTAAGGAAAACGGACTGCATTTATAAAAAAAAAAAAGATTGCTTTACTGAAAAGCAATCACAGACACGGTGGTCTGCTGAGCCCAGCAGGCCACCATCCCTGTGATTTTAGCCATTCACAATGGCTTGCAAATTGCAACCTACTCATGAATATTAATGAGGTAGGTCGATTTGCGAGCCCTTGCGAATCGCGGTATGAAACTCCTGGAGTTTCATACATCACAATAGCGCTTACTTAATTGCGGTTCGCAAAAAATCGCAATTAGGTAATCGCTATTGTAAGAAATGATACAGCTGGCCCTTAGAGACCTAAAAGTATCAGTTAGTAATTGTAACAGGAAGCGTCCTTGTAAAGACCTGCATCACCATCTTTCACGCAGTCACCAGGGGCCACATGTACGAATATTTGGAATTGCAATTCCCTAATTGCGATTCCATGCGAATCGCAATTAGAGAATAGCAATTCCAAATGCAAGAAACTCCATTGAGTTTCTTTTGTGATTTCCAGTGGGTCGCAAAAAGACCTGCCTCATTAATATTAATGAGGTAGGTTGCAATATGCGACCCACTGGGAATCGCAAAAATCACAGGGATGGTGGCCTGCTGGTGTCAGCAGACCACCATGTCTGTGATTGTGCAGCCTGTTTTCCTTAAAGGAAAACAGTCTGCGTTTAAAAAAGAAAGAAAATGAAATGTTTCATTTTCATTTTTGAAGAGTAGGCCGTGGTCTGTGGGACCACTGCCTGCTCTTCAAAAACGTTTTTGCATGCATTCACAAAGGGGACGGGGTACCTTGGGGACCCCTTCCCCTTTGCGAATGGGCTAGCAGCAATTTGAAATTGGTGCTAACTGCGATTGTTTTGCGACCGCATTCACGGTCACAAAACAATCATACATACCATTTAGATTCGGTATTAGGAAGGGATGCCCTGAACACGCCCCTTCCTAATACCGAATCAGAAAAACAAATTGCGATTCGGTAACAAGTTATCAAATCGCTGTTTGGGCTTTGTACATCCCAAAAGCATTTTTCTAGCGAATCGGCCCGTTTGCGACTAGAAACATGCTTTGTACATGTGGCCCCAAGTTCTCTGCTTCAAACTGAGAACTTTTTAAGTTTGGACTGTTTTGAATATAAAACTTCACTTATCTTGTAGTCTGATGCCATTCCATCGACGACCCAACATATTTGTCTGAAATTGTAAAAGGTATTAAGGGCCACATGTACGAACTTCAGGTTTTGCGATATCGACTCCCCAATTTGCGAGTCGCAAAACCTGATGTACAACAGTGTCAATGACACTGTCACGAACTGCACTCGACTTCTCTCCTCTGGATGCAGGATTGGAGAAAACACCTGGTCTTCTGCAGGGTCTGGATAATCCCAGATAGGGGCGACTCTTTCTAGTAGCCACGGTGCCGCTTGACAGAGAACGCCAAAGCAGACCGTACCCTCCAGAAGGAGTCCCAGAGGAAAAACCACAAGAACTGGGGAAAAAACCTCAAACAGGAACTCCTGAAAAAGAAGAAAAAACAGGACTTGAAAACAGGAAAAACAAGGCAAAAATTCTCCAAAGGCGAAAACAGGAACGACGAACAGGAGCGAAGAGCACTACCAAGGGGAAGTGTTTGCAACGCAAGGTAGAGCAAGACTGAGTGGCTTATATACTGGAAAAGAGGAAGTGACATCACAGGAAATGAAAATAACACCATCTTGAATTGGGAAAAGCCCATAGAAAAGAATAGGGAAAAAGGATGTAGTATATAAGAAAAAGAGCATGCTGGGAGATGAAAACAGGAAGAAGACAGCATGGACACCAGCAGCAACACTAAGGAATGCAGTACACAGAAAGTAAGAAAAAGAAACGAAAAAAGACCAGAAAGAAGACCACCACTGACAGGGGAGATGACAATGTCCTACAGTTGGTAAGGGCGACGCGACGGGGAGCGCAAAACGTGCTTCCAGGCACGCGTTGCCAAAATGGCAAGAAAACGCGGGGAACGGCGCTCCGAGAATCGGCAGCGCGTTCCGACCGCCGTCGGCAAAAGAGACGCAGCGTCGAGGCACGGCGTTACACTGTCTGTGATTCCCAATGGGGTCGCAAATGACCTACCTCATGAATATTCATGAGGTAGGTCGGAATTTGCAACGCCATTGGGAATGGCCGCCCCTCACAGGGATGGTGGCCTGCTGGAGACAGCAGACCACCATGTCTGTGACTGCCTTTATATTAAAGCAGTTTTTTTTTTTTAAATGCAGCCCGTTTTCCTTAAAGGAAAAGAAAATGCATTTCAAAAACAAAAAATTAAAAGTTTTCTTTTCATTTTTTTAGAACAGGCAGTGATCCGTAGGACCACTGCCTGCTGTCAAAAAATATTTTTGCTGCCATTCACAAAGGGGAAGGGGTCCATTGGGACCCCTTCCCGTTTGCGAATGGGTTAGCACCAGTTTGAAACTAGTTCTAACTCCGATTGTTTTGCGACCGCATTCGCAGTCACAAAATAATCATACCTGGGACTGCGACTCGCAATTAGGAAGGGGACACCCCTTCCTAATAGCAACTCGCAAACTCTTTTTGTGATTCGGTAAATAGATTACTGAATCGCAAAAATGGGTCTGTACATCCCAAATAGCATTTTTCACGTCGAAACTTTGCACCTGTTATAACCATGGCCCACCCGAATAAAAATCCATACCATATACAAGTCTATCCACTCATTGCACTGAGAACAAAACTTAACAATGTTTTCCCCATGTTGAAATGTAACACCCTTTCTAAATAAAAATTGTAGGCGTTTTAAAAAACATTAAAACTAGTCCATTGTAGATTGATCAGTCGCTAGCTAATAATTTGGGGACACTGACTTTTCAAATATTGCGGTTTCAGAAGATATTACATTGTGGGGCACTATGGTCTTCAGGTCGACTTGAGCCACTAAATACACAACTATATTCGACACTCACGTTATTCGCTTGTGCTAAAACACGTCATTCTGAACCTAAACTAATGGATGGCACAACTATGCACTGCAAGAGAATCAATAATGATACATTCACACTGCGAACCTATACTGTTCAGTACATGTTATACCTCAAATTTGTGAATGATCCATAGGCACCTGCACTTTTAGAGTGACACGACCAAAAATGTCTTCGTCACCCACAGCCCCCTAAAAAGATTGTTGTAAAGGACATGCTTGTCAAAGGGAGATCAGGAGCGAAAGGTGCACGTGAACAACTCGAAAACTCGGCTTCAGGTTAAAGGTGAAAAGGGGTGGGGAAAAGAGAAGGGTGAGTGTCTCAGCCTAGTTTGTCTTTTTTCCACAATTTGATGCAGCTGGTGACTGCTCCTACCAATGTGAACATTTGTTTTCATTCTTTTTCGGATACCTTTCCAAAATGCCAGAAGCTAATTCAAGTCATATTCTACAGGCGTGCCTTACTATTTTTATCAATTGCCACTTGTACCCTTCACATTTCCTGTTCCTGCTTCACTGCATTGCCCACGTGTACCATCTTCTTTTGAAAATTGGTTCAGGCATTTCTCAATCTTGTGATAACACGGAGATGATTCATACTCAAGTTACGTTATCCTTTCAATCTGCTCCTAGAATTTCGACTGCTCGACAATTCCCCTTCTCCTCTTTAGGTGAAGTAGGCGTCCTATTTGAACAACACAGTTCCTCCCATCGTGCCAAGGATTTGGCCAGTTACTCCCTATAGTACCATTACCGTTAATTCATTATAACAGCAAAGTGTCGCCACAAACTGTTCTGTATACTGGAATGATTTCACCATAAAATAAACGTAATGAGGGTTGTACATATAGTAAGGTTTAGCCATTCAATGCGCTTTCCCTGATTACAATCGGGAGGCTGCAGTTACCATGTAACACTTCTTTCAATATGTTTTATCGGCAGTGGAGACAAAGGAATAGTACAGTACATGTGGCAGTTATGCAATTACATTTTTCAGAGTCGACAACCTAACTGCATCAGTATACAAAGGACTTCTGAAATACCAGTCTTTATTTGACATATTCTTATTATCTTCAAACTAGTCTAAGCATTGTGCAACAGCAATATCTCCCCATCCCACTAACCCTTAGGCTACAAATTCTGAATTCTGTATTATCAGTGTTCAATAATGAACACTATAACGGGTTTGCTCCAATGAGTTGATCACTCCAGTAGCGCATCCAGACAGAGCCAATGTAACAGTGGTGAGGGGTGGAGTATTGCCATGATGTAGTAATAGTAGAGGGTGGTGGTATAAATTCATCTGTGCATAAACAACTTGCAGCAAATTTGAAGAAAGTAGATGTACTGTGTGTAAAAGGTATCAAGGGAGTCATCACCGTTTTTATTATAGGCTTTAAACTCTTCAGCATAGTGTCCCCGCTGAGACTACTGAAAGTCTTATTCAGGGCTGCTCTTTCGTGCCTGTGAAAGTGCAAACTTTAATGCCCATATTTATAGGTTTTGTGGGGCAAGTCAGCTTGCTGCGCTGCATCACAGAGAAGGGCAGGAATGTGCCTGATTTATCTAATATGGCACATTCCTGTCCTTTCCACCTGTGCTGGTGCCCTTTTGGCAGCCCTAGCGCCAAAGCAGGCACCCTTGCACCATGGTGCAAGGGTGCCTGTTTTGCATGCAGGATCTGTGACGCAGCGAAGACCGGTGGCATCCCACTTGCCGGCTGAGGTTAGATTAGCCGTCTGTGTCTCGTACAGCCGTTTCTGCTGCGGGCCGCTTTTTGTGTCACAACCTGTTTTTTGGACTGCAGCGAAACCTGAAACTTTCCCTTTGGGCTCTGTTTCATGCTGGGCCCACCTTTTACCTGTTTTTTTACTTTTTTTCTTCTTTTTTCTCTTTTTCTTTTTAGTTTCTTCTTGGCCATATTTTCTCTTTCCCAGGAATCTGTGTTTCCTTCCCTGCATGCCTTGCTCCATACATTTTATACTACGGCTATTTTTCCCTTTACTTTAATGTGGTTTTTCTCAATCCAAGATGGTGTCTTCATTACTTCCTGCATGTCACTTCCTGTTTGTCAGTATATAAGCACAGTTGATCTTCCAGTCTTTGCGTTGAAAACACTTCTGTTACGGTTGTGCTCCTCGCTCCTGTATCCTGTGATTTTGGACTTCACCTGCTTTTTCCTGTCTGCATTTTATGTTCCAGACTTTTTGTGCCTTACTTTTTCTTTTCTTTATATCTTTTTCAGGAGTTCCTTGATCTGAGGTCTTTCCCAAGTTTGAGTTTTTTCCTCTGGGATTCCTTCTGGAGGTTACGCACTGCTTGGTGTACTATGAGCACCGTGGCAACTGGAAAGGGTTGCTCCTACCTTGGTCAATCCAGAACAAGCAAGAAACCTGGTGGTGCTCAGAAACTGGCAGATTACAGTGGTCAGTGTCCAGGTCATGACAGAATTGTTTTGTGCAGGAAGGGGTACCCCTATCTATGTGTGTTGCAGAATGCAGCACACATAGAAATAGGAAAAAATGAGGAGAAATAAAGATATCTCTCCTTGTTACACCTCTCCTGGGGAGGTATATCTTTTTAGCGCATTCCCAGGCTTACCAGGTTTGGTAAATTTGGAAATGTGTAAAAAAACACGGGATTTGCATGGGAACACCCATGCAATGCCTATTGAACGCTTCCATTGTGCAGAGTAAGGCAATGCAGTGATTCACACTGCCTTGCTCCATATTTTTGAACACCACGTTGTGTCAGGTATGGCAGTAATGGTGGATGCAGTCAGAGTCCTTGGATTCCACAGTAGTAGTTTTGTACTGTACTGACCCTTGAAGAAGGTTCATTCGATCCAAAATGCATTATGTGAAGTGGGACAGCGTCTAATTGATATTTTGAATCCTCAATAACAAAACTGTTGGATCATTAAGAATGTCATGGTGTACATTTTGATCAAATATATTCACAGCAACATTGTAAACATCAACAACAGATAAGTATTGAATACAACCTATGGAATTATTCAAACACTGGAACCGGATTGTTCAACAAGTAAGTGCACCTCAGGAGGACCAGTGTACATCCTCAGCCAAAATTCTATCATACTAATACATGTGCAATAAGGAGACACTGCACATTCCTGATGGCACCAGCACAAATTATCTACAAAAAATTGTTTCATACTAACTCAACACAACAGTGTGCATTAGGAACATTTTTATTATCTGTGAACTCCAACATTTTAAACCTAGCTTTCATTACAATCCATTCTAGCAATTACATCACACTGATATGGAGTCTGTTAGGAGCCAGAAAGGTTCCGTCCTAAAACATGCAAGACACTACATCTCCCCCTCTGTTAAGTGATTTTTTTTTTTTTTTTTTACAAAATCAGTAAACATACACACACACATATATATAGAAAAATCTACAACTATATCGCATTCATCAATCTTTGTGGCGCTTACGACCCGATCTGGGTACTGTAAGCTGTCATCTTCAGTGTCAGGGATTGCTATGGTCAGCAGCAGTCAGTGAATTTTCAAAGTCACTCTTTCACCATTTTGAGTTGAAGACCGATGAAACACATGCCCAAAGTGAGAAGAGTCTCTGATAACAAACTTTCCAGGACACTGGGCAGTAACCATGTGTCCCTTGGTAGACACCACATGGAAAGGTTCAGCATCGTAGAGAGCATCAGATTTTCTTTTGTTCATCTGTTGGGTGATAACCAAATCTCCCTTTCTAAACAAGATGTCCTTTACATGCCGCCTCGTCTGCATAAACTTTCATTTTCTACTTGTTAACCAAGTCCCTTGAACAAATCATGTGTTCACGTTTGTCTCTCTTGGTGGTCCATTGTAAGAGGCTGGCCTGGTTTGTAGTGGGTACCTAAGGTACCAACATACCCCTTAGACCAGGTTCAGTTATCCCTTATTAGTGTAATGTAGGCAGTATCTAGGAGCTTAGGCTGTCTAGGGATAGCTGTAGCAGAGCAGCCAAGGCTGAACTAGGAGACATGCAAAGCTCTTGCAGTACCACTATAGTCACACAGTACTTATACACAATAAAAGACAATAATCAGTGTTACCAAAAATAAAGGTACTTTATTTTAGTGACACAAGGCCAAAAATATCTTAGAGGCAATACTCCTTCTGGAAGTAAGTATTATACACAATATATACACTGATAACCAAAATCAGGTAAGTAAACAGTCCTAGAATAGTGCAAACAGTGAAACACACAATAGATTGCAATGGGCCTAGGGGCAACACAAACCATATACTAAAATAGTGGGATACAAAAGTCAGATACCCCCTCGGCAAGTGTAGTGTGTAGAGGAGTGCTGGGAGTGTAAGAAAACACCAAAGGTAAGTAAACTACCCCACCCCAGAGCCCAGGAAAACAGGAGTAAAGTACTGCAAGTTTCCTCAGAACACACTAGAAGTCGTGGTGAAGGATTATGCAAGAACCAATCAAGACTGCAAGAAACCAACAATGGATTCCTGGACCTGAAGACCTGTGGAGAGAGGAGACCAAGTCCAGAAGTCGATGAAGAGTCCAAGAAGAACAGGAGCCAACCTGGAAGAAGGTGCAAAAGTGGATTCTCCGGTTGGAAGAAAAGTAAAGAAAAATGCCCCATAGAAGATAGCTGCGGGTCCCTGCTTGGTGCAGGAAATGTCCCACGTTGAGTTGCTGGATGCAGGCTGTTTGCATCACTGGATTCCGCCAACAAAGCCTTGGTGCATGCAAGAACGTGTTTTGCATCAAAGAGGAGCTGCCCGGACACAGGAGAGACCTGGGGGTCTCAACTTGGACTGAGGAGACAGAGGGGGCTCTAAGCACTTCAGAGGGCCCTGAGAAGACCAGACAGCACCCACAGAAGTCCCAGGACATGGGGACAAAGGAGTTGCAAAGTGTGATCATCGCAGCACTACACAGAGGGATTCCATGCCGCCGGAGAACAACTCAGAAAGCTGAGTGTTGCAGGATAGAGTGCTGGGGACCTGGGCTACGCTGTGCATGAAGAACCTTTGAAAGAAGTGCACAGAAGCCCAAGGAGCTGCAGAGGATGCGATGCAAAGGGGTACTGTCTGGCACGGGGAGGCAAGCCCTTACCTACACCAATTTTGGACAGCTGGACATTTGGACAGTCAGTATCACTTTGGTACACCACCTGTGTTTCAGGGATTACGCTTGTCGACAGGAGAGGAGTCCCAGAGTACCGGTCGTTGTTGCAGGGGGGGTGCCTGCTGAAGCAGGGAAGTGACTGTCACTCCACGGGAGATACTTCGGTTCTTCTGGTGCAGGGTGAAGGCAGGCAGACCTCAGAGCGTGCACAACCTTCAAACTGTTGCAGTTGCTGGCTGAAGCTGAAATTGCAGGTCACAGTAGCCTTCCTGGATGCTTTTTTGCAGTTACAGCAGTTCCTGGAGCAGTCTATGGTTGATCCGACAGTCAGAAGCTGAAGCAGAGGATGCAGAGGAGTCCTGGTGGAGTTTTGCAAACTGAATCTGAGGAAACACCCAGAGAAGAGACCCTAAATAGCTATGAGAGGGGGATTGGCTACCTACCCAGGTATGCACCTATCAGGAGGGGTCTCTGATGTCACCTGCTGGCACTTGCCACTCAGATGCTCCCAGAGGGTTCCCACACCTTTGAATCCAATATGGCTAACACCAGGGACACTCTGGAGGATCTCTGGGCACCACCCCTGGGGTGGTGATGGACAGGGGAGTGGTCACTCCCCTTTCCTTTTTCTAGTTTCGCACCAGAGCAGGGACTGGGGGTCCCTGAACCAGTGTAGACTGGATTATGCAAGGAGGGCACCGTTTGTGCCCTTCAGAGCATATCCAGAGGCTCTGGGAGGATACCCCTCCCATGTCTGTAACACCTATTTCCAATGGGAATGGGTGTAACACCCCTCTCCTAAAGGAAATGCAATGTTCTGCCTTCCTGGGACTGAACTGCTTAGTCCCCAGGAGGGCAGAAACCTGTCTGTGAGGTGGCAGCAGCTGGGGCTGCAGTGGAAACCACAGAGAGCTGGTTTGGCAGTACTGGGGGTCCCCAAATGCCAGATTTGGATTGGGGGTTCAATTTCACAATCTTAGACACCTCACATGGCCATATTCGGAGTTACCATTGTGAAGCTACATATATGTATTGACCTATATGTAGTGCATGCTCATAATGGTGTCCCCGCACTCACGAAGTCCGGGAAATTGGTCCTGGACAACGTGGGGGCACCTTTGCCAGTGTAAGGGTTCCCTCACACACAGTAACTTTGCACCTAGCCTTAAGTAACTGATGGTTAGACATATAAGTGACTTATAAGTTACCTGGTGCGGTGAAAAAGGATGTGAAATAGTGTGTGCACTATTTCACTCAGGCTGCAGTGGCAGTCCTGAAGGAGTGTTTGGATGAGCTACTTATGGGTGGCAAAAGAAATGCTGCAGTCCATAAGGATCTCCTGGAATCCCAATGCCCTGGGTATCTAGGTACAGTATACTAGGGACTTATAAGGGGGGTCCAGTGTGCCAGTTAGAATTGGTATATGGAGTCACTAAACTAAAGTGACAAATTTGGTAAACAGAGAGAGGATAAGCACTGGAGTTCTGGTTAGCAGAACTCCAGTGACACAGTCAAGCATACTGACAACACATATAGGCCCTCATTACAACCCTGGCGGACGGTGCAATGCTGGAGGTAGGACCGCAAACAGGCTGGCGGTAATTACCGCCCCATTATGACATTGGCGGTTTGGCACATGCCAAACCACCAATGTCCTACACCGTCTGCCATGGCGGTAACGGCCGCCAGGCTGGAGACAACGGTCTCCAGCCTGGTGGCCGTCACTAGTCCGCCTGCGTGATCATGACCCCGCATACCGCCATGGATTTTGTGGATTTTGAACCGCCACGAAATCCATGGTGGTAGGCACTATCAGTGCCTGGGAATTCGTTCCCTGGCACTGATTGGGGTCTAACCCCTCCCACCTGCCCTGAGTCCTCCCCCAACACCCACGACCCCCCTACTGCCCCCCAAAGTTGGTAGGGCCCCCGCCCCACCCACTCCCACCTGACCTCCATAGGCCACCCTAAACACACACACCCACTCACGCACGCACACACCAGTCACACACATACATGTGCACGTACAAGCACACATGCACACATACATACAAGTTACATTCCCACTACACACATCACACCCCGGCAAACATACACGCACCCACACACCCCCTCTAAACACTTTACACTCACACCCTCATTCACGCACACACCACACAACACCCCCACCCCTGTTGGACGATCACTTTACCTGCTTCGGTGGTCCTCCGGGAGGGAACAGGATCCATGGGGGCTGCTCCGCCGCCAGCTCCCCGTGACCAGAACACCGCCAGCCCGAATACTGGTATGTAATTCGGTGGGCGGTGTTCTGATGGCGTGGCGGTAATGGAGAAGCAGCCTCCACTTCACTGCTGACCGCCAGTATGGCTGCTGGCGGCTCTCCGTCCAAATAATGGCAGAGGGTCACCACCAGCCATAATCTGGTTGGCGGAAGACCACCAACACTAGCGGTCTTATATCCGGCGGGACCTCACAATGAGTGCAAACTGTGAGCGCTGGGGTCCTGACTAGCAGGATCCCAGTGAGACAGTAAAAACACACTGACAGACAGGCCAAAAATTCGGGTAAGCATGTTAGAAGAAAGCCACCTTCCTACATCCATTGAGGTAACTTGGTTGTCATTGCACTTCCAAACATCAAAGTCGCATGACTTTAACCTGTGGTTGAATGGGGTGTTGAACAATAAGCTTGTACAGTAGAATTCAGTACTGCTTTTAAATTGAGTTTCTTAAGCTTAAGAGTTGCACGCTGTGCTGCTTTCTTTAGTGTGCTCATAAAAGACTTAACAAGTCCATTGGCCTGAGGTCTTAAAGGTGTACTCTTTTGATGCTTGATGTTAATATGCTCCAAGAACTCTTTGACATTCTTTACTATTAAAGGACAGGCCATTATCAGAGTTCACAATGGCTGGGATGCCCTATGTCGCAAATATGCCATCTAGTTTTATAATAACTTGTTCATGAGTCATGGATTAGAGATCTTCCACCAAAGGAAAACATGAGTATTCATCTACAATCACCATTAGACGATGTCCATTTTCAAGTGGACCAAAGAAATTAATGGTTATTCTCTCCCATGCATGTCTAGGGAGTTCTGAAATGTTCGGAGGATGTTGAGTAATACTGATTGACAGGCAAGTGCATATGTGACAGGCCTGGAGTTCCTTCTCAACTAATTCATCTAAGTATGGAAACCAAACTCTATCTCGGAGAACTCTTTTTGTAACAAAGATCCCACAATATCCTTTTTGAGCCACTTCAAGTACTTTCTGTCGCATATTCTCCGGAATCAGGATTCTTGACCCTCGCAGTATAACTCCTTCCTGAGTTATAGACAATTCATCTTTGACATTTTTATATATCTTTGATATTCACCATCATTATTGAGAGGTCAAATGTGTTTGTTCCACAACCAATGTGTAATTTTGTCTTTTAACTTCAGCAGGTCACTATCATGGCATGTGGCAGTGACGATCTGGGCTAACAATATAGCAGCTTGTGTACTAGACTTGACAATGAAATTAATGTAGGCCTCAGCTGTCTTGGATAGAGTATTGTGCCTATCCATAGGCACTCTTGAAAAAGTAGTCAGCAGGCTTCTGATCCTTTCCTAGAAAATGCACAATTGTACAATCATACTCTTGTAATCGTAGTCCCCATCGTTCAATACGAGGAGGCATCTTGGCCCTTGGATTGCCAACAATGGTCTGCAAAGCTTGATGACCAGTTACCAACATAAAAGGCTTTCTGTGCAGGAATACATGGCAATGTTCACAAGCCCATACCACAGGCAAACTTTCTTTCTCAGGTTGTGAGTAAGCACGTTCTGTGTGGGATAAACGTTTACTAGCATAGGCCACAATATGCCATAGAGCATTTGGGCATCCACTATGCTGTGCAGGGATAGCGCCTAACCCGACCGGGTTAGCATCCACCATAACCTCTGTATGAATCTTTGGATTGAAGTAAGCCATTTCAGTGCCATTTTCAAAGGAATATTTGATTCTCGTGAAATTCTTCTCACATTCTTGTGACTACTGAAAAGAGAATTTTCTTCATCAACTCTTGTAGTGGAGCACTAACAGTGGCAAAGAATTGTATATATCTTGAACCATAAATGGCCATCCCAAGAAAAGAATGTACCTTTGAAACATTTTGTGGGGGATCAGCATTTGACAGAGCTGGTACTTTTGCAGGATCAGGTGTCATACCCCCTTCAGAAAAGATATGGCCAAAGAATTTTAGTTTTGTCTTGTTGAACTTACACTTGTCTACATTCAAAGTCAAACCTGCATCACTAAGTAATTCACAAACGTGTGTGGGAGCTCTATCATGCTCCTTCCGCGTAGCTCAGAAAATTGATATGTCACTGCTGTGGTTGAATGCGTTCACAACTGGCTGTATGACAAGTCAAATGCTGTCCTGGAAAAGTTTTGCAGCTGAAGACACACCAAACCTAAGGGGCATATTTATAATGCCCTAGCACCACCTTGTGCCACATTAACATCATTATTTTTTACGTTAATGTGGCCCAACTAGGCCGAAATCCCCGTGTAAGGAAATCCATGAGATTTCTTGTGCCATTTTTTATGGCACTTTTAATGCTTGCTAAAAAGCAGGCGTTAAAAGGAGGGCTTCCATTCTTTAGAATGGGCCCCTTTGTACTCTGCAGGAGTAGCGCCAACATTTTAGTACTACCTGCGCTACTCCTGCAGAGCACATCAATAGTGCCATAAAAAATTACGTTATTGCCCCCCTTCCCTTGGTGCACTGTCCTAAATACGGCACACACCTGGTGACAATAGGGGGTGCTAAAAGGTACAGAGAAAGTGGCTCTGCACTTGGTGCAGAGCCACTTTCCAAAAATCTGCCCCTAAGTCTTTTGTATCTAAACAAACTAACATGTATAGAAAAGGTTGTAATGTTCCTGCAGCTTTCTTCAAATTCCAACTGATTATTTATTTAAATCAAGTCAAGAAAAAACCTTGGCACCATTCAATTGGATTATCATGTCAGCAATGTGTGGCCCTGGATGTCATTCTCGTTCAATTGCTTTGTTTGCCTGACACGTCAATGTATATGTGCACAGCTCTGTCACTGTCCTTTTTAGGCACTACTACGATGGGATAAACCCATGGTGTTGGACCAGTGGAACGCTCAATAATGTCATGCTTAAGTAATGATTCAAGTTATTTTTCAACAGCTTCTTGTAAATGAAAAGCAATTTGTCTATGTCTCTGAGCAACAGGAAGGACATCCTCATTAATGTGCAGTTTTACTTTCATTGTCTTTAGCTTCCCTAAACCATGAAACAATGAAAGGAATTGACTTACTATTTCATGCTGAGCATTCATGTTGAAATTCACAGAATTTAGGGCTACATGTACGAAAGTTCGGTTTTGTGACTCGCAATTTGCGAGTCGTAAAACCTTATGTTGCACAGTGTCAATAACACTATTTGCGATTCGCAAGGGGATCGCAAATGCCCACCTCATGAATATTAATGAGGTACGTCACAATTTGCGACCCCCTTGGGAATGGCCGCCCTCGCAGGGATGGTGGCCTGCTGGAGACAGCAGACCACCATGTCTGTGACTACTTTAAAATAAAGCAGTTTTTTTTATTTTTAAATGCAGCCCTTTTTCCTTAAAGGAAAACGAGATGCATTTCAAAAACAAAAAATTAAACGTTTTCGTTTAATTTTTTCAGAGCAGGCAGGGGTCCATAGGACCCCTGCCTGCTCTGAAAAAGTGTTTTTACTGCCATTCACAAAGGGGAAGCGGTCCCTGGGGACACTTTCCCGTTTGCGAATGGGTTAGCACCAGTATGGCACTGGTGCTAACTGCAATTGTTTTGCGACCGCATTCACGGTCACAAAACAATCATACATGGGACTGCAAGTCGCAATTAGGAAGGGAACACAATAGTTTACCGAATCGCAAAAATGGGTTTGTACAAGCCAAAGTGCATTTTGCGCGTGGCAAACGGCCCGATTTGCTGTTTGCGATGTGCAAAATGCTACATACATGTAGCCCCAAGTCCCAAATCAGCAGCTGTGTTGAAACTGAGTAAACAGGCACTTGACGATTTACCTTGAAGCATATGGATTGGAGCTTATACCTCTGTTTTCTTATGTTTCACTGTAGCTACAAATTAACTTTGACTCTTTATGGGTTTTGATGCAGCCCAAGTATACACTTTGGTCTTCAAAGGTATAAGCTGCGGTAATGGAGACAGGTAATTGTATTTCTCTTCAGGCATTATATTTATTGATGCACCACTGTCGATAATGAAAGGTATTGAACACTCATTTATTTTCAATGTAATCTTTGGACAGTGTTTGTATGATTTGGCTGCTTTGGCATGTCGACTTTTCTTTGACTGTCATTTTTCTTCACATGCGACCAGTCCGACCAGTGCACATTTCTCTGAGATAAACACTGACATGGCACAATCACTTTCTTTATTTTCACTTTTTAGTGAGGCATAAGAACTATTTGACAATGATTTAGATAATGATTGACTTTGTTTAATATCAATTTGCCTCAACGGATGTCACTGCTTGGCCTTGTCGGCATGCTTTGAATGTTGCTTCTGGAACATACTGGCGGACACTTTCTCTTTGCGCCATGGCACACTTACTTTTTCCTTCACTGTACACACCGTCACAAAATGGTTCTCTTTCCCACAGCCTTTACATATTTGTCCAATGGAGGAACACTTTACTTCATGTGGAAATGAAAATCCACATCTACATCACACCTTTTTACTTGTAGAAACCACGTTGTGTTCTTCAGTCTTTTGCTTCGGATTACTTTTCACACTAATGACTAACTCGCTCTGCGCACCTTTGCCCTCCATGACAGCAGCTTGTCTCTCAGCACATTCCTCACCTCTGGCAGCCATCAACACCCGCTCCAGGCTAAGAGTTTCTCTCACCATTCATTGTCAGAATGAATTGGACAAGCATCCATCAACTCTAAGAAGCATTGCTTGTTCATCATTAAATTAATTGAATTTATAGTGTTTGATGAGTGCATCGAGTCTTTCCACAAATTCATCGATTGTTTCACCAACTCTTTGACGTTCTTGACTGAAAACGTATTGTTCGTAATTAACATTTAAAACA
The DNA here is from genome assembly GCF_031143425.1 of Pleurodeles waltl. Classification (NCBI taxonomy): domain Eukaryota; kingdom Metazoa; phylum Chordata; class Amphibia; order Caudata; family Salamandridae; genus Pleurodeles; species Pleurodeles waltl. Next base: position 694,715,844 of record NC_090447.1, read on the forward strand.
GGATTGAACTTGAGATTCAACACATTTTTACTCTGAAGGTACATGAATTCTTCCTCAGTTCTCAGCATTTTCTTTAGGACTCCTTTCACACCATCACCAGCAAGAATTTTGAGATACTTGATAATCTTTCTGTTATCAGTCTCTGTAGGAAGTTGGCTCTGTATGTGCTATTTCAAAGTAAGGAATAGCATGCACAGAGTCCAAGGGTTCCCCTTAGAGGTAAAATAGTGGTAAAAATAGATAATACTAATGCTCTATTTTGTGGTAGTGTGGTCGAGCAGTAGGCTTATCCAAGGAGTAGTGTTAAGCATTTGTTGTACATACACATAGACAATAAATGAGGTACACACACTCAGAGACAAATCCAGCCAATAGGTTTTTTATATAGAAAAATATCTTTTCTTAGTTTATTTTAAGAACCACAGGTTCAAATTCTACATGTAATATCTCATTCGAAAGGTATTGCAGGTAAGTACTTTAGGAACTTCAAATCATCAAAATTGCATGTATACTTTTCAAGTTATTGGCAAATAGCTGTTTTAAAAGTGGACACTTAGTGCAATTTTCACAGTTCCTAGGGGAGGTAAGTTTTGATTAGTTTTACCAGGTAAGTAAGACACTTACAGGGTTCAGTTCTTGGTCCAAGGTAGCCCACCGTTGGGGGTTCAGAGCAACCCCAAAGTCACCACACCAGCAGCTCAGGGCCGGTCAGGTGCAGAGTTCAAAGCGGTGCCCAAAACACATAGGCTAGAATGGAGAGAAGGGGGTGCCCCGGTTCCGGTCTGCTTGCAGGTAAGTACCCGCGTCTTCGGAGGGCAGACCAGGGGGGTTTGTAGGGCACCGGGGGGGACACCAGTCCACACAGAAATTTCACCCTCAGCGGCGCGGGGGCGGCCGGGTGCAGTGTAGAAACAAGCGTCGGGTTCGCAATGTTAGTCTATGAGAGATCTCGGGATCTCTTCAGCGCTGCAGGCAGGCAAGGGGGGGGTTCCTCGGGGAAACCTCCACTTGGGCAAGGGAGAGGGACTCCTGGGGGTCACTTCTCCAGTGAAAGTCCGGTCCTTCAGGTCCTGGGGGCTGCGGGTGCAGGGTCTCTCCCAGGCGTCGGGACTTTAGGTTCAAAGAGTCGCGGTCAGGGGAAGCCTCGGGATTCCCTCTGCAGGCGGCGCTGTGGGGACTCAGGGGGGACAGGTTTTGGTACTCACAGTATCAGAGTAGTCCTGGGGTCCCTCCTGAGGTGTCGGATCTCCACCAGCCGAGTCGGGGTCGCCGGGTGCAGTGTTGCAAGTCTCACGCTTCTTGCGGGGAGCTTGCAGGGTTCTTTAAAGCTGCTGGAAACAAAGTTGCAGCTTTTCTTGGAGCAGGTCCGCTGTCCTCGGGAGTTTCTTGTCTTTTCGAAGCAGGGGCAGTCCTCAGAGGATGTCGAGGTCGCTGGTCCCTTCGGAAGGCGTCGCTGGAGCAGGATCTTTGGAAGGCAGGAGACAGGCCGGTGAGTTTCTGGAGCCAAGGCAGTTGTCGTCTTCTGGTCTTCCGCTGCAGGGGTTTTCAGCTGGGCAGTCCTTCTTCTTGTTGCAGGAATCTAATTTTCTAGGGTTCAGGGTAGCCCTTAAATACTAAATTTAAGGGCGTGTTTAGGTCTGGGGGGTTAGTAGCCAATGGCTACTTAGCCCTGAGGGTGGGTACACCCTCTTTGTGCCTCCTCCCAAGGGGAGGGGGTCACAATCCTAACCCTATTGGGGGAATCCTCCATCTGCAAGATGGAGGATTTCTAAAAGTTAGAGTCACCTCAGCTCAGGACACCTTAGGGGCTGTCCTGACTGGCCAGTGACTCCTCCTTGTTATTCTCATTATTTTCTCCGGCCTTGCCGCCAAAAGTGGGGCCTGGCCGGAGGGGGCGGGCAACTCCACTAGCTGGAGTGTCCTGCTGGGTTGGCACAAAGGAGGTGAGCCTTTGAGGCTCACCGCCAGGTGTGACAATTCCTGCCTGGGAGAGGTGTTAGCATCTCCACCCAGTGCAGGCTTTGTTACTGGCCTCAGAGTGACAAAGGCACTCTCCCCATGGGGCCAGCAACATGTCTCGGTTTGTGGCAGGCTGCTAAAACTAGTCAGCCTACACAGATAGTCGGTTAAGTTTCAGGGGGCACCTCTAAGGTGCCCTCTGGGGTGTATTTTACAATAAAATGTACACTGGCATCAGTGTGCATTTATTGTGCTGAGAAGTTTGATACCAAACTTCCCAGTTTTCAGTGTAGCCATTATGGTGCTGTGGAGTTCGTGTTTGACAGACTCCCAGACCATATACTCTTATGGCTACCCTGCACTTACAATGTCTAAGGTTTTGTGTAGACACTGTAGGGGCACAGTGCTCATGCACTGGTACCCTCACCTATGGTATAGTGCACCCTGCCTTAGGGCTGTAAGGCCTGCTAGAGGGGTGTCTTACCTATACTGCCTAGGCAGTGAGAGGCTGGCATGGCACCCTGAGGGGAGTGCCATGTCGACTTACTCATTTTGTTCTCACTAGCACACACAGGCTTGTAAGCAGTGTGTCTGTGCTGAGTGAGGGGTCTCTAGGGTGGCATAAGACATGCTGCAGCCCTTAGAGACCTTTCTTGGCATCAGGGCCCTTGGTACTAGAAGTACCAGTTACAAGGGACTTATCTGAATGCCAGGGTGTGCCAATTGTGGATACAATGGTACATTTTAGGGGAAGGAACACTGGTGCTGGGGCCTGGTTAGCAGGGTCCCAGCACACTTCTCAGTCAAGTCAGCATCAGTATCAGGCAAAAAGTGGGGGGTAACTGCAACAGGGAGCCATTTCTTTACACAAGCCCCCCCCAGCCCACAGGCCAGGAGACTCAGCCAACGCTGGAAGAGTCTTCCTAGTCTGTCAGGCGAGGAAGAGTAGAGGAAATGGCTGGTTTGTTGCAGGGCCTACTCTGCCTTACATCCTCCTGTTCAGGTCATTCCCTCTGGGGAACTGACCCACTTCCACAGTGATAGGACCTAGTCTGAACTGCCTCTTGTCTGTGCTTTTTATGTCTTCACCCATTCTCTCTATTTTGAGGTCAGAGGTATCCACCTCTGCTAATCTTATCTTAGCCAGGGTCACCCCTAGCTTACCCAAAGAGGTTACCCAGAGCTGGAGTAACCCCACCATGACCAACAGGGTCAGGGGGCCTAACTTGTTATTTGGCAGGGGGTCAGACCACCATGCCAAGGATAGTGCAGCCATAAAGGCTAACACCCAGCAGAGGCCACTGACAGCTGTCAGTGCCCAGAACCACACCCTTAGCTCTTCACCTACAAGGGAAGGGGCTAAGTTACAGACTTCTTTGGGTTCAGGGTGCCTGTCTGCTGTATTAGAGTGGGGGTTACCACATCTTGTAGTAAACACCCTTCTTCCACTCTTTCTTCTGTTAGCTGAGGAGCCACCCACTCAGGCTTAACAGTTGCCTGACTAGCCAGGACTTCTTGTGGGTCAGGTTGGACTTTATCAGAGCCATTTTTGGAGTTCTCCCCTACTGGAGCAGAATCTCCTTGGCTTGCTGTAACCTTGGCTAAAGGTTGTCCACCCTTCCTACTCTGTTTTCTTTTCTTCTTCTTCTGGGGTCTGCTTGCATTTACTGCAGAGGCAGGACTTCCAGAATCCTTGGGAGAGGACTGGCACTGGACCAGTTCCTCTCTTGGGCTCTGACTAACCTCTGGGTAGTCATTTCCAAGGAGACAATCAAGGGGGAGGTCTGTACTGACTACTACCCTTCTCCAGCTAAGAGTGCCACCCACTTCTATGGGTACTAAAGCCACAGGCCTCTTAGTGACCCTGTCTAGGCTAACTCTTACCCTGGCAGTCTCACCTGGGATGTACTGGTTTGAGAGCACCAGCCTGTCATGCACAATAGTGTGACTGGCACAAGTGTCTCTCAGGGCAGTGGTTGGGATTCCATTCACCAGTAGGTGGTGGAAGTGTCTACTTCCCTCTGGAATCTCCAACTCACCTGTTGGGCCCTGTTTCCAGTTGAAGGCTATGAAGACCTCCTCCTCTGAGGAGTCATCTCCCATGGCTACACTGGTTACCTCTGGAATTTTGTTCTGGGGTTTGTTTTTGGGACAAGAAGTGTCCTTGGTGTGGTGCCCAGACTGTTTACAGTTGTGGCACCATGCCTTAGTGGCATCCCAGTTCTTACCCTGGTACCCACCTTTGTTTTGGGTTGTGTCTTGGGGCCCACCCACCTGTTCTGGTTTTTGGGGGCCTACAGAGGACTCTTTTTCTTTGTTTCTAGTGTCACCCACTTTCTCCTGGGGAGTTTTTGTAACCCCTTTCTTTTGGTCACCCCCAGTGGAAGTTTTGGTTACCCTAGTCTTGACCCAGTGGTCTGCCTTCTTTCCCAATTCTTGGGGAGAAATTGGACCTAGGTCTACCAGATACTGATGCAACTTTTCATTGAAGCAGTTACTTAAAATGTGTTCTTTCATAAACAAATTATAAAGCCCAACATAGTCACACACTTCATTTCCAGTTAACCAACCATCTAGTGTTTTTACTGAGTAGTCTACAAAATCAACCCAGGTCTGGCTCGAGGATTTGTGAGCCCCCCTGAACCTAATTCTATACTCCTCAGTGGAGAATCCAAAGCCCTCAATCAGGGTACCCTTCATGAGGTCATAAGATTCTGCATCTTTTCCAGAGAGTGTGAGGAGTCTATCCCTACACTTTCCAGTGAACATTTCCCAAAGGAGAGCACCCCAGTGAGATCTGTTTACTTTTCTGGTTACACAAGCCCTCTCAAAAGCTGTGAACCATTTGGTGATGTCATCACCATCTTCATATTTTGTTACAATCCCTTTGGGGATTTTTAGGATGTCAGGAGAATCTCTGACCCTATTTAAGTTGCTGCCACCATTGATGGGACCTAGGCCCATCTCTTTTCTTTCCCTTTCTATGGCTAGGAGCTGCTTTTCCAAAGCCAATCTTTTGGCCATCCTGGCTAACTGGATGTCCTCTTCACTGGGGTTATCCTCAGTGATTTCAGAGGTGTTGGTCTCTCCTGTGAGGGAACCAGCATCTCTGACTATTATTTTTGGAGTCAGGGTTTGAGGGACCCTGTTCTCCCTAGATAGGACTGGTAGGGGGGAATTGTCCTCCAAGTCACTATCCTCTTCCTCTGAGTTGCCACCCTCAGAGGGGTTGGCCTTTTCAAACTCTGCCAAAAGCTCCTGGAGCTGTATTTTGGTAGGTTTGGGGCCCATTGTTATTTTCTTTATTTTACAGAGTGACCTTAGCTCCCTCATCTTAAGATGGAGGTAAGGTGTGGTGTCGAGTTCCACCACATTCACATCTGTGCTAGACATTATGCTTCTAAAAGTTGGAATACTTTTTAAGAAACTAAAACTGGTTCTAGAATCTAATTCAAACTTTTACAAACTTTTAAACTCTAAAAGAAATGCTAAACAGGATCTAACACAAGGCCCTAGCAGGTCTTTTAAGAATTTAGAAAACTTTTCAAATTGCAAAAATCAATTTCTAATGACAATTTTGGAATTTGTCGTGTGATCAGGTATTGGCTGAGTAGTCCAGCAAATGCAAAGTCTTGTACCCCACCGCTGATCCACCAATGTAGGAAGTTGGCTCTGTATGTGCTATTTCAAAGTAAGGAATAGCATGCACAGAGTCCAAGGGTTCCCCTTAGAGGTAAAATAGTGGTAAAAATAGATAATACTAATGCTCTATTTTGTGGTAGTGTGGTCGAGCAGTAGGCTTATCCAAGGAGTAGTGTTAAGCATTTGTTGTACATACACATAGACAATAAATGAGGTACACACACTCAGAGACAAATCCAGCCAATAGGTTTTTTATATAGAAAAATATCTTTTCTTAGTTTATTTTAAGAACCACAGGTTCAAATTCTACATGTAATATCTCATTCGAAAGGTATTGCAGGTAAGTACTTTAGGAACTTCAAATCATCAAAATTGCATGTATACTTTTCAAGTTATTGGCAAATAGCTGTTTTAAAAGTGGACACTTAGTGCAATTTTCACAGTTCCTAGGGGAGGTAAGTTTTGATTAGTTTTACCAGGTAAGTAAGACACTTACAGGGTTCAGTTCTTGGTCCAAGGTAGCCCACCGTTGGGGGTTCAGAGCAACCCCAAAGTCACCACACCAGCAGCTCAGGGCCGGTCAGGTGCAGAGTTCAAAGCGGTGCCCAAAACACATAGGCTAGAATGGAGAGAAGGGGGTGCCCCGGTTCCGGTCTGCTTGCAGGTAAGTACCCGCGTCTTCGGAGGGCAGACCAGGGGAGTTTGTAGGGCACCGGGGGGGACACCAGTCCACACAGAAATTTCACCCTCAGCGGCGCGGGGGCGGCCGGGTGCAGTGTAGAAACAAGCGTCGGGTTCGCAATGTTAGTCTATGAGAGATCTCGGGATCTCTTCAGCGCTGCAGGCAGGCAAGGGGGGGGTTCCTCGGGGAAACCTCCACTTGGGCAAGGGAGAGGGACTCCTGGGGGTCACTTCTCCAGTGAAAGTCCGGTCCTTCAGGTCCTGGGGGCTGCGGGTGCAGGGTCTCTCCCAGGCGTCGGGACTTTAGGTTCAAAGAGCCGCGGTCAGGGGAAGCCTCGGGATTCCCTCTGCAGGCGGCGCTGTGGGGACTCAGGGGGGACAGGTTTTGGTACTCACAGTATCAGAGTAGTCCTGGGGTCCCTCCTGAGGTGTCGGATCTCCACCAGCCGAGTCGGGGTCGCCGGGTGCAGTGTTGCAAGTCTCACGCTTCTTGCGGGGAGCTTGCAGGGTTCTTTAAAGCTGCTGGAAACAAAGTTGCAGCTTTTCTTGGAGCAGGTCCGCTGTCCTCGGGAGTTTCTTGTCTTTTCGAAGCAGGGGCAGTCCTCAGAGGATGTCGAGGTCGCTGGTCCCTTCGGAAGGCGTCGCTGGAGCAGGATCTTTGGAAGGCAGGAGACAGGCCGGTGAGTTTCTGGAGCCAAGGCAGTTGTCGTCTTCTGGTCTTCCGCTGCAGGGGTTTTCAGCTGGGCAGTCCTTCTTCTTGTTGCAGGAATCTAATTTTCTAGGGTTCAGGGTAGCCCTTAAATACTAAATTTAAGGGCGTGTTTAGGTCTGGGGGGTTAGTAGCCAATGGCTACTTAGCCCTGAGGGTGGGTACACCCTCTTTGTGCCTCCTCCCAAGGGGAGGGGGTCACAATCCTAACCCTATTGGGGGAATCCTCCATCTGCAAGATGGAGGATTTCTAAAAGTTAGAGTCACCTCAGCTCAGGACACCTTAGGGGCTGTCCTGACTGGCCAGTGACTCCTCCTTGTTATTCTCATTATTTTCTCCGGCCTTGCCGCCAAAAGTGGGGCCTGGCCGGAGGGGGCGGGCAACTCCACTAGCTGGAGTGTCCTGCTGGGTTGGCACAAAGGAGGTGAGCCTTTGAGGCTCACCGCCAGGTGTGACAATTCCTGCCTGGGAGAGGTGTTAGCATCTCCACCCAGTGCAGGCTTTGTTACTGGCCTCAGAGTGACAAAGGCACTCTCCCCATGGGGCCAGCAACATGTCTCGGTTTGTGGCAGGCTGCTAAAACTAGTCAGCCTACACAGATAGTCGGTTAAGTTTCAGGGGGCACCTCTAAGGTGCCCTCTGGGGTGTATTTTACAATAAAATGTACACTGGCATCAGTGTGCATTTATTGTGCTGAGAAGTTTGATACCAAACTTCCCAGTTTTCAGTGTAGCCATTATGGTGCTGTGGAGTTCGTGTTTGACAGACTCCCAGACCATATACTCTTATGGCTACCCTGCACTTACAATGTCTAAGGTTTTGTGTAGACACTGTAGGGGCACAGTGCTCATGCACTGGTACCCTCACCTATGGTATAGTGCACCCTGCCTTAGGGCTGTAAGGCCTGCTAGAGGGGTGTCTTACCTATACTGCCTAGGCAGTGAGAGGCTGGCATGGCACCCTGAGGGGAGTGCCATGTCGACTTACTCATTTTGTTCTCACTAGCACACACAGGCTTGTAAGCAGTGTGTCTGTGCTGAGTGAGGGGTCTCTAGGGTGGCATAAGACATGCTGCAGCCCTTAGAGACCTTTCTTGGCATCAGGGCCCTTGGTACTAGAAGTACCAGTTACAAGGGACTTATCTGAATGCCAGGGTGTGCCAATTGTGGATACAATGGTACATTTTAGGGGAAGGAACACTGGTGCTGGGGCCTGGTTAGCAGGGTTCCAGCACACTTCTCAGTCAAGTCAGCATCAGTATCAGGCAAAAAGTGGGGGGTAACTGCAACAGGGAGCCATTTCTTTACAGTCTCTTCAAGTGCATCAATGAAATCTTCAAATGTCTCTATCCAAGCAGTCCATCTATCCCCAATATTTTTCTTTTTGATGGTATCGAAAGGTGGTGGTGGTTTCAGGAATGCAGCAGCATTGTAACTTTTCAAGGCAGTGTCTGGCACTGAGGTTGGAGCTCTGTCAGATGCTGTCGGCTGTCTCTGGGAATATGCATCATCACTAAGGCCCGACCATAATTCAGCCTTCAGGTCATCCAGGACACCTTTGGAGTCTTGACCTTCTTGGTCTCCATCGGAACCTCATCACTCTTGAAGACCTCTAGAGTTGTTCTGAGCCACCATCTAGCAGCGTTGGTGGTGTGCTGCTTAAGGTATTAGACAGCTCAGTAAATACAACCCCAGTGCTTGTTCTTGGCTTTCCTGCCCAGTGCTGAGGTTGTAACACTCCACTTATCAAGACTCAAGTAGGAGTAATAACAGTATGCTTCCTTTTTTATTATTCAGTCAGCCAGTGCTATCTGATATTGGGTAACTGTCTTTAACTGCACTTTGTAAACCTAGTTGAATCCACCTTTAATGTTAATGCCCTATATATTGTATTACTTTATTTTGCTTGGCAGCGTGGTACCTTTAAGTAGGGTCTTGGTCGTAGCTTCTTGACCAACATTGCATAGACTTCTTAGTCAAACTTTCTTTCCATTCAAATGCTTCCACTGGCTGGAGTTGCACTTTGACTCCACATACACCAACCATGGACTCAGCACTTCGATCAAGGCACACATGGCATACACAAACAGTTTGCTTGGACCACGGCAAACTCCACATGACAGCACTTTCTTCTTTGGGTTACTTATCCCTTATTTCGTCTCCAGTTGTACCATCTTCCACAGCCTGAGTACCCACCAATGACTAGGCCACACAGAGCTGTAAACCACACATGTTTATTCCTCTGTCTGTACCTGTGAACTTCAATGTTCTAAACCAAGCTTTCATTACATTCTATTTTCGTGATTACATCACACTGATGTGGAGTCTGTTAGGAGCCAGAAAAGTTCCGTCATAAAACATGCAAGACACTACACCAGTTCCCCTGCCACCACCAATAGCTCCAATTTTGTGAATGCTACTCAACATCATTCACTGGCCCAGATCAAATCTATGATCATGTAGTCTAAGTCTTTAAAGAAAAACTTGTCAAGGGGAGATTAACAAAATATTACAACAGGTCAATCAATCAATTAATCAATCACAGATTTGTAGAGTGTGGCTAATCACCCATAGGGTCCCAAGGCGCTGAATGTGGGCGTGCTGCTCAGTCGAAGAGCCAGGTCTTGAGGTCCTTCCTGAACTGCTTCAGTGATGCAGCATGCCTGAGATTGAGAAGTAGTGTGTTCCATGTCTGGGCTGCTAGGAAGGAGAAGGATCTTCCTCCTGCTGTACTTTTCCAGATCATGGGGACGGCTGCAAGGGCGAGATGGGAGTAACGGAGAAGTCTGTTTGGTGCGTAGAAGGTGAGGTGGTGGTCGAGGTATGCCAGTCCTATGTTGTGCAGTGCCTTGAAGATGTGGATCAGGAGTTTGTATGTGAAGTGCTTGTTGACTGGGAGCCATTGTAGATCTCTGAGGTGGGAGGAGATGCGGCTGTGTCAGGGGATGTCCTGGACTCTTTGTAGTCTTGATTGAAGTTTCTTGGTGACACCGGCATAGAGTGCATTGCAGTAGTCCAGTCTGCTGGTGATCAATGCATGGATGACTGCCGTCCTCATGTTGGGGGGAATCCATTTGAAAATCTTCTGCTGAAGTTGGAGGGTGTGGAAGCATGATGAAGAGATGGCGTGGAGTCCAGGATGATGCCCAGGTTACGCGCATGGTCAGTGGGTGGCGGAGGCTTACCCAGAGCGGTGGGCCACCAGGAGTTGTTCCAAGCAGAAGGGGTGGAGCCAAGCACGAGGATCTCTGTCTTGTCTGAGCTGAGCTTGAGGCAGCTGGCCTCTATCAAGGCGGGGACTGCTCTCATCCCATTGTGGAAATTCCTCTTGGCTTGAGCAGAGTCCTTGAACAGGGATAGGAACAGTTGGGCGTCATCGGCGTAGGAGACTATGTTTAGCTCATGGTGTTTGGTGATCTTGGCAAGTGGGGCCATGTAGACGTTGAAAAGTATTCGGCTGACTGAGGATCTTTGGGGTACTCCGCAGCAAGTGTCTTTAGGTTCTGACGTGAACGGCGGTAGTCTGGCCCTCCTGTGTTCTTCCTGTGAAGAAGGACCTGATCCAGTTCAGGGCTTTGTCTCGGATGTCAGCGTCATGAAGTCTGTCGCAGAGGGTGTAGTGGGAGATGGTGTCAAATGTGGTGGAGAGATCGAGGAGGATGAGTGCAGCTGTGCCTCTGTGGTCCAGTATGATGCGTATGTCATGTGTGGCTGCTAAGAGTGCAGTTTCGGTGCTAAGTTGCTTCTGAATCCGGACTGGGATGGGTCTAGGATACGGGTGAAATAACATATTCATCTTAACTAGGGACGTACCACCACTGACTGGGGCGGTGAAGACCATAACACAATCTGTAATTTAAGGCAGCAGTTTTTAACCTTTTGACTGTTTGTGGATCCCCACTGAATCCTAACTGGAATCCAGGGGCCCCTACTAGAACATTTTTGGAAGCCAGGGATGCACAGCATAAGGACATTCTAGGATCTGAATTTCAAAACAATACAAAAAAATAAAAAAATTCTATCTACCAAACAAATGTACAAATACTTAAATATTTTGTTCAATTCACAATCAGATTTAGAAAACCCTTCAAACTTTTATTTATTTGTGTATACTTTATTATTAATATTAATGTATTAATTTTAATGTTATTTAATTTTGTAAAAGAGCTGCAGACCTCCTAGGTAGGCATTGCAGATCCCAAGATGTCCTCGGACCACAGGATAAGAACCACTGATCTCAGTCTACAGAGCACTTTACGCCAGTTGCTGCCCTGTATCCCTACCTCTGTGTGGTAGACACTTATGCACAGGTAGCAGAAAGTCATGAATTGCCATGTCAGCTGGCCTTCTTGTATTGAAATTACCCCAGGAATGTAGTTGGGGTTCAGAGTGAAAATGCAGGTTTTTGCCTTGTTTACACGAAGGCCAGGAGTAAGTTCAAAATCCTCCAGCGTGGGGGCAATATTAGAAAGATCAGCTGTAGCATCTTGTATATATATTAGGCTATCATCTGTATGAAGCGAAATCACACAATGACTACCATGAAGTGGTATTTCCCATAGTGTGCCAGTAAACGGAGACAGGCTGCCAACGGATCTACAACCAGGATAAACAACAGGGACGATACAGGGCACCCTGTCAGGTGCCTTTTTGGATCTGAAAATAATCTGAATTGCATTTGCCCGTTTTTATTCTGGCTGTGGGGTTTGTGTAAAGGACATTAATCGATTTACATAGGCATCTACTGATTCCAACCCCTCTCCAGTATTGTGTGCATGTAGTGCGAATTCAATTAATCAAAAACTTTCTTCAAAATTGCTTGCAGAGGTAAACTGGGGAAATCTCCCCTCTCATATCCCCACATTGAAGTTGCACCCATCTGCCCCCAAGGCTCTATATTTCAGGAGGCTGTTTCCTCCAGCATTATGAGATAATTCGAGATCAATGGGGGCTCAACATCCTCCCCCTCAGTTGAGTGAGAGGCCTTCTAGGCTGTGGTCAAAGGCTTCTGTACCCAAATGGTGGCGGGGGAGTGATGGCAGCTGCTCCAAAGCCTTAATATTGCAGAGAGAGACTGAATTGATCGGAAATGCACAGCGGTCAATGATCCCTTGCTAAGGTCCCAACTCCTGCCACTCTGCAAAAACAATTCCAAATCCGGTTATTTCCTATCATGGTTGGTCAGCAGCAACTCCTGGCTCACCCAGATCACATCAGTCCGAAACCCAGACAGGAATCTCCTACACACCCGAAATGAGATTCATGAAGCCTTTGTAGCATATTACCTAGGTCTCTATGCTCCCTTTGCAGAGTCCTCGGAGAAAGTGGAGATACGGGAGTACCTGGCAGACACGCCACTTCCTGTCCTCTCTACGGAGGAATGGGAGGACCTTGATGCCCCTATCTCTGTCCAGGAGGTCCGCGCTGCCATAGGAGGCCTAGCATTGGGGAAAACCTCTGGGACTGATGGTCTCCCGGTGGAGTTCAATAAAACGTTTGCAGGGACTTTGAACTCAAACTTACATAACTGTTTGAGATGGTCGCTGGGGAGGGTTCTCTTTTGACTAATCTGTGGGAGGTGTCCCTGGCCTTTTTACCAAAACCTGCCAACCTCCTATAGTCTAATAGCCAACCTGATCATGGACTATAAGATTCTTAGTTGTATCCAGGCAGATGGCATCCAGTAGGTACTCTCCAGACAGACCAGAATGGCTTCGTCGTGAGCAGAAACACTACTCTAAATCTCTGTCATTTGTATGCGATTATAGAGGTGGCACAGGGTTCCTTGTCAGGGATGGCTGCCCTGGTCCTGGACCTTCACAAAGCATGCAACATGTATTCTACTGGAGTCTTAAATGCTTTTTTTAATGTTTCGTTTATGGTTAATATATTACTTTTGTTTTATTTATGTATGCTTTTATGACAACATCTGTCGAATAAAGCTTATTTGAATTTGAATTTTGCATGCAACACCCTGCATTGGCTTTTTTTATTGAGAGTATTAGCCCAAATTGGGTTTGAACCCTATATTACCCACCTCATTTGCCCCCTCTGTACAGCCCCTACTATTAGGATGCGCAACAGGAAACAACTTTCTGTCTCAGTGCCGGTGGGGAGAGGGATGAGACAGGGGTGTCCCTTTTTCACCTCTAATGTTTTCCCTGGCAATGGAATCCCTGTGGCGGACGGTGGGACACAGCCCTCCCAGACTCCACCCAGGTCATCTCGCTTTATGCAGATGATGTCCTCTTCTACCTTGGGACACCTCTGCTGATCACATACTGATTGACCATCTACTGTCTGAATTTGGCACCCTTTCAGATCTCGAGGTCAGCTGGCCTAAATCCTGCATATTTAATTTATCCCTGACGGTGCAATCAATACACTTTGAGGTGAGGGCCCTGTCCGATGGGAACCCACCTCTTTCAAATACCATGGTATCTGTATACTCCACAGTGCCTCAGACCTACTTGATGCCAACCTAACGTCAGGGATGTCGGCCTTTCGTCTCCAAATAACTTTCTGGCGATTGCTACCATTATCAGTAATCAGTATTTCTCTATGCAAAATGGCAAAGTTCCCCGCCTCTTATACTAATTTTCAAACCTTCCAATCACTCTCCCCTGCATGTTTTTCAAGAACCTGCACACTTTACTAGGGTACCTCATATGGCACAGCTCCCGTAGACGAATGACACTCTCAAAGCTACAACTCCTACCTAAATGAGGCAGTCTCGGCTCCCAATTAGGAATAATATTTCTTGGTGGGGCAGCTACAATGGTTGACCCTTTGGCTCGTAGGCCACTGCCTGGATGACATGGCGGTGTTTGACCCTCCATTGACCCCCACCCTGTCCAAGCAGTAACCACAATCCTAGTCAGGGTAAGTCGGATACAAATCATAAATTAACCTGTGCTCACCCTCTGGTAGCCTGGCACAGAGAAGTCAGGCTTAGCTTAAGAGGTACTGTGTAAAGTATTTGTGCAACACTTTGAACAGTAAAACAGCGAAAACAACACAAAATGACTCCACACCAAGTTAAAAATAGGTCATATTTTTAGGAACAAAACAAGACCAAAATAACAAAAAATCCAATAAGTAGAAGTTGAGATATCACTTTTTGAGGAATAAACTGAGTTGTGGTGCTGAGAGCTGTCTGGTTGCACTAGACCGAGTCAAATGTAAAAAGTCAAACTGACCTCGATGGAGAGTGGGCCAGGTACAGAGCCCAGCCTTGGCCTGCTGAAACAGTACCTTGGGCAAGAATTGCATCAAAATCGAAAACAAGATGCGAGGAGCAAGAGAGGCGATGTGTTTTTGTCAATCCTGAAGATGTAGGCAATGGGTCAGCTCCAAGCCGCGCAAAGGTGGAGATGGGTCGGGAATGGAGGTGATGCTCTCGATCCTCGCAGCAACGGCAATGCATCAGTGTCGGTGGTAATGCAGTGTCCTTGATACGTGCAGCAGAGGCGATGCATCAGCGTCAATGGAGATGCACCAGTTCTGATTGGCACAACACCAATGATGTGCAGATTCTGGCAGTTTCAACACTTTATACCCACTTCCAAGGGCCCAGGACTGAATTGGCACCACTTGGCAGGGCAAGACTTGCAGCAAGCAAAATCCAGGTTCTGTTGCAGGATGAAGAGAAGTCTTTGATGTCCCTGAGACTTCAGAAGAACAGGAGGCAAGCCAGCATGCCCTTGGAATCCCTCTTGGTCAAGTGAATGGGTCCAGTCCTTCCTCAGCAGGGCAGAGAGCAGAAGCCAGCACAACAGAAAAGCAGTTCTTCCAGAGCAGCAGTTCAGAGGGGCAGTCCTTGTAGAAGCACATCAGTCTTTCTTCCTGGCAGAGTTCTTCACAGGTCCAGTAGGGTACAAAGTTGGTGGTGTCAAAGGTCCAGTACTTATACACAGTTGTGCCATTTGATTTGGGGTAGACTTCAAATAAATGTCTTTGAAGTACACAGAGACCCTGCCGTCCTGCCCTGGCTCCAGGCTCACAACAGGGGGGTATACAGCCCTTTGTGTGTGGCAGGACACTTCCCATTCTGGTGTGTCAGCCCCTCCCTCGCATCCTGCCCAGGATGGCCCATCAGGATGTTGATGGCCTATCAGTCACACCTAAGCTCCCTTTGAGTGGGGCTGTCTAGAGGGAATGCACAGGCCAGGTTTCACCCCACCCCATACGTGTATCAGAGACAGGCAGTAGGGACCAAATGGCTAAAGTAAGAAAATGCCAACTTTATACAAATAGCATTTTCAGAACTGGAATTTAAAATCCAACTTCACATAAGTTTGGATTTTAAATTGAGAGTTCAGACACCAAACTTCACAAACATATCTCTTCCAGACTGGGAATTACACCTATAAAATGTAATAAGGTAATCTCACTGTTATATTAAGGGAGAGATAGGCCTTGCAGTAATGACAAATGAATTTAGGGGTTTTCACTACCAGGGAATGTAAAATTTAAAAGTACATGTTCTACATTTTACATACATTGCACCCTACCCTGTGGGTTATATAGGGCCTACCTTAGGGGTAACATATGTATAACAAGGAAAGGTTTAGGCCTGGCAAGAGGTTTAACTTGATAGGTCAACATTGCATTTTAAAACTGTACACAAATGCTCTGCCATAGCAGGCCTGCAACATGATTAAGGAGCTACTTAAGTGGATGGCACAATAAGTGCTGCACGCCCACTAGTAGCATTTTATCTACAGGCCCTGGGTACATGTAGAAACACTTTACTGGGAACTTTTTTAAACAGATTTTATTGCATTATTCATCCACACGATACAACAGGTCATATGATACTGTGGAGATCAATACACTCAATGCAAATCGGGTAAATCAGCTAGAAACTCTCATCAGCAGGATAAATCCACATTTCCCCAGTGACTATTGACTTATGTAGCAAGGTATAGGAACGGAGCAGCTGCCATTCTGCTGGTGAGTAATGTATGGGGCACTTAGCAAGTAGAGAGGGGCACCTGCAGCAGTTGTTCATTCAGGGGCCCGGTGCTCCACGGCCACCAGGGGATGTCACGCTGTTAGAAATGGGGTCTTTGGTTGACAGTCAGGTTACCCCCTGTTCAAGCAAGGACACTCACTCTAGTCAGGGTAAAAGAGAATCACCCTCAGCTAACCCCTGCTTACCCCCTTGGTAGCTTGGCGCGAGCAGTAGGCTTAACTTCAGAGTGCTAGGTGTAAAGTATTTGTACCAACACACACAGTAACTTAATGGAAACACTACAAAATGACACAACACAGGTTTAAAAAAATAGGAAATATTTATCTAAACAAAACGAGACCAAAATGACAAAAATCCACAATACACTAGTCAAGTTATCAATTAAAAAGCAAAAAAAATCTTTATGTAGTTTTAAACACACACTAACACTGTTAGCACGAAAATGTACCTTGGGTGTGTCAAAAATAACTCTGCACAGGCAAGTGTGCATCAAAAAGGGCTTGCGATATGTCGATTTCACTCACAAGCAAAACCCTGCATCGTTTCTCCTTTCGTCGGGTCATGGCACGTCGTTTCTTCTCTCCGCAGGAGAGCGGTGCGTCGATCTGGTCAGTACTCTCGGGTCCGGGCAGGCCTTGCATTGTTTTTACACGCCCAGTGGTGTTTGTGTCGGAAATCCAGCCGCACGATGATCCAGCCTCCGTCAGCGATGCTGTGCGTCGTTTCTCCAGCTCCGTGCATTTATTCTTTGGTCACGTTGCAGGAGAGTGCGATTTACAGCCGCGAAGCCGGCAGCGCGTCGATTTCCCAGCCGCAGATCGGAGTTGCGTCAATCTTTTCCCTGCACGGCGTTCTATGCGTGGATTTCTTCCTCTTAGGCTGCCAGCTGCTCCTTTCAGGGTCCCAGGAACTGGTTGGGCACCACTGGGCAGAGTAGGAGTCTCTCCAGAGACTCCAGGTGCTGGCAGAGAAAAGTCTTTGCTGTCCCTGATACTTCAAACAACAGGAGGCAAGCTCTAAATTAAGTCCTTGGAAATCTTCACAAGATGGAAGGCACACAAAGTCCATTTTTAGCCCTCTTACTCTGGCAGAAGCAGCAACTGCAGGATAGATCCACAAAGCACAGTCACGGCAGCTCTTCTTCCTCAGCTCTTCAGCTCTTCTCCAGGCAGAGGTTCCTCTTGGTTTCCAGAAGTGTCCTAAAGTCTGTGGTTTTGGGTGTACTTTTTATACCCATTTTCTCCTTTGAAGTAGGCGTACTTCAAAGCAAAGTCTCTCTTGAATGTGAAATCCTGCCTTGCCTAGGCCAGGCCCTAGACACTCACCAGGGGGTTGGAAACTGCACTGTGTGAGGGCAGGCACAGCCCTTTCAGGTGTGAGTGACCACTCCTCCCCTCCCTCCTAGCACAGATTGCTCATCAGGATATGCAGGCTACACCCCAGCTCCCTTTGTGTCACTGTCTAGTGTGAGGTGCAACCAGCCCAACTGTCAAACTGACCCAGACAGGGAATCCACAAACAGGCAGAGTCACAGAAATGGTATAAGAAAGAAAATGCTCACGTTCTAAAAGTGGCATTTTCAAACAGACAATCTTAAAATCAACTTTACTGAAATATGTATTTTTAAATTGTGAGCTCAGAGACCCCAAACTCCACATGTCCATCCGCTCCCAAAGGGAATCTACACTTTAATCATATTTAAAGGTAGCCCCCATATTAACCTATGAGAGGGACAGGCCTTGCAACAGTGAAAAACAAATTTGGCAATATTTCACTGTTAGGACACATAAAACACATTACTATATGTCCTACCTTAACCATACACTGCACCCTGCCCTTGAGGCTACCTAGGGCCTACCTGGGGGTGTCTTACATGTAAGAAAAGGAAAGGTTTAGGCCTGGCAAGTGGGTACACTTGCCAAGTCGAATTTACAGTTCAAACTGCACACACAGACACTGCAGTGGCAGGTCTGAGACATGATTACAGAGCTACTTATGTCAAATCAAATCAAATCATAAACATTTATAAAGCGTGCTACTCACCCGTGCGGGTCTCAAGGCGCTAGGGGGAAGGGGTTACTGCTGCTCGAAAAGCCAGGTCTTGAGTAGTCTCCGGAATACGGAGTGGTCCTGAGGATGGTGGGGAGGGTGTTCCAAGTCTTGGCCGCCAGGTAGGAGAAGGACCTCCCACCCGCCGTGGAGCGGCGGATTCGAGGGACGGCGGCGAGAGCGAGGCTGGTGGAGCGGAGAAGACGGGTGGGAGCGTAGAAGCTGTGTTGTGGAGGGCTTTGTGTGCGTGGGTGAGGAGTCGGAAGGTGATCCTTTTGCTGACGGGAAGACAGTGCAGGTGTCTCAGGTATGCGGAGATGTGGCTGTTGCGGGGTATGTTGAGGATGAGGCGGGCGGAGGCGTTTTGAATTCGTTGCAGACGTTTCTGGAGTTTAGCAGTGGTTCCTGTGTATAGGGTGTTGCCGTTGTCCAGGCAGCTCGTGACGAGGGCGTGGGTCACGGTCTTTCTGGTGTCGGCGGGGATCCAACGGAAGATCTTCCGGAGCATGCGGAGGGTGAGGAAGCAGGAGGATGATACGGCGTTGACTTGTTTGGTCATGGTGAGAAGTGGGTCCAGGATGAAACCGAGGTTGCGTGCGTGGTCTGAGGGGGTCGGTGCGGTGCCAAGGGCCACCAGGAGTCGTCCCAGGAGGTCGGGGTGTTTCCGAGGATGAGGACTTCCGTTTTGTCTGAGTTCAGTTTCAGACGGCTTAGTTTCATCCAGTCTGCGACGTCTTTCATTCCGACTTGCAGGTTGGTCTTGGCGCTGGTGGGATCCTTGGTGAGGGAAAGTATCAGCTGGGTGTCGTCGGCGTAGGAGGTGATGATGATGCTGTGTTTGCGTACGATGTCGGCGAGGGGGCTCATGTAGACATTGAAGAGAGTCGGGTTGAGCGAGGAGCCTTGTGGGACGCCGCAGAGGATCTCGGTGGGGTTTGAGCGGAAAGGTGGGAGGTAGACTCTTTGGGAGCGGTTGGAAAGGAAGGAGGTGATCCAGTCTAGGGCCTGTCCTTGGATCCCGGTGGAGCGGAGGCGGGTTATTAGGGTGCGGTGGCAGACGGTGTCGAAGGCAGCCGAGAGGTCGAGGAGGATGAGGGCGACTGTTTCTCCGTTGTCCATCAGGGTTCTGATGTCGTCTGTGACTGAGATGAGGGCGGTTTCTGTGTTGTGGTTGGCTCGGAATCCGGACTGAGAGGGGTCGAGAAGGTTGTTGTCTTCAAGGAAGTGGTAAGCTGCTTGTTGACGGTCTTCTCTATGACTTTGGCAGGGAAGGGGAGGAGCGAGATGGGGCGGAAGTTCTTCAGGTCGCTTGGGTCAGCCGTAGGTTTCTTTAGTAGGGCGTTGACTTCAGCGTGTTTCCAGCTCTCGGGGAAGGTAGCAGATGAAAAGGAGCTGTTGATGATGGTCTGGAGGTGCGGGCGATGATGTCGTCGGCTTTGTTGAAGATAAAGTGTGGGCAGGGGTCCGAGGGGGCACCGGAGTGGATGGAGTTCATGGTGGCTTTGGTCTCTTCTGTGTTGATGTGGGTCCAGGCGTTGAGGGTGATGGTTGGGGTTGTGGGTTCTGTGGTGGTCGGCTGGGTCTGGTGTCCGAAGCTGTCGTGTAGGTCGGTGATCTTACGATGGAAGAAGGTGGCGAGGGAGTTGCAAAG
The DNA here is from genome assembly GCF_031143425.1 of Pleurodeles waltl. NCBI lineage: Eukaryota > Metazoa > Chordata > Amphibia > Caudata > Salamandridae > Pleurodeles > Pleurodeles waltl. The sequence continues at coordinate 694,735,512 of NC_090447.1, forward strand.
GTCTTGTGAGGGTGTGATGGCGTTGGCGTTGGCGTTGGGGTTGGAGAGCTCTTTTACGATGTTGAAGAGTTCGCTGCTGTTGTGGCTGTTTTTGTCCAGTCTGTCTGTGAAGAAATTCCTTTTGGCGGCGCGGATCAGGTGGTGGTGTTCGCGGGTAGCGTTCTTGAGGGCAGTCATGTTATCTGCGGTGTGGTCCTTACGCCAGGCTTTCTCGAGAGTGCGGCAGGTTTTCTTTGATTCCTTCAGGGTGTCAGTGAACCAGAGAGGTTTTTTGGTGTTGGTCTGTCTTGGGAGGCGTCTGAGGGGAGCGAGGTTGTCTGCGCCGTTGGTGATCCAGTTTGTGAGGCTGAGGGTTGCGTCGTTGGGGTCGGAGGAGAAGGTGGGTTGGTTGTCGATGAGAGTGGAGAGAAGCTGTTCTTCGGGGATTTTGTTCCACTGTCGACGTGGGATGGGTTGTGTGCGGAGGTGGCGAGTCTCGCGTCGGAAGGTGAAGTGGACACATCTGTGGTCGGTCCAGTGTAGAGCGGAGGAGTGGGTGAAGGATACGTGGTTGCTGGCGGAGAAGATGGGGTCGAGCGTGTGTCCGGCGATGTGGGTGGGGGTGTTCACCAGTTGCTTGAGACCAAGGTTGGCGAGGTTGTCAAGCAGGGTGGTGGTGTTGGGGTCGTTGTTCTGTTCCAGATGGAAGTTGAGGTCGCCGAGGAGGACATAGTCCGGCGAGGCAAGGGCGTGCGGGGAGATGAAGTCGGTGATGGAGTCGCTGAAGAGGGCGCGCGGTCTGGGGGGACGGTAGATGAGAGATCCTCTGAGGGTGGTCCTGGGGTCTGTGCGGATCTGGAAGTGCAGGTGTTCGGCGGCGAGGGGGGTGTCTTCGGTGGAGGTGGTGACGTTGATGGAGTCCTTGAAGACGATGGCGATTCCTCCTCCTACTTGGTTGGTGCGGTCTTTCCTGGAAATCTTGTAGCCTTCGGGGATGGCTATGGCGATGTCGGGGTCCGAGGAGGCGTTCATCCAGGTCTCAGTGATGAAGGCGACGTCTGGTGCGGTGGAGTCCAGGAGGTCCCAGAGTTCAACGGCGTGCTTGTGGACGGAGTGTGCGTTGATCAGGATGCATTTGAGGTGGTTGATGGTGCGTGGGCTGGCGGACGTGGTGGTTTCGTGGTGGAAGGTAAGTTTGCAGGTGTGACATACGAAGGGTCCGTGGGTAAGTTTCGGGTTGGCTTGAAAGCAGGTGCTGGAGCGCCCCGGGTTGAGGGCGTGGAGGGTGATGGGGTCGTAGCGGTGCAGCGGGGTTTGGGAGTGCTGGGGGCCAGGGGTCGTGGCGCTGGGCGCGGGCCAGGCACAGATGGGCGCAGACGGGCTTGCCTTTGGCGCGCCAGCGGCGGGCCGTGCAGTGGCTGCCATAAGAGGGAGGAGGGGTCAGCTGGGGGCGGGGGACGGGAGTGGGGCGACGAATGGGAGCTGGGAGGGCGGGGGCGTGCAGGAGGTGGTGGCGGGAAAGCGGAGGGAGGGGGGTCAGGTAGAGGGGAGAAAAGATAGGGGAAGGGGGGTTAAGGGTGGCGGGGAGTTAGGAAGAAAGATAGGAAGATAGGGGAGGGGGGGTTACCGAGGTGGAGGCGAGTGAGGGAGAGAGATAGAAGGATAGAAAGATAGGAAGATAGGGGGGTTACAGAGGAGGTGGCGAGTGAGGGAGGTCGGAGAGAAGAGTCAGGAGCGGGAGGGCAGACGAGAGAAGATCCAAGAAGAAGGTAAAGAAGAAGAGGAGCAGAAGAGCAGAAGAGAGAAGATCCAAGAAGAAGGTAAAGAAGAAGAGGAGCAGAAGAGCAGCAGAGAGAAGAGCCAAGAAGACGGTGGAGAAGAAGAGGAGCGAAGAGCAGAAGAGAGAAGAGCCAAGGAGAAGGAAAAAGAAGAAGAGGAGCGAAGAGCAGAAGAGAGAAGAGCCAAGGAGAAGGAAAAAGAAGAAGAGGAGCGACGAGCAGCAGAGAGAAGAGCCAAGAAGACGGTGAAGAAGAAGAGGAGCAGAGGAGAGAAGAGCCTAGAAGAAGGACACAGAAGAAGAAAGCACACGCAGGTCGCGGTGCAGAAGAGAGAGAAAGAAGCACAGATGAAGTACACAGAAGAAGAACACAGATGAAGACAGACGAAATAACACGCAGGACGGGGTGCAGGGAAGAAAGAAGAACACAGATGAAGAGTACAGATGAAGAGCACAGAGGAAGATCAAAGATGAAGAAGAGAAGCAGGAGAGGAGGTGAGTATCGCGGGGCAGGGCAGGGCGAGGGGCTGGGCGGTGGGGGGGGTAGTTACTGTGATTTCGCTGGGCTTGCTAGGAGGTCTCAGGAGCCTGGGCTGGTGGAGCTGCAGCGGCAGGGGGAGCGACCTACCCTTGTGGGTTGCAAAACCCCTGCTGCAGTCCCACTAGTAGCATTTGATTTAAAGGCCCTGGGCACCTCTAGTGCACTGTACTAGGGACTTACTAATAAACCAAATATACCAAGCATGGATAAACCAATCAACCATACAAGTTACACAGAGAGCATATGCACTTTAGCACTGGTTAGCAGTGGTAAAGTGCTCAGAGTTCAAAAGCCAACAGCAACGGGTCAGAATAAATAGGAGGCAGGAGGCAAAAAGATTGGGGATGACCCTGCATACTCTCAAAAGTCTAACACGACCCCCTACCAGCCTAAAGCCAGGGGAGAACAATCAATACCTTGATGTACTTCCCTGATTGGGACGATAGAACAGGGACCCAGGCCCACAACAGCAGGGGCATGTTCCAGTCTCCAGTTGGATCCCTCTGTCCATACTCTCAGGGCCCACTAAGCTAACCCATGAGGAACTCTTCTCCACATCTGCAGACACCATCTGTGTAGCATCTAACTTTACTTTGCTCACGGATGTATCCCAATGGGCAGATAGTACCAACAGGGCCAACACAGTGGTGTTGCCCACTCCACCCCTGGGGTGTGACTCTCGCCCCCCCCCAGGAGCAACTCTGTCCACCAGGACAGCAAGCCACAGTGACCCCTGACAACTGTCAGTGATGAGAGCCCGACCTCAGGCCTCTCCAACCACTGTGTCTGTGGAGAGTGGGGGGCGGTAGCCCCAGGTGCCTGACACTCTTTGGCCACTCTCCCTTCCACCAGGTCACGGATGACAACCTGACCCTGGTCTTCCCCTCTGGAGCTCTGTACCCTCCCTCTAGGAGCGGCATCCACAGAGTCCAAAATTGTCAGGATGCTTGTAGAAGCAGTCCTGCACAATTCTTCCACCAGTGCAGGGATGTTAACCTGCAACTGGTCTTTCCCTCTGGGGCTCTGTGCCCTCCCTCTAGCAGCAGCACCCCCAGACTCCAGAATTGTCAGGATGCTAGTACAAGCAGTCCTGCACAATTCCTCCACTAGTGCAGGGATGTTAACCTGCAACTGGTCCTCCAACCTGGGGTCTGTACCTTCAGGTTGGACCAGTGCCAGGGGTGAGGATTCCCTCCCCCTGCCCTCCCTTCTGGGGACCTGCACCTCCCAACTAGGAGTGGCCAACCCAGAAGACAACATGGTAGGGGCACTGTTAGCAGTAGCCCCTTCCTCCAGGTAAGGGGGGACACCCTGAACCTGGCCTTCCAATCCAGGGTCTGTACCCTTAGATTGCACTGGAGTCAGTGGTGAGTCTCTCTCCCCCCTGCCCCCACACTCAGGGTTCTTCACCCCCCCTCAGGGAGCATACCCCTAGAAATCACACAAGGGGGGTGATTGGGCAAACCGCCCCCCCTTTCAGGTCAGAGTTTACACCCTGCACCTGATCCTCCAGTCCAGGGTCTGTACCCTCAGACTGGACCACTGCCTGGCAACCCAGGACTTGCTGGGGGGTATACCTAACCCCACCAGGTCAGAGTTTACCCTCTGAACCTGGTCATCCAACCCAGAGTCACCACCCTGCGGTTGGACTATTGCCTGGCACACCAGGACTTCCTGGGAGGCACACCTACCCCCCACAAGGGACACACCATTCCCAAGGGCCACACAAGAACCTGTCTGGCACGGGTCTCCTGACCCCTGCCCAGCTGGCAGAGTCTGGATATCCCCAACCCAGAAATTGTCTCACCAATGTCATTCCTGGGGGGGCTCTGCTCTCAGAGCTGACCCCTGACCCTCCAGGTTCTCCACTGGGGTCCGCAACCTCCTCTCAACCCTCTGTCTGGACTTCTGCACACCCTCACTAGGAGTGGTTCTCCCAGACACCAGAACTGGTGGGACGCTGGCTACAGCCGCCCCCCCTCAAGTTCTCCTGTCACTGTGGGGTCTCCCTCCACAGATGGCCCTACGGTACAGGCTTGGCTCCCCTCCTTATGTTCCCTCATGGAACCCTCCAGGACATGGGACTGGATCTCGGGGCACCTTGGGCCTCGGCCCATCCCCATTCCCTCTCCTCTGAGACTGGACATGGGGTCCCTCACCCATCCCACTACACTGGGACCTACCTGGGAAACTACAATCCTTCCCTACCTCTCCTCTCATGAGCACCCCCAAATGCCTCTTCAGACGCTCTGGTACTCACCCAGAGGTCTGCCTTAAGTGTAAGTTCCCTGGGGTCAGAGAAATCATACTCCACCTGGTGTTGGCGTAGCTCTAGAAAATAAGGACTAGATATATGCTCTCCAGCAAGTACATCACACAGCCCCTCACATGAATTTCCTAAAGTACCCTTCACCCAACCATCCAGTGACTCAGCCTTGAAAAAGTAACCCACATCACCCTCCTGAGACTGTTGAGACAGTACCTGACTGTCCCTGACACTCAACCCACACTCTTCTGGGATGGCTTCACACTCCATAACCAGGACTTCTAACTGGGGGGAACCCCTCTCCCTGTCTCTCTCACCTAGAGCCAGTGGAGTGTCCCTCCCATCACTAGGAATATGACTCCCTTTGCATTCCAGTTCCCCAATCCACTTCAGGGACCCTGTGCATCACTGGAGCTACCTCATACCCCTGAACTTCCTGGTGTGTGTTAACTCCCTCCTTCAAGTAGGGCACCACATCTCTGGGCATGTGCACGTCTTCAGCAGTATTGGATACAAGATTTTTGCTGCCACCATCTGAACTGGACTCAGCCCTCAAGGCTTCCAGCTTCAGCACTTCACAGGTCAGCTCTTGAGCTGCCAACTTTTCTTTTTTCTTTTTCCAGGGCTAAGTCTCTCTTCTCCTCAGCCCTCTCAAGCTCTGCATCTAGCTCTTCCAGGCTCTGGATTTGAGCTAGGAGCCAATCATCTCTTTCTGTTCCCTCCTCAGGGCCACTGCCCTCCTCCTCAGAGTAGTCCTCCTCCTCAGACTCATCTGGTGGTGTTGCCTGACAACGTTTCAACTCATACTGAAACAGGGCTGACTCCAGATCCTCCCTTCTGGATTTCTTATTCACAGCCAGTCCCCTTTCCATGCAGAATGCTTCAAGCTGACACGTTTCATAGATAAACAGGTGGCAGAATTTGACTTCCATTCTGCAAAGGCTTCACAACCAAAAACCAGAGTCCCAAGATATCAACAATATATCCAGGAGGACATCAGGGAACAAAAAGCAGAATCACAAGACAAGTAGTATGTGGTCACGTAGTGGTCTGCACTCAAAACAGTAGTGTACTCTTAATCACTGTATGTCAAGTACAAGTACAAGGCCAATCCCAACTGCTGATCACCAAAGTTAGAAATGGGGTCTTGGTTGAGAGTCAGGTTACCCCCTGTTCAAGCAAGGACCCTCACTCTAGTCAGGGTAAAAGAGAATCACCCTCAGCTAACCCCTACTTACCCCCTTGGTAGCTTGACAGGAGCAGTGGGCTTAACTTCAGAGTGCTAGGTGTAAAGTATTTGTACCATCACACACAGTAACTTAATGGAAACACTACAAAATGACACAACACAGGTTTAGAAAAATAGGAAATATTTATCTAAACAAAACAAGACCAAAACGGCAAAAATCCACAATACACTAGTCAAGTTATCAATTAAAAAGCAAAGAGTCTTCATGTAGTTTTAAACACACACTAACACTGTTAGCGTGAAAATGTACCTTGGGTGCGTCACAAATAACCCTGCACGGGCAAGTGTGCATCAAAAAGGGCTTGCGATGTGTCGATTTCACTTACGAGCTAGACCTTCCGTTGTTTCTCCTTTCGTCTGGTCAGGGCGTGTCGTTTCTTCTCTCCGCAGGAGAGTGATGCATCGATCCAGTCAGCACTCTCGGGTCCGGGCAGTCCTTGCGTTGTTTTTACACACCCAGCAGTGTTTGCGTCGGAAATCCAGCCGCATGCTGATCCGAAAACCATGCAGCGCGGGTTGCGATCTCAGCAGCCTCCATAAGTGATGCTGTGCGTCGCTTCTCCAGCTCCGTGTGTTGATTTGTCGGTTGCGTTGCAGGCGAGCTGCGATTTTCAGCCGCAAAGCCGGTGGCACGTCGATTTCCCAGCCGCAGATAGGAGTCACGTCGATCTTTTCCCCGCACAGCGTTCTGTGCGTGGATTTCTTCCTCTTAGGCTGCCAGCTGCTCCTTTCAGGTTCCCAGGAACTGGATGGGCACCACAGAGCAGAGTAGGAGTCTCTCCAGAGACTCCAGGTGCTGGCAGAGAGAAGTCTTTGCTGTCCCTGAGACTTCAAACAACAGGAGGCAAGCTCTAAATCAAGCCCTTGGAGATCTTAACAAGATGGAAGGCACACAAAGTCCAGTCTTTGCCCTCTTACTCGGGCAGATGCAGCAACTGCAGGATAGCTCCACAAAGCACAGTTACAGGCAGGGCAGCTCTTCTTCCTCAGCTCTTCAGCTCTTCTCCAGGCAGAGGTTCCTCTTGGTTTCCAGAAGTGTCCTAAAGTCTGTGGTTTTGGGTGTACTTTTTATACCCATTTTCTCCTTTGAAGTAGGCGTACTTCAAAGCAAAGTCTCTCTTGAATGTGAAATCCTGCCTTGCCTAGGCCAGGCCCTAGACACTCACCAGGGGGTTGGAAACTGCACTGTGTGAGGGCAGGCACAGCCCTTTCAGGTGTGAGTGACCACTCCTCCCCTCCCTCCTAGCACAGATTGCTCATCAGGATATGCAGGCTACACCCCAGCTCCCTTTGTGTCACTGTCTAGTGTGAGGTGCAACCAGCCCAACTGTCAAACTGACCCAGACAGGGAATCCACAAACAGGCAGAGTCACAGAAATGGTATAAGAAAGAAAATGCTCACTTTCTAAAAGTGGCATTTTCAAACAGACAATCTTAAAATCAACTTTACTAAAATATGTATTTTTAAATTGTGAGCTCAGAGACCCTAAACTCCACATGTCCATCCGCTCCCAAAGGGAATCTATACTTTAATCATATTTAAAAGCAGCCCCCATGTTAACCTATGAGAGGGACAGGCTTTGCAACAGTGAAAAACGACTTTAGCAATATTTCACTGTTAGGACATATAAAACACATTACTATGGTGGTCATTACAACCCTGGCGGTCGGTGTTAAAGCGGCGGTAAGACCGCCAACAGGCCGGCGGTAAAAAATTTGCAATTACGACCGTGGCGGAAACCGCCAACAAAGACAGCCACTTTAACACTCTGACCGCCACGGCGGTACAAACAAACAGCGCGGCGGTCACCGCCAACAGACAGGCAGGAAACAATGTACTGCCCACACTATTACAACCCACCAATCCGCCACCTTTTCCGGGGCGGATCCACCGCGGATAAAAACACGGCGGAAACAGGAATTCCGAAGGGAAAACGCTCACCTCTACACACCCCAAGAGGAACGAGGACACCATGGACCCGGAACTCCAAATTCTCCCTGTGATAGTCTTCCTGCTCCTCTACCAGGAGCACGAACGCCGGCGGCGAAGACCACGGTGAGTACTGCACCTATGACACAGGGGAGGGGGAGGGAAAAACAGGGACACACACACGCAACACCCCCACCCCCACCCTCACCCACTACAACACACACACTAATGTATATTGATACTTCACAGTTACAGCCCCCAATCCCCCACCAGGAAGAATGCAAAGACAATAGAAAATGAGTGTAACCATTGTAATATATTAAAGTCAATTAGGCAAAAATATATATATATATACCATGTACAAAATATATACCAAGCATAGTAGTCCAGGTAGTGCTCCAATTAAGTCCGTGGGACACTGGGCCCACACGGTATGGCGAGGCCCACACGGTATGGCGAGGCCCACACAAGATCCCCGACCATGACGGAGAGAACACTGCAGGGGCATCAGAGAGCAACAAAATAGGCACCTCAGGGGGAGGGAAAGGGGGGGCACCTCAGCTGCTTCAGTGCACGACACCAAATCCACGAGAGGACCACATGCCCACTGTACAATCCTGGGGAGTCCAAAGCCACAGTCTCTCAAGTCTATACAGTGGGTGGGTTGCCCACTGTTCCATCCTGGGGAGTGCAAAGCCACAGTCTCACAAGTCTCTACAGTGGGTGGGTTGCCCACTCTTCCATCCTGGGGAGTGGAAGCCACAGTCTCTCAAGTCTCTACAGTGGGTGGGTTGCCCACTGTTCCATCCTGGGGAGTGCAAAGCCACAGTCTCTCAAGTCTCTATAGTGGGTGGCTTGCCCACTGTTCCATCCTGGGGAGTACAAAGCCATAGTCTATCAAGTGGATAACAGTCTCCACTGGTTCTGGAGGGGGCATTGTGCCCAGAGTGCTTCATCCTGCTAAGGACAGAGGTAGTGAATGGATCTCTCCACTGGTTCTGGAGGGGGCATGGTGCCCAGAGTACTTCATTCCGCCCGAGACGGACTCAGTAGCGTCAGTGCCCTTGGCGCTCATGGGCCAGCGGTGCTTGAGACGGCGGTGCCCTGTTCAGCGGTGCTTGAGATGGTGGTGCCCTGTTCAGTGGTTCTTGAGGCGGCGGTGCCCTGTTCAGCGGTGCTTGAGACAGCGGTGCCCTCTTCAGCGGTGGAGGCGGCGGTGCCCTGTTCAGCGGTGCTTGAGACAGCGGTGCCCTGTTCAGCGGTTCTTGAGGCGGCGGTGCCCTGTTCAGCGGTGCTTGAGACAGTGGTGCCCTGTTCAGTGGTTCTTGAGGCGGCGGTGCCCTGTTCAGCGGTGCTTGAGACGGCGGTGCCCTGTTCAGCGGTGGAGACGGTGGTGCCCTGTTCAGCGGTTCTTGAGGCGGCGGTGCCCTGTTCAGCGGTTCTTGAGGCGGTGGTGCCCTATTCAGTGGTGCTTGAGATGGTGGTGCCCTGTTCAGTGGTTCTTGAGGCAGCGGTGCCCTGTTCAGCGGTGCTTGAGACGGCGGTCCCCTGTTCAGCGGTGCTTGAGACGGCGGTGCCCTGTTCAGCGGTGGAGACGGCGGTGCCCTGTTCAGCGGTTCTTGAGGCGGCGGTGACCTGTTCAGCGGTGTTTGAGATGGTGGTGCCCTATTCAGCGGTGCTTGAGATGGTGGTGCCCTGTTCAGTGGTTCTTGAGGCGGCGGTGCCCTGTTCAGCAGTGCTTGAGACGGCGGTGCCCTGTTCAGCGGTGGAGACGGCGGTGCCCTGTTCATCGGTTCTTGAGGCGGCGGTGCCCTGTTCAGCGGTTCTTGACGCGGCGATGCCCTGTTCAGCGGTGCTTGAGATGGCGGTGCCCTTTTCAGTGGTGCTTGAGACAGCGGTGCCCTGTTCAGCAGTTCTTGAGGCGGCGGTGCCCTGTTTAGGGGTTCTTGAGGCGGTGGTGCCCTGTTCAGCAGTGCTTGAGGCGACCGTGCCCTGTTCAGCAGTTCTTGAGGCGGCAGTGCCCTGTTCAGCGGTGCTTGAGGTGGCGGTGCTCTGTTCAGCGGTGCTTGAGATGGCGGTCTCCATTGCAGTGACTCAGCTGCTGGCGGACCTTCATGGCCCAGCGGGGCTTTTGCTGGAAGTCCTTCATGGCCCAGCGGGGCTTTTGCTGGTGGTCCTTCATGTGCCAGCGGGGCTGGTGCTGGCATTGGCCTCCTGGGCAGCTGGGCTGGTGCTGGCGGTGGCCTCCTGGGCAGCTGGCCTTGTGCTGGCCGTGGTCTCCTGGGCAGCTGGGCTGTGCTGGCGGTGGCCTCCTGCTGGCGGTGGCCTCCTGGGCAGCTGGGCTGGTGCTGGCGGTGGCCTCCTGGGCAGCTGGGCTGGTGCTGGCGGTGGCCTCCTGGGCAGCTGGCCTTGTGCTGGCGGTGGCCTCCTGGGCAGCTGGGATGATGGCGGTGTTCTCCGCCGTGCTGCTCTTCCCAGACTTGCTGACTTTCTTGTGCCCCTTCCCCACCTTGGAAGGTGTCGCAGCTGACTCCACACTCCCACCTGTAGCCCTGGGAGCAGCTTTGGTAGCTGGAGTCTTCCCCCTCTACCGGCGGGCACTGGTTCTACTTCTGAGGCATCACAGGTGGGGGACTGTCTGTGCTGTGGCTCCGTGCCACACTGGCTGCCCTGGTGGCCGGTGCACTCCAGATTACGGTGACTACAGGCACCACTGGTCCCGGAGATGTTGTGGCTGAGGTGCTAGTTCGGGACCTATGAGACGGACGGGGTAGGGGAGGTGTGGGAAAGAGGTCAAGGTTGGACAGGAAAAGTTTTTGGACACACTGGGACGGGTAGCTGGAGGGGGTTTGGGAGTGGAGGAAGAGGTTGTGGTTGTAGGAGGTGTTCGTTTGGTGACTTTGGGTGAAGGTTCATGCGCTGGAGGCTGTCGTGAGGTGGATGGCTGTTGGGTGTGTGTGTGCCTGCGTTTGTGTATCTTGGGAGGGGGCGTCACAGACACACTGGGAGAGGACACAGGGGACGTGTGAATGGTAGTGGGGGTGGTGACTGCACGTGAGCGGGGTGTGGTGGTGGGTGTGCTGGAGAGGGACGTAGTGGCTGTAGAGGTAGTGCATGCAGGTGTGAGTGTAGACGAGACAGGGAGGGAGATGAGGAGGAGGGGGACACAGTGGAGTCAGTGGATGTTGCTATGTCTGCATGTGTGTGATGCTTGCGTGAGTGCCTGTGGGATGTGTGGTGGTTATGTTTGCCTGAGCTTCCCTTGTGTGTTGACGTGTGTGCATGCTGGTCTGTAGGTGTGCTTGGGATAGGCTGAGGTACAGGGATGTGGGTCAGGGTGGAGGAAGTTGGAGGGGGGAGGCTAGACACAGGGACAATGGCTGCCATCAGTGCTGAGGCCAGAGTCTGAAAAGCTCGCTGAAGGGCTTCCTGACCAGAATGAATGCCCTCCAGGAATGCATTGTTTTGTTGCAACTGCCTTTCTACACCCTGGATGGCATTTAAAATGGTAGACTGCCCAACAGTGAGGGACCTGAGGAGGTCAATGGCCTCCTCACTGAGGGCAGTAGGGGTGACTGGGGCAGGGGCTGATGTGGCTGGGGCGAAGGTGATGCCCACCCTCCCGGGTGAGCGGGCACGGGGCGAAGGCTGAGGGGCTGCTGGGAGGACGGTGCTGGAAGGGGGGGTGGCGGCTGTACCTGTAGATGGGGGGCACAGATGTTGCCGCCACCACAAGGGAGCTCCCATCAGAGGACGAGTTTGTGTCACTGGTCTCAGCTCCTGTCCCTGCCGTGGAGCTCCCCTCGCCCTCCGACCCACTGGTGAAGTCCGATTCCGTAGTGTGGCCCTCCATGGCCATGTGGGATGCAGCCCCCTCGTGCTCCGGTGCCACTGCTCCTCTGCCTGATGATGCTAATGCACACAAGAACAGGGAGACCACAAAAAGGCGGGGGACGAGAGAAGAAAGACATGTTGAGTGCATGCATTACCGCTACTGTTGGCGGACACGACAGACACAGAAGCCCTCTGCACTACGCCGCGCTCTTGGGGTCCACTGTTCAATTCCTGGGAAATGGCCTACTAGGCTATGGACGACATCTCAACACATGGATGACACAGGGGCATGACTAGGTGTACTTGGCACTCTACAGAGGTGCGCTGGGGTGCCACATGGCCTGCCTTACGGAGGGACCTTGCCTACGGAACTCGCCCTGGCCTAGGGAAACCCACAGCCCACCTCCCCCACCCAGACCCCTCCACTGCGCGCAAAATCAGCAGGATGTGAGTGTACTCACCCCCTTGTGGCTACTGTGATGCCCTCAAGCGCCTATCCAACTCCGGGTACGCCACCGCCAGGATCCTGAACATCAGGGGGGTCATGGTGCGACGGGCACCCCTCCCATGTTGGGAGGCCATCCCCAGCTGAGCCTCCGCCGTCTTCTTGCTCCAGCGGCAAATGTCCTCCCATCTTTTCCGGCAGTGGGTGCTCCATCTGTGGTAGACCACCAGGGTCCGGACGTCCTTGGCGATGGCACGCCAAATATGTTTTTTCTGGTGGGCGCTGACCTACATGATTTGTACAGGAGGAAGAGAAATTTATTACCAACTGCACCATCAAAGTGATTGGCCCCCATCCCTACACTTGCCATGTGGCACATGCACTCACCGTTGTTTCATGCACGCCGCACTCTCCCCCCTTCCTTATTACATCCACCCCTCTCCACACAGGCATAGCCCATACAGCATGCTCCCAGTGTACTTACCTGTTTGTCTGGAGGACCGTAGAGTAGTGTGTACTGGGGGAGGACCCCGTCCACGAGTTTCTCCAACTCCTCCGATGTGATGGCAGGGGCCCTTTCCCCAGACACTCGAGCCATTGTCTCTTCCAGACCGAGGTCACAGCAGCACTTGTAGTGTAGGTCCTCTCCTGTCGGAGATCAGGTATCGAGTGATTTTACAGATAGAAAATGGCGGTCACGTCCGCGGCGGTGCATACTGTCATTGCCGGCGTACATCGTCATTGGCTCCTGGGACCCATAGGGTCCAATGTTAACCAATGCAGCATTGCGCTGCGGTCTTCAACCGCCTACCGCGACAGTGTACAACGCCAGCGCAGTTACCTCACATCCCATTGTCCCACTTTAGAGGTCAGGCTGCCGCCATTTCAGGGGCCCACATGGCTTCATTTTCAACTGCATCACACATACCTAGGCCGAGACTCAACACACATACAGGCCACTTTTTTGATTATGAATGGTGTTCTGTGTAAGCTGTGGGTACGTACCTCTGAGTTGTTTGACTCTGTGCTCGCTGTTGTCCTTCATAGGCACCGTCCGCTGGGACATGTGAGGAGATGGCGGTATCCTCCGGTTTACCGACCATTGGTGGACCTGTCGACAATGGAGGAAAGACATGTGATAATCACATACAGGCTTGACCGTGCCACAATCCAGGAACTGTGTACTCAGTTGGAGCCAGACCTGATGTCAGCTATCCGCCATCCCACAGGAATCCCCCCTCAAGTGCAGGTCCTGTCAGTGCTCCATTTCCTTGCAAGTGGGTCATTTCAAACAACAGTGGCCATAGCATCAGGGATGTCCCAACCTATGTTTTCCAACGTGTTGTCCAGAGTGTTGTCTGCCCTGCTGAAACACATGCGGAGTTACATCCTTTTCCCTCAGGTGGAGGATTTGCCTACAGTGAAAGGTGATTTCTATGCCCTGGGACATATCCCCAACATCATAAGTGCCATTGATGGGACACATCTGGCTTTGGTACCCCCCCCACAGGAGTGAACAGGTGTACAGAAACCGGAAGAGTTATCATTCGATGAATGTACAGATGGTATGTTTGGCCGACCAGTACATCTCCCATGTGAATGCCATGTTCCCTGGCTCAGTGCATGACGCCTACATCCTGCGGAATAGCAGCATCCCTCATGTGAGGGGTCAACTCCAGAGGCACTGTGTGTGGCTATTAGGTGAGCACATGGAAGCTAGTCAGTGGGAATGGTTGTCTGGGTCTGGGGATATCCCTCCAGGTTAGTGTGTGTCTCACAGTTGTCCCTCGCCATTTGCAGGTGACTCTGGTTACCCCAACCTGTCATGGCTACTGACCCCAGTGAGGAATCCCAGGACAAGGGCAGAGGAACGCTACAATGAGGCCCATGGGCGAACTAGGATGGTGATTGAGCGGACCTTCGGCCTCCTGAAGGTCAGGTTCAGGTGCCTCCATATGACAGGTGGATCCCTATTCTACTCACCAAAGAAGGTGTGCCAGATCATCGTGGCCTGCTGTATGCCTCAGAACTTGACTTTGCGACAACAGGTGCCTTTTCTGCAGGAGGATGGTCCAGATGGAGGTGTTGTTGCAGCTGTGGAGCCTGTAGACAGTGAAGATGAGGAAGCAGAGGAAGAAGACATGGACAACAGGGACTCAGTGATCCAGCAATATTTCCAGTGAGACACAGGTAAGAATACAAACCTGCCTACTACATGTACTTTAACACTACTACCTCTCTACTGTCTGTCGTTTTTACCCAGTGTATGGTCACTGAGTTGTCACTTTCCCTTACGATTTCTCAGATGTGGGTCCCACTGTGTGACATCTGCTTTGATTCCTCATGGACTAGAGCTGTGTGACATAGGTATGTTGAAAAAGCTTTTTGCCACAGTTATTGCTAATACAGTATTCCGAAATCACAGACAGACTCCAGGTTGTTTTGTGCTTTAAGGGTGTTTATTTCAGTGTTCAATATTGGAGTGGGTTGTAAAATGGTGAGGGGTGATGGCGGAGGAATGTCGATGGCAGAGTCCAGTCTATTAGACTCACAGGTGCATTGCCCATATGGGCATAGGAAGTGGAGCTGGGGCAGTTTAAGGATGGACAGGGTGACAAAGTGGGACAGTAGGATGACAATGAGGATCGTCTCATTTCTTGGCGGGGGTCTTGGCATCGTTCTCTGTCTTTGTCCTGGATCTCAGGGACCGTTTGCGAGGTGGTTCTCCCTCTGCAGGGGGTGGGGTGCTGGTGTGGTGGTCCTGTGGCGGTGCCTCCTGTCCACTAGCCCCGGCGGAGGTGGTGGGCAGTTCATCGTCCAGGCTAGTGTCAGGGGCCCCTTGTAGTGCCACAGTGTCCCTCCTGGTGGTGAGTACTTCCTTCAGCACCCCTACGATGGTGCCCTGGGTGGAACTGATGGTTCTGAGTTCCTCCCTGAAGCCCATATACTGTTCCTCCTGCAGGCGCTGGGTCTCCTGAAACTTGGCCAGTACCGTTGCCATTGTCTCCTGGGAGTGGTGGTAGGCTCCCATGATGGAGGAGAGGGCCTCGTGAAGAGTGTGTTTCCTGGGCCTGTCTGCCCCCTGTTGCACAGCAGCCCTCCCAGTTCCCCTGTGTTACTGGGCCTCCGTCCCCTGGACCGTGTGCCCACTACCACTGCCCCCAGGTCCCTGTTGTTGTTGGGGTGGTGGGTTAGCCTGGGTTCCCTGTAGTTGTGGAAACGCAGCTGATTGACGTGTCCTGGGGACGGAGGTATGGGCCCGCTGGGTGGGTGCTGTGCTGGTGTTTCCAGAGGGGGGAAGCTCTGTAGTGGCCTGTGACTGGGTGTGGGGAACTGACTGTCCTGAGGTCCCCGATGGGCCGGGCTGGTCATCTAGATCCAGTTGGACAGAGGTGCTGTCATCACTGGGGGCCTCTTCTTTTGGTGGTGTGGACATGTGTGGACCCTCCTGTCCGGTGACGTTGGGTAGTGGTCCTGCAGGGGTATAAAAGGATGTTTATTACATCTGTGTGTGTCATGGTGAACAGTGGGTGGGTGAACGTGTACCCCAGTGCTAGAATTCCTATGTGGGACCTTGTGTGATGATGTTTTAGGGAGGTGTATGGGTATGTGCAGTGGCCATGCATTGGTGATGGGTGTCCATGCTTTGTAGTTGCATGCAGGGCTTGATGTTAGGATGTGTGGTTTGTGATTTTGGGACATTTGTGAGGAGTTCGAGTGATGGGGGTGAGGGTGAGGGTGGGGGTATGTGGTGTCATGCAGGTAGGGTGGGGGATGTAATAGTTAAGATTTGGCTTACCAGAGTCCATTCCTCCACCTACTCCTGCGAGGCCCTCAGGACGCAGAATCGCCAAGACCTGCTCCTCCCATGTTGTTAGTTGTGGGGGAGGAGGTGGGGGTCCGCTGCTAGTCCGCTGAACCACCAGGTGGTGTCTGGAGACCACGGAACTCCCCTTCCCTCGTAGGTCATTCCACCTCTTCCTGATGTCCTCCT
This sequence comes from Pleurodeles waltl, assembly GCF_031143425.1. Classification (NCBI taxonomy): domain Eukaryota; kingdom Metazoa; phylum Chordata; class Amphibia; order Caudata; family Salamandridae; genus Pleurodeles; species Pleurodeles waltl. The sequence goes on from NC_090447.1 coordinate 694,751,527, forward strand.
GATTTCTTGGGTGCTGTCCCACTGCATTGACCCTGTCCACTATTCTTCGTCATAGCTCCATCTTCCTTGCAATTGAGGTGTGCTCCACCTGTGCTCCGAATAGCTGTGGCTGTACCCGGACAATTTCCTCCACCATGACCCTGAGCTCCTCCTCCGAGAACCTGGGGTGTCTTTGCTGTGCCATGGGGTGGTGTAAGTGATGTGTGGGGTGGTGTGTGGGGTGGTGTGTGCGGTGATAAGTGTGCTGATATGTAGTGGTGTGTATAGTGCAGTGCGTGGAAGTTATGTGGGTGATGGTGTTGTGTGCCTGTGGATGCTAGTGTTGTTGATGGTGGTGTCTCTCTCTGGCTTTCGTTTGTGATTTGTGGTTGTAAGGGTTTGTGGGTGATGTGGGTGTGTGTTTTATATTGTATTGAGTGTGTGGGAGTGGTGTGATATGTGTATCAGGTGTGTGTATTTCGATTTGTCCAATGTGGTGGTGTTTTGTAAATGTGTGTGTATTTTGAGCGCAGCGGTGTGTACCGCCAATGGAATACCGCGGTTGAAAGACCGCCGCGTGGATTCGTGGGTCATGATAGTGTGGGCGTATTTCTGTTGGCGTGACGGTGGAGGATTTGTTTTCGCCAGTTTATCACTGACCTTTGGTGTGGCGGACTTGTGTGGGTATCTGAATTTTGGCGGATTCCGAGCTGTGGGTCATAATAGCTGTGGCGGAGTTCCGCGGCCGCGGCGGTGTGTTGGCGGTCTTCTGCACGGCGGTACGCGGCTTTTACCGCCAATGTTGTAATGATTGCCTATATGTCCTACCTTGACCATACACTGCACCCTCCCCTTGAGACTACCGAGGGCCTACCTTAGGGGTGTCTTACATAGAAAAGGGAAGGTTTAGGTGTGGCAAGTGGGTACACTTGCCAAGTCAAATTTACAGTTAAATCTACACACACAGACACTGCAGTGGCAGGTCTGAGACATGATTACAGAGCTACTTATGTGGGTGGCACAACCAGTGCTGCAGGTCCACTAGTAGCATTTGATTTAAAGCCCCGGGCACCTCTAGTGCACTGTACTAGGACTTACTAATAAATCAAATATGCCAATCATGGATAAACCAATCAACCACACAATTTACACAGAGAGCATATGCCCTTTAGCACTGGTTAGCAGTGGTAAAGTGCTCAGAGTTCAAAAGCCAACAGCAACACGTCAGAATAAATAGGAGGCAGGATGTGAAAAGATTGGGGATGACCCTGCATAAACTCAAAAGTCTAAAACATGCAAAGGTATTTTTTTTTTTTTTTCATACAATCAACCAGTGCTTCCCAGGTTCTGGCGACTTTCAGTAAGCCCCACACTCTCCTAGCTTCATGAAACAGGACCTCTCCCTCACAACGCGCCCATCTCTCAAACTCTCTACACCACACCATGGTAGCGGGGCTCCCACTGAAGCGGCGCTAGACCCTTAGGTGGGGCACAATTCACCAGCATCTCAACCTCTGCCATTTGACTTGTAATCCCAAAAAGGAACCAAAGTTCTCCAGTAACTGTCAGGCCCAGGTAAGGTCCTCTGTCATGTCACTGATAAATATGAGGCGTCATCTGCGTATAGAGCAATGTGGTGGCATTATTCCCCAGCTGCTATACCTCTATAGTGCCTCCCAGATCTGGTCCAACTAGCCAATGGCTCAATCGCCAAAGGAAGAGCAGGGGCAATAAGGGACGCCCATGCTTGTCCCTCTTCCCACCTTACAGCTCCTGGAAACGACTTGATAGGCTTTGACCCGGGCTGTGGGGTCCATATATAATAGATGGCTCCAAGCAATGAAAACGTGTCCAAAATTGAAGCGGTCCATCACTCCATAGAGAAAGTACCGCTCTAGGCTGACAAATGCTTTCTCTATGTCTACAGCAAAGATTGCTGCTTCTTCGTGATCATGTGTCTGCGTCTAGAAAGGACAGAAGCCTCCTGTTATTTACTGCTGGATTACGGCAAGGAATAAACCCTGCCTGGTCTGGATGGATTAGTGTTGTCATGTGGGGGAGGATTCTAGTTGCTAGCATCCTATTAAGAATTTTATAATCGATGTTGAGCATTGACGACGGTCTGTACACCGTGCAATCATGTGCTGGCCTACCAGGTTTTAATAATGGCCCTATCAATGCCTCGGAAGTGAAGGGTGGGAGGTGACCCACATCCTTAGCAACCTTATATAGCTCTACCAATTTTGGTGTCAGTATGTCCACGTAAGTGGGGTAGAACTCAACAGGGAGCCCGTCCTTCCTAGGTGTTTTTCTCCTCGCCATGCCTTTTATACCTCCATTTATCCTCTGAGGTGGTACGTCTCCCCCCAGCTCCTCTGCCTACTCACAGGGTAAGGGCTGGGAGAGTCAAAGGGATCATGAAAGCCTTGTTGGTATCACCTGCATGCCTGAAGGCACTCGAACAGAGTCTAGTATAGTACCCCTGGAAATGTTGATTGATGTCTGCCTATCTATATAGCCTGGTCCCCTGTTCCGCCTCTAATTTGACTATGACTGAGCCTCGTTGGGCAGGATTAGCCAGCCAAGCTAAAAGCGTACAAGTCCGGTCATGTTCAGCATGTACTTTGATCATATACTCCTTATAATCATAGCACCTGAGTTTCTCCACCTGCCCTGCCAGTCGCTCTTCAGTATCAAGAGGTTTCCACTGTACTGAACAATTGGGTAAAATACAGGGGGTATCTCTAAGATGCCCTCTGTGTGCATTTTTTAATAAATCCAACACTGGCATCAGTGTGGGTTTATTATTCTGAGAAGTTTGATACTAAACTTCCCAGTATTCAGTGTAGCCATTATGGAGCTGTGGAGTTCGTTTTTGACAGACTCCCAGCCCATATAATCTTATGGCTACCCTGCACTTACAATGTCTAAGGTTTTGCTTAGACACTGTAGGGGCATAGTGCTCATGCACATATGCCCTCACCTGTGGTATAGTGCACCCTGCCTTAGGGCTGTAAGGCCTACTAGAGGGGTGACTTACCTATGCCACAGGCAGTGGGAGGTTGGCATGGCACCCTGAGGGGAGTGCCATGTCGACTTAGTCATTTTCTCCCCATCAGCACACACAAGCTGGCAAGCAGTGTGTCTGTGCTGAGTGAGGGGTCCCTAGGGTGGCATAAGACATGCTGCAGCCCTTAGAGACCTTCCCTGGCATCAGGGCCCTTGGTACCAGGGGTACCAGTTACAAGGGACTTACCTAGGTGCCAGGGTTGTGCCAATTGTGGAAACAATGGTACATTTTAGGTGAAAGAACACTGGTGCTGGGGCCTGGTTAGCAGGGTCCCAGCACACTTCTCAGTCAAATCAGCATCAGTATCAGGCAAAAAGTGGGGGGTAACTGCAACAGGGAGCCATTTCTTTACACAAGCCCCCCCCAGCCCACAGGCCAGGAGACTCAACCAAAGCTGGGAGAGTCTTCCTAGTCTGTCAGGCGAGGAAGAGTAGAGGAAATCGGCTGGTTTGTTGCAGGGCCTACTCTGCCTTACATCCTCCTGTTCAGGTCATTCCCTCTGGGGAACTGACCCACTTCCACAGTGATAGGACCTAGTCTGAACTGCCTCTTGTCTGTGCTTTTTATGTCTTCACCCATTCTCTCTATTTTGGGGTTAGAGGTATCCACCTCTGCTAATCTTATCTTAGCCGGGGTCACCCCTAGCTTACCCAAAGAGGTTACCCAGAGCTGGAGTAACCCCACCATGACCAACAGGGTCAGGGGGCCTAACTTGTTATTTGGCATGGGGTCAGACCACCATGCCAAGGATAGTGCAGCCATAAAGGCTAACACCCAGCAGAGGCCACTGACAGCTGTCAGTGCCCAGAACCACACCTTTAGCTCTTCACCTACAAGGGAAGGGGCTAAGTTACAGGCTTCTTTGGGTTCAGGGTGCCTGTCTGCTGTATTAGAGTGGGGGGTTACCACATCTTGTAGTAAACACCCTTCTTCCACTCTTTCTTCTGTTAGCTGAGGAGCCACCCACTCAGGCTTAACAGTTGCCTGACTAGCCAGGACTTCTTGTGGGTCAGGTTGGACTTTATCAGAGCCACTTTTGGAGTTCTCCTCTACTGGAGCAGAATCTCCTTGGCTTGCTGGAACCTTGGCTAAAGGTTGTCCACCTTTCCTACTCTGTTTCCTTTTCTTTTTCTTCTGGGGCCTACTTGCATTTACTGCAGAGGCAGGCACTCCAGAATCCTTGGGAGAGGACTGGCACTGGACCAGTTCCTCTCTTGGGCTCTGACTAACCTCTGGGTAGTCATTTCCAAGGAGACAATCAAGGGGGAGGTCTGTACTGACTACCACCCTTCTCCAGCTAAAAGTCCCACCCACTTCTATGGGCACAAAAGCCACAGGCCTATCAGTGACCCTGTCTGGGCTAACTCTTACTCTGGCCATCTCACCTGGGATGTACTGGTTTGAGAACACCAGCCTGTCATGCACAATAGTGTGACTGGCACAAGTGTCTCTCAGGGCAGTGGCTGGGATTCCATTCACCAGTAGGTGGTGGAAGTGTCTACTTCCCTCTGGAATCTCCAACTCACCTGTTGGGCCCTTTTTCCAGTTGAAGGCTATGAAGACCTCCTCATCTGAGGAGTCATCTCCAATGGCTACACTGGTTACCCCTGGGATTTTGCTAGGGGGTTTGTTTTTGGGACAAGAAGTGTCCTTGGTGTGGTGCCCTGTCTGTTTACAGTTATGGCACCATGCCTTAGTGGCATCCCAGCTCTTACCCTGGTACCCACCTTTGTTTTGGGTTGTGTCTCTGGGCCCACCCACCTGGTCTGGTTTTTGGGGGCCTACAGGGGACTCTTTTTCTTTGTTTCTAGTGTCACCCACTTTCTCCTGGGGAGGCTTTGTAACCCCTTTCTTTTGGTCACCTCCAGTGGAAGTTTTGGTTACCCTAGTCTTGACCCAGTGGTCTGCCTTCTTTCCCAATTCCTGGGGAGAAATTGGACCTAGGTCTACCAGATACTGATGCAACTTTTCATTGAAGCAGTTACTTAAAATGTGTTCTTTCATAAACAAATTATAAAGCCCAACATAGTCATACACTTCATTTCCAGTTACCCAACCATCCAGTGTTTTCACTGAGTAGTCAACATAATCAACCCAGGTCTGGCTCGAGGATTTTTGAGCCCCCCTGAATCTAATTCTATACTCCTCAGTGGAGAATCCAAAGCCCTCGATCAGGGTACCCTTCATGAGGTCATAGGATTCTGCATCTTTTCCAGAGAGTGTGAGGAGTCTATCCCTACACTTTCCAGTGAACATTTCCCAAAGGAGAGCACCCCAGTGAGATCTGTTTACTTTTCTGGTTGCACAAGCCCTCTCAAAAGCTGTGAACCATTTGGTGATGTCATCACCATCTTCATATTTAGTTACAATCCCTTTAGGGATTTTCAACATGTCAGGAGAATCTCTGACCCTATTTATGTTGCTGCCACCATTGATGGGTCCTAGGCCCATCTCTTGTCTTTCCCTTTCTATGGCTAGGATCTGTCTTTCCAAAGCTAATCTTTTGGCCATCCTGGCTAACTGGATGTCCTCTTCACTGGAGTTATCCTCAGTGATTTCAGAGGTGTTGGTCTCTCCTGTGAGGGAACCAGCATCTCTGACTATTATTTTTGGAGTCAGGGCTTGAGAAGCCCTGTTCTCCCTAGATAGGACTGGTGGGGGGGAATCACCCTCCAAGTCTCTATCTTCATCCTCTGTGTTGCCATCCTCAGAGGGGTTGGCCTTTGCAAACTCTGCCAACAGCTCCTGGAGCTGTAGTTTGGAAGGTCTGGGACCCATTGTTATTTTCTTTATTTTACAGAGTGACCTTAGCTCCCTCATCTTAAGATGGAGGTAAGGTGTGGTGTCGAGTTCCACCACATTCACCTCTGTGCTAGACATTATGCTTCTAAAAGTTGGAATACTTTTTAAGAAACTAAACTGGTTCTAGAATCTAATTCAAACTTTTAACAAACTTTTAAACTCTAAAAGAAATGCTAACAGGGACTAACACAAGGCCCTATCAGGACTTTTAAGAATTTAGAAAACTTTTCAAATTGCAAAAATCAATTTCTAATGACAATTTTGGAATTTGTCGTGTGATCAGGTATTGGCTGAGTAGTCCAGCAAATGCAAAGTCTTGTACCCCACCGCTGATCCACCAATGTAGGAAGTTGGCTCTGTATGTGCTATTTCAAAGTAAGGAATAGCATGCACAGAGTCCAAGGGTTCCCCTTAGAGGTAAAATAGTGGTAAAAAGAGATAATACTAATGCTCTATTTTGTGGTAGTGTGGTCGAGCAGTAGGCTTATCCAAGGAGTAGTGTTAAGCATTTGTTGTACATACACATAGACAATAAATGAGGTACACACACTCAGAGACAAATCCAGCCAATAGGTTTTGTATAGAAAAATATATTTTCTTAGTTTATTTTAATAACCACAGGTTCAAATTTAACATGTAATATCTTGTTTGAAAGGTATTGCAGGTAAGTACATTAGGAACTTTGAATCATTTCAATTGCATGTATACTTTTCAAGTTATTCACAAATAGCTATTTTAAAAGTGGACACAGTGCAATTTTCACAGTTCCTGGGGGAGGTAAGTTTTTGTTAGTTTTACCAGGTAAGTACGACACTTACAGGGTTCAGTTCTTGGTCCAAGGTAGCCCACCGTTGGGGGTTCAGAGCAGCCCCAAAGTTACCACACCAGCAGCTCAGGGCCGGTCAGGTGCAGAGTTCAAAGTGGTGCCCAAAACGCATAGGCTTCAATGGAGAGAAGGGGGTGCCCCGGTTCCAGTCTGCCAGCTGGTAAGTACCCGCGTCTTCGGAGGGCAGACCAGGGGGGTTTTGTAGGGCACCGGGGGGGACACAAGCCCACACAGAAATTTCACCCTCAGCGGCGCGGGGGCGGCCGGGTGCAGTGTTAGAACAAGCGTCGGGTTCGCAATGGAAGTCAATGAGAGATCAAGGGATCTCTTCAGCGCTGCAGGCAGGCAAGGGGGGGCTTCCTCGGGGAAACCTCCACTTGGGCAAGGGAGAGGGACTCCTGGGGGTCACTTCTGCAGTGAAAGTCCGGTCCTTCAGGTCCTGGGGGCTGCGGGTGCAGGGTCTTTTCCAGGCATCGGGACTTAGGTTTCAGAGAGTCGCGGTCAGGGGAAGCCTCGGGATTCCCTCTGCAGGCGGCGCTGTGGGGGCTCAGGGGGGACAGGTTTTGGTACTCACAGTCGTAGAGTAGTCCGGGGGTCCTCCCTGAGGTGTTGGTTCTCCACCAGCCGAGTCGGGGTCGCCGGGTGCAGTGTTGCAAGTCTCACGCTTCTTGCGGGGAGATTGCAGGGTTCTTTAAAGCTGCTCCTTTGGATAAAGTTGCAGTCTTTTTGGAGCAGGTCCGCTGTCCTCAGGAGTTTCTTGTCGCCGTCGAAGCAGGGCAGTCCTCAGAGGATTCAGAGGTCGCTGGTCCCTTTGGAAGGCGTCGCTGGAGCAGAGTTCTTTGGAAGGCAGGAGACAGGCCGGTGAGTTTCTGGAGCCAAGGCAGTTGTTGTCTTCTGGTCTTCCTCTGCAGGGGTTTTCAGCTAGGCAGTCCTTCTTCTTGTTGTTGCAGGAATCTAATTTCTAGGTTCAGGGAGAGCCCTTAAATACTAAATTTAAGGGCGTGTTTAGGTCTGGGGGGTTAGTAGCCAATGGCTACTAGCCCTGAGGGTGAGTACACCCTCTTTGTGCCTCCTCCCAAGGGGAGGGGGTCACATCCCTAATCCTATTGGGGGAATCCTCCATCTGCAAGATGGAGGATTTCTAAAAGTTAGAGTCACCTCAGCTCAGGACACCTTAGGGGCTGTCCTGACTGGCCAGTGACTCCTCCTTGTTTTTCTCATTATCTCTCCTGGACTTGCCGCCAAAAGTGGGGGCTGGGTCCAGGGGGCGGGCATCTCCACTAGCTGGAGTGCCCTGGGGCATTGTAACACGAAGCTTGAGCCTTTGAAGCTCACTGCTAGGTGTTACAGTTCCTGCAGGGGGGAGGTGTGAAGCACCTCCACCCAGAGCAGGCTTTGTTTCTGTCCTCAGAGAGCACAAAGGCTCTCACCGCATGAGGTCAGCAACTCGTCTCAGCAGCAGGCTGGCACAGACCAGTCAGTCCTGCACTGAACAATTGGGTAAAATACAGGGGGTATCTCTAAGATGCCCTCTGTGTGCATTTTTTAATAAATCCAACACTGGCATCAGTGTGGGTTTATTATTCTGAGAAGTTTGATACTAAACTTCCCAGTATTCAGTGTAGCCATTATGGAGCTGTGGAGTTCATTTTTGACAGACTCCCAGCCCATATACTCTTATGGCTACCCTGCACTTACAATGTCTAAGGTTTTGCTTAGACACTGTAGGGGCATAGTGCTCATGCACATATGCCCTCACCTGTGGTATAGTGCACCCTGCCTTAGGGCTGTAAGGCCTACTAGAGGGGTGACTTACCTATGCCACAGGCAGTGGGAGGTTGGCATGGCACCCTGAGGGGAGTGCCATGTCGACTTAGTCATTTTCTCCCCATCAGCACACACAAGCTGGCAAGCAGTGTGTCTGTGCTGAGTGAGGGGTCCCTAGGGTGGCATAAGACATGCTGCAGCCCTTAGAGACCTTCCCTGGCATCAGGGCCCTTGGTACCAGGGGTACCAGTTACAAGGGACTTACCTAGGTGCCAGGGTTGTGCCAATTGTGGAAACAATGGTACATTTTAGGTGAAAGAACACTGGTGCTGGGGCCTGGTTAGCAGGGTCCCAGCACACTTCTCAGTCAAATCAGCATCAGTATCAGGCAAAAAGTGGGGGGTAACTGCAACAGGGAGCCATTTCTTTACACAAGCCCCCCCCAGCCCACAGGCCAGGAGACTCAGCCAAAGCTGGGAGAGTCTTCCTAGTCTGTCAGGCGAGGAAGAGTAGAGGAAATCGGCTGGTTTGTTGCAGGGCCTACTCTGCCTTACATCCTCCTGTTCAGGTCATTCCCTCTGGGGAACTGACCCACTTCCACAGTGATAGGACCTAGTCTGAACTGCCTCTTGTCTGTGCTTTTTATGTCTTCACCCATTCTCTCTATTTTGGGGTTAGAGGTATCCACCTCTGCTAATCTTATCTTAGCCAGGGTCACCCCTAGCTTACCCAAAGATGTTACCCAGAGCTGGAGTAACCCCACCATGACCAACAGGGTCAGGGGGCCTAACTTGTTATTTGGCATGGGGTCAGACCACCATGCCAAGGATAGTGCAGCCATAAAGGCTAACACCCAGCAGAGGCCACTGACAGCTGTCAGTGCCCAGAACCACACCTTTAGCTCTTCACCTACAAGGGAAGGGGCTAAGTTACAGGCTTCTTTGGGTTCAGGGTGCCTGTCTGCTGTATTAGAGTGGGGGGTTACCACATCTTGTAGTAAACACCCTTCTTCCACTCTTTCTTCTGTTAGCTGAGGAGCCACCCACTCAGGCTTAACAGTTGCCTGACTAGCCAGGACTTCTTGTGGGTCAGGTTGGACTTTATCAGAGCCACTTTTGGAGTTCTCCTCTACTGGAGCAGAATCTCCTTGGCTTGCTGGAACCTTGGCTAAAGGTTGTCCACCTTTCCTACTCTGTTTCCTTTTCTTTTTCTTCTGGGGCCTACTTGCATTTACTGCAGAGGCAGGCACTCCAGAATCCTTGGGAGAGGACTGGCACTGGACCAGTTCCTCTCTTGGGCTCTGACTAACCTCTGGGTAGTCATTTCCAAGGAGACAATCAAGGGGGAGGTCTGTACTGACTACCACCCTTCTCCAGCTAAAAGTCCCACCCACTTCTATGGGCACAAAAGCCACAGGCCTATCAGTGACCCTGTCTGGGCTAACTCTTACTCTGGCCATCTCACCTGGGATGTACTGGTTTGAGAACACCAGCCTGTCATGCACAATAGTGTGACTGGCACAAGTGTCTCTCAGGGCAGTGGCTGGGATTCCATTCACCAGTAGGTGGTGGAAGTGTCTACTTCCCTCTGGAATCTCCAACTCACCTGTTGGGCCCTTTTTCCAGTTGAAGGCTATGAAGACCTCCTCATCTGAGGAGTCATCTCCAATGGCTACACTGGTTACCCCTGGGATTTTGCTAGGGGGTTTGTTTTTGGGACAAGAAGTGTCCTTGGTGTGGTGCCCTGTCTGTTTACAGTTATGGCACCATGCCTTAGTGGCATCCCAGCTCTTACCCTGGTACCCACCTTTGTTTTGGGTTGTGTCTCTGGGCCCACCCACCTGGTCTGGTTTTTGGGGGCCTACAGGGGACTCTTTTTCTTTGTTTCTAGTGTCACCCGCTTTCTCCTGGGGAGGCTTTGTAACCCCTTTCTTTTGGTCACCCCCAGTGGAAGTTTTGGTTACCCTAGTCTTGACCCAGTGGTCTGCCTTCTTTCCCAATTCTTGGGGAGAAATTGGACCTAGGTCTACCAGATACTGATGCAACTTTTCATTGAAGCAGTTACTTAAAATGTGTTCTTTCATAAACAAATTATAAAGCCCAACATAGTCATACACTTCATTTCCAGTTACCCAACCATCCAGTGTTTTCACTGAGTAGTCAACATAATCAACCCAGGTCTGGCTCGAGGATTTTTGAGCCCCCCTGAATCTAATTCTATACTCCTCAGTGGAGAATCCAAAGCCCTCGATCAGGGTACCCTTCATGAGGTCATAGGATTCTGCATCTTTTCCAGAGAGTGTGAGGAGTCTATCCCTACACTTTCCAGTGAACATTTCCCAAAGGAGAGCACCCCAGTGAGATCTGTTTACTTTTCTGGTTACACAAGCCCTCTCAAAAGCTGTGAACCATTTGGTGATGTCATCACCATCTTCATATTTAGTTACAATCCCTTTAGGGATTTTCAACATGTCAGGAGAATCTCTGACCCTATTTATGTTGCTGCCACCATTGATGGGTCCTAGGCCCATCTCTTGTCTTTCCCTTTCTATGGCTAGGATCTGTCTTTCCAAAGCCAATCTTTTGGCCATCCTGGCTAACTGGATGTCCTCTTCACTGGAGTTATCCTCAGTGATTTCAGAGGTGTTGGTCTCTCCTGTGAGGGAACCAGCATCTCTGACTATTATTTTTGGAGTCAGGGCTTGAGAAGCCCTGTTCTCCCTAGATAGGACTGGTGGGGGGGAATCACCCTCCAAGTCACTATCTTCATCCTCTGTGTTGCCATCCTCAGAGGGGTTGGCCTTTGCAAACTCTGCCAACAGCTCCTGGAGCTGTAGTTTGGAAGGTCTGGGGCCCATTGTTATTTTCTTTATTTTACAGAGTGACCTTAGCTCCCTCATCTTAAGATGGAGGTAAGGTGTGGTGTCGAGTTCCACCACATTCACCTCTGTGCTAGACATTATGCTTCTAAAAGTTGGAATACTTTTTAAGAAACTAAACTGGTTCTAGAATCTAATTCAAACTTTTAACAAACTTTTAAACTCTAAAAGAAATGCTAACAGGGACTAACACAAGGCCCTAGCAGGACTTTTAAGAATTTAGAAAACTTTTCAAATTGCAAAAATCAATTTCTAATGACAATTTTGGAATTTGTCGTGTGATCAGGTATTGGCTGAGTAGTCCAGCAAATGCAAAGTCTTGTACCCTACCGCTGATCCACCAATGTAGGAAGTTGGCTCTGTATGTGCTATTTCAAAGTAAGGAATAGCATGCACAGAGTCCAAGGGTTCCCCTTAGAGGTAAAATAGTGGTAAAAAGAGATAATACTAATGCTCTATTTTGTGGTAGTGTGGTCGAGCAGTAGGCTTATCCAAGGAGTAGTGTTAAGCATTTGTTGTACATACACATAGACAATAAATGAGGTACACACACTCAGAGACAAATCCAGCCAATAGGTTTTGTATAGAAAAATATCTTTTCTTAGTTTATTTTAAGAACCACAGGTTCAAATTTAACATGTAATATCTTGTTTGAAAGGTATTGCAGGTAAGTACATTAGGAACTTTGAATCATTTCAATTGCATGTATACTTTTCAAGTTATTCACAAATAGCTATTTTAAAAGTGGACACAGTGCAATTTTCACAGTTCCTGGGGGAGGTAAGTTTTTGTTAGTTTTACCAGGTAAGTACGACACTTACAGGGTTCAGTTCTTGGTCCAAGGTAGCCCACCGTTGGGGGTTCAGAGCAACCCCAAAGTTACCACACCAGCAGCTCAGGGCCGGTCAGGTGCAGAGTTCAAAGTGGTGCCCAAAACGCATAGGCTTCAATGGAGAGAAGGGGGTGCCCCGGTTCCAGTCTGCCAGCAGGTAAGTACCCGCGTCTTCGGAGGGCAGACCAGGGGGGTTTTGTAGGGCACCGGGGGGGACACAAGCCCACACAGAAATTTCACCCTCAGCGGCGCGGGGGCGGCCGGGTGCAGTGTTAGAACAAGCGTCGGGTTCGCAATGGAAGTCAATGAGAGATCAAGGGATCTCTTCAGCGCTGCAGGCAGGCAAGGGGGGCTTCCTCGGGGAAACCTCCACTTGGGCAAGGGAGAGGGACTCCTGGGGGTCACTTCTGCAGTGAAAGTCCGGTCCTTCAGGTCCTGGGGGCTGCGGGTGCAGGGTCTTTTCCAGGCGTCGGGACTTAGGTTTCAGAGAGTCGCGGTCAGGGGAAGCCTCGGGATTCCCTCTGCAGGCGGCGCTGTGGGGGCTCAGGGGGGACAGGTTTTGGTACTCACAGTCGTAGAGTAGTCCGGGGGTCCTCCCTGAGGTGTTGGTTCTCCACCAGCCGAGTCGGGGTCGCCGGGTGCAGTGTTGCAAGTCTCACACTTCTTGCGGGGAGATTGCAGGGTTCTTTAAAGCTGCTCCTTTGGATAAAGTTGCAGTCTTTTTGGAGCAGGTCCGCTGTCCTCGGGAGTTTCTTGTCGCCGTCGAAGCAGGGCAGTCCTCAGAGGATTCAGAGGTCGCTGGTCCCTTTGGAAGGCGTCGCTGGAGCAGAGTTCTTTGGAAGGCAGGAGACAGGCCGGTGAGTTTCTGGAGCCAAGGCAGTTGTTGTCTTCTGGTCTTCCTCTGCAGGGGTTTTCAGCTAGGCAGTCCTTCTTCTTGTTGTTGCAGGAATCTAATTTCTAGGTTCAGGGAGAGCCCTTAAATACTAAATTTAAGGGCGTGTTTAGGTCTGGGGGGTTAGTAGCCAATGGCTACTAGCCCTGAGGGTGAGTACACCCTCTTTGTGCCTCCTCCCAAGGGGAGGGGGTCACATCCCTAATCCTATTGGGGGAATCCTCCATCTGCAAGATGGAGGATTTCTAAAAGTTAGAGTCACCTCAGCTCAGGACACCTTAGGGGCTGTCCTGACTGGCCAGTGACTCCTCCTTGTTTTTCTCATTATCTCTCCTGGACTTGCCGCCAAAAGTGGGGGCTGGGTCCAGGGGGCGGGCATCTCCACTAGCTGGAGTGCCCTGGGGCATTGTAACACGAAGCTTGAGCCTTTGAAGCTCACTGCTAGGTGTTACAGTTCCTGCAGGGGGGAGGTGTGAAGCACCTCCACCCAGAGCAGGCTTTGTTTCTGTCCTCAGAGAGCACAAAGGCTCTCACCGCATGAGGTCAGCAACTCGTCTCAGCAGCAGGCTGGCACAGACCAGTCAGTCCTGCACTGAAGAATTGGGTAAAATACAGGGGGTATCTCTAAGATGCCCTCTGTGTGCATTTTTTAATAAATCCAACACTGGCATCAGTGTGGGTTTATTATTCTGAGAAGTTTGATACTAAACTTCCCAGTATTCAGTGTAGCCATTATGGAGCTGTGGAGTTCGTTTTTGACAGACTCCCAGCCCATATACTCTTATGGCTACCCTGCACTTACAATGTCTAAGGTTTTGCTTAGACACTGTAGGGGCATAGTGCTCATGCACATATGCCCTCACCTGTGGTATAGTGCACCCTGCCTTAGGGCTGTAAGGCCTACTAGAGGGGTGACTTACCTATGCCACAGGCAGTGGGAGGTTGGCATGGCACCCTGAGGGGAGTGCCATGTCGACTTAGTCATTTTCTCCCCATCAGCACACACAAGCTGGCAAGCAGTGTGTCTGTGCTGAGTGAGGGGTCCCTAGGGTGGCATAAGACATGCTGCAGCCCTTAGAGACCTTCCCTGGCATCAGGGCCCTTGGTACCAGGGGTACCAGTTACAAGGGACTTACCTAGGTGCCAGGGTTGTGCCAATTGTGGAAACAATGGTACATTTTAGGTGAAAGAACACTGGTGCTGGGGCCTGGTTAGCAGGGTCCCAGCACACTTCTCAGTCAAATCAGCATCAGTATCAGGCAAAAAGTGGGGGGTAACTGCAACAGGGAGCCATTTCTTTACACAAGCCCCCCCCCCAGCCCACAGGCCAGGAGACTCAGCCAAAGCTGGGAGAGTCTTCCTAGTCTGTCAGGCGAGGAAGAGTAGAGAAAATCGGCTGGTTTGTTGCAGGGCCTACTCTGCCTTACATCCTCCTGTTCAGGTCATTCCCTCTGGGGAACTGACCCACTTCCACAGTGATAGGACCTAGTCTGAACTGCCTCTTGTCTGTGCTTTTTATGTCTTCACCCATTCTCTCTATTTTGGGGTTAGAGGTATCCACCTCTGCTAATCTTATCTTAGCCAGGGTCACCCCTAGCTTACCCAAAGAGGTTACCCAGAGCTGGAGTAACCCCACCATGACCAACAGGGTCAGGGGGCCTAACTTGTTATTTGGCATGGGGTCAGACCACCATGCCAAGGATAGTGCAGCCATAAAGGCTAACACCCAGCAGAGGCCACTGACAGCTGTCAGTGCCCAGAACCACACCTTTAGCTCTTCACCTACAAGGGAAGGGGCTAAGTTACAGGCTTCTTTGGGTTCAGGGTGCCTGTCTGCTGTATTAGAGTGGGGGGTTACCACATCTTGTAGTAAACACCCTTCTTCCACTCTTTCTTCTGTTAGCTGAGGAGCCACCCACTCAGTCTTAACAGTTGCCTGACTAGCCAGGACTTCTTGTGGGTCAGGTTGGACTTTATCAGAGCCACTTTTGGAGTTCTCCTCTACTGGAGCAGAATCTCCTTGGCTTGCTGGAACCTTGGCTAAAGGTTGTCCACCTTTCCTACTCTGTTTCCTTTTCTTTTTCTTCTGGGGCCTACTTGCATTTACTGCAGAGGCAGGCACTCCAGAATCCTTGGGAGAGGACTGGCACTGGACCAGTTCCTCTCTTGGGCTCTGACTAACCTCTGGGTAGTCATTTCCAAGGAGACAATCAAGGGGGAGGTCTCTACTGACTACCACCCTTCTCCAGCTAAAAGGCCCACCCACTTCTATGGGCACAAAAGCCACAGGCCTATCAGTGACCCTGTCTGGGCTAACTCTTACTCTGGCCATCTCACCTGGGATGTACTGGTTTGAGAACACCAGCCTGTCATGCACAATAGTGTGACTGGCACAAGTGTCTCTCAGGGCAGTGGCTGGGATTCCATTCACCAGTAGGTGGTGGAAGTGTCTACTTCCCTCTGGAATCTCCAACTCACCTATTGGGCCCTTTTTCCAGTTGAAGGCTATGAAGACCTCCTCATCTGAGGAGTCATCTCCAATGGCTACACTGGTTACCCCTGGGATTTTGCTAGGGGGTTTGTTTTTGGGACAAGAAGTGTCCTTGGTGTGGTGCCCTGTCTGTTTACAGTTATGGCACCATGCCTTAGTGGCATCCCAGCTCTTACCCTGGTACCCACCTTTGTTTTGGGTTGTGTCTCTGGGCCCACCCACCTGGTCTGGTTTTTGGGGGCCTACAGGGGACTCTTTTTCTTTGTTTCTAGTGTCACCCACTTTCTCCTGGGGAGGCTTTGTAACCCCTTTCTTTTGGTCACCCCCAGTGGAAGTTTTGGTTACCCTAGTCTTGACCCAGTGGTCTGCCTTCTTTCCCAATTCTTGGGGAGAAATTGGACCTAGGTCTACCAGATACTGATGCAACTTTTCATTGAAGCAGTTACTTAAAATGTGTTCTTTCATAAACAAATTATAAAGCCCAACATAGTCATACACTTCATTTCCAGTTACCCAACCATCCAGTGTTTTCACTGAGTAGTCAACATAATCAACCCAGGTCTGGCTCGAGGATTTTTGAGCCCCCCTGAATCTAATTCTATACTCCTCAGTGGAGAATCCAAAGCCCTCGATCAGGGTACCCTTCATGAGGTCATAGGATTCTGCATCTTTTCCAGAGAGTGTGAGGAGTCTATCCCTACACTTTCCAGTGAACATTTCCCAAAGGAGAGCACCCCAGTGAGATCTGTTTACTTTTCTGGTTGCACAAGCCCTCTCAAAAGCTGTGAACCATTTGGTGATGTCATCCCCATCTTCATATTTAGTTACAATCCCTTTAGGGATTTTCAACATGTCAGGAGAATCTCTGACCCTATTTATGTTGCTGCCACCATTGATGGGTCCTAGGCCCATCTCTTGTCTTTCCCTTTCTATGGCTAGGATCTGTCTTTCCAAAGCCAATCTTTTGGCCATCCTGGCTAACTGGATGTCCTCTTCACTGGAGTTATCCTCAGTGATTTCAGAGGTGTTGGTCTCTCCTGTGAGGGAACCAGCATCTCTGACTATTATTTTTGGAGTCAGGGCTTGAGAAGCCCTGTTCTCCCTAGATAGGACTGGTGGGGGGGAATCGCCCTCCAAGTCACTATCTTCATCCTCTGTGTTGCCATCCTCAGAGGGGTTGGCCTTTGCAAACTCTGCCAACAGCTCCTGGAGCTGTAGTTTGGAAGGTCTGGGGCCCATTGTTATTTTCTTTATTTTACAGAGTGACCTTAGCTCCCTCATCTTAAGATGGAGGTAAGGTGTGGTGTCGAGTTCCACCACATTCACCTCTGTGCTAGACATTATGCTTCTAAAAGTTGGAATACTTTTTAAGAAACTAAACTGGTTCTAGAATCTAATTCAAACTTTTAACAAACTTTTAAACTCTAAAAGAAATGCTAACAGGGACTAACACAAGGCCCTAGCAGGACTTTTAAGAATTTAGAAAACTTTTCAAATTGCAAAAATCAATTTCTAATGACAATTTTGGAATTTGTCGTGTGATCAGGTATTGGCTGAGTAGTCCAGCAAATGCAAAGTCTTGTACCCCACCGCTGATCCACCAATGTAGGAAGTTGGCTCTGTATGTGCTATTTCAAAGTAAGGAATAGCATGCACAGAGTCCAAGGGTTCCCCTTAGAGGTAAAATAGTGGTAAAAAGAGATAATACTAATGCTCTATTTTGTGGTAGTGTGGTCGAGCAGTAGGCTTATCCAAGGAGTAGTGTTAAGCATTTGTTGTACATACACATAGACAATAAATGAGGTACACACACTCAGAGACAAATCCAGCCAATAGGTTTTGTATAGAAAAATATCTTTTCTTAGTTTATTTTAAGAACCACAGGTTCAAATTTAACATGTAATATCTTGTTTGAAAGGTATTGCAGGTAAGTACATTAGGAACTTTGAATCATTTCAATTGCATGTATACTTTTCAAGTTATTCACAAATAGCTATTTTAAAAGTGGACACAGTGCAATTTTCACAGTTCCTGGGGGAGGTACGTTTTTGTTAGTTTTACCAGGTAAGTACGACACTTACAGGGTTCAGTTCTTGGTCCAAGGTAGCCCACCGTTGGGGGTTCAGAGCAACCCCAAAGTTACCACACCAGCAGCTCAGGGCCGGTCAGGTGCAGAGTTCAAAGTGGTGCCCAAAACGCATAGGCTTCAATGGAGAGAAGGGGGTGCCCCGGTTCCAGTCTGCCAGCAGGTAAGTACCCGCGTCTTCGGAGGGCAGACCAGGGGGGTTTTGTAGGGCATCGGGGGGGACACAAGCCCACACAGAAATTTCACCCTCAGCGGCGCGGGGGCGGCCGGGTGCAGTGTTAGAACAAGCGTCGGGTTCGCAATGGAAGTCAATGAGAGATCAAGGGATCTCTTCAGCGCTGCAGGCAGGCCAGGGGGGGCTTCCTCGGGGAAACCTCCACTTGGGCAAGGGAGAGGGACTCCTGGGGGTCACTTCTGCAGTGAAAGTCCGGTCCTTCAGGTCCTGGGGGCTGCGGGTGCAGGGTCTTTTCCAGGCGTCGGGACTTAGGTTTCAGAGAGTCGCGGTCAGGGGAAGCCTCGGGATTCCCTCTGCAGGCGGCGCTGTGGGGGCTCAGGGGGGACAGGTTTTGGTACTCACAGTCGTAGAGTAGTCCGGGGGTCCTCCCTGAGGTGTTGGTTCTCCACCAGCCGAGTCGGGGTCGCCGGGTGCAGTGTTGCAAGTCTCACGCTTCTTGCGGGGAGATTGCAGGGTTCTTTAAAGCTGCTCCTTTGGATAAAGTTGCAGTCTTTTTGGAGCAGGTCCGCTGTCCTCGGGATTTTCTTGTCGTCGTCGAAGCAGGGCAGTCCTCAGAGGATTCAGAGGTCGCTGGTCCCTTTGGAAGGCGTCGCTGGAGCAGAGTTCTTTGGAAGGCAGGAGACAGGCCGGTGAGTTTCTGGAGCCAAGGCAGTTGTTGTCTTCTGGTCTTCCTCTGCAGGGGTTTTCAGCTAGGCAGTCCTTCTTCTTGTTGTTGCAGGAATCTAATTTCTAGGTGCAGGGAGAGCCCTTAAATACTAAATTTAAGGGCGTGTTTAGGTCTGGGGGGTTAGTAGCCAATGGCTACTAGCCCTGAGGGTGAGTACACCCTCTTTGTGCCTCCTCCCAAGGGGAGGGGGTCACATCCCTAATCCTATTGGGGGAATCCTCCATCTGCAAGATGGAGGATTTCTAAAAGTTAGAGTCACCTCAGCTCAGGACACCTTAGGGGCTGTCCTGACTGGCCAGTGATTCCTCCTTGTTTTTCTCATTATCTCTCCTGGACTTGCCGCCAAAAGTGGGGGCTGGGTCCAGGGGGCGGGCATCTCCACTAGCTGGAGTGCCCTGGGGCATTGTAACACGAAGCTTGAGCCTTTGAAGCTCACTGCTAGGTGTTACAGTTCCTGCAGGGGGGAGGTGTGAAGCACCTCCACCCAGAGCAGGCTTTGTTTCTGTCCTCAGAGAGCACAAAGGCTCTCACCGCATGAGGTCAGCAACTCGTCTCAGCAGCAGGCTGGCACAGACCAGTCAGTCCTGCACTGAACAATTGGGTAAAATACAGGGGGTATCTCTAAGATGCCCTCTGTGTGCATTTTTTAATAAATCCAACACTGGCATCAGTGTGGGTTTATTATTCTGAGAAGTTTGATACTAAACTTCCCAGTATTCAGTGTAGCCATTATGGAGCTGTGGAGTTCGTTTTTGACAGACTCCCAGCCCATATACTCTTATGGCTACCCTGCACTTACAATGTCTAAGGTTTTGCTTAGACACTGTAGGGGCATAGTGCTCATGCACATATGCCCTCACCTGTGGTATAGTGCACCCTGCCTTAGGGCTGTAAGGCCTACTAGAGGGGTGACTTACCTATGCCACAGGCAGTGGGAGGTTGGCATGGCACCCTGAGGGGAGTGCCATGTCGACTTAGTCATTTTCTCCCCATCAGCACACACAAGCTGGCAAGCAGTGTGTCTGTGCTGAGTGAGGGGTCCCTAGGGTGGCATAAGACATGCTGCAGCCCTTAGAGACCTTCCCTGGCATCAGGGCCCTTGGTACCAGGGGTACCAGTTACAAGGGACTTACCTAGGTGCCAGGGTTGTGCCAATTGTGGAAACAATGGTACATTTTAGGTGAAAGAACACTGGTGCTGGGGCCTGGTTAGCAGGGTCCCAGCACACTTCTCAGTCAAATCAGCATCAGTATCAGGCAAAAAGTGGGGGGTAACTGCAACAGGGAGCCATTTCTTTACACAAGCCCCCCCCCCCCAGCCCACAGGCCAGGAGACTCAGCCAAAGCTGGGAGAGTCTTCCTAGTCTGTCAGGCGAGGAAGAGTAGAGGAAATCGGCTGGTTTGTTGCAGGGCCTACTCTGCCTTACATCCTCCTGTTCAGGTCATTCCCTCTGGGGAACTGACCCACTTCCACAGTGATAGGACCTAGTCTGAACTGCCTCTTGTCTGTGCTTTTTATGTCTTCACCCATTCTCTCTATTTTGGGGTTAGAGGTATCCACCTCTGCTAATCTTATCTTAGCCAGGGTCACCCCTAGCTTACCCAAAGAGGTTACCCAGAGCTGGAGTAACCCCACCATGACCAACAGGGTCAGGGGGCCTAACTTGTTATTTGGCATGGGGTCAGACCACCATGCCAAGGATAGTGCAGCCATAAAGGCTAACACCCAGCAGAGGCCACTGACAGCTGTCAGTGCCCAGAACCACACCTTTAGCTCTTCACTTACAAGGGAAGGGGCTAAGTTACAGGCTTCTTTGGGTTCAGGGTGCCTGTCTGCTGTATTAGAGTGGGGGGTTACCACATCTTGTAGTAAACACCCTTCTTCCACTCTTTCTTCTGTTAGCTGAGGAGCCACCCACTCAGTCTTAACAGTTGCCTGACTAGCCAGGACTTCTTGTGGGTCAGGTTGGACTTTATCAGAGCCACTTTTGGAGTTCTCCTCTACTGGAGCAGAATCTCCTTGGCTTGCTGGAACCTTGGCTAAAGGTTGTCCACCTTTCCTACTCTGTTTCCTTTTCTTTTTCTTCTGGGGCCTACTTGCATTTACTGCAGAGGCAGGCACTCCAGAATCCTTGGGAGAGGACTGGCACTGGACCAGTTCCTCTCTTGGGCTCTGACTAACCTCTGGGTAGTCATTTCCAAGGAGACAATCAAGGGGGAGGTCTGTACTGACTACCACCCTTCTCCAGCTAAAAGTCCCACCCACTTCTATGGGCACAAAAGCCACAGGCCTATCAGTGACCCTGTCTGGGCTAACTCTTACTCTGGCCATCTCACCTGGGATGTACTGGTTTGAGAACACCAGCCTGTCATGCACAATAGTGTGACTGGCACAAGTGTCTCTCAGGGCAGTGGCTGGGATTCCATTCACCAGTAGGTGGTGGAAGTGTCTACTTCCCTCTGGAATCTCCAACTCACCTATTGGGCCCTTTTTCCAGTTGAAGGCTATGAAGACCTCCTCATCTGAGGAGTCATCTCCAATGGCTACACTGGTTACCCCTGGGATTTTGCTAGGGGGTTTGTTTTTGGGACAAGAAGTGTCCTTGGTGTGGTGCCCTGTCTGTTTACAGTTATGGCACCATGCCTTAGTGGCATCCCAGCTCTTACCCTGGTACCCACCTTTGTTTTGGGTTGTGTCTCTGGGCCCACCCACCTGGTCTGGTTTTTGGGGGCCTACAGGGGACTCTTTTTCTTTGTTTCTAGCGTCACCCACTTTCTCCTGGGGAGGCTTTGTAACCCCTTTCTTTTGGTCACCCCCAGTGGAAGTTTTGGTTACCCTAGTCTTGACCCAGTGGTCTGCCTTCTTTCCCAATTCTTGGGGAGAAATTGGACCTAGGTCTACCAGATACTGATGCAACTTTTCATTGAAGCAGTTACTTAAAATGTGTTCTTTCATAAACAAATTATAAAGCCCAACATAGTCATACACTTCATTTCCAGTTACCCAACCATCCAGTGTTTTCACTGAGTAGTCAACATAATCAACCCAGGTCTGGCTCGAGGATTTTTGAGCCCCCCTGAATCTAATTCTATACTCCTCAGTGGAGAATCCAAAGCCCTCGATCAGGGTACCCTTCATGAGGTCATAGGATTCTGCATCTTTTCCAGAGAGTGTGAGGAGTCTATCCCTACACTTTCCAGTGAACATTTCCCAAAGGAGAGCACCCCAGTGAGATCTGTTTACTTTTCTGGTTGCACAAGCCCTCTCAAAAGCTGTGAACCATTTGGTGATGTCATCCCCATCTTCATATTTAGTTACAATCCCTTTAGGGATTTTCAACATGTCAGGAGAATCTCTGACCCTATTTATGTTGCTGCCACCATTGATGGGTCCTAGGCCCATCTCTTGTCTTTCCCTTTCTATGGCTAGGATCTGTCTTTCCAAAGCCAATCTTTTGGCCATCCTGGCTAACTGGATGTCCTCTTCACTGGAGTTATCCTCAGTGATTTCAGAGGTGTTGGTCTCTCCTGTGAGGGAACCAGCATCTCTGACTATTATTTTTGGAGTAAGGGCTTAAGAAGCCCTGTTCTCCCTAGATAGGACTGGTGGGGGGGAATCACCCTCCAAGTCACTATCTTCATCCTCTGTGTTGCCATCCTCAGAGGGGTTGGCCTTTGCAAACTCTGCCAACAGCTCCTGGAGCTGTAGTTTGGAAGGTCTGGGGCCCATTGTTATTTTCTTTATTTTACAGAGTGACCTTAGCTCCCTCATCTTAAGATGGAGGTAAGGTGTGGTGTCGAGTTCCACCACATTCACCTCTGTGCTAGACATTATGCTTCTAAAAGTTGGAATACTTTTTAAGAAACTAAACTGGATCTAGAATCTAATTCAAACTTTTAACAAACTTTTAAACTCTAAAAGAAATGCTAACAGGGACTAACACAAGGCCCTAGCAGGACTTTTAAGAATTTAGAAAACTTTTCAAATTGCAAAAATCAATTTCTAATGACAATTTTGGAATTTGTCGTGTGATCAGGTATTGGCTGAGTAGTCCAGCAAATGCAAAGTCTTGTACCCCACCGCTGATCCACCAATGTAGGAAGTTGGCTCTGTATGTGCTATTTCAAAGTAAGGAATAGCATGCACAGAGTCCAAGGGTTCCCCTTAGAGGTAAAATAGTGGTAAAAAGAGATAATACTAATGCTCTATTTTGTGGTAGTGTGGTCGAGCAGTAGGCTTATCCAAGGAGTAGTGTTAAGCATTTGTTGTACATACACATAGACAATAAATGAGGTACACACACTCAGAGACAAATCCAGCCAATAGGTTTTGTATAGAAAAATATATTTTCTTAGTTTATTTTAAGAACCACAGGTTCAAATTTAACATGTAATATCTTGTTTGAAAGGTATTGCAGGTAAGTACATTAGGAACTTTGAATCATTTCAATTGCATGTATACTTTTCAAGTTATTCACAAATAGCTATTTTAAAAGTGGACACAGTGCAATTTTCACAGTTCCTGGGGGAGGTAAGTTTTTGTTAGTTTTACCAGGTAAGTACGACACTTACAGGGTTCAGTTCTTGGTCCAAGGTAGCCCACCGTTGGGGGTTCAGAGCAACCCCAAAGTTACCACACCAGCAGCTCAGGGCCGGTCAGGTGCAGAGTTCAAAGTGGTGCCCAAAACGCATAGGCTTCAATGGAGAGAAGGGGGTGCCCCGGTTCCAGTTTGCCAGCAGGTAAGTACCCGTGTCTTCGGAGGGCAGACCAGGGGGGTTTTGTAGGGCACCGGGGGGACACAAGCCCACACAGAAATTTCACCCTCAGCGGCGCGGGGGCGGCCGGGTGCAGTGTTAGAACAAGCGTCGGGTTCGCAATGGAAGTCAATGAGAGATCAAGGGATCTCTTCAGCGCTGCAGGCAGGCAAGGGGGGGCTTCCTCTGGGAAACCTCCACTTGGGCAAGGGAGAGGGACTCCTGGGGGTCACTTCTGCAGTGAAAGTTCGGTCCTTCAGGTCCTGGGGGCTGCGGGTGCAGGGTCTTTTCCAGGCGTCGGGACTTAGGTTTCAGAGAGTCGCGGTCAGGGGAAGCCTCAGGATTCCCTCTGCAGGCGGCGCTGTGGGGGCTCAGGGGGGACAGGTTTTGGTACTCACAGTCGTAGAGTAGTCCGGGGGTCCTCCCTGAGGTGTTGGTTCTCCACCAGCCGAGTCGGGGTCGCCGGGTGCAGTGTTGCAAGTCTCACGCTTCTTGCGGGGAGATTGCAGGGTTCTTTAAAGCTGCTCCTTTGGATAAAGTTGCAGTCTTTTTGGAGCAGGTCCGCTGTCCTCGGGAGTTTCTTGTCGCCGTCGAAGCAGGGCAGTCCTCAGAGGATTCAGAGGTCGCTGGTCCCTTTGGAAGGCGTCGCTGGAGCAGAGTTCTTTGGAAGGCAGGAGACAGGCCGGTGAGTTTCTGGAGCCAAGGCAGTTGTTGTCTTCTGGTCTTCCTCTGCAGGGGTTTTCAGCTAGGCAGTCCTTCTTCTTGTTGTTGCAGGAATCTAATTTCTAGGTTCAGGGAGAGCCCTTAAATACTAAATTTAAGGGCGTGTTTAGGTCTGGGGGGTTAGTAGCCAATGGCTACTAGCCCTGAGGGTGAGTACACCCTCTTTGTGCCTCCTCCCAAGGGGAGGGGGTCACATCCCTAATCCTATTGGGGGAATCCTCCATCTGCAAGATGGAGGATTTCTAAAAGTTAGAGTCACCTCAGCTCAGGACACCTTAGGGGCTGTCCTGACTGGCCAGTGACTCCTCCTTGTTTTTCTCATTATCTCTCCTGGACTTGCCGCCAAAAGTGGGGGCTGGGTCCAGGGGGTGGGCATCTCCACTAGCTGGAGTGCCCTGGGGCATTGTAACACGAAGCTTGAGCCTTTGAAGCTCACTGCTTGGTGTTACAGTTCCTGCAGGGGGGAGGTGTGAAGCACCTCCACCCAGAGCAGGCTTTGTTTCTGTCCTCAGAGAGCACAAAGGCTCTCACCGCATGAGGTCAGCAACTCGTCTCAGCAGCAGGCTGGCACAGACCAGTCAGTCCTGCACTGAACAATTGGGTAAAATACAGGGGGTATCTCTAAGATGCCCTCTGTGTGCATTTTTTAATAAATCCAACACTGGCATCAGTGTGGGTTTATTATTCTGAGAAGTTTGATACTAAACTTCCCAGTATTCAGTGTAGCCATTATGGAGCTGTGGAGTTCGTTTTTGACAGACTCCCAGCCCATATACTCTTATGGCTACCCTGCACTTACAATGTCTAAGGTTTTGCTTAGACACTGTAGGGGCATAGTGCTCATGCACATATGCCCTCACCTGTGGTATAGTGCACCCTGCCTTAGGGCTGTAAGGCCTATTAGAGGGGTGACTTACCTATGCCTCAGGCAGTGGGAGGTTGGCATGGCACCCTGAGGGGAGTGCCATGTCGACTTAGTCATTTTCTCCCCATCAGCACACACAAGCTGGCAAGCAGTGTGTCTGTGCTGAGTGAGGGGTCCCTAGGGTGGCATAAGACATGCTGCAGCCCTTAGAGACCTTCCCTGGCATCAGGGCCCTTGGTACCAGGGGTACCAGTTACAAGGGACTTACCTAGGTGCCAGGGTTGTGCCAATTGTGGAAACAATGGTACATTTTAGGTGAAAGAACACTGGTGCTGGGGCCTGGTTAGCAGGGTCCCAGCACACTTCTCAGTCAAATCAGCATCAGTATCAGGCAAAAAGTGGGGGGTAACTGCAACAGGGAGCCATTTCTTTACAGTCGTCCCATTCCAAGTGTATGGAGGATAAGGAGCCTGCATTTTCCGCAAAATATTGCTGAATACAGTCCCTAATAGTGTCCCAGAAAATCAGATCCTCAAATGATTACGGCTTCACCCACCAGGTAGGTATAAAAGGCATCAGCTGTTCACAGCTTAAACGGAGAAGAGTCAGGTTGTGATCCAAGATAGTCCTAGCAAGGTATTCTACTTTGTGTATCAGCCCATGGATATCTGGGGTACAAAGGAACATATCAAATCTTACATGCAGTTGGTGAAGACCAGAAAAAATGGAGTAGTCTCGAGTCAAGCGATGCATGCAGTGCCATGTGTCAACTGGCCCTCACATGTTTTGCTAGGTCGCAAATATGAGCGTCATTCTAATAACTGGGGAGTCCTTCAATGGGGGGTGACAGCGGTCCCGGGCGGGATCAGCCAATCAGTTGAAGTCTGAACTGAGTACACCAGGTGGGGAGTTAAGATTCTAGATAAGTCTTCCAGAAAGGCCTCTTGATCTACATTTGGCCGATACATATAAATCAGCACTATGTCACGTCATTAAGTTGGCTGTCACTACTATAACCCTGCCTGCTGGATCAGTTAGGACCCCTGTGTGTTGTAGGGGGACTCCCACAAATACCCAAATTAATAACTCCTGGTATAGGCGGAAAATGTACTGTAGTAGGCTTGTCCATGCCATTATCTCTGTAGAGCGGTACAATCTTTAGGTGTAAGGTAGGATTCCTGCATACGTGCTATGTGAAACCCTGTCTGTTCAGGTATGAGAACAATTTATATTGCTTAAACATGGTATGCAACCCCCCAATTCCAGGATATGATTTTGTATTACATGGGGGTCTCCATATAGTGTGCCTAGGAACATATCCTGTCCTCCGCCAGCTAGGCCTGGCAGTCTCCCCTAACTTTCTTGCACAAGTCTGGGACTGCAACAATAAAGTCAGTGGGGTGTGACTTAATAACCCCCAACAATCAAACAACATTCAACCCATCTCCCATACCCCAGGAAAGTAGGCACCGTCCCCCCCATCCAAACTCTCACTCAAACAAACACTGGTGAGCCTATAAATACTAACTATAAAAGGGATGTAGTTGTGTGGATGCCCCATTCCTTGTCCCCCACCACCCAGTAATGTATAGAGCATGGAGATCCATGATCCAGTGGTTCAGGGTGTGTTTGCAATGGTCTCCAAAATATCCATGGGAATATTCCCCGAGTAAATCACAGTACAATACCAACCAAGCAGCCTCTCTAGGTAAGATTATCGGCAGTCCCTGGAGTATCTACAGGGAGTTCTATATCTGGGCTCTCAGATGAAGAGGATCCATGCTGTGAATCAGAGCTAAGGGTGCCATCCCCACCCGCCAATGGCGGGGGACTCATGCTGTTGTTGCCACTACCTCCTCCACTTGCTGTCAATCTTGCTGGGCCTCTGCTCTGGTAGGGGACTGCCCCGCTCCTGACTCTAGTCCCACACTGCGCCCTGAGTCTCCAAGGTTTCCTCTGAGGTCATCCCTGTGTCAAAGGGGGGTGCAGGTGCTGGTCAAGCCAATCCTAGGGCTCATGGGGGGTGCGGAACAACTGCACACTATTCAGGCCAATACTGGTAAACCTGGCAGGAAACATCATGGTGGCAGAATCCCCAATTGACGGGGCATTTCTTTGCCTCTAAGAAGGCGGATTGTTGCTTTTGGACCTCCCTGGTAAAGTCTGAAAAGATCATAACTTTGCTGTTGTCCACTTTGAGGGCTCTTTTCAGTCTGGCCTAGGTGAGGATGTGGTCCCGGGCTTTATAGTCTGGCCACCACTGGCTGCAGCAGAGCTCCGGGACACTATGCACTTGCACCAGTGAATAAAATGAGGAACAGTCCCTCTGGTCCACCTCCTCCTGTAACCAACATTCTAAGTAGTTATGCATGCAGTTCCATTTCGCCTGTTCAGGGAGCCCAATCACTTGAATGTTATTGCTATGCGACCTGTTTCCTCTGTACTCTGCTCTGGTCTGCCCACGATCGTGAACCAGGAATCCACTGAAAACAGGCACAGGGGGGAAGGAAAAACCCTTTCCTTTCCCACCTGTGTCTGTTTTACCCCCCAAAACCCCCAAAACGGGAAGGACTCACCTGATTGAGCTCCTTTCCTTTGATGCGCTGGAAGCAAATGGCTTCCAGTGCGTCCTCAACAACAATTGATGACGGCATGCTGTGAGCGCGCTGACGTCATCAGATTGCCGGGGGGGTCGGGAGGGGAAGGGGAAGGGCTTCCCCTTCCATTCCCGACTGGTGGGTGTGGATGGGGGGCCCACGGGGAGCGCTCCGGGTGCAGGACGAGGTGATCTCCCGGGAACCGTGTGCTGGGACGAGATCACCTCATCCAAGGCACCCAGGGGGTTAAAGGGGATGGCCTGCTCTAAAAGTTAAGTTCAAATTTGATATAATATTCTGCCATGCCTAAGAAAAAAATCACAACCTCTTTGGATTGTGGGGAAGGGGGATTCCTGATTGCTTGTACAAGTTTGTTTTTGGACTAATACAATCCTTACTGATAACTTGACCAAGATACGAAAACTTGTTGTTCAGCAAATTTGCACTTTGGATTAATTGTTGGAAACCACTGGGTATCCTTTGCAAGTGACAACATTTCATCAATTCTCAGTAGAGGAAATTTATTGACAAAGATATTATTAACATTCCTCAAATCTGCACACAAACAGTTTAACCATTCGCACATCTCACAACAACCAAAGGTGAACTTCATTCTAAGGATTCAATACATTCTATAATTTTTGACTCAAAGAGTTTTCAAATCTCAACTTTTACCTCCCTAACAATGAATGGAATATTGTGTTTGTACATCTTAGCTTAGGCTTTGGCTTTCAAAATGCTCTTATGTGAAAACCCTTTGAGTTTTCCCAACTTTCGTTTCAACAACAGAGGAAATTCCTTCATTAATTTACATTTAGTATTCTCTCCCTCATGCATTACATGCACTTGTACTGGGATGTCAGTTTCAAGTATGATGCTCAATGAACGTTAGTCCTTCCATCTCAAAACAGAGAGAATATCCTGAGCTACATATAATTTACATATGGATTTTCTACCTCTAAATTTCAAAACCAACATTTTGTAACCCATCATTTTAATAGCATCACCAGTGTAGCCTCTGGGTTGATATGAGATGGAGTAAGATGACTTCCAATTTTGTCAATAAATTCTTTGTCCCAACATTTCTTTGCAATGACAGTATATTGAGAACCTGACTGTGCTGCTGTCTGCAACGGAATGCCCCCAACATAATGGTTTGTTGGACTCATTACTGGAGATATTAAGTACAACATGTTTATCCGCACTTTCTTTGATTTCTTCATCACTGGAAGAATAAACTTCCTCCCACTCTGTTACACATTTTACAATTGGTTTCTTAGATTTGTTTCTGCAAACATTAGCAAAATGGTTAATTATTCAACATTCTAGTCATTTCATACTTTTAGCTGGACATTCTGAAAAATTAGTAGAATACTGGTTATTTCCCCATCTATAAAATATAACAGAAGATGATTTCCGCATAGATGGTGATTTTTTCTTTATTTTCTCTTTGTCTCTGTCTGTATTATGATCAGTAATCCTATTGACTGAATCCTCTGAGGATTGTTTAGTATGCAGTAATGCAGTTTTAGCACAGTCTTTGGAAAGTACCACCTTCAGTACCATAGCAACAATTTTTTTTAGATCAGCATACCATTCTCTCATAGTTGAATACTCTGTGTTTTGGTATGCATTAATACTTGGTTGCAAGTTAATTCATCATGTAAAGGACCAAACATGTATTCCACCCTTTCAATCATCCATCCATTCTTTTCACTCATCCATCCATCCTTCCCCCCTTTCTTCATGCATCCTTTCACTCATTCATCCATGCATCTATCCATCTACCCTTTCACTCACCCATCCATCTAACATTCTACTCAAACCCATTGATCTATCTACCCTTTTACTCATCTATCCATTCTTTCCCTCACTCATCCAACCACCGTTTCACTCATCCTTCCATTTAGCCTTTCACTTATTCATTCATCCACCCTTTCATTTAGCCATCCATCTACCCTCCCTTTCACTCATCCATCTTTACAACTATCATTTTACTCATCCATCAATCCTTTAACTAATCCATCCATTAATCCAACTATTAAGCCATCCATCCATCCAGCTTTTCATTCTATCCATCCACTCATCCATCCATTTACCCTTTCACTATTCATTCATCTTTTCACTCATCAATCCATCCATCCTTTCTGTCATCATCCATCCATCCACCCTCTCACTCATCCATCCATCCTCCCTTTTACTCATCCACTCTTACATCCATCTTGGCACTTAGTCATCTTTGCATATGTCCGTCCACCCTTCCACTCACCCAAGCATCCACCATTTCACTCATACGTTCATCCATCCTTTAACACACTCACCCACCCTTTCACATTAATTATAACCCTTTGCCTGGCGAGTTGCAGACAGATGAGGTCCATCAATAACCTCACCCCGCTGCAGCTGCTAAAACAGGGGGGTTAACGACGCCCCGGGGCGAGGAAACAAAGTGACAGCCAACAAAATGAGCGCACAGAAGATATTGAGACAGGGATGGGCCCCTTCCCCAGGCAGATTGCAGTCCTGGGGACCGCATCCCCAGGAGCCTGGCCATAGTAAATATGGGAGGGGGCATGTGGCTCCCCTCCCGGGCTATTTTCGGCCCTGGGGACCCCATCCCCCAGGGCTCAGCCAGAGTAACAAAGGAAAGAGGGCCATGCATACCCCTCCAAGAGCCATTAATGGCCCTCGGGACACCCATTCCTAGCGCCTGCTCCTGCTATGTCCCGTGGTGCCCATCCCAGGGATATAGCACTTTCCCTGCCCACACTGGAGCGGGCAGGGAACCTGTGCAGGAGGCTGGCCTAGCTTATAGTGGGTACCTTGTGGTACTTACACCTTGTGCCAGGTCCAGTTATTCCTTATTAGTAGAATAGAGGTGTTCTAGCAGCTTAGGCTGATAGAGGTAGCTATAGCAGAGCAGCTTAGGCTGAACTAGGAGACATGCAAAGCTCCTACTATACCACTTATATCATATAGCACTATATCACAAGAAAACACAATACTCAGAGTTACTAAAAATAAAGGTACTTTATTTTAGTGACAATATGCCAAAAGCATCTCAGAGGATACCCTCCCTTAGGAGGTCAGTAATATACCCAAATTATATGTACACAAACCAAAATCAGGTAAGTAACAGTGAGAAAAGTAGTGCAAACGAACAAGTTACTTACCTTCGGTAACGCCTTTTCTGATGGATACACTAGCTACCTGTGGATTCCTCACTCATTGAATTTTCCCCTGCGCCAGCTTTCGACGGGAATTTTCTTCCTAGCTTCTGCACGTTGACGAGGACGTCACAATTGCCCACATAACGCCATCTGACGTCATACAGGCAATAAGAGGTCCTTGCCAACGTGCCGACGTCAGTACCAACATTTTTTGCATGCCTCTGAGACGAACAGGTAATTGAAACAAATACTTATACAACAATATTTAATCAAATCAAATAGATAAAAAATCAGCTAAAAAATGTCAATACACAAAAATATATACATACATACTATGTATAGCAACCTCACAAATTCCTTTCTCTCTTTTTTTTTTTTTTTAAACATGTACTTATGTACATAAATATATACACTACATATGAAAGTAATAAACTGCCAAAAGGAGCTCACCCAAGGATAACTTGGTAAGACCAGACAGGCAACGGGGAGGCGGGAGGGACCGTGAGGAATCCACAGGCTGCTAGTGTATCCACCAGAAAAGGCGTTACCGAAGGTAAGTAACTCGTTCTTCTGATGGATACAACTACCTGTGGATTCCTCACTCATTGAATAGAGTCCCAAAGCAGTACTGCACTCGGTGGAGGGTGCCTGAATGGTCAAACCAAGAAATCCTGGAGCACTGACCGTGCAAAATGGCCATCCCTCCTAACCTCCGAATCCAAGCAGTAATGCTTTGCAAAAGTGTGGAGGGATGACCAAGTTGCGGCCTTGCAGATGTCAACCACAGGAAGACCCCTAGCCAAGGCCGAAGAGGTCGACTTAGCTCTGGTGGAATGAGCTCTTATTCCATCAGGGGGTTCTTTCTTTGCCAGAGAATAACACAGCTTAATGCAAAGAATGACCCACCAGGAGAGTGTTCTCTTGTGGACTGCCCCTTCCTCTCCTCTTTCCCACGTACCCGATGAAGTGTTGATCCTCCAATCTAAACTCCTTTGTTCTGTCCACGTAGAAGCTTAGCGCTCTTCTCGGGTCTAAACGATGCAACCTTTCTTCCTCTTTCAAAGGATGCGGAGGATAAAAGAGGAGAGAGTAATAGTCTGACCCAAATGGAAGAGTGAAACAACCTTCGGCAAGAAAGCAGCCTTGGTCCTCAACACCACCTTATCCACATAGAATGATGTATATGGGGGTTTAACAGAAAGAGCCTGCAGCTCACTCGCTCTTCTAGCTGAAGTAATTGCAACAAGGAAAACAGTCTTCAAAACCAATAACCTTATGGGGCAAGAATGCATTGGCTCAAACGGTGAGCCCATAAGAAACGTTAAGACTAGATTTAAATCCCACAGAGGCATAATGAAAGGAGTGGGAGGAAACTTATTAATGAGGCCTTTTAAAAATCTCAATACTAAAGGAGATTTAAATAAAGAAGGTTGGTCTGGAAGACACAGAAAGGCTGACAGGGCCGACAAATAGCCCTTGACTGTAGCAACTGCACAACCCCTCAGTGCCAGGGACAAAGCAAAAGACAAGATATCTGATAAGTGGGCATGTAAGGGATCAATTTGCTTCTCTCCACACCAACACACAAATTTAGCCCACCTGCTAGCGTAGATAGATTTAGTGGAGTGTCGCCTGGCCGATAAAATAACATCCACTACCTCAGGTGGGAGAGAAAAGGAACTCAGGTTGCCCCGTTCAATCTCCAGGCATGAAGGTGCAGGCTCTGGAAGTGGGGGTGTAAAACCTGCCCCTGCGACTGTGAGAGGAGGTCTGCCCTGTGAGGGCGACGGAGCGGGGGCATAGAGAGAGTTGGAGAAGTTCTGAATACCATACCCTTCTTGGCCAATCCGGAGCTATTAAGATGACTTCAGCCCGGTCTTGGCGAATTTTCCTCAGAACGAGAGGAATCAAAGGTATGGGGGGAAACGTGTAAAGCAACTGGTCGCACCAGGATATCTGAAACGCGTCCCCTAACGCCCCTTGCACCGGATACTGGAGGCGGCAGAACAACGGGCAGTGCGCATTCTCCCGAGTGTCAAAAAGATCTACCCAAGGGATTCCCCACATCTGGAAGAGTCGCCGGACTAGATCTGGATGAAGACGCCACTCGTGATCGGTCGAGAAGTGCCGACTGAGACCGTCCGCACGCACGTTCAAGACTCCGGCCAGATGATTTGCTACCAAGCAAATCCGATGGTCCCTTACCCAGGACCATAGCCGCAGAGCTTCTCTGCAGAGAAGGTACAACCCTACTCCTCCCTGTTTGTTTATATACCACATCGCGGTAGTGTTGTCCGTCAGGACCTGAACCGACTGACCGCGAAGGGAAGGGAGGAAGGCCTTGAGAGCCAGACGTATTGCCCGCAATTCCAACAGATTTATGTGAAACATCTGTTCCACTGGAGAACAATGACCTTTGACCTCCACGTCCCCCCAGATGAGCTCCCCACCCTAGAGTGGAAGCATCCGTTATTACTGTGGTCACTGGCGGAGGCTGCGAGAACGGCCTTCCTTGGGAAAGATTTCCGTCTGCAACCCACCATCTTAGATCCACTGCAGCGTCCCTGGAGATCTTTACCGATCCCTCGAGATCTCCTTTGTGCTGAGACCACTGCTTTCGGAGGCACCACTGAAGAGCCCTCATGTGCCAGCGAGCATGCGTGACCAACAGAATGCAAGAAGCAAACAGACCGAGCAGACATAGGACCTTGAGGACTGGAATGACCGCTCCACTTTGAAACATTCGAATCAACGCCTGAATGTCCTGAATCCGCTGAGGCGGAGGAAAGGCGCGATTCAATGTTGTATCCAGTACTGCCCCTATGAACAGGAGGCACTGAGAGGGCTCCAGGTGAGATTTGGGCACGTTCACCGAAAAACCCAGGTCGAACAACAACTGGGTTGTCGACTGCAGGTGACGCAGCACAAGCTCCGGAGACTTGGCTTTGATCAACCAATCGTCTAAGTAAGGAAATACCGCTATCCCCTTCCTTCTGAGCTCTGCTGCAACCACCGTCATCACCTTTGTGAAGACTCGAGGTGCTG
Organism: Pleurodeles waltl; assembly: GCF_031143425.1. NCBI lineage: Eukaryota > Metazoa > Chordata > Amphibia > Caudata > Salamandridae > Pleurodeles > Pleurodeles waltl. The sequence continues at coordinate 694,785,206 of NC_090447.1, forward strand.
AAGTAAGACCAAACGGAAGGACCGCAAACTGATAGTGCCGCGATCCCACCACAAACCGGAGATACTTCCTGTGCGACTTCAGTATCAGGATATGAAAGTAAGCATCCTGCAAGTCGACAGACACCATCCAATCTCCTTCGTTCAACGCCAAAAGCACCTGAGTCAAGGTCAGCATCTTGAACTTTTCCTGCTTGAGGAACCAATTCAAAATCCTCAGGTCCATGATTGGCCTCAACCGACCATCCTTCTTGGGGATCAGGAAGTATCTTGAGTAACAACCCTGACCCCTCTCCTGCTCTGGAACCAACTCCACTGCACCCTTTGAGAGGAGGAATAGAACCTCCTGTTCTAGTAACAGGAGATGCTCTTCTGAACAGTAGGATGGGTGGGCAGGATGGGGGGTGGAAACTCCCGAAAGGGAAGGGCATTGTCTTTCCCCACTATACTGGTGACCCAGGAGTCTGATGTTGTTCCCTCCCACTTGTGGAGAAAGTTCAATAACCTCCCCCCTACAGGAGTGGTATGTAAAGGAATTGGTGGAAGACTAAGGCTGCTTCCCATGCTGCACCCCTCCAGAGGAAGAGGAAGAGGCAGAGTGCTGCTGGGCGGCTCCTTTGGTTCAGACCCTACCTCTCCCCCTGTATGATCTATAGGTGAGAGCAGTGGTGGGCTGCTGCTGAAATCTGCCTCGAAAGGAGGAGAATGAGCCACAACCAAACCCCCTAAATATTCTGAACAGTCTCGAAGAAGCAGAAGAGGAGGCCTGCAAGCCTAATGACTTCGCTGTGGCCCTACTCTCCTTAAATCTCTCAAGGGCTGAGTCCGCCTTGGATCCAAAAAGTTTATCCCCATCAAAGGGAAGATCCAGCAGGGCTGACTGGACATCAGATGAAAATCCAGATGAACAAAGCCAGGCCTGTCTCCTCGTAGCAACAGCAGAGCCCATAGCTCTGGCCACAGAATCAGTAGTGTCCAGCCCGACTGGATTACTTGGGTTGCCGCAGCTTGAGCATCTGAAACCAGACTCAACACTTCCTGAGACACTTCCGTATGGAACAACTTTATCTCTTCCATAAGGGCGTAGATGTATCTGCCCAAAATGCATGTGGCATTAGTAGATTTGAGAGCCATACTGAATGATGAAAACGCTTTCTTGGAAGATTGGTCCATCTTCTTTGAGTCCCTGTCCGAAGGCACCCCCGGAAAAGAGCCTGGGGCAGTCCGAGATGAACATGAAGCCTGAACCACCAGGCTCTCTGTAGTCGGGTGCCTAGACAAAAAGCCTGGATCCGCAGGAGCCACACAATATCTGCGTGCCACTGTTCTATTAACGGCCGAAGATGACACCGGCTTTTTCCAGATCTCTAAAATTGGGTCTAACAGAGCCTCATTAAATGGCAGAAGTGGCTCTGCAACTGTCGAAGCAGGATGTAACACCTCCGTCAATATATTGGGTTTACATTCAGACACCGGCAAGGGAAGGTCCAAAAAGTAAGCTGCTTTTCTTATTACAGAGTGGAATGAAGCAGCCTCCTCTGTATATTCTCCAGGAGATGTTAAGTCCCACTCTGTAGAGGTGTCTAAGCCACTTGCCGTATCCAAACCCTGGAGATCTCCCAGAGGTTCTTCTATCTCCCCTTCCTCCAGGGCCTGCTTCCGATACTCCTGCTCCTCAAGGAGGCGAAGAGCAAGCATTCTTGAATGTGGCCTGGCTTCAATCCTTGGCGTTGCCAGGGCGTCAGCTGACGTCGATGCCTGACGCCAATCCTCGGATCCATCTGACGCCAGATCCATCGTCGCCGTGGACTTCTTCAGCGCCGAATGAGGCAAAGGATGAACAGGAAAACTCTCCGGCGCCGGACCAGCAGATCTACTTGGCGTCACAGGCTGTGAAGTCGACGCCAAAGGAACCGGCGCCGAGCCAGCACCTCCCATTGGAAGGAAGGGCATGAAAGGTGCCGGTCGTAAAGGAGCCGGAGCACCCATATTAAAGGCCAATGGCCCCGAAGGACCAGCCGGTCCACCACCTGGAGCCATTTGTTGGAAAATGGCAAACATTGCATTTAAAAATGCGGAACTGTCAGCACCTTGGGCCGGGAAAGCCGGATACTGCGGAGCCTGGGCTCGAGGTGACATTGGCGCCGGCCCCGGCGTCTGAGAAGCCGGTGAGAACTCCTGACATTGAGGAACCTCAAATACAGACGGTGGAGTCACGGGCGAAGTCGGCGACGCCGGTGAAGTCGGTGATGCAGGAGGCATCTGTGGCTGCGGAGTGATGGTGGGACTAACCCCCCATGTCTTTCGGCATCAAACAGAAGGCGACCTCGAGCGTGACCTCTCCCTACTCGACCGGCGGCGAGATTCACGACGACGCCGGGAGTCACGGTGACGCCGATGGGACTTAGGTGAAGATGACTTGCGCCGATGCCGCTTCTCCTTCTTCTTGGATTTCGCCAAAGAGAGTTTCGCCTCACGCTCCTTCAACGCCTTTGGGTTCATTCATTGACAGGAGTCACATTTCTCCACGTCGTGGTCGGAGCTGAGACACCACAAACAGTCTACATGTGGGTCTGTGACCGACATTTTGCCTCCGCACTCCCTGCAAGGCTTAAAACCCGACTTTCGCTGAGACATGCTTTCTTTTCGAAGAAAGAAACAGTAACTGTAACTATGCAGAGTAGAAACAGTAGCTCCCTCGAAGAATAACCGTCGTTAGAAGGCACGGAAAAAAGGGAACTGACGTCGGCACGTCGGCGAGGACCTCTTATTGCCTGTATGACGTCAGACGGCGTCGCGTGGGTAATTGTGACGTCCTCGTCAACGTGCAGAAGGTAGGTAGAAAATTTAAGTCGAAAGCTGGTGCAGGGGAAAATTCAATGAGTGAGGAATCCACAGGTAGTTGTATCCATCAGAAAATGTAGAATCACAATAGGATGCAATAGGTAGAAATAGGCCTAGGGGCAACACAAACCATATACTCCAAAAGTGGAATGCGAACCACAAATGGACCCCAGGCCTAGTGTAGGCTGTAGAGGGTCGCTGGGAGTGCCAGAAAACACTAAGGGTGTCCAAGATACCCCACCCCAAGACCCTGAAAAGTAGGAGTAAAGTTACCCTACTACCCCAGAAAGACAGTAAAGTCGAGACAGGGGATTCTGCGAGGACAACTGCTGCCAGAAAAACACTGAAGACAGATTCCTGGACCTGTAGAGGAAGGGGACCAAGTCCAAGAGTCACGCATGTGTCCGTGGGGGCAGGAGCCCACTAAACCCCGGATGAAGGTGCAAAAGGGCTGCCTCTGGGTGGAAGAAGCCAAAGAATGTGCAACAACGGAAGGTGCCAGGAACTTCTCCTTAGGTCAGAAAATGTCCTACGGCGTGCTGGAGGATGCAGAGTTGTTTCCACGCAGAAAGACCGCAAACAAGCCTTGCTAGCTGCAAGAGTCGCGGTTGAGAATTTTGGGTGCTGCTGGGGCCCAGGAAGGGCAAGGAGGTCGCCCCTTGGAAGAGGAGCCATAGGGGGAGCTTAGCAACTCAGGGAGCCCCCCACAGAAGCAGGCAGCACCTGCAGAAGTACCGGAATAGGCACTTAGAAGATCTGAGGACAGCTGTCGACTCAGAGTCACAAAGGAGAGTCCCACGACGTCGGAGTCCAACTCAGCGAGTTGAGCAATGCAGGACGGAGCGCTGGGGACCTGGGCTAGGCTGTGCACAAAGGAAGTCTTGGAAAAGTGCACAGAAGCCTGAGCAGCTGCAGATCACGCAGTACACAGGATTACTATCTGGCATGGGGAGGCAAGGACTTACCTCCACCAAATTTGCACAGAAGGGCCACTTGACTGTGGGAGACAGTTGGACCAAGCTCCTGTGTTCCAGGGACCAAACTCGTCAGAATGAGAGGGGACCCAGATGACTGGTGATGCAGAAGTTTAGTGCCTGCGTTAGCAGGGGGAAGATTCTGTCAACCCACAGGAGATTTCTTCTTGGCTTCCAGTGTAGGGTGAAGGCTGACAGCCCTCAGAGCATGCACCACAAGGAAACAGTTGAGAAAGCCGGCAGGATGAGGCGCTACAATGTTGCTGGTAGTCGCCTTGCTACCTTGTTACGGTTTTGCAGGTGTCCTGGAGCAGTCAGCAGTCGAAGAGGGAAGTGCAGAGGAACTCTGTTGATCTCTTGCATTCGTTATTTGAGGAATAGCCCAGAGGAGAGACCGTAAATATCCCACAGAGGAGGATTGGCTACTAAGAAAGGTAAGCACCTATCAGGAGGGGGCTCTGACGTCACCTGCTGGCACTGGCCACTCAGAGCTGTCCATTGTGCCCCAACACCTCTGCATCCAAGATGGCAGAGGTCTGGGACACACTGAAGGAGCTCTGGTCACCTCCCCTGGGAAGTGCTGGTCAGGGTAGTGGTCACTCCCCTTTCCTTTGTCCAGTTTCACGCCAGAGCAGGGCTGAGGGATCCCTGAACCAGTGTAGACTGGCTTACGCAGAGAGGGCACCATCTGTGCCCATCAAAGCATTTCCAGAGGCTGGGGAAGGCTACTCCTCCCCAGCCCTTCACACCTATTCCAAAGGGAGAGGGTGTAACACCCTCTCTCAGAGGAAATTCTTTGTTCTGCCTTCCTGGGACCAGGCTGCCCAGGCCCCAGGGAGGCAGAAACCTGTCTGAGGGGTTGGCAGCAGCAGTAGCTGCAGTGGAGACCCCGGAAAGCAAGTTTGGCAGTACCCGGATTCTGTGCTAGAGACCTGGGGATGCATGGAACTGGCACCCCAATACCAGAATGATATTGGGGGGACAATTCCATGATCCTAGACATGTTACATGGCCATGTTCGGAGTTACCATGGTGCCGCCACATATAGGTATTGACCTATATGTAGTGCACACGTGTAATGGTGTTCCCACACTCACAAAGTCCGGGGAATTTGCCATGAACAATGTGGGGGTACCATGGCTAGTGCCAGGATGCCCACACACTAAGTAACTTGGCACCTAACCTTCACCAAGTGAGGGTTAGACATATAGGTGATATAAGTTACTTATGTGCAGTGAAAAATGGCTCTGAAATAACATGGACGTTATTTCACTCAGGCTGCAGTTGCAGTCCTGTGTAAGAATTGTCTGAGCTCCCTATGGGTGGCAAAAGAAATGCTGTAGCCCATAGGGATCTCCTGGAACCCCAATACCCTGGGTACCTAGGTACCATATACAAGTGAATTATAAGGGTGTTCCAGTGTGCCACTGAGGTTCTGGTTAGCAGAGCCTCAGTGATACAGTTAGGCACCACACAGGGAACACATACATTATGAGCACTGGGGTCCTGACTAGCAGGATCCCAGTCACACACAGGCAAAAACAAACATACATACAGTAAAAATGGCGGTAACATGCAAGGCAAGATGGTACTTTCCTACAACCTGTGTTTGCTCTTGCTTGGCAGGAGCAATTTCATGGCTCCTGCTAAAACAAGGGCAAACATGAAATCCATTCCCAGCTGGCAGGAGCTTTAAAAATCTGAACACTGCTCCCGCCCACAGAGAGCAGCATTTTTAGCTGCTCCTTGTGGGAAGGAGCAATGCTCCCGCTGGTAGCGGGGAGCCAGCAGAGCCTGCAGTGCCTGGAGCTCCCCCAATGGCCACAATTAGGATATGGTGGGTGCCCAAGTGCCCACCCAGAACACCTACCCTTTGTTGGCCGGGTGCTAGGGGGATGGGATCTCCAGGGCTGAAATCAGCGTGGGGAGGGGGGCTGCCCCCCTCCCCTTTTAGTTATAGGCTGGATCCCAGGGGGATGGGGTACTCAGGGCCTGAATCAGCCCGGGCAGGAGGGCTGCATGCCCCACCCCTTTAGACTGTGGCCGGACTGCGTGACCCCCTCCCCCCAAAATATAGTAGTGAGCCGGTTCATGTTCCTCCCTTGGAAAAAATCAGGCACTGGGCCGTGGGGGATGGGGTTCCCTGTGCCAAAATCAGACCAGAGAGGGGGACATGCTCATGCTCTTTTCCACCACAAAATATGTGGGCCCCAGGGTATGGGCTCCCTGAGGCCAAAATCAGCCACGGAGAGAGCTGCATGCCGCCCTCCCCATTAAATATAGTGCCTTGCCCTGGGGGATGTGGCCCCCACGGCCAAAATATGGGATAGGAGCCATGTGCCCTCCTCCCCACTCAAATATGTTTCCGGGCCGTGGGAGATGAGGTCCCCAGGGTCAAAAGCAGCCCAAGGAGGGCTCCATCCTCCTTAAAAATGTGCCAGGCTCCAGGGGATGGAGTCCCAGGAGTCAAAAGTGGCCTCGGAAGGGGACCTGTGGGCTGACTGCTTTTGGGGGGTTGGCTGCAGGACCTGGCCTGTCACCAGACCCTGCTGCCAACCCCTTTGGCTGTGTGGGGCATGGGGTTGGTTGCTTGCGGGTGGTTGGCTGCAGGGCCTGGCCACATGCCAAGCCCTGTGGCCAACCCCCTACCGCGCACAGACAAAGGCCATGACACAGCAATTGGATTTACATGTGGTAATTAAATGTTACTTTATGTTACAAAAAAAAGCAACCTACGAATTGACTGAAAAAAACTAATATTACAGGAAAGTTATAGTTAGGAAATGGCATTAAAAAAACATAGAAATTAAGTGAAAAAACAAAGGTCACAGGGACATTTAGTTAGGAAATAGAATTTTTTAAAACCTAAGAAAATTCACTAGAAAAACAATGGTTGAAGGGACTTTATAGTTCAGATTTTGCACACACAAAACCATAGAAATTCAGCCGTTATAGTTAGAGTTATCTCAAACAACTATACCTCTTGCCTTAAGGTAACTATAACTCACTTCCGTGACATGCACTGCTAGTTACCCTACATATTACATCACTTATAACATTTTCTATGACATAATTGATATTATCACTGCAACTTTTGCTGTAAAACTATTGATGAGAAAACTGTGCATGGCAGAGGTGCGAGTTATAGTTCGGGTCCAGGGAATGGGTTTGCAGAGGTTGTGATGGTGCACATACTAAGTAAAAGCTTTTTCAGTTTTGTTACTGGTGCAAGCAGATGCTACCTGATCGCCTCTAATTAACATGTTAACAGTAGATTGTAGAAATAATTTCTCATCATTTAAGAACACAAGGAGCCCGTCTATAAATTAAAGGTGGGGAAACTTTCATGAAAATTCCTGACATAGCTTTTATCAACAGGAATAGGCCCCTCAATGTTGAATGGTTGCATCAGCATTTGCTGCACATTTTACAAAGGTTTTCAAAATATCTTTTACTAGAATTGTAGGGTCCTCTGAGGATAAATGATGCTGTTAGCAAACATCCATTCTTTATACTTCCTGTTAATAAACCTTGAAGTGCCCCACAGAAGGATTTTTCTCTAGCACTATGCTAATTGAATGGATGTGTTACTTCTAAAACCATGTGTAAGAGTTTTATAGTTGTCTTTAAGAACATGTGTTAGAAAAAGAGTTATTGGTTGAGGGGTGAACCCCTATTCAAGCAGCAACCACAATGCTTCTCATGGTGCAACACAAGCAAACCTTAAATTAAACTGTGCTTAACCTTCTAGTAGCTTGGCACAAATCAGTCAGGCTTAACTTAGAGGCAAGGTGTAAAGTATTTATGCAGCACTTCATAAAACACAAACACAAGACAAGAGAAATATCTTACCAATTTAGAAAAATAGAGTAAAATGTAATAAAATATTTGAGACCAAAGTGACCAAAGTGACAAACATCCAAACAGTAGAACCGGAGATATGCAATTTCAGAATTTTAAGTAAAAATCATGCCCAGAAGCACAAAGTGCCAGGGGTGTATATCTGTTTGCCCCAGACTGAGACAAAGTCACAAGTTCAGGCACCAACTGCTATGGAGCAAAGGCCAGACACACAGAGACAAGGTTACGCCCACTGAACAAAGTACCCTAAATACCAGTTGAGGAGTGTTGAGAGACCCTGTGTCCACAATGTGTCTCCCAGCAGTTGTTTGAAGGAGCTGCGAGGTTGTGATGGTGAGTCTTGTGTCACCATCGAGGATGGCGTAGATGAAGGGCTTGCAATGCCAAGTCCTGCTTCGAAGATGTGTTGGGCACTGGCAGTTCTAAAGAGGCTGCGGGGCTGCAACGTGAAGTCCTGTGCTGTGGCAAGGATGCTGTTGATGAGGAGCTTGTGTTGAGAAGACCTGCATTGAGGATGAGTCATACAGTGCAGGTTCCGAGGAGACGGCGAGCTGTGATGCGAAGTCTGGCATCGGGATGCATCATGCTGTGGCGGTTCCGAATCAGAGATGGGCCATACTGTGTCTGTTCTGCTCACAGGATAACGGTTAAGGTGGCAACACCTTTAAACCCACTTCCAAGGGTCCAAGACTGGGGTGGCACCACTTGGGAGATAGAACCCACAGCAGGCAGAGTCCAGGTACTGGGTTCAAGGTGGTTGGAGCATTTTCTGTCCCTGAGGCTCTGATTAGGAGACCAGCCAACCGGCCCTTGGAGTCAATCTGGTGGTCCTGGGATCAAGATGCAGGTCTAATTCCTTCACTCAGGCAGCAGGGCAACAGAGGAGCAGTCCTTCCGGAAGAGCAGAAACCAAATGGTTAGGAAAGAAAATGACAACTTTCTAAAAGTGGCATTTTCAGAATTGTGGCTTAAAATCTGATTTTACTCTTAAAAAGGGCTTTAAATTACAATTCTTTAGACACCAAACTTGACATTCCTCCCTGCCCTCAATGGAAAGTTATCACTTAAATGTAATAAGGTAATCCAATGGTATCCTATGGGAGAGGCAGCCTTGAAGTAGTGAAAAATTATTTTAAGAGTTTTTCACTACCAGGACATGGAAAGGTTATAAGTACAGGTCCAACTTTTTGCTGTTTAGGGCCTTCCGTAGGGATGACATATATGTATTAAAAACAAAGGTTTAGGTTTGGTAAAAGGTTATTTGGCCATGTCAAAAGGGCAGTTTAAAACTGCACACACAGGCTGCAATGGCAGGCCTGAGATATGATTAAGAGGCTACTTAGGTGAGTGGCACAATTAGTGCTGCAGGCCCACTAGTAGCATTTAATTTACAGGCCCTAGGTATACGTAGTGCCATTTTACTAGGGATTTAAATGACATATCCCTATCAGGTGTAGACCAATTTTACCTTGTTTGGATGAGAGAGCACACACACTTTAGCACTGGTTAGCAGTGGTAAAGTGCAGAGTCCTAAGACCACCAAAAACAAGATCTGCAAAAATGAAGAGTAAGGCAAAAGGTTTTGGAAAAGACCACCCTAAGGCGGTCAGGTCTAACTTATTATATAAAACCCTTACTGTCTTCCAAAGAGTATGTGTCTTAATGTCCGAGCAGTTTTTAATTCTTACAATGCCGATTATTGCACTACTATGCTTTTCTCTGATGCAACCATTTTAAATCTTTCAGTGTGCTTAGCATATTCAATGAACAGCTGTTTTAGGCTTTAAAACTTTATGCTTTCACCTGATTAGTACTCACCCAAATACAGAAATAAACAACAGAAAGGTGATCATTCAACTTTTGCAAAGGGCCTTCCACTGTGTGGCAACACACGTTGCCGTGCTTTTATTAACTTTTGACCCATTTGACTTAGAAATAATTTTTTGGCTAAAATCTGCAGATGACAGATGATGTGGCAAATATAGCAATCTATAATTATGGGAAACACCCTGCAGCTGCAAAGCTTCATAGTTCCAGTGGCCCTGGGTATCATTTATGAACTTGCAGATTTCACATCACACTAAGTTGTAAAACAGTAGTTATCAAATTCATTAGCGTCAGTCACTAGTGTTTCTTTGTGATCTTCTCTCTGACCACTTTTCCACACAAAGAATTGTGAAACTATATAGCAATCTGTCTTTTAGTGGGGTTCCTGGGTATTTTAATATTTTATATTTTGATGAGAGTCAATCAATTAAATTACCTCTTTCTGAATATAGTTCCTCTGTTACTCTTCTTTTGCCTAATTTATGCACCACTGGTGATAACCAGAAGATTCTTTCTTATCTGAGGCAAAAATGTATGTATTTTTGTAAACAAATCACGGGAAACTGTATCTGAATGGCATAATTCAAACATGCGGCACCAACTCGACTTTTTGTAGAGCCTCATGCACATCTGCCATGGACTAAGTGCCAGTCAGAGCACAATCTCCATAAGAGTGAGCTCATTGGTTAGCCTACCAGTTTTTTATGCGCAAGTGTTACACAGAGTAACTAGAAGTTTGCTGTCAAATCGGTACAGAAGTAAGGGGAAAAAGTCCCCTTTGTGGTTGAACTCTGCATATGATTAGACCAAAATGCTGATGGGAGTCACCAAAATCTTTATATAAGGTCTTTAGACCACCTACAGGATGGACATCTGTTAAAAATCTTCTCATCTGATAAAGAGTGACTACATTAGATCAGCCCCCCAGAGAGTGAGTCCTTGGTTTTCAAGGTTTCAGGTAGATCATATTCCTTGAGTGAATGGTGCTCGCTAGATGCTCCTGTCATTAGTGCCCCCAAATAGTTTTGACATTGTAGTTGCATATTTTAGAAACTCAAGTTTAATAGTTGTGTAGTTAAGCAGCTGACCAAATGTACAACTTTTATTTTTTATTTTTTTAAGACATTTTCAACATACGTTGAGCAGCCATGAACTTCGAAGGCTGTGGGGATTCTTTGAATGTCAGTCTACCTGTCTAAAAAATAGGACAGAACGTTAAATTTATCGCCCCTCAAAACAGGTTAGTTGTTTTTTTTTCACTGTGTTTCAAACTCATCACCCACTGAATAGCAGATGTTGAGAGTCTCTGTTTCTGAATGAGGTATTTATCTTTGAAAAAACACTAAAGCATAAGGTTCTAAAGAGTAGAACATGAACATCGCCAAGCAGGCTGAAGCCAGTGTGATATAATGACATGGTCCCCAAATCATGGATTTGCATTTCAGTAATTATTTGTCCTTTGGCATATAAAAGCAAATTAGGCGGAGTTTGCACACCTCTAAAGATGACCACATCCTTTAAGATTCCAGTACAGACCTTCTCTTATAAGATTACCAATGTGGATCACTTCTGCATCCCCCCACTAACTCAAATCTACTCATGTTTCTTCTCCCATTCTTTCATGGCCGAGTGTTAATTTACACACTGTAATTGACATAATGCGGTACACAACCTGACCAATCTCTATTCAACGTTGATGCTCTTCAAGGGAAAGCATGTGATCATGTTGCAGACCATCCGACTGCAGCAGACGGTCAGTGTGTGTTTGTGTGGAGACCTAACATTGATATTTCTGGCTGGGACTTCAAGGGCCTGAAAATGTGACTCACTATCTCCTTCAGTGTGCAAGAACAAACGGGCAACCAGGGCACTCCAAAATAATAAGTCCAAGATGAGTAAATTTGCAGAAGATACTTTAATCCTTTGTAATGGGAAGTCGAATAGATACTCAAAGATATTCAAGTCCACATGTTAGAACAGGTATATGAGATGTTTCTGAACTCTCATATACCTGTTCTAACATGTGGACTTGAATATCTTTGAGTATCTATTCGCCTTCCCATTACAAAGGATTAAAGTATCTTCTGCAAATTTACTCATCTTGGACTTATTATTTTGGAGTGCCCTGGTTGCCCGTTTGTTCTTGCATTTTGTATTTTACAGCACATGACATAGGTGGTTCGGCTTTCCGCCTGTGTTTTTGTGCATCTCGAAACCCTTGGTGGTTGGGTTTCCGTACCAGGCTGGCACCCTTCACAAGACTGTACATATGATATGTTACTCTGGAGCTCTCTGTTTCAGATGTGTGACGATTAGCATCAACCACCTTATTTAGTAACATCTCCTTCAGTGTGCCCAGACCCTCCCTTTGACCTACTGGGATGGGCTTCCACAAGCTACTTCCAGGGAGCTGGCGAGCTACCAGTAGCTCCTGAGCTACTGGTTGGAGGCCCCTGATGCAGATATACTCATGCGGCTGACTTGGATTTTCCACAATTTGTTTCCTAGTCCTTTTGATGACATGTTTATATCAGGTACAATCCTCTCTTAAAATGTTCACATCTTGTTGATAGTAGCAAGCCAGTTCCTTCTGGAAATCAAACAGTAGGTTTTTGTTAGACTCATACCAAGAAATTATTTCTGTTTTCTTAGAGGGTGACAAATAATCTACATCACAGCATTTTGCAGAGGGCAACACTCCAACATAGTTCTGATACTGCAAAGTGTGAAAGTAATGTGGGAAATGACATTTGGATCTAGAGCACCCCCCAAGCCTGGGGTACCTTACTGAACTTCTTAGCCAGTTTATGGAGTCAATAATTTTGATAGGACTTTGTAACACTCATGAGTTTGCCTCCTACTAAGATCAACTTACTCTGTTACTAATTCCTTTGCTTCTTAGTAACAGTGTTATCCTTTCTAAAAAGTGGGCTAAAAATCATGGCTGGCAAATACAGGGTAAGCAACTGTGGTAATGAAATCACCAACGCAAGTAGGGCCTGAAAAATCAAAAGTTGGTTAGCTATGAATATGTCTTGGAAAATATAATTGGGCTTGTGAATAATTTCCTGCAGCATTCGATGCCACAGAATGTATAATCCTCAGCTTTGTGTGAGGATTTGAGTTTTCTCCTAAATTACAGGTGTGATTCAAATGAAAATACCTGGGCTTTACAGACACTTCATTCAATCCCTTTATGTTCATGACTTTCAGAGTTATAAAGACCACACAAATCGCACAAACTTTTGGTTTAGCACAATGCCACTCTAAACACTTCTTAGACTAGTAAAGCAGCCTGCACCGTGGATATCTTTGGAAATCATTAAAAGCATTTCAGCAATCATTCATAAAGCAGGCCTTGCAAAGTCTGCACGACTGCTTGTATTTATGAGTATAGGCTGAATGGCAATATTTTCAATACTACCCAGCATCAAAAAAGTATTTCATATCTTTTACGCCATAAGAGCAAGTTACTTACCTTCGTTAACGCTTTTTCTGGTGGATACATTAGCTACCCGTGGATTCCTCACCTAATGAATTCTCCCCCATGCGTAGCATTCAACAGAAACTTCTCTCTCTAGCTCTGCACGTCGGCGAGGACGTCACAATTGCCCGACTCCACGCGGCTCCGTGTGACGTCATCGTGGCAATAAGAGGTCCTCGCCGCTGTGCTGACGTCAGTTCACGCCACTTTTGATGTGCCTTTGAAACATATAGAGAACATCGACAATCTACACCCTTTAAGATTAACAAGAATAAGCTTTATAGAGAATCTTCATATAAAAACTTTTGCACAACTCTTTAAAAAAGGGCGCATACCATCATGAACAGTTTGCAAACTTGAAAATAACCTGAATTAGAACTATAAACATATATACATATATAGAAACATTGAAATTAAAGCACTGAAGTGCACACCCAAGGAGATCCTGGCATGACCAGACAGACTATGGGGAGGTGGGAGGGACCGTTACTGAAGGTAAGTAACTTGCTCTTCTGATGGATACAACTACCTGTGGATTCCTCACCTAATGAATAGAGTCCCAAAGCAGTACCACCTCAGAGGAGGGTGTCCGTCTGGTCAAACCAGGAACTCCTGCAGCACGGACCGCGCAAAATGGCCATCCCTCTGCACCTCCGCATCCAAACAATAATGCTTCACAAAGGTGTGGAGGGAAGACCAAGTCGCAGCCTTACAGATGTCCACCATCAGAACACCTCTGGCCAAAGCTGATGAGGTCGACTTGGCCCTGGTGGAATGAGCCCTGATCCCTTCAGGAGGATCTTTCTCTGCCAATGAGTAACATATTTTTATACAAAGAATGACCCACCTGGAGAGCGTTCTCTTGTGGACGGCCTTCCCCTTCCTCTTCCCCACGTATCCGATAAAGAGTTGTTCATCCAACCGGAACTCTCTCGTCCTGTCGACATAAAAGCTGAGAGCCCTCTTGGGGTCCAGACGATGGAGTCTTTCCTCCTCCTTAGATGGATGCGGAGGAGGGTAGAACGTCGAGAGAGTTATGGACTGTCCCAAGTGAAACCGAGACACCACCTTGGGGAGGAAAGCCGCCCTGGTCCTCAAAACCACCTTGTCCTTATAAAAAGCAGTGAAAGGCGGGTAAGCAGAAAGGGCCTGCAATTCACTAACACGTCTAGCCAACATAATGGCTACCAAAAACACAGTCTTAAAAAACAAATACCTTAATGGGCATGAATGAAGTGGCTCAAAAGGGGAGCCAATCAAAAAGGTCAACACCAAATTCAGGTCCCACTGTGGCATAATAAAATGCCTGGGAGGAAATTTATTAGTAAGCACCCTCAAAAATCGAACAACCAAAGGAGATTTGAATAAAGAGGGCTGATCTGGAAGATGTAAAAAAGCCGAAAGGGCCGAAAGATAGCCCTTAACAGTGGCCACAGCACAACCACGCTGAGCCAATGACAATGCAAACAATAAAATATCAGAAAGATGGGTACTTAAGGGATACATTTTCTTCTCTCCACACCAATGAAGAAAATTAGCCCACCTACTTGCATAGACCGACTTGGTGGAGTGTCGCCTGGCCGATAAAAGAACATCCACCACCTCTGGTGGGAGAGAAAAGGAACTCAGGTTGCCCCGTTCAATCTCCAGGCATGAAGGTGCAGGCTCTGGAGGGTGGGGGGGGGTGTAGAACCTGCCCCTGCGACTACGAGAGGAGGTCTGCCCTGAGAGGGAGATGGAGCGGTGGGTACAGTGAGTCGGAGAAGGTCTGCATACCACACCCTTCGTGGCCAATCCGGAGCTATCAGAATGACTTAGGCCCGGTCTTGGCGAATCTTCCACAAAACCCGAGGAATCAAGGGTATGGGAAACGCGTAAAGCAACTAGCACAGGACATCTGAAACGCGTCCCCCAACGCTCCTTGCATCGGATACTGAATGCTGCAGAAGGACGGACAGTGCGCGTTCTCTCGAGTGGCAAACAGGTCTATACGGGGGAAACCCCACATCCGAAAGATGTAAAGAACCAGATCCGGATGCAGACGCCACTCGTGGTCGTCCGAGAAGAAGCAACTGAGTTTGTCCACACGTACGTTTTGGACCCCGGCCAAATGGTTTGCCACTACACAAAGCTGATGGTCCCGAGCCCAGGACCAGAGACGCAGAGCCTCTCTGCAAAGAGGGTACAGCCCTACACCCCCCTGTTTGTTGATATACCACATCGCGGTCGTGTTGTCTGTCAGGATCTGAACTGACTGACCGCGAAGGGAAGGGAGGAAGGCCTTGAGGGCCAAACGAATCACCCACAGCTCTAGCAGATTGATATGAAACCTCTGCTCTACTGGAGACCAACGACCCTTGATCTCCAGATCCTCCAGATGAGCTCCCCACCCTAAGGTGGAGGCATCAGTTATCGCTGTGGCCACCGGAGTTGGCTGCTAAAACGGCTTCCCTTGAGAAAGGTTGCCTTCCACAGCCCACCATCGGAGATCCGCTGCAGTGTCTCTGGAGATCTTTATCGGCTCCCCGAGATCTCCTCTGTGCTGAAACCACTGCTTGCGGAGGCACCACTGAAGAGCCCTCATATGCCAACGTGCATGAGTGACCAACAGAATGCAAGAAGCTAACAGACCGAGCAAACAAAGGACCTTGAGGACCGGAACTACCGCTCCTTCTTGAAACATTGGAACCAACACCTGAATGTCCCATATTGGCTGTGGCGGAGGAAAGGCCCGATTCAATGTCGTGTCCAGTCCTGCCCCTATGAACAGGAGGCGTTGAGAGGGCTCTAGGTGAGACTTGGGTACATTTATTGAAAACCCCAGACTGAACAACAACTGGGTTGTCAGCTGCAGATGATGCAACACAAGCCCCGGAGACTCGGCTTTAATCAACCAATCGTCCAGGTAAGGGAATACTGCTACTCCCTTCCTCCTGAGGTGTGCTGCAACAACCGCCATCACCTTCGTGAAGACCTGTGGTGCGGAAGTAAGACCAAAAGGAAGGATCGCAAACTGGTAGTGCTGCGATCCTACCACAAACCGGAGATACTTCCTGTGCGACTTGAGAATGGGAATGTGAAAATAAGCATCCTGCAAGTCGACCAACACCATCCAATCCTCCTTGTTCAATGCCAAAAGCACCTGTGTTAGAGTCAGCATTTTGAATTTCTCCTGTTTGAGGAACCAATTAAAAATCCTCAGGTCCAAAATAGGTCTCAGACGACCATCCTTCTTGGGGATCAGGAAGTACCTGGAGTAACACCCCTGACCCCTTTCTTGCTCTGGAACCAACTCCACTGCGCCCTTCAATAATAGGGAGAGAACCTCCTGTTCTAACAGCAGGCGATGATCTTCTAAACAAAAGGAAGGACCGGGAGGGAAGGGAGGAGGAATCTCCCGAAAGGGAGGGGCGTAACCTTTTCTCACCAAACTGATGACTCAAGAATCTGTTGTTATGGACTCCCATATGGGGAGAAAAAGAGATAGGCTACCCCCTACCTGAGAGGTATGAGAGACAATGGCAAGAGGACTAGGGCTGTTTTCCTTGAGGTAACCCTCCAGAGGAAGAGGAAGGGTGCTGCTGTTGGGTGGCCCCTCTTGTGCCCCTCTTGTGTGGATTCTACCCTGCCCCCTGTATGAACGATAAGGGAGGCTGGAGGACTGCTGACCCGGCTGCTGTGACCTCCCACAAAAACTCACAGCCGTCTAAAAGATCGAAATGGGGTGGAAGCAGCCTGCAGACCCAAAGATCTAGCAGTGACCCTACATTCTTTAAAGCGCTCTAGTGCAGAGTCCGCTTTTGAACCAAATAGTTTTGCCCCATCAAAAGGCAGATCCAGTAACGTAGACTGGACGTCAGACAAAAATCCGGAAGTGCGTAACCACGCATGCCGTCTGGAGGCAACAGAAGTCCCCATGGCTCTTGCAATAGAGTCTGTGGTATCCAGCCCTGTCTGAATAACTTGCGTAGCCGCCGCCTGAGCGTCCGAAAGAAGACCACGCAAGTCGTGGGGCATGTCTGGAAGAACAGTTTTCGTCGCATCCATTATAGCAAGGATATACCTGCCCAGAATACAAGTTGCATTGGCAGATTTTAGAGCCATGCTGCAAGATGAAAACACCTTCCTGGCCGACTGGTCCATCTGCTTGGATTCCCGGTCCGATGGTACTCCTGGAAACATACCAGGGGCTGACCTCGAAGAGCAGGATGCTTGTACCACCAAGCTCTCTGGTGAAGGGTGTTTGGATAAAAACTCCGGGTCCCCAGGCGCAGATCTATAACGCCTGGCCACCGACCTACTAACAGCTGAAGAGGTGACTGGCTTCTTCCAAACCTCTTCGATCGGATCCATCAGGGCCTCATTAAATGGTAGAAGAGGATCTGCCATGGATGTAGCAGGATCCAAAACCTCAGTCAATAGGTTGGTCTTCACCTGCGCCGTTGGTAAGGGAAGATCCAGAAATGCTGCAGCCTTCCTAATTACAGAGTGATAAGAGGCTGCCTCCTCTGTATATTCACCCGGAGAGGCCAGGTCATACTCTGGAGAAGTGTCAAGACCACTTGCAGTGCCCAGCCCAGGGAAGTCACCCTGAGGATCAGTGATCTCCCCTTCTTCGAGGAATTGCTGTTGATATTCCCTCTCCTCTAAATGTCTAAGGGCCTTTCAACGTGACCTCAACTTGGCCTCGAGCCCCAGCGTCGACATGGAGCGCAGCGACGTCGGTGAATGGTGCCGGGAAGGCGTCATGATAGGTTCTCCGGATCCACCCGACGCCGCAGATGGATCCATCGGTGCCATGGACAAGGCACCCGCATCAGACGCCGACATCCGATCTCTCGGCTCCATCACCTCTGACACCGGCGTCGAAGGTCTCTCCCTCGACGTCGAGGGCTGCGCTGTCGGCATAGGGGCCTGACCTGGGTCTCCAGCCAAACAAAATGGCATAAATGGCGTCGGCTTATATGGAGCTGGAACGCCGAGACTGAAAGCCAGGGGACCAATGGGGCCAGCCGGCGCACCACCTCCCGGAACCATATTTTGAAAAATTTGAAACATGGCATTAAGGAATGCCGCCGGATCCATACCTGGAGCCGGGAACAAAGGATAACTCTGTGGAGCCGGCGCCGGACTGGACTCTTTAGGTTCTGGATGCACCGGCGAAGCCAGATGACTCTGAGGCTCCACGACTTCAAAGACTGACGGCGCCGGGGACGTCTGAGGTGTCGCAGGTTGAGGGGACACCGTCGGGCTCACTTCCTAAGACTTGCGGCGCCGGGACGATTGAGACCTCGACGCCGACCAACTTCTGGACCGACGTCGGGAGTCACGATGACGCCGCTTCTTATGGGACGATTTTCCAGAGAAGACCGATGGTGCTGCTTCCTCTCTTTCTTGGACCTCGCCAAGAATAGCTTTGCCTCGCGTTCCTTCAACGCCTTCGGATTCATCTTCTGGCAGGATCCGCATTCTTGGACGTTGTGATCGGAACTGAGGCACCAAAGACAATCGTTGTGTGGATCAGTCACCGACATGCGACCTCCACATTCCCTGCAGGGCTTGAAACCCGACTTCTTTGGAGCCGACATCATGGAAATACACAAAGTATCCCTTCCGAAGAGCTAACGATACAGGTAACAGAAAAGTAACCGTTATCGAAGATACGGAAAAAAGGGAACTGACGTCAGCACGGCGGCGAGGACCTCTTATTGCCACGATGACGTCACACGGAGCCGCGTGGAGTCGGGCAATTGTGACGTCCTCGCCGACGTGCAGAGCTAGAGAGAGAAGTTTCCGTTGAATGCTACACATGGGGGAGAATTCATTAGGTGAGGAATCCACAGGTAGTTGTATCCATCAGAAAAATAATTACATTTAAAAGAAGAAAACAGATTTTAGACAGCCCATGGGCGCTGCTGGTAAAATACTGCCAACCACCTTCATGATAATATACTTTAATTGTCACACTAAGTAATTTTCAAACACTGTCATGTCTTGCTCAAAGCATTTGTGTCTGGCAGTGTGTTTGGGTGTTGTGCATTGACTGAATTAGCTCTGGCAGTTTTGTATCAGTGCATTGACCATCATCCAATATTCCCAACAATCAGTCGGCCACACACAACGTCTGCCTTTCTTTTCAGTGTTCTTCCTGAACAGCGCAGAATTTAACAGTTGCTTGGCACCACTGCCCCTACGTTTTTTTCAGTCACAACAGCGTTAAACTTGGTCACCCCAAAATCTCTGCATTGCTGTTAATCACTTCAACAACTTAGTTTTAGAAATCTAAGGCATTTAGTTCACAATGTGACTCCCTGAGTATGTAATAATGTTACTTAGATTCTCTCTCCACTAAAACGAATTTGTACTTTATTACTGGGGCCTATATGTGAGCCATTCGGTTGAGCTTTGGCTGAGCAGTTGTTGAATATAGATAATTACTGCTTCTAGGGTTTGTTTAATAGAAGTGAGATATAAATTGACAAACCAAAATATTTCATAAAAATCAACAGCTCTTAATTTTTTCAATAGATCTTTGATATTTGCACACATTTTCTTAACACATCAGTGGTGGGTCGCCGGTAACTTTGGAACTAGTGTGGCTGAGGTTGTCTAAGGAGGGAGCTTTGACAGCATGGGGCTCGTGGTAAATATCTATTATTGGCTTGAATATTCAGGCGTGTATTTCTTAACAGTTTTTTGGCTCTTTTAAAGTTTTTGGATAAGCGATTTCTGGCTAACATTTTTCTTCATGCTTGCCACATATAGCTTTTGAAGTTCCTAAGGAGCTTTGTTCTTTGGGTGATGGGGGTTCGTTTCTCTGGAACATGTAATCAAGACAGATTTGAGCATCTGCTAAAATAACTGAAGTGAAAGCCTCTGTGTTTTGTAGTAAGAGAACTGCAGCAACTTTGATAGCTGCTCTTCCATGGATATGGCCAGTGGCATCATGATCACATAAAACAATACTAATAGTGAATTATAGTTGCTGGATTCAAACCTAGTTTCTCAAAGGATTTAGTTAAGAGTGAAAATACCACTGTAGGAGGCTGGCCTGGTTTGTAGAGTTCCTGGAGGGGTCAGCTGCGGTTCCGTCGGTAGAAGATGAAGTAAGGGATGGAGAGGATTCCTGCTGGAGTCTTGCAATCCAAATCTGAAGAAACAACCAGGAAAGAGACCCTAAATAGCCCAGAAAGGGAGATTGGTCAGTTACACAGGTAAGCACCTATCAGGGGAAGGCTCTGATGTCACCTGCTGGCACTGGCCACTCAGATGCTCCCAGAGTGCCCCACCACCTTAGAATCGAAGATGGCAAAAACCAGGGACACTCTGGAAGAGCTCCGGGCACCACCCCTGGGGTGGTGATGGACAGGGGAGTGATCACTCCTCTTTCCTTTGTCCAGTTTTGCGCCACAGCAGGGACTGGGGGTCCCCGAACCGGTGTAGACTGGATTATGCAAGGAGGGCACCATCTGTGCCCTTCAAAGCATTTCCAGAGGCTCTGGGAGGCTACCACTCCCATGCCAGTAATACCTATTTCTAAAGGGAGAGGGTGTAACACCCCTCTTCCAAAGGAAATCCTTTGTTTTACTTTCCTGGGCTTGAGCTGCTCAAGCAACAGTAGAGCAGAAACCTGTCTGTGAGGTGGCGACAGCTGGGGCTGCATGGAAAACCTCAGAAGGCTGGTATGGCAGTACTGGGGGTCCACTGTGGAGCCCCCAGAGTGCATGGGATTGTACAACCAATACTAGAAGTAATATTGGGGTACAATTCCCAGTTGTTAAACACCTTTCATGGCCATATTCGGAGTTACCTATGTGAAGCTGGACATATGTATTGACCTATGTCCAGTGCACGCATAAAATGGTGTCCCCACACTCATAAAGTCTGGGAAAATGGTCCTGGGTGACGTGGGGGCACTTCTGCTAGTGCAGGAGTGCCCTCACACACAGGTACCTTGCACCCAGCCTTCAGGGTTGGAAGGTCTGACATATAGGTGACTTCCAAGTGACCTGGTGCAGTGTAAATGGCTGTGAAATGGTGCGTGCACCATTTCACACAGGCTGCAATGGCAGTCCTGTAGAAGCCTTTGCATGAGCTCCCTGTGGGTGGGAAAAGTAATGCTGCAGCCTATAGGGATCCCCTGGAACCCCAATGCCCTGGGTACCAAAGTACCATATACTAGGGACTTGAAAGAGGGCATCAGTTTGCCAATTCGGGATGTAATACTGGGTTACCAGTAAGTAGTAACAAATTTGAGAGGAGAGGGAGCATAAGCACTGGGATCCTGATTAGCAGGACTCCAGTGACACAGTCAAACACACTGACATCAGGCAGAAATTGGGGGTAACATGCCAAAAAGAAGGTACTTTCCTACACTAGTTGAAACGAATGGTGGAGTAGTGAACTTGCCACTTTTAGGTGTTGGGATAAGGTGTTTGAAGCTGCCTTGAACTGGATGTTTGCATCGGTGTAATATCATCTATGAATAGTTGAAGTTCAATTTCGGTGAACTGTCTGCACTGTGTATTCTGATTTGGAATGTAATGATGTAGATGCTATTGGAACGCAACGATCAAGGATTTGACAGTTATAACTGCTGCTGGAAGCAGAGGGATTCCTGTGTGTTTGCCCTCCGAAACTGTAGCTCAATAAGTAGTAATAGACATACCTGAATATTCTTCATGTCTCCGGCTTGATTACTACAAAAATGATTGTGATGAGCTGAGCTACACAGTAGGACCTGTCACTGTGTGTGTGTGTGTGTCCTTTGTTCCAGCAGTTGTGAAGATGGATAATTCTTCTTTGCATTGCTACCCCTCACCTGGTTCGGGGTGTCTGCATCGAAGTCACCATCTCCCTGGTTACAGCGGTTTATATTAAGACGCCAGTCACCCATTCCTGTGTGGTATTCTGCTCATTAGTTGCCACTCTTTGGGGATACACGAAGATTTCAGTGACTGATCATTTGCTGATAGTTTGGCTCGAACTGTGCCCGAGTTATCTCCTTCAGTTTTGTGCGCCAACGTTCATGAATGCTATCCCTCGTTCTAGTGGTTGTACATCGCCATCTTAGGGGAACTTTCTTCTCCATACAGCCTTGCGTTTCAAGCCGGACATGCCTTTGGAACGCGACACAGCATTTATTTGCCAGGAAGCCAGGTTACTGAGGAAGTGAACTTAGAGCGAACGCCTTCTTAGGGGTAAAGCGGATATTGCATGGTTGACTGTTGACTTTATAGCTGGTCTTTCACGCTGATCAACACAACAAACTCTTTACTTTTAAGCCATTTGCCGGATATGTACAGTGGATGTAGGAAGTTGGCTCTGTATGCACTATTTCAAAGTAAGAAATAGTATGCACAGAGTCCAAGGGTTCCCCTTAGAGGTAAGATAGTGGCAAAAAGAGATAATACTAATGCTCTATTTTGTGGTAGTGTGGTCGAGCAGTAGGCTTATCAAAGGAGTAGTGTTAAGCATTTGTTGTACATACACACAGGCAATAAATGAGGAACACACACTCAGAGACAAATCCAGCCAATAGGTTTTGTTATAGAAAAATATATTTTCTTAGTTTATTTTAAGAACCACAGGTTCAAATTCTGCATGTAATATCTCATTTGAAAGGTATTGCAGGTAGGTACTTTAGGAACTTTGAATAATTACAGTAGCATATATACTTTTCACATAAAACACAAATAACTGTTTTAAAAGTGGACACTGCAATTTTCACAGTTCCTGGGGGAGGTAAAGTATTGTTAGTTTTAGCAGGTAAGTAAACCACCTACGGGGTTGAGATTGGGGTCCAAGGTAGCCCACCGTTGGGGGTTCAGAGCAACCCCAAAGTCACCACACCAGCAGCTCAGGGCCGGTCAGGTGCAGAGTTCAAAAAGGTGCCCAAAACACATAGGCTTCAATGGAGAGAAGGGGGTGCCCCGGTTCCAGTCTGCCAGCAGGTAAGTACCCGCGTCTTCGGAGGGCAGACCAGGGGGGTTTTGTAGGGCACCGGGGAGGACACAAGTCCACACAAAAAGTACACCCTCAGCAGCGCGGGGGCGGCCGGGTGCAGTGTGTAAACATGCGTGGGGTTTTCAATAGTTTCCTATGAGAGACCAAGGGGTCTCTTCAGCGATGCAGGCAGGCAAGGGGGGGCTCCTCGGGGTAGCCACCACCTGGACAAGGGAGAGGGCCTCCTGGGGGTCACTCCTGCAGGCGTCGCTGTGGGGGCTCAGGGGGGACAACTTTGGTTACTCACGGTCTTGGAGTCGCCGGAGGGTCCTCCCTGAGGTGTTGGTTCTCCACCAGTTGAGTCGGGGTCGCCGGGTGCAGTGTTGCAAGTCTCACGCTTCTTGCGGGGAGTTGCAGGGGTCTTTAAATCTGCTCCTTTGAAACAAAGTTGCAGTCTTTTTGGAGCAGGGCCGCTGTCCTCTGGAGTTTCTTGTCTTTCTTGAAGCAGGGCAGTCCTCTGAGGATTCAGAGGTCGCTGGTCCTTTGGAAAGCATCGCTGGAGCAGGTTTCTTTGGAAGGCAGGAGACAGGCCGGTAGGACTGGGGCCAAAGCAGTTGGTGTCTTCTATCCTTCTTCTGCAGGGCTTTTCAGCTCAGCAGTCCTCTTCTTCTTGTAGTTTCAGGAATCTAAATTCTTAGGTCCAGGGGAGCCCTTAAATACTAAATTTAAGGGCGTGTTTAGGTCTGGGGGGTTAGTAGCCAATGGCTACTAGCCCTGAGGGTGGGTACACCCTCTTTGTGCCTCCTCCCAAGGGGAGGGGGTCACATTCCTATCCCTATTGGGGGAATCCTCCATCTGCAAGATGGAGGATTTCTAAAAGTTAGAGTCACTTCAGCTCAGGACACCTTAGGGGCTGTCCTGACTGGCCAGTGACTCCTCCTTGTTATTCTCATTATCTCCTCCGGCCTTGCCGCCAAAAGTGGGGCCGTGGCCGGAGGGGGCGGGCAACTCGACTAGCTGGAGTGCCCTGCAGTGCTGGAACAAAGGGGGTAAGCCTTTGAGGCTCACCGCCAGGTGTTACAGCTCCTGCCTGGGGGAGGTGATAGCATCTCCACCCAGTGCAGGCTTTGTTACTGGCCTCAGAGTGACAAAGGCACTCTCCCCATGGGGCCAGCAACATGTCTCGGTTGTGGCAGGCTGCTGGAACCAGTCAGCCTACACAGATAGTCGGTTAAGGTTTCAGGGGGCACCTCTAAGGTGCCCTCTGGGGTGTATTTCACAATAAAATGCACACTGGCATCAGTGTGCATTTATTGTGCTGAGAAGTTTGATACTAAACTTCCCAGTTTTCAGTGTAGCCATTATGGTGCTGTGGAGTCTGTGTTTGACAGACTCCCAGACCATATACTCTTATGGCTACCCTGCACTTACAATGTCTAAGGTTTGGCTTAGACACTGTAGGGGCACAGTGCTCATGCACTGGGGCCCTCACCTATGGTATAGTGCACCCTGCCTTAGGGCTGTAAGGCCTACTAGAGGGGTGACTTATCTATACTGCATAGGCAGTGTGAGGTTGGCATGGCACCCTGAGGGGAGTGCCATGTCGACTTACTCGTTTTGTTCTCACCAGCACACACAAGCTGGCAAGCAGTGTGTCTGTGCTGAGTGAGGGGTCCCTAGGGTGGCATAAGATATGCTGCATCCCTTAGAGACCTTCCCTGGCATCAGGGCCCTTGGTACCAGGGGTACCAGTTACAAGGGACTTATCTGGATGCCAGGGTATGCCAATTGTGGAATCAAAAGTACAGGTTAGGGAAAGAACACTGGTGCTGGGGCCTGGTTAGCAGGCCTCAGCACACTTTCAATTCAAAACATAGCATCAGCAAAGGCAAAAAGTCAGGGGGTAACCATGCCAAGGAGACATTTCCTTACAGTGGAGTTTTAGCTTCACAGGGTTGATGCGCCTCAAAAAAGCACACACTATTTGTTGGCAAAAGTTTTGCATCTACGATCACACTATGTTGTTAGTGAAGACAGCAGTGATGCGCACACCAAACTGCAGTGCTCAATTTATTTGAAGAAATACGGTGGTACAGTGAGTCACGTTTATCTCTTTCATTGTATTATTTTTATACTACAACTTAGAAATAGGGTCCCTGGTTGGCTAGAGTAGGCACCTCAGCCAGGCAGTAATCACCACTTTAGTTAGGGCAAAGAAGTTACACACCTAAGGTAGTAGTAGTACAAACTTTATTCGACTTTCAACAAGTCATAAAAGTATCAAATATTTTACATTTTAATATGCAATAAATACAATAAATAAACTAAAATATAAATGATTTACAATGATAAAAAGATGCGTACATGAAAAATATTTAAAATTTCTTTAAGAAACATTTCCTAGATACGAACCGTTGGGTAAACTAGATAAAATTACATTGCTACCCCATGCGCTTTCTTGTATTTAATACGGAGCATAAAAAGTTGGCCAAGGTTCCGCACATCTCAATAGAGGATAGCGCCTGGAGGCTGGCGTACGCGGTTCGACACTGGGGCAGATTAATTAACCTTAGAAGAGGGGCTACTAAGCGCTTTCTTTGCTTGGCATAGAATTTACAGAATAAAACCACATGAATTGTGGTTTGGGGTGCCTTTGCATCACATGGACAAGCCTAAGGTAACCCCTGCTCACACCCTTGGTAGCTTGGCACGAGCAGTCAGGCTTATCCCAGAGGGAATGTGTAAAACGTTTGCACAACACACACAACCCAGTAACACAATAAATACACCACAAAGAAAACTCCACAACCAGTTATATAAAAATAAACTGTATTGCATAAAACATCATTATACCAAAAATGAAATAAACCAGTAATACCCTGCTAAGCAAGCAGTGGTCACATCATCATCAGTATGAATTCAAAAGCAGGAGAAACATTTCCATATTGCATAGGTCATAAACTGAACATTACCCTCCCAGTGCCTGTGTCATCATAAAATCCTCCCTCCCAGTATATGAACTGTAGACCCTGAACTGCTCATTATTACCAATCCACAAAAGGGCACAATAAATTACTCCAGGTCATAACTCACAGCATACCAAAGCTATGCGGGCATGAGACATATCAGAAGATTGTAGAACCCTAGGTAATCACCAGGGCATATCTATGACAGTTAAAATATGGTCACCAGATCATGAAAGGCCCTCCTCGTCTAAGAGCAGATGGCTCTGCGTGCCTTTTAGAGGTAAATCGGTAACACCGGCCAATCCTCCGTATAGGTCTTCCCCCGTGAGGCTGCCTGAACCCAGATATGCTTCTGTGGTGATTCTCCACACACACAAGCCCCCCACATCTACAGGTAATCCCACTGTTGTGGGGGGAGGAGAAAGAAGGCCCATACACCTTCCTTGTCAACAGAAAGACCTCACCCGGTCTCCCCATGTAGGCAGCAGACAAGTGCAGCTAGCTGCCCGTGAACATGCGATGCCGCTGCCTTACACAGGTGGCTCACTCTCCTACTTACCCGGGTCCCGGGAGTGAGTCCAGAGCCCTCCAAGGCCCCCTGGACGAATCCTTGCTCCTCGGGAGCTTGCCCACCCCAGGAAAGCTTCCTGGCATCTTGAGCAGCAAGCCAGCTTCTCTGATGCTCTCTCCCAGGTTGTGGCAGTGAATCTTCCTAAGTAAATGCCTGCAGGTGCCCCCCAGGGCACCCACTGATGCATGCTTCATCTACTCTTGACATTGTTGCACTCCCGGTGCCAAAACACAGGTTAGCCCAGTTGGATTCTCTGCGACTCCCGTTTTTGGGACAGCTCCCCTGCAAGCCCCTCTTGGGGAGGATACAGCGCTCACCACACATTGACAACCTGCACACACTGGCAAGTTCATGCCTTAGCAGGACATTGGGGAGACACATCACCCTGCCTCTGGAGATCACTGAGGAAAGGCCAAAGGAAAAAAGAATTTCAAGCGAGCAGTGGGCCAGCACATCAGGATCTCCACTCCACTTCCCACCAGTTCAGGAGTTGTACCCTGTCACTGGTCCTCCAGCCTACAGTCTGCACCCATACACCGGACAGGGGTCATGGGCAAGCTTCTACCCCCCTGTCCCTACTTCTGGGGTTCCACACCCTCCTCCTAGGAGTGGTACCCCCAGACTCCAAAACTGTCAGGGCACTGGGGACAACCGTCCTGCACAATTCTCCCACCAGCCCAGAGCCACTACCTTGTAACTGGTCTTCCAACTCAGGGTATGTAACCTTGGATTGAACCAGGGTCAGAGGTGAGTCTCTCCCTCCTCTGCCCCCACTTCTATGTCAGTGCAACAAGCAGGTCACTTCAGATGGTGGTTCCTCAAAGCATCATACCATGCTCCTCTGACAGGTCCCTGTAGTGTCTAACAACATGGGGAACAACCCTTATACTAACTGATTTCTGTGTGTCAGAAAAGCCAGTGATGCGTCGATTCAGACAGCCGATGCGTTGATTCTTTTCCTGCCGGGTCAGTGATCTGTCAATCTTTTCCTGATGGGCGATGCGTGGATTATTTTCTCATGGACTAGTGATGTGTCAAATCTTTCTTGTGATGCAGCGTCGCTGGAGAGAAATGATGCTTGGAGGTGGGGCGTGTAAGATTCAGAGGCACGGCAAAGATGAATCTGCGCTGAGCAAAGGAATGCATCGAATTTCACAGCCACAAGACAGGCACTGTGTAAATTTTTCAGCCATGTTACAGGCGATGCATCGTTTTTTCTCCTTCAACCACGCTGTGCGTCTATTTTACTCTTCAGGTCACCAGTTTCTTCTTCCCAGGGCCCACAGACTGTATTTGGCACCACTTGGCAAGGCAGGACTTTCAGCAGAAGAGCCCAGGAACTGGCAGATGACGTCTTTGATATCCCCGTGACTTCTTAACAGGAGGCCAGCTCAGTTAAAGCCCTTGGAGAACCTTGGAAAGCAGGAGGTAGAAAGCAGAGTCCAGTCCTTTCATTCCCAAGGCAGATGGAGCAAGCAGCAGGGCAGCACAGCAAAGCAACAGGCAGAGTGGCAGCTCCTCCTACAGCATTCAGCTCTTCTCTCTGGTAGAATGTCCTCAGTCCATAAGAGTTCTGAAGTTGTGGGGTCAGCAGTCCAATACTTAAACTAATTTCTGCCTTTGAAGTAGGCAGACTTCAAAGGAAAGTTTTTGTAGTGCACAAGACCCTGAATCTCCCTGTCTTGGCCCTAGACACACCCTACGGGTTGAAGTTTGCTTAGTGTCAGGGCAGGCACAGCCCTATTCAGATGCAAGTGTCAACTGCTTCCTCCATTCTAGCCCAGGAAGACCCATCAGGACATTCAGGACACACCTCAGCTCCCTTTGTGTGACTGTCTAGAGTGAATTCACAAACAGCCCAACTTTCCATCTGACCCAGACGTGTATTCCACAGACAGGCAGAGGCACTGAATGTTTAAGCAAGAAAATGCCCACTTTCTAAAAGTGGCATTTTCAAACTTACAATCTAAAAACCAACTCCACAAAAGATGTATTTTTAAATTGTAAGTTCATAGACTATCTTTTGCTGCTCCCAATGGCAAACTGCATTTAAAAGATATTTCAAGGCATGGAGTCTCCCAGATCTACCGCTCTCTGATTGCCAACACGGCCAGCTCCCTCGAGGGACTTCACCAGCGGTGGGAGGAATGGGTGGGTCCCATAGAGGGGGAGGACTGGAGAGAGGCATTGATGGCCCCACGGACCCTAACGATGGCTACTAGATTCCGATTACTGCAGACCTTCTACCTACACACCGCATACCTTACGCCCGCAAGGTTACATACAGCGGGCCTCTGCTCCACGGCTGACTGCCCCCGATGCTCAAATCCAGACGCTTACTTTTTCCATATGGTATGGACGTGCCCAGTCATAATGACCTAATGGAGGGCAATCATGAGGGAGGTCTCCGGGGTTCTGCAGGAAGACGTAGAGGTGGCCCCACTGCCACTCCTGTTGGAGGTCATTGGGGACACTGGATTAAGAAGAGTAGACCAAATTTTCCTGGGGGTGGTGTGCCTGGTGGCCAAGAGAGACATAATGGTAGACTGGAAGGCCGGGGCGGCACCAGCACTGGCCAAATGGAGACGAGGTGTGGACTGGTGTGCACAGCGTGAAAAACTTGTGTATGAGGCCAGGGGGTGCCCGACTAAATACAATAAGGTGTGGGGGAGATGGGAGGCGGCGTTGTGTGCTAAGCCTGCTGGGAGGGACGCAGTCGGTTGGGCAGTGTCACACCAGGAACGGATGGTGGGAAGTTCTCTCTATTCCCCCCCTCCTTCCCCTTTCTCACTGTGTTGATTTCATAATGTTAACTAATAACTTTTGAACAAATAATGTCTACGAAGTCCCGTCCGGGCCAAGGGGTTGGTCGTCTCAAGGTGCCAGTTGGTGCCATGTTCCATTTATTATTATTTCATTGTTTTTGCAAAATCAATAAAAGTTCTTTATTAAAAAAAAAGATATTTCAAGGCAATCTAGATGTTACCCTATGGGAAAGATAGGCCTTGCAATAGTGAAAACCGAATTTAGCAGTATTTCACTATCAGGACATGTACAACACACCAGTACAAGACCTACCTTTTAAATTAACTGCACCCTGCACATGGGGCTGCCGTGGGCCTACCTCACGGTTGATTTACATGTAGTGAAAGGGAAGGTTCGGGCCTGGCAAATGGGTGCACTTGCCAGGTCGAACTGGCAGTTTACAACATGTTTACAGGGCTACTCGTGTGGGTGGCACAAACAGTGCTGCAGGCCCACTCGTAACATTTGATTTACAGGCCCTAGGCACCTCTGGTGCACCTTACTAGAGACTTTCTAGTAAATCAAATATGCCAATCATGGAGAAAATCAATCACAAACCCAATTTAGACAGAGAGCACTTGCACTTTAGCACTAGTGAGCAGTGGTAAAGTGCCCAGAGTCCTAAAACCAGCAAAAATGAAATTCGGCACAGGATCAAAAAACAGGAGGTCAGAAGCCAAAAAGAAAGGGGAAACCACAGCAAAAGCTGACAGGTCTAACAAGGAGGAGCACTGGGTAGAGTCCTTGCCCTGCTTGTATATAAGAGAAATTGTCTCTTCATTCAAAAAAGCGTGACTTTTAGTAGGTGTGAAGGCATTATTAAGGCGTACCCAGAAGGGGGTGAGTTGAGACCTAAACTCTTTATAAAAGTTGCTTGTGAACCAGTAAGGTCTTGGGATTTATTAAATGTATTTAGTCTGCTGTGATCGGATCCGTCAGGGCGGCATTTTGTTTGGGAGTGCTCTTCAGAAGTCAGCAGGACTTTAAGCAGGTCGTCCTGAGGGTGCCGCTTGGCGCAATCTTCGCTGTATATAGATGGGAGCAGAAGGCATGGAAAGCTGTGAGTTTGAGAGCTTCTCTGGATGCCTTAGTACTATTCTCAAGGAGAATGTCCCCCAATAAATACCTTTTCTTGCTTCGCTCATCAGAGCCGAGCTAGGTGCAGTCCACTTTCATCCCCGGGTGAAGTGTGCGTGTTTCAATTGAAGAAGGGAGGACCCTGCTGTATTTGTATCTAGTGTCCTTAGTTCACCCCGCAGGGATGTGATGGTCCTCAAAGATTTGTGTCTAGGTAATTGCCTATGTTATTTCTCTTTTCCTTTTAAGGAACGTTTTTGTTGTGTCATCTAGGTTGTTTTCCTAAAAATATTCAGTAATATGGCTTTTCAGTTTGTCGTAAAGGACTGGGCCTTGGAGCAGGGAGAGATGGAAAGTCCATTTAGTGAACCTCTTCCGCTTGGGGCTTGTTCTTAGTTCAGGGTAACGAGG
This sequence comes from Pleurodeles waltl, assembly GCF_031143425.1. NCBI lineage: Eukaryota > Metazoa > Chordata > Amphibia > Caudata > Salamandridae > Pleurodeles > Pleurodeles waltl. The sequence goes on from NC_090447.1 coordinate 694,815,968, forward strand.
ATCAGAGTGTGGTCCCAATTTCTGAGTGAGAGACTAGCTGTATGCCTGGGGAGAAAAGGAAGGTGTAATCTATTCTTGAGGAAGATCTGTGAATGGGAGAGAAGAATGAGCATTCCTTCTCTTTTCCATGGAGTATCCTTCAAGTGTTGTGGAGTCCCAGTACTTTGAATTTGTATTTGCGTTTCTTCGAGAAGCCTCTGCATTGTTGGGACTAGTCCCATGATCTATCTGTGGGTTCCACACAGCATTGAAATACCCCTGAAGGATAATGTTCCCCACAGCAAAATCTGATAGGATATCTAGGGTTTTAGCCATAAACCTGTCCAGCCCTGTATTGGGGGCATAGACGACTGAATAAGTAAGAGGTTTTCCCATCAGCGTACCCGCGACAAATAGATATCTGCCCTCCTTATCTCTTTTAATGTCTGATTTTATAAAAGGTAATTAGTGGTGTAAAAGGTGGCGCACTCGTATTTAGATTGGCTAAAGGAGTAGAAATCCTGGGGTTCGTTTTTGTGATTGAATCTTGTATCTTCTGTACTTTGTAAATGTTTTTTCTTGAAAGGCCAGAATGCCAAGGCCCTCTCTCCACAAATTGACATATTCTGATTTGTTTATTTGAGGGCATTGAGCCCCTTGACGGTCGAAGAGGCAATCTGAAACACGGAGGGTGGGTGCAGAGATGCCGTACCCCATGCCCTCCCATTAGTATCTGTGGCATGTGTTATGTGGTGAAGAGTCACAACGTGTTTAGTTTAAAGGCAACTCATCTTTCCATCTCTCTAGGAAACAGTTGTAAAAAGTCCCGGTGCTTCGAAGGTCACCGCTTGATCCGCAGGGTCTCCTTCTCTTCGGCAGGGGGAGGGTTGTGCACCGTGTCCATTCTGGAAGCAAAACAGTTTGTAAAGTAGGAGAAACCCCGTGAGGGCAGAAAGCGCCATTAGGGCAAACCATAAGACTGCAGACGTCGCTGCTGAATCAGAGACAATTTTGTCTATCGACAAGAAGCAGTGGTAATCGGTGGTAAGCAGTGATTCTACTCTGGGCCATCCGTCCATTACAACCTCAGATGCACGTCTGGGGCGCCTTGCATGCTTTCTTTGGGGCCGAGGTATCGCTGTCACAAGGAATGGGGTGGGGGAGAGTTGGTGGTCGTTGGTAGAATGCGACCTGGCATGAAGGCAAATTCTGGACAGGACAGTAAAAAATACGGGACGATTCCTAAAAATCAGACAAGATCGGTCGGCCAGGAGTATAGGAAAATATTGCGTACTTGGGGGGGTTATCTCGGCAGAGAGGAAGAAACCGAAGAGGCACTGTCAAGTGGTTAAACAAGCAGCACCCACCCACCCTGGCAGAGTCTTCTGGTGCAGTGGTCCGCTTGCCGTGCTTGTAAAAGGTGAGCAGGGGCCAGACCCTTTGGAAGGTTGTGCTGGGCAAATGCCCGCTCTGTCCATGTCTTAACATGGTTCTGCAGTCAAGCTAAGGTCAAACCAGTGAACTGGCTCATCCCTAAGTGCCAAAGTACATGCAGAATCTTCATAAGATTTTCGATGTAAATTACACAAACAAAATGTAAGAACATGATAAAGATTTTAAAATGTAATACGTTTTTCTTTAGAATATGGTAGTGTTTTTCCCTTCAGAGACAATTAGACACAAGATTGAACTGGGAATCATTTACCTTTCGACACCTATAGATTAATATCAACTATTCAATGTTCCCTCCAATTTTTTAACTCTGTGCGGCAATAAAGGTGCTTCATGCACTGAAGATAAGCAACAACTTATTATGCAAGCATGTGCAGTGGAAAAGCTACCAAAACCAGTGGCAAACGCAAGGTTGGCATGGGCCTAATGCAAACCAGATAAAATGAACCCCCCACCACCTCTAGGGTGGTAGTAAAACACACCCATTACTGGGATGCAGAGGGCTTCTTGCACCCCTGGGCATGGGTGCCACTTGTGCCCTAATCATTCTACCTATAATTCCTCTCTATTTGCTATCTCCATGCCACTCTTATCTCCTCCTCACACCTTTTTCTTATACCTGCCCACTTCCACTCGGTCTCCTCCAGTGTCCTTATCTCCATACTCCCTTTTTTCTTTCCTCGTTCCTCCTTACACTGCCACATTTCTTTCTCTATTTTAGCTCTGCTCCACTTTCCCTCATTCTGTCTCTTCTCTTCCGTCTATGTCCTACTCATCTCTTTCCCGGTCTCTCTAATCTCCCTGTTCTCTCTCATCCACCCTTACTCTATCAAATCAATATCTTGACTATGCTTCTCTCTCATCTCTTTCCTCTCCTTGGCTCCAGCCTCCTTGTTTGTCACTTCTTGGTCTACCATACCCTTTTGGTTGTTTTATCATCCTTTCCTTTCTTCTTTTTTCCTACCCTTTTTTCTCTCTTTTTTGCCTTTAACACTCCCCTTTCTTGCTTCTTCACTTCTTCCTTTTTCTATATCACTTCCATAGCTCATCCTTTCCATACACACTCAAATCTCCTTTTCCTCTCACACTCCCAAATATTAGTTCCTTTCTATCATTCTATTATTTCTGCCCTTCCTACTTTTCTCATTTCCTATCCAGTACCTTTCCTTACTTTCCAATCCCCGTTCTTATCTTTTCTGCTTTTCTCTACTTTCTGATCTGTCTTTCCTCTCTCCTTGTTCATTTTCTTACCGTCTCTCCTCTTTATTTATTTTCTCTACACTATGGCCCTCATTATGACATTGGTGGTCAGGTAACAGCCACGCCGGCGATGGTAGTAGTACCATCACCAGGCTGGTGGTAATGACCGCCAAATTATAACTATGGAAGTGATCCCTCTCATAGACGCCAATGTACCACCCCAACCGCCAGTGCAGTACGACCACTGCTGTAGCCACCTACATGCAGGGGAAAGACAAGGATCCGCCCACCATATTATGACATACCAGACCACCAGGATTTCCGGGGCGTTAGCACCACCACCAAAAGCCTGGCAGAAACACATCATATAAAAGGAGACACTCAACTTCAGGGACACAGAGGAGTCCACAGCCGCCATGGAACCAGAACTGGAAGTCTTCCCAATGCTGTACCACGCAATGGCAGTCCAGGAGCACCAATGCCGATGAAGACAACAACGGTGAGAACAGCCGCCTAGCACACCAAGGAGTAAGGGGAGAGTGACACACACACACACACACAGCACACACACACCCATAACCAACTGCATAGTAAATCGACAGTAGCAGAACCAAGGAGCAAAGAAAGCTAGGACGCATACCTCTGGTCCAATCACTGTAATCATGTTGGAGAACGAGCATTGATTGAAATAAATAATTAAGAACATAAATACAGGCAGGGCCATTGGCCAGTCCAAAGTACGCAAGTGGCCACAGGGCAACGTCCAAGGTCCAACTTGACTCCTGACAACATTGGCACTCCATTGGACAGGGGCATCATCGAGATGGTAGGCAGGCACTTCAGGGGGCAGAGGGGGCGGTGTTCTTCTTGCGAGGGGGTCCTCTGGCTTGGGTTTGGGAGGGGAAGGGTCCTTTCCCTTCTGTTTTGGGGGCCGTGGGACAGGGGACGGAGTTCCACTCTTTTGCACCTTAGTGGCAGGAGTACTCTTAGGGGGAGGAACAGGAGTCGAATTGGAACTGGAGGTACTGGGCTAGGGAGGTGGGACTTTTCTCTTGCGGGCAGGACAGTGGGGTGGGGGAGGGAAGAGGTCAAGACAGGATAGGAAAAGCTTCTTAAGACCAATGGGGCGGGGTGTGGGAGGAGGAATGGGAGTGGGGGTAGAGGAAGGGGCTGTTGGAGGAGGAGGTATGCTGGACTTGGGTGCAGGTGCATGGACAGTGTGCGTGTGTGGGGTGGATGGCTGTTGGATGTCTGAGTGGGAGCATTTATGTGTCTTTGGAGGGGGGCAGACAGGGTGGGGGAGGACATACTGAACTTGTGGATTATGTTGAGGTGGTGTCTGCAAGTGAGGTGGGTGTGCTGCATGAGGTGGTGGTGATTGCACATGTGGTGTGTGGAGTGCATGTCTGCAGGTCTGCTGTTGTGGTGTCTGTGGGCAAGCCTGCGCAGGTGGTAGGATCTGGGAGTGTTGATGCAGTGCATGCAGGTGTGAGTGCTGATATGACTGTGTGGGAGGAGGAGGAGGGGGAGACAGTGGTGGCAGTGGCTGTTGTTGTGTGTGCATCTGTGTGTTGGCTGTATGTGTGCTTGTGGACTGAAGTGTGCTGCCTGTGTTTGTCAGTGCGAATCCTGTCTGTTGTTTTGGGTGCATGCTTGTCAGAATGTGTGCGTGGGATGGTTTGGGGAAGAGAAGACAGGGACTGGGAAGAGATAGTTGTAGGGGGAACGGAAGAAACAGGGACACTGGCTGCCATCAGAGGAGGCCAGAGCCTGAAACACTCTCTGTAGGGCCGCCAAGCCACAGTGAATGCCCTCCAGGTAGGCATTGCATTTCTGCATCTGGGATGCCAGCCCCTGGATGGCATTCACTAGGGCTGACTGCCCTACAGAGATGGATCTCAGGAGGTCAATAGCCTCCTCACTGATGGCAGCAGGGCTGACTGGGGCAGGGCCTGAGGTGCCTGGGGCGAAGGAGACACCCACCCTCCTGGGTGAGTGGGCATGGGCAACTGGGTGGGGGGCTACCGGGAGGGTGGTGCTGGTACGGGGGTGGCAGAAAATGAAGTAACTGGAGTGGTCCCAGAGGGGTCCGCCACGACCAGGGAGCTTCCATCGGAGGAGGAATCAGAATCAGTTGTATCAGCTCCAGTCTTCCCCGTGGTGCTCCCCTCGCCCTCTGTCCCACTGGTCCCTTCAGCGTCGGTGGACTCTGCCTCCTGGGTCCTTTGGGCTTCAGTTCCCTCACTCGCCGGTGCCTCTGCTCCTTCACCAGATGATGATAATGCACACATGGACATGATGACAAAAGGAGTGGGGGGTGGAAAAGAAAGGGAGCACAGAGTCAATCACAACACCAACAGCACAGTCATACACATCACAATCACTCTCTGGGACTTACAGTACGCAGAATGGATCAGAGTGACAAACTATTGCCTAGGTACTACAGCAGGACGGAACCCAAACACTACCATCTGCACACCTACTGGGACCAACTAAGTCCTGTCTGACATGGCATGCTAGCTACCTGGCAACACCAAAAATGGATACCACCCTACAAAGCTAATCAGGACATCGCAGGAATGGCCAAAGCTGCATATTGGGGCATCCACTGACTAGAACCTTACACCCAAATCCCATGGCAGGCAACAAAAAATTGAATACCACACACACACACTGCACTCACCCCCTTGTGGCTGCTGTGCTGCTCTTAAGCACCCATCCAACTCAGGATTGGGGCCATTAGGGGGGTCAGGCCATGACGGGCACCCCTCCCTAGTTGGGAGGCAGTCCCCAGCTGGACCTCCGCGGTCTTCCGGGCCCAGAGTCTCAGGTCCTCCCACCGTTTCCTGCAGTGGGTGCTTCACCGGCTATGGACCCCCAGGGTCCGCACGTCCTTGGCGTTGGCACACCACAACCCCTTCTTCTGATGGGCACTGACCTGCAGAGGAAACACAGAGGAACACCATGAACCAGACAATCTAGCCTGTCAAACAAATGTCTCACATACTGCATTTGCCCCTCATCAAACACACACATGACTTATACCTCTGCATTCACATTGCCTGCAGCCATACCCCCCAAATGACACACTGCTAGCACACACATACAACTACGTGCAGCTCATGTTGCATGCAACGTACCCATGATGTTCTCACCGTTGGTCTGGAGGCCCATACAACTGCCCATACAGGGGTAGTACCCCATCCATGAGCCTCTTCAACTCCTCCGGCGTGAAGGCTGGGGCCCTTATCCCTGTAGCACGGGTCATGGCAGGTTCCAGACACAGGTCACAGCAGCACACGCAGTGAAGATGTCATCCAGTGGAAAGTCAGAAATCAAGAGAAGTAGTAAAAAGAAAATGGCGGTCACGTCCGCGTTGGTGAACATCGTCAACCCCGGCGTTGATCATCAGTGGTTCCTGTACTCCATAGAGCCCCATGTTAGCCAATGAGGAATTGCACGGCGGTGCAGACCGCCGTCCGCCATGGTGTTAACGCCAGCAGAGTGAGGTCACTTCTACCTGTTCCTGAATACAGGACAGGCGGTTCCCATTTTCTACTGCTACTACTCATGTTTGGAATTTAAAAGTGTGTCATTGGTATTGAGTGTACACACCTAGACAATTCTAGTGTCCTATGTACATACATGCTCTGTGTACTATGATGTTATGTGTCCATAGGTCCTGTAGTCACACCCATTTTACTTTTGGCTCACTTAGATACCAACTACTGCAGAGGAATAGCAGGAGGAAGCAAGCACCCGTGTACAGACCCCTTGTGGACATGGCTACACTGGAGGATTGGCACATCATACTCACCTATCGTCTGGACAGGGCCATAATCACAGAGCTATGTGCAAAATTGGAGCCTGATCTGCTAGCTGCTATCCATTGCACCTCGGTAAGGATAAGGATTTTTGAAAATTATTTGGTTGCAATTGATGCTAATGACTTTACTCCTGCCAGGAAGTTGGCCCTTTTATTTAATCACCTTGGTGTGGCCGGGCAGCGTGTTTTTGACAATTTACCAACTATTCCTCCACCAAATGAAAGTAGTGGCGACACTGCAATATGGAATGTTTATAATGAAGCGAAAGAAAGAATTGGGAAGCAATTTTCGGATTAATACAATGTTTTATTAGAAAGATTCAACTTCGCAATGTGCAAACAGTCTATGGATGAGACAGTGGATGAATTTGTGGCTAATTTGCGTGTGCTGGCTGCGAGATGTGATTTTGGTTCTCATGTAGACATGCATATTAGAGACCAGTTTGTGTTCCACTGTTATTCAAAAAAAATTCAAGAACGGTTATTAGCATGCCGGAATCTTACCTTAGAGGAAACATTAGACATAGCTAAAGCTATTGAGAGATCTATTATTACCTCTAAAGTAGTATCCGGACACTCAGAGAATGTAGCGGTTAGTCAAGTAATAGAAAACTCTGAAGTTAACTTTATTAAGGAGAGAACTACAAAATTTAATAAGAACACACTACTGTGTTTCCGCTGTGGGTCACACAATCACTTAAGTAACAACCAGTTGTGTCAAGCTTTGGGCAAGAAATGTTTAAAATGTCATAAAATTGGTCATTTCCAAATTGTTTGCAAGCAGCCTCACTGTTCTTACAAATCTAGTGGCAGTAGCATGAAAGTAAAAAATAACAATGTGTATTCCAAAGGTGAACAGTCAGATGACGTAGATGACTGTACTACTAACCTATCCAATGTCATTCTAACAGTGGATATTGCCACTATTAGAAATATCAAGGGACCCATCTATCAAGCAGTTATTGATTCAATTAAACTTTCTGTCATGGCTGACTCTGGCTCACCTGTCACCATTATTGCAGAAGTCACTTACCGTGGATACTGGCCAACTACGAAAGTATTGAATGATTTCGACATTAGTCCCAAAGCTTTTGGAGACCACGACATTGAGCTCTTAGGGTATTTTTATGTCCTCTTTATCCATTTTAGGTAGAAGCACTATGACCAAAATATATGTGGCAGTGGATGGCAGAGACATCATAGGATGGAAAGATCTTGCGAAGTTGGGCATAGTATTGCGTCCCGGCTTTGACAATCCCATTGTTTTAGGAGAAATGCCTATAGAAGTGTCAGAAATCAGTTTACCTGTTACCAACAGCTCAGAATCTTTTACAATGAAATATCCTGAGGTATTTGCTGATGTTATCGGTGTTGTTAAAGGTTTTGAACATTGTATCAGGCTTAAGGATGGAGCTGTTCCCGTTTCACTTAAGGTAAGACCTATTCCTAGCTCTGTGAAAGGGCAGCTCAAAGATCTTTTAGAAAAACTTGTCAAAGACGGCATCATAACCCCCACAGACTCTTCTGAGTGGGTTTCGCCCATTGTTCTAACTAAGAAGAAAAATGGGGATTTGAGGTTATGTGTGGATTTAAGATCATTGAATAAAAATATTATTATTGACTGTCATCCCCTTCCTCGTATACAAGAGATGATTGCCAGTTTGGGCACCTCTAAAATTTTCTCCACTATTGATTTACACTCTGCGTATCATCAGATTGCTCTAAGCCTTGATTCTCAGGAACTCACTACTTTTGTGACTCCTTTTGGGGCATATAAATATCTCAGACTTCCTTTTAGATTAGCTTCTGTAGCGAGCGTTTTTCAAAAGTTAATGGATTCTTTGTTTGGCGATTTTGAGTACGTATGTGCCTTTCAGGATGACATTTTGATTCACACTAAAGATATGGAAGAACATATTGTTATCTTAGACAAAGTGTTCTCTATACTCAAAGATTGTGGTATCACGATCAAGAGAGAGAAGTGTAAATTTCTGGTTCAGAGGGTAGAATACTTAGGACACTCTATTTCTTCTGATGGCATTAAACCCAAACAGGGAAATGTGGAAGCTATCACAAATGCGCCTTGCCCATCGAATAAAGATGAGCTACGCTCATTTCTAGGTCTTTGTGAACACTATTCAAGGTTTGTTGATGGGTACGCAATGATAGTACAACCCCTTAGAAATCTATTGAAGAAAGGCAGTAAGTTTGAATGGGGTGAACAAGTGATGGCAGAATTTAATGCCATTAAAAATCTAGTACTATCTGCTCCGGCTTTGAAGCCATTTATACCTTCACCCAAATCTTTTGTAGCGGTGGATGCTAGTATGAAAGGTTTAGGGGCGGTCTTTGGCCAATGGGTGGAAGGGCAAGAACGCACTATTGCTTTTACCTCGAGATCTCTTTCAGAAGCTGAGATCAACTACAGCACTATTGAGAGAGAAGCCCTCACTTGCGTCTGGGCAGTGTCTAAGTTTAAGACCTACATTTGGGGCATGGCCTGTACACTGTTCACGGATCACAAGCCACTTGTATTCCTAATGGATGGGAATGGCTTAGGTAAGGCCTCTTCAAGATTAGTAAGACTGTTGTCTAAGTTGCAAGAGTTCAACTTAGAGGTAAGATATCTTCCTGGAGGGAAAAATGTTAGGGTGGATTGTCTCTCCAGGTTGCCTTTACCTCTGTCTGATACAGAGCATGAGGACACGGAGTGTGTAATTGGTGCTGTAGACGTAGTTTCAGCTTCCGAAGGCTTATTTTCTGAGCAGGATTGGAATTCTGCCATGTCAAGAGATTCTGTTTTGTCAGAGGTGATGTTTCATGTTTCTCATGGTTGGCCCAAAAATCAGAAGTTCAGTGGGGAACTTAACACCTATCACCAACTAGCTGCTGAATTGTCGTGTGAGAATGGTGTGTGTATGAGAGGCCCTGTTTGCATTCCTCCTTACGGTTTGAGGCCTTTGCTTATAAAAGCAGCTCATGAGGGGCATTTAGGTATTTCAGCTACTTGTAAAAGATTAAAGGAAAAGTACTGGTGGCCAGGTCTAGACAAACAAGTATCGAATTCTGTGGACCAGTGCACTTTTTGTGTAGTGTCTGATAAGCATTGGAAGTGCCACAATGAACCCTTGCACAATATTCCTTTTCCTAATGGTGCTTGGGAAAGTATTGCCATAGATTTTCCAGGTCCCTTCAACCTCCTGCCTAGAAATATGAGACATATGATTGTTGCTATTGATTATTTTTCTAAATGGATATGCTACAATTTTGTGGAACATGCTGACACAGAATCCGTTATTTAATTTTTATCTTCTCTGTTCTATTTGGAAGGCCCACCGTCTAACATTGTCACTGATAATGGGGTACAGTTCATTTCCAGCAAAATAGAGAACTTTTTGCTCAAATTTAACATAAAACACTCACGTGTGGCTTTGTACAGTCCAATTTCTAACGGACTTGTGGAAAGAGCTAATCGGATTCTTAAAGAGGGCATTCAAACAGCCATTGCAACCAATTGCAATGTGAAAGAATTCTTAAATGAGAAATTATGGGCATATTTGAATACACCGCATTCCACCATAGGTTTTTCGCCTTTTGTATTACTCAGAAGGAGGGAATCTAGATCTAAATTAACACCTTCATGGATGGCCTCCTTTCACAAGGGTGTGAATGTTGATTTTGAAGAGCTGAAACAGAAAGTTTCTGAAAAACAATTTGTTCAGAAGCGTGAATATGATTCTAGGAAAAATGTGAGTGAGGTAATGGTTAATGTGAATGACTGGGTATTGATCAAGAAACCGTGTATGGTATCCAAAGGAGCATTGAAATATTCATTACCTGTTAAAGTTGTAAGAGTTTTGAAATCCGCTGTGTTGCTGGAAGGCAAGGGGTGGTGGAACAAAAACTCCATTGTTCCAATTTCCTCTTCGCAAGCTGATATTTTCAAACGAGTATATGCTGGACGTGAAGATGAAGATGATACCAGTTCTGGTGCTGCGTTCATTTACAGTTCTACTAAAGACAGAGGGGGTCATTCTAACCCTGGCGGTCGGTGATAAAGCGGCGGCCAACCCGCCAACAGGCCGGCGGTCCAAAAAATGGAATTCTGACCCTGGCGGGAACCGCCAACACAGCCCGCCACATTAACACTCCGAACGCCACGGCGGGACCGACAAACAGCGCGGCGGTCACCGCCAACAGACAGGCGGCAGACAATGTACTGCCCACACTATTCTGACTGGCCAATCCGCCACCTTTTCCGGGGCGGGAGCACCGCCGATAAAAACACGGCAGAAACAGACTACGAACGGGAAAACGCGCACCTCTACGCACTCCACGAGGAAGGAGGACAGCATGGAACCCAAATTAAACATCCTACCTGCTCTTGTCTACCTGCTCATCTACCACGAGTACGAACGCCGGCGCAGACGACAACGGTGAGTACTGCACCTACGACACAGGGGAGGGGGGAGGACGAAAGGTTACGTGCACACACATACGCGATACACCCACCCCACCAAACCATGTACACACCAATGCAGAGCAACAAGTCACAGTGACACCACCCAAACCCCCGTAAAAAAAGCAAGGACATAATTAAATTGTGACTCGAAATTTATGGGAAATAAAAACCACTGATAAGTCACGGTCAAATAGCAATAACAATTTTAAAAAAACAAATCAATATCCAGTGCATACGATAAACCGAGGCAATAAGTCCTGCACATCTAACGATATTCCAAGTGTCCGTGGGCCAAAGTGTATCAACACAAGGGCAAAGCCCACACAGGAGACCTGAGTCCTTTGGAGAGAACACTGCAGGGGCATCTGATGAAAAAACTACAGGCACCTCAGGGGGAAGGGAAGGGGGGGGCACCACAGCCACATGAGTCCACGACGCCAGATCCACGAAGGGGCCACCATGCCCACTCTGCCATCCTGGGGAGTGCAAAGCCACAGTCTCTCAAGTCTCTACAGTGGGTGGCTTGCCCACTCTGCCATCCTGGGGAGTGCAAAGCCACAGTCTCTCAAGTCTCTACAGTGGGTGGCTTGCCCACTCTGCCATCCTGGGGAGTGCAAAGCCACAGTCCATCAGGTGGATAACAGTCTCCACCGGTCAAGGAGGAGGCATGGTGGGCACAGTGAACCGTGAACAGTAGCTCGAGACAGATCCGGCACTGTCATTGTGCCAGTGGTGCTTGAGACAGCGGGGCCCAGCGGAGCGGTGCTTGACAGGAAGGGCCCAGCGGAGCGGTGCTTGACAGGAAGGGCCCAGCGAAGCGCTGCTTGACAGGAAGGGCCCAGCGGAGCGGTGCTTGAGACGGCGGGGCCCAGCGGAGCGGTGCATGACAGGAAGGGCCCAGCGGAGCGGTGCTTGAGACGGCGGGGCCCAGCGGAGCGGTGCTTGAGACGGCGGGGCCCAGCAGAGCGGTGCATGACAGGAAGGGCCCAGCGGAGCGGTGCTTGAGACGGCGGGGCCCTGTTCAGCGGTGCTCTTCTGCACGGCGGGGCCCTGTTCAGCGGTGCTCTTCTGCACGGCGGGGCCCTCTTCAGCGGTGCTCTTCTGCACGGCGGGGCCCTGTTCAGCGGTGCTCTTCTGCACGGCGGGGCCCTGTTCAGCGGTGCTCTTCTGCACGGCGGGGCCCTGTTCAGCGGTGCTCGTCTGCACGGCGGGGCCCTGTTCAGCGGTGCTCCTCTGCACGGCGGGGCCATCTTCAGCGGTGCTCTTCTGCACGCCGTGGCCCTGTTCAGCGGTGCTCCTCTGCACGGCGGGGCCCTCTTCAGAGGTGCTCTTCTGCACGGCGGGGCCCTGTTCAGCGGTGCTCCTCTGCACGGCGGGGCCCTGTTCAGCGGTGCTCTTCTGCACGGCGGGGCCCTGTTCAGCGGTGCTCGTCTGCACGGCGGGGCCCTGTTCAGCGGTGCTCTTCTGCACGGCGGGGCCCTGTTCAGCGGTGCTCTTCTGCACGGCGGGGCCCTGTTCAGCGGTGCTCCTCTGCACGGCGGGGCCCTGTTCAGCGGTGCTCTTCTGCACGGCGGGGCCCTGTTCAGCGGTGCTCCTCTGCACGGCGGGGCCCTCTTCAGCGGTGCTCTTCTGCACGGCGGGGCCCTGTTCAGCGGTGCTCTTCTGCACGGCGGGGCCCTGTTCAGCGGTGCTCTTCTGCACGGCGGGGCCCTGTTCAGCGGTGCTCTTCTGCACGGCGGGGCCCTGTTCAGCGGTGCTCCTCTGCACGGCGGGGCCCTGTTCAGCGGTGCTCTTCTGCACGGCGGGGCCCTGTTCAGCGGTGCTCCTCTGCACGGCGGGGCCCTCTTCAGCGGTGCTCTTCTGCACGGCGGGGCCCTGTTCAGCGGTGCTCTTCTGCACGGCGGGGCCCTCTTCAGCGGTGCTCTTCTGCACGGCGGGGCCCTGTTCAGCGGTGCTCATCTGCACGGCGGGGCCCTCTTCAGCGGTGCTCTTCTGCACGGCGGGGCCCTGTTCAGCGGTGCTCATCTGCACGGCGGGGCCCTGTTCAGCGGTGCTCTTCTGCACGGCGGGGCCCTGTTCAGCGGTGCTCCTCTGCACGGCGGGGCCCTGTTCAGCGGTGCTCTTCTGCACGGCGGGGCCCTGTTCAGCGGTGCTCTTCTGCACGGCGGGGCCCTGTTCAGCGGTGCTCCTCTGCACGGCGGGGCCCTGTTCAGCGGTGCTCGTCCAGTAGGTCAAGGGAGCCAGACCTGGCCTGGACTCCCTGCTCAGTCGCCCTCCGACCGTGCTGTTGCTGGACCCTTCGGGGACGGAGTCCTGGGCCCTTTGCTGTTCTTCCTAACACCCGGGATGGGGCTTGTGGGCCCCTCCTGCTCCGCGCTCCTGCTGGCTGACTTCTCCGCCCTGCTGCCCTTTCGCTCCTTAGATGGGGCTCTTGGGCCCTTGCCTCCCCTAGATGTTGTGGCTGGTGAAGTGGGCGAACTTTGCTCCTTGTGGGCAGCCGTGTCAGTCCTCTCACGGCGGCCCTACAGCTTCCTGGTCCTCTTGCCTGGTGGAGGGCTGGCTGTCCCCTTGCTGCTGATTGACGTGTCACTGCTGGCAAAGGGTGGGCTCCAGAACCCATGCACCACAGTGACACTCGAAGCTGGGCTGGTGGTGGCTGAGGTGCTCTTGGGACTCTTTGTAGATGGAGGGGTGGGTCAGTGGAGGGAAAGAGGTCAAGATTAGCGAGGAAAACTTTCTTAGGACCAAGGTAAAAGGTAGGAGAAGGGGTGATGGGAGTGGAGGAAGAGGATGTGGTTGTAGGAGAGTCAGGTGTGCTGTCTTTGGGTGCAGGTGCTTGTGCTGGAGGCTGTCGTGAGGTGGATGGCTGTTGGGTGGGTGTCTGCCTGCGTTTGTGTGTCTTGGAAGAGGGGGTGACAGACACAGTGGGAGAGGACACAGGGGACGTGTAAATGGTAGTGGGGGTGGTGACTGCACGTGTGCGGACTGGACTGGAGGGTGTGCTGGTGATGGAAGCACTGGCTGATGGTGGTGTGCATGTAGGTGTGAGTGTAGACGTCACAGGGAGGGAGGAGGGAGACGAGGAGGAGGGGGACACAGAGGTAGTAGTGACTGTTGGAATGTCTGCATCTGGGTGTTACTTGCGTGAATGCTTGTGGGTTCTGTGGTGCTTGTGTCTGGATGAGCTGCCCTTGGGTGTTGAGGTGTGTGCAGGCTGGTCTGATGGTGTGGATGGGATAGGCTGAGGAACAGGAGACAGAGACAGGGTGGAGGCAGTCAGAAGAGGGAGGCTGGAAACAGGGACAATGGCTGCCGTCAGTGCTGAGGCCAGAGCATTGAACGATCGTTGATGGGCAGCCTGACCCGAATGAATGCCCTCTAGGTAGGCATTGCTCCGATGCACCTCCATTTCTACCCCCTGGATGGCATTCAAAAGGGTAGTCTGCCCAACAATGATGGTCTGAAGGAGGTCAATGACCTCCTCACTGAGGGCAGCAGGGGTAACAGGGGCAGGGGCTGAGGTGCCTGGGGCGAAGGAGACGCCCGCCTTCCTGGGCGAGCGGGCACGGAGCGTAGGCTGAGGGGCTGCTGGGAGGGCGGGGCTGGTGCGCTGGGTGGCGGCTGTACCTGGAGAGGCGGGGGGCCCGGATGTTGCCGCCACCACTAGGGAGCTCCCATCCGAGGACGTGTCGGTGTCTCTGGTGTCACCACCGGTCCCCGTTGTGGTGCTCCCCTCGCCCTCCGGATCACTGGTGCCCTCGGTGTCTGTTCCTGGTCCCACCGGGGCCTTGTGACTTGCAGCTCCCTCGTGCTCCGATGCCAATTCTCCTCCGCCTGATGATGCTAATGCACACATGCACAAGAAGATGAAGAAGAAGGGTGGGGGGAGAAAAACGAAGACCAGGTTGAGTGCATGCAATGTCAACACCGTTGGCGGAGAGGACAGACACAGGAGCCTCATGCACTAAGCCGCGCATTCGGGGTACACTACTCAGTACTTCTGACTAGGACAACAGGTCTAGAGACGACAAACGCGCTGTACTTGTCACCCTACAGAGGTGGGGGCCGGGAGCACAGGGCCATGCCTAAAGGAGAGGACTACACTACAGAAAGCGCCCTGGCCTAATGTCACCCACAACCCTCCTCCCCCACCCAGACGCCTCCACTGCGCAGAGAGATAGCAGAATGTGCTGATACTCACCCCCTTGTGTCTGCTGTGATGTCCTCAAGCGCCCATCCAAATCAGGGTAGGCCACCGCCAGGATCCGGGACATCAGGGGGGTCAGGGTACGACTGGCACCCCTCCTAGGTTGGGGGGCCATCCCCAGCAGTGACTCGGCGGTCTTCCTGTTCCCGCGGCGGATGTCCTCCCACCTCTTGCGGCAGTGGGTGCCCCGTCTTGTGTGGACCCCCAGGGCCCGGACTTCCTTGGCGATGGCACGCCAAATGTCCACTTTCTGATGGGCGCTGACCTATTTGACATGTACAGGGTGGGAAGAAAAGATTCATCAATTTTCTGCATGTTAGATGCGATTGGCCCCCCCTCCCCAACCTTGCCATATGGCACATGCTCTCATCTGTCGTGCGTTGCACTCCTCATTCGCCCCCCACCCCACCAACTTACATCCACCCCACTCCACACAGGCATAGCCCATTCAATGTGCACCCAGTGTGCTTACCTGTTGGTCTGGAGGACCGTAGAGTAACGCATACTGGGGGAGGACCCCATCCACAAGTTGCTCCAACTCCTCAGACGTGAAGGCAGGGGCCCTTTCCCCAGTCGCAGCAGCCATTGTCACTTCCAGACCGAGGTCACAGCAGCACTTGCAGTATAGGTCCTCTCCTGTGGATGATCAGGTCTCGAGTGATTAAGCAGATAGAAAATGGCGGTCACACCCGCGGCGGTGCGTACCGCGGCGGTACGTACCGCGACCGCCGGCGCACCTCGTCATTGACTCCTGAAACCCATAGCCTTCAATGTTAGCCAATGCGGCTTCGTATAGCGGTCTTCGACCGCCTACCGCCACGGTGTGCCACGCCAGCGCATTGACCTCACATCCCATTGTCCCACTTCACAGGTCAGGCAGCCGCCATTTCAAGGGCCCACATGGCATAATTTGTACTGCGTCACACAGGCCTAGGCCTTGCATTGCCACACATACACTCCTTTCAATACATAGATAATCGTGTGCTATGCATGCTGTGGTGAATGTACCTGTGATTTGCTTGACTCTGTGCTCCATTTTGTCCTTCCTAGGCACCGTCCACTGGGACTTGCGAGGAGACGGATGAATCCTCACGTGTACCGACCGCTGGTGGACCTGTCGACAATGGAAGAACGCCATATCATACTACGATACCGACTTGACCGAGCCACTATACAGGAACTGTGTGCCCAGCTGGAGCCAGACCTGATGTCGGATTGTTGGCGGTTTCACAGTTGGTGGTCAGAATGACCGTGGCGGTTTACCGCGGCCGCGGCGGTAGTATGGCGGACTTCTGACCGGCGGTAAGGGCCTTTTACCGCCGAGGTCAGAATGACCCCCAGAATGTCCAATCACACACTGAATGATTCCAACTTCCAAGCACGTACTTCTTGTCATAATCTGGAGAGAGAGGATGATCCTGGTTCTTCTTCTTCGTTGTGCCCAGCTTCTGAATCACTGCATACGCGCAGCCAAAGACTGGTTAAACTCCCTTCAAAATACAATGATTATCTTTTAAAGTAAAGCATGTATATGGTATCATAATTTTATGTACCTGTGCTTGTTGTTTTACTTTGGCTTTGTGGAGGGGGAAGAAGATGTAGTATTTAGTACCTTGTACCTTGTTCTCATAATTGTATGTACCTGTGCTTGTTGTTTCTTTCTTAGTTCCTCCTTTCCCTTACTCATTGTTTATATTCAAGTTAGTGATTCCAGATCGTTGGGGAAACAGAATCCTCCTTAATAGGTTCTGGATTCCTGATGGGCATTGTGAGACTGACCTTCAACCAGATCAGATGTGTATGCCTGTTGTGGACTTACAAATAAACATCTTACTTGGATTTACCCATTCTCTGAGTGCGAGGAGCTCATCTTTCTACCTTTCCCATTCTACAGGAATCCACAGGTAGTTATTGTATCCACCAGAAAAAGCGTTACCGAAGGTAAGTAACTCATTCTTCTGATGGATACACCTACCTGTGGATTCGTCACCTAAAGAATAGAGTCCCAAAGCAGTACTACCTCCGGAGGTGGGTGCCCGAATGGTCAAACCAAGAAATCCTGCAGCACCGAGCGAGCAAAAAGGCCATCCCTCCTAACCTCAGAATCCAAACAATAATGTTTGACAAAAGTATGGAGGGATGCCCAAGTCGCTGCCCTGAAGATGTCAACCACAGGAACACCCCTAGCTAAAGCCGAGGAGGCAGCCTTAGCTCTTGTGGAATGAGCACGAAACCCCACAGGTGGTTCTTTCTTCGCCAAGGAATAACAAAGCTTGATACAGAGAATGACCCACCTGGATAGCGTTCTCTTGTGGACTGCTCTACCTTTCCTCTTCCCCACGTATCCAACGAAGAGCTGATCATCTTGCCTGAACTCCTTCATCCTGTCGACATAGAAGCTCAATGCTCTTCGTGGATCCAGTCGGTGGAGCCTCTCTTCCTCCTTGGATGGATGAGGTGGAGGGTAAAAGGAAGAGAGAGTAATAGACTGCCCCAAGTGAAAGGGTGTAACAACCTTCGGGGGGAAAGCTGCCTTGGTCCTTAACACCACTTTGTCTCTAAAGAAGGAAAGGTATGGAGACTCTACGCTAAGAGCCTGAAGCTCACTGACCCTTCTGGCCGATGTTATGGCTACCAGGAATACAGTCTTGAGAACCAGCAAACGCAAAGCACAAGAATGCATTGGTTCAAATAGCGATCCCATTAGAAATGCTAATACTAAATTAAGGTCCCACTGAGGCATAACAAATGGTGAGGGCGGAAACTTATTAGTGAGCCCCTTAACAAACCTCAAAACAATAGGAGACTTAAACAAGGAAAGTTGATCAGGGAGGCACAGAAAAGCCGACAGTGAAGATAAATAACCCTTAACTGTGGCAACTGCACAACCCTTCTGCGCCAAGGAAAGAGCAAACGACAATATGTCAGACAAGCGAGCCTTTAAGGGATCAATTCTGTTCTCTCCACACCAACATACAAATTTAGCCCAACAACTTGCATAGATCGATTTGGTGGAGTGTCGCCTGGCCGATAAAATAACATCCACCACCTCCAGTGGGAGAGAAAAAGCACTCAGATTGCCCCGTTCAATCTCCAGGCATGAAGGTGCAGGCCCTGGAGGTGGGGGTATAGAATCTGCCCCTGCGACTGCGAGAGGAGGTCCACCCTGTAAGGGAGATGGAGCGGAGGGCACAGAGAGAGTTGGAGAAGGTCTGTGTACCACACCCTTCTTGGCCAATCCGGAGCTATCAAGATGACCTGGGCTCGGTCTTGGCGGATCTTCCTCAGAACTCGAGGAATCAGGGGTATGGGAGGAAACGCGTAAAGCAACTGACCCTTCCAGGACATCTGAAACACGTCCCCCAAAGCTCCTTGTACCGGATACTCGAGGCTGCAAAATAACAGGCACTGCACGTTTTCCTGAGTAGCAAACAGATCTATCTGCAGATACCCCCACATCTGGAAGATGTAAAGAACCAGATCTGGATGAAGACGCCACTCGTGGTCGACCGAGCTGCGTCGACTGAGAACGTCCGCACGCACGTTCAGAGCTCCGGCCAAATGATGTGCTACCAAGCAAATCTTGTGGTCCTGAAGCCAGGACCAGAGTCAAAGAGCTTCTCTGCAGAGAAGATACGACCCCACTCCTCCTTGACTGTTTATATACCACATCGCGGTAGTGTTGTCTATCAGAATCTGGACTGACTGACCGCGAATGGAAGGGAGGAAGGCCTTGAGAGCCAGACGTACTGCACGCAATTCCAACAGATTGATGTGAAATCTCTGTACTACTGGAGACCAAAGGCCTTTGACCTCCAGGCCCCCGAGATGAGCTCCCCACCCTAGAGTGGAAGCATCCGTTACCACTGTGGCCACCGGTGGAGGCAGCGAGAACGGCCTTCCTTGCGACAGGTTGCCGACCGCTGCCCACCACTGAAGATCTCTCTGGTGATCGTAATAGAATCTTCGAGATCCCCTTTGTGCTGAAACCACTGCCTGCGGACGCACCACTGAAGAGCCCTCATGTGCCAGCGTGCATGGGTGACCAGCAGTATGCAAGAAGCAAACAGAC
Organism: Pleurodeles waltl; assembly: GCF_031143425.1. Classification (NCBI taxonomy): domain Eukaryota; kingdom Metazoa; phylum Chordata; class Amphibia; order Caudata; family Salamandridae; genus Pleurodeles; species Pleurodeles waltl. The sequence goes on from NC_090447.1 coordinate 694,835,166, forward strand.
CGAGCAGACGAAGGACCTTGAGGACTGGAACTACCGCTCCATTTCGAAATATCGGAATCAACGCCTGAATATCCTGAACCCGCTGGGGCGGAGGAAAGGCCCGATTTAATGTTGTGTCCAGTACTGCCCCTATTAACAGGAGGCGTTGAGAGGGCTCCAGGTGAGATTTGGGCACATTCATTGAAAAACCCAGGTCGTACAACAACTGAGTCGTCGACTGGAGGTGACACCGCACGAGCACTGGAGTCTTAGCTTTGATCAACCAATCGTCCAGATAGGGAAACACCGCTATCCCTCTTCTTCTGAGCTCTGCAGCTACCACCGCCATCACCTTTGTGAAAACTCGAGGTGCTGAAGTAAGACCAAATGGGAGGACCGCAAACTGATAATGGTGCGATCCCACCACAAACCGGAGATACTTCCTGTGCGATTTGAGGATCGGAATATGGAAATACGCATCCTTCAAATCGGCAGACACCATCCAATCTCCTTCGTTCAACGCCAAAAGAACCTGTGAAAGGGTCAGCATTTTGAACTTTTCCTGCCTGAGGAACCAATTCAAAATCCTCAAGTCCAGAATTGGTCGTAATCGACCATCCTTCTTGGGGATCAGGAAGTACCTTGAATAACAGCCCTGACCCCTCTCCTGCTCGGGAACCAACTCTACTGCACCTTTCGCCAATAGGGATAACACCTCCTGTTGCAGTAACAGAAGATGGTCTTCCGAACAGAAGGATGGGCTGGGAGGGAAGGGAGGAGGGAATTCCCGAAAGGGAAGAGCGTACCCCTTCTTTACAATGTCGATGACCCAAGAGTCTGATGTTATAAACTCCCACATTGGAAGAAATTGGGCAAGTCTCCCCCCTACCGGAGACATGTGAACAGGGAGTGGTGGAGGACTAAGGCTGCTTTCCTTGCTGCACCCCTCCCGAGGAAGAGGCAGAGTACTGCTGGGTGGCTCCTCTTGTATGTACTCTGCCCCTGCCCCTGAAGGATTTGTAAGGCAGGGAGCTTGCAGATTGTTGTGGTGCCTGGAACCTGCCACGAAAGGAGGAGCCACGTCCAAAACCCCTAAACTTCCTATACGACCTAAAGGATGAGGAAGTAGCCGCCTGAAGTCCTAACGACCTCGCTGTGGCCCTGCTCTCTTTGAAACGTTCAAGAGCAGAATCTGCCTTTATGCAGGAGAGTCACCTGCACATCCGTAGAAAAGCCTGATGAGCGCAGCCAAGCCTGACGTCTCGATATTATGGATGTGCCCATAGCCCTCGCCACAGAGTCAGAAGTGTCTAACCCAGACTGGATCACCTGGGTCGCCGCCGCCTGAGCATCCGCCAGCAATTGCAACACTTCCTGCGACAAGTTCGGATGACCTTTTGCTTCCTCCATAAGGGCATGAATATAACGTCCCAAAATGCAGGTTGCATTGGTTGACTTCAAGGCCATACTGAATGATGAAAAGGCCTTCTTTGCAGCAAAGTCCATTTTCTTTGACTCCCTGTCCGCAGGGGTCCCGGGGAACGAGCCGGGAGAGGACCGGGAAGAACAGGAAGCCTGAACAACTAAGCTCTCCGGAGTTGGGTGCTTGGAGAGGAAGACAGGGTCACCTGAAGCCGCCGGATAGCGTCGTGCTACCGCCCTGTTGACAGCTGAAGAAGACACAGGTTTCTTCCAAATGTCTTTGAAGGGGTCCAGGAGAGCCTCATTGAAAGGTAAGAGAGGCTCCGCCGCCACAGAAGCCGGATGCAGCACTTCTGTCAAAAGGTCCCTTCCTTATCACTACATGAAAAGATGCAGCCTCCTCAGTATACTCCCCAGGGGAAGCCAAATCCCATTCAGGGGAAGTATTGATACCACTTGCAGTGTCCAGCCCTTGAAAATCACCCGAAGGCTCCAAGATTTCGCCTTCTTCCAGGTGTTGCCTGCTATACTCTTCTTCCTCCAGAAGGCGCAAAGCCAAACGTCTGGACCGGAGTCTAGACTCGAGACCCTGCGTCGATAAGGCGTCGGCCGACGCCGAAGATCTTCACCGGCGCCGAGCCTCGGATTTATCCGACGCCGGACCCTCCGGCTCCACAGGAACCTTGACTGTGGACTGGATCCGAGGCGAATCCACCGGCGCCGTAGCAGGTGTCACAGGCCTCCTGGGTGATGTCAAGGGTATTGGCGCCGCTTCGGCTCCAGAAGACAAAAATGGCATGAAGGGTGTCGGCTTATAAGAAGCCGGAATACCCAAATTAAAGGCCCAAGGGCCCGACGGACCTGCATGTCCTCCACCAGGCGCCATGGTGGAAAAAATGTTGAACATGGCATTAAAAAATGCTGCAGGATCCGTACCCGGCGCCGGGAAAGCCGGATATTGTTGCTGTGCCGGCGCCGGCATAGAAGCCGATGATGGGCCAGGCAACTCCTGCTCAGGAGAACCCGCCGGCCTCTGAAGAGGCTCTACCTCAAATACCGACCCAGGTGAAGTCGGAGTTGCAGGAGGCGGAGGAGTGACGGTCGGGCTAATCTCCCACGTCGGACGGCGCCGAGCTGATGGAGATGCCGATCTGGACCTGGACCGACCTCTACTCGATCAGCGCCGGGAGTCGCGACGGCGCCGAGATTCTCCATGGCGATGATGAGTCCTCGAAGATTTCGAAGAGGACTCTCTCCAATGACGCCTTTCCTTCTTCTTCTTCTTGGAACGGGCCAGGAATAATTTAGCCTCCCTTTCCATAAGCGCCTTAGGGTTCATGCGCTGGCAGGAACCGCCTGACTCGACCTCATGGTCGGAACTAAGGCACCAGATACAATTCTCATGGGGGTCAGTAACCGACATTCGACCCCCGCACTGGTTTTCAAGGCTTAAAACCAGATTTTCTTGGTTGCGACATTGTAACCACAGATACGCAACTGTAGCTCCCTGTTAGCCTTGAAGAAAAACCGTTACTCAGAGGCACGGAAAAAAGGGAACTGACGTCTGCACGTCGACGAGGGCTTCTTATTGCCTGGATGACGTCATAAGGCGTCGCGTGGAGCCGGGCGATTGTGACGTCATCGTCGACGTGCAGAGCTAGAAGAAATTTCCGTCGAGGCTGGCGTGAGGGGAGAATTCTTTAGGTGAGGAATCCACAGGTAGGTGTATCTTTCAGAAATAAAGGTACTTTACTTGGGTGACACAGTACCAAAAATATCTTAGAGGCAATACTCCTTCTGGAGGTAAGTATTATACACAATATATACACTAGACACCAAAATAATGCAAGTAATTAGACATAGGATAGTGCAAACAATAGAAAATGCTATAGAATGCAATGGGAGAAAATAGGTCTAGGGGCAACACAAACCATATACTAAGAAAGTGGAATGCGAATCACAAATTCCCCCCTAAACAAGTGTAGTGTGTGCAGAATCGCTGGGAGAGTGAGAATACAGTAAAGGTAAGTAAATTACCCCACCCCAGGGCCCAGAAAAGCAGGAGTAAAGTACTGCAAGTTTCCTTAGGACACACTACAAGTCGTGATTAGAGTTATTGCAAAAACCAACCAAGTCTGCCAACAACAAATGGTGGATTCCTGAACCTGAAGACCTGCAAAGGAAGGAGACCAAGTCCAGAAGTCGAAAGAAGTTCCAGGAAGGACAGGAGCCCCTGCCAACCCAGAAGAGGGTGCAAAAGAAGGGTCCCCAGTTGGACGAAGACTGCAGAAATGCACCCTAAGAAGAAGCTAGTGGGTTCCTGCATGATGCAAAGGATGTCCCACATCGTGAAGTTGGATGCAGGCGAGTTTTGGCACTGGATTCCTCCAACAAGCCTTGGTTCCGGGAAAGTCGTGTTTTGCATCAAGTAGGCGCTATCTGGACCCAGGAGGGACCTGGGGGCCTCAACTCTGTGTGAAGAGGAAGATGGGGCTTTCAGCACTTCAGAGAACCCTCAGAGCACCAGATAGCACCCACGGGAGTCCCAGAACATGGGGACAAAGGAGGTGCAAAATGTGGTTGGTGCAGCACTACAAAGGAAGGTCCCACGCCGCCGGAGAACAACTCAGCAAGTTGAGCATCACAGGATAGAGTGCGGGGGACCTGGGCCAGGCTGTGCATGAAGGAATTTTGCAAATAGTGTACAGAGGCCACAGGAGGTGAAGAAGACACGGTGCACAGGGGTACTGTCGTTCTGGGGGAAAGCAAGGCCTTACCTCCTCCAAATTACGGCAGCAGGACCCCAGGACAGTCTGTGTCGATAGGGTCCACCCTCTCTGTTCCAAGGAGCATGCTCATCACCAGGAGAGGAGTCCAAGAGAACCAGTCATCGACTTAAAAGGTGCCTGCTTCAGCAGGGAAGTGACTCCGTCACCCCATGGGAGATTTCTTTGGTCCTTCTGGTGCAGAGTGAAGACAGGGAGTCCTAAGAGCGTGCACACCATGGAAACTGTTGCAGTTTCTGGCTGGAGCTGAAGTTGCAGAGGAAAAGTATCCCTTGTGGAAACTTTGTTGCTGTTACAGAGGTTCCTGGAGCAGGCTGCGGTTGATCCGAGGTCAGAGGATGAAGTAGTAGTTAAAGAGGATTCCTGCTGGAAACTTGCAAGTAGAATCTGAAGAGAACCCAAAGGAGAGACCATTAAATAGCCCTGAAAGGGTAGTTGACTACCTTATTAGGTAAGGCCCTATCAGGAGGAGTCTCTGACGTCACCTGCTGGCACTGGCCACTCAGAGTCCTCCAGAGTGTCCCCACACCTTGCAAAGCAAGATGGCTGAAGTCTGAGACACACTGGAGGTGTTCCGGGCACCACCCCAGGGGTGGTGATGGTCAGGGGAGTGGTCACTCCCCTTTCCTTTGTCCAGTTTCGCGCCAGAGCAGGGACAAGGGGTTGCTGAACTGGTGTAGATTGGCTTATGCAAGGAGGGCACCATCTGTGCCCTTCAAAGCATTTCCAGAGGCTGGCAGAGGCTACCCCTCCCCGGCCTGTAACACCTATTTCCAAAGGGAGAGGGTGTAACACCCTGCTCCTAAAAGAAATGCTTTATTCTGCCTTCCTGGGACTGAGATGCTCAGACCCCAGGAGGGCAGAACGCTGTCTGTGAGGTGGCAGCAGCTGTAGCTGCATTGCAAGCCTCAGAGAGCTGGTTTGGCAGTACTGGGGGTCCATGGTGGAGCCCCCCAGGATGCATGGAATTGGCTCCCCAATACCAGATTTGAAATGGACGGAAAATTCCATGATCTTAGATACCTTACATGGCCATATTAGGGGTTACCTTTGAGAAGCTACATATAGCAATTTACCTTTATGTAGTGCACATGTGTAATGGCATCCCCGCACTCACAAAGTTCTGGGAATCGGCCCTGAACTACGCGGGGGCACCTTTGCTAGTGCAAGGGTGCTCATCTCACTTAGTAACTTTGCACCTAGCCTTCGTTAAATGAAGGTTAAACATATAGGTAACTTATAAGTTACTTGAGTGCGGGAAAATGGCTGTGAAATAATGTGTGCACTATTTCATGCATGCTGCAGTGGCAGTCCTGTGAAAGGGTTTGTCTGAGCTCCTTATGGATGGCAAAAGAAATGCTGCAGCCCATAAGGATCTCCTGGAACCCCAATGCTCTGGGTACCTAGGTACCATATACTAGGGACTTATAAGGGGGGTCCAGTCTGTCAACTGAAATTGTTAAATGAAGTCACTAGCCTATAGTGACAAATTTAAAAGCAGAGAGGTTCTGGTTAGCAGAGCCTCAGTGACACAGTTAAGCACTACTGACTACACACACATTAGGCCACAAACTGTGAGCACTGGGGTCCTGGCTAGCAGGATCCTAGTGAGACAGGGAAAACACACTGACATATAGGTTTTTGTCTATGAGCACGGGGCCCTGGCTAGCAGGATCCCAGTGACACAGTAAAAACATACTGACACACACTCACAAACTGGCCAAAAGTGGGGGTAAGCATGCTACTTTCTCACACTCTGTAGCTGTCCTCTTCCATCCTTATTGTATCCACCTCTATTTCATTCAATCCTTTTGCCTTTCTTCCTTTCTGCTGCCTTCACCTCATCTATCAACTTCAACACTGTCTCTTTGCCTTCTTTTCTACCTCGCGACAAGCTCCTTCACAACCCCATTCCGCTATACCCCTTGTTCTGAGTTCTACCAGTGCCCGCCTGGGCCACGTTTCACTGTCTGTGGCAATGACTCTTCCCCAGTCCCTCCCACACAGAGCTACGCTCAGGGAGACACTTAAAAACAATTCTAACAAAATCAGGGCAAAACTATTCCTGGATTGCTTGTGTTCTGGTTCAGGGAGGGGCTGACCGTTTAGGCTAGAATGCTTCTGTTGGAGTAGGGTCAAGACTGATTTGCATCCCCTTTGAAACCAGAAGACAGTGTTTTAGTACAATTCTGTAGGATGGACAGTGCATTGTTGTAAAGAAATGGCTCCCTGTTGCAGTTACCCCCCACTTTTTGCCTGATACTGATGCTGACTTGACTGAGAAGTGTGCTGGGACCCTGCTAACCAGGCCCCAGCACCAGTGTTCTTTCACCTAAAATGTACCATTGTCTCCACAATTGGCACAACCCTGGCACCCAGGTAAGTCCCTTGTAACTGGTACCCCTGGTACCAAGGGCCCTGATGCCAGGGAAGGTCTCTAAGGGCTGCAGCATGACTTATGCCACCCTAGGGACCCCTCACTCAGCACAGACACACTGCTTGCCAGCTTGTTTGTGCTAGTGAGGAGAAAATGACTAAGTCGACATGGCACTCCCCTCAGGGTGCCATGCCAACCTCACACTGGCTGTGGCATAGGTAAGTCACCCCTCTAGCAGGCCTTACAGCCCTAAGGCAGGGTGCACTATACCACAGGTGAGGGCTTATGTGCATGAGCACTATGCCCCTACAGTGTCTAAGCAAAACCTTAGACATTGTAAGTGCAGGGTAGCCATAAGAGTATATGGTCTGGGAGTCTGTCCAAAAACGAACTCCACAGCTCCATAATGGCTACACTGAATATTGGGAAGTTTAGTATCAAACTTCTCAGAATAATAAACCCACACTGATGCCAGTGTTGGATTTATTAAAAAAATGCACACAGAGGGCATCTTAGAGATGCCCCCTGTATTTTACCCAATTGTTCAGTGTAGGACTGACTGGTCTGTGCCAGCCTGCTGCTGAGAGACGAGTTTCTGACCCCATGCGGTGAGAGCCTTTGTGCTCTCTGAGGACAGAAACAAAGCCTGCTCTGGGTGGAGGTGCTTCACACCTCCCCCCTGCAGGAACTGTAACACCTAGCAGTGAGCTTCAAAGGCTCAAGCTTCGTGTTACAATGCCCCAGGGCACTCCAGCTAGTAGAGATGCCCGCCCCCTGGACCCAGCCCCCACTTTTGGCGGCAAGTCCAGGAGAGATAATGAGAAAAACAAGGAGGAGTCACTGGCCAGTCAGGACTGCCCCTAAGGTGTCCTGAGCTGAGGTGACTCTGACTTTTAGAAATCCTCCATCTTGTAGAAGGAGGATTCCCCCAATAGGGATAGGAATGTGACCCCCTCCCCTTGGGAGGAGGCACAAAGAGGGTGTACCCACCCTCAGGGCTAGTAGCCATTGGCTACTAACCCCCCAGACCTAAACACGCCCTTAAATTTAGTATTTAAGGGCTCCCCTGAACCTAAGAATTTAGATTCCTGAAACTACAAGAAGAAGAGGACTGCTGAGCTGAAAGACCCCTGCAGAGGAAGAGAAGAAGACACCAACTGCTTTGGCCCCAGACTTACCGGCCTGTCTCCTGCCTTCCAAAGAAACCTGCTCCAGCGACGCTTTCCCAAGGACCAGCGACCTCTGAATCCTCAGAGGACTGCCCTGCTTCGAGAAAGACTAGAAACTCCTGAGGACAGCGGCACTGCTCCAAAAGACTGCAACTTTGTTTCAAAGGAGCAGATTTAAAGACCCCTGCAACTCCCCGCAAGAAGCGTGAGACTTGCAACACTGCACCCGGCGACCCTGACTCGACTGCTGGAGAACCAACACCTCAGGGAGGACCCTCCGGCGACTCCGAGACCGTGAGTAACCAAAGTTGTCCCCCCTGAGCCCCCACAGCGACGCCTGCAGAGGGAATCCCGAGGCTCCCCCTGACCGCGACTGCCTGAACCTAAAGTCCCGATGGCTGGAAAAGACCCTGCACCCGCAGCCCCCAGCACCTGAAGGAACGGAACTTCTGTGCAGGAGTGACCCCCAGGTGGCCCTCTCCCTTGTCCAGGTGGTGGCTACCCCGAGGAGCCCCCCGCCCCTTGCCTGCCTGCACCGCTGAAGAGACCCCTTGGTCTCTCATTGAAAACCATTGAAAACCCGACGCGTGTTTGCACACTGCACCCGGCTGCCCCCGCGCTGCTGAGGGTGTACTTTTTGTGCTGACTTGTGTCCCCCCCGGTGCCCTACAAAACCCCCCTGGTCTGCCCTCCGAAGACGTGGGTACTTACCTGCTGGCAGACCGGAACCGGGGCACCCCCTTCTCTCCATTGAAGCCTATGTGTTTTGGGCACCTCTTTGACCTCTGCACCTGACCGGCCCTGAGCTGCTGGTGTGGTAACTTTGGGGTTGCTCTGAACCCCCAACGGTGGGCTACTTTGGACCCAAACCTGAGACTTGTAAGTGATTTACTTACCTGATAAAACTAACAATAACTTACCTCCCCCAGGAACTGTGAAAATTGCACTGTGTCCACTTTTAAAACAGCTATTTGTGTTTTATGTGAAAAGTATATATGCTACAGTAATAATTCAAAGTTCCAAAAGTACTCACCTGCAATACCTTTCAAATGAGATATTACATGTAGAATTTGAACCTTTGGTTCTTAAAATAAACTAAGAAAATATATTTTTCTATAACAAAACCTATTGGCCTGGATTTGTCTCTGAGTGTGTGTTCCTCATTTATTGCCTGTGTGTATGTACAACAAATGCTTAACACTACTCCTTTGATAAGCCTACTGCTCGACCACACTACCACAAAATAGAGCATTAGTATTATCTCTTTTTGCCACTATCTTACCTCTAAGGGGAACCCTTGGACTCTGTGCATACTATTCCTTACTTTGAAATAGTGCATACAGAGCCAACTTCCTACATTGGTGGATCAGCGGTGGGGTACAAGACTTTGCATTTGCTGGACTACTCAGCCAATACCTGATCACACGACAAATTCCAAAAATTTTCATTAAAAATTGTTTTTGCAATTTGAACTATTTTTTCTAAATTCTTAAAAGACCTGCTAGGGCCTTGTGTTAGATCCTGTTTAGCATTTCTTTTAGAGTTTAAAAGTTTGGTAAAAGTTTGAATTAGATTCTAGAACTAGTTTTTAGATTCTTAAAAAGTATTCCAACTTTTAGAAGCATAATGTCTAGTGCAGAGATGAATGTGGTGGAACTCGACACCACACCTTACCTCCATCTTAAGATGAGGGAGCTAAGGTCACTCTGTAAAATAAAGTAAATAGTAATGGGCCCCAGACCTTCCAAACTACAGCTCCAGGAGCTGTTGGCAGGGTTTGAAAAGGCCAACCCCTCTGAGGATGGCAACACAGAGGATGATGATAGTGACTTGGAGGGTGATTCCCCCCTACCAGTCCTATCTAGGGAAGACAGAGCCTCTCAAGCCCTGACTCCAAGCATAATAGTCAGAGATGCTGGCTCCCTCACAGGAGGGACCAACCTCTCTGAAATCACTGAGGATAACTCCAGTGAAGAGGACATCCAGTTAGCCAGGATGGACAAAAGATTGTCTTTGGAAAGACAGATCCTAGCCATAGAAAGGTAAAGACAAGAGATGGGCCTAGGACCCATCAATGGTGGCAGCAACATAAATAGGGTCAGAGATTCTCCTGACATGTTGAAAATCCCTAAAGGGATTGTAACTAAATATGAAGATGGTGATGACATCACCAAATGGTTCACAGCTTTTGAGAGGGCTTGTGTAACCAGAAAAGTGACCAGATCTCACTGGGGTGCTCTCCTTTGGGAAATGTTCACTGGAAAGTGTAGGGATAGACTCCTCACACTCTCTGGAAAAGATGCAGAATCTTATGACCTCATGAAGGGTACCCTGATTGAGGGCTTTGGATTCTCCACTGAGGAGTATAGAATTAGATTCAGGGGGGCTCAAAAATCCTCGAGCCAGACCTGGGTTGATTTTGTAGACTACTCAGTGAAAACACTAGATGGTTGGGTAACTGGAAATGAAGTGCATGACTATGTTGGGCTTTATAATTTGTTTATAAAAGAAGACATTTTAAGTAACTGCTTCAATGAAAAGTTGCATCAGTATCTGGTAGACCTAGGACCAATTTCTCCCCAAGAATTGAGAAAGAAGGCGGACCATTGGGTCAAGACTAGGGTAACCAAAACTTCCACTGGGGGTGACCAAAAGAAAGGGGTTACAAAACCTCCTCAGGAGAAAGTGGGTGACACTAGAAACAAAGAAAAAGAGTCCTCTGTAGGCCCCCAAAAACCAGACCAGGTGGGTGGGCCCCGGGACACAACCCAAAACAAAGGTGGGTACCAGGGTAATAACTGGGATGCCACTAAGGCATGGTGCCATAACTGTAGACAGACAGGGCACCACACCAAGGACACTTCTTGTCCCAAAAACAAACCCCCTAGCAAAATCCCAGGGGTGACCAGTGTAGCCATTGGGGATGACTCCTCAGATGAGGAGGTCTTCATAGCCTTCAACTGGAAAAAGGGCCCAACAGGTGAGTTGGAGATTCCAGAGGGAAGTAGACACTTCCACCACCTACTGGTGAATGGAACCCCAGCCACTGCCCTGAGAGACACTTGTGCCAGTCACACTATTGTGCATGACAGGCTGGTGTTCTCAAACCAGTACATCCCAGGTGAGATGGCCAGAGTAAGAGTTAGCCCAGACAGGGTCACTGATAGGCCTGTGGCTTTTGTGCCCATAGAAGTGGGTGGGACTTTTAGCTGGAGAAGGGTGGTAGTCAGTACAGACCTCCCCCTTGATTGTCTCCTTGGAAATGACTACCCAGAGGTTAGTCAGAGCCCAAGAGAGGAACTGGTCCAGTGCCAGTCCTCTCCCAAGGACTCTGGAGGTGCTACCCCTGCAGTAACTGCAAGTAGGCCCCAGAAGAAAAAGAAAGGAAAACAGAGTAGGAAAGGTGGACAACCTTTAGCCAAGGTTCCAGCAAGCCAGGGAGATTCTGCTCCAGTAGGGGAGAACTCCAAAAATGGCACTGTTAAAGTCCAACCTGACCCACAAGAAGTCCTGGCTAGTCAGGCAACTGTTAAGCCTGAGTGGGTGGCTCCTCAGCTAACAGAAGAAAGAGTGGAAGAAGGGTGTTTACTACAAGATGTGGTAACCCCCCACTCTAATACAGCAGACAGGCACCCTGAACCCAAAGAAGCCTGTAACTTAGCCCCTTCCCTTGTAGGTGAAGAGCTAAAGGTGTGGTTCTGGGCACTGACAGCTGTCAGTGGCCTCTGCTGGGTGTTAGCCTTTATGGCTGCACTATCCTTGGCATGGTGGTCTGACCCCATGCCAAATAGCAAGTTAGGCCCCCCCTGACCCTGTTGGTCATGGTGGGGTTACTCCAGCTCTGGGTAACCTCTTTGGGTAAGCTAGGGGTGACCCTGGCTAAGATAAGATTAGCAGAGGTGGATACCTCTAACCCCAAAATAGAGAGAATGGGTGAAGACATTAAAAGCACAGACAGGCGGCAGTTCAGATTAGGTCCTATCACTGTGGAAGTGGGTCAGTTCCCTAGAGGGAATGACCTGAACAGGAGGATGTAAGGCAGAGTAGGCCCTGCAACAAACCAGCCAATTTCCTCTACTCTTCCTCGCCTGACAGACTAGGAAGACTCTCCCAGCTTTTGCTGAGTCTCCTGGCCTGTGGGCTGGGGGGGGCTTGTGTAAAGAAATGGCTCCCTGTTGCAGTTACCCCCCACTTTTTGCCTGATACTGATGCTGACTTGACTGAGAAGTGTGCTGGGACCCTGCTAACCAGGCCCCAGCACCAGTGTTCTTTCACCTAAAATGTACCATTGTCTCCACAATTGGCACAACCCTGGCACCCAGGTAAGTCCCTTGTAACTGGTACCCCTGGTACCAAGGGCCCTGATGCCAGGGAAGGTCTCTAAGGGCTGCAGCATGACTTATGCCACCCTAGGGACCCCTCACTCAGCACAGACACACTGCTTGCCAGCTTGTGTGTGCTAGTGGGGAGAAAATGACTAAGTCGACATGGCACTCCCCTCAGGGTGTCATGCCAACCTCACACTGCCTGTGGCATAGGTAAGTCACCCCTCTAGCAGGCCTTACAGCCCTAAGGCAGGGTGCACTATACCACAGGTGAGGGCATATGTGCATGAGCACTATGCCCCTACAGTGTCTAAGCAAAACCTTAGACATTGTAAGTGCAGGGTAGCCATAAGAGTATATGGTCTGGGAGTCTGTCCAAAAACGAACTCCACAGCTCCATAATGGCTACACTGAATACTGGGAAGTTTAGTATCAAACTTCTCAGAATAATAAACCCACACTGATGCCAGTGTTGGATTTATTAAAAAAATGCACACAGAGGGCATCTTAGAGATGCCCCCTGTATTTTACCCAATTGTTCAGTGTAGGACTGACTGGTCTGTGCCAGCCTGCTGCTGAGAGACGAGTTTCTGACCCCATGCGGTGAGAGCCTTTGTGCTCTCTGAGGACAGAAACAAAGCCTGCTCTGGGTGGAGGTGCTTCACACCTCCCCCCTGCAGGAACTGTAACACCTAGCAGTGAGCTTCAAAGGCTCAAGCTTCGTGTTACAATGCCCCAGGGCACTCCAGCTAGTAGAGATGCCCGCCCCCTGGACCCAGCCCCCACTTTTGGCGGCAAGTCCAGGAGAGATAATGAGAAAAACAAGGAGGAGTCACTGGCCAGTCAGGACTGCCCCTAAGGTGTCCTGAGCTGAGGTGACTCTGACTTTTAGAAATCCTCCATCTTGTAGAAGGAGGATTCCCCCAATAGGGATAGGAATGTGACCCCCTCCCCTTGGGAGGAGGCACAAAGAGGGTGTACCCACCCTCAGGGCTAGTAGCCATTGGCTACTAACCCCCCAGACCTAAACACGCCCTTAAATTTAGTATTTAAGGGCTCCCCTGAACCTAAGAATTTAGATTCCTGAAACTACAAGAAGAAGAGGACTGCTGAGGTGAAAGACCCCTGCAGAGGAAGAGAAGAAGACACCAACTGCTTTGGCCCCAGACTTACCGACCTGTCTCCTGCCTTCCAAAGAAACCTGCTCCAGCGACGCTTTCCCAAGGACCAGCGACCTCTGAATCCTCAGAGGACTGCCCTGCTTCGAGAAAGACTAGAAACTCCCGAGGACAGCGGCACTGCTCCAAAAGACTGCAACTTTGTTTCAAAGGAGCAGATTTAAAGACCCCTGCAACTCCCCGCAAGAAGCGTGAGACTTGCAACACTGCACCCGGCGACCCTGACTCGACTGGTGGAGAACCAACACCTCAGGGAGGACCCTCCGGTGACTCCGAGACCGTGAGTAACCAAAGTTGTCCCCCCTGAGACCCCACAGCGACGCCTGCAGAGGGAATCCCGAGGCTCCCCCTGACCGCGACTGCCTGAACCTAAAGTCCCGACGGCTGGAAAAGACCCTGCACCCGCAGCCCCCAGCACCTGAAGGAACGGAACTTCTGTGCAGGAGTGACCCCCAGGTGGCCCTCTCCCCTGTCCAGTTGGTGGCTACCCCGAGGAGCCCCCCCCCTTGCCTGCCTGCACCGCTGAAGAGACCCCTTGGTCTCTCATTGAAAACCATTGAAAACCCGACGCGTGTTTGCACACTGCACCCGGCCGCCCCGCGCTGCTGAGGGTGTACTTTTTGTGCTGACTTGTGTCCCCCCCGGTGCCCTACAAAACCCCCCTGGTCTGCCCTCCGAAGACGCGGGTACTTACCTGCTGGCAGACCGGAACCGGGGCACCCCCTTCTCTCCATTGAAGCTCATGTGTTTTGGGCACCTCTTTGACCTCTGCACCTGACCGGCCCTGAGCTGCTGGTGTGGTAACTTTGGGGTTGCTCTGAACCCCCAACGGTGGGCTACCTTGGACCAAACCTGAGACTTGTAAGTGATTTACTTACCTGATAAAACTAACAATAACTTACCTCCCCCAGGAACTGTGAAAATTGCACTGTGTCCACTTTTAAAACAGCTATTTGTGTTTTATGTGAAAAGTATATATGCTACTGTAATAATTCAAAGTTCCAAAAGTACTTACCTGCAATACCTTTCAAATGAGATATTACATGTAGAATTTGAACCTGTGGTTCTGAAAATAAACTAAGAAAATATATTTTTCTATAACAAAACCTATTGGCCTGGATTTGTCTCTGAGTGTGTGTTCCTCATTTATTGCCTGTGTGTATGTACAACAAATGCTTAACACTACTCCTTTCATAAGCCTACTGCTCGACCACACTACCACAAAATAGAGCATTAGTATTATCTCTTTTTGCCACTATCTTACCTCTAAGGGGAACCCTTGGACTCTGTGCATACTATTCCTTACTTTTAAATAGTGCATACAGAGCCAACTTCCTACAATTGTCTAAAAGAAATACATATCACAGGTTAATCCAACACACTATCTAAAAAAGAAACAAAAAGTTCATAATGAAGGTAAAAGAAGGCAGACACCATATACTAATATCATGGCTTTTTCGCACATTACATAACTATTCAATGTAGCGGTCAAAGTCCATTAAAAACCATATCAATTCAGCTGTGGGACAGGGTGAGTTCAGAGGAGGGTCCAAAGACTAGGCTAAAAAGAACAAATATTCTGTAACCATTTTGTCGATCTTTCACCATCAACTAACTACATATAAAATAACACACCTTTAAAATGAAAAACAAATGAAAGCTACACTAATCAGAAGGAAATGCAGTATTTTATGTTATAAAACCTTGATTGGTTAATGCTATCACTACAGATGTCTATATGTATAATAATCAGAGAATCCTGTTTGGTGCAGCAGGGAAAGTGACTTGTGTATTTTTAGTGCTACGAGGTTCCTAAAAGCACTGTGAACATGTAAGTCATTATCATGGCCAATGGAATTAAGTGATTGTGCTTCTGCAGTGTTTTTCGTATAATTATGGATCTGCTGCATTTGCCAAATAACCCTTCATCTGCTGCATAATTTGCACATTAACAGAAAATGGTTTCTACCTCAAACTGTTTGAGTTATTAAAATTGCAGCAACAAGTGTTGCCGCCCACTCAAAGTTCCTTTGCAAACGTTGACTTCTTACCTTTCTATTGCTATATTTGGGTGTTAAGCTGAGGTGCAACCTATGCCCAGACAGTGCTAACAAGCGTAACAAGCATTTGCAAGGCAACGTGTCTCACGTTTGCTCGAGCTAGAGCTACTTTTCTTGCCACATAAATGGAAAATTAAAAGTAAAACAGTTGACATAAGCGACCCGATTTAAAGCACCACCACCGCCATCGGCATGAGTGCGGAGGAGAGACACAAAAGTTAAAAGAAGTTGGCTTGCAGTCAAACATATCAGCAATTGTGCAATTATCCATGTAACAGGGTCGGAGGCAAGGCAGTAACAAAACTGCCCAAGGAGGGACAAACGTAAAGCACTTACCAATGATAACAAAGGATTTTTGAAAGGCAAGCCCATGAATGAGGAGTAGTGATGAGCGTGTGGTGGGCGTGGTTAAAAGCCCACAGATAGATTACAACACGTCAGAGTGCTTGTGCGCTCGACCTAAAAATGACAAAATAATGAAGTAATACTATCAATGTGCTGCATAATTTGTCTTTTTTTGTTGCATAATTTTGTTTACCTGCCTATAATCTGGCCTTCTCTTGCCATATAATTTCAGTGGCCCTAGTCATTATTTTAAATGCACATTACACACAGTATGGTATAGGCTGACACAAATTGTGCACATAAATTTAGGTTAAAGATAAAAAGCGTATATAAAATATAGATTTCAATAATATGCAGATTATGCCTAGTGGAGATGGCACAATCTTTGGAGTCATCTCCATCTCTGTGGAGATGACTCTAAAGATTGTGCAATTGTAGCTATCTTATTCAAGGGAGTATTTAGCTCTAGCAGCCTTTTGGACCTTATCTTTGCACTGGTAGTCATGTAACTTGGCCTGTAGATCTTGTGGTCGGCTCATTTCTTTTGGACGTTGTGGGCTGACCCAGTGTATTTGATGAGGTTGGATTCTGGAGGAATGTAGATCGCCACTGATAAAAGGGAGCTGAATGTACTTAGCTGCACCAGTTTCTTCGATGCCCTTTCTCAGGCCCCTTACATGAAGATCTCCAGGTCTCTGATCTTCCATATCATAACAGTTTTGCATGTGGAGGGTAGTACATTTGTTAATAAGGGTTACGCTTTGGGGGTGTAAGGCAGCTAATTGAGTTTCAATGTCCATTACTTGTAGAGCCACCGGTGTCCACATGTGATTGTAGATTAGCAATGTATTTCGCCCAGATCTGATGGCAGTTGTGAGAGCTCCGTAGAAATATCAACTTTGAGGTCTTCCTTCAAACATTAAGAGTTTGCCCATATAACCCCGCTGAACCTGGGCTGCTACCATGAACAAAACATAAAACGGACAACTGTGGGGAAACAAATCAATATATACATTTATTATCCTGAATGAGACAATTAATTCTCACGGGGTATAGATTTGTAATCTCAATAATCACTCATGTACATATGTTGCACAGTGCCCGTACCTCTATATTAATTCCAAAACAAAATCACACTTAAGAGTCTCTGACCAAAAGAAAATAACATTTTGAAAACAATACACAGATATATATATATATAAATAAAAGATAAATCTGTTTTACATATTCGACAAATGTACTCCACATGCAGAAATGTAGTCAGCCATTCCACGTCAATTCCTCGTGTTTTTATAAAAACTGACATGGTTATCCAGGCTGACTGGGCATTCAATCCACCTGAAGGTAGTACTGACCACAGAGGAGTAAATAGGTCAATAACCTTTAGTTCCCGCTACCGCTAGTCTACTCTAAAAGCATTGTATTTCACTGGATTCCTTCCACAAAATTCAACGTGTTTCTGCCAAAGTAATTAAAAGGCCTCCTCAGGACAGAGTCAAGGAAACTTGCACCTGAAATCAAAAGTAGATGTCAATTCCTTAACATAAATCATATGCCAAATACTACCAACATGTACTCTACAAATGATGCTTGATCGAAGGCCAAAAAAAACAACAAAAAATATAAAATAAATAATGAGGTAAGAAATAATCACAGTCCCAGGGTTAATAGGAGAGTACTAATTACAAGCTACTCGTGACGGAAAACAGTGGAAAATATTAGTGACTTTCATTTAGGGCCAGATGTACACAGCTATTTAGCGGTCACAAATGGCGAAATTTGCTGTTTGTGACCGCTAAATGGCCTTGTACCATGTACCGACCTTATTTTGCGAGTTGTAAACCTATTACTGACTCGCAAAATAGGGTTTGCGACTCGCTATTAGGAAGGGGCGTGACAAGGGCGTTCCTTCCTAATAGCGAGTGGCACTGGAATGTAGGAATGTTTTGCAACCAGGAATTCAGTCACAAAACATTCGCAGTTACCACTAACTTCAAATTGGTGGTAAGCCATTCGCAAACGGGAAGAGGTCCCCGAGGGACCCATTTCCCTTTGTGAATAGGGATGCAAACATTTTTAAAGATTAGGCAGTGGTCCCACAGACCACTGTCTATTCTTAAAATTTTTAAAGAAAACGTTTCATTTATATTTTTATAATACATTCCGTTTTCCTTTACCCCCTCAGGTGCCAGGCCTTTTTTGTAGCTATTTGGGTCAGTTAGCGCTTAGGCCCTCATAATATTTTTGTCCACACAAGCTACTCACGCCAAATTTGCGTCCTTTATTTCCAACATCCTAGGGATTTGAGTGGTACCCAGAATTTGTGGGTTCCCTTGTAGGAGACCAAGAAATTAGGCAAAATACAGCGAAAATTTAGTTTTTTTTTGTTTTTCAAAAAAATGGGAAACAAGTGCTGCAGAAGAAAGCTTGTGGTTTTTTCTCTGAAAATGGTATCAACAAAGGGTTTGTGGTGCTAAAATCACCATCTTCCCAGCTTTCATGAACAGGCAGACTTGAATCAGAAAACCACATTTTTCAAATCAATCTTGGCATTTTACTAGGATATACCCCATTTTTACTATTTTTGTGTTTTTAGCCACCTTCTGGTTAGTGACCGAAATGGGTGTGAAAGCTAAACATTTCTGAAAAGTAGACAAAATCCTGAATTCAGCAAGGGGTCATTTGTGTAGATCCTACAAGGTTTTACTACAGAAAATAACAGCTGAATAAAAAAATATTGAAATTGAGGTGAAAACAAGCCATTTTTTCCACGTTTTACTCTGTAACTTTTTCCTGCGATGTCAGATTTGCAAAAGCAATATGCCGTTACCTCTGCTGGACTCTTCTGGTTGCGGGGATATACAGGCTTGTAGGTACATAAAGAACCCTAGGTACCCAGAGCCAATAAATGAGCTGCACCTTCCAATGGGTTTTCATTGTATACCGGATATATAATTCATTTGGTGAAATATAAAGAGTGAAAACATAGGTATCAAGGAAACCTTTATATTTACAAAATGGGCAAACTATAAGGTGTTGATAAGCAGTGGTTATTTGCACATCTCTGAATTCTGGGGTCCCCATACTAGCATGGGAATTACATGGAATTTCTCAAATAGATGTCTTTTTTACACAATGTCTTACATTTGGAAAGAAAAAATGTAGAGAAAGACAAGGGGGCATAACACTTGTTCTGCTATTCTGTGTTCCCCAAAGTCTCCCGATAAAAGTGTTACCTCACTTGTGTGGCTAGGCCTAGTGCCCACTACAGGAAATGCAACATGGACACATGGACCCAAAGGACCTCAAGAACTTCTGGCCCATCTCCCTGCTCCCCTTCCCGGCAAAAGTCATAGAGAAAATTGTCAACAAACAACTGACCCGTTTCTTCGAGGAGAACAACACTCTGGACCATCCCAATCCGAATTCCGTAGCAACCACACCACTGAAACTTCCCTCATTGCCGTCACCGACAATATTAGGACCATACTTGACAATGGCAAAGCCGCGGCCCTCATCCTCCTGGACCTCTCAGCCACGTTTGACACTGTCTGCCCCCACACCCTACGCACACACCTCAATGACGCAGGAATCTGCGACAGAGCCCTTGACTGGATCACCTCCTTCCTCACCGGCAGAACTCAGAGAGTCCGCCTCCCTCCATTCTGCTCTG
Organism: Pleurodeles waltl; assembly: GCF_031143425.1. Classification (NCBI taxonomy): domain Eukaryota; kingdom Metazoa; phylum Chordata; class Amphibia; order Caudata; family Salamandridae; genus Pleurodeles; species Pleurodeles waltl. Next base: position 694,854,480 of record NC_090447.1, read on the forward strand.
AAGCCACCAAAATCATCTGCGGCGTACCCCAGGGATCGTCTCTTAGCCCGACACTCTTTAACGTCTACATGGCTCCGCTCGCTAACATCGCCCGATCTCACAACCTCAACATCGTCTCATACGCCGATGACACCCAGCTGATCCTCTCCCTCACCAAGGACCCCGCCATTGCCAAGACCAACCTCCACAAAGGAAAGAAGGCCATCGCCGAATGGATGAGGAACAGCTGCTTGAAACTGAATTCCTACAAGACTGAGGTCCTCATCTTCGGCCCCACCCCCTCTACATGGGACAAGTCCTGGTGGCCTGCCACACTGGCAACCGCACTAACACCCACTGACCATGCACGCAACCTGGGATTTATCCTGGACTCATCACTATCAATGACCCAGCAAGTCAACGCCTTCTCCTCCTCCTGCTTCAACACCCTCCACATGCTTCAACAAATGGATACCAACTGAAACCAGAAGGACGGACACCCAAGCCCTCGTAAGCAGCAAATTGGACTACGGCAATGCCCTTTACGCAGGAACAACAGCCAAGCTCCAGAAAAGACTGCAACGCATACAGAACGCCTCTGCACGCCTCATCCTGGACATCTCCTGCCACTGCCACATCACAGCCCATCTGAGAGACCTACACTGGCTCTCTGTCAACAAGAGAATCATGTTCAAACTCCTCACCCACGCTCACAAGGCACTGCACAACACCAGACGCGAATACCTCAACAGACGGCTCTCCTTCAACACCCCTACCCGACAGCTTCGCACCACCGACCTTGCCCTCGCCACCGTCCCACGCATCCACAGAACGACCGCCGGTGGCAAATCATTCTCCCACCTCGCGGACAAGATTTGGAATACTCTTCCCACCCACCTGCGCCAGACACAGGACTTACTTACCTTGAGGAGATATCTCAAGACATGACTGTTCGAGCAATAGCAACCCCCACCCTCCCTTCAGTGCCTTGAGAACCTCATGGGTGAGTAGTGCGCTTTACAAATACTTTGATTGATTGATTGATCATCTTTTTTCATTGAAAACTGACGTGTGTTATGCAAAGTGCCTAGCTGTGGATTTTGGCCTCGAGCTCAGCCGGTACCTAGGGAAACCTACCAAACCTGTCCATTTTTGAAAAGTAGACACCTAAGGGAATCCAGAATGGAGTGACTTGTGGCACTCTCACCAGGTTCTGTTACCCAGAATCCTTTGCAAACCTCAAAATTTGGTAAAAAAAAACACTTTTTCCTCAAATTTCGGTGATAGAAAGTTCTGGAATCTGAGAGAAGCCACAAATTTCCTCCCACCTAGCATTCTCCCAAGTCTCCCGATTAAAATGGTACCTCACTTGTGTGGGTAGGCCAAGTGCCCATAACAGAAACGCCCCAAAACGCAACATGGACACATCACATTTTTACATGGACAACTGACGTGTTTTTTGGAAAGTCCCTAGCTGTGGATATTGGTCTCTAGCTCAGCTGGCACCTAGGGAAACCTGCCGAACCTGTGCATTTTTTAAAACTAGACACCTAGGGGAATCCAAGATAGGGTGACTTGTGGGGCTCTCACCGGGTTCTGTTACCCAGAATCCTTTGCAAACCTCAACATTTGGCAAAAAAAAAACAACTTTTCCTCACATTTCGGTGACACAAAGTTCTGGAATCTGAGAGGAGCCACAAATGTCCTTCCACCCAGCATTCCCCCAAGTCTTCCAATAAAAATGGTACCTCACTTGTGTGGGTAGGCCTAGTGCCATGACAGGAAATGCCCCAAAACACTGTGTGGACACATCAAAATTATCAAATACAAAACTACCTGTTTTTGCGGGGGGCACCTGCGTTTTTGGTCCTGGGCTCAGCAGCCATCTAGGGAAACCTACCAAACCCAAACATTTCAGGAAAACTAGACACCGGAGGGAGTCCAGGGAGGTGTGACTTGTGTGGATCCCCCAGTGTTTTCTTACCCAGAATCCTCAGCAAACCTCAAATTTAGCTAAAAAAAAAAATCACATTTTTCCCACATTTATGTGTGGGATCACTGCACTGGGACAAATTTCCTACTACCCAACGTTCTCCTCACTCTCCCGGTAAAAATGATACCTCACTTGTGAAGGTGGGCCAAGTGCATGTGACAGGGAAGAGCCAAAAACATGTGGAAAATGAGAGGGAACCAAAGTGGGTCCAAAAGGACAGTTTGGAAAAAAAACGTTTTTAGGCTGACAAGCTGGGCAGAATGTTTATCGGTAAAGATGTGACAATGCTAGGTGGTAGGAATTTTGTGGATTCCTGCAAATTCTGGAAGGTTCCAACACAAAAATGTGGGGAAAATGTGTGATTTTAAGCAAAGTTGAAGGTTTGCAGGGCTTTGTGGGTAAGAAAATGGAGCGGGTGCATGTGAAGAACACCACCCTGGGCTAACCCACATGTTTAGTTTTCAGATGTGTCTAGGTCTCGTAGATTTTTCCACATGGCAGCCTCCCACAGTCCAGAAAATGCAACCCTCCCCATTCCAAGTGGGACCATTTTGAGAGTTAGCCAAGCTCCCATGGGCCAAATGTAAAACCAAAATCCAAAATAATCAAATGTCCTCTTGCTTGCCGTGAGATAAGATGTTTTAGTGTGCGGGGAGAGCTGAAAGACTGTTACCCACTTCAGTTGGGGTTGGGGCATAACGATGCCCATACTGGATGGTAGCCACCACCACACTATTTTTTATTAAATTCCCTGGCATCTAGTAGGCTTTCTGCCCCCCCCCCAGCCCCCGGGGAGTGGATTGGGGTAATTGCCCCATCTGCCCACCGGTGGGCAGAACAACTTTGTCCCCATTTATTTGGGGTGGGGGTATGGTCATAACCCCACCCTCTTTTTTTCATTTCATGCCTGCTGGGGTTGTGCAGTCCCCCTGACTGTAGCTCTCGGCTACACTATGATCCACAGTACCTTGGGACCTACCTGAATTAAAATAATGGTGGAATCATATCCTTATGATGATGATGATTATTATTTTGGTGGTGACGCACTTTCTTTGGAAGAAAATTTGGTAGGAGCTTTGGACAATAGTGTGAACTCTCTGTTAATAAAGCCTTGGCGAAGGCTCTGGGGCCCCTTAACCACAATTTTGAAAATTTTACCCGGCATAAAGGTTGATTGCCCCCACTCGCACCATCAAACTACTAGATATTTCAGGCTCGTTGGCAAAAATCCTGGAATTAGCTTTCCTGGCAAAGGAGTCAAACGTCCCTATTGACCCAGACATCTTAGTGGGATGGGCTCAAAGAGCTATTTGTCACTTGGGTAAAGCCAATGTGGCAATTTACACAGAACGGAGACGATCCATTCTTATAAGGATAGATCCTCAACTGAACGAACTTGCCACTTTGGAGGCGGGTCCTGTGGCCCAGGGACTTCTGTTTGGAGCTCCCTTCATTAAAAACCTCTACAAATATGCTGCCACCTTTAACTCTATGGATAAAGCCTAGTTGTCCCTCAAAAAGGTGTTTGTTGACACTCTTTTTTGATGGGCCAGACGTATGCAGGGTCACTCATTGGGCTGTTACTACTATCGAGGCCCCAGACGTGACTCAGGTCGTGGACGAGGATATGATAGAGGGCAAGCTGCAGACTCTACCTTCAACCCTACTCGGTCCCGTGGTGGACGATCACGGTATCGCAAGAACTATTACGGAGGACAGCAAAATACCTCTGAAGAGTCCTCCAATTCAGGTGAGAATTATCACTTATTCAGAGGTGGTTCTTGGGGGCAGGGTTCAATTGTTTCTGACTAAGTGGCAGAAGTTGACCAAAGATCCGTGGATTTTGGAATCAGTGCAGGGCTTCAAGCTCGAATTTTACCAATCCCCCTTTCAAGTTTCCCCTCCCCCTCTTCTCCATTTTTCCCTTTGAGATCAAGAGATCATATTGTTAGAGATTCAGTCTCTCCTGAAAAAAGGGGCCATTTGCTGGTCTACTCCACACCGCAGAGGATTTATCAGCCCCATTTTCCTAGTGGACAAGGAAGGAGGACGTTCACATCTTGTTTTAAACCTAAAAGAATTCAATGCCTGGATAGTGTACAGGTATTTCAAAATGGAGGGCATCCATCGCCTGAGAGATATTCTTCAAGAAGGCGATTGGATGATTCGTTTGGATCTGAAGGATGCATTTTTTACCATTCCGGTGTTTCCTCCGCATCGACAGTTCCTCCAATTTCTTTGGCTCAGTCAATGTTTCGAGTTCCAGGTCCTTCCTTTCGGACTCTCATCCTGCTTCACCAAAGTGATGAGACCTGAAGTAGAGGCCCTTCGTGCTCGAGGGGTGAGGTTAATCGTATACCTCAAGGATCTGATCCTCATGGCACAAGATCCCTTAATCCTTCACAGTCATCTATTGTGGACTGTTCAATTTCTTCAGAATCTGGGGTTCCTGATCAACCAAACCAAATCTTGCCTGATTCCATCCCACTGGATGGAATTCCTGGGCTTTAAGATAGACTCAGTGAAGTCTCAGTTGATCCTTCCCCAACATAAAGTGCGCAACATAAAGGAGTTACGCCTCCTGTATAGCAAACAATTTGTGTCACTGAGGAATTTAGCTCGGATAGTGGGACTTCTATCATCATCTATCCAAGCTATTTTCCCGGGCCCCCTTCACTACAGAGCTCTTCAGAGGCTCAAGATTTCTCATCTTTGCCGGGGATTATCTTATGCAGACATGATTCCTCTGTCGGAGGAGGCCAGGACAGAGATATCCGGGTGGCTCGAGCACATGGAGGCCTAGAATGGCAGGGCGATCTTCAGCAAATCACCGGATGTAATTCTGGAGTCTGATGCCAGCAGATGGGGCTGGGGAGCCCGTTGAGGGACCCTGGCTACAGGGGGTCAGTGGTTGGAGGAGGAACTCCATCTCCACATAAATTGTCTGGAACTACTGGTGGAATCATTTGTGATCCGGAGCCTCTCTCCTCTTCGGTCGGATTGTTGCATTCTGCTGCAGATAGACATTTCAGCAGTCAGATATATCAACAAGTTAGGCGGTACGAAATTGCAGATGTTAGCACAGATTGCCAAGGAATTTTGGCAATTCTGTCTTCGGCACCGGATCTCGGTGATTGCAGAGTATCTGCCTGGGGTGAACAACTCAGTAGCAAATTGGAACTCCAGGTTTTTCCGGAATGGCAGCGACTGGAAACTGCACCCAAGAGTGTTTCATTGGATCGATCGGCAATGGGGCCTCTGTTCGATGGACTTGTTCGCCTCTCTCCTGAACCATCAACTTCCCAGGGTCTTTAGTTGGAGGTCAGATTCGGAGGCGGCAGCCACGGACGCATTTCTTCAGAACTAGTCCTCTCTCCTGAGTTATGCCTTTCCTCCCTTCAGCATGATCTCATGGGTTCTGGCACAAGTTCGTCATCAGTGGGCGGAGAACATCCTAGTGACCCCTCTATGGAGAGCACAAGCTTGGTTCTCTCTTGCTCTGGAGCTTTTGTGCGACGTCCCTCTTCTGATCCCAGTTCGGGACGACTTGCTACAGGATCAGTTGGGGAATCCGTATCCCTTGATCCCGATGAGCAACCTTCGGCTGGTAGTATGGAGAATTTCTGGAAACATAGGCTCTTGCCAGGCATTTCGTCACAAGCTTCTCACTACATTCACCAGGCTTGGTCCTCTAGCACCCACAAACGTTATGCCTCCTCTTGGAAACTTTGGGTGCATTGGTGTACAGAACGGGATTCAGATCCCTTTAAAGCTGATGTCAATTCAGTAATCAACTTTTTAGCTCCCTTGGCAGCCTCCGGTCTGGCTTATCGGTCTATTATTAATTATCGATCTGCGATTTAGGCAGGTCATTTGCCAGTTTCTGGCAGACCAGTTGGTGAACACCTAGTGGTATGTAAGCTCATGAGGGGCATTAGCTTCTCTAATCCCAGCGGCGTCGTTATTCGTCCCTTTGGAAGGTTAATGTAGTACTATCTTTTCTTCTCACGTGGCCGGAGAATAAATATTTATCTTGCAAACAGTTGTCAGCCATACTGACTTTACTTTTTTGTCTCAAATCTTGCAAAAGAGTAGCAGATGTCTCAGAGATCTTGGCTTATCAGGAAGGTCTTTTACCCCAGACGGATCTCCTTTTCAATTTCCAGACATACAAAAACAGGTACTAAGTATGTGTCCTATCCAGCATTTCCCCACAATTCCAAGTTATGTGTGGTACAGTGTCTGAAAGCATATGAGGCAGCTACGAGTGAATTCAGGAGACATCCTGGTGGTCAGTTTTTAATTGCTCGCCTACAACCGTTTAATCCTGTTACTTCTGCTACCATGGCTAGATAGATTAGGTGGTTACTCTCCAAGGCAGGAATTGACATTTCCATGTTTGGAGCTCATTCAGTTAGAGAAGCCATGGTTTCTAAATCCTTTAATTTGGGGGTTAGATTAGAAGACATTATGAGAGCAGTGGATTGGTCGACGGAGTCAACGTTCAAGGCTTTTTACTACAAGTCCATTGTGGATATCGCGTCTGTAGTGGTGGACCAGCTTTGAACAAGCATAATCGGAGCCTCCGGTCCCAACATAGAATAAAACAAATTCTACTTTACGCGTCAAGATTTTTCAGTTCTGTTAAGGACACAGAGGCGAGGATTATCCCACCCTACGACACATGTGGATTCTTCTTATAAGTTAAGTACTAAATTTTTCCTTGAGATGAAACATTGCTTTACCCACCCTGCTATGCTAAACAATTGTATTGCTGATATTACTGTATGCAGTCTAGTATTATCCTTCGTGGATATTATGGTTTTGCCTTGTTTTTTTCCTAGGTTTCGAACTGAAATAATTCAGAAATCTTCAGTTTGTGGTTCTCGACGGACGATGTTCGTTCTTCGTAGCCTGGATATACTGTGTTTCAGGTATGTGGATCGCTAACTCCTTGAGATGGACTACTCCCGTTGGAGATTTTTTTGTTCGATTTTGATTGGACATTATGTTGTTTTTTGCATTTTTGATATTGATACAGCACTACTTTTATGGCCTTTACGCAAAGAAAGAGGAAGTATATTATTTGTTACAGCCTAATATATTGTCCCTCTCTATGGTTAGTCATGTAATGTTAATAGGGTTTATGGGATATGTTTGTTTTTCTAAAGCTTCTCTGATTGGCTGCTGGATAATTAAAGCATGGAAAGAGAAGTATAATTCTCGCCTCCGTGTCCTTAATAGAAATTGAAAGTTCTTGCCGAGTAAGCTAGAAAATTCTTTACTCTGTAATCTACCACATTGCTCGGAGCTGTATTACCTTACAGGGGTTTCCCTCCTCTCACTTCGCCCAAATGGATTTCTCCAAACAACGGAGAAGCAGATGAGCAAACTGAGGTAAGCCCAAGCACGGCAAAAAACAGATTCCAGGGCAGAAAACTTTATTTGTACGGTTCGTGAATGAACCACACTGGCTCCAAGCACCTAAATATAAGCAAAATCAGTCAAATTAATAGATCATTTCCTAAGGAGAATCAATGATGTCTCAAATAGACAGCACTTTCCCTTGTTGTCAGAGCACCGCCCTCCTGCAAACTCGACTGCAGAGGCGTTTTCGCGTGTTACACGCCAAACTGTGCCAAGAGTGGAAAAGGCCATTTATACTCGGCGGTGGTTCCTCGAGCCACTATTTTCAAACTTCACGTAAGTACAAAGTGGACGATGGGTGTGTGGCAAAGTCATGGAATTTTTCATCGCGAGTGTGGCCATCTTGGAAGGGATGGGAAATGTACCATCTCAGAGGTGCATATGGAATCAAATAGGAAACTCGCATATTTAAATAAATACGATGTCACCATTTAAAACATGCATTATTTTATTACTGCATTTAAAAATGCAAATAATTCAACATATGGACAAGTCAAGTCTATCCCCCCATGTAATCTTGAAATTCATGTCTCCTCCAAAACATGTCAAAACACACATCATTAAAGTAGTGCCATACATTCCTTCCATTTTATAGCCTTTCGAAAACAATCATAAAACACGTACTCCTCATCGATTTAATCCTCTATCCTGGGGATACGGTTATCCATAAGAACAAATGTCACGAAATACAGTTGTGTGCCACATATGGGAATTCCCTACATCCGAAAGAAACAACAGAACATTCGACCAGAACCACTGCCCGGACCATTTTCATATTTGCGACCACATTTCATCAAAACCTCTTAGGCCATTAGTGGCTGTTTGAAAGCTTCTTAATCATTTTAGCCTCTAATTTCAATATAAAAAATGTCATCAAATGTCCTCTGGGAATGAGTTGCACCACATAAATGACCAACCAACTAAAGTCGTCTGCTGAATGATTCATGTACTGATAGTGATCCACTGATGGGGCACCTTGTGTCTGGCATCCAGTGCGTGTTCTATACTGTATGATGCATGCCTTCACAGGTTGTGTGATCTGTCCAATGTATGCCTTATTGCATGGGCATTTTTCATATTAAATAACATTCCTTGAATTACAGTTGGAGAACTACGTTTGTTTGTGCAATATACCAGTGTTAAGCCTTTAGTATCCTTTGTGACTTGAGAAACAGAACCATTTTGGCACCTAAAATGTCCAATGACAGGGGGAGCCCCAACAACTGGTGTAGACTCTTAGTTTTTTCAATGGGCCTTGAGGCTGTAACATGGTGCTGTTAGAGACTCTTTCTTTTTTTTTAAAGAAAACATAGGTTTAGGGTTATCAAATTGACAATGTTTTCCAATATTTTTGAGCTATATGTTTTATTTTATTGGCTTTTGGATTGTAGGTTAATACACATGTAAGGGGGGTAGTGTTAGTTTTATTATTGGGTACAAGAAGGGTTTCGTTTGGAGTGAACCAAGCTCTTTTTAAGGATGCTTAAATAAATAGCTCAACTTGGTTATAAAAGCCAGTGACGATCAGTCAAGCATGAGATTGTATACTAAACCCACAAATCATAACACCCTATTACATTTTTCAAGTGGACATCGAGAACACTCACAGAGAACCTTCCTTATGGTCAATTTCTCCATATCAGGAGAAATTGCACAAATATGATTATTTTGAGAATGCTGAGAATATGTTGAACATGTTGAAGAAGCACACTGATAGAAGTTACCCTAAGAAGATAGTGAAAGCATCCTTAAAAAGAGCTTGGTTCACTCCGCTTGGATCTCTACTTGTACCCCAAAATAAAACTGACACTAACTCCCTTACATGTACAACTACAATCCAAAAGCCAATAAAATAAAACCCATCATTCAAAAACATCGGAAAATGTTGTCAGAGTTTGATATCCCTAAACCTATGTTTTCTTTCATAAACAAAAAATAATCTTGAACAACACCTTGTTAGAGCCACAGGGCCCATTGAAAAATCTAAGGGTCTACCTCAGCTGTTAGGTCTACCCTCGTCATTGAGAATTTTAGGCGCCAAAATTGTTCTGTTTGTCAATTCATAAAGGATACTAAGGGCCATATTTATACTTTTTGACGCAAAACTGCGCTAACGCAGTTTTGCGTCAAAAAAATTAGCGCCGGCTAACGCCATTCTGAAGCACCATGCGGGCGCCGTATTTAATCAATGACGTTAGCCGGCGTTAGCCGCCGGCGCTGCCTGGTGTGCGTGGAAAAAAACGACGTACACCAGGCAGCGCCGGCGTAGGGGGATATGGGGCTTGGGCGTCAAGAAATGGAGCAAGTCAGGTTGAGGCCATTTTTTTTCACTCCCAACCCCCATAGAAATGACTCCTGTCTTAGCAAAGACAGGAGTCATGCCCCCTTGCCCAATGGCCATGCCCAGGGGACTTCTGTCCCCTGGGCATGGTCATTGGGCATAGTGGCATGTAGGGGGGCACAAATCAGGCCCCCCTATGCCACAAAAAAAAAAAAAAAAACACTTACCTGAACTTACCTTAATGTCCCTGGGATGGGTCCCTCCAGCCTTGGGTGTCCTCCTGGGGTGGGCAAGGGTGACAGGGGGTGTCCCTGGGGGCATGGGAGGGCACCTCTGGGCTCCTTCAGAGCCCACAGGTCCCTTAACGCCTGCCTTTTGCAGGCGCTAAAAAACGGCGCAAAAGCGGCCGTACGTCATTTTTTTTGACCCGCCCACTCCCGGGCGTGAATTTTGCCCGGGAGTATAAATCCGACGCACATGCCTCGGAGTCGATTTTTTAGACGTGAACGCCTACCTTGCATCTCATTAACGCAAAGTAGGTGTCCACGCAAAAAAATGACGCAAACTCCATGGACTTTGGCGCTAGACGCGTCTAACGCCAAAGTATAAATATGGAGTTAGTTTTGCGTCGAAATTGCGTAAAAAAAAAACGACGCAATTTCGGCGCAAACGGAGTATAAATATGCCCATAAATGCGCAGCACTTAATGGAATAGTACACAAATAGCACTGTAACACAAGGATCTATTCTGTGAAATGCCCATGCAATAAGGTATACATTGGAAAGATCGCACAACCTGTGAAAGCACGCTTTATAGATCACACATCAGATCACTATAAGAACATGAATCATTTAGCAGACAACCTTAGTTGGTCGGTCGTTTATGTGGTGCAACTCAAACTCAGAGGTCACTGGGTAACATCTATTATATCGAAAATAGAGGCTAGAATGACTGAGAAGTTTCAAAGTGCCACTAATCACCTTAACAATTTAGAAAAAATGTGGTTGATAATATGAAAATGGTTTGGGCTTTGGTTCCAGATGAGTGTTCCATTATTTCTTCTGGATGTAGAGAGTTCCTATATGTGGCACAAAACTGTATTTTGTGACATTTGTGCATTAGAATAACCATATCCCAAGGCTAGAGGTTTAAATTGATGGAAAGTATCTGATTTTAATTTATTAATTTTTAGAACACTATGAAATGAAAGGAATCTACAGCACTCCCTTAATGATGCACTTTTTGACGTCTGAGAGGAAACATTAATTGAATTTCCAGATTACATGTGATAATTATACCTCATTTGCCCATATGTTGAAAAACACTTTTAAATGTAGTAATGGAATTATGCATGTTTTAAATTGTTAAATCCTGTTTATTTCCATGTATTTTAATATGAACATTTTCTGTTCGATTCACTGGGCACCTCTGGGTTGGTACATTTCCTATCCCTCCCAAGATGGCCACCACTTGTGATGAAAAATCATGTGACTTCGCCATATGCCCATCATGCACTTTCTACTTACATAAAGTTTGAAAATGGTGCCTGCGTGCGCCACCACCTAGTATAAAGCATCTTTTGCACAGCTCAACATGTAATCGCATACACACTTCGGCAGTCGAGTTTGCAGGAGGACGGCACACGGACAACAAGTTAGAGAGCTGTCCATTTGACACACTATTGATTCTCCTTCAGAAATGATTAATTCAGTTGACTGGTTTTGCTTATATTTAGGTGCCTCTGGGCCTCGTAGTTCATTCATGAACTGTGCAAGTAAAATTTTCTGCCCTTGAGTCAAATTTTTCCCGTGCTTGGGCTTGCCTCAGTTTGATCCTCCACATCTCTGTTATTTGGAAAAATCTATTTGAGTAAAGGGAAAGGAGGGGAATCCCCACAAGATAATACGGTTCCAGGCTATGTGGTAGGTTTAAGAGTACAACATTTTCCAGCTTTCGCGTCAAGAATTTTCAATTCTATTAAGGACACGGATGCGAGGATTATGCTTCTCTTTCTATTCTTTATTTTTTCAGCAGCCAATTAAAATAGATCTTTTTTAAAACTAGATTTCCCATGACTACTATAATCATGTAACCAACCATAGAGCTAGCCCACATATATAAACTCCTGACATCATCAAACGTCCTCTTTCTTTGCGAATAAACAAACAAACTTGAGTCTATCCAAATGCTGAACAGTGTTACAAAACACCAAAGTTCCTCAACTTCCAACAGAGAGACCAACACAAAACTTCTTTCCTGCGTCTTGATCCACCCAAAAACACACAGACATTGAATCTTGGAACCAAAACGATCCAGCTCAGAAATTGCTGAAGATAGGCGACACTTCCAAGTGGTCAAACCAGCCTTCATCCACACTGCTTCTGATCAATACCTGAGAAAAAAACAGAGGGGATGCCATAACCACCATTCTCTCAACACTGCATATAACCAATTAACGGGTGGGAAATAATTTTTTTGCATATGAATGTTCATAAACAATATACTTATACCTTACGAAAGTCTTCAACTCATCAGGGTGGGGTAATCCTCGCCTCTGTGTCCTTAATAGCATTGAAAATTCTTGACACGAAAGCTAGAAAATTTTGTATTCTATGTCAGGACCGGAGGCTCTGATTATGCTTGTTTAAAGCTGAGCCTCCATTACTGACGCTACATCTACCACAGGTTTGTAATAAAATGATTTGAAACATAAATTCAGGTGACCAATTTGCCGCCCTCATGCTGAATTCCAGACGAGAACCTAGATTAAAAGACTTGGATGCCATAGCGCCTCCAACTGAATGAGCCCCAAACACTGAAGTATCCACTCCCGCTTCCGAAAGAAGCCAACGCACCCACCTAGCTGAAGTGGCCGAGGAAACGGGATTAAAAGGCTTTTTTAAGGCAATAAGCAACTGTCCTTCTGATTCTGCTCGGACTTCACAGGTGGCCGCCTCATAAGCCCTGAGACATTGTACTACACACAACTTATGATCATGGGGAACCGCTGGGTATGATACAGACCTAATGTTAGTCTTCGTTCTTCTAGAAGCACTAAAACTCACCCCTTCTGGTGAAAACTGACGACCTCTGAGGTCCAAAGCTCTAACATCTGACACTCTTTTGCAGGAAATCAAATATAACAACATAGTCAATTTAGCTGCCAGCTGTTTAAGAGATAAATATCTATTATCAGGTCAGGACTGATCGAAGCACAACATTCACATCCCATAAGGATGGATATTTACCTTGGAAAAACGAATACCTCTCAGCAATTTACATACCATCGGAACTTCTCCGACAGATTTACCATTTATGGGCACATGGCCGCTGAAATAGCTGACCTGTAATTTTTAACTGATCTACAAGACAGGCCAGATTCGGCTAGGGATGATAAAAAATGGATCACGAAACAGATATGTTCTTGAGAGGGATCCAAACTCCTCTTGTTACACCAGCAAACCCATCTCTTCCATGCCGAAGCGTAATGCTTATAGGTATTTCTAGACCAGGCCTGATTGATAAAGGCTGCAGCTTTTTCCGAAATACCTGACAAATTCCATCTACCCCCAAAAACTTACAAGCCACAAGATGCAGCCGAGTGGATGAGATAAGAAGATGTGGAAGGCCAGCTGGGTCCAGCAACAGATTTGGGAGATGAGGGATCAGAAGAGGTGAATCGCACAACATTTCTAACACCAAAGATTTTAACTCTTTCTTGATATTCCGAATCTTTAGAGGAGGAAAAATTAACTGGGATTACACCGAATCGATCTAAAATCCCCAAAATTCCATCTGTTGAGAAGGAGTTAGGAAAGATTTTGATTGGTTGATGACAAATCACAGTTCTTGTAATAACTGGACTGTCCACAATAAGTGAAGGAGCACTATCTGAGAGTCCTGCGCCATCAGGATCAAATTGTCTAGATAAATGGCGTGGAGCTTCCGCCACCGGCCTCATTAGCTTGGTGAAACACCATGGGGCTGAAGAGAGACTGAAAGGAAGGACCCTGTACTCGTAACAATGCCTTGCCAAAAGAACTGAAGAAAATGCCTGTGAGGAGGGTAGATGGGAACCGAGAGGTACGCATCTTTCAAATCCAGTCTCACCACCCAATCGCCTTCCTGACGCAGGTCACTTAGAAGATGGATACCCTCCATCTTGAAGTGCCTGTATACTAGCCATGAATTGAAACTTTTCAAGTTGAGAGCTAAACATGATTCCCTTCTTTTTTGCTGACTAGAAAGACATTGCTGATAAAACCCAATGGATGAGGGGAGGAATGACAAATTGCGCCTTATTGACATAATTATAGACATAATTTCCTCCAACACGAGCTCTTGATCTCGTAGGGCAAAATATATTTCCCCTTGTCGTGAATCTTGTGTCGGGGAAGTGTAAAATTCCAGTTTGAAACCCTGAACTGATTCCAGAACACAAGGATCCTGAGTAATGTTTGATCAATTGTGCAGGAATAGCTGAATCCTTCTCCCCAAAATCACCTTGAAGAGGGTATTATCCTCACCTGAATATCCTGTTTCTTGGTTGCCTTTTTGATAGCCTCTGCCCGACGTTATCGCTGACGACCTCCACGAGGTCTGGAGGGGTAGAAGGTTTGATCTGAGGGTTGATCTTGCCAAGAAATGCGATATCTGTTGAATGCTTTGCGCTGTGAGCCCTGGTAAGATCTGCGGCCTGACGTTCGTGCTCTATAACGTCCAGCCTGTCCAAAAAGGGTATTGCGGAAAACCTTTTTTAAAGACAGGTGTGCCTTATCAAGGGTGTTGTAGGTCGCCGCAAACTTTGCCAGTTCCTTTACGAAGGGAGCCCCAAACAACAATCCCTGTGCAACAGGTCCAGATTTGGAGGAAGCAAGATCAATCAATTTAGGATCTATGGGCATGAGGTTTGAACAACGTTGTTCTGTGGACATGGCGACATTGGCATTACCCAATTGGCAAACCGCTTGTTGAGCCCAGCCAATTAAAACATCTGGATCCACAGGATCACCAGACTATTTGGCTACGAACCCCATTCCAGAATTTTTGTAATGGGACCTGAGATATCAAACAGCTTCCCCTGACATGAGCCTCAGGCTCTATCCAGTCCTTTTTTGGGGTCCTTGGCCCACTTCTTCATAAACGTGACCATGGTCGGATCAACTTGAGGAGTATCCACTACTCTGACTTCCAGATCTGGTCTGGGGCACTCTGATTTAAGTCTCGCCTTGCTCTCTATCAAAACTTTGACGTAAATGCAGTTGTACATAGCTGGCAACCTCCAGAAGAGAGGACCAATTGGTGGATCAGGGATGAATAATTTCTGTAGGATCAAAGGTAAGTACCTTTGGGGGGATAAATCCTGTGTCTGTTCCTGAGCAAGACATCTTTTCTTGCTATTCCCAGGAGCGTCGTCTTGATCGCTATCGGAATATCCTTTAGATTAATCTGACCCAGACGGGTCCAAGTCTCCTGAGGGGTCCCCCGCTGAGAGTGTTTGCGGTAAAACATTGCTGTAACCATGTTCGGTTAAGATTGTCGTAGACCACCTTTCAAAGGCCTCGGAGTGCCACTTTTTTGCTTTAGATTTACCCTTGCCTTCACCTTCTGGCAACAAGGTAGATGCAGAATTAGAGTCAGTAGACGCAGTCAGCGGGGGTAACCAGCCCTGTTGGCGAGCTAAACCTTTTAGATGAGAGGTCAGGGGGCCTAGAGCTCTGGCCAGAGCCTTGTCGACCAATAATTGCACATTAAAATCTAAAGCCTCCACCAGGCTTTCTTTAAACGAAGGAGGAAATTCTTGATATTCCCCTCTGTCCTCTTCATAATGATCATACTGTGCCATGATATTTCCAAGTATATATAGAAGTGTACCTTAGTACAATCAGGGGGAGGGTAAACCCCAACAGGTGCAAAATGATGCTATTAAAACGTGGAGGGAGGCACCTGAACACTTTAGGCAAAGCCTATGCACAATTTTACAACCGTGTGTATACTCAGATACAACAGGGCGTGGGGAGCAAATTAGGCACAAGAACTATCTTCAAAAATGATTATTTTGTAAAATCGAAGGGTAAACGGTGAAGCGCACCGCTAACACTGCTTTAATCTTTGTAAAAACCGCGATCGGACTCGTGTTTTGATGCGCGCATGTGCCAACAGTCGAAATAGCCCCGAGAGACGCGACCGACCCAAGATGGCGGTCACGTCTCTGCTCCCTCTCCCACTCAACAAATAAAGAGCGCGAAAGCTTCGCGTCCTAGGAGGCCGAAGCGTTCCTAGAACAAAACTTACCATACTTAAGCAATAGCGCGCGCAAGCGGCGCGTCAAAGTCAATCCAAAACAATTACTACAGTACAAATATATAGAATCATGAGAGTACTTGACTGGCTGCAGAGCAGCAAAGAAAGAGGAAGTTTGATGACACCAGGAGTTTATATATGTGGGCTCTCTCTATGGTTGATCACATGGTTATATTAGTCATGGGAAATGTAGTTTTAAAAAAGATCTATTTTAATTGGCTGCTGAAAAAATGAAGCATAGAAAGAGAAGCATAAGCAGAGCCTCTGGTCCTGACATAGAATTTGTGGTTACATCACATGCATGTTTTGGTCCTCTAGACTCTATTATGGTCAGAATTGCATGAGTTGGAATATACCGGTGTGGCTTGTTCTTTCTGAGGGATGTTTGGTTCTTTCCCCTAATCGCCATGGTGCTAAAGGATAGTCACTAGTTTTTTTCACAGTTTGTCATCAAGATTGGCTCGTAATTAGTGCTTGCCAATTAACACTAGGATTATTTTTTAACTCATTACTTTTTAACACATCCTGGTGATAGGCCAGACACAGCATTAAGAATTGAAGATGAGGTACGTTTATTCAAAAGGAGCCTCCAGAAACATCGTGACTACCATACACAGCTCAACATACTCCAACTGCCTTTTTACAAAACCCAAAGATTACTTTGTATGAACATTCTATGTTCAGACGTACATCAGAAATACTGAGCATTCTATTTTCAGACAAAGGAATTTACATGTCTGAATATGCCTGTCAGAATATCGCATTACCCGTTCCCCTCCAAACAATAACAAATGAAGAAATACTGAACATAATACACACTATGGAAAAATAATTCACCAACTTTGTAATACAAAATTGGTACAGATGACAAATAATATCACTAGGTGAAATATATAACTCCAGAATACCAAAATACAAGAAAAAAAACCTGCAAACATGCAAATATTGACAAATTAACAAACATGAAAAAATATTAATTGAAGCATGTATTTAGTTAGCTTAAATAAAAGCTACACAATACAAATGTCTCTGAAACTTTGTACCTAAGAGGAAGACATCTAGAATGGCTGCTTCTGCAGACCATGGACCAGAGACCTGCTCCAAAAACAGGGCATCTCATGGAGGTTGTTGGCTCATCTGACCCACTAGATTGATCATTGCTTTCATTGATCACACAGCTTCCTTCTTGGTCAAGCACAAGCCCACATTTGACAACACTCCCCAGATTCCAACAGTTTGAACCATTGACTCTGATCACCTTTCCACACACCTTATCCACAACAACTGGATCCGTGAACTTTTCATAATCTTTTTTTATATGCACATCTCTTTTTATGTGAACTAAATCTCCCACCTCCACCTTTATTTTTATTTTTACCCGGTAGCGTTCATCAAAAAAACAATTTGTTTGTTCTTGACTTTGGCAACATTTTTCTTGACCTTATTATCATTTCATCTAATCGAACACCAAAGTTTATCCATCTGCTCATCCAGTTGGGACAAACTTTGGTGGCTGCTTACGTCCCTCTCAACAACTCAAAAGGAAAAACGTGAGTCATAGAATGAGGACTTGTGCGATAGAACCATAACATGGAAAAAACAGTTTTATGACTACACATTTGCTAGCAATCGCCTGTTGAATACATTGGGACAACACTTTGTTCATTCGCTCCACTTCACAATTAGATTTGGGATGGTAAAGTGATGTTTTAAGGTGCTTAATATCACCTCCCTTGAGGGAAGCATCCACCTCTTCATTCACAAATTGTACACTATTGTCTGAAATCATAAATTTAGGAAACCCTTCTCTAAGAAATATCTCCTTTATGAATTCTTTGACCGTTTTAGCATATGGTTCTGTCAAAAACTTCACTTCTGGCCACTTAGAAAAAAGGTAAATTACAACCAGTGCATAACGGAATTGAATATGTAAACAATTAAATGAACCAACTAAATCTGCCAATTTTTTCCCATGCTCTGGAAGGGCATTCTGTTGGTTGCAAAGGTGGCTTTCTCAAAACAAAATTCTTCTCAGCATGCGCACACAAACAATATTTTTCCACAACACCATCAACATCTCTGTCCATGGACGGCCACCACAAAGTCTGTCTAATTTTGCATTTTGTGAATGGCTTTCCCAAATGTCCCTCATGGGCCATCAGTATTAACTTCTGTCTGGTGGTATTAACTTGTCACCTCTCATTAGAAGATTGTCATTGACAGAGAATTCATCACAAATTTTCCAATAAGGCTGACATGGAGTTTGTAGAGATTTTTCAAAAGGCCAACCCCTGCTTACATAAGTTACAATACATTTGGTCTTTTTGTCTAGTTCCATTTCAGTTCTCAATTCTTCCTCAGACACAGCACACAACTTTTCCAAATTCACAGCAGCAAATAAACAATTTTTAACCACCCATTCGCCCCCTTTATTCACATCATCCTCAGTGGAAGGAAATCTAGACAAGAAATCAGCTTGAACATTTTTAACACCTTGAATATGTAATATCTCAAACTGATACTGCAAAAGGTTTGCTGTCAATCTTGCAATTCTGGGAGTTTGTTCTTTGGTTTTCTCTCCAGGCAGGATGTCAACAAGGGGTTTATGATCAGCACAAACCAAAAACTTTGTTTTGTCCTAGGACCCCTGGGAGTCCGTGAAGCATCCTTAGGTGGTGCACGACTGCTTAGAAAATGTTATAATTGAACAGATTAGGTCCCCAGCTTTCAGTAATGACTCAGTGGGTGGTCCCTGGATTCCAATAATGATTCAGTGGGGGTCCTTGGGTTCAAGTATTGATAAAGTGGGGGTCCAGAGAAGTCAAAAGGTTGTGATCCCCTGGTTTAAACGTTTGTATCGCCCAGCAACATGCAAGGAATTCCTTTTCAATAGTCGAATAATGAGTTTCTGCCTCTCTCAAAACTCTTGAAGCATAATACACAGTATCTTTTTCTTTAGCAACAATTTTACTTAGTACTGCCCCCAGACCTTGATTGAACGCTGTAAGGAAATGCCTCCTTGGCATGGTTACCCCCTGACTTTTTGCCTTTGCTGATGCTATGTTTTGAATTGAAAGTGTGCTGAGGCCTGCTAACCAGGCCCCAGCACCAGTGTTCTTTCCCTAACCTGTACTTTTGATTCCACAATTGGCACACCCTGGCATCCAGGTAAGTCCCTTGTAACTGGTACCCCTGGTACCAAGGGCCCTGATGCCAGGGAAGGTCTCTAAGGGCTGCAGCATATCTTATGCCACCCTGGGGACCCCTCACTCAGCACAGACACACTGCTTGCCAGCTTGTGTGTGCTGGTGAGAACAAAACGAGTAAGTCGACATGGCACTCCCCTCAGGGTGCCATGCCAACCTCACACTGCCTATGCAGTATAGATAAGTCACCCCTCTAGTAGGCCTTACAGCCCTAAGGCAGGGTGCACTATACCATAGGCGAGGGCACCAATGCATGAGCACTGTGCCCCTACAGTGCCTAAGCCAAACCTTAGACATTGTAAGTGCAGGGTAGCCATAAGAGTATATGGTCTGGGAGTCTGTCAAACACGGACTCCACAGCACCATAATGGCTACACTGAAAACTGGGAAGTTTGGTATCAAACTTCTCAGCACAATAAATGCACACTGATGCCAGTGTACATTTTATTGTAAAATACACCCCAGAGGGCACCTTAGAGGTGCCCCCTGAAACCTAATCCAACTACCCGTGTAGGCTGACTGGTTCCAGCAGCCTGCCACACTCGAGACATGTTGCTGGCCACATGGGGAGAGTGCCTTTGTCACTTTGTGGCCTGTAACAAAGCCTGCACTGGGTGGAGATGCTATCACCTCCCCCAGGCAGGAGCTGTAACACCTGGCGGTGAGCCTCAAAGGCTAACCCCCTTTGTTCCAGCACCACACGGCACTCCAGCTAGTGGAGTTGCCCGCCCCCTCCGGTAACGGCCCCACTATTGGCGGCAAGGCCGGAGGAGATAATGAGAATAACAAGGAGGAGTCACTGGCCAGTCAGGACAGCCCCTAAGGTGTCCTGAGCTGAAGTGACTCTAACTTTTAGAAATCCTCCATCTTGCAGATGGAGGATTCCCCCAATAAGGATAGGAATGTGCCCTCCTCCCCTTGGGAGGAGGCACAAAGAGGGTGTACCCACCCTCAGGGCTAGTAGCCATTGGCTACTAATCCCCCAGACCTAAACACGCCCTTAAATTTTGTATTTAAGGGCTTCCCTGAACCTAAGAATTTAGATTCCTGCAACTTACCGAAGAAGAAGACTGCTGAGCTGAAAACCCCTGCAGAAGAAGAAAGAAGACACCAACTGCTTTGGCCCCAGTCCTAGCGGCCTGTCTCCTGCCTTCTAAAGAAACCTGCTCCAGCGACGCTTTCTCCAGGACCAGCGACCTCTGAATCCTCAGAGGACTGCCCTGCTTCCAAGAGACCAAGAAACTCCTGAGAACAGCGGCCCTGTTCAACAAAGACTGCAACTTTGTATCCATAGGAGCAGATTTAAAGACCCCTGCAATCCCCGCAAGAAGCGTGAGACTTGCAACACTGCACCCGGCGACCCCGACTCGACTGGTGGAGAAACAACGCTACAGGGAGGACCCCCAGGCGATTCCAAGACTGTGAGTAACCAAAGTTGTCCCCCCTAGCCCCCACAGCGACGCCTGCAGAGGGAATCCCGAGGCTCCCCCTGACCGCGACTGCCTGACTCTAAAATCCCGACGGCTGGAAAAGACCCTGTACCCGCAGCCTCCAGCACCTGAAGGATCGGAACTTCAGTGCAGGAGTGACCCCCAGGAGGCCCTCTCCCTTGCCCAGGTGGTGGCTACCCCGAGGAGCCCTCCCCTTGCCTGCCTGCACCGCTGAAGAGACCCCTTGGTCTCCCATTGATTTACATTGCGAACCCGACGCTTGTTTGCACACTGCCACGCTGCTGAGGGTGTACTTTTTGTGTGGACTTGTGTCCCCCCCGGTGCCCTACAAAACCCCCCTGGTCTGCCCTCCGAAGACGCGGGTACTTACCTGCTGGCAGACTGGAACCGGGGCACCCCCTTCTCTCCATTGAAGCCTATGCGTTTTGGGCACCACTTTGAACTCTGCACCTGACCGGCCCTGAACTGCTGGTGTGGTGACTTTTGGGTTGCTCTGAACCCCCAACGGTGGGCTACCTTGGACCCCAATTTGAACCCCGTAGGTGGTTTACTTACCTGCAAGAACTAACAATACTTTACCTCCCCCAGGAACTGTGAAAATTGCACTGTGTCCACTTTTAAAACAGCTTATTGTGTTTTATGTAAAAAGTATATATGCTATTCAAAGTTCCTAGAGTACTTACCTGCAATACCTTTCAAATGAGATATTACATGTAGAATTTGAACCTGTGGTTCTTAAAATAAACTAAGAAAAGATATTTTTCTATAAAAAAACCTATTGGCCTGGATTTGTCTCTGAGTGTGTGTTCCTCATTTATTGCCTGCGTGTATGTACAACAAATGCTTAACACTACACACTACTCCTTTGATAAGCTTACTGCTCGACCACACTACCACAAAATAGAGCATTAGTATTATCTCTTTTTGCCACTATCTTACCTCTAAGGGGAACCCTTGGACTCTGTGCATACTATTCCTTACTTTGAAATAGTGCATACAGAGCCAACTTCCTACATTGGTGGCAGCGGTGGAATACAAGACTTTGCATTTGCTGTACTACTCAGCCAATGCCTGATCACACGACAAATTCCAAAAATTGTCATTAGAAATTGATTTTTGCAATTTGAGCTATTTTTCTAAATTCTTAAAAGACCTGCTAGGGCCTTGTGTTAGATCCTGTTTAGCATTTCTTTTAGAGTTTAAAAGTTTGTGAAAGTTTGAATTAGAACCTAGAACTAGTTTTAGATTCTTAAAAAGTATTCCAAGTTTTAGAAGCATAATGTCTAGTACAGATGTGAATGTGATGGAACTCGACATCACCCCTTACCTCCATCTTAAGATGAGGGAGCTAAGGTCACTCTGTAAAATAAAGAAAATTACAATGGGCCCCAGACCTTCCAAACAACAGCTCCAGGAGCTTTTGGCAGAGTTTGAAAAGGCCAACCCCTCTGAGGATGGCAACACAGAGGATGAAGATAGTAACTTGGAGGGAAATTCCCCCCCTCCAGTCCTACTTAGGGAGAACAGGGCTGCTCAAGCCCTGACTCCAAATATAATAGTCAGAGATGCTGTTTCCCTCACAGGAGAGACCAACATCTCTGAAATCACTGAGGATAACTCCAGTGAAGAGGACATCCAGTTAGCCAGGATGGCCAAAAGATTGGCTTTGGAAAGACAGATCCTAACCATAGAAAGGGAAAGACAAGAGATGGGCCTAGGACCCATCAATGGTGGCAGCAACATAACTAGGGTCAGAGATTCTCCTGATATGTTGAAAATCCCTAAAGGGATTGTAACTAAATATGAAGATGGTGATGACATCACCAAATGGTTCATAGCTTTTGAGAGGGCTTGTGTAACCAGAAAAGTGAACAAATCTCACTGGGGTGCTCTCCTTTGGGAAATGTTCCCTGGAAAGTGTAGGGATAGACTCCTCACACTCTCTAGAAAAGATGCAGAATCTTATGACCTCATGAAGGGAACCCTGATTGAGGGCTTTGGATTCTCCACTGAGGAGTATAGGATTAGATTCAGGGGGGCTCAAAAATCCTCGAGCCAGACCTGGGTTGATTTTGTAGACTACTCAGTGAAAACACTGGATGGTTGGATTCAAGGCAGTGTTGTAAATAATTATGATGGGCTGTACAATTTATTTGTGAAGGAACACCTGTTAAGTAATTGTTTCAATGATAAACTGCATCAGCATCTGGTAGACCTAGGACCAATTTCTCCCCAAGAATTGGGAAAGAAGGCGGACCATTGGGTCAAGACTAGGGTGACCAAGACTTCCACAGGGGGTGACCAAAAGAAAGGGGTCACAAAGCCTCCCCAGGGGAAGAGTGTTGAGACATCCAAAAACAAAAATAGTAAAGAGTCTTCTACAGGCCCCCAAAAACCTGCACAGGAGGGTGGGCCCAGAGCCTCTTCACAAACCAATTTTGGGTACAAGGGTAAAAACTTTGATCCCAAGAAGGCCTGGTGTCGTAGCTGTAATCAGCCTGGACACCAAACTGGAGACAAGGCCTGTCCCAAGAAAAGTACCACTTCAAACTCCACTCCAGCTAAAACTGGAATGGCCAGTCTCCAAGTGGGATCAAAAGTGTGCCCAGAGCAAATCAGGTGTCACACTGAAGCTACATTAGTCTCTGAGGGTGGGGTGGATTTAGCCACACTGGCTGCCTGGCCTCCTAACATGCAAAAATACAGGCAGCAGCTCTTAATTAATGGGACAAGTGTAGAAGGCCTGAGGGATACAGGTGCCAGTGTCACCATGGTGACAGAGAAACTGGTTTCCCCTGGTCAATACCTGGCTGGACAAACTTATCCAGTCACCAACGCTGACAATCAGACTAAAGTACATCCCATGGCTATGGTAACTTTAGAGTGGGGAGGGTCAATGGCCTGAAACAGATGGTGGTCTCCTCAAATATCCCAGTAGACTGTTTGCTTGCAAATGACCTGGAGTCCTCAGCATGGGCTGAGGTAGAACTGAAAACCCATGCAGCCATGCTGGGTATCCCTGAACTGGTGTGTGTCAAGACAAGGGCACAGTGCAAGGCTCAGGGTGAAAAAGTAGCGGTGGAGTCTGGAAAAAGGGCCCAGCCTACCAAGAGAAAAGGAAAGTCAGCTGGGAAACCAGCTGCAGCACAACAACAAAAAGAGAACCTCTCTTCTCAGGAAGAAGTTCTGCCCTCTGAGGGAACTGAGCCTATGGAGTTAGAACCTTATCAGGTTGAGCTCTTAGGCCCAGGGGGACCCTCAAGGGAGCAGTTGTGTAAGGGGCAAGAAACCTGTCCCTCTCTTGAAGGCCTTAGGCAGCAAGCTGCTGAAGAGTCCAATGGCAAGAAAACTGGAACACATAGGGTCTATTGGGAAGATGGGCTCCTGTACACTGAGGCAAGAGATCCCAAACCTGGTGCCACTAGGAGAGTGGTAGTGCCTCAGGAGTTCAGAGAGTTCATTCTGACCTTAGCCCATGATATTCCCCTTGCTGGGCATTTGGGACAAACCAAGACGTGGGAGAGACTAGTCAACCACTTCTACTGGCCCAATATGTCCCAGAAAGTTAAGGAGTTTTGTGTCTCCTGTACCACCTGTCAAGCCAGTGGTAAGACAGGTGGACATCCAAAGGCCCCCCTCATTCCACTTCCAGTGGTGGGGGTCCCCTTTGAAAGAGTGGGTGTGGACATAGTGGGTCGACTTGAACCTCCCACAGCCTCAGGAAATATGTACATCCTAGTAGTAGTGGATCATGCTACTAGGTATCCTGAAGCTATTCCCCTTAGGTCAACTACTGCCCCTGCAGTAGCCAAGGCCCTCATTGGTATCTTTACCAGAGTGGGCTTCCCTAAGGAGGTGGTGTCTGACAGAGGTACCAACTTCATGTCAGCATACCTGAAACACATGTGGAATGAGTGTGGAGTGACTTATAAATTCACTACACCCTATCATCCACAAACTAATGGCCTTGTTGAGAGATTCAACAAGACATTAAAGGGCATGATCATGGGGCTCCCAGAAAAACTCAAAAGGAGATGGGATGTCCTCTTGCCATGTCTGCTTTTCGCTTACAGAGAGGTGCCTCAGAAGGGAGTAGGGTTCTCACCCTTTGAACTTCTGTTTGGCCACCCTGTAAGGGGACCACTAGCTCTTGTGAAAGAAGGCTGGGAGAGACCTCTTCATGAGCCTAAACAAGACATAGTGGACTATGTACTTGGCCTTCGCTCAAGGATGGCAGAGTACATGGAAAAGGCAAGTAAAAACCTTGAGGCCAGCCAACAGCTCCAGAAGTTTTGGTATGACCAAAAGGCTGCACTAGTTGAATTTCAACCAGGGCAGAAAGTCTGGGTTTTGGAGCCTGTGGCTCCCAGGGCACTTCAGGACAAATGGAGTGGCCCTTACCCAGTGCTAGAGAGGAAGAGTCAGGTCACCTACCTGGTGGACCTGGGCACAAGCAGGAGCCCCAAGAGGGTGATCCATGTGAACCGCCTTAAGCTCTTCCATGACAGGGCTGATGTGAATCTGTTAATGGTAACAGATGAAGATCAGGAAGCTGAGAGTGAGCCTCTCCCTGATCTTCTATCATCAAACCCTAATGATGGCTCAGTAGATGGAGTGATCTATTCAGACACCCTCTCTGGCCAACAGCAATCTGACTGCAGGAAGGTCCTGCAACAGTTTGCTGAGCTCTTTTCCCTAACCCCTGGTCAGACACACCTGTGTACCCATGATGTGGACTCAGAAGACAGCATGCCTGTCAAAAATAAAATATTCAGAGAGTCTGGTCAAGTTAAGGAAAGCATCAAGGTGGAAGTCCACAAGATGCTGGAATTGGGAGTAATTGAGTACTCTGACAGCCCCTGGGCTAGCCCAGTGGTCTTAGTCCCCAAACCTCACACCAAAGATGGAAAGAGAGAGATGAGGTTTTGTGTGGACTACAGAGGACTTAATTCCGTCACCAAGACAGATGCCCATCCCATTCCTAGAGCTGACGAACTGATAGACAAATTAGGTGCTGCCAAATTCTTAAGTACCTTTGACTTAACAGCAGGGTACTGGCAAATCAAAATGGCACCTGGAGCAAAAGAAAAGACAGCATTCTCCACACCTGATGGGCATTATCAGTTCACTGTTATGCCCTTTGGTTTAAAGAATGCCCCTGCCACCTTCCAAAGGTTGGTGAATCAAGTCCTTGCTGGCTTGGAGTCCTTTAGTGCAGCTTATCTTGACGATATTGCTGTCTTTAGCTCCAACTGGCAGGATCACCTGGTCCACCTGAAGAAGGTTTTGAAGGCTCTGCAATCTGCAGGCCTCTCTATCAAGGCATCCAAATGCCAGATAGGGCAGGGAACTGTGGTTTACTTGAGACACCTGGTAGGTGGAGGCCAAGTTCAGCCACTCCAGCCTAAGATCCAGACTATTCTGGACTGGGCAGCTCCAAAAACCCAGACTCAAGTCAGGGCATTCCTTGGCTTGACTGGGTACTATAGGCGGTTTGTGAAGGGATATGGATCCATTGTGACAGCCCTCACAGAACTCACCTCCAAGAAAATGCCCAAGAAGGTAAACTGGACTGTAGAATGCCAACAGGCCTTTGACACCCTGAAAGAAGCAATGTGCACAGCACCAGTTCTAAAAGCTCCAGATTACTTCAAGCAGTTCATTGTGCAGACAGATGCCTCTGAACATGGGATTGGGGCAGTTTTGTCCCAGAAAAATGATGATGGCCTTGACCAGCCTGTTGCTTTCATTAGCAGGAGGTTACTCCCCAGGGAGCAGCGTTGGAGTGCCATTGAGAGGGAGGCCTTTGCTGTGGTTTGGTCCCTGAAGAAGCTGAGACCATACCTCTTTGGTACTCACTTCCTAGTGCAAACTGACCACAGACCTCTCAGATGGCTGATGCAAATGAAAGGTGAAAATCCAAAACTGTTGAGGTGGTCCATCTCCCTACAGGGAATGGACTTTATAGTGGAACACAGACCAGGGACTGCCCATGCCAATGCAGATGGCCTTTCCAGGTTCTACCACTTAGAAAATGAAGACTCTCTTGGGAAAGGTTAGTCTCATCCTCTTTCGTTTGGTGGGGGGGTTGTGTAAGGAAATGCCTCCTTGGCATGGTTACCCCCTGACTTTTTGCCTTTGCTGATGCTATGTTTTGAATTGAAAGTGTGCTGAGGCCTGCTAACCAGGCCCCAGCACCAGTGTTCTTTCCCTAACCTGTACTTTTGATTCCACAATTGGCACACCCTGGCATCCAGGTAAGTCCCTTGTAACTGGTACCCCTGGTACCAAGGGCCCTGATGCCAGGGAAGGTCTCTAAGGGCTGCAGCATATCTTATGCCACCCTGGGGACCCCTCACTCAGCACAGACACACTGCTTGCCAGCTTGTGTGTACTGGTGAGAACAAAACGAGTAAGTCGACATGGCACTCCCCTCAGGGTGCCATGCCAACCTCACACTGCCTATGCAGTATAGATAAGTCACCCCTCTAGTAGGCCTTACAGCCCTAAGGCAGGGTGCACTATACCATAGGTGAGGGCACCAATGCATGAGCACTGTGCCCCTACAGTGCCTAAGCCAAACCTTAGACATTGTAAGTGCAGGGTAGCCATAAGAGTCTATGGTCTGGGAGTCTGTCAAACACGGACTCCACAGCACCATAATGGCTACACTGAAAACTGGGAAGTTTGGTATCAAACTTCTCAGCACAATAAATGCACATTGATGCCAGTGTACATTTTATTGTAAAATACACCCCAGAGGGCACCTTAGAGGTGCCCCCTGAAACCTAATCCAACTACCCGTGTAGGCTGACTGGTTCTAGCAGCCTGCCACACTCGAGACATGTTGCTGGCCACATGGGGAGAGTGCCTTTGTCACTCTGTGGCCTGTAACAAAGCCTGCACTGGGTGGAGATGCTATCACCTCCCCCAGGCAGGAGCTGTAACACCTGGCGGTGAGCCTCAAAGGCTTACCCCCTTTGTTCCAGCACCACAGGGCACTCTAGCTAGTGGAGTTGCCCGCCCCCTCCAGTCACGGCCCCACTTTTGGCGGCAAGGCCGGAGGAGATAATGAGAATAACAAGGAGGAGTCACTGGCCAGTCAGGACAGCCCCTAAGGTGTCCTGAGCTGAAGTGACACTAACTTTTAGAAATCCTCCATCTTGCAGATGGAGGATTCCCCCAATAGGGATAGGAATGTGCCCCCCTCCCCTTGGGAGGAGGCACAAAGAGGGTGTGCCCACCCTCAGGGCTAGTAGCCATTGGCTACTAACCCCCCAGACCTAAACACGCCCTTAAATTTAGTATTTAAGGGCTTCCCTGAACCTAAGAATTTAGATTCCTGCAACTTACCGAAGAAGAAGACTGCTGAGCTGAAAACCCCTGCAGAAGAAGAAAGAAGACCCCAACTGCTTTGGCCCCAGTCCTACCGGCCTGTCTCCTGCCTTCTAAAGAAACCTGCTCCAGCGACGCTTTCTCCAGGACCAGCGACCTCTGAATCCTCAGAGGACTGCCCTGCTTCCAAGAGACCAAGAAACTCCCGAGAACAGCGGCCCTGTTCAACAAAGACTGCAACTTTGTATCCAGAGGAGCAGATTTAAAGACCCCTGCAATCCCCGCAAGAAGCGTGAGACTTGCAACACTGCACCCGGCGACCCCGACTCGACTGGTGGAGAAACAACGCTACAGGGAGGACCCCCAGGCGACTCCAAGACTGTGAGTAACCAAAGTTGTCCCCCCTGAGCCCCCACAGCGACACCTGCAGAGGGAATCCCGAGGCTCCCCCTGACCGCGACTGCCTGACTCTAAAATCCCGACGGCTGGAAAAGACCCTGCACCCGCAGCCTCCAGCACCTGAAGGATCAGAACTTCAGTGCAGGAGTGACCCCCAGGAGGCCCTCTCCCTTGCCCAGGTGGTGCTACCCCGAGGAGCCCCCCCTTGCCTGCCTGCACCGCTGAAGAGACCCCTTGGTCTCCCATTGATTTACATTGCGAACCCGACGCTTGTTTGCACACTGCACCCGGCCGCCCCCGCGCTGCTGAGGGTGTACTTTTTGTGTGGACTTGTGTCCCCCCCGGTGCCCTAAAAAACCCCGCTGGTCGGCCCTCCGAAGACGCGGGTACTTACCTGCTGGCAGACTGGAGCCGGGGCACCCCCTTCTCTCCATTGAAGCCTATGCGTTTTGGGCACCACTTTGACCTCTGCACCTGACCGGCCCTGAGCTGCTGGTGTGGTGACTTTGGGGTTGCTCTGAACCCCCAACGGTGGGCTACCTTGGACCCCAATTTGAACCCCGTAGGTGGTTTACTTACCTGCAAGAACTAACAATACTTTACCTCCCCCAGGAACTGTGAAAATTGCAGTGTCCACTTTTAAAACAGCGTATTGTGTTTTATGTAAAAAGTATATATGCCATTGTGATTATTCAAAGTTCCTAGAGTACTTACCTGCAATACCTTTCAAATGAGATATTACATGTAGAATTTGAACCTGTGGTTCTTAAAATAAACTAAGAAAAGATATTTTTCTATAACAAAACCTATTGGCCTGGATTTGTCTCTGAGTGTGTGTTCCTCATTTATTGCCTGCGTGTATGTACAACAAATGCTTAACACTACTCCTTTGATAAGCCTACTGCTCGACCACACTACCACAAAATAGAGCATTAGTATTATCTCTTTTTGCCACTATCTTACCTCTAAGGGGAACCCTTGGACTCTGTGCATACTATTCCTTACTTTGAAATAGTGCATACAGAGCCAACTTCCTACAAACGCTTCAACTGCAACACAACATTTGAGCTCAAGATTGAATGGTTTTAAAATCCTGGAACTTACCAATAGTTTTTTTTATCCATTCACAATTTCCTGGCAGATGTCACTCCAATTGAAAGATATATTTTGTAAAGAGATTAGTCAGTGGTTTTATATGTGCAGCATAATCTAGAATAAAACTCACACATGCCCAAAAAATACTTCAGACCAGTTTTATCACCCGGAGGTTGTGCATTTACAGTGGTATTGACTAAGCCAGGTCTTGGTTCAATACCCTCCTCAGATAAAATGTGCCCAAGATATTCAACCCTTATTTTTTCTATCTTTCATTTTTCTATTTTCAGCACAACACCCTTCTCTTGAAGAATAGACAACACCTGATTAAGAATTGACTCATGTTCTTTCCTGGTAGCTGCAAAAAATCAACACGTCGTGCTGAAAAGCAACCACCCCTTTCACATCCTTGAGCAACTGGTACATGATTCTCTGGAATACTGCTGCCGCATAATCTAGCCAGAATGGCATTCTACAGTACTGGAAAGAGCCAATAGATGAAAAAAAGCTCTAAAATATCTAGACTCTGGGTCTAAAACTACCTGATGTTAAGCGTGCTAAGTCAACCTTGGAAAACTAACTACCTTCTTGTGAGCAAGGCCAGAAGATCAGTAATTTTAGGCAGTGGATCTGAGTCAATCCAAATGGACTTGTTGAGACTTCTCACTTCCACACAAATTCTTAATTTGCCATTTTTTTGTTCCTAGCCACAACCAGTGGCAATAAACACAGTGATGAATCAACTGGTTCTATGAGTCCGCAATCACACAATTTTAAGATCTCCCTTTCTAGGTATTCTCTTATAGAACATGGAACATTCCGTAATTTGTGTTTGATAGGCACTGACCCTTCCTTAATTTTAATGTTGTGTTTGAACCCTTATATGGTGCCTAATTTATCAGAAAATGCTTGAGGGAACTTGGATGTGATGCATGATTTACAGGTTTCCTCAACACTGTACACATGTTCTTTGATACCAGGTCTCAACACCATTTTGAACAATTATTGGTGGAACCATCTTAAAATGCACAATTCCTTCATTGCCACATAGACGTTACCTGCAATTGTTCTGTTTTTGAACATAAGGATATTTTTAAAATATCCAGACAAGTCAATATGTATCCCTTAATAAGACACCAGAGCACAGTCTGGAGGTTCTAGACTACCAGGCCACAAGACATTGAACATTTCATGGGTTATCATTGTTATTCTGTCTCCTAAATCAAATAATAACTTAAAAACCCTGTCACCCACCATCACATCAACATGTGGATCCACACACTCTGCTGGGTCACCCGTGCATACAACGTCCCCCACTACTATCACCATGCCTTGTAGATCTTCCTGTAATTTATCTAACTGGTCATTACACTTATTATCACCTAGATTAGCTACAACATTGTTCATTCTAGAAGACCTATTGTTTTGTCTCTGGCAAACCTTCGCAAAATGACTTTCTTTGCTACATTTCCTACACGTTACATTTTTAACAAGACATTGTTAACCAGACTTAAAATGTGGAATGTTTTTACACCTAAAACAAAGATTTGTCTGTTTAAAGAAACCCGTGGCAATTCAGTTTTTTTTTTAACTGTCCCTAAATGCTGTAATCACTTTTGTAACACAAAGGGATGATGGGCGGATTGTTGAAACATTTCAAACACTCACCCCAGTCACAGATCTGGGTTTAAACCATCGTTCTTTTGCTCACCATGCCACCACAGTTTGGTCCCAGCCATATGCAAATCAGTCTTGTCCCTGTGTATATTTTTCTTGAGACGATAAAGCTTATTTTAGGAATCCTTACCAATCTCCCAAAATGACCACCAGGCATACACGAAGAAAAAGAAAATCACTATGTGTACATGGTGGAAAACAGAAATCCAAAACAAATTGGCTGAGAAGCGTTAATTAAGTGAAAACGTGCTTGCCCTCGAATTGAACTAAAAATTATGAAATAGTACCATAGATTGTATGTTAACTTGGGCTATACGGTGTGCCAATCACCAAATAAGTAAAATAGCGGCACTCAGGACAGTAAATATTGCTATCTTGTGTTGATTACTCTAGAATCTAATAGCAATGAATGAGAAAAATCCCAGTTACGTAAGATGGCCACCTTGCACAACATACATACTAGAGAGCTGTTTTCAAAGAGCAATAGCACTTTTTTCTTGCAAAAACACAAGGAGCCATATTTATACTTTTTGACGCAAAACTGCGCTAACGCAGTTTTGCGTCAAAAAAATTAGCGCCGGCTAACGCCATTCTGAAGCGCCATGCGGGCGCCGTATTTATTCAATGGCGTTAGCCGCCGGCGCTGCCTGGTGTGCGTGAAAAAAAATGACGTACACCAGGCAGCGCCGGCGTAGGGGAATATGGAGCTTGGGCGCCAAAAAATGGGGCAAGTCAGGCTGAGGCAAATTTTTCGCCTCAACCCGATTTGCGCCATTTTTTCCGACTCCCAACCCCCATTGAAATGACTCCTGTCTTAGCAAAGACAGGAGTCATGCCCCCTTGCCCAATGGCCATGCCCAGGGGACTTCTGTCCCCTGGGCATGGTCATTGGGCATAGTGGCATGTAGGGGGGCACAAATCAGGCCCCCCTATGCCACAAAAAAATATATATATATTACTTACCTGAACTTACCTTATGTTCCCTGGGATGGGTCCCTCCATCCTTAGGCGTCCTCCTGGGGTGGGCAAGGGTGACAGGGGGGCCCCTGGGGGCATGTGAGGGCACCTCTGGGCTCCTTCCGAGCCCACAGGTCCCTTAACGCCTGCCCTGACCAGGCGCTAAAAAATGACGCAAAAGCGGCTGGACGTCATTTTTTTTGACCCGCCCACTCCCGGGCGTGAGTTTTGCCCGGGAGTGTAAATACGGCGCACATGCCTCGGAGTCAATTTTTTTGACGGGAACGCCTACCTTGCATATCATTAACGCAAAGTAGGTGTCCACGCTAAAAAATGACGCAAACTCCATGGACTTTGGCGCTAGACGCGTCTAACGCCAAAGTATAAATATGGAGTTAGTTTTGCGTCGGAATTGCGTAAAAAAAAACTACGCAATTCCTGCGCAAACAGAGTATAAATATGCCCAAAAATGTCAGCTTGACATCCTCACGCAAACAAACAGGCTCTTTTCAATGAGAAATAGAGCTAGTTTCAAGCATCTGCTTCTCTTCCGATGGTCAACGGAACATAGTGACTCCCAACAACAGACTTGAAACGAGAAAGCTTTACACAGATGCCAGATCTAAACCCTTGCAGATGGTACGGCCCAGAATAGCAGCAAATGTTTTGCTTGTCTTGAAATGAGAGCCCTCACGTATGTGAAAATTCAGACAAGGGAACAAATAACCTGTGGTTTCCAGTTCCAATCAGGACTGTCTTTGCATTGCTGTCAAAAGGTCCTGGTAGCTCCTTACTCCAGCTCGTCAAAATATGTATTGATAGAAGACCACACACAGCGTTACGAATTGAAGATGAGGTAAATGTATTCAAAAGGAGCCACCAGACACAATGTGACCGCCGTTCACAGCTCAACGTACTCCAACTGACTTTTTACAAAACCCCGTAGATTCCTTTGTCTGAACATTCTATGTTCAGACTTGCATCCGACTTACTGAGCATTCTATGTTCAGACAAAGAAAGGTTACATGTCTGAATGTGCATGTCTGAAGAATCACATACTTTTTGTGTTTTTTGTTTGGTCTCTGGACACACAACAGTGGTAGAGTTTGCAGAGTACACGTTGAAAGTATTTGTGGTACGATTTATGTTAAGGAGTTGACATCAGCTTTCGATTTCAGGTACAAGTTTCTTTGACTTTCTCATTCCTGAGGAGGCCTTTTAATTACTTTGATCAAAATATGTCGACCTTTGTGGAAGGAGTCCACTGAAATAGAACGCATTTAGATTACAATAGCAGTAGGGGGAATCTAAAGGATATCAACCTATGACTTCCCTGTGGACAGTACTACCTTCAGGTGGATTGAACGCCAGATGAGCCTGGACGTTTTCATAAAAACATGAGGAAGCAAGAAGGAATGGACCTTGAAGTGGATTGAGATATATATATATATATATATATTTATATTTATTATTATTTTTTCCCCAAATATTATTTCCTTTTGGTCCTAGACCCTGAAGCATGGTTTTGTTTTGCAATAAATACTCAAGTATGGGCACAGTGTCACATATGTATGTGAGTGATTATTAAGATCAAAAATCTATACCAGTGAGAATAAACTGTATAATTGATAATAATATATATGTTGATTTCCCCGAATAATATATATATGTTGAGTCCCCCCCACCACAGTTGTCGGTTTTATGTTATGTTTAAGGCCTTCTGTCAGCTCGGTTTTATGTTATGTTTAAGGCCTTCTGTCAGCTCAGTTTTAAAAGATTGCAAGTTAGCCAGTAGATCTACATTTGTGAGACTCAGTTTATATGGCCTTTCTTTGACTTAGACATCCACGTGGACCATTGCAGTCACCCCATGCGTAGTCTGGCTACCACGAAGAAGCCACTCACTTTCTCCTGTATCTTTTTCTTGGAAGGCATAGGTTGTGCATTTCTTGTATAGTGAAGGAAAGAGGCCTCAACGAGAAAAGGCTTGCACAAGCTCAAAATGTCTCAGATAAGTTAGTGGCGGGCTGCTCCAGTAGTGTCAAAAAGAAATGAGTGAACACCCACCGTTAACTGGTTCTGTCCTAGAGCCCACTCCTGATCTAGAAGTGCCACCTCAGGCAGCAAAGACAAGTTGTTGGCTTCTGGAATGTCCCCAGGTGGTTGTAATGGAGGTCGGTACCAAGTGATGGGCAAGCAGCTTACACTCTTCACTTCTAGTGCCATACTGCACCAACAGGTGACCAGGTGCTGCCCCCTTGTCTGTTGGTCCAAGGAAGGGTGGCCACAGGTGCTTGTCAATGGTAGGGGGGAGGGGCAGGCCCTAATCAGTGGTGCATGGGTGTGGCAGCTGACAAGAACCGCACTCACCTGCGGTGCAGTGGTAGCTGCGCCTTATGTCTGCTGTATAGGGGTTAGTGGCAGGGCACCTGCAGCAGACATCATAGCGAGGCACTGTCAATCTTGCACCTCCCACAAGCGGCACCATCTTAGTTTCATCTTAGGGCAGCTGTGCCAGCAATTCTTGGCCCCTTCGCGAGTCACCCACTGATCGCTGGGGGTGTCAGGCTACAGTCATAGCCCCTAGGGAGGTGTGTGTGTTGACATGCACTTGCCTCCATAATGTGCTCCCTATGGGTCACCTCAGCAGAGCTGTTCCAGAGCATAGCCATCTTGGTGTTCCACTCAAACTCCACCTCCTAGTGGACATCTCTTGCGACAGGTGCTCCTTCACTGACCACCACACCAAGCATCACGTCCACTGAAGCAACCTGGAAGATCATGATGGTGCCTGGCAGATTTCTCTCCTTGTTGGAACCTGCGAAGGAACCACTGGAGAGCTCTCATGTGCCAGTCGAGGTGCATAACCAGACGTATGCAGGAAACCAGTAAACAAAGCAACTCTCAGGCCCGGAACCAAACCTTATTCTTGAACAATGTGAATGCCAAATGGGTCCTCTGTGGAAGAGGAAAAGCTTGGAGTGAAGATGTATCAAGTACTGCCCCTGTAAACAAGACGCAGGGAGAGGGCTCTAGGTGAGACTTGGGCATGTTGATGGGAAAGCTCAGGCACAACAGAAGAGATGTCATTGCCTGCAGGTAGGTGCTACACCCCTTACTGTGAAACTGCTTTGAAGAGCCAGTCATCAAGATATGCCCTCACTTTTGTGCAGACTCGAGGTGCTGATGTTGAACTGAATGAGAGGACTGCAGACTTGAAGTGAACTCTACCTCAAACCACAAGTACCTCATATGTGTGTGACTGCATGATCAGTATGTTGACCTAAATGTCCTGAGTTTAAGGACACTATCCAACCTCCTGCTTCCAGTATCTTAAACGTTTCCTTGTGAAGGCAAAAGTTCAAAAGCCTAAGGTCCAGGATTGGACAGAGATCACCGTCCTTCTTGTGAACGAGAAAGTACAGAGAATGGACCCCTGCCCATTTTTTTGCTCTGGCACCTGTTACACCACTCTTTCTGTGGGACGGCTGGCACCTCCTGCTGCATGAACTGAAGGTGGTTTCCAGGAGAGAGATGGTAGAGGGGATTTTTGGAAAGGCAGGACATACACCATGCTTGAAGAACCCACTGGTCCGAATGTTACATCCTTCCAGTCTTGTAGAAACGAGGATACCCATACTACTACGGGTTACAATGGCTCCTACAAGGACAAACAAAAGTGGCTTTCCTGGTGCCACAGGAAAGGATGAGGAGGGCTGCTGAGTCTGATGGCTCCTACCTTTGTCTCTGCCCCTATATTGCCTAAGGAGCTGGTACTGTTGTTGAGGAGGCTGAGAGGGCTGACTACAAATAAACCCTATTGAAAATACCCAAAATATTCCAAATGGGCACTAATCTTGGATGGGGATTGAAGGCCTAAACATATGTTGCTGTGAATGCCTGGAAGTGTTCATGTATAGAATCTGCATTGTCCCCAAAAGACCTGCTGTTCAAACAGCATGTATATAAAAAGCAGACTGAACATCCCCAGAGAATCCAGTCGACTCGAGACATGCATGCCTCCTGAGATCCACTGAAATTCCCTGGCCCTGGAAACAGAATCTGCCATGTCAAGGCTTGTTCTAATGACTTGCCCAGAGGCACCCTTGCCATCCCAGGCCAAGTTAGCTAAGTGGCCCTGAAGGAGATCAGGTCAGTTATGGATCACCATTTGAAGCATGACCCATAAGATGTGGGAACAAATTGGGTGCATCTACAGAGAGCACGGCCAGGGTGCCCAAATAAGAGCTTCTTACCCAGTACCTCCTTTACTTTGACTCCCTGTCCAGGGTCACTACCAAAGATCTTGGATTCTGCTTAGTGGAGGAGGAGGAGGAGGCTTGTACAGCTAAGCTTTCTGGGGGCAGGTGGTCCAACAGGAAAAATGGGTTCCATGGTCTGATCTGTATCGTCTTGTGATTAGTCTGTTCACTGCAGGAGCAGTGGTAGGCATCTCCCACGCTGGTAAAACTGAGTGCTTTAGGGATTATTTAAAAGGAAGTAAAGGCTCAGATATTAGAAATAGGGTGACGGACTTCTGTCAAGATTTTGGTCTTAATCTTGGTGGCAGGATTAAGAAGCTCAAGGACATCAGCTGCTTTCCTTTGCACCACATAAAACGAAGCAACCTCAAGGGGAGAGAACCCTGAGAGGGAGTACATTTCTACCTCCAGGACGGTATCCAGCCCACAAGCCTGTTGCAGGGCCAAGTACAGTGCTGTAAAAGATGATAGAGGAGGCAGAAGATTCGTTACCTCGTTGCTATTGTCTGTGTTGCACTGGCATCTGGATCGGGTCTGAGTCAGTGCCAAAAAGGTCAATCAGCTTGTCAGTGCTTCTTCAGAGAAGTAACTAACTGCTTATCCCTTTATTGTTGCTCCTAAGGTATGTATTGGACTTTCCTGCTGGACCATTTTTGCTTTGGTCTTGGGAATAAGTTGCTCTTTAGGTGGTAGTGGAGTTGGTGCCATATCTCCTGAAATTTGCACCAGCGTTGGAGCAATGTCAAACAGTAGGACTTGGCTGAGGCAGCACCAGAGGTGTTGAGAGGAATTAAGAGAACAAATGGTACAGAGGAAGAACCCACAGTGGCTCCAAAGGGGCCAATGGGGCCAGAAGGCACTGCAGAGGGGACTGCTGCATGATTAACCAGCTCCACGATGGTGTGCAAGAAAAGAGCTCCCAGTACCAGGAACTCAGGGTAAAACTGAGGCAACGCTGATGTGGGACCTAGCGGTGCGAGAGCACAGCCTGGTGAAGGTGCAGGTGATTCCATAGTAGAGTGTACTCAGGTGGAGTGAGCAGGTGGTCTGACCAATTGTGGTTCACAGAGTGAAGCTCATTGAGGAAACTTGCAATCAAAGGAGACCAACGTTTTGGATACTAGTGTTTAGGTCTTTTCTTCTTCTGCTTTCTTCATTCTTTAGAAGACTTGGAAGAGGTACAGACCTAAACTCAGATGAGGATCCAGAATGCTTGTTGTAGGTGTAAGTCAAACAACTTGGCATAGCACTCTTTGATGGTCTTGGGATTCATAATACATTAAAGTTTGTAGGACATGGAGTCATTCTTCAAAGACAAGCACCACAAGCAAACCTCATGCGTGTCAGTATTTAACATGTGAAGTAATAAATGAGATAGGTTTTGAACTCTGACTTTTTAGGTTGTGAGATCCCTAGGTAGTGCGCTGAAATTTGGAAGAAATTCTCTGAGAAGAACATTGAAAGACAGAGTGAGGCTTCCGTTGAAGGATATGGAAAAAAGGGGACTGATGTCAGTGTGCCTGGATGGGCGTTTTAGAGCTACACCTCCAAATGTCAGTGTCCAAAAGAATGCTGGGAATCTGACTCATAAGAGTGGTGACCTTTATGACCCTACAACAAAGACACACTCTTCTATGCGCTGCTTGTGATGATTTAGCAGCTGAAATCTGCAAGATAGCACTAAACACAGTGAAGGGCAATGCCCCCTAGCAAATCAGAGTACTTACAAAAGCATTCTGATGGCTTTATGGGGCCTGCCTCTTACAGCCATTGTCTGGCCAGAGTCACTTGCAGTGGGTATATCTTTCTTCTCTGGGTAACAGGCCCACTGTATTGGTGATGTGCTATTGAGCATTTGCACTAAAAGCTACTCTCACCAATTGCATACATTTGTCAGCTTTGTTTCTGGTGATGGGGCATCCCAGTGCCCTGGGCTAAGGCTCACTTCCTGGCAGCATGAACAAACACCGAACCTGGTGCTACATGCACCCTAACAGATATGGGATCTTGTGGTTCTACCTTGTGCTACTACTCTCTCTCTGTGACAACCCTTGTTTTTACTGGATCCTCAAAGTTTTCCACGGCACACTTAGCCATACGTTTTAGAACTGGAACAAACTGGATGGAGTGTTTTGTCTTTGAAAGTGCCTGTCTCCAATACAAAGTCTTAGTTCTCCTAACCTCACAGTTTTACTTTGTGGTGGTCCGCTGGGAAGATAACTGCAAAGAATGCAGCAGTGTCATGTAATGAGAACGGTTTACTGGATATGGCTCCAGAGAGTAGTAGTCCTAGGGGTTTCTGCTATAGTCATGTCCAGGGCCATCACCGCTGCCTGTGGGGATACGTTCTTCACATGGATCTGCAATGTCTAAAAATAAATCCTTATCGTTAGGGTCAGTGTGCAATAGAAGTGCTGGTGATTGAGGCTGTGGTGGAGGGCTATATCTTTTCAGCACCGGAAAAGATCAGTGTTCTAAACCAGAAACACTGAGGCTGGGTACACGAGAGGGGCGTACTCCTGTATGATAGGGTTAGGTAGCCTTACTATGGAATACGCTCACAGAGCCCCCCCTTGTGGGGAAAACAGTCTTGTTTACTTAACCTCTAGGGAGTAGTAAAGCTCAGTAAAGGAACTTAGTGTAAAACATTAAACAGCACCATATAGCAAAATAAGAAAATCACACACCGACAACAACAATTTATTTTAAAGAAAAAAGGACTTATTTTTATGAATTTTTAGAGTCCTTGATCATCAAAATCACCTACAGAATTCCAGAGTTACAGATTTTAGAACTTTTAAATACTTTAAAATGCAGCCACAAACCAGCATTGGTAAACAAAGTTTGAAAACATTTGGAAAGTTTGAAAAAGTAAGTTGGAGTATTCCGGCTTGTCTTGGGCAACCAGATCAGACAGCAACGAGGTCTAGGGTGCCTGAAAGGATAGTTTGCACAGTAACCTGGCCAATAAAGCGATTTTCTAGCGAGTTTCCAACTTTAACATAAGTCCGCCTTCGGAAACAATGTAGTCGTCCTGATGCTGAGGGATACATGCAAAAATGCTCACAAGGATGCTCTGGCTGTGGTGCGGTCGACAGGGGTGTCTATGTGGTGGTTCCCCTGGTCCACAGGTGATGTGGGGGAAACCTGGTCACATGGACCAACAATACTCTTAGTCCTCTTTGTTGCAGTGGTTGCACAGCTGTGCCACTGGTGATTATACACTGCAGTTGGAGGCAAAACCTTTGGTGGGGACTTTTTTCCTTGTAGTCCAATGAATTCAGTCTGACAGCTCTCCCAGGTCCAGCAGATTCAGGTGCAGACTTTGGCTATCTTGGATTTCTTTGTTGGTGTGCCCAGCGACTGGTAGCAGTGAAACTTCTGTGGCGGCTACCGCTTTGTCAAGGTCAGCTGTTTCCATTCGGGTCCATGTAGTAGGTTCCGTGCGAGCAGCCACCTGATCCTTGGAGTCACTGGTGCAACTGAGAAATCAAGTTTTCCCTGATGTCAGGAGCCACAGGCAAGGTCCCATCTCACTAGCCCAAAAGTGCAGCAGGTGCAGTCCTCTCGGCGGTGTAGCCTCTCTTTGGGAAATCCAAGGTCAGCAGGAGAAACCTTCTTTGGTCTTCTCCAAACATGAACTGAGGGTAAGGATGCCAGGGGTACCCATTTTATCTCAGAAATATGCCCCAAGGAGACCACGCATTGACTAGCCAATGGGCTACTGGGTCCCCCTCCTTTCTAGTGAAAAGGTTCCTGTGATGTGTGGCACCTGGCTATACCAGAGTGCCCCATTCTTGCCCCTTCCAAGATGGCATGACACTTCCTTGGTCGTGAG
Source organism: Pleurodeles waltl (assembly GCF_031143425.1). Classification (NCBI taxonomy): domain Eukaryota; kingdom Metazoa; phylum Chordata; class Amphibia; order Caudata; family Salamandridae; genus Pleurodeles; species Pleurodeles waltl. The sequence goes on from NC_090447.1 coordinate 694,894,684, forward strand.
GAGCAAGGTATTCCACCCTCAAGGTGTGGCTACCAGTGGGCTACACGCCCATGGGAAAACCAGTTTTAACACAGGTTTCCTCCTCTTGGCCCTGTCTCCTAGATGTCTGCAGGAACAAAAGGGATCTTGCTCAGGAGTGTTGTTGTCAGTGTCCCTTCCAAAGCATATTCACTCTTAAAGCTCGCCTTTGGGGCCAACACTCTTTGCAACCTTCCTTGTTCCCAAGCTAATACTTTAGTTCCCATGCATGGGAGTCATTCACACGGCTCCCCAAGCAGTCAGAAACCCGTCTATGTGTGAATGGCCTTTGTGAGGTCACTGTACTGGCTGGACTGCAGGGTAACAACTTTCTAAAAGTTGCTAAAAATTAATAGTGACATTAAATCCCATCTGACCACAGGCCAGGTGTAATTTTCCCATTATTTTGATACCTCAATTGACCTGATTAGGTGGTCCCATTCAAAGGTTAGACTCTTAAGTGTAAACTATTTAACCCTGTGTTAGCCAATGGTGCTTCTAACCTCGCCCACCAAAACAACAATTTAGAAGCATTACTGGAAAGACATATTAACACGTATGTCTAACTTGAGTATATTGCTCCCTGCCACAGGAATTGGTAAGTCTGCTTTAGGGGGGTTCTGATAGATACACTTAAGGGAAGTGGTCCCTTTGCCATTAGGAGTAGTGGCAAAGTCGAGTTAGCAGTGGCAGACTGAGGTGTCTTTCACATTTTGTACACGCATGATGGCACACACAGTACTGAGGTCCTGTGTGGACACTGCCTTACATGCCCTTGGGGTCCATATTCTATGGACTTAGAGGTAAGGCACTGCTTGCCAATTGGGGATAGCCAATCAAACATACTTTTGTATAGGGTTAAAACACTGGCACTGAGTTCTGGTTATTAGGCGTCGGTGCACTTTCAAAGTAAAAAGAAATGTGGCTGAACATGCAAAAAGATGTATTTCCATACAGGAAGCACAGAATACTTTCACTGGGGTATATAAAAAGATAAGAGAACCTCAAACCAACCTTGAGTTCCCTTTATTAACAGATGTTTCGGTATGGTTAAAAGAAATGTTAATTGGGGTTAAGGATACTATGGTCCTAACAACTTGTTAATATGATTCAGCCACTAAACTAAGGGCACTTGGGCCCAGGGCTTTCATCAGAACACCACATACACACTGCCCCGGATACACAATTCCTACTCTCAAAAGCATGCAGCAGTATTGCATGCAAAGTGAGATATTACTCTCTTTTCAGTAGCCGTCTTGATTCCTAAAGTAAAGAAACACATACAGAATCCAACTCATGTCAGGAACAAGGCATTTTTGGAAATGCACTGAATAGTGCTTGTTCGTGATCTTTCACCAATGGTTATAAAAAACAATTTAATTTCACTGTGTATCAATACTTCGATAAAACTATTATACATGAAGTCATGCAAACATGCAACATCCAAGCAAATATTGTTCTGTAATTTCCACAAGTGCCACACACTTCTTTGTCTTCTAATAATGTCTGGTTTTCCTTTTGAGATTCATGTAATACTTACTTTTGTAAGCGAGGGCATAGTATTTACATCTTTGGAGGCAAGACTATTTGACAAATTGCATATGTGAAGCCGATTTCATAATTTAATCAGCAGTTCTACAATTTATACTTAGACCTCACCAAGGGCTCTTTAAAGAATAGCATTAATAAATGATCGAAAAGAATCACTTACATATAGCCCGTGGACTGATTACCTTTTTAAGTGCATTCTAGAGGTTAAAGGAGCCTTGTGATTGGCAAATTGTTGAACAACCTATCTAGTAACAGTGTACTTTTGTAACATTTGTCACTGAAATATTGGGTTTAGTCTGGTATTTTTTTTTTTTTACAATTAGAACGTTATATGATACTAATCCATCACTAATTCTTGTTGGGTTCCAGAGTAGCGTGCTACTCACCAAAAAGCACTTTGACGCCTCGTCAGGGCTGTTAAGCGCTATATAATGAAAATGTCACTTACCCAGTGTACATCTGTTCGTGGCATCAGTCGCAGTAGATTCGCATGTTTTGCAATAGCTTGCCATCTGGTGTTGGGCCGGAGTGTTACAAGTTGTTTTTCTTCGAAGAAGTCTTTCGAGTCACGGGACCGAGTGACTCCTCCTTTTGTCTCCATTGCGCATGGGCGTCGACTCCATCTTCGATTGTTTTTCCCCGCAGAGGGTGAGGTAGGAGTTGAATTGTAGTAATAGTGCCCATGCAATGGAGTGACTAAGTATGCACCTATTTAAGGTTGAGATGATACATATACAAATAGTTGAAGGTAACTTCCAAACTGCTACAGGCTCCCGGGGAGGCGGGTGGGCACATGCGAATCTACTGCGACTGATGCCACAAACAGATGTACACTGGGTAAGTGACATTTTCAGTTCGATGGCATCTGTCGCTGTAGATACGCATGTTTTGCATAGACTAGTAAGCAGTTATCTCCCCAAAAGCGGTGGATCAGCCTGTAGGAGTGGAAGTAGTCTGAAATAATGTTCTTAATACGGCTTGACCTACTGTGGCTTGTTGTGCGGATAACACGTCTACACAGTAGTGCTTGGTGAATGTGTGAGGCGTAGACCATGTGGCTGCCTTACATATTTCTTGCATTGGGATGTTTCCTAGAAAGGCCATGGTAGCACCTTTCTTTCTGGTTGAGTGTGCCCTTGGTGTAATGGGCAGCTGTCGTTTAGCTTTAAGGTAGCAGATTTGGATGCATTTAACTATCCATCTGGCTATACCTTGTTTTGATATTGGGTTTCCTGCATGAGGTTTTTGAAATGCAATAAATAGTTGTTTAGTCTTTCTGATGTTCTTTGTTCTGTCAATGTAATACATCAATGCTCTTTTGACATCTAATGTATGTAGTGCCCTTTCAGCTACGGTATCTGGCTGTGGAAAGAACACTGGAAGTTCCACTGTTTGATTTAGATGGAACGGTGAAATAACCTTTGGCAAAAATTTAGGATTGGTCCTTAGGACGACCTTATTCTTGTGTAGTTGTATAAAAGGTTCCTGTATTGTAAACGCCTGAATCTCGCTTACTCTTCTTAGGGAAGTAATGGCGATGAGAAATGCCACCTTCCAGGTTAGGAACTGTATTTCGCAGGAGTGCATGGGTTCAAAAGGTGGACCCATAAGTCTAGTTAGGACAACATTTAGGTTCCATGAAGGAACAGGTGGTGTTCTTGGTGGTATAATTCTCCTAAGGCCCTCCATGAATGCTTTAATGACTTGTATCTTATATAGGGCAGTTGAATAGGTAGTCTGCAGGTATGCAGATATTGCTGCAAGGTGTATTTTAATGGAAGAGAAAGCCAGGTTAGATTTTTGTAAGTGAAGCAAGTAACCCACTACATGTTCTGGAGTTGTGTGTAATGGTTGTATTTGATTAATATGGCAGTAGCAAACAAACCTCTTCCATTTACTTGCATAGCAGTGCCTGGTGGATGGCCTTCTGGCTTGTTTTATGACTTCCATACATTCTTGGGTAAGTTGTAAGTGCCCGAATTCTAGGATTTCAGGAGCCAGATTGCTAGATTCAGCGATGCTGGATCTGGGTGTCTGATCTTTTGGTTGTGTTGTGTCAACAGATCTGGCCTGTTGGGCAATTTGATGCAGGGTACTACTGATAGGTCTAGCAGCGTTGTGTACCAGGGTTGCCTTGCCCAAGTTGGTGCTATTAATATGAGTTTGAGTTTGTTTTGACTGAGTTTGTTTACCAGGTAAGGAAGGAGAGGGAGAGGAGGAAAAGCGTAAGCAAATATCCCTGACCAGTTCATCCATAGGGCATTGCCTTGGGACTGTTTGTGTGGGTATCTGGATGCGAAGTTTTGGCATTTTGCGTTCTCCTTTGTCGCAAACAAGTCTATCTGAGGTGTTCCCCAGAGTTTGAAATAAGTGTTCAGAATTTGGGGGTGAATTTCCCATTCGTGGACCTGTTGGTGATCTCGAGAGAGATTGTCTGCGAGTTGATTTTGGATCCCTGGTATAAATTGTGCTATTAGGCGAATTTGGTTGTGAATTGCCCAACGCCAAATCTTTTGTGCTAGCAGGCTTAACTGCGTGGAGTGCGTCCCCCCTTGCTTGTTTAGATAATACATTGTTGTCATGTTGTCTGTTTTGACGAGAATGTATTTGTGAACTATTATTGGTTGGAAAGCTTTTAGTGCTTGAAAAACTGCTAGAAGTTCTAGGTGGTTTATATGCAGTTTTGTTTGATGTACGTTCCATTGTCCTTGTATGCTGTGTTGATCGAGGTGTGCTCCCCACCCTGTCATGGAAGCATCTGTTGTTATTACGTATTGTGGCACTGGGTCTTGGAAAGGCCGCCCTTTGTTTAAATTTATGTTGTTCCACCACAGAAGAGAGAGGTAAGTTTGGCGGTCTATTAACACCAGATCTAGAAGGTGACCCTGTGCTTGTGACCATTGTGATGCTAGGCACTGTTGTAAGGGCCTCATGTGCAGTCTTGCGTTTGGGACAATGGCTATGCATGAAGACATCATGCCTAGGAGTTGTAGTACCATCTTTGCTTGTATCCCTTGTGTTGGATACATGCGTTGTATGATGGTGTTGACATTTTGAATTCTTTGGGGACTTGGAGTGGCTACTCCTTTTGATGTGTCTATTATGGCTCCTAGGTATTGTTGTACCTTGCGCGGCAGAATTTTGGATTTTGTGAAGTTGACGGTGAACCCTAGTTTGAAGAGGGTTTGTATGATATGATTTGTGTGATTTGAGCACTCTATTAACGAATGGGCCTTGATTAGCCAGTCGTCTAGATATGGGAACACATGTATTTGCTGCCTTCTTATGTGTGCAGCGACTTCCGCTAGACATTTGGTAAAGACTCTTGGTGCGGTTGTTAATCCGAAAGGCAGTACCTTGAATTGGTAATGTATTCCGTTGAATACAAACCTTAGGTATTTCCTGTGCGATGGGTGTATTGGTATATGGAAATAAGCATCCTTGAGGTCTAAAGTTGCCATGTAGTCGTGTAGTTTTAGCAATGGCAATACTTCTTGTAGTGTGACCATGTGAAAGTGGTCTGATTTGATGAAAGTGTTCACTATTCTGAGGTCTAGGATTGGTCTCAGCGTTTTGTCCTTCTTTGGTATCAGAAAGTACAGTGAGTAAACTCCTGTGTTTATTTGTGTGTTTGGCACTAATTCGATTGCATTCTTTTGCAATAGTGCCTCCACTTCTATCTCCAGGAGATTGGAATGATGTTTTGTCAAATTTTGTGCTTTTGGTGGTATGTTTGGAGGGAATTGTAGAAATTCTATGCAATAACCATGTCGGATAATTGCTAGAACCCAAGTGTCTGTAGTGATTTCCTCCCATGCTTTGTAATAATGACTTATTCTTCCCCCCACTGGTGTTGTGTGGAGGGGGTGAGTGACATGTGAGTCACTGTTTAGTAGTAGGGGTTTTGGGGCTCTGAAATCTTCCTCTATTCCTAGGGAATTGCCCTCCTCTATATTGTCCCCGAAAACCTCCTCTATACTGTCCCTGGTAACTGGACGGTGTTGCTTGTGAGGTGCTGGCTTGTGTGCTCTGACCCCGAAACCCCCCTCTAAAGGGTATTTTACGGAATGTGCTGTAATTCCCTCTGCTCTGCGGGGAGTAGAGTGCGCCCATGGCTTTGGCAGTGTCCGTATCTTTTTTGAGTTTCTCAATCGCTGTGTCCACTTCTGGACCGAACAGTTCTTTTTCGTTAAAAGGCATATTGAGAACTGCTTGTTGAATCTCTGGTTTAAATCCAGACGTTCGGAGCCATGAATGCCTTCTGATAGTTACAGAGGTATTAATTGTCCGTGCAGCTGTATCTGCAGCGTCCATGGAGGAGCGGATCTGGTTGTTGGAAATGGTCTGTCCCTCCTCAACCACTTGTTTTGCCCTATTTTGTAAGTCCTTGGGCAGATGTTCAATGAGATGTTGCATCTCGTCCCAATGGGCTCTGTCATAGCGCGCAAGTAGTGCCTGGGAGTTCGCGATGCGCCACTGGTTTGCAGCTTGTGCTGCGACTCTCTTACCAGCTGCATCGAACTTGCGGCTTTCTTTATCTGGGGGTGGTGCATCTCCAGATGTGTGGGAGTTGGCCCTTTTCCTAGCTGCTCCTACAACGACAGAGTCTGGTGGCAGCTGTGTAGTGATGAAAACCGGGTCTGTAGGAGGCGCCTTATACTTTTTTTCCACCCTTGGTGTGATTGCCCTACTTTTGACCGGCTCCTTAAAGATTTCTTTTGCGTGCCGGAGCATACCAGGGAGCAAAGGCAGGCTTTGGTATGAGCTGTGGGTGGAGGAGAGTGGGTTGAATAAAAAATCATCCTCGACCTGTTCTGAGTGGAGGCTTACGTTGTGAAATTGTGCTGCTCTAGCCACCACTTGAGAATACGCGGTGCTGTCCTCTGGTGGAGATGGCTTCGTAGGGTATGCCTCCGGACTGTTATCTGTCACTGGGGCGTCGTATAGGTCCCATGCGTCTTGATCTTGGTCACCCTGGCTTATGGTGGTGTGAGCTGGGGAGTGTGATGGAGTTTGTGCTGGTGAGACGTTAATCACGGGCGGAGGAGAGGGTGGTGGGGTAACTCTTTTCGCCACTTTTGGTTGTGGTGTCTGTTCAGTTTGGAACTCCAACCTTCTCTTTCTTCTAATAGGGGGAAGGGTGCTTATTTTTCCTGTCCCCTGCTGTATGAAAATACGCTTTTGCGTATGGTCCACATCAGTTGATTGTAGCTCTTCCTCAAACCTATGCTTTTGCATTTGTGAGGTTAGCGAGTGCTCTTCTGTATAAGAGCCTGAAGCTGGGTCAGTTGCAGTTTGTTTCGGGGCCGAAACCCTCTCTGCGTCCTTTTTCGGCTCCGAGGTGACTTTTTTCATTTTCGGGGCCGAAACCTGTCGGCGCCGATCTTCTTCGGGGCCGCTGTCTCGGCGTCGAGCCGTGTCTACACCGGCATCTCGGTGTCGATGATTGTCACCAGCACTTTCTCGGTCCCGAGAAGGCTGCGTGCCGGTGTCTCGACCGGAGTCGGACGATCTCGGCACTGTTTGGGCCTTTTTCGGTGCCGATGGTCGGTCACCGAATTTATGGGTGGAGCCATGGCCTGGTGGCAGTGGCGTCCCCTGGGCCTTGTAAATCTTCCTCTGAGTGGTTTTCGACGTCTTACTCACGGTTTGTGTATCGTCGAATCCTTCGGAGTCTGAGTCTTGGATCGAGAAGGTACCTTCCTCTTCTTGTTCCTCGAACTCTCGGTGGGCTGTCGGCGCGGACGCCATCTGAAGTCTTCTGGCTCGATGGTCTCGGAGTGTTTTTCGGGACCGGAACGCACGACAGGCCTCGCAGGTGTCTTCACTGTGCTCAGGTGACAGGCACAGGTTACAGACCAAGTGTTGGTCTGTATAGGGGTATTTATTGTGGCATTTGGGGCAGAAACGGAACGGGGTCCGTTCCATCGGCGTTCTTCAGCACGCGGTCGGGCCGACCAGGCCCCGACGGGGGATCGAAAAAACTACCCCCGAAGGGCACCGGAGCTCTTCGATCCTTCGAAGCGGTGTTGAATCTAACTACGCCGATCCCGAACGCAACAATACCGACGAAAATCTTCCGAAATTAGCTATCTTTCCGTTTCGAAACTCGGAGCGACAGGAACACGTCCGAACCCGATGGCGGAAAAAAAACAATCGAAGATGGAGTCGACGCCCATGCGCAATGGAGACAAAAGGAGGAGTCACTCGGTCCCGTGACTCGAAAGACTTCTTCGAAGAAAAACAACTTGTAACACTCCGGCCCAACACCAGATGGCGAGCTATTGCAAAACATGCGTATCTACAGCGACAGATGCCATCGAACATACTATTATAATACAATGCAATACAATATTACAGTGACGTTCGAGGGCATCAACACCTAAACTTCAGTTTTAGTCTGTTTTCTTAGCATATTACTTTTTTACATTCAAAATAGAGCACCTTTTTGAAGGCATCATTAACATTTGCATTATAATAAACAAGGCCGCTGCTTTATACAGACTTTTTAGTACATACTTTGGGGTTCAAAACAACGTGGCATTGCAAAATGAGAGGACAAGGGACTACAATTCCCATGATGCCCACTAAGCCATATATGTTACTACATCATAACGTACGCTCAGTGGTACACTTCTAGAGGCGGTTTAAAAAACAAAAGAAGTACTAGGTCCCAAACACACACGTACGGCACGCTGGGTGGAGAGTGTCTTTTTCAAACGAGTAAAAGAACAGCATGTTACCCATTGACAAACATAGTGTGGCACGCACATGTCTTGGGGACTTCTTACTCCTGAATCAAGTGATTCTGTTGTCTAATGTCGGTCTTATTTTCCTTTTACCTTACACTATGGGGTCTTCGGTACATTCTCCTGCAGATGATGCAAAACTCTTTCTAATGTGCATGCTCCCCCATCCCATCTAGCTATTTAGGATTCCCCAGTAAGATAAGTCCCTTTGTATGAATGAGATCACCCTGACCTTGACCCAGGTGGCCTTAGTCTAGGGGCTGAAACGTCTGCGAGCTGTTAGGGTTACAGGACTGTAATATCCTTACCACCTATTGGGATTTATTTTAACCATACCCAAATAAACCGTTAATAAAGGGAAACAAAGGTTGGTTTGAGGTATTTTTTTTTTATCTTTGTAGGTGCCCTAGTAGAGAAAATATCCAAAGTGCTTGCTGAAATGTGGTCAAGCCTTATTGTCAACAGCTATTATGACAGAACAATTGGGACTGAACAACACGGATTAAATGGTATCAATAATCTTATCGTCACCACCTCTCAACAGCGAGACAAAAATTTCACAGGCCCTAGCACAAAAAGAAATTTGGGAGGAACTAACAGACATGAAATGAAACGAGATTTTCTTACATGAGGTTATAATATCAAAATATTTTAGAGTAAATGTTGCATCTACAGGTCTCCTCGTTAACAACGAACCAATGATCTTTCTGGATAACCACCACCTTAAAAAGGATTGGTCTCTAATTGTGTGGCAGTGCTCCCGTGATTTGTTGATTATAATTATCAACATGACAAACTGCCTATCAGACATCATGCCAGTCAAAAGGAAATCCAGTGACAATATTTTTAACACAAAATTTAAAAAAAGTGTTTTAAAAAAGAAACTGGATGAAGTGAACAAAGAAACTGGAAACTATAAAGAATTTCTAGTGCAAAGAAGTCAGCAGAGCATCATTAAACAATTCTCACATGAGGTCTATCCATACATCAAGGAAGATCACAAAAAACAGCACAGAGCCCCAGAAAACCCAAAGAGAGAACAGTTGGTCCTCCGGATCAGAGTCAGAAGACTGGTCCATTGATACTTACAATAGAAGCTAGAAGGGTAGACAAAACAACTGTAGAGAGAGATGATATCCGCATCAGTTTCCTCCAGACACCACCACTACAACAACTATATTACTGTTTTTTTTTTTTTTTTAGAAAGAGGTGGATGGTGAGGGGAAACTCAGTACGAGAGGAGAAAAATGGGTGCAGTGAAAGACTCCAGGACAAGGATTACAAACCGGGTGTAAGACAAAAGAACCCCAACCGGGGACAAGTGGCCAGTAAATATGGTAGTCTGAACAATGAGAGCTTAACAGGAGATGAAAACAAGGTGCTCAGTAAGGGACTGGGGTTTGTCTCTCCCAACTAACTTGCTCATTTCAAACTCAAATGTTAATTGGCAGATCAGAACAAACCAGATAAGAAGAACAAGGCTCAATAGGTTTACTTAAGAAATCCTTTTTTAATCCCCCTACTTCCTCCACACCTCCAGAAGTTCTGGCCTTCAAGAAAGGTCCTATGAAAGACGGAGAGACTCTAGACACAAAGAGGATGGAATATCAGAACCAAACCAGGAAGGCCAGAGATGCCCTTGAATCCCTACAAAGGAAGACCCATTTGATTATAAAGCAGGCAGACAAAGATGGAGCTATAGTCATCCACACCAAAGACAATTACCATGAAGTTTGTCTATCCCTTCTGAGGGATGAGAGGAATTAAAGAGTACCCCAGTCAGATCCCACCAAAACAACTCCAGTAGATTGTTAGCAGTCTGGCAGAAGAGGCTAAAGTCAAAAACTGGACAACTTTTAAAGAGGCTGATTTCCTGATTACATCTAAATCCAGGATTCCTTATTTTTTCATACATCACCCATAATACACCGAGGATGAATACCACAACCAGGCCGACCAATTGTATTTGGCATCGTTTCTGTTTTGTTACCTTTACCCTAGTTTGTTGACTGTTTCATATGAACTCTAGTGAGGAGAATTACATTTTATGTAAAAACAAAAACATCTTCTGAATGAGCTGGATTATGACCCTCAAATAGAAATTATGTTATGCCTGGATGTTGAGGCATTGTACACTAGCATCTCTCAAGAAGAAAGTCTGAGGGTCATTCATAACCTTCAAAGAGAGCAACAATGGAATTTTGCCACCTCCCATCGAGTGGATTGCAAAATTGGCACTGACATAAAATACCTTTCTTTCAAAGACAAGTTTACTTGCAACAAAATGGGACTTCTACGAGGAGCACATATGTCCTTAGCTTAGCTTGCCTTTATGGACCCTAATTTGAAGAGGAGCATATTTGGACCCTCAATCCCTCTGGAAAAGAAATATACCTTTGGCGGCAATATAGTGACGACATCTTCGTAATATGGCACAGAGAAAGTGAAAACCAGTGCATTCTTACAATGGCTGAATGATCATAACACCTTTCTAAATTTTATTATGAGATTTATCAAACAGGAACTATCTTTCTTGGATTTAACCATCCAAGCTAAGGAAGGCAGGTTCACTATGATATTATATACCACAGCAATGGATAAGAACTGCCTTTTGCATTTCAATAGTGCCCAAGCTCAGGCCATTATGGAGAATCGTATGTCAGTTCCAAAAGAATAGAAGACATTGCTCAAAGATTACTTCGAGAAGGAAACAGAGAATCTCACAGAAAAATTAATAGAACTTGAATACCCAGACAGATCACTGTGAGCGCAGAGTTAAGTATGAAATAATCAGAGGGAAGCCCTATTACAGGATAGTAAGAAGAATGTAAAGAAAACCTCAATCTGCATCAGTACATACACCAATACCTCCCATCTAGTCAAAATAATTATAAACACACATTGGTGCATCCTGACATCCAGTCAGTTATCCTTCGTTCAAAAGGAACAGGAGCATCAGAGATATCTTAGTTTACATCAGGCGACCTTCAAGGAGGATTTTACCCAGCCAACAACCCTCTGCTTACAGGCCATTATCCTTGTGGCCAATATAGGGTTTGTCCCTTTACTAGTCATACAAAGACTTTGGACTTAGGCCTATAAACGCCCTGGAAACAATGCACATACACACAAATTGTAACTCAGACATTTTTTCCATCTGAGTGCCCCTGATAACTATGGAATATAGGAATGACTAAGAGAAAAAAAATTAAGATTAGAATCTGAACATTGTATGCCATCCGCTGTAAATAGGCATCGACTAAACAGACATCACATTACATTGAAAAAGAACATAAAGACAAGAAAATAGTTTGGACCATAATAGAAAAGGAAACACACACCAGGAACATGACAAGGATACTCAGGGAAAGAGTACCCTTGGGTATATAGAATGAAAACCCATAAAAAAGGCCCTAAAGAGGAGATCCCGGGGAACCAGTTGAACTATTTATATGAGATTTCCAAATATTACAAGAACTGTATAATTTGGCGTAGACACTAGAAATGTTTACGTGACCTAGGTTCCTATTAAGTAAGATTAACTTTTTGTCTTGTAATAATGCCTGTATTTTTCTGGTACATTTGTAATGCCTACCTTTTTAAGAAAGAACATCTTAGGAGGCAAGACATAATTTGACAAATAAACTGTGCATATGCGAAGCCTATGTCATCATTTTGTCAGTGGTTCTTCTAAAAATTATACTCAGACCTCACTAAGAGCTCTCTGAAGAATAGCACCGATGAAAGATCAAGAAGAATCACTTACACGTAACCCATGGACTGATTACATTTTTTAGTTATTTCTAGAGGTTCAGTGAGCCTTATTCCCAATTGAGATTTCTTTTAACCATACCCAAACAACCGTTGATTAAGGGAAACCAAGGCTGGTTTGAGGAATTTGTAACTTTTTAGATACCCTGGCAGTGAAAATATCTGAAGTGCTCCCTCAAATATGGTTGAGACCATCCTGGTTTTTAGGTACCAGGATGTACCTGAAGCATGCCACTACTAGAGTGGGTGAGGGTTTAACAAAGAGAAATATAACTGTCCCCTTTTTTCTGATATTGGCAAGATATGTTTTAAAAGCCTTTATTGCAGGAAAGATCAGAATTCTCCAGATATGGCCAGTTCGAAGGTGTTTTCTTTCTTTTTTCATATGTATTTAATTGATTTTCAACAAAGATAAAACACAGTACAGCTAAGACTGCCATCATAGAAAACATCATTCCAGTATCTTAGGGAATATCAATGTAATGATAAAAAATAAGAAAACGCAGCACTAACAAAAAGTTATAAGCTCAAATAAGGTTGGCATTTCAGTTGTATACAATATGCAATACAACATAAATACTGACAGTGGGTTTGTAAACAGTAAATACAACAGGTTACCATCTAGTGTATAGGCAATGCAGGACGGTGTCCTCAATGCATCTTCAGGCAAATCGTCACAAAACACTTTGGGGGCATTGTTCTTGCAATGTCCTGCTAGATCACTATGCCAAGAGCATGTACTTCAAGGGGGCGATCATCATTTTTCGCCCCAACATTCCCAACATAATCATTCCAAATGTTTCCTCCGCCCATGACCTTACCCTGAAGGCACATCCGCATATAAAAGTTTGCTTCTGCTCAAGCACATGTCAAAAGTGACCCCAGCCATCCCTTAATGTTGAGGGCAACACAAGGCTTCCAATGTGTTATGTGGCACTTAAAAAGGATAAACACCAGGCCTACAAATTTAAGCAGTGTAAGGAAATGCCTCCTTGGCATGGTTGCCCCCTGACTTTTTGCCTTTGCTGATGCTATGTTTACAATTGAAAGTGTGCTGAGGCCTGCTAACCAGGCCCCAGCACCAGTGTTCTTTCCCTAACCTGTACTTTTGTATCCACAATTGGCAGACCCTGGAATCCAGATAAGTCCCTTGTAACTGGTACTTCTAGTACCAAGGGCCCTGATGCCAAGGAAGGTCTCTAAGGGCTGCAGCATGTCTTATGCCACCCTGGAGACCTCTCACTCAGCACAGACACACTGCTTGCCAGCTTGTGTGTGCTAGTGAGAACAAAACGAGTAAGTCGACATGGCACTCCCCTCAGGGTGCCATGCCAGCCTCTCACTGCCTATGCAAGTATAGGTCAGTCACCCCTCTAGCAGGCCTTACAGCCCTAAGGCAGGGTGCACTATACCATAGGTGAGGGTACCAGTGCATGAGCATGGTACCCCTACAGTGTCTAAACAAAACCTTAGACATTGTAAGTGCAGGGTAGCCATAAGAGTATATGGTCTGGGAGTTTGTCAAACACGAACTCCACAGCACCATAATGGCTACACTGAAAACTGGGAAGTTTGGTATCAAACTTCTCAGCACAATAAATGCACACTGATGCCAGTGTACATTTTATTGCAAAATACACCCCAGAGGGCACCTTAGAGGTGCCCCCTGAAACTTAACCGACTGTCTGTGTAGGCTGACTAGTTCCAGCAGCCTGCCACACCAGAGACATGTTGCTGGCCCCATGGGGAGAGTGCCTTTGTCACTCTGAGGCCAGTAACAAAGCCTGCACTGGGTGGAGATGCTAACACCTCCCCCAGGCAGGAGCTGTGACACCTGGCGGTGAGCCTCAAAGGCTCACCCCTTTGTCACAGCCCAGCAGGGCACTCCAGCTTAGTGGAGTTGCCCGCCCCCTCCGGCCACGGCCCCCACTTTTGGCGGCAAGGCTGGAGGGAACAAAGAAAGCAACAAGGAGGAGTCACTGGCCAGTCAGGACAGCCCCTAAGGTGTCCTGAGCTGAGGTGACTCTGACTTTTAGAAATCCTCCATCTTGCAGATGGAGGATTCCCCCAATAGGGTTAGGATTGTGACCCCCTCCCCTTGGGAGGAGGCACAAAGAGGGTGTACCCACCCTCAGGGCTAGTAGCCATTGGCTACTAACCCCCCAGACCTAAACACGCCCTTAAATTTAGTATTTAAGGGCTACCCTGAACCCTAGAAGATTAGATTCCTGCAACTACAAGAAGAAGGACTGCCTAGCTGAAAACCCCTGCAGAGGAAGACCAGAAGACAACAACTGCCTTGGCTCCAGAAACTCACCGGCCTGTCTCCTGCCTTCCAAAGATCCTGCTCCAGCGACGCCTTCCAAAGGGACCAGCGACCTCGACATCCTCTGAGGACTGCCCCTGCTTCGAAAAGACAAGAAACTCCCGAGGACAGCGGACCTGCTCCAAGAAAGGCTGCAACTTTGTTTCCAGCAGCTTTGAAAGAACCCTGCAAGCTCCCCGCAAGAAGCGTGAGACTTGCAACACTGCACCCGGCGACCCCGACTCGGCTGGTGGAGATCCAACACCTCAGGAGGGACCCCAGGACTACTCTGATACTGTGAGTACCAAAACCTGTCCCCCCTGAGCCCCCACAGCGCCGCCTGCAGAGGGAATCCCGAGGCTTCCCCTGACCGCGACTCTTTGAATCCTAAGTCCCGACACCTGGGAGAGATCCTGCACCCGCAGCCCCCAGGACCTGAAGGACCGGACTTTCACTGGAGAAGTGACCCCCAGGAGTCCCTCTCCCTTGTCCAAGTGGAGGTTTCCCCGAGGAACCCCCCCCTTGCCTGCCTGCAGCGCTGAAGAGATCCCGAGATCTCTCATAGACTAACATTGCGAACCCGACGCTTGTTTCTACACTGCACCCGGCCGCCCCCGTGCTGCTGAGGGTGCAATTTCTGTGTGGGCTTGTGTCCCCCCCGGTGCCCTACAAAACCCCCCTGGTCTGCCCTCCGAAGACACGGGTACTTACCTGCAAGCAGACCGGAACCGGGGCACCCCCTTCTCTCCATTCTAGCCTATGTGTTTTGGGCACCACTTTGAACTCTGCACCTGACCGGCCCTGAGCTGCTGGTGTGGTGACTTTGGGGTTGCTCTGAACCCCCAACGGTGGGCTACCTTGGACCAAGAACTGAACCCTGTAAGTGTCTTACTTACCTGGTAAAACTAACCAAATACTTACCTCCCCTAGGAACTGTGAAAATTGCACTAAGTGTCCACTTTTAAAACAGCTATTTGTGAATAACTTGAAAAGTATACATGCAATTTTGATGATTTGAAGTTCCTAAAGTACTTACCTGCAATACCTTTCGAATGAGATATTACATGTAGAATTTGAACCTGTGGTTCTTAAAATAAACTAAGAAAATATATTTTTCTATATAAAAACCTATTGGCTGGATTTGTCTCTGAGTGTGTGTACCTCATTTATTGTCTATGTGTATGTACAACAAATGCTTAACACTACTCCTTGGATAAGCCTACTGCTCGACCACACTACCACAAAATAGAGCATTAGTATTATCTCTTTTTACCACTATTTTACCTCTAAGGGGAACCCTTGGACTCTGTGCATGCTATTCCTTACTTTGAAATAGCACATACAGAGCCAACTTCCTACAAGCAGGTATTTATCCCCAGTCGCACTCACCCGGTTTCCCAAGACGCAAGATTCCGGGGTAAGTGGTAGAATGCGCTCCACTATTTCACCCATTACTTGTCCCTCAACACAGTGAAGTAGTGGGATAGAAGCCTGCTTCTGGGGTTCGACACCTAGGGCAGTCGGAGGAAGCCCCTGGTTACGTGTTGTATCTAATAGGGAGCGAGGTATGTTTGGTCTAAGTAGTTAAATTGGAAGAAACGAAAGCGTGGTTTCTGAGACATAACTTACACATTGCTTTGCTTGTTCCATTCCTTATCTGCCAGTTGAGCAGGTAGTGCCGAGTCCCAGGGCCCTGGTGCCAACTTTAAACTTCCAGGGGCCATAATCTGTAGGGTGCTGTATATATTGGTGATAGCATGTCTTGTGCTCTTATGGGTTAATAAAACGTGTGGTATCTGGAATTGATATGGCTCCCTCCTTTCCACTCCCCAAGTGCTGTGTAGTGTACACTGGATCATGGGGTATGCCAGAAACTGTACTGCTGGTATCTCACACATCTCCATAATTTCCTGGAAGGACATGAGGCTCCTCTCTTGATACAGATCCCCAAGGGAAATAAATCTGCAGGCATCCAATGTCAAATCAGACCGGCTCATCATGTCACAAAGAGCTGGCATCCACCAAATTGGGACTAGGGGAAGAGTAAGGCACACTGTCTCCCCGGCCCACAAACGGGCCACTCTTCAGTTGACACTCCACTACCAAAGTCTAATCAAGGATAACCATGTATATGACGTAACTCCACCTAGGATTCTCACAGCTGCCTACCTCTCCGAACAAACTCCAGTGCCTAGCCACGGCGTAGGCCATGGTAGCAGCATCAGCAAATGTCAAGGGGGGCAGGGGGAACAACAGGGGAAACAACTTTAAAAATAATAAAAAGAAACTTAACCGGTCTCGTCCTGCCACCTCCTCTTGTGCCAGCACTCATTGGGTCACCACCACAGACTCCACAGCAATCCTGGCGCTGCTTTCATGCTAAACTTAGCATGAAAGCAGCATCAGGATTGGTCTGAGCAGCTTGGACTGCCACTCAGACACAGCCCTGGGGTCTGTGCAGTTTTTCCAGCCCAGCTGTTCAACACTGCCGGGCTGGAGAGACCTAAGTGCACGTATGTGTGTGGGCCCAACACACATGCACGCACTGAGATGCACTCTCTCCTCCTCCCCCCCTCCTGTGTCCCAGCCCTGCCCCTTCCTTCACATGCCGGCTGAACCAGCTGATGAAAAATAAAACAATAGTAAGCTATTGTTTTATTTTTCATCTGGTGGCTCAGCCAGTGACACGACACTCCTCTGCCATTGCAGAGGAGCCACCCTTGCATTATAGTTGTGCTGCTGCATAATACCACTTGTAATTGGGTGCACTCAAGTCCACCCTTAAGCAGTAGTCTGTGCAGCCCTGGTAAAGCCACTCTTTGTCTACCCACTCCACAAAGAAACCCAGATAACACACCATGTAGTTCTTTGAAAAACGTTTTGAGAGCTATAGGGGGAGGGCAGTGAAATAATGTAAAGTCGGGGCAATATCACCATCTTTGCTATCGTCACTCACCCTTCAGGAGACAGCAGCAGGGAGATCCAGAAGAGAAGGGACCCACTAATCCCATTTAATGCCTTACACATGTTGCCGTCTCTGAGGTCAACAGGATCTTGATAAATCTGCACACCTAAGTATCTGAATGTGGTATAACACAGCTGCAGACGACACTCTAGAGTGAGCACTCTCTCCGGTTCCAGTACCGGTGTCAATAGATAAATACATTATTTGGCCCAATTCACTTTCAGAACTGAGATATCGCCGTATTAGTCAAGCAGGGTCATTAAGGCTGGAAGTCTTGAGGCAGTATCACACAAATATACCAACGCATCGCCAGCATATAAAAATACAATATGATGTTCTCTCTTGGCCTGTTTTAGAAATAGGGCTTTTGGTTGGCTAGGGTAAGTACCTCAGCCAAGCAGAATCCACCCATTCTAGTCAGGGCAAGTCGGAAACACAACTTAAATAACCTATGCTCACCCTCTGGTAGCTTGGCGCAGAGCAGACCTTGGAAGGCAGTGTGGACAGTATTTGTGCAATTTACCCTCACAGTGACCCAATGTATGCACCACAAAAAGAACTTCACACAGGTTTATAAGAAAATAATTAGAATCTTTATATTCTCAGGTATATGCAAAAACAATAATAATCTATTTAGTAATATGCAATTTGATGATAATTCAATCCAACAGTACTTCAAGTACTGTGAAGTGGTTTGAGTTTAGATAGCAGTGCTCCAGGATATGCACGGTGATGAGACTTTACTCAGGCACCAATCCAGGATATTGGGCTTTCTGTGCAACCTGGGAGTGCAACGATTCAGCTCTTTTCTGTAGTGGTGAGGTGCAAGAGTAAACGGAATGTGAGTGCGCCTCACTTCAGAATCTACGGTAATTCTTCCGGACGCGCTTGCCACAGGCAAGCGGTCGGGGACTGCATCCTAGATGTGGCCCGGCTTCCCGCCCGGTGCCGTGGAAAGGCTGGTGTGAGCGGGACCGCAGGTGAGAAATGAGGACCCCCGCTTGGTGGCGGCCTGTTCTTGAATTATCAGCTCAAGAGAGCGGAGGGGCGCTAGAGCGGTAAGTGACTCCCCATGGGTAGCCTGTTCACGGGCACTGGCACGATCGCTAGGCGACCTCTGCCCAGCTCGGTCCAAGCCGCAGGTGCTTAAACAGGGGGTGGGGGTGCAGGGCTTCCTCGTCCCACGGAGGTGACTTGGAGGTGGTTCAAGCACCCAGATGCAACCGTTGAAGGGCATCCTCTGGTGAGTGATCGGATGCTGATCCCTTTGGGGGTCAAGTGCACGACAGCAGTCTCCAGGATGGTGTGGGACCGTTAGGTCGATTTGAGAGGGGGAGTGGAGGCTGCAATAGCAAAGGGGATTCCCTCCAGGAGCGGCGGGTCCTTGGTTAGATTGGCTAATCAACCCACCAACAGTGGGAGTCTCTGCAATTCCTGGAGATGGCCTGTCGCAGCAGATTGGACAATCCAAATTAATACACATAGTAACTCAGTTAAAACATTACAAAATGACAACACAGGTTTAGAAAAAAATGGGTAGTATTTATCTTAACAAAATAAGACGGGTCGGCACGCGTCATTTCTTCTCTCCCGCAAAACGGCTTGCGCCATTATCAGCCTCTATTAGCAGTTGTTGCGTGTCGTTTCTCCAGCCGTGTTGCGTCCATCTTCCAGCCGCAATGCAGGTGGAGCATTGATTTCAGCTGCGAAGCCGGCGGTGCGTCGTTTATCAGCCACGTCATGGAAGGTGTGTCGAAAACTTCCCTGCACAGCGGTCTGTGTGTGGATTTTCAGTCTGTCTGCCAGCTCCCCCTTTCAAGGGCCCAGGAACTGGATAGGGCACCACGTGGCAGGGCAGGAGTCTCATTAGAGAGATGGCCCTGAGATTTCAACAACAGGAGGCAAGCTCAGTTCAACCCCTTGGAGATTCTTCTCAAGCAGGCATGCACTACAAAGTCCAGTCTAAGTCCCCTTTCACAGGCAGAACAGCAACTGCAGGATAGATAGCCCAACAAAGCAGTCACAGGGAACACTTCTCCTCAGTGCTCCTCTTGATTCCAGAAGTGATCTAATTTTCAGGGGTTTTGGATGCTCTTCTTATACCCATTTCTGCCTTTGAAGTAGTCCTACTTCAAAGAGAAGTCTGTTGTTTTCAAGATCCTGCGTTGCCGAGGCCAGGCCCCAGACACACACCAGGGGGTGGGAGACTGCATTGAGTGAGGGCAGGCACAGTCCTTTCAGGTGTAAGTGACCACTCCCCCTCCTCAGCCCAGATGGCCCATCAGGATATGCAGGCTACACCCCAGCTCCCTTTGCGTCACTGTCTAGAGGAGAGGTGCAAAAAGCCCAACTGTTAAACTGACCTGGATAGGGAATCCACAAACAGGCAGAGTCACAGAATGGTTTAAGCAAGAAAAAGCCTACTTTCTAAAAGTGGCATTTTCAAACACATCTAAAAATCAGCTTCACTAAAAGATGTATTTTTAAATTGTGGGTTCAGAGACCCCAAACTACACGTCTATCTGCTCCCAAATGGAATCTGTGCCTTAATGGCACTTGAAGGCAGTCCCTATGTTAACCTATGAGAGAGATAGGCCTTGTAACAGTGAAAACCGAATTTGGCAGTATTTCACTGTCAGGACATGTAAAACACACCAGTACATGCCCCACCTTTAACATACATGGCACCCTGCCCATGGGGCTACCTAGGGCCTACCTTAGGGGTGTCTTACATGTATAAAAAGGGAAGGTTTAGGCCTGGCAAGTGGGTACACTTGCCAAGTCGAATTGGCAATTTAAAATTGCATACAAAGACTGCAGTGGCAGTCCGAGACAGTCTGGTCTGAGCCATGATTACAGGGCTACTAATGTGGGTGGCATAACCAGAGCTGCGGGCCCACTAGTAGCATTTGATTTACAGGCCCTGGGCACCTCTAGTGCACTGTACTAGGGACTTATTAGTAAATCAAATATGCCAATCATGGAAATCCAATTACACATGAATTTTACATAGGAGCGCTTGCCCTTTAGCACTGGGTAGCAGTGGTCAAGTGCCCAGAGTATCAAAAACAGCAAGAACAGAGTCCAGCACACATCAACAACCTGAGGCACAAAGTTGGGGGAGACCACGCAAGTATGCCACGTCTAACACTAAGGATGCCAGGTCTAACAGCCAGTATCCCCCACTGCTGTGCCCGTAGCCTTAAACCACATGCCAAAGGCTCCATGGACTAGGAAAATATTAAAGGAGACAGTGAGCTCCCCTGCCTAGTAGCTCTCTGTATATCAAAGCTATCAGAGATGGTGACTCCTGTGCACACCCTAGCAGTCGGGGTCCTGTACAAGGTTCAGAACAAACTCATGACTGTGAGGCCAAAGCCCTTACGATTAAGAGAGGCCATCGGGTATTCCCATCCTAACAAATCAAAGGCGTTCTCTACCTCCAATGACCCTGCACTCCACCCCTATCCTGTGCTAGGATAACATCTATCAATTGGAACACCAACTGTACATTTAGAATGGGGTTACGGCCTGTTATAAAACAGGATTGCTCCGCATGTACCAAGACATCATCCATAGGAAGCAGGCTATTAGCCAGCACCTTCCCAATCACTTAACAGTCTAAATTCAAAAGGGACAGTTGCTGGTAGGACTGAGAGTTCAGGGGGTCATGCCCTGTTTTAGGAAGTACCACAATTAGTGACTTCCTAGGAGATTGTGGTAATTTTCCCAGCAGTCTGGCCTCGTTAAAGACCTCAAGACGTTTTGGAGACAAGTTGATAGATATGTTGCATAGTATTCCACGGGGAGTCCATCAGTGCCAGTGGTTTTGTTTGAGGTATTTTGCTTAATAGCAAGCTTAGTCTCTTCTAATTGTAGGGCCACCTCCAACTCCTCCCAGTGAATCAGCAATAGTCGAGGTAGTGGCAGACTATGGAAATAATCCTGCATACGCTCGGGTGAGGGGCACTCACAGCAGAGAACAATGAGCATTATTAGTCCATAAAGGCAGTGTTAATATCTGCCTGGTCATTAACCACCAAGTTGTCCGGTAAGCCTATCGAAGGCCCCTGCAAGTCCTCCTTCACAGACAGGCTAACAGCCAGCAGGACTGATCTCCTTAAGAGTGCAAGGTGGCATCTATAATCATGTCTCCCTAAGCATGTCTTCAAGTCTACATTCCTTAGAGAAAGATCGTACCCAATCCAGCTCGCCAGGTTGGCGAGCTGCTGTGGTCTCTGAATACCTAATTTTCCATTCCATGGTGAGGAGTACAGTAATCAGCACCTCATGTCATTCCCAAGCAATGACACCCCTCACTACTACTTCATGGCCTTCTCATTCCACTGCCCTAGATGTTGTCTCTCTGCATTAAACTCAAAATAAATGAGGATCTGGGTAGACAAGGCCTCCTTACATGGTGGGTCCAAGAGAGCGTACGTTTGGAGCCTTCAAGTTACAACCCAGGACCTTTATCTCCCACAGTCGATCGTAAGAGGCAGTGAGCAGAGATCTGAGATCGTGCGCCAGGTATTCTACCCCATGATGCGCCCACCCAAGGACTCACTCCAGAGAAAAAGATCTAATCTTGTGTGGATGCCATGTACTGGGGAGTAGTATTCCAGCGTGAAGTTGAGCAGGCACCATGTGTCGTATAGGTGATGGCGGGCCATCCATTGCTGGAAGTGGTGCGCTACTCAAATGCTTGCAGCTCCCTGAAAGGGAGGAACAGAGCAGTTCCTGTTCATGTCAGGCACACAGTTAAAATCCATACCCCATATCCCAGGTGACTGGAGATCTTGGAATAGTGCCTGAGTGAGAGAATCAAAGAAGGCCAATGTCCAGGGCATACATACCCACCACTGTAAATGGCAAGCCATCCAGGTGACCTTCTAAAATCACAAATCTGCCCTCTTAATCAATCTTTTAGGAGTCCACTGCACATGAACACCTGGGGAAATCCACACTAGTAGTCCTTTCGCATAGGAAGATGTAGTGGTGCCATATACCTGTCCCCTCCATTTTGCCCGCACTTCACCTAGTTCGCTCTGGGTGAGATGTGTTTCCTGCAAAAGTGCAACATGTATGTGGCGGCTATTGATGATATACCTTACAAGCCTAAGAAGGAGCAGCCATGCCGCGCACATTCCAAGTTAGCAATTTATAATAGGGAGTAGTAGTGTATTTAGGGTCATCCATATGTAATGATGTGCAGGTTTATTACCCCCCCCCCCCGATCAATGCACTCATGCAACAAGGGCTCATCGCATGTGCCTGGTTCCAATAGGCCAATGAAAGTCAGCATTATACAACCGCTTCCATCTGGCATGTATGTGGCAATATAATGAAGAAAGAAACAAGAAAAGAAAGAATGAAGAAAAGCAAACTAGCATCAGCCCTAGCCTTGCCAGTGAGACTACTGGTCCTTGGGCTGATAACCCCCTTGCAAACAATATACCAAAGAGAGAAATGTCCTTCACACAAACCCCTTCCATTTTGGTAGCCCTCAGGGGCATGGCACAACTGTAAGAGCATAGTTCTGGCCTAAGTGCCTACCAGTATGTTCATGGGTGGGGGCCGGATGTGAATGCTAGAATTCATACCACCAGGCAGTCGAGGAGGCAGACAATGAGGTCCAGGTGAATACGAGAACAGGCAAGTAAGAAAGGAGTCACTGAGGTATCTAATCAAGTAATTCGCCAGCCTAGCGGTTACAACCGGTCCCCTGAATTGTGGCATCGGATGAAGTCCCCGGATGAACTGCTCACCACTGAGCTGGTGTCTGAGGGGGAATGTTGTTATAACACCGCAAATGAATTGGTCCCAAGAAGTAAGGCCTCCTCCACTTCCTGTACTTGTTCCCTAGTTACCTGTTCCAGGATGGGACAGTGTGTTTTTTTTTCTTGCGTCTCCTGTGGTGTGATTTAGGTGTCAGCCACTCTCCTGTTGGCCAGGTCCATGTATCTTCAGGGGTATTGAAGAACTGAGTCGTATCACCATGTACCACTAAGTTTGTTTGGGTACAGCAAGGCATACATCAGTGATAATTCACATAACTTTTGCTTAACTACATTGAGTTGCGTTTTTGCTCTACCACCGCTGATAGAGACATTTCCTGTAATCGAGGAAGCAGACTATTACCGGTCGCCGGCGGTCACCAGGAGGTGGTGGCCTGTCCGGTGTATGATGCGCCCGTTCCACTGAAAAGATCTTTGGTTCTTCATCTTTCACAGACTGTTGTCATCAGCCAGTCCTCCAAAAACAGTTCCATATTAGGGCCCTCAGTTTGCTCTGGAAAACCAAGGAACTGGACATTACTCACGGGGAGCGGCTTTCCGCCAGACGATGGGAGTGTTGACTTCCATATGTAGGTCCTGCACTTGGGACTGGAGGGCAGGTCTCAGAGATTACTGCTGATTCGGACTCGTCCACCCTCTCCACTAGTTTACGGTGATTCACCCTGAGCAGATTAACCTCGAGCAAGATAGTATCAATCTTGGCCTCCAAAGAGGTTTTTGAGTCCGAAATGGCCTGTGACACCCTACTGATCTGCGCATAGTGGCTTCGGAGAGTGGCATCCAGGTGGGCTATTCCGTCTGTCGTCAGGTTGGGGGAGGTCACCAGTGGCTATGCATCCAGGGATTCCTGGGAGCCTTGGGCCTCGCCATCATGATGCCTGGTTCAAGTTACAGCCAAGTAGAGAGGCATGGGGACTCCCAATGCTCAACATATCTCCAGTAGGCTAGATTGCCCCCTCTTGTCACTACAAATTACCAAGGGAGAAAAAAGCCTCTCTAACTCATTAGGGCAGTCGAAAGACACCCCATGGGTATCCCCACTTGCTGTAAAATGTTAGTCGGTGTGAACACTTAGGTGTCCAAGCAAGTTAGGCCATGAGAAAGGTGCTATATGGTTCTTACCAGTTCACAATCAGTCAGAGCTCTGGGTTCTCCAAAGCAAGGTGGTGCTGAAGGTGCTTTCTTTTATTTGGCTGTCCCACTGGAATTAGCTGTGGGGGACTTAGATAATGATTTACATGGATCCTGTCAAACATCATGCTGCTCCTGTTTTTGTGATGGGGTAGACTCCTCTATTTTTTTTTATTAACCCCTTCCCCGCCACGGACATAATGGTTACGTCCATGGCAGCGCCCGTGTGGCGCCATGGACGTAACCATTACGTCCTGAATGCTGCCCTCGGGAGAAGCGCTAGCGCTCCTCCCGAGGGCCGCCCCCCCACCCCCCTAGGTCAGGGCTGACAGGGGAATCCCTTCCCCTTCAACCCCCGACCCCCCCCCGTGACGTCAGTGCGCGAGCGCGCGCAGACAATCACACAACCTCCCCCATCGCGAAAGAGAAATGCTCAGCATTTCTCTTTCGATCACGTGGGGGAGGCCCGGAGGGGCTTCAAAGGGAAGGAAATGTATTTCCTTCCCTTTGAAGTCTCTCCGAGGGTTTCAAAAGCCTTCGGCAAGGGTCGCTCCCAGGGGGTCATTTTTTTTTAAGGCCTTTTCTGCCCCCCCTGGGGGCAGATCGGCCTATTATTGGGCAGATCGGCCTATTATTAGGCCGATCTGCCCCCAGTGGGGGCAGAAACCTCTAGACACCAGGGATACTTTTTTTATTTTTTTTATTTTGTTTTTTAGGTGTGGGATGCGACCCCTTAGGCAAGGGTCGCTCCCATAGGGGGAAATTATATTTAGGCCATTTCTGCCCCCTTTGGGGGCAGATTGGCTTATTTTTATGAGGCCAATCTGCCCCCAAGGGGGGCAGAAACCACTAGACACCAGGGAGTTTTTTTTGTTTGTTTGTTTTTCACGTAAGGGGAGCGACCCCTTAGGCAAGGGTCATTCCCTTGGGGGGCAAATTTATTTTAGGCCATTTCTGCCCCCCATGGGGGCAGATCAGCCTATTTTTATTAGGCCGATCTGCCCCCACGGGGGGCAGAAACCACCAGGCACCAGGGATTTTTGTTGTTGTTGTGTTTTACAGATGGGGAGTGTCCCCTTAGGCAAGGGTCGCTCCCCTGGAGGGGCAAATTGTATTTAGGCCATTTCTGCCCGCTTTGGGGGCAGATCGGCCGATTTTAGGTCAATCTGCCCCCAAGGGGGGCAGAAACCACTAGGCACCAGGGATCTTTTTTTTGCGCCGTCACGCAAGGGGAGCGACCTTGTAGGCAAGGGTCGCTCCCCGGGGGAGGGTGAGGGGGGCAAATTTATTTTAGGCCATTTCTGCCCCCCCTGGGGGCAGATCGGCCTATTGGTATTAGGCCGATCTGCCCACAGGGGGGGCAGAAACCTCTAGGCGCCTGGGCAAATAGTTTTTTTGTGGTTTTTTTTTTGTTTGTTTGTTTTTTTTTAGAGATGGGGAGCGACGCATTAGGCAAGGGTCGCTCCCCTGGGGGGCAAATTGTATTTAGACCATTTCTGCCCCCTTTGGGGGCAGATTGGCCGATTGTAGGTCAATCTGCCCCCAATGGGGGCAGAAACCACTAGGCACCAGGGATCTTTTTTTTGTGCCGTCACGCAAGGGGAGCGACCTTGCAGGCAAGGGTCGCTCCCCGGGGGGGTGGGGGGGGGGCAAATTTATTTTAGGCCATTTCTGCCCCCCTGGGGGCAGATCGGCCTATTGGTATTAGGCCGATCTGCCCCCGGGGGGGGGCAGAAACCTTTAGGCGCCAGGGCAAAATTTTTTTTGTGTGTTTTTTTTTTTGTTTGTTTTTTTAGGGATGGGGAGCGACGCATAAGGCAAGGGTCGCTCCCCTGGGGGGCAAATTGTATTTAGACCATTTCTGCCCCCCTTGGGGGCAGATTGGCCGATTGTAAGTCAATCTGCCCCCAAGGGGGGCAGAAACCACTAGGCACCAGGGATCTTTTTTTTGCGCCGTCACTCAAGGGGAGCGACCTTGCAGGCAAGGGTCGCTCCCCGGGGGGGGGTTGGGGGGGCAAATTTATTTTAGGCCATTTCTGCCCCCCCTGGGGGCAGATCGGCCTATTGGTATTAGGCCGATCTGCCCCCGGGGGGGGGGCAGAAACCTCTAGGCGCCAGGGCAAATTGTTTTTTTTTGTGGTTTTTTTTTTGTTTGTTTGTTTTTGTAGAGATGGGGAGCGACCCATTAGGCAAGGGTCGCTCCCCTGGGGGGCAAATTGTATTTAGACCATTTCTGCCCCCATTGGGGGCAGATTGGCCGATTGTAGGTCAATCTGCCCCCAAGGGGGGCAGAAACCACTAGGCACCGGGGATTTTTTTTTTGGCACCAATGTCGCAAGGGGGGGCGACCCCATAGGCAAGGGTCGCTCCCGGGGGGGCAGGGGGGTTGGGGGACAAATTTATTTTAGGCCATTTCTGCCCCCCCTGGGCCCGGCTGAGCTAGAGGCCAAAATCCACAGGTAGGCACTGTTTTCTATGAAAAAATGTGATGTGTCCACGTTGTGTTTTGGGCCATTTCCTGTCGCGGGCGCTAGGCCTACCCACACCAGTGAGGTATCATTTTTATCGGGAGACTTGGGGGAACGCTAGGTGGAAGGAAATGTGTGGCTCCTCTCAGATTCCAGAACTTTCTGTCACTGAAATGTGAGGAAAACATGTTTTTTTAGCCAAATTTTGAGGTTTGCAAAGGATTCTGGGTAACAGAACCTGGTCAGAGCCCCACAATTCACCCCATCTTGGATTCCCCTGGGTTTCTAGTTTTCAAAAATGCGCTGGTTTGCTAGGTTTCCCCAGGTGCCGGCTGAGCTAGAGGCCAAAATCCACAGGTAGGCCCTGTTTTCTATGAAAAAATGTGATGTGTCCAGGTTGTGTTTTGGGCCATTTCCTGTCGCGGGCGCTAGGCCTACCCACACAAGTGAGGTATCATTTTTATCGGGAGACTTGGGGGAACGCTGGGTGGAAGGAAATTTGTGGCTCCTCTCAGATTCCCGAACTTTCTGCCACAGAAATGTGAGGAACATGTGTTTTTTTAGCCAAATTTTGAGGTTTGCAAAGGATTCTGGGTAACAGAACCTGGTCCGAGCCCCGCAAGTCACCCCTCCTTGGATTCCCCTAGGTCTCTAGTTTTCAGAAATGCACAGGTTTGGTAGGTTTCCCTAGGTGCCGGCTGAGCTAGAGGCCAAAATCTACAGGTAGGCACTTCGCAAAAAACACCTCTGTTTTCTTCCAAAAATTTGGATGTGTCCACATTGCGCTTTGGGGCGTTTCCTGTAGCGGGCGCTAGGCCTACCCACACAAGTGAGGTATCATTTTTATCGGGAGACTTGGGGGAACGCTGGGTGGAAGGAAATTTGTGGCTCCTCTCAGATTCCCGAACTTTCTGCCACAAAAATTTGAGGAACATGTGTTTTTTTAGCCAAATTTTGAGGTTTGCAAAAGATTCTGGGTAACAGAACCTGGTCCGAGCCCCGCAAGTCACCCCTCCTTGGATTCCCCTAGGTCTCTAGTTTTCAGAAATGCACAGGTTTGGTAGGTTTCCCTAGGTGCCGGCTGAGCTAGAGGCCAAAATCTACAGGTAGGCACTTCGCAAAAAACACCTCTGTATTCTTCCAAAAATTTGGATGTGTCCGCGTTGCGCTTTGGGGCGTTTCCTGTAGCGGGCGCTATGCATACCCACACAAGTGAGGTATCATTTTTATCGGGAGACTGGGGGAACGCTGGGTGGAAGGAAATTTGTGGCTCCTCTCAGATTCCCGAACTTTCTGCCACAGAAATGTGAGGAACATGTGTTTTTTTAGCCAAATTTTGAGGTTTGCAAAGGATTCTGGGTAACAGAACCTGGTCCGAGCCCCGCAAGTCACCCCTCCTTGGATTCCCCTAGGTCTCTAGTTTTCAGAAATGCACAGGTTTGGTAGGTGTCCCTAGGTGCCGGCTGAGCTAGAGGCCAAAATCTACAGGTAGGCACTTCGCAAAAATCACCTCTGTGGTCTTCCAAAAATTTGGATGTGTCCACGTTGCGCTTTGGGGCGTTTCCCGTCGCGGGCGCTAGGCCTACCCACACAAGTGAGGTATCATTTTTATCGGGAGACTTGGGTGAACGCTGGGTGAAAGGAACTTTTTGGCTCCTCTCAGATTCCAGAACTTTCTGCCACAGAAATGTGAGGAACATGTGTTTTTTTAGCCAAATTTTGAGGTTTGCAAAGGATTCTGGGTAATAGAACCTGGTCCGAGCCCCGCAAGTCACCCCTCCTTGGATTCCCCTAGGTCTCTAGTTTTCAGAAATGCACAGGTTTGGTAGGTTTCCCTAGGTGCCGGCTGAGCTAGAGGCCAAAATCTGCAGGTAGGCACTTCGCAAAAATCACCTCTGTTGTCTTCCAAAAATTTGGATGTGTCCACGTTGCGCTTTGGGGCGTTTCCTGTCGCGGGCGCTAGGCCTACCCACACAAGTGAGGTATCATTTTTATCGGGAGACTTGGGGGAACGCTGGGTGAAAGGAAATTTTTGGCTCCTCTCAGATTCCAGATCTTTCTGCCACAGAAATGTGAGGAACGTGTTTTTTTAGCCAAATTTTGAGGTTTGCAAAGGATTCTGGTTAACAGAACCTGGTCCGAGCCCCGCAAGTCACCCCTCCTTGGATTCCCCTAGGTCTCTAGTTTTCAGAAATGCACAGGTTTGGTAGGTTTCCCTAGGTGCCGGCTGAGCTAGAGGCCAAAATCTACAGGTAGGCACTTCGCAAAAAACACCTCTGTTTTCTTCCAAAAATTTGGATGTGTCCACGTTGCGCTTTGGGGCGTTTCCTGTCGCGGGCGCTAGGCCTACCCACACAAGTGAGGTATTATTTTTATCGGGAGACTTGGGGGAACATAGATTAGCAAAACAAGTGTTATTGCCCCTTGTCTTTCTCTACATTTTTTCCTTCCAAATATAGGAGAGTGTGTAAAAAAGACATCTATTTGAGAAAAGCCCTGTAATTCACATGCTAGTATGGTCACCCCGGAATTCAGAGATGTGCAAATAACCACTGCTCCTCAACACCTTATCTTGTGCCCTTTTTGGAAATACAAAGGTTTTCTTGATAGCAATTTTTTACTCTTTATATTTCAGCAAATGAATTGCTGTATACCCGGTATAGAATGAAAACGCACGTCAGGGTGCAGCTCATTTATTGGCTCTGGGTTCCTCAGGTTCTTGATGAACCTACAAGCCCTATATATCCCCGCAACCAGAGGAGTCCAGCAGACGTAACGGTATATTGCTTTCGATAATCTGACATTGCAGGGAAAAGTTACAGAGTAAAACGTAGAGAAACATTTATGTTTTTTTCACCTAAATTTCAATATTTTTCTTTTTCAGTTGTTATTTTCTGTAGGAAACCCTTGTAGGATCTACACAAAGGACCCCTTGCTGAATTCAGAATTTTGTCTACGTTTCAGAAATGTTTAGGTTTCTGGGATCCAGCATTGGTTTCATGCCCATTTCTGTCACTGCCTGGAAGGAAGCTGAAAGCACAAAAAATTGCAAAAATGGGGTATGTCCCAGAAAAATGCCAAAATTGTGTTGAAAAATTGGTGTTTCTGATTCAAGTCTGCCTGTTCCTGAAAGCTGGGAAGCTGCTGAGTTTAGCACCGCAAACCCTTTGTTGATGCCATTTTCAGGCGAAAAACCACAAGCCTTCTTCTGCAGCCACTTTTTCCAATTTTTTTGAAAAACGAAATTTTCCCTGTATTTTGGCCAATTTCTTGGCCTCTTTCAGGGGAACCCACAAAGTCTGGGTACCTCCAGAATCCCTAGGATGTTGGAAAAAAAGGACGCAAATTTGGCTTGGTTAGCTTATGTGGACAAAAAGTTATGCGGGCCTAAGCGCGAACTGCCCCAAATAGGCAAAAAAAGGCCTGGCACAGGAGGGGGAAAAGGCCTGGCAGCGAAGGGGTTAAGACCCGAGCACAAGTATATAGAACATATTTGATGAAAGTAGTATGAGACCAGTCTTTGAAGAAAACAAAATGAAACAAAAATCTTCTCTTCTTGTGATCTCGTAGGTTTATTTAAGTCAATGAAAGTTGTTTACAATTTTGTTCCAAGGTTGTTATTGTATGGATTGACTAGGGGCTGTTACTGTATCGATTGACTATGAAAATGTATTTCCAATGGCCGTATATTAATGAACAAAATCGTGAAGAACTTTCATTGACGCAAATAAACCTATGAGGTCACAAGGATAGAAGATTTTAGTTTCATTTTGTTTTCTTCAAAGACTGGTCTCATACTACTTTATATTCAGAAAATTATCAAATATGTTCTATATACTTGTGCTGGAGGGCTGTGGTCTTAATTCAATATTTGCATGTTGTGTATTCTTGTGATACATACGTTTTTGTCTTGCGGTAGTAAGGCAATTCGACCATGTAACACCATAAAATACTCCATCTCAACATTTAGACACTTGTGGGAAGTGCTTCCATGTTACTATTACTACCATTTCTGTGTTTATTCTCTATTTTTGTGATGGGGTAGACTCACTAGATTTCAAGGCTTGCGTCAAAGCCAGTTTTGAAGCAGACTTTGGCATCAACCTCTGCTCTGAAAATGAATGACTCAAGAGTGGTGGCAAGGGACCGTTTCCTGTCATTGAGGCTTGACTAGCTGTTGTGGAGGTCCTTCTGGAGCGGAGATGTGTTTCAGAGGCCGAATTGACTGAAGGACATTGGTTGTCGTGGATTGCTAAAGGCTTTTCAGAGCCATCTGAGGGCTCAAAGCCCAACTATCTTGATGTCAGTGCCTACCCAGAAGCCAAGACTTCTTTTTAATTTGAACCCCCCAGGGAGGATTATCAGATGGCATGGACTGTTTAGGTCCAGTCTTGGGTGTGGGATTCACAAGGGCCCTGGAGATGGTTCTCCAAATTCTGAGATCTTGGAGGACACGTATTCTAGAACCACACTGTTTGGCCTCCCGGGATACCAAACAGGCCCTCCCATCTCTTGGTCGGAATATATACCATCAACACCTAGCTCAACAGAGCAGCACTGCAACTTGTAATGTGACCACTAAATTCCTCTAACAGATAGCATAGTTTTATTTTAAAGGGCTGACACGCCAAAAAGTTTGAGTCCTTGGTCCCTTGGTAAGCAAAGGCTATAGACCCTGTGCTGGTCTGACCACAGGAACCTGCTCTTGCATTTAGAGCAACATTTAGAGCAACACAGGAAGGATGTGCTTTCCAAACTCACCTCCCAATGAGTCATTCTTATGGATCTGGAGCTAAAACAAAAAGTAAACTGTCCTGCTGAATTCCAAAGCAGTCAACAGCTGTACAGAATCTTTTTCCTTAGGAGGCGATTCCAGTCCTAGAAGTCGAACGAGCTCTGAAAAAACAAGTCTGAACCAAATGGCAGACAAAAAACAATCTAAGATGGAGTCTTTGTCCTTGTGTATTGTGGTTTTCGGGGGGTGGGATGGTGAGCAATCGCGAGTCACATCGAAACCAAAACCTCTACTTAAAAAAGAAAAACTACTTTTAATATCTGCGCCCAACATGGGCAGGCAAAAGTATAAAAAGCATATGATTAACAGCAGCACATGCTGCAATAGATTTACACCTCATAACCCACCACCTGTGTGCTTTGTTGAGTGAAGCCTTCAAACTCCAAAAATGAAAGGAATTAAAGAACTGGCTCCTTCATGGTGCTTTCCAAGCGAGTCTGGTGTGTCACCAGATGGGCCAAAACCGTTCCTTTCTCACTCTTTACCCAGGGGAAAAAGGTACCAAAAAAAAGAGGGCCAAAAAAGCGAGGCAAGGAGAGGCGGAAGGAAGGAGAAAGTCAAGAAGCAAACAGTAATATGGAAAAGTATGCATTGTCGTAGGAAGAGTGATGTAAAAAGATAGGAGAAGGAAGAAAGACATAGGCAGAGAAGGCTTAGAAAGACAGGTAATAGGAGAAGGGAAGCTAGGAGAACCACTGTTTGTTAAGTTCCAACATCAATCATTACATATTCTAACAAACTCAGCATCTCAACAAGTCCTGTAATACATTTCAATACAGCTGTGGTAGAAAGCCACAAAGGAAACATTTTTCTTCACAAAGTATAGTTAGTGCTATTAACACAACCCATCTGAAGACAGAAATAAAATGTTGGACAAGACAGTCTTCGAGAGGAGTTTATTTCTTTTGAAAAACTAATTGTAGTACGTTTAAGGTTGCGATTCAAACAATTCAGAAAAAGGAAAATGTAAGAAATAATTTATTGTTTTCAAAACATACTACTTGCAACAGTCAAATATGTTACAAATTGTACTACCATATGGACAGGGCTCTCTGCACTGTAATGTAGGGGCTGTTCTTTAAAATGTTATTCAAAGTTTTGAATTATGGTGATAGATTTCCCTTGGAAAAGATCTATAATTTAGATGGTGGTGTCACAAAAGCTGCATAACTATCTTCAGGTGTTTCTCCAGTCAGTTCTGCTTTATTCCTCGACAAGTGGCAAACATGGTCTAACATTTTAGACAACATGTGTGCATACATTCGTTGTCTTTCAAGAAAGTGATCTTTACTTTTGTTTGCTGGATTAGTCGTCGTCCACAGTTGGCTTGATAGTCACTCCTCTTCTAATCTGCCCCCAACCAATTAAACTAAAAACAAAAGACAAAAGAAATTATGAATGAAAGCATAACTACGTACTGCATTTTACTTCTGGCAGTAATTAACATTATTACGAGGACAAAGCAATCTGATCTTACATTCCAAGATCTATTTCCTAATCTAAGGCATATCTGGGAAGAGTTAAAAAAACGTTTGCTCACCTATGCCTCTTAAGAGAGAGCAAGGGCCAACAGGCATGAGCTAGGTAGACCTCCAAATCAGATCATACTTGTAGTAAAATGGCACACATTTTTCCATTGGGTACAATCAAAGAACCTCAATAGGCTCCATCACTCGGATGAATATATTTTTCTGTCTTAAACAGGGGTGTAAAACGACATCTACAACATTTACCTATGAACCACTGAAGTCCAATGAAACATGCAGGCGGAGTGTTTTTCCAAGGCCAGTGAAGCAGTCACAGAACATCTGATTAAAGATGTACACAGTAGTCACTGGTTATTGCTCAAGGCCACATGCCAGTTGATTGGTATTTTTTTGCTGATGGAGTGCGATGTCTTTAAATGGTGCTAGGGGAGGTAGGGACAACTGGACTCCACCACCAACTTCGGACGCAACGCCGCTCCAGTGGCAGAGTGGGCACGGGATTTACGTATGGGCAATGGTACAATACTAAAAAGTGATTGATGGAATGTCTCTATAAATCAAAGTCACATGTAATTACTCTGGGTCAGATCCCAGTCCATTTTTTTGTTGACCATGCTACCTCAGATTAGACCCAGCCATATGCAAATCAATCTGGGTCCTAAGTGTGATGCTGTAAGTGCTGCTCAGTCGTGGCTTCCATGCTCACTGAACCAGTGGAACCAAGCTGCACCAGACTAAAAAGATCTGATTAGGCTAAAATCATTTTTGGGTTGCTTGTTATCTTCTACATAGAGGAACTTGCTTGGTAGTTCGGGCTTAAATGCTCCTACTGGAGCAGGGTCAGGACTGATTTGCATATGGCTGGGTCCAGACCAAGGTGGTATGGTATGGAAATTAACGGTGGACTGGGATGCGACCCGAGTAATTACCAGTGGTTGAGATTACATTAAAGCATTCCATTCATCACTTTTTGTTCCTGGTAACTATTTAGGGCACAAAGGTTGACCCCTATAACAATTAATAGATGAATAACAGGGAACAAGGGATGGTGGTAATTTATCCAGATGGCTCCGGCATTGACCGACAGACACCATTTGATGACACTCCACACTATCAGAGTTTAAAACAGGTCATGTGAGAGAAGACACAAAAACAGATTGCAGCATCAAAACAGCACAACTGATGAACACACAAGAAATGAGACTGCGGGTGCAAAACAGCACCACAACGTGGCTATGTTTAAATTATATTTTTATTAAGTTTAATGTGAAAGCAGACTTTTAGCTGTCCCATGTCCATTTACGTTTTAGGATCAGTTGGCAAACCTTGCTACCAATGCGCTATAGTCTGTTGAATTCCGAGTCACATTCTGCATATTAAACAAGCATTTATGATGCAATGGGTCTCGCCTTTGCTCGAGTTAGAACTATTCGCTTTTTTAAACTCCTAACCGGACTTTTCTTGCCACATAAACTGAAAAGTAAAAGTTTCACATAAGCGAGCCGATGGCCACCATGAAGTGTGAAGGAGACACAGAAGGAAACAGAAGTTTGCTCGCAGTGAAACGTATCAGCAAAAGTGAAATTATCCGTGTAACTGGCAAAAGTGCAACTAGCCACGTAGCAGGGTCAATGTCATGCAAAGCGCTCGACTACTGTCCAGTGAGAGAGCGCTGCCTGCGAAATAAAGAGAAAAAGCAGTCCAGAAACCATATGGAAAACATGGAGCCTCGTATGTTTTCTGCAGTTGGCCGGTGAGCTCGAGGAGGGCAAAACATCAGAAAAGGCATGACGTATGCATGCCTTTCACTAATGTAAATGTAAATTAGCACTTGTATAGCGCACTACTCGCCCGTTAGGGTCTCAAGGCGCTGTACTCATACCGCTATGGAACCCCTCCTGGCTTTTCCCTGTGAGGAGTGAAGCCAGGCATCCAAGCGCTGTTGGGGCCGTTGTGGAGATTAAGCAAGCTATTGCTCAGAGTTGCAGAGTGGGACCCATGAATTAGATTAGGCACCGAGGCGAGAATTATCTGGTCAAGGAGAATTGAGCCCAAGACCTGCCGAAGCGGGACTTGAACCCTGGTCTTGAGCCAGATCTCTGCTTCAGGGTCTGCCGCTCTAACCATTGAGCCACACTTCTCCATACTAATGAAATTAAACACATTTTAAAAGGCAAGCCCACAAACCAACCAAACTGATGGGCGTGTTAAAAAGCCCATAGAGAGATTACATCAGGGAATGATGGCTTTGTGCTCGACCCTGAAAACAGATAGAAAGTTTCACCTCATTTTATACATAAAACTATTTGTGCCAACATTTGAGATGTGGACAGTTAACAGTTATTTTGCCCACTAACCCGATTATAGAAAATTAAAATACAGTTCAACCATTTGTTTTGAGAACTATAGTATGACTTGCTATGACTCGAATATTGATTGATTCGATGATCACAAAAGGAGGAGTGGGGGTGATGGGGAACAACTAAACCAGTGAAGTAGTAGTTTTGCAGCCTAAACAGTTTTCTGGATTCACATGCTATGCATCTATTCTGCTATCTAGTGGCTGGTTTCAGAATCGCTTTTTGATCTTCTATGTTTTTTTTTTGTGTGTCAGACAGCATCCCTCAAATTCCTGTGTGTAGGAAGCTGGCTATGTAGTGCACTGAATGTAAGGGAGGATAGAACATGTTACCCTTATTGGTTTACAGAGGATAAGTAAAGCTCTCTTTTGTGGTAGTGAGGGCGAGCAGGTAGGCTTATCAGGGGTTGGTGCTAAGCATTTGTTGAACACAGAGTCAATAAATGAGATGAACACTCAAGAACAAACTTGAGACCAATGTTTAGAAAAATACAGGTACTTTTAAATATAGTATTTCAGCACCAGAAAAACTTCAAAGAAGGTAAGTACTGTTGCATTTGTATCAATTTTGCAAGTAATACGTTTACTCAAATTAGCTTTTACGTGGTAAAGTCTTGAAAGTACTTGTACTGCTAGGGGGTCCTTATAGGAAGTTCTTGGAGGGTGGGGTTCGGGGGTGTGTGTGTTTGTGTGTGTGAGGTGGGGGGGAGGGAGAGAGGCACTGGGGGTAGGGGGTCCCTGTAGATTATGCTAAGGGAGCAAGGTCACTAAAACACCAGCAGTACAGTTTTATCTGCCATGGGGCATCCAGGTGCAGGGCTGCTGGTCAAGTCAGGTGCCTTGGGTGCTGCATCGTTGGTGACTGGGGGTGCCACCTAGAAAAAGACTGTTAAGAGGGATGAGTCTGGGACCTCCCAACGGGCGGCCCGGTGGGTGGGAGTCCTTGTAGCCTGAGTGCGGCAGGTCTTTGTTGTTGGTATTCCAGCATCAAGGCGCCCACAGATCTTGGGTGGATCTGCAAAAGAGGGACGAAACAGGGCAGCTGTGTCACTCTCGGTGATGTCCTTGCGTTACTGAGATCCCTTTACGGCTGGTCTGGGTCATGGCACTGGAGTCTGGATTGGACTACAAACGCTTTGGTTGGTGCAAGGATTCTGGTATCACTGGGATCAGTGCAGGATGCTCCCCTGGGTCCTGAGGTCTTCACACTTGGTGAGGAGACGGACCT
The DNA here is from genome assembly GCF_031143425.1 of Pleurodeles waltl. Lineage (NCBI taxonomy): Eukaryota > Metazoa > Chordata > Amphibia > Caudata > Salamandridae > Pleurodeles > Pleurodeles waltl. The sequence goes on from NC_090447.1 coordinate 694,931,309, forward strand.
GGCCTCCTAAAGCATGATGATCTCCTCCTGGGGGGCTGCTGAATCTGTGGACCCAGTGGTCAGCAGAACAGTAAGCCAGACGTTGCCGTTGGTATCTGCAAGGTGCAGACAAGTGGCTCCTCCAGTCCAAGAGAGATGCTGACAGCTTGGTGAAGTGCTTGGTCCTCTGTCTTCATTTAGTCAAATCTGTTCTTCTGGTGTCAGGGGGGCACCTAAAAACTCAATTTAGGGGTGTTTAGGTGAATGTAGAGTGACTACACCCCCTATATGACCACTTCTGTTGGGCAAAATCCAGTCCCAGAATTCCTAGTTCCACCAAAATCAAGATGGTGGAACCCTTCCTCGAGGGTCCACTTTGGGTAGCTCAGCTTATGGAAGTGACTAACCCAAAGGTGGACACGCCTACTGAGGCCAAATGGACCTCGGGGCAGAGGCTGGCATTTCCCAGGTCTTGGGGAAGCTGGGTGTCGCATATCAAAGGTGGCAAGGGCTTGAAAGCCCCTGGTCCTGATATGCTAAATTACTAGCCATCTTGCTGGAGGAGGTGCGATCATCTTCCTCCGCAGAAGGCTTTGTTTCTGGCACGGGCTTTCACCTCAAGGGTGTCAGAAACTTGTCTGTGGTGGCAGGATGTTCGAGATCAGTCAGCCAACACACTAGAGGACTAATAGGTTTCAGGAGACTCCTCTAAGGTGCCCTCTGGGTGCATGTCCAAATAAATCCAAAACTGACATCAATCTGGATTTATTAAGACGAGGAATTTGACACAAAACACCATAGGTTTCAGTGAAGCCATGATGTAGCAATGTAACTTGTATGACATGTCTCCGATACATACCTTAAGATGGCTTCCCTGTTCACTTGCAACATCTAGTGATTGGACTAGACATTAAAGGGACTGCAAATCAAGTATAATGCACCCTGCCTTAGGGCTCTAAGGCCTGCTGTAGGGGTGATTACATTAGTTTAGATGCAGTGAGTGGGGCATGGACCACAATTTGTGTGCCATGTTGTCTTTTCTGTCCTGGCTTGCACCATAACACTGAGTTTGCGATGGAAGGCTTTGGGCAATTTTTAAGGGGTTCTCCAAGGGTGGCACAATACACGACATCCCTTAGGGACCCTCTCCAGTACCCAGGCCCTAGGTACAAAGGGTACCATCTACTAGGGAATTGCAGTGGTATTTGAGTGTACGGCAACTGGATGCAATTAGACATCTTACTCGTTTTAGAGAAAGAGCACTGGCACTGGGGACCTATTTAGCAGGAACCCAGTGCTCCTCAGTAGAAAAACCTCAGTACCAGCGAGCAAAAAAATGGGGGTGACCATGTAAAAAGAGGCACTTTCCTACACTGTGCATTGTCAGAGCTTCAGATTTTTTTTCTCTCTTGCTCCCTTCTTTCTTTTTTTTACCTCTTGAATTTCCTTTAGTCTCGAATCACTGATTCTACTTGCCTGTTTGCTTTTCCCCTTTTTTGGGGTGGCAGGAGGGTCTCATGTGAACCCAGAAAACTCTTCAGGCTGCAAAACTACTATTACTGGTCAATAACCATTACGTTTTGCAGCATGAATCCTCTTCTGGATTCACATGCTGTGCATTTGATTACTTAGTGGTGTTTGGTCCTCTGTTAAGGATCGGTTGCAAAGAGGGTGATTTGGAAAACAGGTGTTTTAGTGCTATCTGTTCTGGCTGTGCTTTCTTGTTCAGACTGATGTCCACACAGTAGTGTTATGTGAAGGGGTGGGGAGATGTCCAGGTTGCAGCTATGAAGGTATCAGCCAGCTGTACGTTTCCTAGTAATAATAGGGGTGCACCTTTCTTCCCGGCTGAGTGCATCCTGGAACATGTAGGATTGTCAGCGCTTGCAGCTCGCTGACCCTGCGGAGCGACATGATAATTACTGGTTGTGTGAAAAGGCTGTTCCCTGTTGTTCCTCTGGTATGAGCATCTATAGCGGCCAGGTGTACCTTTAGTGATGCATGGGTCTAGCAGGTTGTGAGAAAGTAGCCTCTTTCTAGCCTTGTTCCCCCCACTTTTGGCCTGTTTGTGAGTATATGCCAGGGTGTTTTCACTGTCTCACTGGGATCCTGCTAGCCAGGGCTCAGTGCTCATAGTGAAAACCCTATGTTGTCAGTATGTTTGATATGTGTCACTGGGACCCTGCCAGCCAGGACCCCAGTGCTCATAAGTTTGTGGCCTATATGTATGTGTTTCCCTGTGTGATGCCTAACTGTCTCACTGAGGCTCTGCTAACCAGAACCTCAGTGGTTATGCTCTCTCTGCTTTCCAAATTGTCACTAACAGGCTAGTGACCAATTTCACCAATTCAGATTGGCATACTGGAACACCCTTATAATTCCCTAGTATATGGTACTGAGGTACCCAGGGTATTGGGGTTCCAGGAGATCCCATTGGGCTGCAGCCTTTCTTTTGCCACCCATAGGGAGCTCTGACAATTCGTACAGAGGCCTGCCACTGCAGCCCGAGTGAAATAATGCCCACATCATTTCACAGCCATTTTACACTGCACATAAGTAACTTATAAGTCACTTATATGTCTAACCTTCACCTGGTGAAGGTTGGGTGCAAAGTTACTTAGTGTGTGGGCACCTTGGCACTAGCCAAGGTGCCCCCACATTGTTCAGGGCAAATTCCCCGGACTTTGTGAGTGCGGGGACACAATTTCACGCGTGCACTATACATAGGTCACTACCTATGTATAGCGTCACAATGGTAACTCCGAACATGGCCATGAAACATGTCTATGATCATGGAATTGTCACCCCAATGCCATTCTGGCAGACAATTCCATGATCCCCCGGGTCTCTAGCACAGAACCCGGGTACTGCCAAACTGCCTTTCCCGGGGTTTCACTGCAGCTGCTGCCAACCCCTCAGACAGGTTTCTGCCCTCCTGGGGTCCAGCCAGGCCTGGCCCAGGAAGGCAGAACAAAGGACTTCCTCAGAGAGAGGGTGTTACACCCTCTCCCTTTGGAAAAAGGTGTCAGGGCTGGGGAGGAGTAGCCTCCCCCAGCCTCTGGAAATGCTTTGATGGGCACAAATGGTGCCCATCTCTGCATAAGCCAGTCTACACCGGTTCAGGGATCCCCCAGCCCTGCTCTGGCGCGAAACTAGACAAAGGGGAGTGACCACTCCCCTGACCTGCACCTCCCAGGGGAGGTGCCCAGAGCTCCTCCAGTGTGCCCCAGACCTCTGCCATCTTGGAAACAGAGGTGTTGCTGGCACACTGGACTGCTCTGAGTGGCCAGTGCCATTAGGTGACGTCAAAGACTCCTTCTGATAGGCTCTTACCTTTCTTACTAGCCTATCCTCCTTCCTAGGTAGCCAAACCTCCTTTTCTGGCTATTTAGGGTCTCTGCTTTGGGGAATTCTTCAGATACCGAATGCAAGAGCTCACCAGAGTTCCTCTGCATCTCCCTCTTCACCTTCTGCCAAAGGATCGACCGCTGACTGCTCAGGGCGCCTGCAAAACCGCAACAAAGTAGCAAAGACGACTACTGCAACCTTGTATCGCTTCATCCTGCTGGCTTTCTCGCCTGTTTCCTGGTGGTGCATGCTCTGGGGGTAGCCTGCCTCCTCCTTGCACAAGGAGCTCTGAAGAAATCTCCTGTGGGTCGACGGAATCTTCCCCCTGCAACCGCAGGCAACAAAAGACTGCATCACCGGTCCTCTGGGTCCCTTCTCAGCATGACGAGCGTGGTCCCTGGAACTCAGCAACTCTGTCCAAGTGACTCCCACAGTCCAGTGACTCTCAGTCCAAGTTTGGTGGAGGTAAGTCCTTGCCTCCCCACGCTAGACTGCATTGCTGGGTACCGCGTGATTTGCAGCTGCTCCGGCTCCTGTGCACTCTTCCAGGATTTCCTTCGTGCACAGCCAAGCCTGGGTCCCAGACACTCTAACCTGCAGTGCACCACACCTTCTGAGTTGTCCTCCGGCGTCGTGGGACTCCCTTTTGTGACTTCGGGTGGACTTCGGTTCACTCCTCTTCTAAGTGCCTGTTCCGGTACTTCTGCAGGTGCTGCCTGCTTCTGTGAGGGCTCCCTGACTTGCTGGGCGCCCCCTCTGTCTCCTCATCCAAGTGGCGACATCCTGGTCCCTCCTGGGCCACAGCAGCATCCAAAAACCCTAACCGCGACCCTTGCAGCTAGCAAGGCTTGTTTGTGGTCTGTCTGCGTGGGAACACCTCTGCAAGCTTCTTCACGACGTGGGACATCCATCCTCCAAAGGGGAAGTTCCTAGTCCTCTTCGTTCTTGTAAAACACCAAGCTCCTTCCATCCGGTGGCAGCTTCCTTGCAACCTCAGCTGGCATTTCCTGGGCATCTGCCCACTCTCGACACTGTCGCGACTCTTGGACTTGGTCCCCTTATCTTACAGGTACTCAGGTCCGGAAATCCACTGTTGTTGCTTTGCTGGTGTTGGTTTTCCTTGCAGAATCCCCCTATCACAACTTCTGTGCTCTCTGGGGGTTGTAGGTGCACTTTACACCTACCTTACAGGGTCTTGGGGTGGGCTATTTTTCTAACCCTCACTGTTTTCTTACAGTCCCAGCGACCCTCTACAAGCTCACATAGGTTTGGGGTCCATTCGTGGTTCGCATTCCACTTTTGGAGTATATGGTTTGCGTTGCCCCTATACCTATGTGCTGCTATTGCAATCTATTGTAACTTTACACTGCTTGCATTACTTCCTTTTGCTATTACTGCATATTTTTGGTATTGTGTACATATAGCTTGTGTATATTTGGCATCCTCATACTGAGGGGACTCACTGAGATACTTTTGGCATATTGTCATAAAAATAAAGTACCTTTATTTTATATCTGTGTATTGTGTTTTCTTATGATATTGTGCATATGACACCAGTGGTATAGTAGGAGCTTTGCATGTCTCCTAGTTCAGCCTAAGCCGCTCTGCTATAGCTACCTTCTATCAGCCTAGGCTGCTAGAAACACCTCTTCTACACTAATAAGGAATAACTGGACCTGGTACAGAGTGTAAGTACCCCTTGGTACCCACTACAAGCCAGGCCAGCCTCCTACACAGGTGTGTAAGGTATATTAGCAATGTTACATGTTCTGTCCTTGCTTCTACACGTCCTTGGTCTGTGCGCCATTGGATGTATCTATTGTACATGGATGTTTTAACACCTTCTGGTGCTCGGTTTTCTTGCCCCCCTTTGAATTTTCATTGTTGTAGGGGCGGTTGAAGGTGCCCAAACTAGTTAGCGAGGAGTCATGCCAGTAGGTTGAGTGTGGCACTTTGCTGTTCTGTATGGTTAACAGGTCCTGAGTCACCTTGATTAGCATGACTTGTCCCTTAGACATCTCTAGTTGATCCGAGGACCATGTGTTTCTGGTCCGCTGTGGGGCAATTAGTATGAATGACGTTCCTGTTTTTTTTGGCTTTGTCCAGAACTCTTGGGATCAGTGGAAAGGCAGAGGCAAATCTCCCTGACCAGTTTATGAACAGGGCACTCTGTCAGACTAGTGGTGTGGAAACCTTGACGCAAAGATTAGGCATTTAGCATCTTCTGCTGTTGCGAACATGTTTATGACTGATACCCACTGTCTGAGCACTCCGTCTAGCACTTCCTGTCTGATCTCCCATTCGTGGGAGGTATTCTTTTGCCTGCTCAGTCTGTCAGCTTCTGTGTTCTGCTTCCTTCCTGGTACGGTGTATTGTTACCAGGGTGGCGTCTCATTAAATCGTTCAAATCCATATATTCTGTGCTCATTTTGACAGTGGGAATTACTTTATTCCTCCATGTTTGTGGAGGTAAAACAGTTGTTGCAATGTACTTCTGTATAAGCATGGTCTGCCCCCTCACATGCGCCTGAAATGCCTTCAGCGCTAGGAAGAATATCTTTAGTTTCAGGTATTTAGTGTTTCACAGCTCCCACTGGGCTCCAGAGACCTGTGATCTTCAAATCCTCCATGTGCCCTCCCCAGCTCTTGTGGGGCGCTTCTATTGTTGTGTCACTGTGGGGGTTAGTAGCTTGAAAGGTCCCCTATACTCATGTTTGATGTGTTCCATTGTTTTCTCTCCTTCTGAACTCGCCATTCAATGCAGATACATTGCTGTATGGGTCGCATGTGTTGTCTTGCATGTGGTGTGAGGGAGATGCATCAAGCCATTATGCCCACCAGCTTCATGACAGTCCTCACTGTCAGAGACTGACCCTTCTGATAGAGCAGAGTTTGCTCCGCTATTGCTGACGCTGTCTTGGGGACTGGGTATGCCTGCACTGTCCTCGAGTTCAATGTTGGCCCAAGGAACACCTTCACTCTTTGTGATGCCTTTTCGTGGTTTATGGTAAACCCTAGATTCTGGAGCATTCTGATGACGGTTTGCATGTCCCTGTGGCATTTTTGTTTAGCGTTTGCCTTTACCAGCCAGTTGTTCTGGTATGTCTAGACATGTATACCCTTTCTGTGCGGTCACCGCAGTCAGGCATTTTGTGAACACCACTGGTGCAGATTTTTATCCCAAAGGGTAGTACTCTTAATTGGAAGTATTCTCCATCTATGAGAAATCTGAAGTATTTCTTTTGCCTGCGGTTCACTGGTATACGAATATTGGAGTCTTTTAGGTCTAGTCTGGCTATATAGTCTCCTCTTCTAAGGAGAGGGATCACTTTTTTCAACACTCATTTTGAAATGCTGCGTTCATATTATCTATTTATCCATTATTATTATTATTTTTTTAAGGTACATAAGGTTGAGAATCAGTGTCAGCGCTGAGTACGGTTTTGGTATTAGGAAGCATGCTCATCAATGCCACTTCCTGCTTCCCTTTGTACAGACTTTTCTATTGCTTGCTTTTTGATGATTTATTGACCTCTTCTCGCAACTGTGAATTCTTGCTCCCTTAATGTTCTTGTCTTTGGGGGAACATGAGGCGGTGCTTTGGTAAGTTCCATGCATTAACCATACTTTATGATGCTTAAGATTCAATTGTCAAAGGTGATTTGACCTCCATTCCTAGCGGAATCCTCCTATTCTTCCTCCAATGGTGTTTAGGTTGTTGGTCACCCGAGTCACTTGGAAGTTCCTCTCCTTGCGTGTTGCCCCTACCTCTGGGCTTTCCATTAAAGGGATGTCATGGCAAGTGTTGCTACTGCTGCTGAGTAGGTTGCTGTGTGGCCCACTGGCTGAAATCCTGTAGTTGGTATTGCTGTTGGGTTTGTTGGAGAACCTGCTTCCCCTGTACATGGCATATTTATCGCCAAGGATTGTACCTTGGCCTTGAATCTGAAAATTCTAAGCCATAGGTGCCCCTTCAGTGTGGTGTCCACCACAGCTGTCTGGTTGCAGCATCTGCTTCACCCAGCGGGGATTTGAGGCAGGAGATGGCAATGTTTTTGCCGACTTGGGTTACTAATTTTGCTCTTTTCTAGAACTCCTCTAGGAGGTGTTGCATCAATCCACAATTTCCTTTCATTGCTGCTGCCCATATCTGTTATGGAGAGGTTTGGAGTTTGCAATTCTCCATTGCACTGCTGCCTCCCTTTCCATCTTCCTACCCACCAGGTGTTGCCAGTTTCATGGAGTCTATCAGCATGTCTCCCTTGATGTACTGTGAATCTTGTGTAGAATATTTACATTTTTACTCCACTTGAGAAGTAATTGCCATAGCTGTGACAGAATCCTTAAAGGCTTCTTAGCCCCGGTCTAGAATGCTTCGAAGAACGGGCAGGAACAGGTTCGCCTTTTGGGATGGCATCAGCATTTTCAAGGAGGAAGCAAGATTCCTCTCTTTTCTACCAGTTGGACCCTTTGTATCAGCCCCCCTCTTTATTAGTCTATTCTATACGGACAAGTCATCCGCAATAGAAGGTCCGGAAGAATAGCTGTTGATTCCTTCTTCTGAGGTTTTGGCATCAATATCCTGCCACTCGCCTTCAAACCTGCTCTGTCGCTTCACATCCCCTGCTTGCCTCTTCCTCCTTGTAATCAGAGGTCCTTTTGTTTTCACGTATGGTTCTGACATCAATGGGCCCGATGTCTAGCACATCTTTTCCCAAATCCCGCAACTGAGGGTTTCGTGGGGATACCAAAAGTCTTGAGCTAAACACAAAGGCCGCCGAGGGGGGCTCTCTCTTCGAGGCCATCGGATCCGTGTCCTTTGTCTCTGAGCCTTTCCTTTGACACCCCCCTTTGTGCGTGCTGGTGCTGAGACTCATTTCAAAAGCTTTCCCCCACCAGTGTCCTTTTGTCAGGACCTGTGCAGCTCTGTGTTTGTGCCAATCTTCAGTCATCAAACGTTTTGACGTTGAGATGGCCTTCAGGACTTTCATTACATTTCTCTTTTCATCGTCCCTCGTCCCTTTCCTTGCAGCTCTGTTTTTTCGATGTCAACGCTCCCTTCAGAGTCTGACTCTTCTCCCTGCGACGGCTCACCTGCTTCAGTGTTTTTTCGTCATCGCTGGAGAGACACAGGCACCTCAGGCATTCCTGTGATTATCAAGTGCCGGTCATGGTATGATGTAAAAGCCGCTGCTTCAGTCTGGCCTTGCAAGTTTTTGGTAGGAATTTCGAACAGACCTCGCAGTCTTTGCCACTGTGATCTGTCGAAAGGCACAGGTTACAAACTTTGTGTGGATCCCACAGCGCAGATTTGTGGTGGCGGTTTGGACATAATTTAAAGGGTGTGTTCTCCATATTACTCATCTGTTTCCCTCCTCTGCATTCTCTGGCCACATGTCTTGCAGTACCGGACTCCCCTGTCTGAGGGAAGTTCTCTTAAAAGGATACAATGTTCTTTGTGTTCTCCGGTGATGCTCTGCTTTTTGGCTCCCTTTTCTTTTCTCTGCAGATCCTAGAAGATTCTACAGAGCTCCTCCAGCATGCTTCCAGGACCAACTGCAGAAAACAAATGTCTGAAGATGGAGGCGACGCACAGGAACTTTTGGGGTGTAGTCTGATGTAACACAAGTGATGGGCTTATCACCAAATGGTGGTCAACAATGATCCCCCAAAGTAAAACATGATTGCAGACCCAACCACTAGATGGCGGAATAGGTGCATGGGGATCCAGAAAAGAATTCATGCTGCAAAACAGCGGTTACACCCAAAAAGGTTTTGTCTACTGTTTGTGGACAATCCCAGGAGCTGAGACAAGAGGGGGCTTCTGGCACTGTCCACAGGTAAACACAATGTACGATTGTGAAAAGAAGGAGGGGTGTCACTGGTGACACAGGGAGAACGAGGATGCTGTGGCAGGCCCAGAAGCTTTGAAGACTGCAGGGACACAGGGGATAATAAAGGGCTGAAATGATAGCTCTCACAGACTCTAAGCAATGGCATTTGCAGGCATGTAGACCATTTTCCCATAAACATTTCAACCATAGTGCAGTTTGGAGTGACAGCGTGCACTCTCAATGAAGCAATCCCTGCACGTTTGCTTTTTTCCCTCCAGAGTAGTCTGTGCTGCACAGCCTACAGACACACCAGGGCCTCACATTTTGCTCATAGAAGCAGCTCTTCGTACCCAGGCTGGAGCCACCAGGATTACTTGGGCCCGGTCGTGCCTGATCTTCAGAACTCTGGGCAGGGGTGGTATTGGTGGTAAGGCGTCCAAGAGTCCTGAGCTCCACTCATGACGAAAAGCGTCGCTGAGCGTGTGCAGCCTTGGAAACTCCAATGCGCAAAACAGCTGACATTGCACGTTCTCTGCGGAGGCAAACCGAACTAACCAAGGCTCTCCCATTGCTGAAAGGGACTTTGTCCCACCTCCAGATGGAGACACCATTCATGATCGACTATGCATCGACGGCTGAGTTTGTCTGCTCTGACATTCAGAGAGCCCACCAGATGTTGAACCACCAGTGAAATGCCCTGGCGTTCCAGCCTTATTCCAGAGGCGAAAAGCCTCTTGACAAAGAGTCTACGACCCCCCACCACCTGCCATGCCTGTTGCAGTATCACATGGTGGTGTAGTCGGTGAACATCTGCACCAATTTCCCTTTGAGAGAGGAAAGGAATGCATTCAATTCAAGTCAGATTGCCTGGAGCTCCAAAAGGTTGATGTGGAGTCCAGACTTCGTCAGATACCAGAGGCCTCTGATCTCCGCCTCTCCCATGTGGCCGCGCCATCCCAGGAGTGACGCATTTGTCACTACTGTGAGATCTGGTTGGGGAAGGGAGAGGGATCTGCCATTGACCCAATCTTGATTCAACAGCCACCACACTGCAAGTCTTTTTCACTTCCCTCTGAGATCTGGAGCATGTCAGAGCGATTCCCCTGATGCTGTGCCCACTGGAACTTCACGTCTCACTGCAGATCCCGCATATGCCATCTGGCATGTTGGACCAGCAGGAGGCCATGAGACCCAGCAGCCTCAGAGTCATTCTCACTGAAATCCAGGATAGAGGCTGAAACATCAGGATCATAGCCCAAATATCCTGGATTCGCTTTTCGGAAGACTAAACCCGAAATTGCACTGTGTCCAGAACAGCTCCAATGAAAGGGGGCATCTGAGAGGGAGTCAGGTGCGACTTCAGCACGTTTATAGTGAACCCCAGCGAACACAGGAGTTTAGCCGTAGTCTTGAGGTGGGAGACTACTTTCTAGGGCATGTCCGCCTTCAACAGCCAGTCGTTGAGGTAGGGGGCAGACTGAAATCCCTAACCTGCGCAGATGAGCTGAAAGCACTACCATCACTTTGGTGAACATCCGAGGGGCGCTGGTAAGGTCAAAGGGGAGCACGGTGAACTGAAAGTGCTTGTGACCTACCATGAATCGCAAGTAACAACTGTGGGGTCCTGCAAGTCGAACGCTACATAGGCGTCCGGCAAGTCCAACGCTACCATCCAGTCTCCAGGGACCAGGGCTGAAAGGACCTGAGCTAGGATTACATTATGAACTTCTACTTCTTGAGGAAGAATTGAAGAACCAGAGGTCTAGGATAGGGCGAAGGCGATTGCCCTTTTCGGGCAGCAGAAAGTAGCAGGAATAACAACCACGATATACTTCTGCCACAGGGACCCTCTCTATGGCTCCCTTGGCCAAGAAAGCCATGACCTTCTTGCGAAAAAAGTGCCAAATGATCCTCCGAAAGATGATCGTATGATGGTGAAATGGCCAGAGGAGAAGTCTTGAAGGGAGGGAGTAGCCCCTTCGGACAATTTGTAGCACCCACCTGCCCCTGGTAATGGATTCCCAGTGGGGCAGGTGATGGTGGATCCTACCAACAAACCGGTCCCAGATGTTCTGACAGACTAGGAAGGTTTGGAGGCAGAGGAGGGGGTGGGCATGGACTTGGCGGACCGCTGGCTCTCTGAACACAGTTGCATGCCCCCTCTGTAGCCATGATTGGAGCAAAAAGCGGACTGTGGGGGGTGAGGAGCAGCTACGAGGCCAAGGGGCCAAGATGCAGCCCGGGAATCCTTAAAGCGCTCGAGTGCCGAGTCCGCTTTTTCTACGAAGAGACAGGTGCCATCAACAGGCATGTCCAGCAAAGATTGCTGAACACCCCGTGAAAAAAAACAGACTTCCTCAACCAGGCTTGGCCCCTCAAGGCCACCATCATTGCAACTGATCTGCCCAGTGAGTTGATCGTATCCAGTCCACAATGAATCATGAACTTTCCTGCATCTCTCCCATCTGTAACGGTTTGGGCGAGAATGGTCCGGAACTCCTCCGGAACCCGAGGCAGCACTTGTGCGACCGTATCCCAGAGAGTATTGTCTTAAAAGGCATGCGGTGTTCACAGACCGCAGGGATAGACTGACTAAACATTTTCTTCCCAGGTTATCCAGTCTTTTTGATTCCATGTCCAGGGGAGCGGTAGGGAATGCGGCAGAGGATGTTGAAGCCTGGATGACAAGGCTCTCAGGCATAGGGCTAGAAATTTTGGGTTGGTCGGGCCAGGCCGATGGGCAACCATCCTAATCACAGGAGTCCCTGCGCTGGGTATGGACCAGGTACCCCGAAAGAAGTCTGAAAGGGATTGATTGAAGTGAAGGAGGGGCTCAGAATAGGAGGCCCCAGGCTGAAGCACCTCGGTCAGGAGGTTAGTCCTGACCACCACAGAATGAACCTCAAGGTCAGAAACCTAAGCAGCCATTCTCATCATTATAGAGTAAGACTCTCCCTCTGCCGTAGCCACGGTAGGGGGAGAAAGCATGCCAGCTTCTGGGGAGATGTCTAACCTGCTGGCATCGCCCAAATCCTGAAGCCAGTCCATGTCAAGCTGGTATTCTAAGGGGTCCAGCGACACCTCTACACTATCCCCATAACGATACCCATATCAACAGGGGTCAGGATCCACCCTGGGCCCAGGAGTGCCCATGGAAAACAGAATAGGTGTCGAGCCTTCGTGGCCCGACACTCAGAGCACAACTTAAGGTCGTGGTTGCACACCAGACACCAGAGGCAGGCGAGGTGCAAATCCGTCACAGACATCATTCAGTGACTGGAGTCGCAGAGCTATCTTCGTAGGGTAATCTCCCTACTGACGTCAGTGGTTTGGGCCGGGGGCCATAGTAGAGTGGCAAGGGCCCACCTAACACTACAATTAGAGGAAGAGGGCTAGGGGTACCTGATATAGAACAATACTAATTGGCTGCCCAAATATAACATTCAACAAATTGGTTGGTTGAAGAGAAAAATTGGGAGAAAACACTACTGGAAGATTATGCAGGACAATATACCTTGCCCCAGCTGTTGATGGCTGGGTTGGGTGGGGGTTTGGTGGTGGTTGGGGTGCGGGGAAAGATGTGGATCGAGTCCCCCTACATGATTAGACACATTGCTTCATTGAGGGGTGCAAACCATTAAGAGTACTGGGTAGGCCCCTGTTTGCCCGTGACTTGATCTTCTGGGCTCTCCCAGCCTTTGGGTGGTTGAGCACCTCAGTGGACTTCACTGCACGGAGGTGCTAGACAATTTGTTCCCTAATGAGGAGTTTATAGCCTTTGAAGCCACACAGGACTACTTCAATTCCTTCAACATGCAAGTATGGAGGCTAATGTGCGGGATATAAGGACCTCTTTCCACTTGGCCCGAATACTTTAATTCACTCTTAGATACCTGTTGGAGATGGATGGGAGCGTTAATTCGATATCACACTTTTACAGAACACTGATGGCTCGCAATAGAAAGATTCCATTTCCGGTCCGGTAGCTTGGGAGGACGACCTGGTGGTCCTGATAGATGTTTATTGGCGACAATTGTGTACAGTTGTGAAAACAGTGTCGAGCAATGCCCGCTTACAATTCTTGCACTTCCATTTCTTTCATCGTATGTACTTCATACCAATGTTGATGCATAAACTAGATCCTAGAACGGAGTCATGTCATACATGTCCTGCCTCGTAGCCTCCTTCATACATTTGACGTGGTCCTGTCCTGAACTATATTGGGGGAAGTACCCTCTTTCTTGGCATGGTTACTCCATTTTCTGCCTGTTGTCAGTGTGTCTGACTGTGTTCACTGGGATTCTACTTACCTGGACCCCTCTTTCCCTGTAAATTTGATTTCTTGAACACACCCCACCTTTGGCATACTGGTGCCCCTTGTAAGTCCCTAGTATATGGTATCCAGGGCATTGGGGTACCAGGGGATCGCCATGGGCAGAAGCATGTATTAAGCCACCCATAGGGAGCCCGTGTAAAATGTGTCTGCAGGCCTGCCATTGCATCCTGCATGAAAAGGTGCATGCACCTTTTCACTACAGGTCACTGTAAGCCAACCCTATGGTAAGCCCTCCTAGTCCAGAGGGCAGGGTGCAAGTACCTGTGTGCAAGGGCACTCCTGCACTAGCAGAGGTGCCCCAATGAACTCCAGTTCAATTTTCCTGGACTTCGTGACTGCTGGGACGCAATTTTATACGTGTACCTGACATAGGTCACTACTTACGTCCAGCTACATAATTGTAACTCCAAACCTAGGCATGGTTGGTATCAAACATGTCAGAATCATACCACTATACTGTTGCCAGTATTGGAAGTATGAGTTGAAGCACTCTGGGGGCTTCTTAGAGGACCCCCAGTATTGCTCCTACCAGACGTCTGGGGTTTTCCATGCAGCCCAAGCTGCTGCCACCCCTCAGACAGGTTTCTGCCCTCCTGATGCTTTATCCGCTCAAAACCCAGAAAGACAGAACAAAGGATTTCCTTTTTTTGGGGGGTTGGGGCGGGCACCCTCTACCTTTGGAAGTAGGTGTTACATGGCTTTGGAGGGGTAGCCTCCCCAAGCCACTGGTATGCTTTGAAGGACACATTTGGTGCCCGCCATGTATAGACCAGTGTAGGAAGTTGGCTCTGTATGCACTATTTCAAAGTAAGGAATAGTATGCACAGAGTCCAAGGGTTCCCCTTAGAGGTAAGATAGTGGCAAAAAGAGATAATACTAATGCTCTATTTTGTGGTAGTGTGGTCGAGCAGTAGGCTTATCAAAGGAGTAGTGTTAAGCATTTGTTGTACATACATACAGGCAATAAATGAGGAACACACACTCGGAGACAAATCCAGCCAATAGGTTTTGTTATAGAAAAATATCTATTCTTAGTTTATTTTAAGAACCACAGGTTCAAATTTTATATGTAATATCTCATTTGAAAGGTATTGCAGGTAAGTACTTCAGGAACTTTAAATCATTACATTAGCATGTATACTTTTTACATAAAACACAATAAGCTGTTTTAAAAGTGGACACAGTGCAATTTTCACAGTTCCTGGGGGAGGTAAGTTTTTGTTAGTTTTGTCAGGTAAGTAAATCACTTACAAGTCTCAGGTTTGGGTCCAAGGTAGCCCACCGTTGGGGGTTCAGAGCAACCCCAAAGTTACCACACCAGCAGCTCAGGGCCGGTCAGGTGCAGAGGTCAAAGAGGTGCCCAAAACGCATAGGCTGCAATGGAGAGAAGGGGGTGCCCCGGTTCCGGTCTGCCAGCAGGTAAGTACCCGCGTCTTCGGAGGGCAGACCAGGGGGGTTTTGTAGGGCACCGGGGGGGACACAAGTCAGCACAGAAAGTACACCCTCAGCAGCGCGGGGCGGCCGGGTGCAGTGTGCAAACACGCGTCGGGTTTTCAATGTTGTTCAATGAGAGATCAAGGGATCTCTTCAGCGTCGCAGGCAGGCAAGGGGGGGGGGGGGGGCTCCTCGGGTTAGCCACCACCTGGGCAAGGGAGAGGGCCTCCTGGGGGTCACTCCTGCACAGGAGTTCCGTTCCTTTAGGTGCTGGGGGCTGCGGGTGCAGGGTCTTTTCCAGCCGTCGGGAAATGGAGTTCAGGCAGTTGCGGTCAGGGGGAGCCTCGGGATTCCCTCTGCAGGCGTCGCTGTGGGGGCTCAGGGGGGACAACTTTGGTTACTCACGGTCTCGGAGTCGCCGGAGGGTCCTCCCTGAGGTGTTGGCTCTCCACTAGTCGAGTCGGGGTCGCCGGGTGCAGTGTTGCAAGTCTCACGCTTCTTGCGGGGAGTTGCAGGGGTCTTTAAGTCTGCTCCTTGAAACAAAGTTGCAGTTCTTTTGGAGCAGGGACGCTGTCCTCGGGAGTTCCTTGTTTTTCTTGAAGCAGGGCAGTCCTCTGAGGATTCAGAGGTCGCTGGTCCTTTGGAAAGCGTCGCTGGAGCAGGTTTCTTTGGAAGGCAGGAGACAGGCCGGTAGGACTGGGGCCAAAGCAGTTGGTGTCTTCTGTTCTTCCTCTGCAGGGGTTTTTCAGCTCGGCAGTCTTCTTCTTCTTGTAGTTTCAGGAATCTAAATTCTTAGGTTCAGGGTAGCCCTTAAATACTAAATGTAAGGGCGTGTTTAGGTCTGGGGGGTTAGTAGCCAATGGCTACTAGCCCTGAGGGTGGGTACACCCTCAGGGCTACTAGCCCTGAGGGTGGGTACACCCTCTTTGTGCCTCCTCCCAAGGGGAGGGGGTCACATTCCTATCCCTATTGGGGAATCCTCCTTCTACAAGATGGAGGATTTCTAAAAGTCAGAGTCACCTCAGCTCAGGACACCTTAGGGGCTGTCCTGACTGGCCAGTGACTCCTTGTTTTTCTCATTATCTCTCCTGGACTTGCCGCCAAAAGTGGGGGCTGTGTCCAGGGGGCGGGCATCTCCACTAGCTGGAGTGCCCTGGGGCATTGTAACACGAAGCTTGAGCCTTTGAAGCTCACTGCTAGGAGTTACAGTTCCTGCAGGGGGGAGGTGTGAAGCACCTCCACCCAGAGCAGGCTTTGTTTCTGTCCTCAGAGAGCACAAAGGCTCTCACCGCATGAGGTCAGACACTCGTCTCTCAGCAGCAGGCTGGCACAGACCAGTCAGTCCTGCACTGAACAATTGGGTAAAATACAGGGGGCATTTCTAAGATTCTCTGTGTGTGCATTTTTTAATAAATCCAACACTGGTATCAGTGTGGGTTTATTATTCTGAGAAGTTTGATACTAAACTTCCCAGTATTCAGTGTAGCCATTATAGAGCTGTGGAGTTTGTTTTTGACAGACTCCCAGACCATATACTCTTATGGCTACCCTGCACTTACAATGTCTAAGGTTTTGCTTAGACACTGTAGGGGCATAGTGCTCCTGCACTGGTGCCCTCACCTATGGTATAGTGCACCCTGCCTTAGGGCTGTAAGGCCTACTAGAGGGGTGACTTATCTATACTGCATAGGCAGTGTGAGGTTGGCATGGCACCCTGAGGGGAGTGCCATGTCGACTTACTCGTTTTGTTCTCATCAGCACACACAAGCTGGCAGGCAGTGTGTCTGTGCTGAGTGAGGGGTCCCCAGGGTGGCATAAGATATGCTGCAGCCCTTAGAGACCTTCCCTGGCATCAGGGCCCTTGGTACCAGGGGTACCAGTTACAAGGGACTTATCTGGATGCCAGGGTGTGCCAATTGTGGAATCAAAAGTATATTTTAGGTGAAAGAACACTGGTGCTGGGGCCTGGTTAGCAGGGTCCCAGCACACTTCTCAGTCAAGTCAGCATCAGTATCAGGCAAAAAAGTGGGGGGTAACTGCAACAGGGAGCCATTTCTTTACAACCAGTCTACACAGGTTCAGGGACCCACAATCCCTGTTCTGGTGCGAGACTGGACAATGGAAAGGGGTTTAACCGCTCCCCTGTCCACCACAACCTCTAGTACTTTTTGGTAATTTTGTCACTAAAATAAAGTACCTTTATTTTTGTACAACTGAGTGTTTTCTTTCATGTGTGTAAGTGCTGTGTGACTACAATGGTATTGCATGAGTTTTGCATGTCTCCTAGATAAGCCTTGACTGTTCATTCACAGCCCACTCTAGAGAGCCTTGCGTCTAGACACTGCCTACACTACACAACAGCGGATACCTGGACCTGGTGTAAGTAACTTAGGTACCCACCACACACCAGGCCAGCTTCCTACATATTGATTATTGGGGGGAAGGTGTTGGACCGTGAGGTCCGTGATACGGATTCCAGTAGACATGGACCCACATGCTGAAAGGCCAATGGCTTCTAAATTCCTGCAAATTAATGTAATTGTATTTATATAACATTCACTACCCCTAACCAGGCATCGAAGCGTGTTTCTGCAAGTAGCACGCTACTCCGGAACTCAAGAGGAATTAGTGGTGGATTAGTATAAGGAAACAGGAGTACAGTATTAGTATGAGTTAATTTGAGTGGAGGATATGTGAGTTTGTTAGTTGGATGGACTGGAGAACTGGAGGGCTAGAGGAGGGAAGAATCCAGAAGTGTTAAGTGGGAGTTAATAGTAATAGGATGATGCTTGGGATGAGTAAAGGAGAGATGGAGGATAGAAGAGTCTGTAGAGAGGGGTTAGGGAGATCATAGTAGAAGGGGTTTTGGATGAGTCAAAGGTGAGATAAATGAGAGAGAATTTAGAAGGGTTGTTTGGGAGATCATAGTAGTAATCTGAGGTTTGGGGTGAGCTAGAAGTGGTAGAGGAAGGAAGCGCTTAAGCAGGATTATTTTGGAGATCATAATAGTAGAATGGGTTTGGGATGAGTCTGGATGGAGGACAGATTGATAGAGACACAGGGTGATGGGGAGACAGAGTTAAAGCTTACTAGAGTACATTTTATTTTATTATTTTCTCTTGAACAGTAGGACTGAAGTATTAACAAGATGTGTAATTACATAGTAAGGGAATATATGTGTAAGAAATATAATGGTGAGTGTAATGTGAGATGTAAAGTTGTATTGTATAAACACAGACTTTCAAGATTTGCAATATTTGAAGTTAATTTATATGTGTACTTCTCTAACATTAATTTATCTTTCCTCGATTTTTTCAATAGCAAAATGCTTGCTGATAAAATTGTTAAGATAACATTTGCTCATTGTGATAGAAAAAAAAAAGCAGGGACTAATCTAACAACTTATCTAGGAACTATGCGCTGACCTATGAACATGTTAAGCATAGAATAATATAAATGCGCATACCACATATATACATTTAACCGTAAATATACATTTGTTAAACAACCTTAAGGAGTATGTGCATATTTTATTATTATGAAATAGTAACTAAAAATATTTCTTAAAGAACTATACATATCTAGATATATACACAGTCAGATTATAAATATTTATCAACACAGGCTTATGCAGTCCATTGCTGTTTGGATATGGTGGTTATGAAGTAAAGAGCTAACTCTTGAGTAGTCTTCCGGAAACAAGATAGTTATCCGTGGATCTTATATTTGGGGGTAATGAATTCCAAAGTTTGGCTGCTTGAACAGAGAAGAATGTAACACCTATTGTCTTTTTCTTGTATGGTGGTGTTTTAAGGCGGTATGCCAATCCTGAGCGGAGGTTTCTTTGTTGAAAGTGTTTGGTTATTTTGTTTCTGATGAAGTGGTCCTGTTTCATGTATTGCTTTGTGGGTGATACAAAGCAGCCTGTAGGTGGATCTTCTGGTAACCGGTAACCAACGTAGTGCTCTCAAGGCAGGGGAGATGTGGGCTTGTGGCTTTACATGTGATAGTAGCCTGGCAGCTGAGTTCCGGATACGTTGTAGTTTTTTCATAGTAGATAGAGATGATCTATGGTAAAGGCCATTGGCGTAATCCAGTTTAGATAGTATAAGGGAGATCGCAAGCTGGACCTTGTGTGGAAATCCAAGGTGGGGGAAGATGCGTTGCAGAGTTTTCAAGGTGATGAAGCTTGATCGTGCTATTTTGGCCAATTCAGCATTTATTCTTAACTTGGAGTCCATGGTAATTCCAAGGTTTTTAACTTCCTTAGATACTTGAGGAGGTGGTCCCAGATTGTCAGGCCAAGCACATTGTGGGTCATAACTTTTCCAGTCGCCACATGTGAGTATTTCTGTTTTGAAAGCATTCAGTTTGGGATGGTGCAAAGTAACTCGCTGATCAATGAGACTGAGTAACTGAAGATCTGTGAGTTCTAAAAGTATTTGAGGCATTCCAATTTAAAGAGTATTTGAGTGTCATCTGCACAGTTGTAGCACGTGAGCAGAAAATCATTGATTAATTCCAGTAATTACATCATGTAGATGTTGAAAAGCATAGGCGAGATGACTGATCCTTGAGGGACCCATGCTTTTGTGAGACAGGGTTTTGATGAGGGGAGGGGGGGGGGGGGGGGAATAGACGATACTTGTGCAGTTGAGAAGGTAGGATGTAATCCAGTCGAGAACAGTCCCTTCTATGCTGGCTTTGTGGAGTCTTCAAATTAGGGTATCATGGTCAAAAGTATCAACGGCAGCTGAGAGGTTCAAAAGAAGTAGTGCAGCAACTCCACTGAGGTAGACTGTGTTTTTAAGATGCTCCCAGATTGCTATGAGTGCAGATTTATTGCCTCTTCCTGGGGGCGGAATTCAGTTTGGTAGTCTCAAAGTATGAAGTTGTCTTCAATGAATTGTGACATCTGCTGCTCAATATCGTCCCTCTTAGTGTCTAGAAATTAGGGGGGGGGGGCTTAAGGTAACCAAGTTCTCTAAACTTTCTTGTTTATGTCATTGCAGTGTCAAATAACTTCTACAGCCTGCACTCCCCACCGCTTCTTTATTTACTAGCTCCTCCTGTGGCGGCGTGTAACACAGGAAGGCACAAGCATGGCAGCGTCCGTGAGATCGTGTCTCAGCGGGGCGTCAGTCATCAAGCTGGGAGGTAGAACGTATTCTCCCTGAAAGAACTGTATTGCCTTGATAAATTATGACCTGTGGGATTTTCTGGTGTAGGACAGCGGGCCAGCACAATATCAGCAGGGGTATGAAAACCCTGACACCTAATTGGCAAACTTATCTCTTACTAGGAGTACGTGCTGGAGGTAAAAGTATAAATGTTAAACGATTATTCACTAGCTGTGATACACAAATCACCACTGGTGTAGGCACTTGAACATCAATTCCTTAAAACGTAGAGTCCAGGGAAACCAAGTAATAAGGAAAGAAGTGGGAGGTGGTGTATCATCCTTATCAAAGAGGTCTCAAAAAGCTCTGCTAACTGTATTGCAAATTGGTGAGCAAGGTTAAAATTGGGTTCACATCTCAGCAAAAAATAACTGAATGTTGATTACGCACAGAATGTTAACAAGACAAATTTTGGCACAGCAGAAGGCAAGACAAAAAGAGTTCTTGGCATCTAAAGAACGAATATTTCTATTGCAATGTTGAAAACTAGTTTCTGTCTTTGTCCCTTTTCTCAAATGGCATGCTTTGCACTTTTGCACAAAAGTGGAGTAAACAGATGTAGACGCTGAAAGTCATCTGGCTATATAAGCTGAATATTTATTTATGCTCTGGATATTTTGCCATGAAAACTGCAGTTGGCCGTAATTTGTGTAAGCAGCAGTGCCATAAAAGGAAGACTTGTCAAGTCTTAGTACACGCTGATTTAGCCATAAACCGCAGTATCGAGCCACACTAACATACAAAATACAGAAACAAAACATTTCTCAAGCCTAAGCTATGAATGGCTCACTGTTCGAAGACTCAAATCAAACATGTGGCACAGAAAGGAATTCTCAGATTTTTGGTTTTCACACAATCAATAAAAAAAACCTATATAAATATGTCTCCTGAAAGGGAAACAATTAACGTGTGCACTGTATAAGTAACGGAGTAGGGCAGAAGAAGCAGAAGCACAAGTTCTTTCAGAAGGTGAAAAGACTGGGGTACTAGTACATAGCAGGACTCTAGCACTAGAGGGATGCAGCTTTTTCCTCACCCAAGTATTATGAAATGGTTTGCAGCAAGAGCTAGAATAATTTTAAGTTACAGAAAAAATAAAATGCATTCTTCAACCTGCCATAAAATACATGAGACTTGCCAGGTTAATAGTTTCAAAGCGTATTAGAGGATTACCATTCATATAGTTCAATTCCTATTTCTTAGATGATTAAGTGCTATTGACACGTCTGCATTTTCAGGTCTTTGCAGAGTATGAAAAAAAATCAATTACTGGCAGTTTGTTACTAATTAACTATCAGGTAACTTACCGCCAGTGTTTCTCAACCCTTCGACTAAGGGCAATTTTTTCACCAACTTCTGTGCACACAGGGTTTGTCAGCACTATTTTGCCCAAATCGGCTTTAACTGCACTTACTCTTCCTCCAGTTGACAAAGAACCTATATTTACCATCAGGACTTCATTTTTAGATAGCTTTTGCACCTAAAATACAATTGAATTCGTTACTCAAAGAAAATAAGGTGTCATTAAAACCAATAACATTAACATGGAAAATATATTTTTCGCGGATTTGTTCACATTTAGAAAGCCATAACTATCTAGCATTGAGTGAACAAATGCACCACTTCCCCAGTTTGATTAGTGAGGAGGCATGGCCTTCTAAGGTTCAAAACTTTACAGAAGTGCAACTTACATTCTTGATGATTCTGATACTCTTTCTGGCTCTACCATCTTCTAAACTTGTCTGGGTCCAATGAACAATGCTTATAAGAATACATTCAAGGTGTACCAAACAGCTGGGCAAAACATTAAAAAGATTTCAGTCAGTACACGTCGCTGTAAAGCTAGTTATGCTGAATTACCTCTGTTGGAATGCGCATCAAGTCACTGAGGTAGCCAAACTACTTAAGTTGTAATATTTAATATGCACAAGATGATTCGTGAGGCCAATCATAAGCTATGAAACGATAGCAAGTATGACTTTCAAAGGGTAAAACCTAATGGGCCTTGGAAACAATCAGGTTGTGTGGCACTTTTTTAGCCAACCTTCGTTGAAAAATGTGAAGTTATTTTCTGGTAAAGACAGAATGTCTTTAAAACATTAAGAATGCAAGCAAGAGGGCGCTGTCCAAAATAAAAAAAGCACGCTGGTGGGCGTTGCCAAGATGGACGAGTAGGATTTAAATCTGGTTAAACACAGACAACAAGAAACCCAGAGGCCAGCGAGTAATATAAACATACCACCACATGGTTGTGTGCTAGCAAGGAAGAACAAGAGCACCCTCAAATATCTTAACTTCTTAACTAGTATTTTTCATTTCAGCTACAAGAAGAAAATAATAGCTGTGGCTGGAAAACAGTGGAATATCATCTTTAGGGCCACAAAATACTTTTATTCAGGACCAGAAAGGGTGTTCCTTTCACCAGTGAAGGAGTTTTCCTAAACTTAGTAGGTGGTTTACAAATGAGGTTACTACTTCACCTGCATTTTTAGTGCAAAGACTGTACAGAGATGCATCAATAGAGGAGGTGAAAACAATCCTAAAAATGCATCAAAATCTCAGGGAGGGCAGAGCAAGCTCACCCAGGCCGAAGAGAACAATCAGAAGCTCCCTGCCATGCACAGTTTTTTCGTCAAAGTGTTACTGCAAATATCACAGTGATATTATCAATGATGTTATCAAAGTTGCCATGAGTGCCGTCATTTGTGGGGTAATTAGCAGTGCATGGCGAGGGTGTGAGTTATAGTTATCTTAGGGCATGAGTTATACTTACTTGAGATAACTAACAGTTGAATTGCTATGGTTTTGAACATTTAAAACGTGAGCCTAATTACGTCCCTGTAACTCTTGTTTTTTTCCACTGAAATTCTATGGATTTTGTTTATGTGTAGGAATTGTCATTACAATACGTTAAACCAACCACCGCCTTGCACGGCCTCTGGCCGTGCACAGTGGCGGTTGGCCACAGGGCCTCACCTGCCCCTATAAGCATCCGACCTTGCACAGCCTTCGCCAATGCACAACAGAGGTTGCCTGCAAGACCTGGCCTGCAGCCAGACCCTGCTGTCAAACCCCCAACCACCCAACCCTGCGCACGGCTCTTTGATCCTGCGCAGCGGTTGTTGGCCATGGCCTCTCTGGGTATGAGAACAGATGCGAGAGGGTGTATAAAGGGGGTGAGTGTGTGTCTGGGTGTGAGAGCGCGTACATCAGTGTTTTAGTAGGTGCATCTGTGTGTGTGTGTGTGTGTGTGCGCGTAAGTGTCTGAGTGGGTCTATGAGTAAGTGCATGAGGGTCTGACTGGGGCTGTGAGTGGGTGCACAAGCGTCTGAGTGGATCTGTGAGTGGGTGCATGAGTGTCTGGGTGGGTATCCGAGTGGGTGGTAACTGTCTGAGTGGCTGTGGGAGAAAGATTGAAAGAGAAACCCCCTGACGCCTGAGCCTCTAGAAGAACAAGAACTCTTCCTATGAGGAAGAGGAGATGGAGGACAAGATCTGTACCAAGACCTTAAAGAGTCAGAAGGCATCGAAGAACAGTGACAGTGCTAGGTGTTTTTCCAATTCTATGCCGTATCCATGTTGCATTTCATTGAGGATCCATCTGTCCCCTTCCTCCACCCCTGGAGGAAGTCTCATATTCTTTGCCACACTGATGTTAGGTGTGGGTGGAAGTTCAGCTATATTGAGTCACTTTGTTGTTGTCGCTGCTCTTGATGGCAGGCTTCTTCACCTTTTTTTGCCCATGAAAGTTTTGTCTCTGTGGAGTGTGGAATTGCCACTTTTGTGATGCAGACAACGGAAGGCTAATGGTTTGAAAGGTTTGGTGAGATACCAGTTTGAAAACCACCACTTCCTGAAGGTATTCTAGTGGGGGTGGATCTCCTTCTTTGCAGGCCCCTAAAGTGTAGGGCCCCCATTGAATTGGCTGTATCTATCTTGTGCAATCTGTCAAAGTGTGATGTCCGCTGCCTTTCCAAACATATGTTATGCCTGATATTAGCCATGCATGGCAACTTAAGTTTGTTGCTGGTACCAATTGTATTACTGCTGTGTCTGAGGCGTCCAATGCAGACTTTAGGAAAAAGTGTTGTCTACACCTTTTCCTTCTTGTTAGGGCAGTTGCTCTTTTTTGATATTCTTCAAGCAGGTGCTTCATCAATTCTGCCATCCCCTCCCAGTTTTGATAGGCATATCTGTTTTGCAGGGCGCTGATTTTGCTACCACACTGCCTCAGATGTATGAAGGATCTTTATATTTTTCCCTTCACACTGGGGGTCACTGACATGCAGGTTGCTGGCTCCCTGAATGTCTATCTTCCCCTGGAAGCATTGGAAGGAATTGGTTTTTGTTTTGAGAGGGTATTAATGTCTCCAGTAATAAACATGTCTGTGCCTTTTCTTCGTCCAGTTGTACCCCAGAGCAAGCACAGTTGCTTTTTTGACCAGTTAATTATACATGGTCAGATCATCTGGGGGTTGATGGTCTCAAAGGATGTGTCTATAGCTTTCTCGGGGGTGTTTGCCTCGAGATTGTGTAACTGTTATTCAACGCCTTTTGACTCTTTAAGGTCTTGGTACAGACCTTGTCCTCCATCTCCTCTTGTTCTTCTTGAGGCTCTGCTGTCAGATGGGGTTCCAAATCCTCCGAATTTTTATCCTCTCCTGTGCCTTCCACCAAAGGTTTTGATAGTATTCTAAATGCCAGTAAGTTCCTTTTTTCAGCGTTGTTCTCTTTTTTCAGCAAAGAATCAGCTGCTGTTGGATGAGCTGCTGTCTTCTGTTTTTCTCAGCTCTGATCATCTTTTGATGTACTTTCGGAGACTTTCCAACAAGCAGTATCCTTCGTATGGAACCCAAGGGTTTCTTTATGTCTTAGTTTGCCTTCAGTTGGCGAAACTGTCGGTACCAAGGCAGACTCCTGTTGATGGAAGTCCGAAGTTTTTCAGCTTGACCGCTACCATCTCTTTTGGTGTTCTTCTTTCAATTTCCTATGTTCCTTTTCGATGTCAATGTTCTTTTTGGCATAAGTGTCCTCCCCTTCTGTTTCTTCGGTGGTGTTATCTTCTTCACTCAGCAACCCCGAATCTCTGAAGTTGTTTCTTTTTGCCTCTGCACTGCGTAATATGCACACTATTACTTCTGAGAAGCCTTCAGTGCCTTCGATTTAAACTCCGCACAGGCCTCGCAGGAGTCAGATTTGTGATCCATTGGCAAACAAAGATTGCAGACCTGATGACTGTTCCTCTGTGCGAATTTATGGTGTCACAGTGGGAACAAAAAAAAACAAAAAAACACAGTCTTCATTTCATGCTGAGCAGGGAGCCTTCTGTCCCCGCATTATCCCTTGATGTAAACACCATTTATTTCGAATTCGATGGAATCCTCTTATAATACCCCTTTCCTTTCAATACTCCATAGATTTTCTACTGTTTTCTTCAACGTAAACCCTGCTTGTTTCTTTTTATTCCTCCTGAGCTTGGAGATCAAGATGCTTCCAGACCCAAAGGCGGAAAAAAAGAACCTTAAGATGGCAACCCAAGAGTGAGACTTCCGGGGAGGGTGTCTGATGTCAGAAGAGGCTGGAACAAGCACCAAATGTTGGGGGATCATAGATGCCCAGCATCAACCAAAAAAGTGGAAAGAAAAAAAGACCTACTATAAAGAAAAACATCCAGACCCAACGACTAGATGGTGAAATAATGCACAGCATGTGAACCCAGAAAAGATTTGTATTGCAAAACAACTGTATTCCTCCAGAGAGAAAAGCCATACTGCTGTGGCCAAACTAATTGCTCAATGACACATAATAAGCCATAATCAAGACTTTTAGAGTAGATTTCAGCGCCAATATTGATTAAAAAAACTATAGGTTGATATGATCCACTCTGATCCACTGGGTTGCCATTTTGTTCCTAAAGAAAAAATATAGAAAGTCACAACCTTGAGCTATACTCCAAGTTAATTTCCAATTTATAATAACAATATATTAAAAACTGTCTCAGAATTCAAGAGGTACGAATATTCACTCTGAGCCTTTCCTGTAGGTAGGAGCTCTATAGACATAGTACTATCCCCGAAAAAGATTTAATGAGCCAAGGAACTAGTCTGATCGGTGCTACGCAGAGGAAGAGAAACTTTACTACGGTAACACTCCAATTCCTCATCAGAAGAGGTTACATCTGAGGTATATATTTGCTGATAGAAATGCTGGAATTGCCAGATAATATTGGATGGCTGAGTGACATTGCCACCATGATCGTCCCTGATACATTTTATCAGGACAAGATTACCCTTTTCTTTAATTGTATACGTAACCATTCACACTACTGAGTCCCCTCATTCAACATCATGACCCTTATTACAACAAGAAATTAGTGGTGGAGGTTTTCACTGTAAGGCCCTGTTACAAAAGATCAGGGATAACCCTTAAAGGAACTGATACCAGAAATAGAGACATCTGGGAAATAGCAGGGTTACAGATACATTTCAATAAGTCTAAGAGCCTGGTCTTGGTGGCTGGTCATTTCTTGGTGATTTACTTGCAATACATGGCTCCTGTCAAATGGTCAAGAGAAGGAATACAGTATTTCGGAAGTAACTCTCCCATAAACTACCCCTTTGTGTGATACAACTTCACAACACTCCTTAGAGAAATTAGCTTTACGCCCTCGGAGACACACACCCTAGCCATTAAACATACACTAAACGCTTATCTCGGGGAAGACTGGCGATGCCCTACCTTTTTCATTATCACGCTTTGATGGTGCAGTGCATGGAAAAGTGACTGAGACGAGACGGACTATTGTGCTTCACAGATCAGAACTGCCCCAAGGTGGGTTAAGCAAAGGAAAGATGTAGGAAGTTGGCTCTGTATGCACTATTTCAAAGTAAGGAATAGTATGCACAGAGTCCAAGGGTTCCCCTTAGAGGTAAGATAGTGACAAAAAGATAATACCAATGCTCTATTTTGTGGTAGTGTGGTCGAGCAGTAGGCTTATCAAAAGAGTAGTGTTAAGCATTTGTTGTACACACACAGGCAATAAATGAGGAACACACACTCAGAGACAATTCCAGGCCAATAGGTTTTTGTATAGAAAAATATATTTTCTTAGTTTATTTTAAGAACCACAGGTTCAAATTTTACATGTAATACTTCAAATGAAAGGTATTGCAGGTAGGTACTTTAGAAACTTTGAATAATCAAAATAGCATACACAGTTTTTATATAAATCACATATAGCTATTTTAAAACTAGACACTGCAATTTTCAACAGTTCCTGGGGGAGTAAGAGTTTGTTAGTTTTTGCAGGTAAGTAAACCACCTACGGGGTTCAAGTTTGGGTCCAAGGTAGCCCACCGTTGGGGGTTCTGAGCAACCCCAAAGTTACCACACCAGCAGCTCAGGGCCGGTCAGGTGCAGAGGTCAAAGCGCATAGGCTTCAATGGAGAAGGGGGTGCCCCGGTTCCAGTCTGCCAGCAGGTAAGTACCCGCGTCTTCGGAGGGCGGACCAGGGGGGTTTGTAGGGCATCGGGGGGGGGGGGGGAACACAAGTCAGCACAGAAAGTACACAATCAGCAGCACGGGGGTTTCCAATAGAAAGCAATGGGAGACCAAGGGGTCTCTTCAGCGATGAAGGCAGGCAAGGGGGGGGGCTCCTCGGGGTAGCCACTACCTGGGCAAGGGAGAGGGCCTCCTGTGGGTCACTCCTGCACTGGAGTTCGGATCCTTCAGGTCCTGTGGGCTGCGGGTGCAGTCTTTACCAGGCGTCGGGATCTGAGGAGCAGGCAGTCGCGGTCAGGGGGAGCCTTGGGATTCCCTCTGCAGGCGTCGCTGTGGGGGCTCAGGAGGGGGGCAACTCTGGCTACTCACGGTCTCGCAGTCACCGGGGAGTCCTCCCTGAAGTGTTTGTTCTCCACAAGTCAAGCCGGGGGTGTCAGGTGCAGAGTAGCAAGTCTCACGCTTCCGGTGGGAAACGCAAGTTGTTTTTAAAGTTGCTCCTTCGTTACAAAGTTGCAGTCTTGGGTGAACAGAGCCGCTGTCCTCGGAAGTTCTTGGTCCTTCTAGAGCAGGGCATTCCTATGAGGATTCAGAGGTCGCTGGTCCCTGGGGAAAGCGTAGCTGGAGCAGTGTCTTTAGAAGGGGGGAGACAGGCCGGTAGAGCTGGGGCCAAAGCAGTTGGTGTCTCCGTCTTCTCTGCAGGGTTTTTCAGCTTAGCAGTCCTCTTCTTCTTAGGTTGCAGGAATCGGAGTTCCTAGGTTCTGGGGAGCCCTTAAATACTAAATTGAAGGGCATCTTTAGGTCTGGGGGGTTAGTAGCCAATGGCTACTAGCCCTGAGGGTGGGTACACCCTCTCTGTGCCTCCTCCCAAGGGGAGGGGGTCACATTCCTATCCCTATTGGGGGAATACTCCATCTGCAAGATGGAGGATTTCTAAAAGTCAGAGTCACCTCAGCTCAGGTTGCCTTAGGGGCTGTCCTGACTGGCCAGTGACTCCTCCTTGTTTTTCTCATTATCTCCTCCGGCCTTGCCGCCAAAAGTGGGGCTGTGGCCGGAGGGGGCGGGCAACTCCACTAGCTGGAGTGCCCTGTGGTGCTGTAACAAAGGGGGTGAGCCTTTGAGGCTCACCGCCAGGTGTTACAGCTCATGCAGGGGGAGGTGTGAAGCACCTCCACCCAGTACAGGCTTTGTTACTAGCCACAGAGTGACAAAGGCACTCTTCCCCATGTGGCCAGCAACATGTCTGGAGTGTGGCAGTCTGCTAAAACCAGTCAGCCTACACGGATAGTCGGTTAAGGTTTCAGGGGGCAGCTCTAAGGTGCCATCTGGGGTGTATGTTACAATAAAATGTACTAACCAGGCCCCAGCACCAGTGTTCTTTCACCTAAAATGTACCATTGTTTCCACAATTGGCACAACCCTGGCACCTAGGTAAGTCCCTTGTAACTGGTACCCCTGGTACCAAGGGCTCTGATGCCAGGGAAAGTCTCTAAGGGCTGCAGCATGTCTTATGCCACCCTAGGGACCCCTCACTCAGCACAGACACACTGCTTGCCAGCTTGTGTGTGGTGGTGGGGAAAAAATGACTAAGTCGACGTGGCACTCACCTCAGGGTGCCATGCCAACCTCACACTGCTTGTGGCATAGGTAAGTCACCCCTCTGGCAGGGCTTACAGGCCTAAGGCAGGGTGCACTATACCACAGGTGAGGTAATAGGTGCATGAGCACTATGCCCCTACAGTGTCTAAGCAAAACCTTCGACATTGTAAGTGCAGGGTAGCCATAAGAGTATATGGACTGAGAGTCTGTCAAAAACGAACTCCAAAGATCCATAATGGCTACACTGAATACTGGGAAGTTTAGTACCAAACTTCTCAGAATAATAAACCCACACTGATGCCAGTGTTGGATTTATAAAAAAATGCACACAGAGGGCATCTTAGAGATGCCCCCTGTATTTTACCCAATTGTTCAGTGTAGGACTGACTGGTCTGTGCCAGCCTGCTGCTGAGAGACGAGTTTCTGACCCCTTGTGGTGAGAGCCTTTGTGCTCTCTGAGGACAGAAACAAAGCCTGCTCTGGGTGGAGGTGCTTCACACCTCCCCCCTGCAGGAACTGTAACACCTAGCAGTGAGCTTCAAAGGCTCAGGCTTTGTGTTACAATGCCCCAGGGCACTCCACCTAGTGGAGATGCCCGACCCCTGGACACAGCCCCCACTTTTGGCGGCAAGTCCAGGAGAGATAATGAGAAAAACAAGGAGGAGTCACTGGCCAGTCAGGACAGCCCCTAAGGTGTCCTGAGCTGAGTTGACTCTGACTTAAAAATCCTCCATCTTGCAGATGGAGGATTCCTCCAATAGGATTAGGGATGTGCCCCCCTCCCCTCAGGGAGGAGGCACAAAGAGGGTGTAGCTACCCTCAAGGACAGTAGCCACTGGCTACTGCCCTCCCAGACATAAACACACCCCTAAATTCTGTATTTAGGGGCTCCCCAGAACCAAGGAACTCAGATTCCTGCAACCTAAGAAGAAGAGGACTGCTAAGCTGAAAAACCCTGCAGAGAAGACGGAGACACCAACTGCTTTGGCCCCAGCTCTACCGGCCTGTCTCCCCCCTTCTGAAGAAACTGCTCAAGCGACGCTCTCCCCAGGGACCAGCGACCTCTGAATCCTCAGAGGACTGTCCTGCTCTAGAAGGACCAAGAAACTCCCGAGAACAGCGGCCCTGTTCACCAAAGACTGCAACTTTGTTTCCAAAGAAGCAACTTCAAGACAACTGCGTTTCCCGCCGGAAGCGTGAGACTTGCTACTCTGCACCCGACGCCCCCGGCTCGACTTGTGGAGAAACAACACTTCAGGGAGGACTCCCCGGCGACTACGAGACTGAGTAGCCAGAGTTGCCCCCCCGAGCCCCCACAGCGACGCCTGCAGAGGGAATCCCCAGGCTCCCCCTGACCGCGACTGCCTGACTCCCAGATCCCGACGCCTGGTAAAGACTCTGCACCCGCAGCCCCCAGGACCTGAAAGATTGGAACTCCAGTGCAGGAGTGACCCCCAGGAGGCCCTCTCCCTTGCCCAGGTAGTGGCTACCCAGAGGAGCCCCCCCCCCTTGCCTGCCTGCACCGCTGAAGAGACCCCTTGGTCTCCCATTGATTTACATTGGAAACCCGACGTGTGTTTGCACACTGAACCCGGCCGCCCCGTGCTGCTGAGGGTGTACTTTCTGTGGTAACTTGTGTCCCCCCCAGTGACCTACAAAAACCCCCCTGGTCTGCCCTCCGAAGACGCAGGTACTTACCTGCTGGCAGACTGGAACTGGGGCACCCCCTTCTCTCCATTGAAGCCTATGCGTTTTGGGCACCACTTTGAACTCTGCACCTGACCGGCCCTGAACTGCTGGTGTGGTAACTTTGGGGTTGCTCTGAACCCCCAACGGTGGGCTACCTTGGACCAAGAACTAAGCCCTGTAAGTGTCTTACTTACCTGGTTAACCTAACAAATACTTACCTCCCCTAGGAACTGTGAAAATTGCACTGTGTCCACTTTTAAAACAGCTATTTGTCAATAACTTGAAAAGTATACATGCAATTTTGATGATTTGAAGTTCCTAAAGTACTTACCTGCAATACCTTTCGAATGAGATATTACATGTAGAATTTGAACCTGTGGTTCTTAAAATAAACTAAGAAAAGATATTTTTCTATACAAAAACCTATTGGCTGGATTTGTCTCTGAGTGTGTGTACCTCATTTATTGTCTGTGTGTATGTACAACAAATGCTTAACACTACTCCTTGGATAAGCCTACTGCTCGACCACACTACCACAAAATAGAGCATTAGTATTATCTATTTTTACCACTATTTTACCTCTAAGGGGAACCCTTGGACTCTGTGCATGCTATTCCTTACTTTGAAATAGCACATACAGAGCCAACTTCCTACATTGGTGGATCAGCGGTGGGGTACAAGACTTTGCATTTGCTGGACTACTCAGCCAATACCTGATCACACGACAAATTCCAAAATTGTCATTAGAAATTCATTTTTGCAATTTGAAATTTTTCTAAATTCTTAAAAGTCCTGCTAGGGCCTTGTGTGTTAAGTCCCTGTTTAGCATTGTCTTTTAGAGTTTAAAAGTTTGTTAAAAGTTTGAAATTAGATTCTAGAAACAGTTTTAGATTCTTTAAAAAGTATTCCAACTCTTAGCAGAATAATGTCTGATACAGAGATGCAGGTGGTGGAACTCGACACCACACCTTACCTCCATCTTAAGATGAGGGAGCTAAGGTCTCTCTGTAATATAAAGAAAATAACCATTGGCTCCAGACCTACCAAAATTCAGCTCCAGGAGCTGTTGGCAGAGTTTGAAAAAGCCAACCCCTCTGATGATGACATCACAGAGGAAGAAATTAGTGACTTGGAGGCCAATGTCCCTCCTCCAGTCCTAAATAGGGAGAACAGGACCCCTCAAGTCCTGTCTCCAACTGTGTTAGTCAGAAATAGTGAGTCCCTCACAGGAGGGTCCCACATTTCTGAAATCACTGAGGATGCTCTCAGTGAAGATGACCTCCTGTTAGCCAGGATGGCCAAAAGATTGGCTTTAGAGAGACAGCTCCTAGCCATAGAAAGGGAAAGACAAGAGATGGGCCTAGGACCCATCAATGGTGGCAGCAATATAAATAGGGTCAGAGATTCTCCTGACATGTTAAAAATCCCCAAAGGGATTGTGACAAAATATGAAGATGGTGACAACATCACCAAGTGGTTCACAGCTTTTGAGAGGGCTTGTGTAACCAGAAAAGTGAACAGATCTCACTGGGGTGCTCTCCTTTGGGAAATGTTCACTGGAAAGTGTAGGGATAGACTCCTTACACTCTCTGGAAAAGATGCAGAATCTTATGACCTCATGAAGGGTACCCTGATTGAGGGCTTTGGATTCTCCACTGAGGAGTACAGGATTAGGTTCAGGGGGGCTCAAAAATCCTCGAGCCAGACCTGGGTTGACTTTGTTGACTACTCAGTGAAAACACTAGATGGTTGGATTCAAGGCAGTGGTGTAAGTAATTATGATGGGCTGTACAATTTATTTGTGAAAGAACACCTGTTAAGTAATTGTTTCAATGATAAACTGCATCAGCATCTGGTAGACCTAGGACCAATTTCTCCCCAAGAATTGGGAAAGAAGGCGGACCATTGGGTCAAGACAAGGGTGTCCAAGACTTCAACAGGGGGTGACCAAAAGAAAGGGGTCACAAAGACTCCCCAGGTGAAGGGTGATGAGACAACCAAAACTAAAAATAGTAAAGAGTCTTCTACAGGCCCCCAAAAACCTGCACAGGAGGGTGGGCCCAGAGCCTCTTCACAAAACAATGGGTACAAGGGTAAAAACTTTGATCCCAAAAAGGCCTGGTGTCATAGCTGTAAACAGCATGGACACCAAACTGGAGACAAGGCCTGTCCCAAGAAAGGTTCCACTCCAAACTCCCATCCAGGTAACACTGGTATGGCTAGTCTCCAAGTGGGATCAACAGTGTGCCCAGAGCAAATCAGGGTCCACACTGAAGCTACTCTAGTTTCTGAGGGTGGGGTAGATTTAGCCACACTAGCTGTCTGGCCGCCTAACATGCAAAAATACAGACAGCAACTCTTAATTAATGGGACTAGAATAGAGGGTCTGAGGGATACAGGTGCCAGTGTCACCATGGTGACAGAGAAACTGGTTTCCCCTGGCCAATACCTGACTGGAAAAACTTACACAGTCACCAACGCTGACAATCAGAGAAAAGTACATCCCATGGCAATGGTTACTTTAGAATGGGGAGGGGTCAATGGCCTGAAACAGGTGGTGGTCTCCTCAAATATCCCAGTGGACTGTCTGCTTGGAAATGACCTGGAGTCCTCAGCATGGGCTGAGGTAGAATTAAAAACCCATGCAGCAATGCTGGGTATCCCTGAACTGGTGTGTGTGAAAACAAGAGCACAATGCAAGGCACAGGGTGAACAAGTAGAGCTGGAGTCTGGAAGAATGGCCCAGCCTACCAAGAGAACAGGAAAGTCAGTTGGGAAACCAACTGCAACACAGCAAAAGAAAGGGAACCTCTCTTCTCAGGAAGAAGTTCTGCCCTCTGAGGGAACTGAGCCTTTGGAGCTTGAACCTTATCAGGTTGAGCTCTTAGGCCCAGGGGGACCCTCAAGGGAGGAGCTGTGTAAGGGACAAGAAACCTGTCCCTCTCTTGAAGGCCTTAGGCAGCAAGCTGCTGAAGAGTCCAAAGGCAAGAAAACTGGAACCCATAGGGTCTATTGGGAAGATGGACTCCTGTACACTGAGGCCAGAGACCCCAAACCTGGTGCCACTAGGAGAGTGGTAGTGCCTCAGCTGTTCAGAGAGTTCATCCTAACATTGGCCCATGACATTCCCCTTGCTGGACATTTGGGACAAACCAAGACGTGGGAGAGGTTAGTCAACCACTTCTACTGGCCCAATATGTCCAACATGGTTAAGGAGTTTTGCCTCTCCTGCCCCACCTGTCAAGCCAGTGGTAAGACAGGTGGGCATCCAAAGGCCCCCCTCATTCCACTTCCAGTGGTGGGGGTTCCCTTTGAAAGAGTGGGTGTGGACATAGTTGGTCCACTAGAACCTCCCACAGCCTCAGGAAATATGTATATCCTGGTAGTAGTGGATCATGCTACCAGGTATCCTGAAGCTATTCCCCTTAGGTCGACTACTGCCCCTGCAGTAGCCAAGGCCCTCATTGGTATCTTTACCAGAGTGGGTTTCCCTAAGGAGGTGGTGTCTGACAGAGGTACCAACTTCATGTCAGCATACCTAAAGCACATGTGGAATGAGTGTGGAGTGACTTATAAATTCACTACACCATACCATCCACAAACTAATGGCTTGGTTGAGAGATTCAACAAGACATTAAAAGGCATGATCATGGGGCTCCCAGAAAAGCTCAAAAGGAGATGGGATGTCCTCTTGCCATGTCTGCTTTTCGCTCACAGAGAGGTGCCACAGAAGGGAGTAGGATTCTCACCCTTTGAACTTCTGTTTGGTCATCCTGTAAGGGGACCACTTGCCCTTGTTAAAGAAGGCTGGGAGAGACCTCTCCATGAGCCTAAACAGGACATAGTGGACTATGTACTTGGCCTTCGCTCTAGAATGGCAGAGTACATGGAAAAGGCAACCAAAAACCTTGAGGCCAGCCAACAGCTCCAGAAGTTTTGGTATGACCAAAAGGCTGCACTGGTTGAGTTCCAACCAGGGCAGAAAGTCTGGGTTCTGGAGCCTGTGGCTCCCAGGGCACTCCAGGACAAATGGAGTGGCCCTTACCCAGTACTAGAAAGGAAGAGTCAGGTCACCTACCTGGTGGACCTGGGCACAAGCAGGAGCCCCAAGAGGGTGATCCATGTGAACCGCCTTAAGCTCTTCCATGACAGGGCTGATGTCAATCTGTTGATGGTAACAGATGAGGATCAGGAGGCAGAGAGTGAACCTCTCCCTGATCTTCTGTCATCAGACCCAAAAGATGGCACAGTAGATGGAGTGATCTACTCAGACACCCTCTCTGGCCAACAGCAAGCTGATTGTAGGAGAGTCCTACAACAGTTTCCTGAACTCTTCTCCTTAACCCCTGGTCAGACACACCTGTGTACCCATGATGTGGACACAGGAGACAGCATGCCTGTCAAGAACAAAATCTTTAGACAGTCTGACCATGTTAAGGAAAGCATCAAGGTGGAAGTCCACAAGATGCTGGAATTGGGAGTAATTGAGCGCTCTGACAGCCCCTGGGCTAGCCCAGTGGTCTTAGTCCCCAAACCTCACACCAAAGATGGAAAGAAAGAGATGAGGTTTTGTGTGGACTACAGAGGGCTCAATTCTGTCACCAAGACAGATGCCCATCCAATCCCAAGAGCTGATGAGCTCATTGATAAATTAGGTGCTGCCAAATTTCTAAGTACCTTTGACTTGACAGCAGGGTACTGGCAAATAAAAATGGCACCTGGAGCAAAAGAAAAGACAGCATTCTCCACACCTGATGGGCATTATCAGTTTACTGTTATGCCCTTTGGTTTAAAGAATGCCCCTGCCACCTTCCAAAGGTTGGTGAATCAAGTCCTTGCTGGCTTGGAGTCCTTTAGCACAGCTTATCTTGATGATATTGCTGTCTTTAGCTCCACCTGGCAGGATCACCTGGTCCACCTGAAGAAGGTTTTGAAGGCTCTGCAATCTGCAGGCCTCTCTATCAAGGCATCCAAATGCCAGATAGGGCAGGGAACTGTGGTTTACTTGGGACACCTTGTAGGTGGAGGCCAAGTTCAGCCACTCCAACCCAAGATCCAGACTATTCTGGACTGGGTAGCTCCAAAAACCCAGACTCAAGTCAGGGCATTCCTTGGCTTGACTGGGTATTACAGGAGGTTTGTGAAGGGATATGGATCCATTGTGACAGCCCTCACTGAACTCACCTCCAAGAAAATGCCCAAGAAAGTGAACTGGACTGTGGAATGCCAACAGGCCTTTGACACCCTGAAACAGGCAATGTGCTCAGCACCAGTTCTAAAAGCTCCAGATTATTCTAAGCAGTTCATTGTGCAGACTGATGCCTCTGAACATGGGATAGGGGCAGTTTTGTCCCAAACAAATGATGATGGCCTTGACCAGCCTGTTGCTTTCATTAGCAGGAGGTTACTCCCCAGGGAGCAGCGTTGGAGTGCCATTGAGAGGGAGGCCTTTGCTGTGGTTTGGTCCCTGAAGAAGCTGAGACCATACCTCTTTGGGACTCACTTCCTAGTTCAAACTGACCACAGACCTCTCAAATGGCTGATGCAAATGAAAGGTGAAAATCCTAAACTGTTGAGGTGGTCCATCTCCCTACAGGGAATGGACTTTATAGTGGAACACAGACCTGGGACTGCCCATGCCAATGCAGATGGCCTTTCCAGGTTCTTCCACTTAGAAAATGAAGACTCTCTTGGGAAAGGTTAGTCTCATCCTCTTTCGTTTGGGGGGGGGTTGTGTAAGGAAATGCCTCCTAGGCATGGTTGCCCCCT
Source organism: Pleurodeles waltl (assembly GCF_031143425.1). Taxonomy (NCBI): domain Eukaryota; kingdom Metazoa; phylum Chordata; class Amphibia; order Caudata; family Salamandridae; genus Pleurodeles; species Pleurodeles waltl. The sequence goes on from NC_090447.1 coordinate 694,967,974, forward strand.
GACTTTTTGCCTTTGCTGATGCTATGTTTACAATTGAAAGTGTGCTGAGGTCTGCTAACCAGGCCCCAGCACCAGTGTTCTTTCCCTAACCTGTACTTTTGTATCCACAATTGGCAGACCCTGGCATCCAGATAAGTCCCTTGTAACTGGTACTTCTAGTACCAAGGGCCCTGATGCCAAGGAAGGTCTCTAAGGGCTGCAGCATGTCTTATGCCACCCTGGAGACCTCTCACTCAGCACAGACACACTGCTTGCCAGCTTGTGTGTGCTAGTGAGGACAAAACGAGTAAGTCGACATGGCACTCCCCTCAGGGTGCCATGCCAGCCTCTCACTGCCTATGCAGTATAGGTAAGACACCCCTCTAGCAGGCCTTACAGCCCTAAGGCAGGGTGCACTATACCATAGGTGAGGGTACCAGTGCATGAGCATGGTACCCCTACAGTGTCTAAACAAAACCTTAGACATTGTAAGTGCAGGGTAGCCATAAGAGTATATGGTCTGGGAGTCTGTCAAACACGAACTCCACAGCACCATAATGGCTACACTGAAAACTGGGAAGTTTGGTATCAAACTTCTCAGCACAATAAATGCACACTGATGCCAGTATACATTTTATTGTAAAATACACCACAGAGGGCACCTTAGAGGTGCCCCCTGAAACTTAACCGACTATCTGTGTAGGCTGACTAGTTTTAGCAGCCTGCCACAAACCGAGACATGTTGCTGGCCCCATGGGGAGAGTGCCTTTGTCACTCTGAGGCCAGTAACAAAGCCTGCACTGGGTGGAGATGCTAACACCTCCCCCAGGCAGGAATTGTCACACCTGGCGGTGAGCCTCAAAGGCTCACCTCCTTTGTGCCAACCCAGCAGGACACTCCAGCTAGTGGAGTTGCCCGCCCCCTCCGGCCAGGCCCCACTTTTGGCGGCAAGGCCGGAGAAGATAATGAGAAAAACAAGGAGGAGTCACTGACCAGTCAGGACAGCCCCTAAGGTGTCCTGAGCTGAAGTGACTCTAACTTTTAGAAATCCTCCATCTTGCAGATGGAGGATTCCCCCAATAGGGTTAGGATCGTGACCCCCTCCCCTTGGGAGGAGGCACAAAGAGGGTGTACCCACCCTCAGGGCTAGTAGCCATTGGCTACTAACCCCCCAGACCTAAACACGCCCTTAAATTTAGTATTTAAGGGCTACCCTGAACCCTAGAAAATTAGATTCCTGCAACTACAAGAAGAAGGACTGCCTAGCTGAAAACCCCTGCAGAGGAAGACCAGAAGACGACAACTGCCTTGGCTCCAGAAACTCACCGGCCTGTCTCCTGCCTTCCAGAGATCCTGCTCCAGCGACGCCTTCCAAAGGGACCAGCGACCTCGACATCCTCTGAGGACTGCCCCTGCTTCGAAAAGACAAGAAACTCCCGAGGACAGCGGACCTGCTCCAAGAAAAGCTGCAACTTTGTTTCCAGCAGCTTTAAAGAACCCTGCAAGCTCCCCGCAAGAAGCGTTAGACTTGCAACACTGCACCCGGCGACCCCGACTCGGCTGGTGGCGATCCAACACCTCAGGAGGGACCCCAGGACTACTCTGATACTGTGAGTACCAAAACCTGTCCCCCCTGAGCCCCCACAGCGCCGCCTGCAGAGGGAATCCCGAGGCTTCCCCTGACCGCGACTCTTTGAACCTAAAGTCCCGACGCCTGGGAGAGACCCTGCACCCGCAGCCCCCAGGACCTGAAGGACCGGACTTTCACTGGAGAAGTGACCCCCAGGAGTCCCTCTCCCTTGCCCAAGTGGAGGTTTCCCCGAGGAATCCCCCCCTTGCCTGCCTGCAGCGCTGAAGAGATCCCGAGATCTCTCATAGACTAACATTGCGAACCCGACGCCTGTTCCTACACTGCACCCGGCCGCCCCCGCGCTGCTGAGGGTGAAATTTCTGTGTGGGCTTGTGTCCCCCCCGGTGCCCTACAAAACCCCTCTGGTCTGCCCTCCGAAGACGCGGGTACTTACCTGCAAGCAGACCGGAATCGGGGCACCCCCCTCTCTCCATTCTAGCCTATGTGTTTTGGGCACCACTTTGAACTCTGCACCTGACCGGCCCTGAGCTGCTGGTGTGGTGACTTTGGGGTTGCTCTGAACCCCCAACGGTGGGCTACCTTGGACCAAGAACTAAGCCCTGTAAGTGTCTTACTTACCTGGTTAACCTAACAAATACTTACCTCCCCTAGGAACTGTGAAAATTGCACTAAGTGTCCACTTTTAAAACAGCTATTTGTCAATAACTTGAAAAGTATACATGCAATTTTGATGATTTGAAGTTCCTAAAGTACTTACCTGCAATACCTTTCGAATGAGATATTACATGTAGAATTTGAACCTGTGGTTCTTAAAATAAACTAAGAAAAGATATTTTTCTATACAAAAACCTATTGGCTGGATTTGTCTCTGAGTGTGTGTTCCTCATTTATTGCCTGTGTGTATGTACAACAAATGCTTAACACTACTCCTTTGATAAGCCTACTGCTCGACCACACTACCACAAAATAGAGCATTAGTATTATCTCTTTTTGCCACTATCTTACCTCTAAGGGGAACCCTTGGACTCTGTGCTTGCTATTCCTTACTTTGAAATAGCACATACAGAGCCAACTTCCTACAAAGAGGCTTTGTAAAATCATATAAACGAAGAACACAGCATGGGAGTCTTACTTAAAATGCAGCCTCAACTAAAAATATGTGAATAAAGTAATCACAAATGGTAAGAAACATAATAAAAGGCAAGCTATACAAGGAAAAGAACTGATATGCCTCAAAGAATGTGCAAAATAGCATAATCAAAATAATGGTGCTAATTATGTAAGGTTCTAGCATATGAATTCACTTATTTCTAAATTACATGCTCACCAAACAATTTTTGATCATATGAGCACTGTGAATAACTAACATGGGGGGATTAGTTTTTAGATTCATATAAAACTGTGCATCATTTGAGAGGCAGCAGATCTGTAGAGATTACATTTCAGAGTTGGAAACCCAGCAGTAGGACCAACTATGTAAGGCAGCGACATGGTCTACGCCTCATACATTTACCAAGCACTACTGCGTAGATGTGCTAGCTGCACAACAAGCAACAGTAGGTCAAGCTGTACTAAGAACATTATTCCAAACTACTTCAACTCCTACAGGCTGAACCACCGCTTTTGGAGAGATAACTGCTTACTAGTCTATGCACAGCATGTGTATCTGCAGTTACACATGCCATCGAATGGAAAATGTCACTTACCCAGTGTACATCTGTTCGTGGGATTGTCGCTGCAGATTCACATGCGCCCACCCGCCTCCCCGGGAGCCTGTAGCCGTTTAGAAGTAGATCTTAAACATTTGTACATTTGTAAATAAATTACTTGAAACTTTATTATGTACATACGCATTCACTCCATTGCATGGGCACTATTACTAGCATACACAACTCCTACCTCACCCTCTGCGGGGAAAACAATCTAAGATGGAGTCGACGCCCATGCGCAATGGAGTCGAAATGGGAGGAGTCCCTTGGTCTCGTGACTCAAAGACTTCTTCGAAGAAAAACAACTTGTAACACTCCGAGCCCAACACCAGATGGCGGGATGTGCACAGCATGTGTATCTGCAGCTACACATGCCATCGAACCTGCTATTACAGACAACACATTGTGCAAATGTAATGGTCTTTTCAAATGATACATACAGTTTTACTGATAAAACTATAAAGTGCACAAAGGTGTGGAAACGGCATCAGTTAGAGTAATGATTTATGTTGATTGTATTAAAATATTTGTGTCCAGGACACTTCAGAATTACGAAAAATTTTGATCCATTTGTGCTTTTCTAATTTGGATACATTCTGTCATATCTGTACAGTTCACTTAAATGTTGCTCAGTGCTAGAAAAAGCCTTTCCTTTCACATCCCAAGATTGTCAGATAGGTTCTCTCACTCTGAAGTTGGTGAAAGAAAAGTAGAGACTAAGTTCCCTTGGAAGACAGAGCCTGACATTTGATCTCTGTCTTTGAATACACAAGAAATATGACAACATGATAACAAAATTGAAAGTTCTGATTACAGAAAGCAAGTAATCAAGAAAGAATTTGGTAACAAGGCTATGCTCGACAGGAGGGCCAAAGACATGCTGGACAGACCAAAAAAATATAATAAAAAAATAAGAAATATAAAGCAAGCAAATGTAAGTTACAAACCACAAAGCCAATGGTAAGTATGGATGTAATGCATTCTTAAGTCAGCTTCAGAATGTCTCCAAGTAGTCTTTAGCTACAAAGCAACAAGAAAGCGGCTCTGTCTGTTAGGCTTCGACCTAAAATTGGCATGTGCTTCAACTACCGTTTTTCTTTTAACTTACCTTCCAATTTTTGAGAAACTTGGGTAACATTGATGATTCACTAGCCATTACTTCATGAATGTGCTCAGATGAGGAGTAGCAGAAATGTCACTGACTGAAATTACCAGTAAATTTCTGACCAATTTCTTTCCCATGCCACTGAGAATCTTCGTAACACATAATTCCACAAAATAGTAGCTTACTGTACACTGGATTTCAAATGTATCTGAGATGAAGCATTACTATTGTAAATATAAATATATTATATATTTTATAGTATATGTACTACCTTTATAAAATCAAACAAACAGGACTTAAATGTGCCTCCACTGTTTAAAGAAGTATCTTAGGTCTAACTTGAAGGAGCAGTCAGATTTAGTGACAATTATGTTCGTCAGAATTAGGAGTACTCAAGCTAAGTCTGGCATTAAATAGCAGGTACGCTGTATGACAATTCTTACTGACAAGGAAATCAAATGCCCAAAATTCAGTACGGTGTTTGAGTTTGATACAGAAGAAATACAATTTTTAGTGGTCAGACCTTTAGCAAACTAAAGAAATTACTGTTCCTAATGATACATCATTACATGTTAAATATAGCAAACTCAGAACGTATAAAATTATGTGAGGCAAACCTATCTCAATAATGCTAATTTCCCAATAAGAAAATAAGAGAAACTGTGTTCCACTTAGCAGTATTTATATTTTATTGCGTTTTCAATCTCTGTGTTCATTGCTATCTTTTAGACTCTGGATGAACCAGTTCAACTGGAGAGCCTGAAGGCAGTCTTACCGCACAAGATCAGGCCAAGCCCAAATATTTATTAATAATAATAATTAAAAAAAGAAAAAAAAGAAAACAAAAAGGGATTTGCCCTTGCCCTGGACTATGAACACACTGGCATCATCACAAAGCAGAAAAGGAGGAGTAATGCTACCCCATGAGATTTCCTTAATCTGCAGATATTTTCAGATATTTTTAGACTAAATGAATGTGACATTCTTTGTATGCTCTTTCAAGCATTTCACTAACATACTGGCCCATGCCAACATTGACCAAAAAAAAGATATCTGATCCTCTTACCAGGCAATTGTGAGTTGGCAGACAAGCTATTGATAAAGTCAGTAAGCACTATTAGGTGTGACTGTGCTAAGGTAGCAACAAAACCAAACCACATAAAAGATTCAACGAAATTCAATATATATTTCCCCCCTTGTTTTCCCAAGTACACTTATCTCTGGGTTGTCTTGGTGTCGCAAATGACTACTATATTTTACATACTATTTTCACATGCAGTTTATAATATTATTATTTTGTTTTTTGAAAATGGTAATTTCTTAGCCTTGATAAAGACCAGGTTAAAGACACCAGGAGGATAAAACATACCCGCACTGCAATTCTCAAAAACATTTCACGATCATCATCAGCAAGAACACTTTTTTATGATAAACACTTAACCATAACATTTATTATAAGTGAACTACGCTAAAAACATTAAAATGAAAATGTCACTTACCCAGTGTACATCTGTTCGTGGCATCAGTCGCTGAGATTCACATGGTATGCATGAGCTCGCCATCTGGTGTTGGGTCGGAGTGTTACAAGTTGTTTTTCTTCGAAGAAGTGTTTTCGAGTCACGGGACCGAGTGACTCCACCTTCTGTGCTCATTGCGCATGGGCGTCGACTCCATCTTCGATTGTTTTCCCCGCAGAGGGTGAGGTAGGAGTTGTACTATAGTAATAGTGCCCGCGCAATGAAAAATGTAAGTATGTACCTATTAAAGGATTAAGTAATATATACAAATGTACAAAATTGAAGGTAACTTCTGAACTGCTACAGGCTTCCGGGGAGGTGGGTGGGTCCATGTGAATCTCAGCGACTGATGCCACGAACAGATGTACACTGGGTAAGTGACATTTTCAGTTCGATGGCATCTGTCGCTGTAGATACACATGGTATGCATAGACTAGTAAGCAGTTAGTTCCCCATAAGCGGTGGTTTAGCCTGTAGGAGTAGAAGTTGTCTGAAATAGAGTTCTTAATACAGCTTGACCTACTGTAGCTTGTTATGCGGATAGCACATCTATACAGTAGTGTTTGGTGAATGTGTGAGGCGTAGACCAAGTGGCTGCCTTACATATTTCCTGCATTGGGATGTTTCCTAAAAAGGCCATTGAAGCACCTTTTTTCCTTGTTGAATGTGCCCTGGGAGTAATGGGCAGTTGTCTTTTTGCTTTAAGGTAGCAGATTTGGATGCATTTAACTATCCATCTGGCTATACCTTGTTTTGATATTGGGTTACCTGCATGAGGTTTTTGGAATGCAATAAATAGCTGTTTAGTTTTTCTGATGTTCTTTGTTCTGTCAATGTAGTACATTAATGCTCTTTTGACATCTAATGTATGTAGTGCTCTTTCAGCCACAGAATCTGGCTGTGGGAAAAATACTGGTAGTTCTACCGTTTGATTTAGATGGAATGGTGAAATAACTTTTGGTAAAAATTTTGGATTAGGTCGTAGGACGACCTTATTTTTATGTATTTGTATAAAAGGCTCTTGTGTTGTGAACGCTTGAATTTCACTTACTCTTCTTAGAGATGTAATGGCGATGAGAAAGGCAACTTTCCAGGTTAGGAATTGTATTCCGCAAGAGTGCATGGGTTCGAAAGGTGGGCCCATGAGTCTTGTTAGAACCACGTTTAGGTTCCATGAAGGAACAGGTGGTGTTCTTGGTGGTATAATTCTTTTAAGCCCTTCTATAAATGCTTTGATAACTGGTATCCTATACAGGGAAGTTGAATAGGTAGTTTGCAGGTATGCAGATATTGCTGCAAGGTGTATCTTAATAGAAGAGAAGGCTAGCTTTGCTTTTTGTAAATGGAGCAAGTAATTTACTATATGTTTTGGAGTTGCATCTAGCGGTTGTATCTGATTATGATGGCAGTACCAAACAAATCTTTTCCACTTACTTGCGTAGCAGTGTCTAGTGGATGGCCTTCTGGCCTGCTTTATGACTTCCATACACTCTTGGCTAAGTTGCAAGTGTCCGAATTCTAGGATTTCAGGAGCCAGATTGCTAGATTCAGCGATGCTGGGTCCGGGTGTCTGATCTGTTGGTTGTGTTGCGTTAACAGATCTGGTTTGTTGGGCAGTTTGATGTGTGGTACTACAGACAGATCTAGCAGTGTTGTGTACCAGGGTTGTCTTGCCCAAGTTGGTGCTATTAAAATGAGTTTGAGTTTGTTTTGACTCAATTTGTTTACTAGGTAAGGAAGGAGAGGGAGAGGAGGAAAAGCGTAAGCAAATATTCCTGACCAGTTCATCCATAGGGCATTGCCTTGGGATTGCTTGTGTGGGTATCTGGACGCGAAGTTTTGGCATTTTGCGTTCTCTTTTGTTGCAAATAAGTCTATTTGTGGTGTTCCCCAGAGTGTGAAGTAGGTGTACAGAATCTGTGGGTGGATTTCCCATTCGTGGACTTGCTGGTGATCTCGAGAGAGATTGTCTGCCAGCTGATTCTGGATCCCCGGAATAAACTGTGCTATTAGACCAATCTGATGGTGGATTGCCCACTTCCATATTTTTTGAGCTAACAAGCTTAACTGCGTTGAATGTGTTCCTCCTTGTTTGTTTAGATAATACATCGTTGTCATGTTGTCTGTTTTGACAAGGATGTATTTGTGGGTTATGATTGGTTGGAAAGCTTTTAGTGCTTGAAAAACTGCTAATAATTCTAGATGATTTATATGCAGTTTTGTTTGATGTATGTTCCATTGTCCTCTTATGTTGTGTTGATTGAGATGTGCTCCCCACCCTGTCATGGAAGCATCTGTTGTTATTACGTACTCTGGCACTGGGTCTTGGAAAGGCCGCCCTATGTTTAAATTTATACTGTTCCACCATAGAAGCGAGAGGTAAGTTTGGCGGTCTAGCAACACCAGATCTAGAAGGTGACCCTGTGCTTGAGACCACTGTGAGGCTAGGCACTGTTGTAAGGGCCTCATGTGCAGTCTTGCGTTTGGGACAATGGCTATGCATGAGGACATCATGCCTAGGAGCTGTAGTATTGTTCTTGCTTGTATTGTTTGGTTTGGAGACATGTGTTGAATGACCCTGTTGAAATTGTGGATCCTTTGTGGAGTTGGCGTTGCTACTCCTTTTGTCGTGTCTATTATGGCTCCTAGATATTGCTGTACTTTGCTTGGCAGAATGTTTGATTTTGCAAAGTTGACGGTGAACCCTAGTTTGTAGAGGGTTTGTATGACTTGATTTGTGTGGTTTGAGCATTGTGTGAGCGAACTGGTTTTGATTAGCCAGTCGTCTAGATACGGGAACACATGTATTTGCTGCCTTCTGATGTGTGCAGCGACTACTGCTAGGCATTTTGTGAATACTCTTGGAGCGGTTGTTAAACCAAAAGGCAATACTTTGAATTGGTAATGTATTCCTTTGAATACAAACCTTAGATATTTCCTGTGTGATTGATGTATTGGTATATGGAAATATGCATCCTTGAGGTCTAGGGTTGTCATGTAGTTGTGTTTTTTGAGCAATGGTAACACTTCTTGTAGTGTGACCATGTGAAAGTGGTCTGATTTGATGAATGTGTTTACTACTCTGAGGTCTAGAATTGGTCTCAGTGTTTCGTCCTTTTTTGGTATCAAGAAGTACAGTGAATAAACTCCTGTGTTTATTTGTGTGCTTGGTACTAATTCTATTGCATTTTTTTGCAGTAGTGCTTGAACTTCTATCTCTAGAAGCTGTGAATGGTATTTTGTTAAATTTTGTGATTTTGGTGGTATGTCTGGAGGGAATTGCAGGAATTCTATGCAATAACCATGCTGGATAATTGCTAAGACCCATGTGTCTGTAGTTATTTTGTCCCATGCTTCGTAATATTGACGTATCCTCCCGCCCACTGGTGTTGTGTGGGAGGGGTGTGTGACATGTGAGTCACTGCTTGTTGGTAGTGGTTTTGGGGCTTTGAAATCTTCCCCTATTCCTAGGGAATTGCCCCCCTCTATACTGGCCCCGAAAACCTCCCCTGTACTGTCCCTGGTAGGTGGGCGGTGCGGACTGTGAGGTGCTAGCTTGTGTGGCCTGACCCCGAAACCCTCCTCTAAAAGGTGTTTTGCGGAAGGTGTTATAAGATCCTCTGCCCTGCGGGGAATAGAGTGCGCCCATGGCCTTGGCAGTGTCAGTGTCCTTCTTGAGCTTTTCTATGGCTGTGTCGACCTCCGGTCCGAACAGAAGTTTTTCGTTTACTGGCATGTTAAGCACTGCCTGCTGAATTTCTGGCTTGAATCCAGACGTTCTGAGCCATGCGTGCCTACGGATGGTAACCGACGTATTAATGGTTCTTGCGGCCGTGTCTGCTGCATCCATGGAGGAGCGTATTTGATTGTTGGAAATGTTTTGACCCTCCTCAACAACCTGTTTTGCTCTCTTTTGCAGATCTTTTGGGAGATGTTCAATGAGATGCTGCATCTCATCCCAGTGGGCTCTGTCGTATCGCGCTAACAGCGCTTGTGAATTTGCGATGCGCCACTGGTTTGCTGCTTGGACAGCAACCCTCTTCCCGGCTGCATCGAACTTCCTACTTTCTTTATCTGGGGGAGGTGCATCCCCAGAAGTGTGTGAGTTTGCCCTTTTTCTGGCAGCCCCTACCACCACAGAGTCTGGTGGCAGCTGAGAGGTGATGAATACAGGGTCCGTAGGAGGCGCCTTATACTTCTTGTCCACCCTAGGCGTCACTGCCCTACTTTTTACTGGCTCCTTGAAAATGTCCTTTGCATGGCGTAGCATGCCTGGGAGCATCGGCAGGCTTTGGTAGGAGCTGTGGGTTGAAGAGAGGGTGTTAAATAAAAAATCATCCTCTACTTGTTCCGAGTGTAGTTCCACATTATGGAATAGTGCTGCTCTAGCCACCACTTGTGAGTAGGCTGTGCTGTCTTCCGGTGGTGATGGCCTAGTTGGGTATGTGTCTGGGCTGTTATCAGACACTGGTGCGTCGTACAAGTCCCACGCATCCTGATCTTGGTCATCGTGGCTCATGGCGGTGTGAGCTGGCGAATGTGACGGGGTGTAAGTTGGCGAAGCCGGAGTTACAGGTGGAGGCGAGGGAGGAGGTGTTACCTTTTGTGCTGTTTGTTGCTGAGGAGTAAACTGAAGCGTTCTCTTTCGTTTGACAGGTGGAAGGGTACTGATCTTCCCAGTCCCCTGCTGAATAAAGATACGCTTTTGCGTGTGATCCACGTCAGTGGATTGCAGTTCTTGTTCAAATCTATGTTTCTTCATTTGAGAAGACATAGAATGCTCTTCAGTGTAGGAGCCAGAAACAGGGTCTGATGTCGCTTTTTTCGGCTCCGAAACCCCTGTCGATTGTTTTTTCGGCTCCGAGGTAACCTTCCTTTTTTTCTGTGCCGAAAATTCTTGGCCTCTATGGTCTTCGGCGCCACTGTCTCGGCGTCGATCCGTGTCGACACCGAACTCTCGGTGTCGATGCTTCTGTTTAGCACTCTCTCGGTCTCGAGGAGGCTGCGTGCCGGTGTCTCGACCGGAGTCGGACGATCTCGACACTAAATGGGCCTTTTTCGGTGCCGATTGTTGGTCACCGAGAATTTGGGTGGAGCCATGGCCGGTTGGCAGTGGCGTCCCCTGGGCCTTCTTTCCTTTTTTAAGGTTTGATCTCGACGTCTTACTCACAGTTCTTGTAGAGTGTAGCTCGTCGGAGTCTGAATCCTGGATGGAAAAGGATTCCTCCTGTTCCTCTTCTGTCTCGAACTGTCGACGCTCTTTTGGCGTGGACGCCATCTGGAGTCTTCTCGCTCGACGGTCGCGCAGAGTTTTTCGGGACCGGAACGCCCGACAGGCCTCACAGGATTCTTCGCTGTGCTCGGGTGACAGGCACAGATTACAGACCGAGTGTAGGTCCGTATAAGGATATTTGTTGTGGCATTCGGGGCAGAATCGAAACGGGGTCCGTTCCATCGGCGTTGTCCTCCACGCGGTCGGGCCGACTAGGCCCCGACGGGGTGCCGAAATCTACCCCGAAGGGCACCGAAGCGCTTCGATGTTCAACGCGTCGTTGTATGTGTCTATCTCTAACCGGATCGCAACGATACCGTCGAAAATCTTCCGTCTTCAGCTATCTTTCCGTTCCGAAACTCGGAGCGACAGGAACACGTCCGAACCCGATGGCGGAAAGAAAACAATCGAAGATGGAGTCGACGCCCATGCGCAATGAGCACAGAAGGTGGAGTCACTCGGTCCCGTGACTCGAAAACACTTCTTCGAAGAAAAACAACTTGTAACACTCCGACCCAACACCAGATGGCGAGCTCATGCATACCATGTGTATCTACAGCGACAGATGCCATCGAACATACATATTACTACAAACTATACTTTTTCAAAAAGAATATACTGCAAAATATTTACACGATCCCTCAGTGTCTAAAGAAAGAAGGACCGGCCTACATAATCTGAAATTGTGTCCTCTCGGAATAGGCAAAAGGTACAGCTTACTATACTTTCCTTAATATTTGGAAAAAAGAAAATGTAATAGGGTTTGGGGAGAGGCATCACCACAAGAACAAGCAGGTAAAGAACACACCTGCTCCCCCTCCAATGCTGTCCCAGTGGAAAGCAAAGCAGGCTACGTGTGGAACCCTGCCCTACCCATTGTCCAGTTTCGTACCAGGGCAGGGATTGGAGGTCCCTGAACCAGTGTTGACTGGTTAATGCACAGAGGGCACCAAATGAATAAGTTACTTACCTTCGGTAAATGCCTTTTCTGGTGGATACATTAACTACCTGTGGATTCCTCACCTAAGAATGTTCCCCCACGCGCCAGGTTCGACAGAAATTTTCTTCTAGCTCTGCACGTCGACGATGACGTCACAATTGCCCGACTCCACGTGGTGCCGTATGATGTCATCCAGGCAATAAGAAGCCCTCGTCAACGTGCAGACATCAGTTATCACAATTTTTTACATGCCTTTGAGGTAAACAGGTGAACATTGACCTTGAAGAGAACATAATCGCATCAAGTGAAACCGCAACATTTATTACAATAAAAATAAAAAGAAACTAACGGCAACAACACCTTCATATGGAAATAAATATACCAGTCAAGTTCAACCATGTTTCCTTGAATTATATAAATTAGAGAAAGAAATACATTTATACATGCCATCATTACATACACAATCCAATTATATACAAAAAAAAAAGTGCTCACCCACGGATTTCGTGGTAAGACCATCCAGGCAACGGGGAGGCGGGTGGGACCGTGAGGAATCCACAGGTAGTTAATGTATCCACCAGAAAAGGCGTTACCGAAGGTAAGTAACTTATTCTTCTGATGGATACACCTACCTGTGGATTCCTCACCTAAAGAATAGAGTGCCAAAGCATTACTACCTCTGGTGGTGGGTGCCTGAATGGTCAAACCAAGAAATCCATCCAGCAGCACTGAGTGTGCAAAATGGCCATCCCTCCTGACATCAGAGTCCAAACAATGTTTGACAAAATTATGGAGGGATGCCCAAGTTGCCGCCTTGCAGATGTCAACCACAGGAACACCCCTAGCCAAGGCCGATGAAGTAGCCTTAGCTCTGGTGGAATGAGCTCAAAGCCCCACAGGTGGTTCTTTCTTTGCTAAAGAATAACAAAGTTTGATACAGAGAATGACCCATCTGGACAGTGTTCTCTTGTGGACTGCTCTGCCTTTCCTCTTCCCCACGTATCCAACGAAGAGCTGATCGTCTTGCCTGAACTCCCTCGTCCTGTCGACAAAGAAGCTCAGTGCTCTTCGTGGATCCAATCGGTGGAGCCTCTCTTTCTCCTTGGATGGATGAGGCGGAGGGTAAAAACAGAGAGAATAATAGAAGTGAAAGGGTGTAACAACCTTCGGGAGGAAAGCCGCCTTGGTCCTTAACACCACTTTGTCTCTAACAATAGGAAAGGTATGGAGACTCTACACTAAGAGCCTGAAGCTCACTCACTCTTCTGGCCAATGTTATGGCTAACAGTTCTTAAGACCAGCAAACGCAAAGAACAAGAGTGCATCGGCTCAAATGGCGATCCCATCAGAAATGTCAACACTAAATTAAGATCCCACTGTGGCATAACAAACGGAGTGGGCGGAAACCTATTAGTGAGACCCTTAATGAACCTCAAAACAAGTGGTGATTTACACAAGGAGGGTTGGTCTGGGAGGCACAGAAAAGCCGACAGTGCTGATGAATAGCCCTTAACTGTGGCAAATGCACAACCCTTCTGTGCCAAGGAAAGAGCAAATAATAGTTTGTCAGACAAGTGAGCCTTTAAGGGATTAATTTGGTTCTCTCCACACCAACCTACAAATCTGGCCCACCTGCTTGCATAGATCGATTTGGTGGAGTGTCGCCTGGACGATAAAATAACATCCACCACTTCCGGCGGGAGAGAAAAAGCACTCAGATTGCCCCGTTCAATCTCCTGCATGAATGTGCAGACTCAGGAGGTGCGGGTGTAGAATCTGCCCCTGCGACTGCAAGAGGAGGTCCACCCTGTAAGGGAGACAGAGCGGAGGGCACAGAGAGAGTTGGAGAAGGTCCGAATACCACACCCTTCTTGGCCAATCCGGGGCTATCAAGATGACCTGAGCCCAGTCTTGGCGGATCTTCCTCAGAACTCGAGGAATTAGGGGTATGGGAGGAAACGCGTAAAGCAACTGACCCTTCCAGGACATCTGAAACGCGTCCCCCCCCCCAAAGCTCCTTGCACCGGATACTGGAGGCCGCAAAACAACGGGCACTGCACGTTCTCCTGAGTAGCAAACAGATCTATCTGCGGACACCCCCACGTCTGGAAGATTTAAAGAACCAGATACGGATGAAGACGCCACTCGTGGTCGACCGAGATGCGTCGACTGAAAACATCCGCACGTACATTCAGAACCCCGGCCAAATGATTTGCTACCAAGCAAATCTTGTGGTCCTGAAGACAGGACCAGAGTCGAAGAGCTTCACTGCAGAGAAGATACAACCCCACTCCTCCCGGCTTGTTTATATACCACATCGCGGTAGTGTTGTACGTCAGGACCTGGACTGACTGGCCGCGAAGGGAAGGGAGAAAGGCCTTGCGAGCCAGACGTACTGCCCGCAATTCCAAAAGATTGATGTGAAACCTCTGTTCCACTGGAGACCAACAGCCTTTGATCTCGAGGTCCCCCAGATGAGCTCCCCACCCTAGAGTGGAAGCATCCGTTACAACTGTGGCCACTGGCGGAGGCAGCGAAAACCGCCTTCCTTGCAATAGGTTGCCGGCCGCAGCCCACCACTGAAGATCCACAGCAGTGTCTCTGTAGATCCTGACCGAATTCTCGAGATCTCCTTTGTGCTGAAACCACTGCCTGCAGGCGCACCACTGAAGAGCCCTCAAGTGCCAGCGTTCATGAGTGACCAGCAGTATGCAAGAAGCAAACAGACCGAGCAGACGAAGGACCTTGAGGACTGGAACTACCGCTCCATTTCGAAACATTGGAATCAACTGAATGTCCTGAACCCGCAGGTGCGGAGGAAAAGCCCGATTCAATGTTGTGTCCAGTACTGCCCCTATGAACAGGCGGCGTTGACCATCCTTTTTGGGGGATCAGGAAGTATCTTGAATAACAGCCCTGACCCCTCTCCTGCTCCGGGACCAACTCCACTGCGCCCTTTGACAAAAGGGATAACACCTCCTGTTGTGGTAACAGAAGATGGTCGTCCGAACAGAAGGAAGGGCGGAGAGGGAAGGAAGGAGGGAATTCCCGAAAGGGAAGAGCATACCCCTTCTTCACAATGTCGATGACCTAGGAGTCTGATGTTATAAACTCCCATATGGGAAGAAATCGGGCAAGTCTCCCCCCTACCGGAGACACGTGAGCAGGGAGTGGTGGAGGACTAAGGCTGCTTTCCCTGCTGCACCCCTCCTGAGGAAGAGGCAGAGTGCTGCTGGGTGGCCACTCTAGTTCGTACTCTACCCCTGCCTCTGAAGGATCTGTAAGGTAGGGATACTGCAGATTGCTGTGCCGCCTGGAACCTGCCACGACCAAAACCTCAAAATGTTCTGAAAGATCTAAAGGTAGAGCAAGTGGCTGCTTGAAGTCCCAATGACCTCGCGGTGGCTCTGCTCTCTTTAAAGCGTTCAAGGGCAGAATCTGCCTTTGTCCCAAAGAGTTTTTCTCCGTCAAAAGGCAGGTCCAGGAGAGTAGCCTGCACATCTGGGGAGAAACCTGATTAACGCAGCCAAGCCTGTCGCCTCGTCACTATGGATGTACTGTAAGGAAATGCCTCCTTGGCATGGTTACCCCCTGACTTTTTGCCTTTGCTGATGCTATGTTTTGAATTGAAAGTGTGCTGAGGCCTGCTAACCAGGCCCCAGCACCAGTGTTCTTTCCCTAACCCGTACTTTTGATTCCACAATTGGCACACCCTGGCATCCAGATAAGTCCCTTGTAAGTGGTACCCCTGGTACCAAGGGCCCTGATGCCAAGGAAGGTCTCTAAGGGCTGCAGCATGTCTTATGCCACCCTGGAGACCCCTCACTCAGCACAGACACACTGCTTGCCAGCTTGTGTGTGCTGGTGAGAACAAAACAAGTAAGTCGACATGGCACTCCCCTCAGGGTGCCATGCCAGCCTCTCACTGCCTATGCAGGTATAGATAAGTCACCCCTCTAGTAGGCCTTACAGCCCTAAGGCAGGGTGCACTATACCCTAGGTGAGGGCACCAGTGCATGAGCACTGTGCCCCTACAGTGTCTAAGCAATACCTTAGACATTGTAAGTGCAGGGTAGCCATAAGAGTATATGGTCTGGGAGTCTGTTTTACACGAACTCCACAGCACCATAATGGCTACACCGAAAACTGGGAAGTTTGGTATCGAACTTCTCAGCACAATAAATGCACACTGATGCCAGTGTACATTTTATTGTAAAATACACCCCAGAGGGCACCTTAGAGGTGCCCCCTGAAACCTTAACCGACTATCTGTGTAGGCTGACTAGTTCCAGCAGCCTGCCACAACCGAGACATGTTGCTGGCCCCATGGGGAGAGTGCCTTTGTCACTCTGAGGCCAGTAACAAAGCCTGCACTGGGTGGAGATGCTAACACCTCCCCCAGGCAGGAGCTGTCACACCTGGCGGTGAGCCTCAAAGGCTCACCCCTTTGTGCCAGCACCGCAGGACACTCCAGCTAGTGGAGTTGCCCGCCCCCTCCGGCCACGGCCCCCACTTTTGGCGGCAAGGCCGGAGAAAATAATGAGAAAAACAAAGAGGAGTCACTGGCCAGTCAGGACAGCCCCTAAGGTGTCCTGAGCTGAAGTGACTCCAACTTTTAGAAATCCTCCATCTTGCAGATGGAGAATTCCCCAATAGGATTAGGGATGTGACCCCCTCCCCTTGGGAGGAGGCACAAAGAGGGTGTACCCACCCTCAGGGCTAGTAGCCATTGGCTACTAACCCCCCAGACCTAACCACGCCCTTAAATTTAGTATTTAAGGGCTCCCCTGAACCTAAGAATTTAGATTCCTGCAACTTACCGAAGACGAAGACTGCTGAGCTGAAAACCCCTGCAGAAGAAGAAAGAAGACACCAACTGCTTTGGCCCCAGTCCTACCGGCCTGTCTCCTGCCTTCTAAAGAACCCTGCTCCAGCGACGCTTTCTCCAGGACCAGCGACCTCTGAATCCTCAGAGGACTGCCCTACTTCCAAGAGACCAAGAAACTCCCGAGGACAGCGGCACTGCTCCAAAAGAACTACAACTTTGTTTCAAGGAGCAGCTTTAAAGACCCCTGCAACTCCCCGCAAGAAGTGTGAGACTTGCAACACTGCACCCGGCGACCCCGACTCGACTGGTGGAGAAACAACGCTTCAGGGAGGACCCTCCGGCGACTCTACGACTGAGTAACCAAAGTTGTCCCCCCTGAACCCCCACAGCGACGCCTGCAGAGGGAATCCCGAGGCTCCCCCTGACCGCGACTGCCTGAACTCCCTTTCCCGACGGCTGGAAAAGACTCTGCACCCGCAGCCCCCAGCACCTAAAGAAACGGAACTCCTGTGCAGGAGTGACCCCCAGGAGGCCCTCTCCCTTGCCCAGGTGGTGGCTACCCCGAGGAGCCCCCCCCTTGCCTGCCTGCAACGCTGAAGAGATCCCTTGATCTCTCATTGAAAACCCGACGCGTGTTTGCACACTGCACCCGGCCGCCCCCGCGCTGCTGAGGGTGTACTTTTTGTGCTGACTTGTGTCCCCCCCGGTGCCCTACAAAACCCCCCTGGTCTGCCCTCCGAAGACGCGGGTACTTACCTGCTGGCAGACCGGAACCGGGGCACCCCCTTCTCTCCATTGAAGCCTATGCGTTTTGGGCACCTCTTTGACCTCTGCACCTGACCGGCCCTGAGCTGCTGGTGTGGTAACTTTGGGGTTGCTCTGAACCCCCAACGGTGGGCTACCTTGGACCAAAAACTGAAACCTGTAAGTGACTTACTTACCTGTGAAAACTAACAAAAACTTACCTCCCCCAGGAACTGTGAAAATTGCACTGTGTCCACTTTTAAAACAGCTTATTGTGTTTTATGTAAAAAGTATTCATGCTAGTGTAATGATTTAAAGTTCCTGAAGTACTCACCTGCAATACCTTTCAAATGAGATATTACATGTAGAATTTGAACCTGTGGTTCTTAAAATAAACTAAGAAAAGATATTTTTCTATAACAAAACCTATTGGCCTGGATTTGTCTCTGAGTGTGTGTTCCTCATTTATTGCCTGTGTGTATGTACAACAAATGCTTAACACTACTCCTTTGATAAGCCTACTGCTCGACCACACTACCACAAAATAGAGCATTAGTATTATCTCTTTTTGCCACTATCTTACCTCTAAGGGGAACCCTTGGACTCTGTGCTTGCTATTCCTTACTTTGAAATAGCACATACAGAGCCAACTTCCTACATGTACCCATAGCTCTTGCCACGGAGTCGGAGGTGTCCAACCCAGATTGAATCACCTGGGTCGCCGCCGCCTGAGCGTCCGTTAATAGATGCAACACCTCCTGTGGTAATTCAGAATGACCCTTAGCCTCCTCCAAAAGGGCATGAATATAACGCCCCAAAATCCAAGTCGCATTGGTCAACTTCAAGGCCACGCTGCATGAAGAAAATGCCTTCTTTGCTGCCTGGTCCATTTTCTTAGACTCCCTGTCCGCAGGGGTCCTGGGGAACGAACCAGGAGCTGACTGAGAGGAGCACGATGCCTGAACAACCAAACTCTCCGCAGTTGGATGTTTGGAGAGAAAGTCAGGGTCACCTGGAGCCGCACGATAGCGTCTCGCTACCGCCCTGTTGACGCCTGCTGAAGTCACTGGCTTCTTCCAGATATCTTTAATGGGGTCCAAAAGAGCCTCATTGAAGGGCAAGAGAGGCTCCGCCACCGCCGATGCCGGATGCAGCACTTCAGTCAGAAGGTTTGTTTTCACCTCTGCAGCAGGAAGAGGAAGGTCCAAAAAATCTGCAGCCTTCCTTAAGACCGCATGAAATGATGCAGCTTCCTCAGTATAGTCCCCTGGGGAAGCCAAATCCCATTCAGGGGAAGTGTCAATGCCACTTGCTGTGTCCAAGTCTTGGAAATCACCCGAAGGCTCCAAAATCTCGCCTTCCTCCAAATGTTGTCTGCTGTATTCCTCTTTCTCCAGGAGCCATAAAGCTAATCTCCTTGATCGGAGCCTGGATTTCAGTCCCGGGGTCGACTGACGCCGAAGATCTTCGCCGGCCCCGCTCTTCGGTCCATCCGACGCCGGACCCTCCGGCACCACAGGCAATTTCACTGTAGACTGGATCCGTGGTGAATCCACCGGCGCCGGGACAGCAGACATCGTTGGCGTCACAGGCCTTCTAGGCGACGCCAAGGGCATCGGCGCCGAAGCGGCTCCAGAAGGAAGAAAGGGCATAAAGGGTGTCGGCTTGTAAGGAGCCGGAGCATCCAAGTTAAAGGTCAAAGGACCTTACGGACCCGCATGCCCTCCACCAGGCGCCATGGTGGAAAAGATGTTAAACATTGCATTTAAAAATGCAGTGGGATCCGTACCCGGCGCCGGGAAAGCCGGATAAGCTTGTGGAACCGGCATAGAAGCCGATGATGGACTAGGCATCTCCTGCTCTGGAG
This sequence comes from Pleurodeles waltl, assembly GCF_031143425.1. Classification (NCBI taxonomy): domain Eukaryota; kingdom Metazoa; phylum Chordata; class Amphibia; order Caudata; family Salamandridae; genus Pleurodeles; species Pleurodeles waltl. Next base: position 694,987,526 of record NC_090447.1, read on the forward strand.
AAGCTGCCGGCTCCTGATGAGGCTCGACTTCAAACACCGACAAAGGTGAAGTCGGAGAAGCCGTAGTCATTTTAGGCGGAGGTGTGACAGTCGGGCTAACCTCCCAAGTCGGTTGGCGGCGAGCTGACGGAGATCTGGATCGGCGCCGAGACTCGTGACGACGCCGAGAGTCCCTGTGGCGTCGATGAGTCTTCGAAGATTTTGAAGAAGACTCTCTGCGATGACGCTTTTCCTTCCTTTTCTTGGAACGGGCCAAGAATAATTTTGCCTCTCTCTCTCTTTAAGTGCCTTAGGATTCATGCATTGAAACGATACGCATGACTCGACGTCATGGTCGCAACTAAGGCACCATAAACAATTTTCATGGGGGTCCGTGACCGACATGCAACCCCTACACTGGTTACAAGTTTCAAAGCCAGGTTTTCTCGGCTGGGACATAGTAACACTGAAGTGCAACTGTAGCTCCCTGTTAGCCTTGAAGAAAAAACGTTACTCGAAGGCACGGAAAAAAGGGAACTGATGTCTGCACGTCGACGAGGGCTTCTTATTGCCTGGATGACGTCATACGGCGTTGCGTGGAGTCAGGCAATTGTGACGTCATCGTCGGCATGCAGAGCTAGAAGAAAATTTCCGTTGAAGCTGGCACGTGGGGGAAAAATTCTTTAGGTGAGGAATCCACAGGTAGTTAATGTATCCATCAGAAGTGCCCTTCAAAGCATACCAGTGGCTTGGGAAGGCTACCCTTCCCAAGCCATGTAACACCTATTCCTAAAGGAAGAGGGTGTTACCCCCCTCTCCCAAAGGAAATCCTTTGTTCTGCCACCCTGGGCTTGAGCTGTTCCAGCAGCAGGAAGGCAGAAACCTGTCTGAGGGGTGGCAGCACCTCAGGCTGCCCGGAAAACTGTAAAAGGCTGGTGGGAGCAATGCTAGGGGTCCTCTAAGGAGCCCCCAGAATGCATGGGATCATACTTCCAATACTGGCAGCAGTATTGGGGTATGATTCTGACATGTTTGATACCAAACAAGCCTAGGTTCGCAGTTACCATTATGTAGCTGGACATAGGTAGTGACATGTCTAATACATGCGTAAAATGGCATCCCCACACTCACAAAGTCCAGGAAAATGGAACTGGAATTCATGGGGGCACCTCTGCTAGTGAAGGGGTGCCCTCACACAGATACTTGCACCCTGCCCTCTGGGCTAGGAGGGCCTACCATAGGGGTGACTTACAGTGACCTTGTGCAGAGACCTGTAGTGAAAAGGGTGCATACACCCTTTCAAGCAGGCTGCAATGACCGATCTGCAGAAAGGTTTGCATTTGGCTCCCCATGGGTGGCATAATACCTGCTGCCCCCCATGGGGATCCCCTGGCATCCCAATGCCATGGGTACCTGGATACTATATACTAGGGACTTCAATGGGGGCACCAGTGTGCCAATTGTGGAGTGTACAACACTAAACACAGAATCTGAGGGCAATAGAGCACAGCCACTGGAGTCCTGGTTAGCAGGATCCCAGTGGACACCGTCAAACACAATGACATCAGGCAAAAGAATGGGGGGTAACCATGCCAAGAAAGAGGGTACTTTCCTGCACACCCCTATTGTTTTCTAAGGCCTAACCCATAAAAAAACAAGTTACTTACCTGTTACCACAGTTATCCAGTATTGGTATCTTTCAAAAATTCACATGCTTGAATCATCCCCGTCGAAGTGGGAGGCCCACAGTACATAAAATAGCAATAATTAACAAATAACATTTTGTTCCCATAGGCTATAATGGAAATACCAGCCACTCATATAGCTTATCCAAGTCCTTTTGTGAAAAGGACCCAAACCCGCCTGCTGGCCAATCAGGTACCAACACACTCCAGAGAAGCTCCTTACCTCAGATTTTCCAGCACAAGAGTGAAAAGATTATAACCTGAGAGGAAATGTCAGCGTCTAAGGGGAGGAGGGTGGGTCGCATGTGAAATTATGAAAGATACCAATACTGGATAACTGTAGTTACAGGTAAGTAACTTGTTTTCTTATCCAGTATTGGATCTTTCATAAATTCACATGCTTGAATATGAATAGCCAGCAGCACTGTTGATAAACATGATACTCGCAGTGGATGGAGGGTGCAAGCATAGAAAATCCTTTATAACCTGTATCAAATAGCTAGCTCATAAATCTTGTATTATGAACTTCAAACAAATATACATATATCTATGTATATATATATGTATATATATATGTATATATATATGTATATATATATGTATATATATATATATATATATATATATATATATATATATATATATATACACACACACATATATACTGAACATCCATATATCTATCTATCTATCTATCTATCTATCTATCTATCTATATATGGAAAATGTCACTTACCCAGTGTACATCTGTTCGTGGCATTAGTCGCTGCAGATTCACATGCTGTGCACAGTCCGCCATCTGGTGTTGGGCTCGGAGTGTTACAAGTTGTTTTTCTTCGAAGAAGTCTTTTCGAGTCACGAGACCGAGGGACTCCTCCCATTTCGAGTCCATTGCGCATGGGCGTCGACTCCATCTTAGATTGTTTTGCCCGCAGAGGGTGAGGTAGGAGTTGTGTATGCTAGTAATAGTGCCCATGCAATGGAGTGAATGCGTATGTACATAATAAAGTTTTAAGTAATATATTTACAAATGTACAAATGTTTAAGATCTACTTCTAAACGGCTACAGGCTCCCGGGGAGGCGGGTGGGCGCATGTGAATCTGCAGCGACTAATGCCACGAACAGATGTACACTGGGTAAGTGACATTTTCC